>NC_047085.1:325419002-326769002 GCF_902459505.1 Geotrypetes seraphini | reverse complement strand
AAGATATTAGCAAGTTAAGAACCTAATCTCTTTTTCTAGTGATTTAGGTGCGTTACTCTGGATGTACAAAAGCAGTCCCAGAAATCTAAGGTCCCCACTGCTCCCTTGCCTACATCCACTCTGTAAAACTTGGAAAATATATTTAGAGTGGACCAGGTCACTGCCCTACAAATCTCCTCGGGGGACACCTCCCGAGAATCTGCCCACAAAGCAGCCAAGCTTCTAGTTAAATGCACCTTTACGGAGACTGTTTTCCAGAGGCAATATATGCTGACAAAATGGACCTATGGATCTATCCAGATATGATCTCAGAAGCAGGCGCACCATGTCTAGCCTAACTAGCGAGTATAGAATGACATGGAGAAAACACTGTACCCATCCCCGCAAGCTCAGCCCTGAGCTAGGTCCCCGTTCCATCCCCAGAAACCATCTGATCCCATCCGCAGAAGCCTTGAATAGTTATGATTTTATACTGAACTTATTTTATTCAAGTATAAAAAGAAACAATATTATGTACAATTGTCATTTTATAAATCACAAATACAGAGAAAGGATCAACAAAACCCCTGTCTCCCCCTCACAAATATCCTCATCAATATTGAGAAAATTGAAGTTAAACTGGTACTACAGAATGCTACATAGAAAAATCAAGCTAACAGAATAATTCAGTCACACATGGCAGGAATAGTGTTAGGGGAGTGCAACTAGGGCAACTACCTCCTGTTCAGAGAGAGTCCTAAGCTAGCTGAAAGCTAAAGAAGCGCAGCATGGGCTTCGCAGTCCCCAGTTGTGTCTAACACCAGCTCTAGCAGGATGCATATTTCAAATCTGATATACAGTATTCTAATCACAAAATAGAAAATAATTTTTTCTACCTTTTGTCATCTGGTCATTTTATTCTTCACATCATATTGGTCTCAGGCTCTGGTTTCTGTTTCCGTCTGTCTACTTTTAACTCACTTACCAGGGTCTGCTGACCATTTGATATGTCTTCTTTCTCCATGCTCACCATTCATCTTCCATCTCTGTCTATGTTTTTCCCCATGTTCAGCAAGCATTTCCCTTCTCTGTCTCCTATACTTCCCTTTCTAATATTTCTCCTGTGTTCATCTCCCTGCCTTCATCATCATCACTATTCTGTCAATCGTCTGTGTCCCTATGCCCCCCTCCCAAGTCCAACATCTCTCTTCTGTGTTCCTCATCTCCCTCATGTCTAACCAACTTGTGTCCATATATCCTTCCTGTGTCTGGCATTGCCCCCACTGTATCCATATACTGCCCCCATAATGCGTTTCCCTTTGTGTCCCTGTTCCTATGCTCCCATCCATGCCCACATCTCCTCTTTTCGTACATCTCCCTGTGTCCAGTTTTCCCCTCTTACTCCTTTACACCAAAGTGTCCTCTCTCCCTCCACTGTGTTAAATATTTCACTCCCTTCATCCCCTTGGTTCAGCATCTTTTTCCCTTCCCTCTCCTCCTTCCCTGAAGGTCCGGTACCTCTCTCCCTTCCATCTAGCCCCTCCTCCCACAGGTCCAACATCTCTCTCCCTTCCCTCTAGCTCCAGCTATGAGCCATGAATCCAGTACCTCTCCTTTCCCTCCAACTCCCTGATTTAGGTCTAGCACCTCTTTTCCCTTCAGCTCCAGTCCCCCCTTCCACATCAGTATCTCTCTCCCTTCCCTCCAGCCCCCACTGCACATCGGTACCTCTCTCTCTTCCATCCAGCCTCCCACTCCACATCAGTACCTCTCTCTCTTCCCTCCAGCCCCAATTCCCCAACCCCCATTGGTCCAACATCTCTCTTCCCCCAGCCCAATCCAGCACCGTCCTTCAGCTCCAGCTCTGAAGATAGATAGCCCCCCCCCCTCATTCCCCATTGATAGCGGCAGGCGACATCCCCCACCACGGGTCAGCATATCCTCCCCAACTCCCCTCGCGCCTACTACCCAAACAAGCCAGCCAAGCCAAGTAGAAAAATCTTGAGAAGCCTGCTCCGAGGCCTTCCTTTAGCCGAAAAGCCCCTCCTTGATGTAACGAATGAAGGTCCTTCTACCTGTGGACTGGAATGCTAGTAATCCGACATTGTCATGGAAATCCGAAACAACCTTCAACAAGAAAGATGGAATGGTGTGCAAAGAAACTCTGGCCTCTGAACTTGAGGAAGGATTCTGCAAGAAAGAACCTGTAGGTCCAAGACTTCTTGCTGAGGTATTAGCCACAAGAAAAAAACAACTTGAGTGTCAGATCCATCAACGACGCTTCCTTCTGCAGCTCATATGAAGTCTGTCTGAGGTCTTGCAAAACCATGTTAAGGTTCCATGAAGAAATCTGGCTATGTCCAGATGAGATGCCAAAGCCTTACGCTCTTGAGCCCTGAAATAAGAGAGTCCCGCCGCTTGGACTCTGAGGGATGCCACTGCAAGTCCCTTGTCAAGGTCAGCCTGGAGAAAGGCTAATACCACAGAGATTGGAGCAGAGAAATGCTCCACTTTTTCTTTAAAGCAGTGGTATTCAACCCAGTCCTCAGGAACCACCTGGCCAGTCGGGTTTTCAAAATCTCTATCATCCATATTCATTGTGTATAGCCTGAAAACCCGAATAGCCAGGTGATCCGAGGACTGGGTTGAATACCACTGCTTTAAAAGCACCCGTGCTGGAAAGTTTCCCTTGCTTTAGCATTATCATTGAGAAGAAAAGAAAAACAAGGAGGAGGAAAAGGAGATGGAAAATGAGAGAGAGAACTGGTGGCTTCCAGCTCTGTAGAGGGACTGAAAGAGGAGCCATGGAGAGAAATGCCTTGCTGGGAAAGGGGGGGGGGGGGAACACAACAATCTTTTCCTGGGCAAAAGTAAGAAATGCTGCAAAATTGAGCGGGTAACCTCTCCCCCATCCTTTTGTTTCAGACCTTGCCCTTTTTTATTTGATTTATAAATTGTATTTAATCCTTTTTTTATTTTTTTCTTCTTGTGTTTGTCCGATCCACAGTTGTCTTAATTGTCTGGTTTGAGCAATATGTTTTTTCTTTTTTACCCCAATTTTACTAGTACTTGTAAATCACATTGAACTAAGATTTTGCGATCAAATCATATTTTTATTAAACTTGAAACTGCTACAATGAAATTCTGTTTTAAATCAGACTCTTTTTAGAACAGTACTAGCCTGACAGCAACTAGCAAAGGTCAAGTCCATTCACTAAACAAGGGGTAGGCTTGAGTAAATACGTAGTATTGACTGGGTGGAAACATTAAACATACCATCTTACTGAGAGACAAGAGATTTTGTTTATATATATATTTCTTTAATCCGACTTTAGTTAAGATTGTTGATCTATGTTACTATTGATTTGAGCTAAATAAAGCCAATTTTAATTCCCAAGCACTTCTCGTATATAAACATAACACTGAAGGTATAAACTCTGTTACAAGTCATAGGGTTCTGGCACTGAGCAAAGAAGCAATGACAACTTCTGAGTATCTCTTGCATGCTAGTGTCGTGCAATCAAGAGCCATGCCGTAAAAGCAAAGCAATCTGGATCTTCTATTACCACTGGTCCCAGAGAAAGAAGATCTAGCTATACTCGCACTCTGAAACGTGTGCACCTCTCAAGATGCACTAGGTCTGCAAACCATGATCTACATGGCCACGCTGGAGCCACGAGAATGACTGCTCCCCGATGGTCTGCAATCTTGTGGAGAATTCAGCCTATCATGCGCCATAAAGGAAACATGTGTAAGAGCTCACTTCGGCCACAGGTGGGCTAGAGTATCCAGACCTGCAAGTCCAGGCTCAGATCTTCGACTAAGAGACCTGGGAGTGATGGTAGACACAACCTTGAAGGCGTTGGCGCAGTGCGCCACAGCCTCAAGAAAAGCAAACAAAATGTTGGGTATCATTAAGAAGGGTATCACGACCAGGACGAAGGAGGTCATCCTGCCACTGTATCGTGCAATGGTGCGCCCGCATCTGGAATACTATGTCCAATCCTGGTCGCCGTACCTCAAGAAGGACATGGCGGTACTTGAGGGAGTCCAGAGAAGAGCAACTAAACTGATAAAGGGTATGGAAAACCTCCCATATACTGACAGACTGAAAAAGCTGGGACTGTTCTCCCTGGAAAAGCGGAGACTTAGAGGAGACATGATAGAAACCTTCAAGATCCTGAAGGGTATAGAAAAGGTAGACAGGGACAGATTTTTCAGATTATGAGGAACCACAAGTACAAGGGGGCACTCGGAGAAATTAAAAGGGGACAGGTTTAGAACAAATGCCAGAAAGTTCTTTTTCACCCAGAGGGTGGTGGATACATGGAATGCGCTTCCGGAGGCTGTGATAGGCCGGAGCACATTACAAGGCTTCAAAGAAGGTTTGGATAGGTTCCTGGAGGATAAAGGAATTGAGGGGTACAGATAGGAGTAGAGGTAGGTTAAAGGATAGTCTGAGACCACTGCTCAGGCAATGGGCCTGATGGGCCGCCGCGGGAGCGGACCGCTGGGTGGGATGGACCTCTGGTCTGCCTCAGCGGAGGCAATTTCTTATGTTCTTATATTCTTATGTTCTTAAAGAATCTGTACACCTTCTTATTTCTTGATGATGCCATTAGAATGCACATTGGGCAATCCCAGCAATGAACAATATCTTGGAAGGTTGCTGCAGACAGCATCTGACTGCTGAGAAAATCGGCTTGGACACTAACCTGCTACATGCGCTGCTGAGAGAACCTGAAAATGAAGCTCTGCCCACCAGAAAAGTAAGTGAGCCTCCAGTGCACTCTTGGTGCCTCCCTGTCAACTGACATATGCCACCTTTGTAGCACTGTCTGAGAAGACTCAAACCAATCAAATGGCTCAAAGCTCTAATCTGTTGATCAACTACTTCCTTTGGGAGGTCAACCAACGTCCCTGGGTTGGGTGTCTGTTGCAGTAAGCCCCCCAGCCAAACAGGCTTGCATCTGTTGTCACAATTACCCACAAGGTTATTTTTAGGGGCATGACCCTTGATAACACTTGAGGGCAGAGCCACCAGCCCATACTGGCCTGGGCTTCCGGGTTCCATGATAGAGGTATCTGCAGGGAGTCCAATTGAGGTGATCACCGCAACTGCAATGCATTCTGGTGAGGGTGCATGTAAGCCTTCTCCTAGGGGACATCTATCGTGCTTGCCATGGAACATAGCACTTGGAGGTAGTGCCACGTGGATGAGCTGGCTTTGGCCATGTTTGATATCTTGGTACAAAGCTTCCGATTATGTGCCTCTGGAAGACACACAACCTTCTGTCATATTGAAGAATCTTAGGTATTCCAGGGATTGAGACGGGACCAGTTGGCTCTTTCAGAAATTAATTATCCAACCCAGGCTCTGCAGGACCCGGACCACATATGAGCCACCGCTTGTTCTCCTTCTGAGAATGACGAAGCTCTGATCAGCCAGCTGCCAAGGTATGGATGAACTTGCACGCCCATCTTGCACAGATGGGCAGCTACCACCATCATCATCTTGGATACGTGCAAGATGCTGTCGCCAACCCAAAGGGAAGGGCCAAGAACGGGCCATGGTTTTCCAGGACATAAAATCTCATTAAAGAGCAAAAAATAAAGAAAAACAGAGCAGATGAGAAAGACGCCTTCTGGCTCACATAAAGAAGGAAAAACTGAAGGGTGAGTAGAGCCCTCTAGTGAAGGAGGAGGGATTCAAAAGTTGGAATGAATTTGTTCTGCACAGCTCACAAGTACTGGGATATTACCCCATCCATCCGGAATGACACATCTATTGCACTAGAAGCAGCGTTAGCCATAAATGTACACCTATGTACACAATAGCTGTAGCTTCATTATAGAAAAACTATTATGCATACGTAAAAAACAGATACATATGTCTACTTTATACTTTTGAGCATATACTGTACATCCATTTGTATTGCCAGGGAAAAGCTTTAGATAGTACCGGTAGCTTTTCCCAGCCTATGATTTTACCATTAGTAGCACTCTGCACTTTGTATTACTTGTTATTGTAGATTTTAAATGTATATGGAATAAATTTTGTTAGTTTTTAGGATATGAATTGAATTAAAGAAAACATTTAATTAATTTTATGTTTTGGTATTCTTGGTATACCAGGGATGTAAAATTGCCAGGCATCACTAAAATTAGGATCTGGCAGTTAGCAAAAATATTCTGAGCAGTGAAAAGCTTCTCAGATGACATCAAGTTGACTTTGGTTAGTTAGGACAAATATGCTAACACAATAAATGAATAATAATCAAATATATTCCTGAAGGAAAAAAAATCAGCAAAAATATTAAAGAAATACACACTGCATACAACATCTCTTCCATCTGTTCTCAACAGAGCTTTCTCCCAACCTCTAATGGGGCTTTCTGAACTTCCCTAGCTTTTATTCTGGCTATATGAGTCCTCTCCCATGTCTACATCCCTGCTTCACTAAGACTGCTATGCCACACAACGTAATTCAAAACATAGATGTGTTTTATGCTTGTAAAGGTTGGGCAACACTGCATAAGAGTAGCACAGAACATGGTTAACAAGGAATGGCTATTTACTTATTCCATTTCAATTTCACCAAAAAGACTACCCTGGAGTAACCCTTAGAACATATGCTAAAACGTGTGAGGAGGATTTTTGAACTATGATTGAGATTGGTCTGTGACGTGGTTGTGAGTGTCTTATTCTGGACACAAGGATAACCCATGGATCTCTGAAGCCTTTTCCTCCTTCAATAAGTGAACAAACTTAGTTTTCTGTTGTACTGTATTTACTTCTTCCAACCATACTAGGACTAGGGGACACTACAAAAAAATAAGTAGAAGATTTAACATGATTTTCAGAAAGTATTTCTTCAGTTACCATCTCCCACTTCTGGGAGCAATTAACATGAAATGGGCTTGCCTATCGATATCTTACAGATAGTTCCAAATGACTATGCTGGTTGCTGCTGAAGACAGGGTGTTAGATTCACAACAAGAAATGTGTCTTCACACTTTTATTCCAATTTTTTTTTTTGCTACAAAATTAGGACATACATAATTTGAGCAAATGTTTTGAACTCTGAAATAGTTATTTATGACATAACTTATGACATACTGAATTACAATGGACTTGATAAACCTAATGGATTTCTGAAAACCAATGTACACACTCACCTTTGTGGTAGCTATACTATTAACAAAACTGATCTGTTGGAATCCTTTTTCACTCAAAGTGAGACACACATCCCATCGCTCATTCACAACTTCGTGAATAACCTTAAGTGCAACACCCGTTTCATCCAACTTGTCCTTTACGTAAAGATCTACGTAACTCCTGAATCCATTTACCTATAATATCAAAACAGTAAAATAAGGAATCATTGTCCTCAATGCAAGTCCAAAAGTAATGAGACACATTTTGTCAAATATATTAAAGCACCATTTACAGGCAGTTTTTTCCCATTGAATATAACTTTGACCCCTTTACAAGAGCCAGCAACGTCATAGGCTCTTCTTGTGAGAAGGGCTACGATATCCTTGTCAAGCTTTTCCATCTTAAATTTGGATAAATCAGGTTGGAATGTAATACAGGTATAATCATCACCATCAAAATACTTAATCTTGGGATCAGTGGTCTTCAGCATATTATTCATCCAAGTCTGCAAAAAACAAAAAAACAAAAACCACACAACTTGATGGATAAAATTATAGACTCACATTTACAATAATAAATGTTTCAGATCTATATGATATGATGTTAAATCAGTAATTTAAAAAATGCAAGTCAGAGCTTCTCAACTCTGGGTCAAAATCCCAATTGGTTTCACAAAACCTAGGTTTGGGATCATGCCCTGGGTGGGTTCTCAACAGTGCATCAATATTTTCTACTTCTGAAGGAGTCACAAAATTTAATTTGGCCTTGAGTATGGAGTCATGGTCAAAAAAGATTGGTAAGCACTGATGTACATTATATATAGAACACATAGATAGCACCCTGTATGTACAATCCCTGCCTGGATGACACTTCAGACCTTTTTAACCCTTATTTTTGTGCTTAATTCAGCATCCTGAGAACCCCCATGCTTCCTTTTTGCGATGTAAGTAAGGGCTTCATTTACTAACAATTAGCAAGCGCCTAACGTAAAATAGCCCTTTTAATGCTGTAATGTTATACTCGATGAAGAGAGAAAAGTTGCCTGCAAAAAAAGGACATCATTAAAATAAGCACCCTGTGTGTTAAAAGAATTTCTACAATGGCAAAATTGTTGGTTAAGTCATATTAAAACAGCTGTTTCTTTGCTGCATATGTAACAGCTGTCCTTAAAAAGTTAGATGTTTCCAATGTATATTTTATACAATTTAAAAAAAAATTAGCAATTTAACTATCTTAAAGTTTCTTCTACTTAGATGTAATCTAAGTGAAGCAGGATACTTCTGTGCTTATTACTACTGTATTTTTTGCTCCATAAGATGCACTTTTTTTCCACCTAAAAGGGAGTGGAAATGTCGGTGCGTCTTATGCAGCGATGATAAAATTTTAAAATATCCCCCACCCACCCTGTCGTACCTTTTTAAATGTCCCATTGTTGAAGTTACGTGGGCTGACTGCCGCCCGCCCCCTGCCGCTGCTCCCCGCCTGCCTGCCTGTCACCACCGTCACTGCTCCCTGCTTGCCGCCGCTGTGCCGCAACTCAAGGAAGAGAAGGGAAGGGCCAGCCTACAGCGATTACATGTCGTCAGCCCACAAGCCTTCCCCAGTCAGTTCTGACATCGGAGAGAAGGGAAGGGCCAGCTGGTTGTGGGGACCCCAGGATGTGTGTTTACTTGTCTATAAAATTAAATTAATTATTCCTCTTTACAGTATTTAGCCAATGGCTCCCAAACATCCATAAAATTCTTAAAGCATCCCTGTTGTATGGCCATGCAACGTTCCATTTTATAAGTATAACACAGGGATTCCTACCAGAATGTGTAGTTTAACCCATCCCAGTTTTTCCAATTTCTTTAAAAATAAGCTGTATGGCAACCCCTGCCATTACAAAAATTAGCTTGTTATTTTTCACAGATAATTAATTGACTTTTAGCTCTCAAGTGTACCAAATAAAATAGTATCATAAGATAAAGCCACTGGATTCTCTAATAACTTATTTACTTGGTCCCAAATAGACCTCCAAAACTGCAGTATCAAGGGACAATAGTAAAGTAAATGATCTAAAGTCCCAGCTTCAAGATGACAATGCCAGCATCTATTAGACTTGGAACTATCTAATTTATGTAAACGAACAGGGGTCCAGAAAGCTCTATGTAATAAGAAAAAACAAGTTTGCCTCATAGATGCTGACACTATACATCTCATCCTCCAAGTCCAAATTTGTGGCCATTGAAACACAGTAATCTGATGCTTAATCTCAATGCTCCAAATGTCACGAAGACCAGTTTTTGGTTTCTTATTCAAAAATCCAGATATTAATTTATACCACTGAGCAGCCTGGTGCCCCAGAAAGTCCACCTGAAAACACAATATCGGCAAGCTATATTGATTTGTAAGATTTTTCCAACCAGGGAACCCCTCCTGAATGGCCTGCTTCAACTGCAACCATCTAACTTTGTGATTTATTAAGACCAAATTTGTGTTGCAATCGTGAAAATTCAAGCAGCTTACCATCAAATACTTCCAGATGACCTTAAATCCGCCAATTTGAATCTTGGAGTTTAGCCAGAGGGACTGACAAGTGTATCAAATAATCCTTTTGTACAATATACATTTACTAGAAGAACCTCTGATTTGCTCCAGTTTATTTTGCAACCAGAGAATTTTCCAAATCTATCAATCAGATCCAGTAAATGCAGAATAGTAGATTCAGGATTCCTCAAATGAAGCAAAATATCATCTGCATACGCAGAGACTTTATATTCCCGACCTGCATAAGGAATACCCTTTATCTCCTTTGCCTGCTGAATAGCCAATAACAGGGGTTCCAATACAATGCCAAAAAGCAAAGGAGATAACAGACATCCTTGCCTAACTCCCCTCTCCAGACAAAAACATTCAGAAAAATTATTATTAATGTACAATCTGGCAGAAGGGGAGCTATTCAAGGTTTGAATCATTCGAATAAATCTGGAACCAATACCAAACTAATCCACTGCTTGATACATGAAGGTCCATTCAAGACGATCAAAGGCCTTCTCTGCATCCAAGGATACAGAGAAGGCTGGATCATCCTTAGTTTTTGTCAAGTTTAACGTAGAGACTGCAGGTTGGGATGAAGTAGAGATCCTTGACTCTGTGTAAGCAGAGATGGAAAAACTGGTAAAAGGTATTGCTCCCTGCTGCAGAACTGAAGTAGAAGGGAGTACCAAGGTTGTCTTACCCACTGAGGAGCTATCAGAATCATGGTGGCATGATCATTCTTCAACTTGACAAGAGTTTTGAGAATGAGAGGGAATGGAGGGAATGCATAAAGGAAGAAATTCATCCATTCCAATAGAAAAGCATCTGCCTCGAGGCGATGAGGACAGTATATCCTGGAGCAGAACTGAGGCATTTTGTGATTGTGGGGAGATGCAAAGAGATCTATATGAGGAGTTCCCCACTGAGAAAAAAATGTGATGAAGAGGCGAGGAATTGAGTGTCCATTCGTGAGATTGCAGAAGACAACTCAATTTGTCCGCCAGTTTTTCTCTCCTTGAATGTAGACAGCTTTCAGAAGGTGTTGTGAAGGACTGCCCAATCCCAAGCCTTCTGAACTTCTTGGCAAAGAGGGAGAGATCCCGTTCCTCCCTGCTTGTTGACATAGTATATGGCGCCTTGGTTGTCCATCCGAATGAGGACTACTTACTCGCGACGATGATGTTGAAAAGCTTTGAGAGCATTGAAGATTGCTCTGAGTTTGATATGACACTGACGATCCGTGCTGGACCAATGGCCTTGAGTATGGAGACTGTCGAGGTGAGCCCCCCCAAGCGTAAGTTGAGGAATCTGTTGTGAGGACCTTCTGATGAGGTGGCATCTAAAACAGTAAACCTCTGGAGAGATAGGAAGAGATCATCCACCAGCGGAGAGACTGTCTCAACGAAGGAGTGACTGTAATGTGTCAGGACAGTGGTTCGCAAGCCTGCGTCCACTGAGATGCCAGGGTCCACTGAGGAATTCTGAGGTGAAGTCTGGCAAAAGGAGTCACGTGAACTGTCGAGGCCATGTGACCTAGTAGTACAATCATATGTCTCACTGAGAGTGAAGAGTGGGAAGACACTTTGTGACACAGCTGAAGAAGAGCATCCAGACGTTGTTGAGGAAGGAATGCTCTGAGTTAGATAGTGTCCAGAACAGCCACGATGAACTGTAGATTCTGAGGGCTGAAGTTGGGATTTGGGAAAGTTGATTTCGAATCCCAAGCTTTGTAGGAACCACGTATTCCATTGGGTCACTACAATAACCCCCCTGAGATGTTAAATCTTCAATGAGCCAGTCGTCTAGGTAGGGAAACACCAGAAGACCATAGTTCCTTAGAGCTGCTGCTGCTACCACTACTAGGCACTTGGTGAACACTCTGGGAGATGATGCCAGGCCAAAGGGTAGCACTCTGTATCAATAATGAAGATTCCCCAGCCGAAATCTGAGGTATTGATGGGAGGCCGGATGAATGGGAATGTGAGTGTAAGCCTCCTTGCGATCTAGAGAACATAACCAATCGTTCTGATCTAGAAGAGGATAGAGGGATGCCAGGGACAGCATGCAAAATTTCTCTTTGACTAAAAATTTGTTGAGAGCCCTGAGATCCAGAATGGGTCGCAGATCGCCCGTCTTCTTTGGAACTAGGAAGTAACGTGAATAAAACACCCTGCTCTGCTGTTCTAGAGGAACTTCCTCGAAGGCACGGAGATGAAGCAGAGCTTGAGCTTCCTGAAGAAGAAGG
The DNA here is from genome assembly GCF_902459505.1 of Geotrypetes seraphini. NCBI lineage: Eukaryota > Metazoa > Chordata > Amphibia > Gymnophiona > Dermophiidae > Geotrypetes > Geotrypetes seraphini. The sequence continues at coordinate 326,757,100 of NC_047085.1, read as the reverse complement.
GCGGTCTGGGATGGATTGGAAGGATACTCTCTTGGAGGAAGCTCTGGTGGAACCTGAGTGAAATGAGAGAATATCCTTCCGTGATTGACAGCATCCAGAGGTCAGATGTAATGGTATCCCATCGATGATAAAAATGATGGAGATGACCTCCTATGGGGGGAAGGGAAGACAGAGGCAGAACGATGGAGGTTATGCTGTTTGAGACAGTCTAAATGGCTGAGCAGCCTTAGGTGCAGCAGAAGGCTGAGGTTTCTGTTGCTTCTGCTGTAGAGAGTTGCACGGGGACAGAAATCCCACCCATCCCCGCCAGGATCCTCTCCGTCCCCACCCGTCCCCGCCAGTATCCTCTCCATCCCCACCCATCCCCGCAAGGAATTACCTCCATCCCCGCCCGTCTCCATAAAAAGCAGCAATTACTTCTGACAGGATGATCAATTCCAGTTTCTTTTGTGTTTGCGCTGCTGTTTTCCTTGTGGAATCTGTTTGGTGGAACCCTTTTTTTGTTTTCTGTTCAGGTAATTAACTTATAAACCGCCTCTTTTACTAAGGCTGACGTGTCCATTATATTATATGGACAAACCCTGCTTCCAAAGCCTTCCATCCCCATGGGAGTCCTATTGGCTAGAGGGGGGTCCCCGTGGGAGTCCTATGGGCCAGAGGGGGGTCCCCGTGGAGTCCCGTAGGTTAGGAGGGGATTCCCGCGGGAACCCCACGGGACCCACGGGATTCCCGCGATCCCCGTTCCGGTGCAGACCTCTATTCTGCTGCTGTTGTTTCTTGAGGGGTGCTCGAATGTAAGGAGCCGCCCTTGGTGGATAACGCCTCTGGAAGGATGGAAGAGATCAAGAAGGTTTTGCTGGAGCTGGCTTGGGCTTTGGTATGACAATTGAAGCAAAAGATTTTTCATGCTCAGACAACTTCTTGGTGGCAACCTTTATGGATTCATCAAAGAGGTCATTGACCTCACAAGGAATGGTAGCCAGGCGGTCCTGGAGATTGGGGTCTCGGACGCAGACAAAGCAGAACTACTCAATAACTACTTCTGCTCAGTATTCACCTGCGAAGCGCCAGGATCCAGTCCTCAGCTACAGACAAAGGAGAGCTCAGAGGACCCATTCCGGTATATGGAATTTACCGCGAGCGACGTCTACCATGAGCTATCAAAACTAAAAATGAACAAAGCTATGGGCCCGGATAATCTGCAGCCCAGAATACTTCAAGAATTGAGAGATGTCCTGTCAGAACCGTTAGCCGAGCTCTTCAATCTTTCCCTAAGCAAGGGAAAAGTGCCCCTGGACTGGAAAACATAGAAAAGTGCAAGGGAAAAGTGCCCCTGGACTGGAAAACTGCCAACATTATCCCACTCCACAAAAAGGGATGCAGGTCAGATGCTGAAAATTATAGGCTGGTGAGTCTCACATCAATAGTGAGTAAACTCATGGAAACGTTGATTAAAAACAGATTGGACGCGATTCTAGATAATGAGGTTAAGGGACCCCCATCAGCATGGCTTTACGAAGGGAAGGTCTTGTCAATCCAATCTGATAAGCTTCTTTTGATTGGGTAACAAAAAACTGGATGGGGACGAGTCCCTAGATATCGTTTATTTAGACTTCAGCAAGGCTTTTGACAGTGTCCCACACCGCAGGTTATTGAACAAGATTAGAGAATGACACGGTGATTGTTATCCGCGAGTAGCCACGGGTAACCCGCCAAAACGGGGAAAGTAAAAGTAGTGGTCGCTGAGGGGCGTGGACAAGGCCATTCACCGCCCCGTGGAGCGGTGAATGGACTTGTCTCCGCAGTGAGGCAATGAAGGATTGCGCAGTCCAGCAGCCCCCACCCGCCCGATCGTAGCGTTCCGCCATCTCCTCCCTCCACCTTACCTTAGATGCAGACGAGTTTACCGGCTTTCTTTTTCGCCCAGCCGCACGCACGGCTGCTCAAGTTATTCAATCTTCTCCTCTGCTGCAACTTCCTGTTTCCGGTTGCCTCAGAGGAGAAGACTGAACAACAGAGCATCCGCGTGCGCGGCTTTTTGAATGCGTGCGGCTGGGCAAAAAAGAAAGCCTGCAAACTCGGCATCTAAGGTGAGGTGGAAGGAGAGAGTTGACTGAACGCTGCAATCGGGCGGGAGAGGGCTGCTGGACCGCGCGATCCTTGATTGCCTCACTGGGGAGACAAGTCCATTCATCTTTTAAAGTAATCTCTTCAGTAACAGGTAGAGAAACTGTGCCATGTAGAGAATCATAATATCAGAAATGTAAATGACAATATTTTAACAGAAAGAGACTGAAATTGTGCACCAACACTAGAATCCAAAGATTTGGGATGAGGACCTCCCCCCCCCCAGAAGATAATCCCCCCCCCAGAAGATAATCCTTCGCTAGGGGTCAAAGTGCTTTTTCTACTTGAGGAGCCTAACTTCTCCTGTAAAATGGCTCACACTAGGAAGGAGGGAGTGGGAGGGAAAGAGATTCTGGGCCAAGGGGATGAAGAGGGAGAGAAAGAAATCCAGAGTAGGAAAGAAAGGGGAGGGGAGGGCAGGCAGGTGAGCCAGATGCTGGAAGCAGGGGGGGGGGGGGAAGAAAGAGGGAAAGAAGCTAGATGGGGTTGCAGAGAAGAGACACATTGGTGTGGAAAAGGAAGACAGGGGAAATCTGTTAAGAGGAAGCTTGAGTGACTCTGCAGGAGGTTGAGGCAGATGCATTTCCTCCAAATACTCCTTAGAGTATTTAGAATCAGCGTCCAATTTAAGATCCAGGTCAGCCATTTGACGGAGGAAAGAGGAAAAGGACAATTGATTCGCCAGAGCCTGGCCTCGAGAAGGGCTCGATGACTTTGAGGCGCCTAGAGTGGAAAACGAAGGCAAAGCCTCTCTGGAGTATTGGTAACCCAAGGAATAGACAGACTTGGAGGAGGCATTGGAAGCAGTTGAATCCTCGGGATCTGCACTTGGTGACCTCGATCAAGGAGTTGGAGGCCTCAAAGAACTGGAAGGCCTGGAGTGAGGCATGGACGAAGAAAGCTTTTCTCTGGAAGAAGACCTGCGCCTCGATGGATGCCTCGATCGACGACGAGAATGCCTGGAAAGAGGTCTCGGGTAAGATCGAGGAGACTTCGCCCTATGCCTGGAAAAGGGCAGTGCCATTGGTGAATGAATAGGGCTAGAAGCTGTACATCAAAACCCCATAGACTCAGTGGTTTGGATCGAGGAATCTCGAAGCACTCCCAAAGACTCGGCTCCTTATATGGAGTGTGAGGATTCCTGTCGAGATATTCGCAAAGACTCGACTCCTTGCATAGTGTGTGTAGACTCAGCTCGAGGCACAGGCAGGGACTCGACCTTGCGGGAGACTGCTGATTGCCCAGGCTGGACTGCAGGAAGCAGAGTCGAGGCAGGACCTTATTTGCTCAGTAACTGAACAAATAGCTGCTCTAACTTGGTCTGGAAAGAAGTCTGCAATTGTGGATCCGAGTCTGAAACTGGACCACTTTCTGAGGCTAGAGGCTCTGAGGTGGCGGTAGAAGCATGCTTCAACTTGGAGGATTGATGCTTCGATAGCTTGAGGACCACCACAGGAATCTTCTGCTTAGGTATCTGACCTAAGGAAGCTCAGGGGAAGATAAAGCAGGTGTACTCAAGGCCAAAGACGATCCGAACTAGGAAGGTCTGATGAGACTCGGGGTCGGAGTTGTGAAAACAGGAGGACCCCCCTGTTGACTGTTTGACCGAGTCGGAAGTCGAGGTCGAGGGTGTTGCTGAAGAGTCCATCTTGAACAGCTTTTCCACTTGAACCCGATGACGTTTCAGGGCTCGAGGTTGAAGAGTAGCACAGCACACGCACGACTTTGGACTATGGTTAAGCCCAAGACAACGAAGATACCCACAGTGTGGGTCCGTGAGGGATATCGCACGCTGGCACTGGCTACACTTCTTGAAGCCCGTGACTGGCCGGGACATAGGAGGGAAGGATAGCCACTGCGAAGTCGAAGCCCACAGGCTGTGGGCGCGCGACCCATTCCGCCAGTCAACCAATGAAAAAATAATTTTTTTTTTTTTAAAGTAACAGAAAAGAACGACACAGCAATTCGCAAAAGAAAATAACACAAACTGCGGTGAAGAGAAGGCACTAAGCGAATGAAGTTCAGCGCAGAGCATCAAAGTACAAACTTCTCAGCTCCGAGGAAAACTAAGAAGACTTGCCCTGTGCTGGGCTGTCGGCAGACTCGATACTTCTGAGTTTCTACAAGCAAGTCTGCTTGCGAGGCTGTCTGCATCCGGGCTCCATGGATGACATCACCCATATGTGAGAATAGCTGCCTACTTGTCCTGGGATAAACATCTTTACCACAGAAGACAGGTGACTGCACATTCCAGCAGTGCTTCTCCGACTCCATTCCTTCACAAAATGGTTTAAGAAGTCCTGTCATAAATAGGACCTTTAAGGGACTCTGTGCCAGGCAGTAATCCAAACCTTGCTGCAAAAAATCCAAAATAAAAGGGAGACTGCACCCATTCAGCATACTAATTCTAGAAATCCTTCCAAACTCACAAAAGTCAGTGACACAGAAGCAAGCTGAGACTTAAGCAAGGTAGACACAACTACAGGTAAAAAACACAACTCATAAGCCAGAAGAGGTCTGGATCCTCCATGTCCACCAGACCCTAACAAAGGCAGCCACATCTCCTGGGTAGAGGAAGCGCCTTGGCTACCAACAACTGTACTAGGTCAGCATACCACTCCCGAAAAGGCGAATATGTAGAAACCAGAAGGATGCACAAGAGCCAGCCTATCAGAGGCCAGCTCAAGCACATTGTTGACCCTCTGGAATATAAATGCAAGATCCATAAATACAAGATCCATAAGACTCATAGGGAAGAGGCAAGAGGTGTGTGTTTACTCTGACTCGCTTCTATTTCTAACCAGTGACTACAGTAACCTTTTACAGTTTGTTGCCTTTTATGCTACTTAACGTGCTCATAAAACCTGACATTCCACGTTTCACTGTTCACCTAAGTGACTCTATTGGCTTGTAAATAAAATTGCTTCTATTTTATATAAATTTGAAACTTGTGTTGAGTGTTTTACAGTGAATTAAAGGAGCTTAGGACTAGGTTCTACACAGTTGGTACAGGGGTATAAATAATTCCCGAGTGCTCTAAATATTTGTTGCCTGTCCCTTCCTATACTGTTCTTCAGGGGTCAAAGTGTATTTGTTTTGCTCCTACAGTTACAAACCCTGGTAGTCAGCAGTTCACACAACCTGCGTTTATGAACTTGCAGCTTCATCTCCCAGTCATCCGGGAAGAAAAACATCCTCAAGCTATTTTGAAATGAACTCCCAGATATTCCAGGAACTGGATAGGGAGCACGTGACATCAAATTTACTACCCAGCTCAGGCCTTCCAGATGAGCAATGACCTGAGATGGTCTCCCCTGGCCAAGTCAGCCCATATCAGCCAATCGTTCAGGTAGGGATACACCTGAATGCATCTTGAGAAGGGCCACCTTCACTTTTGAAAAGAGATGTGGCACTGTGGCCAACCTGAACGAAAGGGCCCAAAACTGAAAATGATGGCTAACCAACCACACAAAAGCTGAGAAACCTCTCATAACGGTCCACAATCATTATATGCAGTCAAGCTCCATACTCAACTAGGTCTGATCCAAGGATCAGAACACCTAGGAGCAATCGTTGGCCACAGCCACCAGAACAGGGTTCTAGGCCAGGGAACAAGAGTACCAGTCAGAACAACCTGACTAGACGTAGAGAAAAATGGTTATGCTTTCCACCGGGTACCTGCAAGTTATACCAGTGATACCAGCGAATTCTCTGGAAAAGATCAGGTTTTTCTCTACTTCCAAAATGCTCAAAACAGATCAACCCACTTGCTCAGAACAGTGCAACTGATGACAAGGAATTTAAATGTCAAGAAAAAAAATTCTTACTCAGAGATAAAGAATTTAAGTTTTTGATGAAGAGTAGAGTTAGAGTAACACAAGAGTAGAGTAACAGTGTACTGTACTAAGAGCCTTTGGTTTACAGCAATTTTTATTTCAGCAATCTACAGAGTCCAAAGGTAGATCTGGTATGCAGGTAGTGCTGCCTTCTTGCAGCAAGACAGTGATGTTCATAGTTACTACAATCAGCAATTGAAAAATTGTGGCACTGCCCAGTGTGTGCTCTTGGGATTCATAAGACTGCCAAATAAAAATATGACACTCATAAGCCCTAACCATAAAGCAGAATTTCAGTTTCCCCTACATACTCTTTTTGTGCACATACTTCAACTCTCTCTTCCCTCACTTAACCCCCCTTTAACATTCTCAACTCATCTTTCTACCATTCCCACCACAATACACATCCTCTTTCCTCCTCCAGCTCTTTACCCCATACCACCTCTGTCATTATCTAGTCTTTCTCAGGTCATTTTTCCCTACACTCCCCCTTACATCATTCTGCCTAGCTGACCACTCCTTTCACAAGTCCCCTTACTCTGCTGTTCCTAGCTTCTACCTCCCAATCTCCAACTATCCCCACTTCTCATGTCCTCCAGCTTTTCCCAAATTTAGTTTCTCCTGAAAGCTCTCAATGATTCCAATATGGCTATTACCATGGTCTTCCTGTACAGTGCACCCTAACAGAATGTGATCACTGTGGTGCTCAAAATCCGGTGCTATTCTCAAAATCTTGTGAGAATGGCAAAGGACTTCAGCACCTAGTAAACCCCCCCCCCACACACACACACACACAAAAATGCATGGCGGAGTAAGGTTGTGACAGTAGAAGCATTTGAATAACTACCTCCCATTGGCTCAGTTTAAATTAGGCACAGCCAGTATAACTCTGCACCGTGAGGAAATTCTGTGCAAATTCTGAAACGTGCAGCTAAGCACAGTTACTTACCGTAATAGGTGTTATCCAGGGACAGCAGGCAGATATTCTCTACATGTGGGTGACATCACCGAAGGAAGCCCCCTACTGGACGTTTTTGCAAGCAGACTTGCTCGAAGACCTTCAGGCTTGCGATTGGCCCGCGCATGCACGCGTGCCCCTCCCGCCCTGCCTACGGCATGCGTCTCCTCAGTATGTCCTCAGTTCAGATAGCAAGCAAAGAAGCCAACTACGGTGAGGTGGGTTGGTTGCAAGAATATCTGTCTGCTGTCCCTGGATAACACCTGTTACGGTAAGTAACTGTGTTTTATTCCAGAACAAGCAGGCAGCATATTCTCTACATGTGGGTGACCTCCAAGCTAATCAGAAAGGGATGGAGGGAGAGTTGGCAATTTAGGAGAATAGATGTTGCAAAACTGACTGGCCAAAGTGGCTGCCATGCCTGGAGAAAGCATCCAGACAGTAGTGAGAGGTGAACGTATGAACCGAGGACCAAGTGGCAGCCTTACAGATTTCCTCAATGGGAATGGAGCAGAGGAAAGCAACAGACGCCGTCATCACCCTGACCTTGTGGCCTGTGACTCGACCCGGCAAGGAGAGACCAGCCTGAGCATAACAGAAAGAAATACAAGCGGCCAACCAGTTAGAAATGGTCCGCTTAGAGACAAAGCAACCCAAGCGATTAGGATTGAAAGAAAGGAACAGCTGGAGAGCAGAACGATGAGGAGCGGTGCGCTTCAAGTAGAAGGCCAGTGCACGCTTACATTCAAGAGAATGTAGAACCACTTCCCCAGAAGTGGAGAATGGGGTTTCAGAAAAAACACAGGAAGAACAATAGATTGATTGAAGTGAAAATCAGAAACAATCTTGGGCAAGAACTTAGGATGGGTACGAAGAACCACCTTATCATAATGGAAGACAGTGAAAGGTGGGTCCACCACCAAGGCTTGAAGCTCACTGACCCGATGGCCAGAAGTGAGAGCAATAAGAAACACAAATTTCCAAGCAGTGTTCTCCCTAGCGCCTTTCAGCCGGGTGCCCCGCCCGGCTAGATTAGGTGAGCGCCCGGCTGTCATCTTGGCTGCAAATTCGCCTCCGCCTGACTTTTTTTTTTTTAAGCGCCAGAAAAAGGGTTTTCAGTTTTACTTTTTTAAACAATTTTCCTACTGCTGGTCGATTTTTACAGTCGCAGTTTGAGGCAGGGGCTGCAGGCTCATTATGACCCAGTGCACAAACAGGAAGAACCCCGACGTCGTGTTTACTTTTGTTCTGCAGCTTATTGCACAAGACGCTCCTGCACAAAGCGAAACCAATCGGAAAGAGGAGAGGCGGAAGCTCGCAGCTGCGTGCTTCAGTAACTGCTGCTGGCTAACGGAGGGAGAAGGTACCTAAGAGAAATGAAGTAGGTCCGAGAAATGGATTCACTACAGGCAAAGGCGGGAGATAGGGCAGGGAGGAAAGCTTACAACTTGGTGTTCTTGCTTGCTTCGGGACTTCCTCGCTGCCGGGTCCTGCCTACTTTCTGTTTCCATGAAGGCAGGACCCAGCAGCGAGGAAGGCCCGAAGCAAGGAAGAGCTCCAAGTTGTAAGCTTACCTCCATCGCTGACCTATCTCCTGCCTTAGCCTGTAGCGAATCTGCAGACCGAGGCGGGGAGGGGGGGGAAGTGATGGGGGGAGAGAAATGCTGTTACTGCTGCACCCAATTAGGGGGGAGAGAAATGCTGCTGCTGCACCCAATGGGGGGGGGGGAGGAAGACCAGGGAAAGGAGAGGAGAGGAAAGAGATGCCAAGACCATAGGAGGGAAGGAAAAGAAAGGAGATACCAGACTATGGGGGGGAGAAGGAGACAGATGCCAGACCAGGGGAAAGGAAGGAAGGAGGGAGAGAAAGGAAGGAGTGGAGATGCAAGATAATGGAAGGGGTAGGGGAGAGGAGTGAGATGCCAGGGCATGGGGGAGGGGAGGGAAGGGAAACTAAGAAGACAAATGCCAGACCAGAGGGAAAGGAAAGAAAGGTGCCAGAGCAAGGAAGCAGAGGGAGACATAGGAGAGGAGAGAGATTCCAGGGCATGAGGGGAGGGATGGGAAGAGAAATGCTGCTGCAACATCCAATTGGGGAGGGGGGAGAGGAAGAGAAGTGCTGCTGCTGCACACAATTGGGGAGAGAGAGGGGAGAAGGAAGACCAGGGAAGGGAGAGGAGAGGAAAGAGATGCCAAGACCATAGGAGGGAGGGAAAGGAAAGGAGCTACCAGACCATGGAGGGGGGAGAGATGTCAGGGCATATTGGGGGAGGGGGAGGATACAGATGCCAGACCAGGTGAAAGGAAGGAAGGAGAGAAAGGAAGGAGAAGAGATGCCAGATAATGGAGTGGAAGGGAGAGATGGAAGGAGAGGAGAGAGATGCCAGGGCATGGGGGGAGAGAAGGGGATAGAGGTGCCAGAGCATAGGGGAAGTGGTGGAGACAAAAAAAATGGAGAGGGGGTGAAGCTGAAATGGAGAGAAAGGGCACAGGAGTACAAAGGCACAAAGGTCACAGAGTACAAAGGAGAGAAAGGGCAAAGGATATACAGTTTATTGGGACATAGAAAGAGGGAAGATGCCATATGGAACAGAGAGAGGGCGGACACTGGATGGAAAGGGCAGAGAGGGTGGACAGTGGATGCAAGGGGGAGATAGAGAGAGGGCAGAGGCTGGGTGAAAGGGGCAAAGAGAGAGGACAGATGTTGCATGGAAGGGGGCGAGGACAAACGCTGAATAGAAAGAAGAGAGTGAAGAGAAGATGATTAAAGCAGAAACGACAAAAGGTGGAAAAAAAATTTGTTGTTGCTTTATGTAGAATCAAGTAGTATTGTAACTGTATTGATTAAAGTTTATCAATAGAAAATGGAAATAAGGCAGTTTTTTGGGGACCACTAAACCCCTTTCCTCAGGTCAGGACAGGATACCATAACAGCAGTATACTGTACTGTCTTGAAGAAAGATTTGGCCTCTGAAAGCTAATTACTACTAATTGAAAAATGGATTAGTCCAATAAAATGGTATTTTCTTATTTCTCTCTTCCCTGTTTTATTTATATTTGTTAATTTGTAAAGTGGTGATTGTTATGTAGCAGTTTTTTTAAATTTACATCTACTGTCTTTATATTTTGCACAGTATTAGGGACGTGTCACTGTTTCTGTGGTGTTGCATTGTATGCAGAGTCTGGTTTATTGGCGTTTCAGTTTAACTTTTGTCTACATATTTCTATTTTTAGTTTGTGATTATTCCATATTAGGCGAGGGTGTATCTCTGTTCTGTGTGTATGAAAAGGACATGGCTTTCTGTTAGCAATGACTGTACAGGATCAATTGACTGTGCAGGATCTGGCTTGTTACAATGCATGTGTTGGTGTTCTAGTGCTCACTGCAGTGTTTAAGATGCTGCCTTTTCCTAGGTGCACCCTTGTTGTGTAACTCATGGATTATTACTGAAAATAACTTTTTTTATATAGAGGAGGGGGTTATTAAAAAATGATCAGCACTGGCTGTCATATATACTAGGTACGCCACTGGATTTAATGACCCTATGCTAACTTTACTGTTGATGTAGGTGTTGTCCCCCCCACACACACTATAATGAATTAAATTAAGCTGTATTAACATCAAACAGCTTTCAAATGACATTATAAGCAAATAAAAATAAAATATTTTTAATACATTGCTAATTATTACCTGCATTTTTACCTAAACTGTTTTGCCTAGCTCTCACTTTGATTTTTATCTGCTACTTTTTTATTTTGCTGTAGTGCGATCACACAGGTCTCCTTCAAATTATGTGGAAGAGGTTTGGAAGTGGGGATCGCATCTATTTCATATCCTCAGTGAGACCTCAGGAAGGAATATAGTGATCAAAATATTATTAGAGGTGCTGTAGAGATGTTTCTTGTATGACTGGATGAGCTATATTTTTCTTTTTTTTTTAGTTGTTTAAATTCATGCAGAAATAAATGGCTAGATTGAACCTAATGATTTCATTAACGCATTTCCCTTTTTTAAACCTCTATACCAGCGGTCTCAAACACGTGGCCGCGGGCCACATGCGGCCCCCCAGGGACTATTTTGCGGTCCGCGATCTGTCCTTGCAGGGGTCCCTAATCTGCTTCCCTCCCCCAAGCTACCGCAATCGGGGAACAGGTCAGCGCCCGAGGTCTTAGCTGTCCCTACATATCTTCCCCAGCTCGGAGCCGACCAATTCTCGCCACCCGACGTTCAATTCTAATGTTGGGGAGGAAGTTCTGGGCCAGCCAATTGCTGCCTGGCTGGCCCAGAAATTCCTCCCCGACGTTAGAATTGATGTCGGGTGGCGTGAATTGGTGTCGGGTGGCGTGAATTGGTTGGCCCGCGCTGGGGAAAATATGCAGGGAGAATTAAGACCTCGGCATTGGCCTGTTCCCCGATTGTGGCGGTGGCAGCTTGTTCCCCGATTGCGGCGGCGGCGGCCTGTTCCCCGATTGTGGTGGCGGCAGCTTGTTCCCCGATTGCGGTGGTGGTGGCCTGTTCCCCGATTGTGGCAACGACAGCTTGTTCCCCGATTGCGGCAGTGGCGGCCTGTTACCTGATTGCGGCAGTGGCGGCCTTTTCCCCAATGGTGGTGGCTTGGGGGAGGGCAGGGAGAAGTAAAGAAAGAAAGGGGGGGACAGAGAGACAGAAAGAAAGAAGGGAAACGGGACATAGACAGAAAGGGGCATGGAGAGAGAAAGGGCGGGCATGGAGATAGAAAAAAAGAAAGAAAGGGGGCATGGAGAGAGAAAGAAAGAAAGAAAGAAGGGGGCAGGGTGAAAGAAATAAAAAGTTGGGGGAGGGAAGGAGACAGATGCCAGACCAGGGGAAAGGAAGGAAGGAGGGATGGAGAGAAAGGAAAGAAAGAGATGCAGACCATGGAAATAGGGACAGAAGAAGAGAGAGATAGAAGGGAAAATAAAGACATGGAAACATAGATTTTGAAAAGAAAGCAGAAAAATTGAATATTAAGTTAATGCCAAAGATGGATGCAAGGCAGAAAGTGAAGACGGAGAGAAAAACAGTCAAAGGACAAGAAGACCCTGGAAACATAGTTAAATGCACAGAAAAATAAAGTCGATGCACAAAAGGGAGAAAGAAAGTCCAACGTAGTCTGCAGTAAACAACAGCAACCAGAAAACAACGAACAGACTGCAGATAATGTACAAGATGCAGGCGTTGTTTATTAGTAAATGTAGTAACATATACAACCTTATAGCCAACCAAGGGACCCGACACGGTCCGTGTTTCGGATAACACGCCTTCCTCAGGGGTCCATGGTGGTTAAGGTATAAAGCAAACTGCATAAAAGATAACAAACACACGCCAATCACGATCAAATGGCATTGTGTAAGACTTGCTTGACCCCATTTGATCGTGATTGGCGTGTGTTTGTTATCTTTTATGCAGTTTGCTTTATACCTTAACCACCATGGGCCACTGAGGAAGGCGTGTTATCCGAAACACGGACCGTGTCGGGTCCCTTGGTTGGCTATAAGGTTGTATATGTTACTGCATTTACTAATAAACAACGCCTGCATCTTGTACATTATCTGCAGTCTGTTCGTTGTTTTCAGAAAAATAAAGTCACCAGACAACAAAGGTAGGGAAAATGATTTTATTTTCAATATAGTGATTGAAATGTGTCAGTTTTGAGAAAGGAAAGATATTAAACTTTAAATGTGAGGGCTGCAGAAAAAATAGGGTACTTGAAGGGCCGCAGAAAAAATAATTAATGACAATTTTGCATAAGGTAAAACTCTTTATAGTTTATATATCTTTCCTTTTAACTGTTAAAGGAAAGTCTTATAAACTATAAAGAGTTTTACCTCATGCAAAGTTGTAATTTCTTTAATAAGACATTAACTATTTTTTCTGTGGCCCTCCAAGTACCTACAAATCCAAAATGTGGCCCCACTAAGGGTTTGAGTTTGAGACCACTGCTCTATACCATTTGAAAGAGAGCGAATATCTAATTATTCACTTCTAGAATTGGATACTTCTTAAATTTAGTAAAAACATTCTGGCACAAGTGTCAAACCTTAAAAAAAGGAAGCAATAATGACCATTGGAAAATAATAATTAATAAAAATAGTACACATTTAGAGCTCCTTTTACTTGCTATCTGAAAAACTACCGCCTGCTTAAGAGGCTACATGCGTGGCAATTTAGCGCACGCTATTCCGCGCATTAAGGTGCTAACGCATCTTTGTAAAAGGAGCCCTTAATTTTCCCCACCATCAAATTTCCCTGTCTCGCCCACCCCACCCAGCTACTTTTTCATGCCACCCGGCTGGAAAAAATTTCTGGGGAGAACACTGTTTCCAAGTAAGATACTTTAAGTGAGCCCACGCTAGCGGCTCGAACGGGGGTTTCATCAATTGAGCAAGGACCACGTTAAGATCCCAAACCACCAGAGGAGGTTTGAGGGGTGGATGAATATGGAAAAGTCCTTTCATGAAGTGGGAAACCACAGGATGAACAGAGATAGGCTTCCTGTCAATCGGCTGATGAAAAGCAGCAATGGCACTAAGGTGGACTCGAACCGAAGAGGACTTGAGCCCAGTGCCAGACAAGTGCAACAGATAATCTAGGACAGCTGACAAGGAAGCAGACAGCGGCTCCAGCTGCCGAGTAGCACACTAGGAAGAAAAGCGGGTCCACTTCTGATGGTAACATTGGCGAGTGGACTCCTTCTGAGACGCCTCCAGGACATCCAGCACAGGCTGGGAGAACTGGAACGAGGGCATTAAGTCTTGAGGAACCAAGTGCAGAGACTGGAGATTGGGATGAAGCAGAGAACCCTGATTCTGTGTAAGCAGAGAAGGAAAAACAGGCAGAGGAAGAGGATCCCTGGAACTGAGTTGCAACAGAAGGGAGAACTAAGGTTGTCGGGGCTACCGAGGAGCTATCAGAATCATGGTGGCACACGAAGACTTGAGTATGACGAGAGTCTTCAGAATCAGAGGGAATGGAGGGAACACATATAGGAACTCGTTCGTCCAATCCAGAAGGAAGGCATCCACCTCGATCCTGAGGGGTGTAAACCCTGGAGCAGAAGCAGGGCAACTTGTGATTGAGGGGGGGACGCAAACAGATCGACGTTCGGAGTCCCCCAACGAGCAAACACCTGATGTAGGGTCACGGAATGGAGGGACCACGCGTGAGGCTGTAGAAGACGACTCAACTTGTCTGCTACAGTTTCGCTGGCCCGGAATGTAGACAGCTCAAAGGAAAATGTTGCGGCGGTTGGCCCAATCCCAGAGCCGCATTGCCTCCTGGCATAGGGACCTGGACCTCTCGTGCCCCCCTGTTTGTTGATATAATACATGGCGACCTGATTGTCCATGTGAACTAGCACCACTCAGTCGCGAAGCAGGTGACAAAAGGCCTTCAGAGCGAGGAAAATCGCTCAAAGCTCCAGAAGATTGATGTGACACAGGCGATCGGCATGGGACCAAAGACCCTGGGTGTGCAGACCATCCAGATGAAACCCCCCCCCCCCCAAAAGCATAGGTCGACGAGTCCGTCGTGAGAACCTTTTGAGGAGGAGGAGCATGAAACAGAAAACCTCTAGTGAGATTGGAAGAGAGCAACCACCAACGGAGAGACCTCTTCAATAAAGGAGTCACGACAATGCATTGGGAGAGAGAATCCCGATCCTGGTTCCATTGGGACGCCAGAGTTCATTGAGGAACACGGAGGTGAAGTCAGGCAAAAGGAGTCACATGAACCGTGGAGGCCATGTGGCCTAGGAGGACGATCATGAGCCGAGCCGGAGCCGAGGGCAGATGGGTCACCCTTCAACACAAATGGATTAGGCAAGAAGAAGCGGAGACGAACTATATCCAGGACCACTCCGATGAACTCGAGAGACTGGGTCAGGCAAAGGTGAGACTTGGGAAAGTTCACCTTGAAGCCGAGATTCTGAAGGAGCAAGATAGTCTGACTTGTCGCTCGCAGGACTTCGTTGCGAGAAGACGCTTTAATTAACCAGTCGTCGAGGTAGGGAAACACCTGTAGGCCGCGGAGGCGCAGGGCCGCAACCACCACAACCAGACATTTCATGAAAACCCTCGGAGAGACCGCCAGGCCGAAAGGAAGAACACGATACTGGAGATTCCCCACCCTGAATCTCAAATACCAGAGAGAGGCTGGATGTATTGGAATGTGCGTGTACGCCTCCTTGAGGACCAGCGAACACAGCCAGTCCCCCTCGTCCAAGAGGGGATACAACGTGGGAAGGGTGAGCATTCCGAATCGTTCCCGGACCAGAAACTTGTTCAGAGTACAGAGGTCCAGGATCAGACGCAGGTCCCCCGTCTTCTTGGGCGCCAGAAAGTTCCGGGAATAAAATCCGGAGTTCCACTGCTCCGGGGGAACCTCCTCGACCGCCCGAAGGTGAAGAAAAGCCTGAGCTTCCTGTAGGAGGAGGGGAAGCTGAGACTGAGCAGAAGGAGACTCTCTTGGAGGCAAGTCCAGGGGGTACGCGACTGAAGTGGAGGGAGTACCCTTCCCGGATGATAGACAGGACCCAACTGTCGGTGGTAAGACTCTCCCACTGGGTAAAGAAATGATGGAGACGTCCCCCGATGGGGAGGGGGGAAGGCTCCAGGAGGAAGGAAGCCCGAAGGCTCAGACTGCAATTGTCAAAAGGACGGCTCAGTCTTCGCCAGGGCCAGTGGCCGAGTCTTAGGTTAACATTGCTGCTGCTGCAGAGGCCATTTCGAAGGAGGCCTAGAGAAAGGAGGAGTGGATTTTTGTGGATACCTTCGGAGACGAATTTTATATTGTTGAGCCAAAGGGGCCTTAGGTTTAAGTTTCACCAGAGACACAAAGGACCACTCGTGGTCAGAGAGGAGCTTCGTGGCTGCCTCAATAGAATCATCGAAGAGCTCATGACCCACACACGGGAGATTGGCAAGACGATCCTGTAGATTCGGATCCATATCCACAATCCGGAGCCAAGCGAGGCGACACATGGCAATCGCAAAGGCTTTAACTCTCGAGGACAATTCGAAGGCGTCATAAGAGACCTGAAACATATACAGGCGAAGTTGGGAGAGGGTCTCCTCGAGGAGACGAAACTCCTGACGCCGAGGCTCTGGCATGACCTCCCGGAACGAGCGGAGGGCATTTATACAGAACTGGAGGTAGGACGTGAAAATGAAATTGTAATTAAGGACACGGTTCGCCATCATCGAATTCTGATAAAGGCAGCGACCAAATTTGTCCATCGTACGACCCTCCCTGCCTGGAGGGACGGCAGCGTAAACCTTCAAGGGATTAGACTTCAAGGAAGACTCAACCACCAAGGATTGGTGGGAAAGCTGAGCACTTTCAAACCCTTTAACCGGGATAGTCCGGTAACGGGACTCCAACTTGGAGGGAATAGCCGTGACAGCATATGGTGTCTCCAGGTTCCAGAGAAACGTCTGCTGAAGAATTTGATGCATCGGAAGGTGAAGCACCTCACAAGGCGTATTGTCAACTCCCAATTCCGCCAGGTATTCCTGGGTAAAGCAGGAGTTGGACTGAAGATTCAAGTTTAAAGCTCTGCCCATGTCAGAGATGAAACGAGAAAAGGAGGAGGTCCGAGAAGAAGATTCATCCTCCGGGGGAGACTCCGACCGAGAACAGGGTGCAGCCAAGAAAGAGGGAGAAACTTCCCTGGAGCAGGAGCCTCAGAGTCCCGTGAACAGGAGACCGAAGAGGTTTGACTAAGGCGAGTAGGGGGCCTCGCGCCAGATGGACCGGGGAACACCCCGGGGTCCAAGGAAATCACTGGAGAAGACAGGATATAGGAAAAATCCCCAACTGGCTTCGAAGCAGTCCCTTTAGAAGCCAGTAAGCGCCTCGATGGGGAACATACACTAGAGTCCAATTGGATGGTTTTGAGGTCGGAGATCTGCCCCAACAGGGCGGGGAAGACCGGGGCCGTTTAGAAGAAGTGAGCCTCGCTGCAGTAGCGGGGGAAAAAGTGGCCCCCAGCCTGGACCCCCGAAAAGTCACCGGTGACTCAGGGGAGGAAGACTCACTCGAGTGAATCCGACGAGTCTTACGGTTGAGGCCTCGAGAGAAGAGGGGACTCTCAGGCTGGTCAGATCGAGACTGGGTCGAGACCGCGGTCAAAGGCGTCTTAAGTCGGGACTAGTTGGCTTACCACCGAGGAAAACTGTGTGGTAAGGAGAAATTAGGTTCTTACCTGCTAATTTACTTTCTTTTAGCTTCTCCAGACCAGTAGAGGTTAATCTTTACGAATGGGTTTATATCCAATCATGACCAGCAGGTGGAGACTGAAAACAAAACTTTGGGACAGTATATACTATCCTCCCTTCTCTATTTCCCTCAGTCTGCCGAATAGCCAAGCAGAACCAAGAACTGGAAAACAGAAAGAAAACAATACTCCGAACAGGAGTAACAAATAACATACCCAAATGATGTTGGAAAATGCAGAGGAGAAATACCCGAAGGAAAATGTCCCACAGCTCGCCAGCTAAGCCAGCCGAGCCACAGCCGCTGTTCTTTAATTCTCCCCGGCCCTAGAAAAATACTAGAACCCGCAGCAAAAAAAAAAAAACTGCCCGCGAAAACAGCCCCAACAACAACAACAACAGACAGGGTGGGGACCTCTACTGGTCTGGAGAAGCTAAAAGAAAGTAAATTAGCAGGTAAGAACCTATTTTCTCCTTCTTTAGCACTCTCCAGACCAGTAGAGGTTAATCTTTACGAATGGGACGTACCAAAGCAGTCCCTCTCACGGGCGGGACCCCCGAAGGGCCGATACCAGAACACGCTCACCGAACACCGCGTCCCGACGCGCCTGAACATCTACCCGATAATGTCTAACAAATGAATGCAAGGAGGACCAAACCGCAGCCTTACAAATATCTACCGGAGGCACGAGAGACGACTCAGCCCAAGAAGCCGCCTGACCCCGAGTAGAATGAGCCTTGAGAAACTCCGGAACCGGCTTCTGACTCAGAAGATAAGCGGAAGCAATCGTCTCCTTGATCCAGCGCGCAATAGTAGCCTTAGAAGCTCCAGCCCCCCGACGAGGACCCGCCAGAAGGACAAAGAGATGATCGGAGCTCCGAAAATCCCGGGTCCGCTGCACATAAGCGCGGAGGACCCGACCGACATCCAACTTGCGCAGCTGCCGTTGCTCAGAAGAGCCCTCCCGACTACCCAAGACCGGGAGGACCACCGATTGATTGACATGAAAAGGAGAAACTACTTTCGGCAGAAAAGAAGGAACAGGCCGCAAAACAACCCGCTCCCTCGAAAATTCCAAGAAGGGAGCCCTACAAGAGAAAGCCTGTAGCTCAGAAACCCGCCTAGCGGAAGTAATGGCCACCAAAAAGACCGACTTCAGCGTAAGGTCCTTCAAAGAACAGCCGTACAACGGCTCGAAAGGCGGGCGCACCAAAACCGAGAGAACCAGATTGAGATCCCAAGAGGGAATCGAGGGCCGTATGGGAGGCTTGAGCAACTTGGCCGCCCGAAGAAAGCGAATCACATCAGGAATGGCCGACAAACGCTGACCTGTCACCAGCCCCCGAAAAGCCGACAGGGCCGCCAGTTGAACCCGGAGAGAAGACCAAGCCAGGCCTCTATCCAGGCCATCCTGCAAGAACTCTAGAATGTTAGGCAGGGAAGCGCGAAAAGAGACCACTCCCCGCGCCCGGCACCATTCCTCAAAAAGACGCCAAACCCGCACATAAGCCCGAGAGGTAGAAAGCCTCCGGGACCCCAAAAGTGTAGAGATCACCTTATCTGAATATCCCTTCATACTCAGGCGGCCCCTTTCAAGAGCCAAGCCGTAAGACAAAAGGGAGACGGGTCGAACATGGGAATGGGACCCTGCATCAGAAGATCGCACACGAGAGGCAGAGGAAGAGGATCCGCCACCAGATGCCTCACCAGATCCGCATACCACAGACGACAAGGCCAATCCGGAGCCACCAAAACCACCAGCCCCGGATGGCGAACAATGCGAAGCAGTACTCTGCCCACTAATGGCCAAGGAGGGAACACATACAACAGCCCCTCCGTTGGCCACGGTTGGACCAGAGCATCCAGACCCTCGGCCAGACCGTCCCTGCGACGACTGAAGAAGCGGGGCACTTTGGCGTTGCCACTTGTGGCCATCAGATCCATCAGGGGCTGCCCCCAAGCCTGCACTATCAACTGAAACGCCACAGCGCCGAGACACCACTCTCCTGGATCCAAGAAGTGACGACTGAGGAAGTCCGCCTGAACATTTTCTACCCCGGCAATGTGAGAGGCCGAGAGGTCCAGAAGATGTGACTCCGCCCAGACCATGAGCCGAGCCGCCTCCTGCGCCACTTGAGTGCTCTTGGTGCCCCCCTGACGATTGACATAAGCCACCGCCGTGGCATTGTCCGACAGGACTCTGACCGACTTGCCCAACAAAAGGGAGTGGAAAGCCAACAGCGCCAGCCGGACCGCTCTGGTCTCCAACACGTTGATCGACCAGGAGGCCTCCTCCGCGGACCAGGTACCCTGAGCTGAGTGACCCAAACACTGAGCCCCCCAACCCAGGAGACTCACATCCGTAAGGAGCACCGTCCACTGCGGAAGATCCAGACCCACCCCCTGAACAAGGTGAGGGGTCTGGAGCCCCCAACGCAGACTGCAGCGCGCCAAGCCTCGCAGGGGAACCGGAACATCCATCCCGTGCCTCTGGGGAGACCACCTCCGGAGCAGAGCATACTGGAGAGGACGCATGTGGGCCCGCGCCCACCTCACCACGTCCAGGGACGCTGCCATCAACCCCAAGACCTGGAGGAAATCTCGCGCCCGAGGACATCGGGACGCCAAAAGCAGGCGAATCTGAGATTGCAATTTGCTCACCCGGGCCTCTGGGAGGAAGACCTTCCCCAAGGAGGTGTCGAACAGAACCCCAAGGTACTCCAGACGCTGAGCCGGGACCAACCGGCTCTTGGAAAGGTTGACCACCCAGCCCAGCGACCGGAGAAACACCACCACCCGAGCCGTAACCCGGGAGCTTTCCTGCAACGACTTTGCCCGAATTAACCAGTCGTCCAGGTAGGGGTGTACCAAGATGCCCTCCGACCGCAAGGCTGCCGCGACGACCACCATCACCTTGGTGAACGTCCGGGGAGCCATGGCCAGCCCAAAGGGAAGCGCACAGAACTGATAGTGCCGACCCAAGATCGCAAAGCGCAGGAAACGCTGATGAGAGGCCCGAATGGGAACATGCAAGTAGGCCTCCGTCAGATCGAGAGAAGTGAGAAACTCCCCCGGCTGAACCGCCAGAATGACCGACCGCAGAGTTTCCATACGGAAAGAGGGAATCTTGAGAGCCCTGTTGACCCCTTTCAAATCGAGGATGGGCCGAAAGGTCCCCTCCTTCTTGGGCACCACAAAGTAAATGGAGTACCTGCCCGTGCCCCACTCCGGAGGGGGCACTGGAACAACTGCCCTGAGATCTAGCAAGCGCTGAAGGGTCTGGCGAAAAGCCTGCGTCTTCCCAGGAGTCTGACATGGAGAAGCGAGGAAAAAATCCGGCAGAGAGCGGGCGAACTCCAGGGCATAACCGTCCCGCACCACCTCCAGGACCCACTGATCGGACGTGATCTCGGCCCATTTGGGGAAAAAATCGCACAGCCGGGTCCCCACCGGAACCAAAGGGGGCGCCGGCAAGGCGTCATTGTGCAGGACGGGAAGCAGAGGAACCGACGGAGGGATTCCCTGCCCCCCGACGGGCCCCCCGAAAGGGCTGCATGCGCTGGAAGAACCGACCCCGGGAAAACCCCGGAGACTGGAAAGAAGCAGCCCCACGCCCAGGGCGATACTTGCGAAATTCCCACAAACGCCCCCGGCCCGCACCACCCCTAGACGCAGGGCGGGCACGGTCCTCTGGCAGACGGGGCACTTTCGAGTCCGACAGAGTCTGAATCAACTTATCCAATTCCTCCCCAAATAAAAACGACCCCCGAAAGGGAAATTTAGTAAGCTTAGCTTTGGACGCAGCATCCGCCGCCCAAGCGCGCAGCCACAAAACACGCCTTGCGGCCACGCCAAAAGCCATAGACTTAGCCGAGATCCGCACCAAGTCATATAGAGCATCTGAGAGGAATGAGGCAGCCATCTCAATCTTCGCTACCTCCTGATCCACCAGAGACCAGTCATCAGACTCCCGATCCAAGACACGCTCCGCCCACCGAAACACGGCGCGAGCGACCAGTCCCCCACAAATAGCCGCCTGGACCCCAAAGGCAGAGACCTGAAAATTTTGCTTAAGGATGTTCTCCAACTTGCGCTCCTCGGAGTCCCGCAAGGCAGAACCGCCCTCAACAGGCACGGTATGCCGCTTGGAAATTGCCGAGACCACCGCATCAACGACTGGCGAAGCTAACGTAGCCCGATCCCCTTCAGGAATGGGATACAGGCGAGCCATGCTGCGTGCCAGCCGAAACGGCGTCTCTGGCGTTTTCCACTGCTCAAGAATAATATCCCGAATATCCTGATGCATAGGAAAAGAGCGGGAAACGGAACGGATCCCCCGTAACAGAGGGTCCGCCACACGCGGAGTCTCCGGCGGTGCGTCCTCAAAACGCAAAACCGAAGAAACCTGTTGAATAAGGTCAGGCAGCTCATCTCTCTGAAAAAGGCGCACCACGGACGCCTCTTCACCGGAGAACGGGAAACCCGACAACCCGCCGCCAGCTTCCGTCCCCTCCAGAGGGTCCTGGAATTCATCAGAATGGTCCAGGTCCTCCTCCAGACCGACATGTTCCTCCGACCACAAATCCTCGTCCCACGACACCCGCGGACGCTTGGACAAGGGAGGCGGCGGAGGGGACGCCACACCAGACGAGAGAGGCAAAGCCGCAGGGAGCGCGGAGGAAACCCCACCCCCCGAAACCCCCTGGGCGCAACCGGGACCCCCAGCCGCCTGAAAATAGGCTCTGCATAAGGAGAAAAAGAAATCAGGAGAAAAACCACCCGAGGGTCCCAAGGGACTCCCTGCCACAGCAGGGGACCCAGCAGAAACCTGCCCCTGCATAGTCAAAACAGGGGGAAGGTCACCTGAGGTGGAAGACAAAATGGAGGGGCCAGACAGAGAAGATGGCGACTTTCCCGCCAAAAAAGCTCCCCTCCATAGCCTGTAGCGGCTGAGAAACCTGAACAGTCTCAGCCGCTAAAGCAGGCAAGCCGGCATCAGCTGTCAAAAAATCAGCTGAGAGGGAATCCTCAAAAACCCGACCGTCGGCGGCTCGGGGAATCCCTCCGTGGGCGGATGGAGAAGACCGGGCTTCAACACTGCTCCCTGCCGACTCGCGAGGCACCATCGGCGGGGAGCTCTGGGCGCCTGCAGTCACTGCCGACGGAGCTCCTCCACCGCACCGGTCTGAACACCGCTTGCACAGGCCAGCCGCGAGTGCCTCGCGTCTGGAGCACAATGAGCACTTTTTCCCTTTAGAAGTGCTCATTGCTCCATACGCGAACTAGCTATAAAAAAAGTGCCGGTTAGTTGAAAAAAATACAGTAAAATACAGTTTTCTTAAAGGGAAACAACCCTCCAGACCAGCACTACCTCAGGATTTTTTTTTTTTTTTTTACAGAACAGACTCCACAGGCTCTCGAAGCAATATGCCTTGCTTGATTTAGGGGGCAAGGCTTACTGCTGAGGCTCCTCTAAAAAAATGTGGGGAGGTGGAGGAAGTGGGGGGAGGGACCCCGCTCGAGACCCGCCGGGTTTGACACCCCCGAGGTCGGACGAACCCCCAAACAGGGTCCGCCCAAGCTCCGTCCGGCCAAAAAACAGGGACAATAAACCCCCTAAACAAATTCCAACAGCCCTACCAAGGGAGATGGGTACAGATCACATCAACACCTGCTGGAGACTGAAAGAAGACTGAGGGAAATAGAGAAGGGAGGATAGTATATACTGTCCCAAAGTTTTGTTTTCAGTCTCCACCTGCTGGTCATGATTGGATATATACCCATTCGTAAAGATTAACCTCTACTGGTCTGGAGAGTGCTAAAGAATATAGCCTTAAGCATGTCCTCTAACATAGGCACTGAGACCAAAGGTAGGTGGGTCAGAGGTGCAGCAGTGCGCTCCTTCAGGAGCGACTTTAGATTGATGTCTCGAAGACGCCGACGAGGCGGTGCTAACATGAGACTCCGAGGTAGGCTTCTTCGCTGGCATACCTGAGGAGGGAAGAGATTTACCCGAAGCCGGAGTAGCAGGAGGGGCCGAGGCCAATGGGTACTTCGAGGCTGAAGCACCCAACGAGGGCATCGAGGCCAAGCTCGAGGCCAGTCCCGCAAGATTCATGGGGCCAAAGAGTTGGAGAATCTTGACTACCCGTCGACGAAGAGCCCGCTGTTTGTAAAGTCGCACAACGGGGACACAACTCAGCGCGGTGCTCTGCACCCAGGCACTCCACACACCAACGATGAGGATTGGTGATGGAGATAACCCGGTTGCACTTAGTACAGTTTTTAAATCCGGAATGACACCGGGACATAAGAAAAGGGAGGGCCCATACGAACTGAAAAAAATGAAAATAAAGAAAATAAAAGACGCGAGCACAACGACTCAACAGAAACTAACCAAACAAGCCGTGGTGCAAGAGGGACAACGATATCACGCGAAGCAAGGGAGCAGTGCTTCTGGCTCAGCGGAAAACAAAGAACTGAGGACATGCTGAGGAGACGCAAGCCCTAGGCAGGGCGAGAGGGGAACGCACACATGCGCGGGCCAATCGCAAGCCTGAAGGTCTTCGAGCAAGTCTGCTTGCAAAAACGTCCACTAGGGGGCTCAGTCGGTGACGTCACCCACATGTAGAGAATATGCTGCCTGCTTGTCCTGGGATAATGCAGAAATTTATCTAGGAGTACACACTGAGGACCGGTGCAAACTACAACACCACCTGTAGACATTGACTATTCTCTTCTTGCAGTCTGGCATGGCCTGAAGCCTGGCTTTTCCCTGTAGCTAGTATCCTTTGGCATTAAAGCAAAGTCTAAAAATATGTTAAAATATATTAAACACACAATATATATATATATATATATATATATACACTGTATTAATATTGTGATATATACACTGTATTAATATTGTGATAACTATGAAAATAAAATCTAAGTAAAAAGTTATTGAAAAAGTCAAACAAGAAAAATGATTTCAGTAAAAGTGTTGGAATAGCTTTAGTGTCCACATGAATAGGAGCAGGGAAAACAAAAAAGTGGAGGGAACTACTTTGTGTGAAAAGGGGTGGGCTGCACATTCTCAGAGATTAGCACTTGGACAACTGTTTGATTCTGTCATCAAGGGAGGACAACACCTGTGTGTGCACCAGATTCAATCCTGCTTATCTATAGAGAGCACATTTAACTAACACACACTACACTCTAAAATGAACCAGATACTAGAAGAGAGCAGGTATGTTCCAAATACGGCTGTTCTAAGGAACTCAAGGAAACTGAAAGAGAAATATGCTCACTGGAAAACTTCACTAAGAACAACCTTTATAGTGACTGTCTCATTTTTGTATGCAGATTTTTTTATACATTTTTCAAACATACAGTATAGCGTCCATAAGATAAGTCGGCAGGTAACACCCTATGGCATACCTGTTTAAAGCTGTGTTTGTATTCTTTGCAGGCAGTTTCAACTGTAAACTTTGTGCTGAATATATTACAAAGTTTTGCACCATAGCCATTCCGCCCACCTTAAGAGGTAAAAAAACAAAACAGGCCATTATGCACAACAAATATACAAGCACAAGTTTAGATTGTAAGTCTTTTGTGGACAAGAAATATCTACTGTACCTAACATAACTTGCTTTCAGTTACTACTGAAAAGTTTCAAGCTCAATACAAATAGCTGCTAGCATCACATGTTTCCACCTTACGTAATGTCTCATTTGCAAATATTTGCAAATAAATTTGCCTATTTGTTTCAATGAGATTCTCCATTGTTGGTCATGCTTGTGGTTGATACAGTAATTTACTAAAAGTGCACACTAACACCACAGGACCTGTAGCAAACACCATGTGTTAATGTGATTTGTACACATTATATTAAAATACCTCAAAATGAAAAATAGTGGAATTATTCAGTTTCAAATCAATTTCACTCAAATAAAGCTGATGCCATTAACTTTTACCAGAGCCTCTCAGTTTAGGTGCACAAACAAATGTGCCCTTGCTATATCATTATGAATATCTGCAGAGTACGTTAGCAGAACTGAATTATAAGTTTTTGACTAGAGTTTGGATCAATGACTAACATACAGAGCCGAGCAAAAGTTTTGCATCACTTCTGAGTAATACATTGTTCTGTCCTTCTTGCTGGATCACAGCAATATTTCTGAAGCCTACTGCTGCATATTATATACTGATGTGTTCAGAATTTTATGCTCTATCACTCTGCACATTTTAACTGCGGAATATCAAAAATGTTGATATTTCGTGTCAAAACCGGATCTAAACGGTCCAATCAGATCTCTACATTTTCAACCAATGGCGTTTGGTTTGAGGAACCAATCACAGCACAGCATTCACGGCGAAGTAGGAAAATCAGTTTTCATAACTGTCTGCTACTCCAGTGACAGCATAATCGCAACATGGGAAAAGTTAGAAATCTTTCGTAAGAAGAACGTGTGGCGGTTGTACTTAATGAAGAAGACTATTCAAGCCGCCAAATTGCTGCCAGGGTGAAGTGCAATCAAAGTATAGTCTTACGCTTGCTCAGTTAAAAAAAAGAGACAGGAAATGTGACTGACAGGGCTCGAAGTGGAAGACCATGCAAATCCTCTGTGCGAGAGGACAGGGTTGTTCACTGGATCTCAGTGGCAGATCGCAAACTCACATCACCAGAATTGTCAGCCAAGTGGCAAGAAATGTGTCCAGTGAATGTATCTGCCTCAACAGTATGTTGGCAGTGCCTGGAGTTTGGCCTACGTGGCTGTAGAGCAAGAAAGAAGCCGTTGGTAACGGCAATGCAAAAAAAGCGACAAGTTGAGCGGGCCAGAAAGTACAACATATGGACTCCAGAGGTGTGGAAAAATGTTCTTTTCAGCGATGAGAGTACTTTCTGTGTGTTAGGAGGCCAGTGCAACACGTTTGTAAGACGATTTAAGAATGAGGCTTTCAAACCACAGTGCCTGGACTTAACTGTAAAGCATCCGACAAAATCATGGTCTGGGGCTGTATGTCAGCCAATCGCATTGGACGCTTTCAGGTGAATGATGGCATGATGAACGGTGCCAAGTATCTCTGTAAAACGTAATGGTTCCTTCTGCACGGAGTCTATTCCAGGGTGACTTCCACTTCCAGGATGACAATGCACCCTGTCATTGGGCAAAGATGGTGATAAAGTGGATGACATCGAGCCATAGTCAGTGACTGGAATGGCCAGGGCAGTCACCAGATCTCAAACCAACTGAAAATTTGTAGAATAATCTTGCTGTCAAGGTGTTCAGAAAACACCCAAAAACAAAGGTTGAGTTCATTGAAGGACTGATTAATGCTTGGTACCATGTAGAGAATGACACGGGGAAAAAATTTGTCCCCGTCACCGCCCCGTCCCCGGCCGACTATCCTCTGCACCGCCCCATCACCGCCATTCCCTTCACCGCCCCGTCACCGTCACCGCCATCCCTTTCACCGCCCCGTCACCGCCACTGCCATCCCATTCACCGCCCCGTCACCGTCACCGCAGCATGCATAAAAGCCTCAAACAGGTATGATTTTATATACTTATCTTTATTAACGTATAAAGGAAACATTCTTTACAACTTTACAACTTAGTTAACTATACAAAACAAAACACAACCTGTACTTTTAATTGTCCTTATTTTTTAACCCGTGGATGAACAACAAATCATCTGCACAAGTGGGTTAAAATGCAAACCTGCTACCATGAAATCTGATTTTTAAGGGCATGCATTCGTGCAATTGTGCCACAGCAAATGGACTTTGGTGCATTTGCCAAGGGAGAATCGCTACTGTGGCTTTGTAAAAGGGGCCCTTACTGAGTGAAGTCCATAGTCACCTAAACCAGTGTTTCTCTCAACCAAGTTTCCCAGGCCAATCTCCACACCTGACCCCCATCCCCATCATAATAGTAAATAGTACTAATTGTAATGCAATTTCTTCCATTCATTTTTCATGTATATAATATTAATTCATTATGGTAACCACAAAATTAAAAGAAACACAAAGCACACTGTATGCAGAGAAAATATTAATTAATATTTGTTTCATTTTTCAAAGAGGTCAAGACAGATGACTAAAATATGCAATGTCACTTCAGAAACAACTATAGAAAAATAGACAAATATAATGCAAAATATAGATAACTGATATAAATTCTCAAAACTGACACATTTTGATCACTAAATTGAAAATAGTAATTTTCCATACAATTTTTCTATCACTAATCTTCCCCCACCCCATATATATTCTGCAGGTTTTCAAAGAGATCAAGGCAGATGATTTTATGCAATGTCACATCAGGAACAACTATACAAAAATAGACAAATATACCCTCCGGGGCTCTATTGTGTGCGTGCTGGCTACCCTTCTCTTCCCTCCGAAACCAGAAGTAGCGTCCCGGGGGGGGGGGGGGGGGGAAGAGAAGGGAAGCCAGCACGCATACGATAGAGCCCCGGCCCGGAGGGAAGCTTACAACTTGCTGCTTTTACTTGCTTCGGGCCTTCCTCACTGCTGGGTCCTGCCTTCGCGGAAACAGAAAGTAGGCAGGTCCTAGCAACGAGGAAGGCCCGAAGCAAGTAAAAGCATGCTGGCAAAAAAAGGCAGGCGTCAAACAAAATTTTCGGCGGCGAGTTAGCCCGGGAAGGAGCATCGGCGGCAGCAGCAGGATTAGCTGGGTGGTCATCTAAATCAGCCGGGGAGAACACTTACTTGTACCTGACGAAGTGAAACGAGTGAATCCAAGCGAGGCAGCAACTGCAAACAAAATTAAAATCCTGGGCTCGGCTCCGAAATCCAATCGCTACTGCTGCGCTACAACCCATTAAATATCAGGTGTGGCAGTAGCGATTGGTCCCCTTCTTTGAGCAAAAAGAACTGACCAATGAAGAGCCTGTATATTAGGGGGCGGAGTCAATGCGGCAACGTGCAAGTCGGGTAGAGACTAGAGAGTTGAGGAGACAGACCACGCGGAGACAAACATGGCCGCCGGAAAAAATCTGACACCCGGTCCCGAACTAAAGACTCACGGTGAAGACAAGGTAAATAGCGGTACATAGAAGGGGGTACATTTGCCTGCGGGGACAAATCTTTTCACCGTTTTTGCGGGCGGTGAAAACTTTTGTCCCCGTGTCTGCGGCGATTTGTCTATGGAGTCTCCAAAGCCCGCAGCCAAACCGCAGCCACCCCGCGGCTCCCTGCGGGGATCGCTCCCCGTGTCATTCTCTAGTACCATGTTGTACAGCCAGATGAACTTTAAAAATTGGTTCACTCCATGCCTCAATGCTACAAGCTTGTTATCAAGAACAAAAGCTGGCCCATACATTATTAGAATAGCAGAAAACAACCACCCCTTTTCAAGGCTACCTTCTCTTGAAGGGGGTAACAGTTAAAATACAAATAAACTTAGTAAGTATTGAAATAGCTAATGTAATCCATTTACAAAATAAACATTTTTTTGACATTCTGCAGTTTATGCATTACAAGTCTTAAATCCGATGTCCTAAATCAATTTAAAATGCACAGGGTGATAAGAGCACAAAATTCTGAACACATCAGTATATAATATGCAGCAGTAGGTGTCAGAAATATTGCTGTGATCCAGCAAGAAAGACGGAACAATGTATTACTTGGACGTGATGCAAAACTTTTGCACAGCTCTATATATCCCCTCTACTATCAAGAAAACTGAATAAGCCAAATTATTACAGAATGCTACACAGAAATATCATGCTAACAGAATACCGCAGTCACACATGACAGGAATAGTGTTAGGGGAGTGCAACTAGGGCAACTGCCCCCTCATCAGAGAGAGCCCTAAGCCAGCTGGGAGCTAAAGAAGCACTGCCTGGGCTTTGCAGTCCCCAGTTACGTCTAACACCAGCTCTAGAAGGATACATATTTCAAATCTGATATATTTTAATCACGAAATAAAAATCATTTTTTTCTAGCTTTTGTTGTCTCTGGTTTCTGCTTTCATCTTCTTTTCACTCTCTTCCTTTCAGCATCTGCCCCCTCTGTCTCATCAATCCAGCATCTGCCCCTTCTATCCACTGTCTGCCCTCTCCCCCTTCCATATGGCATCTGCCTTCTTTCTATGACACTCTCCCCTTTCCATCCAGCCTGCACCCCCTCTCTCCTTTTTACATGATTCATTCTTCTCTCTTCATTTTTATCTCTCCTACACTAGATTGAGCATCTTTACCTCTCTCTCCTTATTTCTATGTTGACCCCCTTCTCAGCATCAATCTCTCTCTACTTTCTCATTCCTATGTTTCTCCCCTTTCCCTCATCTGATCTCTCCATTCCACCCTGACCCCTTCCCCTCTCTAATCTCCCTGTCAGCAGTCCCCTTCCTTTTTTCCTCTTTCCCTGTCCAGCAGTAACTCTCTCCCCTTCTCTTTCCCTCCTCCCCTCCCAGCAGCTACTCTCCTTCTCCCTCCCTCCAAGTCCAGTAGCAGTTCTCCCTTTATCCAACAGCTTCCCAGCCTCCAATAGTGGCTTCCTCCCCTTCCCTTCACTCCCCTTAGTACTTACCTGCAGCAGCGCTAGTAGCTTCAGTACAGTGATTCACTTAGGCAGCCTTGGGGCTTTTGCTGAGTTGCAGCCCGCCTCTGAAGATGCAACTTCCTCTTTCCTCGGAGGCGGCATGACCCATCAAAGGTCCCAAGGATGCCTAAGCAAATCGCTACGCTGACGCTATTGGTGCTGTTGCAGGCATTTATTGAGAGCTGGGAAGCAAAATATCGGCGCTCCCCTGATCTCACCAGCACTGCCAGACCGGCAGAAAATTTCTGCGGACCAATACCGGTCCACAGACCGGCGGTAGAAGAACACTGCTCTAAACTAGTGCATAAATGCACAAGATCAATTATATTGCAATGTACTGCAGTGTGCCGGTAAGCTAAAGGAAGCCACAAATATAATGTGCATTAATATGGCATGGAGTCAAACTGTTTACTTTCACGCTTAATTTTTGTGTTTATTATTTGCATTTATTCTCACAGGTCCTATCCTGCAAAAACCCTGATGCATCAGCGAGGGAAAACAGTTGGCCTATCGTTGGTCAGGTGGATGCCACAAAAAGCACAGTTATTTACCGGAACAGGTGTTATCCAGGGACAGCAGGAAGCTATTCTCACATATGGGTGACGTCATCGACGGAGCCCGGATGCGGACGCCTCACAAGCAGACTTGCTTGAAGAAACTCGAAGTTTCGAGTTCTCCGCACCACGCATGCGCGAGTACCTTCTCGCCCAGCGTAGGGCACGTCTCCTCAATTCAGATAGCTAGCAGAGAAGCCAGCCAGGGGAGGTGGGTGGGTTGTGAGAATAGCTACCTGCTGTCCCTGGATAACATCTGTTACGGTAAGTAACTGTGCTTTATCCCAGGACAAGCAGGCAGGTATTCTCACATATGGGTGACCTCGAAGCTAACCAGAATGGGATGGTGGGAGTGTTGGCAATTTAAGAGAATAAATTTTGTAATACTGTTTGGCCAAACTGTCCATCCTGTCTGGAGAAAGTATCCAGACAATAGTGAGAAGTGAAAGTATGAACCGAAAGCCGCAATTCCACTGAGATGGACTCGGATAGATGTAGACTTGAGGTCAGAATTGGATAAGTGCAAAAGGTAGTCCAAAACAGAAGATAAGGAGGAATGTTGAGGCTCCTTATGATGAGAAAAACACCATGTAGAAAATCTAGTCCACTTTTGGTGATAGCATTGCCTAGTGGTAGGCTTCCTAGAAGCTTCTAAAACATCTCTTACAAATTGAGAAAACTGAAGAGGGGTTATGTTGAGAGGTACCAAGCTGTCAGGGGTAAAGACTGCAGGTTGAGATGAAGCAGAGATCCTTGAATCTGTGTAAACAGAGAAGGAAAAACTGGTAGAAGGTATGGCTTCCTGCTGCTGAGAAGGGAGTACCAAGGTTGTCTCGGCCACCGAGGAGAAATTAGAATCATGGTGCCATGATCGTTCTTCAACTTGACCAGAGTCTTGAGAATGAGAGGGAATGGATGGAATGCATAGAGGAAGAGATTCGTCCATTCCAAAAGAAAAGCATCTGCCTCGAGGCGATGAGGAGAGTATATCATGGAGCAAAATTGAGGCAGTTTGTAGTTGTGGGGAGCTGCAAAAAGGTCAATCTGAGGCGTTCCCCACTGTGAAAAATGTGATGAAGAGGCGAGGAATGGAGTGTCCATTTGTGAGGCTGCAGTAGACGACTCAAGTTGTCTGCCAAGCAATTTTTTTGCCCCTTGAATGTAGACAGCTTTGAAGAAGGTGTTGTGGCAGAATGCCCAGTCCCAAACCTTCAGAGCTTCTTGACAAACGGAGGCAGACCCCGTCCCTCCTGTTTGTTGACCTAATACATGGCGACTTGGTTGTCCATCCGAATGAGGACTTCTTGGTCGTGAAGCAGATGTTGAAAAGCATTGAGAGCTTTGAGGATAGCTCTGAGTTCCAACAGATTGATATTACACTGTTGATCTATATTGGTCCAGAGGCCTTGAGTACGGACACCATCGAGATGAGCGCCCCAAGCGTAGGTCGAAGAATCTGTCGTGAGGACCTTCTGATGGGGGGAGCGTTTGAAAAAGCAAGCCTCTGGAAAGATTGGAAGAGAGCATCTACTGCTTCAATGAAGGAGTGACTGATATGTGTCGAGAAAGAGGGTCACAAACTTACACCATTGAGATGCCAGGGTCCACTGAGGAATTCTGAGGTGAATTCTGGCAAAAAGAGTCATGTGTACTATGGAGGCCATGTGACCCAGAAGTACCATCATGTTCCTCGCTGAGATGGAAGAGCGGGAACTCACTGTATGACAGAGTTGAAGAAGGGCTTCCATTCGTTGTTGTGGAAGGAATGCTCCGAGTTGGACAGTATCCAGAACAGCTCCAAAGAATTATAGATTTTGTGAGGCCTGAAGTTGAGATTTGGGAAAGTTGATTTCGAATCTCAAACTTTGTAGGAACCAGGTAGTACGTTGGGTCGCTACAATAATCCATTGAGATGTGGAATCTTTGATGAGCCAGTCGTCGAGGTAGGGAAATACCTGAAGACCATGATTCCTTAGAGCTGCTGCTACCACTACCAGGCACTTGGTGAACACTCTGGGAGATGAGGCCAGGCCGAAGGGTAGTACTCTGTATTGATAGTGCAGATTCCCCACCTGAAATCTGAGGTATTGACGGGAGGCCGGATGAATGGGGATATGAGTGTAGGCCTCCTTGAGATCCAGAGAGCATAACCAATCGTTCTGCTCGAGAAGGGGATAAAGGGATGCCGGGGACAACATTCAAAACTATTCTTTGACTAGGAATTTGTTGAGAGCCCTGAGATCCAGAATGGGTCACAGATCGCCCGTCTTCTTCGGAACAAGGAAGTAACGTGAGTGAAACCCCCTGTTCTGCTGTTCCAAGGGAACTGGTTCGATGGCATGGAGACGAAGCAGAGCTTGAGCTTCCTGAAGAAGAAGGGCACTCTGGGATGGATTGGAAGGATACTCTCTTGGAGGAAGCTCTGGTGGAATCTGAGAGAAATGAAGAGAGCATCCTTCCCTGATGATGGAAAGTACCCAGAGGTCGGATGTAATTATCGTCCATCGGTGGTAGAAATGATGGAGACGACATCCTATAGGAGGAAAATGAGACAGAGTCAGAACGGTGGAAGTTATGCTCTTTTGTAAACAGTCAAAAAGGCTGAGTAGCCTTAGGTGAAACAGAAGGTTGAGGTTTCTGTTGTTTATGAGGCTGCTGTTTCTTTAGAGGAGGGCGATTATAAGGAGCCGTCCTCAGAGTAAAATGCCGTTGATAGACAGGAGCAGGGCATGCAGGTTTTGCAGGAGCTGGCTTTGGCTTGGTTCTGACAATAGAAGCAAAGGATTTCTCATGGTCAGACAATTTCATGGTGGCTGCCTCGATGGATTCATCGAAGAGGTCATTGCCATCACAAGGGATATTAGCCAAGTGGTCTTAAAGATTAGGGTCCATGTCAATGAACTACGGCCCCGAGAGTCTGGCGTCGAGGGTTCAAGATGCCTGGCCTTACGCAACGACTTCCCAGAATGGGGGGATGCGGTACCTGGAGAAGTCAATGGTTGCCGGTGCCGGGAGTCAGAAATTTGTGCGGGGTCGGTAGTTTGAACCGCACGATGCTGACCTCTCGGTTCCGCAGACAATATCGGCATGGAAGCCGAAGAAGCGGAGTGGACCGGTACCGACAGAGTGGAAGCCGACAATAATGGTGGCTCCACAAGCGGTACCGGTGGCTCAGACCGGACCTGGAAGGCTCGGTGTCAAGAGAGCAGGGAGGAGCTGTTGCAACTGCTCTTTAAGCTGCACCTGAAGGACTGCCGCAATACGGTCGTCCAGGGAGGGCACCGGTACTGCTTTCTTTTCTGCGGTACCTGTGGTGCCGTTTGACGCCCAGAGGATGAGGAGGCTGAGGAGGATGCACTCACCTCTATAGGGACGGAGCGTTTACGGGGGCGCCTCGAGGTCGGCACGATTCTGCCACAGCGACCGGAGGACGCTCCAAGGAGGAAGGCTTCTTAGCCGGCTTATCTGTAGGGTGCGACGCCGGTACGGTGTCACGCGGCGTCGAGGAAGTGGGCGCTGGCTGAGAAACAGTCGACGCCGGTGTCAATGCCGAAGGATCAGCCATCGCGGCACCGAACAGGAGTTTTTGTTGAATTTGCCTGTTCTTCAAAGTACGCTTTTTCAAAGTAGCACAACGGGTGCAGGTGGAAGCCCTGTGATCCGGACCCAAGTACTGGAGACACCAATTGTGCGGGTCGGTCAACGAGATGGGCCTAGCACACCGTTGGCACTTTTTGAATCCAGGCTGAGGGGGCATGAAGGTGAACATGGCCTCTGCTAAATCAAAAGCGGAAGACTCGATGATTACACCAGGCCCCGCCAGGGCGAACCCGAAAAAAATAAAGTTTTTTTTGTGTTTTTTTTTTAAAATAAGACTAAAAGAAAAGAAACAAGAAGGAAGAGAAACTTCCAAGGCAAAAAACCGAGCGAGCGGGAAGGCGAAAAAAGATTTTCAACGGCTGTTGAAAAAAACGCGTCTTCTTAGCTCCGCGGAAACTAAGAAACTGGGGACCGCGCACCTCCATCGGGCGGGAAGGCACTCGCGCATGCGCGGTGCGGCCTAACTAGAACTTTCTAAGTTCTTAGAGTGCAATCACTCTAAAATTGTCCGTACCGGGGCTCCGTCGGTGCCGTCACCCATCAGTTAAGAATATGCTGCCTGCTTGTCCTTGGATAATATGTTTTACTATTCGGGATCTAGCTAAGTACTTGAAAACTGGGTTGGCCACTGATGGAAACAGGATACTGGGCTTGATTGACCTTTGGTCTGTCACAGTATGGCAATTCTTATGTTCTTAAGTTATAACATTACTATTTATCTCGACTTCCAAAAGGCCTTTGACAAGGTGCCCCATGAGCGGCTACTTAAGAAGCTGTGGAACCACGGGGTGGGAGGGGATGTACACAGATGGATCAGGCATTGGTTGGCCGGAAGAAAACAAAGGGTTGGAGTGAAGGGCAAATACTCCGACTGGCAGAGAGTCACGAGCGGTGTTCCGCAGGGGTCGGTGCTGGGACCACTGCTGTTCAATATATTTATCGACGACTTGGAAACGGGGACGAGGTGTGAAGTTATAAAATTTACTGATGACACCAAACTCTGCAGCAGAGTTAGGAACACAGAGGAGTACGAAGACCTGCAAAGGGACCTAAGCAAACTGGAAGAGTGGGCAAACAAATGGCAAATGTGCTTTAACATAGAAAAATGCAAGGTCATGCATATAGGGAAAAGAAACCCGAGGTTCAGCTATAAAATGGGGGGATCACTGCTAGGGGTAAGTAACCTTGAAAGAGACCTGGGAGTGATGGTAGACACATCTTTGAAGGCATTGGCACAGTGCGCCACAGCCTCAAAGAAAGCAAACAGAATGTTGGGTATCATTAAGAAGGGTATTACGACCAGGACAAAGGAGGTCATCCTGCCACTGTATCGTGCAATGGTGCGACCGCATCTGGAGTACTGTGTCCAGTACTGGTCGCCGTACCTCAAGAAGGACATGGCGGTACTTGAGGGAGTCCAGAGAAGAGCAACTAAACTGATAAGGGGTATGGAAAACCTCTCATATACTGACAGACTGAAAAAGCTGGGGCTATTCTCCCTGGAAAAGCGGAGACTTAGAGGAGACATGATAGAAACCTTCAAGATCCTGAAGGGTATAGAAAAGGTAGACAGGGACAGATTTTTCAGATTATGGGGAACCACAAGTACAAGGGGACACTCGGAGAAATTAAAAGGGGACAGATTTAGAACAAATGCCAGAAAGTTCTTTTTCACCCAGAGGGTGGTGGATACTTGGAACGCGCTTCCGGAGGCTGTGATAGGCCGGAGCACGTTACAAGGCTTCAAAGAAGGTTTGGATAGGTTCCTAGAGGATAAAGGAATTGAGGAGTACAGATAGGAGTAGCGGTAGGTTATAGGGATAGTCTGGGACCATTGGTCAGGCAATGGGCCTGATGGGCCACCGCGGGAGCAGACCGCTGGGCGAGATGGACCTCTGGTCTGCCTCAGCGGAGGCAACTTCTTATGTTCTTAGGTTCAGCTACAAAATGGGGGAGAACATTGCTGGGGGAGAGTAATCTTGAAAAGGACTTGGGTGTACTAGTGGACACAACAATGAAATCATCAGCGCAATGTGCAGCGGCCTCGAAGAAAGCTAACAGAATGCTGGGTATCATTAAGAAGGGAATTACAACCAGGACAAAGGAAGTCATCATGCCACTGTATCGTGCAATGGTGCGCCCGCATCTGGAGTACTGCGTCCAATATTGGTCGCCATACCTCAAGAAAGACATGGCGATACTTGAGAAGGTCCGGAGTAGAGCTACGAAAATGATAATTGGTATGGAGGACTGTTCATACACTGACAGGCTGGACAAGCTGGGGCTCTTCTCCCTGGAAAAGAGGAGGCTTAGGGGAGACATGATAGAAACTTTCAAGATCATGAAGGGCATGGAGAAGGTAGACAAGGATAGATTCTTCAAGCAACGGGGAACCACAAACACAAGAGGGCACTCGGAGAAACTCGAAGGGGACAAGTTTAAAACCAATGCCAGGAGGTTCTTCTTCACACAGAGGGTTTTGGACACACGGAACGTGCTCCCGGAGGAAGTGGTCGGGCAGAGTACGCTACGGGGATTCAAAGAGGGATTGGATGGATTCCTGAAGGATAGGAGGATTGAGGGATACAGATAGGGGTAGATATCAGCATGGAAAGAGTATAGATAAAAACAAGGGGGCTATAGGGCTAAATCATGATAACCTGACAGGTCATGGACCTGATGGGCCACCGCGGGTGCGGATTGCTGGGCGCGATGGACCTTTGGTCTGACCCAGCGGAGGCAAATTCTTATGTTCTTATTAATTTATTAACTCTAAACCTAACGTAGCTAATTTTTATTTAATATGACCTCGCAGTGTAAATGTATGCTTTCCTGACTTTTATAAGATTTCCTTTAATGATATATCCTTTTTTTAAATTTATGTAAACTGCTTTGGCCCACATATTGGATTAAGCAGTAAATCAAGAAACAAACATTACAGAAAACACAAATTAACTGTATATATAGAACAAAAGTGTTGGTCAAAACATCAACATGGAGTATCATAATGCAAACTGCTTGCCTGTAACCTTCTTCTCATCATCATCATAGTTGCTAGATGTTAACAGCTGTCCAAAGATTAAAGCAGGAACAAATACTTTTTCAACTTTGTGCTCTACAACTGGAATGCCTTTACCATTATTCCATATGCTGATAATATTAGACTCTCTGTAAATAAATTGTAGATTAGAAACAAGAAACATATTTAGGTAATCTCTTCCTGAACATTGCTTAAATATTAATAGTCAACAGATAACTATGGTTATGACAATTTAAAAGCAATGGGAGTCAAGGTTATCTCTGCTTTGAGTAAAATGTGCTACAAAGGTAAGGGGAAAAAAAATCAGCTTTAATTGCATTAGCGCAGGACATGTTAAAGAAAAACCCATTAAACACACAAAATTAAAAATGTGTGCTTCAAGAAGTTGATGGAACTTACTGAATACACTAGAATAACAGAAGTGATCTCTTTCCCCCAAAAAAGGAGGAAAAAAGGTTGATTCAAATATAAAGAGAGATTAGGTTCTTACCTTGATATCTTTTCCAGTAGATAAGGATGGTATGCTGAACCAAGGGTTTTCCATCTGCTCCCAAGAGTCTATTGCAAAAGATACTGATCACCAATTTCAGCACCTCCTCCTTTTCTCTGCTGCCCCCAGTTAGTTAAGTTTCAAAGCTGGCGTCAGCCCTACAGAAGAAAATAGGAGACCCACCCACCCCACCCCCACTAGCAATACTTTGATCTGCTCACATAATAGAACACAAAGCTCATATACATGCCATGGAGAGAAAAAATACAAACTCAACAATCCTTATTAACAATAAGCCATAATAAACTGTGGAACCAGGGGGAAACCCTTAAGGAACATAAGAACATAATGTCTTCAAATTTATGACAGCTGGCAGAAAGATCAGAGAAGCAGCCTTCAGGCAACAGAAAGTCCAGACAAGGTAAGAACAGAGGATCTTCAATTAGAAAATGAATGGCTTAAAGAACTAAGACTGGTATTGAAAAGACTAGCACAGTCTGTATCCCATATAGGGTGAGATTCGGTGTAGGATGGGCTGGGGAGGGCATCAATGGGAACTCCACTAACTTGGAACACGAGGACATTACTGGCCAGACTTCAGGGTAGATATCCTGCATACAACGGGATGTTTGGATAGGCTGGAGTGAGCTTGGACAGCAACTTCAGCAGTTGGAACCTCAGACAATACCAGATGGACTTTAAATATCAAAGAAAAGAGACAAGTTAATTTAATCAAGTATTTTTAATGAGTATAACTAATGGGCAGACTGGATGGACCTTTTAGGAATATCTGTTGTCCTTTACTCCAAGAACCTAATCTCTTTTTCCAGTGGAATAGGGATGGTATGCTGAACTAAGGGATGTACCTAAGTGGACCCCAAAACCCCGAGTGGGAGAGATAAGCCTGCCTTTAAAACTGAGGCTCCAAATGAGGACTCCTCCTATGCCACTACATCCACCCTATAAAACTCAGTGAAAGTGTGAAGAGATGACCAAGTCACCACTCGACAAATCTCATCCGGTGGAATTATTCTAGATTCAGCCCAGGAAGGGGCAACTTCTTTAGTCAATTGTACTCGAAGATTGAAAGGAGGCTGCTTTCAGTAGACAATGTAAGAGAACAAAATAGCTGACCTGATCCATCTTGAAATAGTAGCTTTGGAAGCCGTCCTCCTCTTCTTTGCCAAATTCGTCAAGACAAAGAGATGGTCCGATAAATGAAAATCATTTGCAACTTCCAGGTATTGCACGTTATCCCTCCAGACATCCTGCACCTTCAGAACTTTATCTTTATTTCTAGAATCCAAGGGCTGGAAGCCTAACCTCCTAGCTATGGAATGCTGAAACCATCTTTGGCAAGAAGGCATGGTCCGCAAGGAGACCCCCACCCCCACCCCCCCAATATCCGTGATTCGGGGTAAGGATTCCTGCGGGACAAGGCCTGCAATTCTGAGACACGTCTATCAGAAGTAATGACTACCAGAAAGACTGTCTTGATAGTCAGGTCCATAAGTGTGGCTTCCTATAAGGGCTCAAAAGGAGGTTTTGAGAGTCCCTCCAGCACGGTGTTAAGGTTCCAGGAAGAACAGGGCTGACAAACCAGAGGCCTAAGCCTCAGGGCACCCTTAAAGAATCTGATAACATACCCTTGGCTCTGAAACAGGAAACTCCAGCCACCTGAACCATTAGAGAAGAAAACTGCCAAACCCATATCCAAGCCTTCCTGAAGGATAGAAAGACCTGATGGCACTGAAGTCATGGCAGGATTCAGCTTCTTGTGACACCAACGTTGAAAAAAAATCCCACACCTTGGCACATGCAGTGAAAATGGCTGACTTCTTGGCTCTCAGAAGCATACAAACCACCAAATGTAAGTGGTGGAGCCCTTCTGGCTCAAGGCCAAGAACTCAAGAGCCAAGCTGTAAGAACAAAGTGCTCCAGATCTTGCAGCATGATCAGACCCTGAGAGAGAAACCACTTGAGCAGTGGAAGCCTCAAAGGAGGTTCACCCTGAAGATGCACCAGATCCGTGTACTACAGGCACCTGGGCCAGTCCAGAGCTACCACAACACGCCCCAGCTGCCCGACTACTCTTCTCAGAATTATCTGCCTATCATGGGTCAGGAAGGGAAAACATATAGGAACTCGTCCACAGGCTAAGGCTGAATCAGTATGTCGATCCCTGTACTTCCAGGCTCGTTATCTGCGGCTGAACTGGACTACTTTCTTGTTCTTTGCCATCGTCATGAGGTCAAATGTTTGTCTACCCCAGCAGTTGACTATGGCCTGAAATGCCTGAGGAGAGAGAGAGAGAGACCAGTCTCCTGAGTCCAGAGTTTGTCTGCTGAGGAAAGAGGAAAGTTTGTCTGCTGACCCACATCGCCAGAGTGTTTTGCACTCTGGCGATGTGGGTCACCAAAATGGCCAAAAGATGACCCTTCGCCCAGCAGAAAAGAGCCGTTACCTCATTCTGGAGCCCAACATTCCTGGTGCCTCCTTGCCTGTTGACATAAGCTACTACCATGGCATTGTCTGAAAACACTGACAGCCTTATTCTTCAACCATAGCTAAAACTGTTTAAGTGCTAGGCAGATGGCTCAAAGCTCCAGCCTGTTGATGGACCAACAGCGCTGAGACAGAGACCACCACCCCCGAACTGGACAGTCCTTGTAATGAGCTCCCCAGCCCAAGAGGCTGGCATCCATTGTCAGAGTGATCCAAGAGTCAATCCGAAGAGGTATCCCTGAATTCAAAGAATATGGATGGAGCCACCAGGCCATGCTGCTACAGGTCGCTGACATCCAGGCAGAAGCGAGTGTTGCAGAGGGTGCATATGAGCTCTTGCTCAAGGTACTACTTCTATCATGGCAGCCATCAAACCCAGGACTTAAAGATATATCCAGGCAGATGGATTCTATTGTGCCAAAAGTGCTGAAATCTGGCCCCAAAAGCTTTTGCTTGCATGCCTCTGGAAAAAAAACACTTATCCTTTCTCCATATCAAAGTGGACACACAGGTATTCCATTGACTGGATTGGCTGCAATTGGCTCTTTTTCAGGTTGGCAATCCAGCCCAGACTCTGAAGGGTAAACATGACAGCATGGACTGCACTCTTCACTTCCTCCCTCGGGAAGGCTCTGATGAACTAGTCGTCCAAGTAAGGGTGGACAAGCCAACCCATTTGCAGAGGTGGGCCACCACTACTACTATCACCTTGGTGAAGGTCTGCAGAGCCATGGCAAGACCAAAAGTCAAGACTATGAACTAAATATGCTGTTCAAGAACATGAAAACAAAGGAAACGCCTGTGATCCGCAAAAAAGGGAATGCATAAATACACCTAAGTCAGGTCCAGAGCTGCCAGAAACTCCCCTGGCTGCACCGAGGCAATGACCGACCTAAGAGTTTCCATACGAAAACAAGACACTTTGAGAGCCACATTGACTTGAGGTCCAGATCAGTCTCCAATCCTCGGAGCCTTTCTTGGACATGATGAAGTATGTGGAGTATATGCCAAAGCCCGAGTCTGCGTCTGGCACCTGTTCGATCACCTGAATGTCAAGCAATCTGTTCATGGTGACCTGGATATCAATCACCTGAATGTCAAGCAATCTGTTCATGGTGGCCTGGATATAGGTTGCTTTTTCCGGTCAGAATGCTAGGGAGTCTACAAACCTGGCAGAGAGAGAACTTGCAGCCATCCCTGACAACTTCTAGCACCTATTGGTCAGTCATGATAGCATTCCATACCTCTAGGAAGTCCCATAGCCGATATCCGATCCTGAGCAGAGGGGCTGGAAGCTTGGCGTCACTGTGACTTCTTGGGATGACCACCTGAGCGAGAGGTAGAACCCTGTGACTTTCTATTCCCAGTAAATCTCTGCTGTGGGCTCTGAAGGGATCTCTGGGATGAGGAGCCAGAAGAGAACAGGTACAAAAAGCAAGAGCCTCGAAAGAACCAACAGGGCTGCCCATTTGCCGCCTGAGGCCAGGTGTCCAGAAGCGATTTCAGACAATGGTCTTGCATACTAGCCATGAGATCATCCATCCTATGGAAGAATAGCATATGGCCCCTGAAAGAAAGCCTGCAGAGAGTGGCTTTGGACATAGAATCCCCAACCCAAAATCCACAAAATCCGGAAAGCAGACACAGAATAAGCAGAGATCTTGCCTAGTACCCTGAGCAGATCATAGAGAGACCCTCCTGGGCTACAAAGATTAGAGTGGCAAGCTCTAGCAACAAAGGAAGCCACCTCATCAGCCTTAAACTCCAGAGACAAGGCCTCAAACTGCCTCGAGCAACATGTCCAGTCTGTGATCCTGCTGAAATTTGAGCACCATGCCTCCATTGCTGGGTAGGGATGTGCATTTTAAGAACATAAGAATAGCCTTTCATTATTGTTAAAATTTCATTCTTTACTGTTCCTTAAAATGAACTGTGCTATAAAAATTTATAAATTAAAAAAAAAAAAAAAGAATAGCCTTACTGGGTCAGACCAATGGTCCATCAAACCCACTGGCCCGTTCCCGTAGTGGCCAATCCAGGTCCTAAGTACCAGGCCAAAACCCAAGGAGTAGCAACATTCCATGCTACCAATCGAGGACAAACAGTGGCTTCCCCCATATCTTTCTCAAGTACCTGGCCAAAACCCAAGGAGTAGCAACATTCCATGCTACCGATCAAGGACAAACAGTGGCTTCTCCCATATCCAAACCTTTCTTAAAACCAGCTATGCTATCCGCTCTTACCACAATCTCTGGCAATGCATTCCAGAGCTTAACTATTCTCTGAATGAAAAAATATTTCCTCCTATTTGGTTTTAAAAGTATTTCCTTGTAACTTCATTAAGTGTCCCCTAGTCTTTATAAATTTTCATGGAGTGAAAAATTAATCCACTTGTACCCGGTTCTACTCCACTCAGGATTTTGTAGACTTCAATCATATCTCCCATCAGCAGTCTCTTTTCCAAGCTGAAGAGCCCTAACCTTTTTAGTCTTTCCTCATACGAGAGGAGTTCCATCCACTTTATCATCTTGGTCACTTTTCTTTGAAACTTTTCTAGCACCGCTATATATTTCTTGAGATAAGGAGACCAGAATTAAATGCAGTACTCCAGATGAGGTCACACCATGGAGCGATACAGAGGCATTATAACATTCTTAGTCTTGTTAACCATCCCTTTTTTAACCCTTCCATGCATACATTAAAACTATCAACAACTTTACACACTTTAACCCCATTTTAACCCCATCACTTATAAACACAGAAAGTTGCTTCTGCTTAATAATTTAGCAAATTTTCACTGTCGTGGCACTCAATTGAAACATTTATGTTTATAAAATGTATATTTAGGCCTACAGCACAACCGGTAATGTTCAGGTAATGTTTCTTCTCTTAGTCAGCACACTCACTGTACAAATGTATTGTTAGCAGTGTTTCTTTTACAGCAAAAACCTAACAAAATATTTTCACACATTTTCAACTTCTTTTATCTCATTTGTTGGGCATTACTTTGGAGATACATTATGATTTTTTTCAGTGCTGTATTCCACTATTGACAATGTTGCCTTCATAAAACTGTGGGGTCGATTGACCCCAGGTGTGTATAATCAGTATACTAAAGCTAAACTAGGTTAAACCAAAAATTCAAAAGCTGTATTTATCACAGGAAACGCCTTGTCTGTTACTATTGAAAAGGTACCTAGAATTTGAAATCAAAATTACAATTTATAAGTAAGCAACTAAACTAATTTATCAGGCTGGGGTCAAAATGACCCCAGGTGCGTACAGAAGGGTTAATAATTCCTAGCATCCTGTTTGTTTGATTTTTTACCGCTGCCGCACATTAGGTGAACGGTTTCATCGTATTGTCTACGATGACACCCAGATCCCTTTTCTTGGGTGCTAACCCCCAAGGTGAACTCCCCTGGAACCCTTTTTAAAAATTGGCGTTAACATTGCTCACCCTCCAATTTTCAGGTACTACAGACAATTTCAGAGACAGTAATTTTATGTTTGAGTTCTTTTAGTACCCTGAGCCACCCTGAGTTTTTTTTAGTGCACCTGAGCTACCAGAGATGGATTAACAAACATCTGCTGAACTTCTGGTCCATAGGATACAACTAGGACATGGCTTTCGCCATCCTAAGGATCCTTCAGGATTTTCC
The DNA here is from genome assembly GCF_902459505.1 of Geotrypetes seraphini. Classification (NCBI taxonomy): domain Eukaryota; kingdom Metazoa; phylum Chordata; class Amphibia; order Gymnophiona; family Dermophiidae; genus Geotrypetes; species Geotrypetes seraphini. The sequence continues at coordinate 326,713,539 of NC_047085.1, read as the reverse complement.
CAGTGCTCAGATATCAGAACTTTCATAACTGGATACCATGGAAAGGCAGTAAGCTGATAGCAGACCCCAATGAGCAGAGAACATTGAGCAGTAGGCTAAGGAGGATCAATTCTGAGCTCCTTGAAAGACCCATAAGAACATAAGCAGTGCCTCTGCTAGGTCAGACCAGAGGTCCATCATGCCTAGTAGTCCACTCACGCGGCGGCCCATCAGGTCCAGGACCTGTATAGTAATCCTCTATCTATACCCTTCTATCCCCTTTTCCTTCAGGAAATTATATAATCCTTTCTTGAACCCCAATACCATACTCTGTCCTATCACACCCTCTGGAAGAGCATTCCAGGTGTCCACCACCCTTTCAGAACCAATACTAGGAAGAACTTCCTAGTATTGGTTCTGAATCCGTCCCCTTTTAATTATTCCGAATGCCCTCTCGTTCTTGTAGCTTTCAGAAGTTTGAAGAATCTATCCCTCTCCACTTTCTCTATGCCCTTCATGATCTTGTAAGTCTCTACAGTGTTCTCTCCAGAAAATTTTTCAAGCTGGGTGGCATGAAAAAGTAGTCGGGTGGGGCGGGACAGGGAGATTTGGTGGTGGGGAAAATTAAATGTGCACTATTTTTATTAGTTAATAATTATTAATTATTTTCCAGTGCTCAGGTATTGTTGCCTGTTTTTTTTTTAGCCTCTTCATCACAATTTAGGGGAAGCATAAAAAGGTAGTTACAGCATAAGTAGTGAATTATGTGCTGACAAAGCAGCATTATCAACATCAGATGTTGATAATATTGCTTTGTTCAGCACGTTATTCAGTGTGGAGAGGTCCAGGAGGCAGGAGGGAGGTGAGGGTGGGTCAGTCGGCCCTAAAATTTGCAATTTTTTCCATATTGGCGGGCAGGCTCTGCCCCTAACTTCAGCAAATATTGAGGGAGAAGTGTACTATGGGATGTATACTAGCTTGTCCAGGTGATTTGCTGCTCTTTAGCTTGTCAAATTGCCTCATTACATCTTCCAGATTTTCAGAGATGTGTGTCAGTTCCTATGACTCATCACTTAATGCAACAGGCTGAAAAGCTTTACCCTGGGAGATAGGAGATTTTTTTTTTCCAACTCTACACTCCACTCCTTATACCTTCTTTGCACATCCACCTCAAATACCCTCTCCTTTCCCACAGCACTCTCCTAAACACCCTCCTTAGACATAACCCATCTACCAACTCACATCCTGCTGCATACCTGTACACACTAGCACCTTTTTTGTCCTTAACACATACCTAGCCCATCTCAAAAAGCTCCACTATACTGCTGCCCCAGAAACCCAATGTATAAATAAGAACAGCCATATTAGGTCAAACCAATGGCCCATCTAGCCCAGTATACTTTTTACAACAGTGGCCAATCCAGGTCACAAGTACCTGGTAGAAACCCAAATAGCAGCAACATTCTATGCTACTGAACCCAGGGCAAGCAGTGGCTTCCCCTAGGTCTGTCTCTATAGCAGACTATGGACTTTTCCTCCAGGAACTTGTCCAAACCTTTTCTAAACCCATCTACGTTAACTGCTGTTAACACATCCTCTGACAATGAATTCCAGAACTTAATTATTCTTTGAGTGAAAAACATATTTCCTCTTATTTGTTTTAAAAGTATTTCCATCCATGTTTTCTCCTCTCCCTGTGGGCCTAGCATCCATGCCCCCACCACTTCTTCATGCAGGTCTGGCCTCTCTCCTATCAACCCCACCCCCCCATGAGAGCTGACATACCTGCGGCAGAGGCAGTGCTGTGAAGTGGCTGCTTGCGGCTGCCAGGCCTTCCTTCTGCCACTTCACACATCTACAAGAAGTGATGCAGCAGAAGGCCCTGGTGGAGCTAGTTGCAAACAGCCTGGTCATAGCACTGCCTCTGCCAGCTGACCACCACCACTGCTACTTTTTTAGGAGGCTTGCAGGTATGTCGGCTCTCATGGAAGAGGAGGAGGGGGGGGTTTCAGTCGTTCAGTCGAAGAGTTGGTCAGGGCAGAACAGAAGGTCTGTGCAGAATTCTATGCGGATGGGGAATTCTGTACAAATTCTGCATTGTGCAGTTGCACAGAATTCCACTAGGAGTATTCTTTGAACCTTTTCTAATTACACTTTATCTTTATTGAGATAGGACAACCAGGACCAAAACGCAATACTCAAGGCAATCATACAGCAGTACAGAGACCTTATAATATTTTCTGTCTTATTTGCCATCCCTTTCCTTAGTAGTACATAGCATCCCTTTGCATCCCTTAGTAGTACACAGCATCCCAGCTGCCCCATTTCACAAACTAGCCCACGTACATTATCCTAAATACCCTCTACAAATGCTCCTGCTCCTGGCTCCAGATTCCCATATCCAAGTTCCATACATACTCTCACACCCTTTCACTCTCTAAAGCATTGAAAACAGGACAGTATTCACTCTATAACAGTGGTCTCAAACTCAAACCCTTTGCAGGGCCACATTTTGGATTTGTAGGTACTTGGAGGGCCTCAGAAAAAATAGTTAATGTCTTATTAAAGAAATGACAATTTTGCATGAGGTAAAACTCTTTATAGTTTATAAATCTTTGCTTTCGGCTAAGTCTTAATAATAATATTGTCATTTATAGTTAGAGAGACAGATGATGCAGAAACTGTTTTATTGTACTTTTGTGATTATGATAAACATGCTGAGGGCCTCAAAATAGTACTTGGCGGGCCGCATGTGGCCCCCGGGCCGCGTGTTTGAGACCACTGCTCTATAACAAACAATATGGCACTATAAGGGCCCCATCTTAATTTTAGCCCTAGATGCACATTTAATTATAGCAATATCACCGGCAGTAAAAACTCATTTCCTAGTAACTAGAAAACTCAGCACATGCAAAGAAGTCAACATTGACAGGACTCCACAAACAAAACTTTTTAAAAAACCTAAACAAAAGAAAACACCAACTTCAATACGGTACAAAATTTAATCATTCCCAAACATTTCTTTTGTGAGTTTTCAAGTTGCCAATCCAAACCTAAAAAATGGTCTCTTGACAGTTTGTTCAACCCACGCTAAGGTGTCATGAACACAAACACATTAGTTATTTAAAAGATCATGCAATTAGCAAGTTGGTTTTAACCATTAAGGCAATAAAGTGACGGGAAGAGGTGATGCAGGCGCCTTGAAGAAGCGGCATGACAGTGAAACGAGATTAGGCCTCAATTCAGTAAAGAGAGAAGGGTTGGGATATTCACAAAGTTAAGAGACCTCCTTCTCAGGTTCATCGCTCCCAGGGCCACCAAAAAATGCGCCTGCAGACGGTCCACTGACTTGGAAGGCACACTTAAACTTATTTTCTCTACCATGAGCCAGGGACAAGTCTTTGGAAAGACAATGCAACTCCAACTTCCCCTGTTGAAATGGTCTTGCTCAGAGTGCCCACTTAATCCAAAAATCAGACAAAGGCAACCGAATTATACATAAACAATAGATAAAACCCAAACATATTGACAAATTAAAAAACTAAAAATGCCTAAAATACAAACTGTGCCAGTATGTATTGCCACGAGAATGTATAATAAAAAATGTGGAGATAGCTAAGCAAAACTGAATGTGTCAAGACTAGCCTAGGAGAAAACGCCTGAAAGTGAACAATGAGGTTGGCCTCTCTGAGGGACCATGACTAACGTGACCATTTATTTTTTTCATCAAAACGGGACATCTATTAATATTCAGTCCCGCCCCCAATTTTTTCCATTCATTTTTCATGTACACACAATATCTTATTATTTCATAACTAGTCTTATAGCCCGTTACATTAACGGGTGCTAGAATATATGTGTGTGTGTCTGTCTTTTTTATTTTTTCTCTCTCCTTAGCCGCTTTCTGAATTTCTGTCTGTCTTTTTTTTTCTTTGGCTGTCCACTACCAACCCTTGCCTGCTCCCCCTATCCATTCTCCCTTCCTTTTACCTCCCGTGTCCTCCACCACCCCATCACTGCTCACCTTATCCAGCAGAAGCCCTTCTCCCTTTGTTTTACCTCCCCCTGTCCATCATCTGTCCAGAAGTAGGCCTGTCTTCATTTTTCTGCCCCCCTCCCTGTTCATCAGCACCTCTTCCCCTGTCCATCAACCCCTTTTCTGCCCCTCCATTTCCGTGTGTTGCAGCATTTCCCTCCCACCCCACTTCCCTGTGCAGTATTTTCCTCCCCCCCATACCTTCCTCCTGAACTCCATGCCCTAAGCAATCTTTAACAGAACTGGAAGTAAATACAATCCCATACAGAGCACTCTAAAAATTCTAGGAATACAATTAGATAGACGCTGCACTATGCAGACACAGATACACAAAGTCATACAGAAGGCATTCTTCATCATGCGAAACCTAAGAAAAATAAGAAATTTCTTTACCAAAGAACACTACAAGATCATTGTACAATCCCTCACACTCAGTAACTTGGATTACTGCAACAGCCTCTACCTAACATGTCCTAACAATATGATAAAACAACTACAGACAGTTCAGAACACTGCCATCAGACTCATCTACTGTCTCAGCAAATTTGACCACATCACTCCCGCCTATATAGACTCTCACTGGCTTCCGATAAAAGCAAGAACTCAATTCAAGTTCTATTGTCTGCTGTTTAAGATAACCCATGGAACTGCCCCCTGTTACCTAAACAACCGCCTAAACTATTACCGCTCATCCAGATCAAGAAGAACTCAAAACCTATTCACCTTCCCACCTAATAATGGAACCCGTCTTAAGAAACTATACGACAGCCTTCTAGCGACACAGGCAGCAAAAATTGACCCCACAATCACCAAACTAATGATCAATACAACAGACATCAAAATGTTTCGAAAAGAAATCAAAACATTTCTATTCAGAAAACACGTCATTACCAACTAATATCCTCCCTTTATGCACAAGCTCTCCCTCGATAGAATAACACATTAATTCAATTCTTAGAACCTTTCCTATCATACATACTCTGATTCCTATATAAACAAAATTGAATCCTCTACCACACCATGTAATGTACACGAATCACTGTTATGTAATTTATCTAGATAATCTATATTACGCAATTCTTTTGGTAATTCCTATAATTTGTATTCCGCCTTGAACAATATATAATGTATTCGAAATTAATTTTCCTATGAACTGTTTTCCTACCTTCTTCTACTCTATGTTTATAACCTAACTAATTCATTTTTCTCAAGTACTTTAGCAAGAATGTGAGCCTTTGGGACAGTCGGGGAACTCTAAGTACTTTCTCTTCATCTTAATTAATCTTACTTATTGCATTTCTTCTGTTTATACTGTAAACCGCTTAGAACCTCACGGTACAGCGGTATATAAGAAATAAATTATTATTATTATTATTACTTATGTCGACATCCACCTCGGAGGGGGTGTGGGGGGGGGAAGGAAGAGAGAGAGAGAGCTTCGGGCGGCCAGCAGCCGCCGCGGCCGACATCCGACTCGGGCCGCCGCGGTCGACATCCGCCTCGGGGGGGGAGGAAGAGAGAGAGAGAGCTTCGGGCGGCCAGCAGTCGCCATCTGACTTGGGCCGCCGCGGCCGACATCCACCTCGGCGGGGGGTGGGGGGGGAGGAAGAAGACCGTAAGCCGTGCATGCGCACTTCCTAGCTACAGCTCACAGAAAACGGACGCACGCATAGGAACTGCGCATGCGCGGCTTACCGTTTTATTATATTAGATGGTAACCATAAAATTTTAAAAAAACACAAAGCACCCTATACGCAGAGAAAATGTTAATTATCATTTATATTTGGGGGTTTTCAATGATGTCACCTCAGTAACTATAGAAAAATAGACAAATATAGTGCAAAATATAGACAGCAGATATAAATTCTCAAAACTGACACATTTTTATCACTAAATTGAAAATAAAATCATTTTCCTACCTTTGCTGTCTGGTGATTTCATGAGTCTCTGGTTGCGTTTCCTTCTGACTGTGCATCCTATCTTTCATTTCTTTCTGTACTCAGGCCCAACAATTGTCCCTTTCGATTCCCTCCCTCCTTCCTTCCTATGTCCTTAGTGTCCCCAGTGCCTCCTTCCTATGTCCTTAGTGCCCCCAGATCCAGTGTCAGTTCTCCTTTGTACCTTTGTTCCAGGTCTCCCTCTCTCCCTCCTCTGTTATGAACTTGCCTCTCTCTGCTCTTCCTCAGGGGCTCTCCCTCTCTGCTGCACCTCCCAAAGTCCTGCTACCTCCTGCCTTTCCCCTTTGGTCCAGGCCTTTATCTCTCTAGTCTTTCTTCTACTTACAACCCCCTCTTCTCTGCCATTTTCTCTCCTTCCTTCATCCCTCCTTCCCATGTCCCCCTCACTGCTTTCCAGCCTTTGTCCCACCCCCTCCCAAAAAGCCTGCCAGCCTACCTCCCCGAAAGCCAGCCTCCCCCAAAGCCAGTCTGCCTGCCTGCCTCCCCCAAAGCCAGCCTGCCTGTCTCCCTCCCCCAAAGCCTGCCTACCTACCTCCCTCCCCAAGAACCAGCCAGCCTGCCTACCTCGGGAAAACAAAAGCCTCCCTCCAAGCCCGATTTAAACTTCCTCCGGTCCACCGCCGCTGCTCCTCTGCTTACCTCCCTGACGCTAATCGTGCCCAGAAGTCTTCCTCCCGATGTCAATTCTGACGTCGGAGAGGACGTTTTGGGCCAGCCCGGAACGTCCTCTCCGACATCAGAATTGACGTCGGGAAGAAGGCTTCCGGACGCGAGTAGTGGCAGGGAGGTAAGCAGAGGAGCAGCGGCGGTGGACCAGGGGAAGTTTAAATCGTGCCTGGAGGGAGGTTTTATTTTTTTTTTGGTGCGGCAGGGGAGGGACAGGAAGCGATCGCCTGTCCCGTTGTCCCCACGCATAGCTTCCCGAAGCTGTGTGTGGGGACAACGGGACAGGGGATCCGGAAACGGGACTGCCCATTCAAAGTGGGACGTATGGTCACCTTAACCATGGCCAGATTGCCATAAAAAGGGAGGGTACTAGATAACTATAAATAAGACTGCAAAAATGTAAAGTCAACCAGCTATGCTAAAAGAAAAGATAAACCAGTTGGACTAAAAATGAACCAGTTGGGCTAAAAATAAAACAGCTAGGCTGAAAATGGTGAGACACAAGAGAAATCAGTCAAGAAGGGTTAAGAAGGCTAGCTTGAGAAACCATATGTCAGAGGAAAAGTGCATTGAAGAAATTGGTTAAAACGCAAAAAGCACAAAACAGGATGCCGGTCTAAAATCAGAGGCGCGGAGTGGCAAAGGCTAACGGACTGCCCAAGGGAAGCAAAATGAACAAAGCCTCAACTACCGAAAAACAAAATTATAAACAAATTATGAACAGGAGAAACTCCGACAAGCACTACAAAAAAAACCCAAATATAAATGCATTAAGAAAAGTACTTACTAAATATAGTACTGACAGCAGTTCTGAGTGAATGTAAGACACCGTACGGGTGGATGAATCTCATTGGTCCAAACACATGTACTGCATTCTAAGGATGAACGTAGTGAAAAACAGCTAACTAAAGATTGTGGGAAGAAACATAAGGGGCACTAAAGGAGAATATGAGGATAAATCTCATTGGTCTAAAATCTTGAACTTACTGAGAGCCATTGAAGATAATGTATATGAATTAGAACATTAGCTTCAATGGCTCTTTCCCGCGTTAGCCCGTAGCAAATTCATGCTCCAGGGCTCTAACGTGTGCATGACGGCTTCCTTTCTCTTCTGTCTTCCCCCGGGACATAACTTCCGGATTTGGAGGGAAGAAAAGGGAAGCTGGCACGCACACATTAGAGCCCTGGAGCATGAGTTCGTTACGGGCTAAGGTGAGGTTTTTAAAAAAATGTTGAGCATCAGCAGTGGCAGCAGCAGGATTTGCGATCGGATGACAGCCGGGCGGTCATCTAAATTAGCCGGGCGGACCATCCAGCTAAAAGGCCCTAGGGAGAACACTGCTCTATCATGTCCTCTCTAAGTCTCTGCTTTTCAAGGGAAAAGAGCCCCAGTTTCTCTAATCTTTCAGCGTATGAAAGGTTTTCCATACCTTTTACCAGTCACGTCAGTCTCCTCTGAACCCTCTAGACTATCGCCATATCCTTCTTAAGGTACAGCGACCAATATTGGACGCAGTACTCCAGATGCGGGCACACCATCGCCCAATACAACGGCAGGATAACTTCTTTCGTTCTGGTTGCAATACCTTTCTTGATAATACCTAGCATCCTGTTCGCCTTTTTAGAGGCCGCTGCGCACTGTGCCAACGGCTTCATTGCCCTGTCCACCAGTACCCCCCAAGTCCTTTTCTAGGCTACTTTCACCCATTATCAGCCCTCCCATCGTATAGCTGTACATCGAGTTTCTGTTTCCTACATGCAAGACTTTACATTTCTCTACATTAAACTTCATCTGCCATCTTTTTGCCCACTCTCCTAGTTTGTTCAGGTCCCTTTGTAAATCTTCACAGTCCTCTTTAGTCCTAACCTCACTAAATAGTTTGGTGTCGTCTGCAAATTTTATTACTTCGCACTTCGTCCCTGTTTCTAGATAATTTATAAATACATTGAACAGCAGCGGTCCAAGTACTGACCCCTGCGGAACACCACTCGTGACCCTCCTCCAGTCCGAGTAGTGGCCCTTCATTTTCACCCTTTGCCTCCAACCTGCCAACCAATTTCTGATCCATCTATGTACGTCTCCTTCCACCCCATGGTTCTTCAGTTTCCGCAGTAGGCGTTCATGGGGTACCTTGTCAAAGGCTTTCTGGAAATCCAAGTATATGATGACAATGGGGTCCCCTTTGTCCATCCGTTTGTTATTTCATTCAAAGAAGTGCAATAAGTTCGTTTGGCACGATCTTCCCTTGCAGAAGCCATGTTGGCTTGTTTTCATCAGTTTGTTCCTTTCTAGATGCTCATTGATGCTGTTTTTTATCAGCGGAATACACGGGTTTTTTCCAGTGTCCAATCAGAATAAACTTCATGATATTGGAGTCTGAGGAGTATCCCTAGTGGTCAGAATCAAAAACGAGGCTTTTTAAGGAAGTTTGAGAACTTAGAATTCAAATCAGGAAAAAATCCATGACGGCCGCCGCCAGAATTTCCTGCTAAAAAACGGTTGTAACGCCAATGGAGGACAGCAAAAAAACCCAGTGATTTTAGGATTTTTGGGGTGGGGGAACAAGGCTGCACCAAATTTGACTTTCCAAACCAACAAATTCAGAACACCCCCCCCTCAAAAAAAAAAACAAACAACACTGAACTCCCTACTCACAGATCAGACACTGGAAAGAAGTGTTGCAGCCTGACTTAGCTCCTCTTAGGGTAGCCAGAAACTGGAGTGGACCTCTACCACCAGGAAAGCTGCCTCTTCTGAATGAATATTCAACTGCCAGTCAGGCCACTGCCAGACTAGCCTCAACTCCCGGGATAAGGATCCTAACACTTCAAGAAGTGGGGAGGAATATGCAGTCGACACCGTCTGTGCTCCGAAGAATTGCAATTGGTGTTAGAACATTCTGTGCTAACACTTTTGAAAGGAATGAGCCAACTAGCAGGCTGATTGAACAGTATCCACCTGTCAGCAGCAGACCAAAGTCTGCTCCTCTCATGCAGGTTAGGCAGTCACTAGAGCTTTACTGGAACAAGACGACTTACCGAAAAGCACAGTTACTTACCATAACAGGTGTTATCCAGGGACAGCAGGCAGATATTCTCTACATGTGTGTGATGTCACCGACGGAGCCCCCTAGCGGACGTTTTCACAAGCAGACTTGCACGAAGACCTTCAGGCTTGCAATTGGCTGCGCATGCACGTATGCCCCTCCAGCCCTGCCTAGGGCATGCGTCTCCTCAACGTGTCCTCAGTTCAGATAGCAAGCAAAGAAGCCAACCACGGGGAGGTGGGTGGGTTACGAGAATATCTGCCTGCTGTCCCTGGATAACACCTGTTACGGTAAAGCACAGTTACTTACCGTAACAGGTGTTATCCAGGGATAGCAGGCATATATTCTCACATGTGGGTGACGTCATCTACGGAGCCCCGATGCAGAAGCATTTTCAAGCAAACTTGATTGAAGATTTAAGTTTGCTCTGCTGCTCTACGCATGCGTGCCTTCCTGCTCCACTAGGGGGCGCATCCCCTCGTGGTCTCCAATTCACTTAACTAGCCAAGAAGCCAACCTCGGGGAGGTGGGCGGGTTGTGAGAATATATGCCTGCTGTCCCTGGATAACACCTGTTACGGTAAGTAACTGTGCTTTATCCCAGGACAAGCAGGCATGATATTCTCACATGTGGGTGACCTCCAAGCTAACTGAAAAGGGATGGAGGGAAGTTGGCAATTTAAGCAAATAGATTTCGCAATACCGATTGGCCGAACCGGCCATCGCTTCTGGACAGTGAGTCCAGACAGTAGTGGGAGGTGAAAGTATGAACCGAAGACCACGTGGCAGCCTTGCAGATTTCCTCAATAGGTGTGGACCTGAGGAACGCTACGGAGGCTGCCATCGCTCGGACCTTGTGTCCCGTTACTCGGCCATGCAGCGCGAGACCAGCCTGAGCGTAGCAAAAAGGTGATGCAATCGGCCAACCAGTTGGACAAGGTGCGCTTGGAAACTGGGTGGCCTAACCGGTTTGGGTCGAAGGACAAAAATAATTGTGGGACTTTCCGGTGTGGTTTAGTGCGTTGGAGGTAAAAGGCCAACGCTCTCTTACAGTCAAGAATGTGAAGCGCCACCTCTCTGGGGTGAGAGTGGGGCTTGGGGAAAAACACGGGCAAGACGATGGACCGATTGAGGTGAAAATCAGACACTACTTTAGGCAGGAACTTTGGATGTGTGCGGAGTACTACCTTGTCATGGTGGAAAACAGTGAAGGGTGGGTCCGTTACCAGGGCCTGTAGCTCACTAACTCGCCGGGCAGAAGTGAGTGCAAGCAGGAAAATCACCTTCCACGTGAGGAATTTAGGATGGCATTTGTCTGGGGGCTCAAATGGAGGTTTCATTAGTTGAGCCAGAACCACGTTAAGGTCCCAAACCACCGGAGGGGGTTTGAGAGGAGGGTGGATATTCAGAAGACCCTTCATGAAGCGAGAGACTAAGGGGTGGAGCAAGAGGGCTTTTCCTTCCAGGGACTGATGAAAGGCCGCAATCGCACTGAGGTGTACTCGAATGGAGTTGGTCTTTAGGCCGGAGTGAGATAATTGAAGTAAATAGTCAAGGACCAGAGGGACGGGGACCAACACCGGGTCCTGGCTGTGAGAGGAGCACCAGATTGAGAATCTTGTCCACTTTTGAGCATAGCAGGTTCTCGTCGAGGTCTTTCTAGAGGCCTCCAATATCTCCTTGACTGATTGACACACGGGGAGAGAAGTCAGGGGGAAAGAAACCAAGCATTCAGATGAAGAGATTGAAGATTGGGATGCAACAGCGAACCCTGACTCTGTGATAGTAGAGAGGGAAACCGAGGCAGAGGCAGTGGATCTCTGACACTGAGTTGAAGTAGAAGGGAAAACCAAGGCTGGCGTGGCAAGCGAGGAGCAATCAGGATCAGGGTGGCTTTCACCGTTTTCAGGTGGACCAGTGTCCGCAGGATCAGAGGGAACGGCGGAAACGCGTATAGAAACCTTCCCTCCCAGTCGAGGAGGAAGGCGTCGGCCTCGAGTCGGTCCGGGGAGTGTATCCGGGAGCAGAAGAGGGGCAGTTTGTGATTGTGGGGGAATGCGAACAGATCTATTTGCGGCATCCCCCACTTTTCGAATACCTGTCGTAGGGTCTGAGAGTGCAGTGACCACTCGTGTGGCTGGAGGAGGCGGCTGAGTCTGTCCGCCAGACAGTTTTGTTCTCCTTGTATGTACACCACTCGAAGGAAGGTGTTGTTGGAGATTGCCCATTTCCAGAGGCGCATGGCTTCCCGACAGAGGGGCCAAGACCCTGTCCCCCTTGTTTGTTTACGTAGTACATTGCTACCTGGTTATCGGTTCGGATGAGAACCACCTGGTCGTGAAGCAGATGTTGAAAAGCTACAGCTGCGAGATAGATGGCCCGGAGTTCTAGCACGTTGATGTGACAGCGGCGGTCTTATGCTGACCACATCCCCTGAGTGCGGAGGCCGTCCAGGTGGGCTCCCAAGCGTACTCCGACGAGTCTGTGGTGAGTACCTTGCTGTGAGGAGGGGCGAGGAAGAGCAAACCTTTGGAAAGATTTGAAGAGTTGGCCCACCAGCGGAGCGATCGTTGCAAGGAAGGAGTCACTGTCACGGGACGATCGATCGGGTCCCGGTCTTGACGCCATTGAGAGGCCAGGGTCCATTGAGGGATTCTCAGATGGAGACGGGCGAAGGGTGTGACATGGACGGTGGAGGCCATGTGGCCCAGGAGAGTCATCATCATCTGTCGAGCTGATACCGAGGTCATCAGTGAGATCCTTCGGCTCAGACTTACTAACGCCTCTAGACGCGGAGGGGGGAGGAAGGAACGGAGGCGAACCGTGTCCAGCATGGCCCCGATGAATTGTAGGGACTGCGAGGGCCGTAGTTGGGATTTTGGGAAGTTTATCTCGAACCCCAGACTTTGTATGTAGATAATAGTCTGTTGGGTCGCTGATATAACCTCTTCCCTGGACGGGACTTTGATCAGCCAGTCGTCCAGGTAGGGGAAAACCTGAAGACCCTGGGAGCGTAAGGTAGCTGCGACCACCACGAGGCATTTGGTGAAGACCCGAGGTGACGATGCTAGGCCGAAGGGGAGGACTCGGTATTACAGGTGCAGGTCTTCCACCTGAAAGCGCAAGAACTTGCGGTGAGCGGGGTGCACTGGAACATGTGTGTACGCCTCCTTCAGATCGAGGGAGCAGAGCCAGTTGCCCTCGTCGATCAGGGGGTAGAGGGTTGGCAGGGAAAGCATCCAAAATTTTTCCCGTACCAGGAATTTGTTGAGGCGTCTCAAGTCTAGTATTGGGCAAAGGTCTCCTGTTTTTTTCGGTACCAGGAAGTAACGGGAGTAGAAGCCCTTCCCCCGTTGGCCGGGGGGAACCTCCTCCACTGCTCTCAGGTGAAGCAGATCTCGAGCTTCGGAGAGGAGTAGGGGTAGCAGCGTCCGGTTGGGAGGGCAATTCCTTGGGGGGTTGTCTGGAGGAATGGCCCGAAAGTTGAGAGAGTATCCTGATGAGATCACGCCAAGGACCCATGCGTCCGACGTGACTTGTTCCCAGCGAGGGTAAAAGACCTTGAGGCGACCCCCGATGGGAAGGAGGCCTGGGACTACAGCGGAGGGGGCCCGCCCCCTTCCGCATGTCCCGTCAAAAGGACGGGGACGGTTTGGTAGTCGCAGGCGGTTGGGACTTGGGCGGGGCCCGATGGTGGGCTTGCGGGCGCCTGGGCGGAGGCCGCGAGAAGGCAGGAGTGGATTTTTGTGGGTAGCGGCGCGGAGGGGCCCTGAATGGCCTGGACGTGGATGGTTTTGGCTTTTGCCGCACAAGGGAGGCAAACGAGCGTTCGTGTTCGGAGAGGCGTTTTATAGCCGCCTCGATAGTGTCATCGAACAGTTCTTTACCCACGCAGGGGAGGTTAGCCAGCCGGTCCTATAAGTTGGGGTCCATGTCAACCAGGCGTAACCAAGCTAGTCGGCGCATGGCGATAGCAAAGGCTGCCTCTCTGGAGGAGAGTTCAAAGCCATCGTAGGCTGCGTGGAATAGATGGAGGCGTAGGTTGGAGAGGGACTCTGCAAGCAGGCTAAACGCTCCTTGGCGGGAGGCCGGTAAGTCAGTCTCAAAGGCTCTCAGTAGTCCAATGAGATGTTTGAGATAGGATGTTAAGGTGAAAGTGTAGCTTTGCACCCTAGAGGCCATCATCGCATTTTGATATAGTCTCCTGCCGAACTTGTCTAGGGTTCAGCCTTCTCGGCCTGGGGGGACCGCCGCTGAGACCCTGGAGGGGTGAGCCTTCTTCAGGGAGGATTCTACCAACAGCGACTGGTGGGAGAGCTGCGATTGTTCAAATCCCGGGAAGGGTACTGTACGGTACTTAGCCTCCATTTTGGAGGGTACTGCTGTGACCATATAGGGGGTCTCGAGGTTTCTGAAGAAAGCCTGTTGGAGTACCGGGTTAGGCGGTAAGCGAAGGGACTCTCTGGGCAGTGATGGCATATCCAGCACCGCTAGGTACACTTTAGAGTATCTGGAGTCGGACTGGAGGTCTAAGTCCAAAGCATGGCCCATGTCCTGGACAAAGTGAGAGAAGGATGGGCGGGATGTTCCCGAGGCCCCTTGCGGGGTCGGTGAACGAGACCTCCGTTGGGTGGAGAAGGATGGGGAGGCTTCCCTCGAGTATCGAGGTTCCTGCTCCGATCCACGCTCCGAGACCGGGGAAGCACTGTGAAAGTGTTCCGGGGTCGTGGATCTCCGCCGTCTCGAGGAGCCCCTCGGAGACGATGCCGGGGTTCGGGGTACCGATCGATGACGAATCGGTGACCTCAACCCGGACTCCCTCGGTGAAAGTCTGAAACCTCGGATCGGAGCCCCGGTCCGAGGGGGAGTTCGGAGGATGCGCAGGTTGGAGAATGATAGCTCCGTCACCCTCAGCGGTCCTGTACGAGGTGTAGGTGAACGGCCTCGTAGAGTGGGGGAACCTCGGGCCTTCTTGGAGGTACGGCAGTTCAAGGTTTCTGTCGTTTTAGCACGACGTTTTGCCCCGCGGTGGTCTGTGGAGGGAGAGCGCCTCGGGTGTCTCAGCGAGGAGTCCGAGGAGGATGGGATGCGGCGAAGCTTGCGCGCTTTTCCTCGAGGTGGCTCGACGCGAGGCTCAGGCTGGTCTGGCACATGCGGGGTCGAGGTCGAGGCCGGTTGTAGATGGGCCATTGCAGCGGACAGCTCCGATGAAATCATCGCTCGGAGTAGGTCCTGGAAAACGGGCACGGACAGCATCGAGGGCATGTCCACTGCCTCGGTGCGCTCCACCGGGGGTGACCTCGTATCAGAGTATTCCCGTGTGGTGGAGGCACGGCCCGAAGGCTTGGAGGGCTTAGACAGGGCTGTGAGCATGGGACTTCCGCCATGCGTCGCCGGTGTCCCTGAGGCTGGCTTCTTCGTTGTTGCGGAACCTGAAGAGGGAAGAGCCGAGGCTTTCTGTTGTCCCGAGGACTTCGGATTCGAGTCTCGAGGCGATGTCGAGGTATTCGGGGCCGAGGTTAAGGCCGGGGCCGACCTCGAGGCCGAGATAGAGGGTTGGTCGGCGGCGAAGAGATCCGCCATGCGGGCTTTTCTTCGGCGGAGGGCCCGGTTCTGGAAAGTAGCACACTGGGGGCAGGAGTCGGTTGGATGAGCGGCCCCCAGACAGAGGATGCACCGGCGATGCGGGTCTGTGATGGAAAGAAGCCGCTTGCACCGGGTGCACTTTTTAAAGCCGGTTAAAGGCCGGGACATAGAATCGAAAGTGGCCGCGGCTCGAGTAGCCACGCGGCCACGGGGACCCGGAAGCCTCCGGGTCGGTTCAAAAACGAAGCAGGAACAAGTTGAACAAGAAAAAATTTGCGCACAAGAAAAAAATAAGAAAATCGCGGTGCTAGAAGGCAGTTGGGGCAGAGCCTGAAAAAACACGACTTCTAGGCTCAGCGGAAAATTTTGAACTGGAGACCACGAGGGGATGCGCCCCCTAGTGGAGCAGGAAGGCACGCATGCGCAGAGCAAACTTAAATCTTCAATCAAGTTTGCTTGAAAATGCTTCCGCATCGGGGCTCCGTAGATGACGTCACCCACATGTGAGAATATCATGCCTGCTTGTCCTGGGATAAGTAACTGTGCTTTATCCCAGGACAAGCAGGCAGCATATTTTCTACATGTGGGTGACCTCCAAGCTAACCAGAAAGGGATGGAGGGAGAGTTGACAATTTAGGAGAATAGATGTTGCAAAACTGACTGGCCAAAGTGGCCATCACGCCTGGAGAAAGCATCCAGACAGTAGTGAGAGGTGAACATATGAACCGAGGACCAAGTGGCAGCCTTACAGATTTCCTCAATGGGAGTGGAGCGGAGGAAAGCAACAGACGCCGCCATCACCCTGACCTTGTGGCCTGTGACTCAACCCGGCAGGGAGAGACCAGCCTGAGCATAACAGAAAGAAATACAAGCGGCCAACCAATTAGAAATGGTCCGCTTAGAGACAGAGCGACCCAAGCGATTAGGATCGAAAGAGAGGAACAGCTGGGGAGCCAAACGGTGAGGAGCGGTGCGCTTCAAGTAGAAGGCCAGCACACGCTTACAATCAAGAGAATGTAGAGCCACTTTCCCAGGGTGAGAATGGGGCTTCGGAAAAACACAGGAAGAACAATAGATTTGTTGATGTGAAAATCAGAAACAATCTTAGGCAAGAACTTACGATAGGTACAGAGAAACACCTTATCATGATGAAAGACAGTGAAAGGTGGGTCCACTACCAAGGCTTGAAGCTCACTGACCCGATGGGCAGAAGTGAGAGCAATAATAAACACAACCTTCCAAGTAAGATACTTTAAGGGAGCCCGCACTAGCGGCTAGAACGGGGGTTTCATCAATTGAGCAAGGACCACGTTAAGATCCCAAACCACCGGGGGAGATTTAAGGGGCAGATGAACATAGAAAAGTCCTTTCATGAAGTGGGAAACCACAGGATGAACAGCGATAGGCTTCCCGTCAATCGGCTGATGAAAAGCAGCAATGGCACTAACGTGGACTCGAACCGAAGAGGACTTGAGCCCAGCGCCAGACAAGTGCAACAGATAATCCAGGACAGCCGACAAGGAGGCAGATAGCGGCTCCAGCTGCCTAGTAGCACACCAGGAAGAAAAGCGGGTCCACTTCTGATGGCGAGTGGACTCCTTTCGGGATGCCTCCAGGACATCCAGCACAGGCTGGGAGAACTGGAACGAGGGCATTAAGTCTCGAGGAACCAAGCTGTTAAGTGCAGAGACTGAAGGTTGGGTTGGAGCAGAGAACCCTGACCCTGCATAAGCAGAGAAGGAAAAACAGGCAGAGGAAGAGGCTTCCTGGAACTGAGCTGCAACAGAAGGGAGAACCATGGCTGCCGGGGCCACTGAGAAGCAATCAGAATCATGGTGGCATGCGAAGACTTGAGCTTGACGAGAGTCTTCAGAATCAGAGGAAACGCATACAGGAACTCGTTCGTCCAATCCAGAAGGAAGGCATCCACCTCGAACCTGAGAGGGGTGTAAACCCTGGAGCAGAAGCGGGGCAACTTGTGATTGAGGGGGGAACGCAAACAGATCGACGTCCGGAGTCCCCCAATGAGCAAACACCTGACGCAGGGTTACGGAGTGGAGGGACTACTCGTGAGGCTGCAGCAAACGACTCAACTTCTCTGCCAGACAGTTCCACTGGCCCGGAATGTAGATAGCTTGAATGAATATTTTGCGGCGGATGGCCCAATCCCAGAGCAGCATCGCCTCCTGGCACAGGGACCTGGACCCCGTGCCCCCCTGTTTGTTGATAAAATACATGGCGACCTGCTTGTCCGTGCGAACTAGCATCACTCGGTCACGAAGTAGGTGACAAAAGGCTTTCAGAGCGAGAAAATCGCTCGAAGCTCCAGAAGATTGATGTGACAAAGGCAGTCGGCACGGGACCAAAGACCCTGGGTGCACAGACCTTCCAGATGAGCCCCTCAAGCATAAGTTGACGAGTCCGTCGTGAGGACCTTTTGCGGAGGAGGAGCATGGAACAGAAAACCTCTGGAGAGATTGGAAGAGAGCATCCATCAACGGAGAGACCTCCTCAACAAAGGAGTCACGACAATGCAGCGAGAGAGAAAATCCCGATCCTGGGTCCATTGGGACGCCAGAGTCCATTGAGGACTACGGAGGTGATGTCTGGCAAAAGGAGTCACGTGAACCGTGGAGGCCATGTGACCTAGGAGGACCAAATTAGCGTTAAACATACAAAAAAAACAAATCTATGCTTTTCACCTGGAAAAAGGACATAACCCTGAACACTCCATTTGTCCTTAATAACATCCCCCTAGAGACTGTGTCTACACTAAAAATTTTAGGGGTTATTGTTGACGATAAATTAGTTTCATGACCATATTAATCACATAGTCAAAACTTGCTTCTACAAATTACGCTTGATACGATCAATCTCAAAATTTCTCGAGCCTAAATCTATAAACATACTAATTCATTCCCTGATTATAGCTAAAATGGACTATTGTAACTCTCTTTTACTTAATATCTCACAAAAGGAAAAAAGAAGACTACAAATTATTCAAAATACAGCCGTTAAGTTAATCCACAATGCAAAGAAATATGACCACGTCACACCCTTACTGATCGACTCCCATTGGCTTCCTATAAAGCACAGTTACTTACCGTAACAGGTGTTATCCAGGGACAGCAGGCAGATATTCTCACATGTGGGTGACGTCATCTACGGAGCCCCAGCGCGGACAGCTTTTCAAGCAAACTTGATTGAAGTTTCAAGTTTGCTACACTGCACCACGCCTGTGCATGCCTTCTCGCCCACTAGAGGGCGCATCCCACCTCGTGGTCCTCAGTTCCATAACTAGCAAAGAAGCCATCCCCGGGGAGGCGGGCGGGTTGTGAGAATATCTGCCTGCTGTCCCTGGATAACACCTGTTATGGTAAGTAACTGTGCTTTATCCCAGGACAAGCAGGCAGCATATTCTCACATGTGGGTGACCTCCAAGCCAACCAAAAAAGGGTAGGTGGGAGGATGGCAATTTAGGAAAACAGGTTACGTAACACCGACTGGCCAAACTGGCCGTCGCTTCTGGACAAAGCATCCAGACAGTAGTGGGAGGTAAAAGTATGAACCGAAGACCAAGTGGCAGCTTTACATATGTCCTCCACAGGAGTAGACCGGAGGAAAGCAACAGAAGCTGCCATCGCCCGGACCTTATGCCCCGTGACTCGACCCGGGGGCGTAAGACCAGCCTGAGCGTAGCAAAAAGAAATACAAGCAGCCAACCAGTTGGACAAGGTGCGCTTGGAAACAGGATGTCCCAATCGATTAGGATCAAAGGACAAAAACAATTGAGGAACCTTCCTATGAGACCTGGTACGTTGGAGATAAAAAGCCAACGCCCTCTTACAGTCAAGCGTGTGGAGCGCCGTCTCGCCAGGATGGGAGTGGGGCTTAGGAAAGAACATAGGAAGAACAATGGACTGATTGAGGTGGAAATCAGTCACAACCTTAGGCAAAAATTTAGGATGGGTGCGGAGAACCACCTTGTCATGATGAAAAACAGTAAAAGGCGGGTCCGCAACCAAAGCCTGCAACTCACTAATCCGTCGAGCAGATGTGAGGGCAATCAGAAAAACCACCTTCCAAGCAAGAAATTTGAGAAGAGAATTGTCGATAGGCTCAAAGGGAGGTTTCATCAGTTGAGCTAAGACAACATTCAAATCCCAAACGACGGGAGGAGGCTTCAGAGGGGGGCACACATTGAGTAGACCCTTCATGAAACGCGTCACCAGAGGATGAAGCGAAAGAGAACGTCCGTCCAAATGCCGATGAAAGGCAGAAATGGCACTGAGATGTACTCGAACAGATGTCGTCTTCAGACCGGAATTAGACAGATGTAACAAGTAGTCCAGCACCGAAGACACTGGGACCGAATCCGGATCCAGATGACGCGAGGAGCACCAGGAGGAAAACCTGGTCCATTTCTGGGAATAACAAAGCCTGGTCGAGACCTTGCGCGAGGCTTCCAAAACGTCCCTCACCGACTGAGAAACCTGGACCGAAGTCAAGGGGCAAGGAACCAAGCGGTCAGGTGTAAGGACTGAAGATTGGGATGCAACAGCGAACCAAGACTCTGAGATAGCAGAGAGGGAAACACAGGCAGAAGCAGAGGCTCCCTGACACTGAGTTGAAGAAGCAGGGAGAACCAGTGTTGACGAGGCCACCGAGGCGCAATGAGAATCATAGTGGCTCTGGATGATTTGAGGCGAACCAACGTTCTCAAGATCAGAGGAAACGGAGGAAACGCATAAAGGAACCTCCCTCCCCAGTCGAGAAGAAAGGCGTCCGCTTCTAGACGGTCCGGGGAATACATCCGAGAACAATAAAGGGGTAGTTTGCGAGTGTCCGGAGAGGCAAACAGATCCACCTGTGGAGTCCCCCAGCGATGGAAGACCTCGCGCAGGACTCTGGAGTTGAGAGACCACTCGTGCGGCTGGAGAAGTCGACTGAGCTTGTCTGCCAAGCAGTTTTGTTCTCCCTGGATATAGACAGCCTGCAGGAAGATGTTCTGGGAGATCGCCCATTCCCAAAGGCGCAGAGCTTCCTGGCAGAGGGACCAAGAGCCCGTCCCACCTTGCTTGTTCACATAATACATGGCCACCTGGTTGTCCGTTCGCACCGGGACTACCTGATCTCGGAGTAGGTGGCAGAACGCTTGAGCCGCCAGCAAAATGGCACGAAGCTCCAACACATTGATGTGACAGCGGCGATCCTCCGCCGACCACAGTCCCTGGGTCCGCAGACCGTCCAGGTGGGCCCCCCACGCGTACTCGGAGGAGTCCGTGGTCAGAACTTTGCGATGAGGAGGGACGAGAAAGAGCAAACCTCCGGAAAGATTCGAAGAGTCGGTCCACCAACGGAGCGAACGTCTCAAAGAAGGAGTCACTGTTATGCGACGAGAGACAGGATCGCACTCCTGGCGCCACTGAGAGGCCAGAGTCCACTGAGGAATTCTCAGGTGCAGTCTGGCGAATGGAGTGACGTGGACTGTAGACGCCATGTGGCCCAGAAGCATCATCATGCGCTGAGCCGACACCACAGGTAAAGGAAGGATCAGATGGGCCAACCGTACCAAAGCCTCCAAACGAGGAGGAGGGAGGAATGAACGGAGGCGAACAGTGTCCAGCACTGCGCCTATGAACTGAAGTGACTGGGCCGGGCACAACTGTGACTTGGGAAAATTTACTTCGAACCCCAGTCGCTGAAGGAAGATGATAGACTGTCGGGTCGCTGAGATAACCCCCTCCCTGGTTGGGGCTTTGATCAGCCAATCGTCCAGGTATGGGAAGACCTGAAGCCCCCGAGACCTCAGGGCTGCAGCGACCACCACCATACACTTCGTGAAGACTCGAGGGGACGAAGCCAGGCCGAAGGGGAGGACCCGGTACTGTAGGTGTAGCTCGCCCACCTGGAACCGTAAGAATTTGCGGAAGGAGGGATGCACCGGAACATGGGTATACGCTTCCTTCAGGTCCAGGGAGCACATCCAGTCCCCTTCCTCCAAGAGAGGATACAAAACCGGAAGGGACAACATCCAAACTTCTCCCGGACCAGGAACTTGTTGAGCTTCCTGAGGTCTAGAATGGGGCGCAAGTCCCCGGTCTTTTTTGGGACCAAAAAGTAACGAGAGTAAAACCCCCGCCCTTGCTGGTCGAGGGGTACAGGTTCCACCGCCCGAAGCCTCAACAAGGCCCTGGCCTCCTCCAGGAGGATGGGGAGCTGGGCCCGATCGTATGGGCGAGCCCCGGGTGGCTGTTCCGGTGGCATAGCGCAGAAGTTGAGAGAGTAGCCCTCGGAGACGGTCCGGAGCACCCAGGCATCGGATGTTATCTCGGTCCAAGCCACATAAAAGGCCCGGAGTCGACCCCCTATGGGTAGGGGTTCCGGCATGAACGCGGAGGGGAACCCGCCCCATCCGCACAGACTGTCAAAAGGACGGCGCAGGCTTGGACGCACTCTGCGCCTGAGGCTTAGATTGTCTGCCCCTCCCCTGATGAGGTGGACGCCGAGGTGGAGGCCTAGAAAAGGCCGGCGTCGTCTTTTGAGGGTAACGCCTCGGGGGTGGCCGGAAAGGTTTTTGCGGCGTGGCCCGAGGTTTCGGTCGGACCAAGGAGGCCAAAGAGCGTTCCTGCTCAGACAACCGCTTGGTCGCCGCCTCTAGGGATTCATCGAAAAATTCAGACCCCACACAAGGGAGATCCGCCAGACGCTCCTGCAGGTTAGGGTCCATGTCGAGGGTGCGCAGCCACACCAGCCGGCGCATCGCTACCGCAAAGGCCGACACCCTCGAGACAAGTTCAAATGCGTCGTACACCGCATGGAAAAGGTACAGGCGCAATTGAGAAAGGTTGGACATGAACTTGTCAAACCCCTCTCTACGGGAGACCGGCAGGTCCTCCCTGTACTGGGGGAGGTCCTTCACCATGCCCCTTAAATGTGATGAGAACGTAAAGGCATAGTTAAGAACCCTGGTTGTCATGAGGGAATTCGCATAGAGGCGACGACCAAATTTGTCGAGGGTCCGACCCTCCCTACCGGGCGGAACCGCCGCAGAAACCCTGGAGGGTTGTGTCTTCTTCAGGGCCGAATCGACCAGCAAGGACTGGTGAGATAGTTGGGCCTTATCAAACCCCTTAGGTGGGATTGTTCTATACTTGTTCTCCATCTTGGACGGCACCGCTGTGACTGTAAGAGGTGAAGTCAGGTTTTTAAGGAAGGTCTGATGAAGGACCCTATTCAAAGGAAGCCTCGGTGTTTCCCTTGGGGGAGCGGGGAGGTCCTGCTCCTCGAGGAACTCCTTAGTGTATTGGGATCCCGCCATGAGGTCCAGACCCAAAGCACATGCCATGTCCTGAACAAAACTGGTGAAGGAGGACGGTCTGGCGGGTGGCGAAGGGGTTCTCGACCTCTCCGCCGAACAGAAGGGGGAAGCCTCATGGGAGTAGTGCGGCTCCCTACCTGACCCAGAGCCCCAAGAGGCCCTATCCAACGGCCTCGAGGGGGTCGGGGACCGTCCGCGTCTCGAAGACCCTCTGGGAGAAGTCCCAGGAGTCCGAGGGACCGAGGCACGCCCCCTCCTCCTTGGTGAGGAGTCATGAGAACCCCCTCGGACGGGAGAACGAAGCAACTCCGGGCTGTCTAGACGAAGCTCCGATACCCTTAAGGCCTCACCCCCGAGAGGCGAAGAGCGAGTACGGCGCCGAGGAGAACCTCGCGACCGCTTGGGCTTCCTTGGACGGCGCCTCGCCCGAGGCCTGCCCGAGGGTGAAGAGCCCCGGGAGGACATCGAGGAAGAGGAGGAGGAAATCCGACGCACCCTACACACCTTGTCACGGGGCCGTACGCTTCGCTCAGGCGGGGCCCCCGAGGTCGAAGTCGAGGGCAAGGTCGGGGTCGAAGCCGGTGCCGCCCCAGTGCCCGAGGGAGTCGAGGCTGAGGCCGCCGAGGGCGGAGCCATCGAGGTCGGAGCAGCCGAGGTCGCGGCTTGCTGCAATTGCTCGAGGGCCCCGGAGAGCTCCGAGGCAATCAGGGCTCGTAACAGATTCTGGAACGCCGGGATCCCTACCATGGTCAGTAGGTCCGAGGCCGGGGGATGCTCCCTGGAGGGCGACCTCGGTTTCGAGTATTCCCTCGGGGCATTAGTGGCCGCAATCTTTGGCGGGGCCGAGGACGACCCACCTGCCATCGAGGAGCCCGAGGATGGCTTCTTAGTCGACCCTGGAGTCGAGGAAGGAAGAGAGGACTTACCCGAGGCAGGCTTAAGCGAGGGTGTAGGCTTCGAAGAAGGCGAAGGTCGAGGCGAGGCCGAGGGATCCGAGGCTGATGTCGAGGCCGGGGCCGAGGCCGACGTCGAGGCCTTCCCCGGCGCGGAGTCGACCGAGAAAAGCTCCGCCATCCTGGCACGGCGTCGGCGGAGCGCTCTGGCCTGAAAGGTGGAGCACCGATCACAAGAATCAGTCGGATGCTCGGGCCCCAAGCAGAGCAAGCACAACCGGTGTGGGTCTGTAATAGAAAGTAACCGTTCACACCGGGTGCACTTTTTGAAACACGTCACAGGACGGGACATGAAACCCGAACCGGCCGGAAGCAAGGCCTGCCGCGGCCGCGGCTCACGGGAGCCCCCGGAGCCGACGGAAGGAAAAAACTCGGTTTTCGTTTTTTTTTTTTCGAAAAACAATCAAGAAAGAAAGAAAAGACAAAATAAATCACAGCGACCGACGAAAAAACAACCGGACGCGGCGACAGAAGGCAAAATTCACAGAGCTCAATTTCCACAGGGCTTCTGGCTCCGCGGAAAAAACTGAACTGAGGACCACGAGGTGGGATGCGCCCTCTAGTGGGCGAGAAGGCATGCACATGCGTGGTGCAGTGTAGCAAACTTGAAACTTCAATCAAGTTTGCTTGAAAAGCTGTCCGCGCGAGGGCTCCGTAGATGACGTCACCCACATGTGAGAATATGCTGCCTGCTTGTCCTGGGATAAGCCATCGCATCACCTTTAAGGTGCTACTTTTAGTATTTAAAACATTAATCTTTAATGAACCCCAATATATAACCAGAATGCTAATCCCTCATAATATCTCTCGATCTCTTTGTTCGACCTCCCAGAACCTCTTAGCTATCCCATCTCTAAAAATAGCAGGCACAAGAAGACATGATATGTTTTCTATAATGGATCCTCAATTGTGGAACTCATTACCTCAATACATTAAAGACGAAAAGGATCTTATTTCTTTTAAAAAATCCTTAAAAACTTATCTTTTTAAAGATGCTTTTAATATTTAAATTTTAGACATGATATAATTGTTTCAGGCTTTTTAAATTCCTCCCTTCCCTTTTGTTTTATCCTTCTTTGTTTATTCCCTCTAAGAAAGAATTGTAAATTTCCCCACCTTTCCTACCCGCTCCATGTTTGTTTTAATTGTAAGATTTATCTTACTTTGTAAGTTGTTTTTTTTTTCTGTAACCTATTTTCTATTTATATGATTGTACATCGCTTAGCAAATTGATTAAGCGATTAATCAAATACTAATAAACTTTGAAATTTGACCATCATGAGCCGAGCAGGCGCCGAGTGCAGATGGGTCACCATTCGGCACAAACGGATAAGGGCCTCCTGAAGAGGTCGAGGCAAGGAGTGGAGACGAACCGTGTCCAAGACCGCTCCGATGAACTCAAGAGACTGAGACGGGCAGAGGTGAGACTTGGGAAAGTTCACATCGAAGCCGAGACTCTGAAGGAGCAAGATGGTCTGTCTCATCGCTCGCATGACTTCGGAGCGAGAGGACGCTTTGATTAACCAGTCGTCAAGGTAGGGAAACACCTGCAGGCCGCGGAGGCGCAGGGCCACAGCTACCAAAACCAGACATTTCGTGAAAACCCTCAGGGAAGCCGCCAGGCCAAAAGGAACACGATACTGGAGATGGAGATCCCCCACCTGGAATCTCAAATACCGGCGAGAGGTCAGGTGTTATCAGAATGTGCGTGTACGCCTCCTTGAGGTCCAGTGAGCACAGCCAGTCCCCCTCGTCCAAGAGGGGATACAACGTGGGAAGGGTAAGCATTCTGCATCGTTCCCGAACCAGAAACTTGTTCAGAGCACGGAGGTCCAGGATCGGACGCAGATACCCCGTCTACAGGACTACAGGGTGAAACTGAAAGAAGCCAAGAGAGAGATACGTTTGGCGAAGGCACAGGCGGAAGAACAAATGGCTAAAAATGTAAAAAAGGGAGATAAAAAATTTTTCAGATATATTAGTGAAAGGAGGAAGATAAAAAATGGAATTGCTAGGCTGAAAGATGCTGGGAACAAATATGTAGAGAGTGATGAGGAGAAAGCAAATGTGCTAAACAAATACTTCTGTTCTGTGTTCACAGAAGAAAATCCTGGAGAAGGACCGAGATTGTCTGGCAAAGTTACACGAGAAAATGGAGTAGATTCTGCGCCGTTCACGGAGGAGGGTGTTTATGAGCAACTTGAAAAACTGAAGGTGGACAAAGCGATGGGACCAGACGGGATCCATCCCAGGATACTAAGGGAGCTCAGAGAGGTTCTGGCGAGTCCTATTAAAGACTTGTTCAACAAATCTCTGGAGACGGGAGTGATTCCTGGGGATTGGAGGAGAGCGGATGTGGTCCCTATTCATAAAAGTGGTCACAGGGATGAAGCAGGAAACTACAGGCCGGTGAGCCTCACTTCAGTTGTTGGAAAAATAATGGAAGTGTTGCTGAAAGAAAGGATAGTGTATTTCCTTGAATCTAATGGGTTACAGGATCCGAGGCAACATGGCTTTACAAAAGGTAAATCGTGCCAAACGAACCTGATTGAATTTTTTGATTGGGTGACCAGAGAGCTGGATCGAGGACATATGCTAGATGTAATTTACTTGGATTTCAGCAAAGCCTTTGATACAGTTCCTCATAAGAGGCTGTTGAACAAACTTGAAGGGCTGAAGTTAGGACCCAAAGTGGTGAACTGGGTCAGAAACTGGCTGTCGGACAGACGCCAGAAGGTGGTGGTTAATGGAAGTCGCTCGAAGGAAGGAAAGGTGACTAGTGGAGTCCCTCAGGGTTCGGTGCTGGAGCCAATCCTGTTCAATATGTATGTAAGTGACATTGCTGAAGGGTTAGAAGGAAAAGTGTGCCTTTTTGCAGATGATACCAAGATTTGTAACAGAGTAGACACCGAAGAGGGAGTGGAAAATATGAAAAAGGATCTGCAAAAGTTAGAGGAATGGTCTAATGCCTGGCAACTAAAATTCAATGCAAAGAAATGCAGAGTAATGCATTTGGGGATTAATAATAGGAAGGAACCGTATATGCTGGGAGGAGAGAAGCTGATATGCACGGACGGGGAGAGGGACCTTGAGGTGATAGTGTCCGAAGATCTAAAGGCGAAAAAACAGTGTGACAAGGCAGTGGCTGCTGCCAGAAGGATTCTGGGCTGTATAAAGAGAGGCGTAGTCAGTAGAAGGAAGAAGGTGTTGATGCCCCTGTACAGGTCATTGGTGAGGCCCCACTTGGAGTATTGTGTTCAGTTTTGGAGACCATATCTGGCGAAAGACGTAAGAAGACTTGAGGCGGTCCAGAGGAGGGCGACGAAAATGATAGGAGGCTTGCGCCAGAAGACGTATGAGGAGAGACTGGAAGCCCTGAATATGTATACCCTAGAGGAAAGGAGAGACAGGGGAGATATGATTCAGACGTTCAAATACTTAAAGGGTATTAACGTAGAACAAAATCTTTTCCAGAGAAAGGAAAATGGTAAAACCAGAGGACATAATTTGAGGTTGAGGGGTGATAGATTCAGGGGCAATGTTAGGAAATTCTACTTTACGGAGAGGGTGGTGGATGCCTGGAATGCGCTCCCGAGAGAGGTGGTGGAGAGTAAAACTGTGACTGAGTTCAAAGAAGCGTGGGATGAACACAGAAGATTTAGAATCAGAAAATAATATTAAAGATTGAACTAGGCCAGTTACTGGGCAGACTTGTACGGTCTGTGTCTGTGCATGGCCGTTTGGAGGAGGATGGGCAGGGGAGGGCTTCAATGGCTGGGAGGGTGTAGATGGGCTGGAGTAAGTCTTAACAGAGATTTCGGCAGTTGGAACCCAAGCACAGTACCGGGTAAAGCTTTGGATTTTCGCCCAGAAATAGCTAAGAAGAAAAAAAAAAAATAATAATAATAATTTAAATTGAATCAGATTGGGCAGACTGGATGGACCATTCGGGTCTTTATCTGCCGTCAACTACTATGTTACTATGTTACTATGTTCTTGGGTACCAGAAAGTACCTGGAATAAAATCCAGAGTTCCACTGTTCCTTGGGAACCTCCTCAACCGCCCGAAGGGGAAGAAGGGCTTGAACTTACTGCAGAAGGAGAGGAAGGAACTTACTGCAGAAGGAGACTGAGCAGAAGGAAACTCTCTTGGAGGCAGGTCCGGGGGTACACGACTGAAGTGGAGGGAGTACCCCTCCCGGATGATAGACAGTACCCAACTGTCGGTGGTAAGACTTTCCCACTGGGTATAGAAATGATGGAGACGACCCCTGATGGAGAAGTGGGAAGGCTCCAGGAGGAAGGGAGCCCGAAGGCTCGGACTGGAACTGTGAAAAGGCGGCCCGGGCTTCGCCGGGGACGGCGGTTGGGTCTTAGGTTGATGTTGCAGCTGCTGCAGTGGCCGTTTCGAAGGAGGCCTAGAGAAAGCAGGAGTGGATTTTTGTGGATACCTTCGGAGACAAATTTTATATTGTCGAGCCGGAGGGGTCTTAGGTTTAAATTTCACCAGAGTTGCAAAGGACTGCTCGTGGTCCGAGAGGCGCTTCGTGGCTGCCTCGATGGAATTATCGAAGAGCTCATCACTCACACACGGGAGATTGGCAAGTCGATCCTGTAGATTTGGATGCATATCCACAATCCGGAGCCAAGCGAGGTGACGCATGGCGATCACAAAGGCTGTAACTCTCGAGGACAATTCAAAGGCGTAGTAAGAGGCCTGAAATATATACAGGCGGAGTTGGGAGAGGGTCTCCTTGAGGAGACGAAACACCTGATGCCAAGTCCCAGGTACGACCTCCCGGAACGAGTGGAGGGCATCTATACAGAACCGGAGGTAGGACGTGAAGATGAAATTGTAGTTAAGGACACGGTTTGCCATTATCGAATTCTGATAAAGGCGGCGACCAAATTTGTCCATCGTACACCTCTCCCTGCCCGAGGGGACAGCAGCGTAAACCTTAGAGGAGATAGACTTCTTCAAGGAAGACTCAACCACCAAGGATTGGTGGGAAAGCTGAGCACTCTCAAACCCTTTCACCGGGATAGTCCGGTAACGGGACTCCAACTTGGAGGGAATAGCCGTGACCGCATAAGGTGTCTCCAGGTTCCGGAGAAACGTCTGCCAGAGAACCTGATGCAATGGAAGGCGAAGCGCCTCATGAGGCGCATTGTCAACTCCCATATCCGCCAGGTATTCCTGGGTAAAGCGGGAGTTGGACTGAAGATCTAAGTGCAGAGCGCTGCCCATGTCAGAAATGAAACGAGAAAAGGAGGAGATCCGAGAAGAAGAATCATCCTCTGGGGAAGACTCCGATCGAGATCGAGGTGCAGCCGAGAAAGAGGGGGAAACTTCCCTGGAGTAGTAAGTCAGAGCCTCAAAGCTCCTCAAGGTTCGACTAAGGCGTGTAGGGGGCGTCGAGGAATGTCACCATGCCAGATTGACCGAGGAAGACCCCGGGGTCCAAGGAAATCGCTGGGGAAGCCTCGGAGAAGACGGGGTATAGGAAAAATCCCCAACTGGCTTCGAAGCAGTCCCTTTAGAAGCCGGCAAGCGCCTCGATGGGGAACATACCCTAGAGTCCAATTGGACGGTTTCGAGGTCAGAGACCTGACCCGACAGGGTGGGGAAGACCGGAGCCATTTAGAATAAAGCCTCGCCTCAGTAGCGGGGGAAAAAGTGGCCCCCCGGCCTGGACCCCCGAAAAGTAAACGGTGACTCAGGGGAGGAAGACTCGCTCGAGGGAATCCGACGAGTCTTACGGTTGAGGCCTCAAGAGACGAGGGGACGTTCAGGCTGGTCAGACCGCAACTGGGTCGAGACCAAGGTCAAAGGCGTCGAAGTCGGGACTAGTTGGCTTACCACCGAGGAAAACTGTGTGGTAATAATAGCTTAAGCATGTCCTCGAACATAGGCACCGAGAAAAAAGCTAGGTGGGTCGGAGGTGCAGCAGTGCGCTCCTTCGGGGGCGACCTCGAGGAAGCGTATTCCCTATGTGAGGAGGCACGCTTAGATTGAAGTCTCAAAGACGCCGACAAGGCGGCGCTAACATGAGACTCCGAGGTAGGCTTCTTCGCTGGCATACCTTAGAAGGGAAGAGGAGACTTACCAGAAGCCAGAATAGCAGGAGGGGCCGAGGTCGGAGTCTTGGAGGCCGAGGCGCCCAGCGAGGGCGTCGAGGCCGAGCTCGAGGCCAGTCCCACAGGATCCATGAGGCCAAAGAGTTGGAGAAAACTGGCCACCTGTCGACGAAGAGCCCACGGTTGTAAAGTCGCATAACGGGGACACGACTCAGCGCAGTGCTCTGCACCCAGGCACTCCACACACCAACGATGAGGATCGGTGATGGAGATAACCCGGTTACACTTAGTACAGTTTTTAAATCCGGAACGAGGCCGGGACATAAGAAAAGGGAGGGCCGCGGCACCGCGAGGCCAGGCGGCCAGGAGAAGACTGGGAACCCGGTCAAAAATATACGAACTGAAAAAAATTAAAATAAAGAAAATAAGACGCGAGCACAGCGACTCAAGAGAAACTAAGTAAACAAGCCGCGGTGCAAGAGGGACAACGATATCGCGCGAAGCAAGGGAGCAATCGCAAGCCTGAAGGTCTTTGAGCAAGTCTGCTTGCAAAAACGTCCACTAGGGGGCTCCATCGGTGACATCACCCACTTGTAGAGAATATGCTGCCTGCTTGTCCTGGGATAATATATGGTTGTGATAATGTTTGAATGTAGCTTTGAGTTTAAATATTATAAATGAAGTGCTCTATCCATTTATTACTGAACACAGAAGTTGTTTGTCTAAAGTCTACCTTATTTTAAGATAACAAAATCCTTTCTAATAGAGAATGACATGGTGGCTGTTACCTGTGGTAAGCCACGGGTAACTCACCAAAAAGGTGGGGAAAAAAAGTGTTCACTGTGGCTACGGGGACAAGGCCATTCACCGCCCCATGGAGCAGTGAATGGCCTTGTTTCCGCAGTTAAGGGAGGGAATGCATGCGGTCACCTATCGCAGTGGTTCCCAACCCTGTCCTGGAGGAACACCAGGCCAATTGGGTTTTCAGGCTAGCCCTAATGAATATGCATGAAGCAAATTTGCATACCTATCACTTCCATCATATGCAAATCTCTCTCATGCATATTCATTAGGGCTAGCCTGAAAACCCGATTGGCCTGGTGTTCCTCCAGGACAGGGTTGGGAATCACTGACCTATCGCACTCCCTCCCTCCTTACTAATGATTGCCGCCACCCTATCCAAGCATCTCCCTCCCTCCTTACTGATCACTGCCACCGCCCCGTGCAAGCATCTCCCTCCGCCGCTGCCGCCTGATCGCCACCGCCACCCCATCCGAGAATCTCCCTTTCTCCCTCCCTGTCCCTTACCTTCGTGGCGGGCAATTTCTAAATTTCCTTTCTACGAGCAGCCGGAGCATTGAAGTCATGTGTAGCTCCGGCTGCTCGTAGGAAGGAAATTTAGAAATCGCCTGTCACGAAGGTAAGGGGCAGGGAGGGAAAAAGGGAGGAATGGTGGGGTGGTGGGATGGAGAGGAACAGATGTTGAAGGGAACTGGGGAAAAGAGAGTGGAGAGGAACAGACGTTGTATGGAACTGGGGAAGAGAGGGTGAAGAGGAACAGACGCTTAAGGGAACTGGGGAAGAGAGGGTGGAGAGGAACAGACGATGAAGGGAACTGGGGAAGAGAAAGATATTAGACTATGGGGGAGCAGAGGGAAGAAGATGGGTGCCAGATCAATTAGGGGGGGAGGGAGAGGCACAGTAACATAGTAACATAGTAGATGACGGCAGATAAAGACCCGAATGGTCCATCCAGTCTGCCCAACCTGATTCAATTTAAATTGGTTTTTTTTTTTTTTTTTTTCCTTCTTAGCTATTTCTGGGCGAGAATCCAAAGCTTTACCCGGTACTGTGCTTGGGTTCCAACTGCCGAAATCTCTGTTAAGACTTACTCCAGCCCATCTACACCCTCCCAGCCATTGAAGCCCTCCCCTGCCCATCCTCCTCCAAACGGCCATGCACAGACACAGACCGTACAAGTCTGCCCAGTAACTGGCCTAGTTCAATCTTTAATATTATTTTCTGATTCTAAATCTTCTGTGTTCATCCCACGCTTCTTTGAACTCAGTCACAGTTTTACTCTCCACCACCTCTCTCGGGAGCGCATTCCAGGCATCCACCACCCTCTCCGTAAAGTAGAATTTTCTAACATTGCCCCTGAATCTACCACCCCTCAACCTCAAATTATGTCCTCTGGTTTTACCATTTTCCTTTCTCTGGAAAAGATTTTGTTCTACGTTAATACCCTTTAAGTATTTGAACGTCTGAATCATATCTCCCCTGTCTCTCCTTTCCTCTAGGGCAGGGGTGCCCACACTTTTTGGGCTTGCGAGCTACTTTTAAAATGACCAAGTCAAAATGATCTACCAACAATAAAATTTAAAAAAAACACAACGCACACTGTACGCATAGAAAATGTTAATTATCATTCCTATTCCAGGGTTTTTCAAAGAGGTCAAAGCAGATGACTCTATGCACTGTAACAACCATACAAAAATAGACAAATATACCCCCCTCCCTTTTTACTAAACCACGATAGCAGTTTTTAGAGCGCAGGGAGCTGCGCTGAATGCCCAGCGCTGCTCTCGACGCTCATAGGCTCCCTGCGCTAAAAAACTCTATTGCGGTTTAGTAAAAGGGGACCTTAGTGTAAAATATAGACTGCAGATATAAATTCAGACACATTTTGATCACTAAATTTAAAATAAAATCATTTTTCCTACCTTGTCTGGTGATTTCATGAGTCTCTGGTTGCACTTTCTTCTTCTGACTGTGCATCCAGTCTTTCTTCCCTTCTTTCAGCCTGTATGCTTCCTCTCCTCCACACCTCATTCCCTCCCCCAACTTTTCCTTCCTCTCCCCTGCCCTTTCTTTCTCTCTGCCTCCCTTTCCTTTTTTTCTGTTTCTCTTCTTTCCTTCTGTCTCCCTGCCTGCCCTTTTTCTTTCTTTCTTTCTCCCTGCCCTCCCCCAAGACACTGCCACTGCCATCGGGGACCCAAACTGCCATCGGGGACCAGGATCCAAACCGCCACCAATAACAGGCCCGAAAGCCGACGCCAATAACACGCCCAAAAGCCGACGCCGCCCCAACCTCTCCCTGCTTCGGCCGACCAGCATCGCGAGGAACTGTTGGGGGAAATGCTGCCGGGTCCTGCCTTCGCGGAAACAGAAAGTAGGCAGGACCCGGCAGCAAGAAGAGGAAATGCTTCACTGACCTGTCTCCCGCCTTAGCCCATAGCGAACGCTTGCTTCAGGGCTCTCAACATGTGCGTGCAGGCTTCCCTTCTCCCCCCCTTCTCCCCCCCCTCCCCCTCCCCGGGCATAACTTCCGGTTTCGGAGGGAAGAGAAGAGAAGCCTGCACGCACACGTTAGAGCCCGGAGCATAAGTTCGCTAGGGGCTGAAATCTCCAAGCCAGATTTTTGGGTTTTTTTTTTAATGTTCAGCAGCGGCAGATGACAGCTGGGCGGACCGCCCAGCTAAAAGGCCCTAGGGAGAACACTGGAGAGGAAGGCTGATCGGCCCGTAGATCAGGACGGCAACACGAGTGCGATCGACTCGAGTTGCCTTCCTGAGCTACTGGTCGATCGCGATCGACGCGTTGGGCACCCCTGCTCTAGGGTATACATATTCAGGGCTTCCAGTCTCTCCTCATACGTCTTCTGGCGCAAGCCTCCTATCATTTTCGTCGCCCTCCTCTGGACCGCCTCAAGTCTTCTTACGTCTTTCGCCAGATACGGTCTCCAAAACTGAACACAATACTCCAAGTGGGGCCTCACCAATGACCTGTACAGGGGCATCAACACCTTCTTCCTTCTACTGACTACGCCTCTCTTTATACAGCCCAGAATCCTTCTGGCAGCAGCCACTGCCTTGTCACACTGTTTTTTTCGCCTTTAGATCTTCGGACACTATCACCCCAAGGTCCCTCTCCCCGTCCGTGCATATCAGCTTCTCTCCTCCCAGCATATACGGTTCCTTCCTATTATTAATCCCCAAATGCATTACTCTGCATTTCTTTGCATTGAATTTTAGTTGCCAGGCATTAGACCATTCCTCTAACTTTTGCAGATCCTTTTTCATATTTTCCACTCCCTCTACGGTGTCTACTCTGTTACAAATCTTGGTATCATCTGCAAAAAGGCACACTTTTCCTTTTAACCCTTCAGCAATGTCACTTACATACATATTGAACAGGATTGGCCCCAGCACCGAACCCTGAGGGACTCCACTAGTCACCTTTCCTTCCTTCGAGCGACTTCCATTAACCACCACCCTCTGGCGTCTGTCTGACAGCCAGTTTCTGACCCAGTTCACCACTTTGGGTCCTAACTTCAGCCCTTCAAGTTTGTTCAACAGCCTCCTATGAGGAACTGTATCAAAGGCTTTGCTGAAATCCAAGTAAATTACATCTAGCATATGTCCTCGATCCAGCTCTCTGGTCACCCAATCAAAAAATTCAATCAGGTTCGTTTGGCACGATTTACCTTTTGTAAAGCCATGTTGCCTCGGATCCTGTAACCCATTAGATTCAAGTAAATATACTATCCTTTCTTTCAGCAACACTTCCATTATTTTTCCAACAACTGAAGTGAGGCTCACCGGCCTGTAGTTTCCTGCTTCATCCTTGTGACCACTTTTATGAATAGGGACCACATCCGCTCTCCTCCAATCCCCAGGAATCACTCCCGTCTCCAGAGATTTGTTGAACAAGTCTTTAATAGGACTCGCCAGAACCTCTCTGAGTTCCCTTAGTATCCTGGGATGGATCCCGTCTGGTCCCATCGCTTTGTCCATCTTCAGTTTTTCAAGTTGCTCATAAACACCCTCCTCCGTGAACGGCGCAGAATCTACTCCATTTTCTCGTGTAACTTTGCCGGACAATCTCGGTCCTTCTCCAGGATTTTCTTCTGTGAGCACAGAACAGAAGTATTTGTTTAGCACATTTGCTTTCTCCTCATCACTCTCCACATATTTGTTCCCAGCATCTTTTAGCCTAGCAATTCCATTTTTTATCTTCCTCCTTTCACTAATATATCTGAAAAAATTTTTATCTCCCTTTTTTACATTTTTAGCCATTTGTTCTTCCGCCTGTGCCTTCGCCAAACGTATTTCTCTCTTGGCTTCTTTCAATTTCACCCTGTAGTCCTTTCTGCTCTCCTCTTCTTGGGTTTTTTTATATTTCATGAACGCCAACTCTTTCGCCTTTATTTTCTCAGCCACTAGGTTGGAGAACCATATCGGCTTCCTTTTTCTCTTGTTTTTATTGATTTTCTTCACATAAAGGTCCGTAGCCATTTTTATCGCTCCTTTCAGCTTAGACCACTGTCTTTCCACTTCTCTTATGTCCTCCCATCCTAACAGCTCTTTCTTCAGGTACTTTCCCATTGCATTAAAGTCCGTACGTTTGAAATCTAGGACTTTAAGTATCGTGCGGCCGCTCTCCACTTTAGCCGTTATATCAAACCAAACCGTTTGATGATCGCTACTACCCAGGTGAGCACCCACTCGAACATTAGAGATACTCTCTCCATTTGTGAGGACCAGATCCAATATCGCTTTTTCCCTTGTGGGTTCCGTCACCAATTGTCTGAGCAGAGCCTCTTGAAAGGCATCCACAATCTCCCTACTTCTTTCCGATTCCGCAGACGGAACATTCCAGTCCGCAACCAGCAGGTTGAAATCTCCCAACAGCAGAACCTCCTCTTTCCTTCCAAACTTTTGGATATCCACAATCAGATCCTTATCAATTTGCTGCGATTGAGTCGGAGGTCTGTAGACTACACCCACGTAGATAGAAGTTCCATCTTCTCTTTTCAGAGCAATCCATATCGCTTCTTCCTCTCCCCAGGTCCCTTGCATTTCGGTCGCTTGGATATTGATCTTTACATAGAGAGCTACTCCTCCACCTTTATGACCATCTCTGTCCTTCCTAAAAAGATTATATCCCGGTATGTTTGCATCCCATCCATGTGATTCACTGAACCATGTCTCTATGATAGCAACAATATCTAGATCTGCCTCTAATATCAGGGCTTGCAGATCATGAACTTTGTTGCTTAGACTGCGAGCATTTGTGGTCATCGCTTTCCAGCTATTTTTCAGCGATAATCTCCTTTTTCGTATGGATTCTTGTGTCGTTTCACTTTCCGTTGCAATACTAAGAAATGAGTTGCCTATATTGCTTATGTTGCAGCCTTTACTACTATCACATCTTTTCTTTTGCCGGGGGTGGTCTCTATAATTGTCCTTCGTACATACACCACCCCCACCTTCTAGTTTAAATGCCTAGAAAAATATTGTCTAAATTTCTCTGCAAGGTTTCTTTTTCCTGCTGTAGTAATATGTAGCCCATCAGTGCAATATAGCTTCTTGTCCTTCCATGTATTTCCCCATCCTCCTATGTACCTGAAGCCTTCTTGATGGCACCAGGCTCTGAGCCATCTATTAAAATCCTCTGTGTTTTTCATTCTTTGCTCTCCTTTTCCATATGCAGGCAGTATTTCAGAAAAAGCTAAAGTCTTTACAAAAGGTTTCACGCCCTCACCAAGCTCCCGAAAAGCTTTCTGTGCTGCAAGTGTGGAGTTGTTGGCCAGGTCATTTATTCCCAGATGGATAACAACATCAGTGTTAAAATCCTTAGTTTCTTCCTTAATTATAGTCAGTATTTGCCTGGAACTCCTGGTAGCTGAGGATCCTGGAAGACATTTCACTATTTTGGACTCCTCGCCCTGTGTTCCAAGGTTAATGCCTCTGATGATGGAATCCCCCAACAGTAATAGTTTTCTGTTTTTGGCTTTTTTATTTGTACTTAGGGTGCTCTTGTTCTCTTGAGTTTCCTTCATTGGTTCCAGTCCCACCTCCCTTCTGTTTTCCTGAGTATCGCAGTGCACTAGTGGAGCGAAGGAATTCTGTAGAGGTAATATTAGTGAAGGTGGATGTTTCTGTGTTACATGTCGCAGTCTTCCTGAGCCTACTGTGACCCATTTATTCCTGGGCTGTTTTATTCTTTGAGGTAGAGGTGGTAAGTTGGTATGATTTTGTGGAGTGATGGAAGCTGCTTTAATTGTATTCAATTCCTGTTTAAGTTTGCAGAGCTCCTCCTTAATACTGGCAAGTTGAAGACAGATGGGGCAAGCCTTAAGCCTCCAAATAGTATGTCTTGGAATTAAAGCACCACAGTGATTGCATAGAATAAAGGTCATCTTGATTGGTTGTGAAGTGACTTGATTTGAGTAGTCCTGATTATATGGGTCTCTATATATGAATAGTGGTCCCTGGGGTTGGTGGGACTATAAGTAAGACTACTAGTAAGGCAGAAATATAGGCTCTATACCACCTAAAACACAGTATTTTAAACAAAACTGCAGGAAGAGGAAATAAGATTTAACAGAGGAAAGAGAAGGATTTTTTTGTGCTTTTTTATATTTTTTTAGTAAGAAACAGGGAGGAGAAGAGAAATTAAGCAGATATAATGCTGAAAACCAGTCAAAAGAGCAGAATATGAAATGTTGAGTAACTTAGCTTTTAGAAGTTCACAGGGCAGCCTTGTTTCAGCAATGTCCCAAAGATAATGCAATTAACCTTAGAAGTAAAACAGAGCCCCTCCCTTCTCCACCTAATCAGACACAATGGCTAAAAACTAGTGAGTCAGAAATATATGCTCTATACCACCTAAAACACAGTATTTTAAACAAAACTGCAGGTTCTATCAGTGCTACCCTAAAACACAGGATTTATAACAGGATTTTCCCTACTTTAGTCACCCTGAGCCACAGGCACCAGAAATATAGGCTCTATACCACCTAAAACACAGTATTTTAAACAAAACTGCAGGAAGAGGAAATAAGATTTAACAGAGGAAAGAGAATGATTTTTTTGTGCTTTTTTATATTTTTTTTAGTAAGAAACAGGGAGGAGAAGAGAAATTAAGCAGATATAATGCTGAAAACCAGTCAAAAGAGCAGAATATGAAATGTTGAGTAACTTAGCTTTTAGAAGTTCACAGGGCAGCCTTGTTTCAGCAATGTCCCAAAGATAACAGAGCATATGGAAGAGACAGAGAAGGCAGACAGTGGATGGAAGGAAATGAATGAGGAGAAGATGAGGAAAGCAGAAACCAGAGAACAAGAGGTAGAAAAAAAAATTTATATTTACAGTCAAATCTCGGTTTGCGAGTAACCCGGTTTGCAAGTGTTTTGAAAGACAAGCGAGAGGGAGAATTAGAAGGGCTTGAGCATGCGCAGATGCATACTCAAAGCCGGCAGAGGCACGAAGAAGATCTTCAAGCAGCACCGGCACGTCCTGTGGGCTGCGTGCCGGTGCCAGACCGGGGGGGGGGGGGTGAGTTAAAGTTGGTCGGGCTGGGGTGCCTGTTCTCACGGGGGGGGGGGGGGGGGGCAGCGATGCCAGTTCTTGTGCCGGTGCCAGACGGGAGGGATGAGTTCAAGTTGGTCAGGCGGGGGTGCCGGTTCATGCGGGGGGGGGGCCTTTGCGAGCGGGTGGAGCAGCGCCGCTGGCCTCGGGGGGGGGGGGGGGAACGTATCAAAGCGAGTTTCCATTATTTCCTATGGGGAAACTCGCTTTCATATACGAGTATTTTGGTTTACGAGCATGCTTCTGGAACAAATTATGCTCGTAAACCAAGGTTCTACTGTATTTTCTTTAGGATAAAATAGTATATTAGTTGTGTTGATAAACATTTATAAACAAAGCCCTGTCAGTTGAACATCTCTTTCTCTAATTCAGCAGCCATAACTTTGATTTATAAAATGACAATTCTACAGAATATTGTTTCTTTTTATACTTTAATAAAATAAGTTAAGTATAAAACTATTCGAGGCTTGTGTGGATGGGATCAGATGGTTTGCGGGAACAGGGACCAAGCTCGCGGGGACGGGGCAGAGACGCGGACAAAGTTTTTCCCTGTATCATTCTCTACTTTCTAACTCATGGCTCACAGCATCAGATGAACAGCAACACAATAAAACTGCAAGTAGAAACACAACTTTTTCTGGCTGAATCATAAAAGCTATCACTAAGGAGTCCTTTTACAAAGGCACGTTAGCCGTTTTAGCGCGCGTTAAACGCTAACGCGTCCATAGACTTATAATGGGCATGTTAGCGTTTAGCGTGTGCATATATTTAGCATGTGCTAAAACGCGTAGCACGCCTTAGTAAAAGAGGAGGTAAGCTAAAATTAGACAGCTTTACAAAAGTAAGTCACTGAAAATATGGTTATACTTACGGATCAATGGAAATTTTGATACAGGACATGTTTTTATCCCTCTGTTTATTATCAGCTGCGTTCACTAGGAAAAAAAAATTACACTTGAGAAGCAGAAAAATTGCTCTGTGGACAGAATAACTGGCCATTTAAGTGGGTGATGTCATTTAACAGTGCTGACAGAACATTTTCTTAGACTGCTCTTGTAAAAGTAGGAAAGCTTTTCACAAGCATAAATGTAACTTCCTGCCCTGACAGACTAAAGAGGCTTCTTTAGTCTGATATTTACTGAAGCCGAGATTGTATGGTCGATTATCCAACTCTCCATGAGGAATACCCACCCATCACTGGTATCAATTTTGCTTTCTCCACAGACAAGCAAGATGAGTTAGCAACACATGTAGGAATCCATAGCTAGGGTTGACTTTCAATAAAAATGGAGAATATAAAACAAGTCACATCAGGCAAGAAAATGTTTCTGTGCATTGGGATAATTTAACTATTTGTTTGCAATGGTTAGAAAGTGGGGTGGCAAAAAAAATTAAGGGCATACTCACATTTCTGGCTTCTTTATTGGAAGATTAGGTTTTTACCTTCAATATTCTTCCTGTTAGTCCCTGTAGGATTCCATACTCTAAGTGTTCTATCCCTTCCCGCAATCCAGGAGTTGCAAAAAGCCAAACACTTTTCTGAGCATGTGCTCCTCCTATCTTAGAGATAGTTAGAGCCACCTGCAGTTCGGTCCTAAAGCTGAGCAACCATACCAGAACAAATCCATAACAAAAGAAGGGGGCATGGGGGAACCTCCCCGGCAACATACATTTCTGTTATGGTGTGCTCTGCAAAATATAAAAACAAGTAATAAACAGGCAAAACATTAAGGAATAAAGTAGAACTAACCTGCTGGGTGCAACAAGCACCTATATGAAACGGCCATCGGTGATATGAATAGTCACAGAAGAGTGAACTCGCCACAGGATCTGGAAGATCCTGAAGCCTGTAAGGAGACTAACTGAGGCAGAAAGAAAGCAGGCGATTCTGAACAACTGAGCTTATACAGAGAGGGCAGGCAGTATGGAATCCTACAGGGACTTAGAAGATTATCGAAGGTAAAAACCTAATCTTCCAGCCACCACATACACTCGGTAAAACCGGGTAAAGGTATGAAGAGAGAACCAAGTAGACACCCTAAACTAAACCTTAAGTTTATATACCGCATCATCTCCACGGATGTTGTGGAGCTCGGCACGGTTTACAAGAACTTAAAATATAGGAAGAGAAGGGGGAAAAAAAAAGGTTTACATGAACTTATATATAGAAGAGAAGAGTAAGGGGGGATAGAATTACATTTTAGTGAAAAGCCAGGTTTTCAGTTGCTTGCGGAATAATTGCAGGGAGCCCAGGTTCCGCAGCGGGGTAGTAAGGTCGTTCCAAAGACCTGTGATTCTGAAGAGAAGGGATTTTCCCAGTTTGCCTGCATAGCGAATACCGTGTAGAGAGGGGAAGGATAATTTATACCTTTGGGTGGGTCTGGTAGTCAGGACTCAAGGAGTTATAAAATAGTGGGATTAAGGGAGGAAGGATGCCGTGAATGATCTTAAAAGCCAGGCAGGAGCATTTGAAATGGATTCTGGAAATCACTGGGAGCCAGTGAAGTTTGGCTAGGAGTGGGGAGACATGGTCAGACTTGCGTTTTGCAAAGATCAATTTGGCTGCAGTATTCTGGATTAGCTGGAGTCTTTGAAGACTTTTTTTGATAGGCTTAAGTAGATGGCATTGCAGTAGTCTAATTTGGAGAGGATGATGGATTGGACAAGGACGGCGAAATGTTGTTGGCCAAAATAGGATCTTACTTTCCTCAGCATGTGAAGGCTGAAAAAGCATGATTTAGCCAAATTTCATCTGGATGAACTGCTAAAGAGACTGCCCACGACGCAGCAACACTTCTAGTCGAGTGGGCCTTAAGAGAAACAGGTGGCTGCTTGCCACAGGAAATGTAAGTCACGGAAATGGCCATACAAAACAAACAGGCGATCAAGGTCTTAGAAGCCAGCCTACTTCGCCGAGACGGATTAGTCAGGACAAAGAGATGATCAGACAGCCGAAAGTCATTAGTCTTCTCCAAATACTGGAGCAAGACTCTCCTGACATTCAATTTGCGTAAGATCTGATCCTTCTACTCTGTTTCCATGGAGTAAAACGCAGGCAAACATAGAAATTGGAAACCACCTTCGATAGAAAAGAAAGTACTGTAATGACAACTACCCCCCGCTTCCATGATCCGCAGAAAAGGTTCACTGCACGAAAGAGCCTGAAGCTCCAAAATACACCATGCCAAGGCAAGGGTGACCAGAAAGACAAAATTGATCGTCAGATCCAGAAAAGCATCATCCTTCAATGGCTCAAATGGGACTTCCATAATGCCCTTTAGAATGATGCTAAAATTCCACATAGGAAAAGGATGACAAGGGAGGATTCAAGCAAAGCGCACCTCTCAGAAACATGGTCACATCAGAATGAGAAGTAAGTGAACTGAAACCCCTATGTGCTCAGAAGTACGAAAAGCCTGCTACTGAAACCTTAAGGGAGGTCACAGCTAAACCCTTATCTAAGCCTGCCTGAAGGAAAGCCAGAGTCACTGGAATGGGAGCACGCACAGGCTCTATCTGGTCCTTGGAACACCACTGGAAAACCTTCCAGACTTTGGCATAAGAAGCCATAGTAGAGAGGTTTCTTGAATGGCAAAAGCGTCAATATGATCACATCAGAATAACCATACTTCATTGAGGTTGAGCTCAAGAGTCATGCCATAAGACCAAAGCGCTGTGGCTACTCCATGGGCAACGGACCCCGATTGAGAAGGTCAAGATGAAGAAAGAGCTTGAGTTTCCAGTCCCGCTGAAGACATACAAGATCTGCATACCACGGATGAGACCAGTCTGGAGCAACTAGGCCGGAAAGCAATGTTACTTACCGTAACAGTTGTTATCCAGGGACAGCAGGCAGCTATTCTCACTAGTGGGTGATGTCATCCGACAGAGCCCCGATATAGACGTCTCACAAGCATGTCTTGCTTGAAGAAACTCAGAAGTTTCGAGATGCCCGCACCGCGCATGCGCCAGTGTCTTCCCGCCCGATGGTCCTGGCGTGTCTCCTCAGTTCAGGTAGCTAGCAGAGAAGCCAACCCAGGGGAGGTGGGTGGGACGTGAGAATAGCTGCCTGCTGTCCCTGGATAACAACTGTTACGGTAAGTAACATTGCTTTATCCCAGGACAAGCAGGCAGGTATTCTCACTAGTGGGTGACCTCCAAGCTAACCTCAATGGGATGGTGGGAGAGTTGGCAACTTAGGAGAATAAATTTTGCAACACTGTTTGCCAAACTGTCCATCCCGTCTGGAGAAAGTATCCAGACAATAATGAGAGGTGAATGTATGAACCGAGGACCAAGTGGCAGCCTTACAAATCTCCTCAATCGGTGTCGATCTGAGGAAGGCTACCGAGGCTGCCATTGCTCTGACCTTATAGGCTGTGACCTTACAGGGAAGGGGTAATCCAGCCTGGGCATAG
Source organism: Geotrypetes seraphini (assembly GCF_902459505.1). Taxonomy (NCBI): domain Eukaryota; kingdom Metazoa; phylum Chordata; class Amphibia; order Gymnophiona; family Dermophiidae; genus Geotrypetes; species Geotrypetes seraphini. The sequence goes on along the minus strand of NC_047085.1, from coordinate 326,671,123 downwards.
CAGAAAGAGATACAAGCCACCATCCAGTTGGAGATGGTGCGCTTCGATACAGGTCGTCCCAACTTGTTTGGATCAAAGGAGATGAAAAGTTGAGGAGCAGTTCTGTGTGGCTTGGTGCGATCCAAGTAGAAAGCCAAAGCACGCTTACAGTCCAAAGTATGAAGAGCTGATTCTCCAGGATGAGAATGAGGCCTTGGAAAAAACACTGGAAGTACAATGGATTGGTTGAGATGAAATTCAGAGACCACCTTAGGCAGGAATTTGGGATGAGTGCGGAGAACCACCTTGTCATGATGGAATACTGTGAAAGGTGGATCCGCCACTAAGGCCTGAAGCTCACTGACCCTGCGAGCAGACGCGAGGGCTACTAGAAAAACCACTTTCCAAGTGAGAAACTTTAGCGGAGCCTTGCTGAGAGGCTCAAAAGGAGGTTTCATAAGCTGAGAAAGGACAACATTGAGATCCCAAACCACTGGAGGAGGTTTGAGAGGGGGATTGACATGGAAAAGTCCTTTCATAAACCTGGAAACCACAGGATGAGCAGAGAGAGGTTTCCCTTGTAGAGGCTGATGGAAAGCCGCAATAGCACTCAGGTGGACTCGTATAGATGTAGACTTGAGACCAGACTGAGACAGGTGTAGAAGATAGTCCAAAACAGAGGATAGGGAGGCTTGCTGAGGCTCCTTAGAGTTGTAAACACACCATGAAGAAAATCTAGTCCATTTTTGGGAGTAGCATTGACGAGTAGCAGGCTTCCTGGAAGCCTCCAAGACATCCCTCACCGCCTGGGAAAACTGGTGAGGAGTTGCATTGAGAGGAACCAAGCTGTCAGGTGGAGAGACTGCAGGTTGGGGTGAAGTAGAGATCCCTGATGCTGAGTAAGCGGTGAAGGAAACACTGGAAGAAAGAACGGCTCCCTGCTGCTGAGTTGAAGTAGAAGGGAGAACCAAGGTTGTCTGGGCCACCAAGGAGCTATCAGAATCATGGTGGCATGGTCGGACTTCAGCTTGACCAGAGTCTTTTGAATGAGAGGAAAAGGAGGAAACGCATACAGAAAGCGATTCCCCCAATCCAGCAGAAAGGCATCTGCCTTGAGACAATGAGGAGTGTAGATCCTGGAGCAGAATTGAGGCAGCTTGAAGTTGTGGGGAGCCTCAAAGAGGTCGATCTGAGGCGTCCCCCAATATGTAAAAATCTGATGAAGGGGCTTGGAATGGAGGGTCCATTCGTGAGGCTGGAGAAGACGACTTAGGTTGTCTGCCAAGACATTGTCCTTCCCCTGAATGTAGACAGCTTTGGGGAAGGCATTGTGGCGAACCGCCCAATCCCAGACTCTGAGAGCTTCCTGGCAGATGGAGGCCAAGCCCTTGCCCCCCTGCTTGTTGACATAATACATGGCGACCTGATTGTCTGTGCGAATGAGGACCACCATGTCGTGAAGCAGATGTTGAAACGCTTGAAGAGCATTGAAGATGGCTCTGAGCTCCAGAAGATTGATTTGATGGAGTCGATCCGCACTGGTCCAGAATCCCTGAGTGCGAAGACCATCCAGATGAGCTCCCCAGGCATAGGTCGATGAATCTGTCGTGAGAACCTTCTGGTGGGGAGGAGTGTGAAACAGCAAACCTCTGGATAGATTTGAAGAGGTCATCCACCAAAGTAGAGACTGCCGAAGAGCAGGAGTGACTACGATGTGCCAAGTCAACGGATCTGACACCTGAGACCATTGAGAAGCCAGGGTCCACTGAGGAATTCCGAGGTGAAGTCTGGCAAAAGGCGTCACATGAACTGTAGAGGCCATGTGGCCCAGGAGAACCATCATGTGTCTCGCCGATATGGACTGGCGAGAAGACACCGACTGGCAGAGGTGAAGAAGAGCATCCAGGCGCTGAGGAGGAAGTAATGCTCTGAGCTGAATGGTGTCCAGAACCGCCCCGATGAAGGGGAGAGACTGGGTAGGCTGTAGATGAGATTTGGGAAAGTTGATCTCGAAGCCCAAACTCTGTAGGAAGTAAATAGTGGCCAGGGTCGCCGAGATGACTTCCGGAGCCGAGGGGGCCATGATGAGCCAGTCGTCGAGGTAGGGAAATACCTGAAGACCCCGGGACCGTAGTACAGCGGCCACCACCACCAGATACTTCGTGAAGACTCTGGGAGTCGAGGACAGGCCGAACGGAAGCACTCGGTACTGCAGATGTAGATGTCCCACCCGAAATCTGAGGAACTTGCGAGAGGCCGGATAAATGGGAATGTGAGTGTAGGCCTCCTTGAGATCTAGAGAGCATAACCAGTCGTTCTGCTCGAGGAGGGGATAGAGAGAAGCTAGGGTCAGCATGCGAAATCTCTCTTTGACCAAGAACTTGTTGAGGACCCTGAGGTCCAGAATAGGTCGTAGGTCGCCCGTCTTCTTCGGGACAAGGAAGTACCGGGAGTAAAACCCCCGGTTGCGCTGGTCCACAGGGACCGGCTCGACGGCACGAAGCCAGAGTAAAGCCTGAGCTTCCTGAAGAAGGGCGGTCTGAGTCAAGTTGGAAGGATACTCTCTTGGAGGGTGGTCCGGAGGTACCCGATGGAATTGAAGAGAGTACCCTTCCCTGATGATAGTAAGGACCCAGAGGTCGGTGGTGACAGCCTCCCAGCGATGATAAAAGTGATGGAGGCGCCCCCCGATGGGAAAAACAGGAGGAGGCAGAACGAGGTTGGTTACGCTCTCTAAGAGACAGTCAAAAAGGCTGAGGAGCCTTGGGGACAGTAGACGGCTGAGGCTTTTGCTGAGCTTTCGGAGGAGGCTGCCGCTTCACTGGTTGCCTCGCAGGTGGAGCTTGCCTTGGTTGATAACACCGTTGATAAATCAAGGGCGGTCGAGAGGGTCGAGACTGCTGAGGCTTAGGCTTCGGCCGAAGAATGGACTGAAAGGACTTTTCATGATCAGACAATTTCTTCGTGACTGTCTCGATGGATTCGTCAAAAAGGTCCGCCCCAGCACACGGAACGTTTGCCAGTCGGTCCTTAAGATTCGGGTCCATGTCAATGGTACGCAGCCAGGAAAAAACGGCGCATCGCCACAGAGCAGGCCGCAGCCCGGGCCGAGAGCTCGAAGGCATCATAGGAAGATTGCATCAACTGAAGATGAAGCTGGGATAGCGAAGCAACTACCTCCTCAAACTCAAAACGAGCCTGGGACTCAATGTAGGGCGTAAACTTCCTAAGTACAGGAAGAAAGAATTCCAAATAAGTGGCAAAGTGGAAATTATAATTCAGAACTCGGGACGCCATCATAGAATTCTGATAGATGCGTCGTCCAAACTTATCCATGGTTCTGCCCTTGCGGCCCGGAGACACCGAAGCATACACCTGGGCTGGATGAGACCGCTTGAGAGAGGATTCGACCAGAAGGGACTGATGCGAAAGTTGAGGACCCTCGAAGCCCTTATGATGCACCGTGCGGTACCGAGCATCCAATTTTCCAGGGACCGCAGGGATAGAGTAAGGAGACTCAAAACATCTCATGAAGGTCTGGTCGAGGAGCTTATGCAGAGGCAGGCGCAGGGACTCGGCTGGGGGATGAGGCAAGTGCATGGTATCGAGGTACTCCTTGGAGTATCGAGAACCAGAATCGAGGGTAATGTCCAGGTCATCCGCCATTTGTCTTAGAAACGAGGAAAAAGACAGTTGGTCCGCCAGCGCCAGTCGTCGAGAAGGACTGGAAGAAGACGAGGCCTCGGGCTCTACAGAGGCCTGCGAACAACAGGGTGAGTGAAAAACATCGGGGTCCTCTAACTCCGGACCCGGAAGAGGAGACCCAGCCGAAGCAGAGTACCCCATTCGAGGCAATTTCTTTTGAGGAGAGACGGTCGAGTGCCGAGAGGAATGCCTCGAAGAGTGCCTGGATCGATGCCCCTCTCGATGCCTGGAGGGGGATCGAGACCGCCGGTGAGAATACTGATCCCCAGAAGCCTCCAAAGAGCAGATAGGACTCGAGGCCGTAGATCGGAGAGGCGGAAGATTCGACGCCTCCCGCGACGACGCCCAGGCTTGATAAGGGGTTCGGAAGAACTCGTCCTGTTTCTTGCTATGCCCAGGGCTGGGAGGCCCCGAGGGTGGATGCCACACTGTGTCATGGGGAGGGGTAATAGGCTCCAAAGGAGGCAAGTCACTAAGGGAGGCCTTCCTCGAGGGGATCGGCTCCAAGGGAGGCATTTCGCTAAAGGAGGCCTTCCTCGAGGGACCGGCCATCAACCGCCGCTCCTCCTCGCCGAGCAACGAGGTCGTGCGTCGCGGAGGAGGAGGAGGGGGTGGCCCGCCCCTCGGACTGGGAAGTCACCCTGGATCGTGGCAATCAGCCGGGGTCCCATGGTGGTCATGAGTTCCACAAACTGAGCCTCCAAAATGGACCTCAACGAAGCCGATATGGAGGGATCCGCACCAAAAGGGGGCCCTTCCGCACGGTCTCCGCGCTCTTTCGGTGCCGAGTGCTTTTGCTTGCCAGCCTTCGGCACTTTGAGCACCACCGGTGGAACTGTAGGGGTCGGTACCTGTTCCGAGGAGACGGAGGAAGGCACCGGCGCCGAGGTCGAGGCCGAAACCGGAGTAAACGATGCCGGTTTCAGAAGGCCCGAAGCAGCAGGAGAGGCAGAGGGCTTTGCAGACGGAGTCGAAGCACCAGTCGATGTCGAAGCCGAAGGATCCAACACAGCTTCCATCTTGAACATCGACTCCCACAACAAACAGCGGCGTTTAAACGCACGCGCTGTGAGAGTAGAGCAAGACCGGCACGATTTCGGAAGGTGGTCCGGACCCAGACACTGCAGGCAGCGTCGATGCGGGTCCATGAGAGAAATCGCGCGCTGGCACTTGCTACACTTTTTAAAACCGGTGCTCGGCCGGGACATAGGCCGGAAAAGCTCCGCCGCAAGGTCGAAGGCGCGGGGCCCAAGCCAGGCGGCCGACCCGGTGTCAGAAGGACAAATTTTTTTTTTTTTTTTTTTGACAAGAAATCAAAGAAAGAAACAAACGCACAGCAAGAGCAAAAGAACTCAAACCGTGGCGATGCAGAAGGCGAAAAAACGGGTTCAATTGGCGCAGAATTGAAGTAAACTTCTCAGTTCCGCGGAAGAAAAAGAATTGAGGAGACACGCCTGGACCATCGGGCGGGAAGGCACTGGCGCATGCGCGGTGCGGGCATCTCAAAACTTCTGAGTTTCTTCAAGCAAGACATGCTTGTGAGACGTCCGTATCGGGGCTCTGTCGGATGACATCACCCACTAGTGAGAATACCTGCCTGCTTGTCCTGGGATAATGCAATGCTATCCGGCAGATGATCCAACTAACCACAGGGCAAGGAGGGAACACATAAAGGACTTCATGAGTTGGTCTGGGCTAAACTAAGACATCCAGACAAACTTCCCCACCCTATTTTTTTACTAAAGCAGTGCCTGACCTTCTCATTCCTGGCTGAAGCTATCAAGTTTATCTGCGGATGGACTCGGTGCTAAACAATAAGATGGAACACTTTTTGCGAGAGAGACCATTTAGCACAGTTACTTACCGTAACAGGTGTTATCCAGGGACAGCAGGCAGATATTCTCACTGATGGGTGATGTCACCACGGAGTCCCAGTACGGACCACTTTAAGAACTTGGAAAATTCTTGGCTGCCTGCACCGAGCATGCGCGAGTGCCTTCCCGCCTGACGTAGGTGCGCGGTCCCTCAGTTAAGTTAAGCCAGCTAAGAAGCCAACCCAGGGAGGTGGGAGGGGTTGTGAGAATATCTGCCTGCTGTCCCTGGATAACACCTGCTTTATCCCAGGACAAGCAGGCATATATTCTCACTGATGGGTGACCTCCAAGCTAACAGAATGGGATGGTGGGAAAGTTGGCTATTAGGAAAATTAATTTTGTAGTACAGATTGGCCGAAGTGCCCACCCCTTCTGGAGAAAGACTCCAGACAGTAGTGAGAAGTAAAAGTATGAACTGAGGACCAGGTGGCAGTTTTGCAGATTTCCTCAAATGGAGTAGACCTGAGGAAAGCAACAGAAGCTGCCATTGCTCAAACTTTATGGGCTGTGACACAGTTCTCCAGTGCCAGTCCGGTCTGAGCATAGTAGAATGAGATGCAGGTGGCTAGCCAGTTGGAAATCATTCTTTTGGAAACAGGATGCACCAACTTATTTGGATCAAATGAGAGGAAGAGTTGGGGAGAGTAGAGAGTTGCACGGGGACAGAAATCCCACCCGTCCCCACCAGGATCCTCTCCGTCCCCACCCGAATCCTCTCCGTTCCCACCCATCCCTGCAAGGAATTACTTCCATCCCCGCCTGTCCCCATAAAAAGCAGCAATTACTTCTGACAGAATCATCAATTCCAGTTTTTTTGTGTTTGCGCTTCTGTTTTTCTTGTGGAATCTCTTTGGTGGAATCCTTTTTTTGTTTTTTGTTCAGGTAATTAACTTATAAACCCCCTCTTTTACTAAGGCTGACGTGTCCATTATATTATATGGACGAACCCTGCTTCCAAAGCCTTCTATCCCATGGGAGTCCTGTTGGCTAGAGGGGGGTCGCCGTGGGAGTCCCATGGGCCAGAGGGGGGTCCCCGTGGAGTCCCGTGGGTTAGGAGGGGATTCCCGCGATCCCCGTTCCCATGCAAAGGTTCTGTGCGGCTTAGTGCGATCCAGGTTAGAGAATGACACGGTGACAAAATTCATCACTGTTCCCGTCCCCGCGGATAACCGCAGGAAACCATCTCCATGTCATTCTTTAAGGAGAGAGGAAAGAATCAGAGTATAATTGGGCACAACCACTGACCTGCAAGCTTTGCTTTGAAGAATGCTGGTGTAGAAGGACCGAGGTTGAAATAGAAAAACTGTAAAAGGTGGATCTGCTACCAGCGCATGTAACTCACTGACCCTCCTGGCAAAAGTGAGAGCAATAAGGAAGACGACTTTCCAGGTAAGAAACTTGAGATGAGCTGTGGCCATTGGTTCAAACGGAGGCTTCATCAAACTGGAAAGAACCACATTAAGGTCCCAGACTACAGGTGGAGGCTTGAGAGGTGGTTTCACATGGAAAAGCCCCTTCATGAATCTGGATATCAGAGGATGAGCAGTAAGAGGTTTCCCTGCACTGGTTCATGATAAGCAATAATAGCACTGAGATGGACTCTAATGGCTGTAGATTTAAGACCACAGTCAGACAAAAAAAGTAGGTAATCCAACACCAATTCCACTGCCAAGGAAGTTGGATCATGATGATGAAGTAAACACCAGGAAGAGAACAAAGTCCACTTCTGTTGGTAACATTGCTGTGTGGCCGGTTTCCTGGAAGCATCAATAATTTGACGAACAGGCTGAGAGAGGAGCGTTTGAGTAGAGCTCAGCCCAAGAGAAACCAAGCTGTCAGGTGTAGAGACTGCAGGTTGGGATATAGAAGGGATTGCTGATTCTTAGTAAGCAGAGTATGAAACACTGGAAGTAGTATGGATTCCCTGGAATTGAGTTGTAGAAGGGAAAACTAATGTTGTCTGGGCCACCGTGGAGCAATGAGAATCATGGTGGCTGCTTTTTTCTTGAGCTTGAACAGAGTTCTCAACATGAGAGGAAGTGAAGGGAAGGCATATAGAAACCGGCACGTCCATTCCAGAAGAAAAGCATCCGCCGCCAGACGGAGAAGAGAGTAAAGTCTGGAGCAAAACTGGGGCAACTGATGATTGTGAGGAGCTGCAAATAAGTCCACCTGTGAGGTGCCCCATTGAGCAAATACTGACTGGAGAGTTACAGAGTCGAGAGTCCATTCGTGAGGTTGAAGGATTCTGCTGAGGTTGTCTGCCATTGAATTCTTCTCTCCTTGAATGTAGACAGCCTTCAGGAACAGATTGCGAGCTGTCGCCCAAGACCAAATCTTTTGAGCCTCCTGACACAACAGGAGAGAATCCGTGCCTCCCTGCTTGTTGATGTAGTACATTGCTACTTGATTGTCCATGCAAAGGAGGAGGACTTGAGGATAGAAGAGATGTTGAAACATCTTGAGGGCATAAAACATCGCTCTAATTCCAGGAAATTGATGTGAAATTCCCTCTCTCTGGCAGTCCAAAGACCCTGAGTCTGCAGATTGTCCATATGCGGCCCCCAGGCATAAGGAAACGTGTCTGTGGTGATGATCTTGTGATAAGGCGGCAAGTGAAAAAGAAGATCTCTGGAAAAATTGGATGAGGTCATCTTGTCGCTTGAGACCACTGGAATGCTAGAGTCCACTGAGGAATTCGCAGATGGAGTCTTGCCAGGGGTGTGACATTGACTGTGGAGGCCATGTGACCCAGAAGAACCATCATGTGTCTGGCATAAATGGTCTGAAGAGGAAACAATTGCTGACAGAGACGAATGAGAGTCTGAAGTCGGTCTGGTGGAAGAAACTCCCTCATAAGAGTGGTGTCCAGAATCGCCCCAATGAATTGGAGACGCTACGTCGGAATGAGATGCGATTTGTGGAAGTTGACTTCGAATCCCAGAAGCTGAAGAAAGGAGATGGTTTGAGATGTTGCTTGAACCACTCTCTGATAAGAAACATCATTGATCAACCAGTCGTCCAGGTAAGGAAAGACCTGGAGACCGTGTAAGCGTAGAGAGGCGGCCACCACAATCAGGCATTTCGTGAATACTCTGGGAGAAGATGCCAGACCGAAAGGGAGAACCTTGTACTGGTAATGATATTGATTTATCTGAAACCGAAGGTACTTCCGAGAGGCCAGATGCATGTAGGCTTGTAGGTTTGTAGGCTTCTTTGAGATCTAGGGAGCACAGCCAGATCCAAACTAGAAAGTGTCAGGAGACAGAATAGGCATAATATCTGTAAGACAAACAATGCAGTCCACATCAGATGTAGCCGGGGTAGAGAGCTTTTGCACAGGGACCTCCAGCATTAGAGCACCCGGCCTGAAGAAAGGTGATACACTCGTCGGCTGCGTCAAATGAGCTAAGTCTGAAGTATAAACTCTCCAGAAGAGCTGAATGAAATCCGGGGAAAATTCACACCCTTTGTCCACTGCTGGGTCCCGCAGACACACCCACACCGTACCAAAAGAGTTCCCAGGCTCAGTACACAATGCTTGTTGCTAGTATCCAGAATGGACCCTGGGCGAGACTTTTTGCCCATATCAAGGACCCAGGCTGGCTCCCCAGCCCTGGAGGACCTAAAGGAGGTAAAGGCTGAAGCTCTCGCCTCCTTTCCCAGCGTGCTGTGGCACACAGTAAACAGACACTGTTCCAACACCAATCTGGCACAATCCACACATGTAGTCGACAGATTAGGGGCCAAGGAGTTCATCTCAATCGATTTTCAACAAAATCAAGGGTTTTTGAGGTAGAACTCAAGCTTGGGGGGAAAGGAAAAAAAAAAAACCAACAAAAAAAAAAAAACTCAATAAAAATCCAAGATGGCCACCGCCAGTGAATTCGCACAAATACAGTAAAAATAAACAATTTAAAAATAGCGAATTGGGGATTGGGAGACTCTCAAAAGTCAGTTTTATAGAGTTCCACAGACCACCCCCAAAGCTCCTATAAGAAATAATGAAGGTGTACTCAGAGTGTCTGAAATACCTGCCTGCCAGCTCTGTACACTGCAGCTGAATGGAGGAAAAGGATTTTCTGCCTCAGAACCGCTCTAAAATGACCAGACTTGAAGATCTTCAGCCTGCCAGTCAGACAGACTCAGACTGTAACTTCCACCCCCCACAGAACCTCTCCACACAACTGGGGGTGGGAAGCGCAGCCTGTGCCCTGAAACCCAAAGGGCCTTTTACATACAACCTGTGCTTAAACCCCTGATCAGGTCAGTGGGCGCTCCCAGGGGAATAGACCCTGAGTCTGAGAAGGGTGGCACCTGATCCACAGGACCATCAAAGTTTCTCAGCAGTCTGACTCTGCTGGACTGTGTCCTTTCCTCCATCAGAAGATACCACAAGAGGTAAAAATGAACTTTAAGCAATCAAAATAAGAAAAAGCAGAGCAGATCAGAAGACTTCTGCATGGATTACTTGCAGAAATTGGAACTGCAGGGGGCTGTAATTCTTGAAGGTAGGAGGAGCACATGATGAAATCGATGGGTTTGGGTGAGAAACTAACTGCATGGGTCAGTGATTGGCTGAGTGGAAGATTTCAGAGGGTGGTGGTCAACGGCACCCTCTCTGAGACATCGGAGGTGACTAGCGGAGTGCCGCAGGGCTCAGTCCTGGGACCATCCCTTTTCAACATATTCATAGAGGACTTGACCCGGGGGCTTCAGGGTAAAGTAGCACTGTTCGCCGACGACGCCAAACTGTGTAACATAGTAAGAGAAAGCAACCTCAAGGATAGTATTACACAAGATCTGATCACGTTGGAAAACTGGTCCTCGACATGGCAGCTAGGCTTCAACGCTAAAAAATGTAAGGTCATGCATCTCAGCAGCGGAAATCCATGCAGAACATACTCCTTGAATGGAGAAACGCTAGCTAGGACTTCAGAGGAACGGGACTTGGGGGTAATCATCAGTGCAGACATGAATGTAATGTAATGTAATGTAATTTATTTCTTATATACCGCTACATCCGTTAGGTTCTAAGCGGTTTACAGAAAATATACATTAAGATAAGAAATAAGAAAGGTACTTGAAAAATTCCCTTGAAGGCTGCCAAACAAGTAGAGAAGGCCTCATCAAAGGCAAGGCAAATGATGGGATGTATCAATAGAAGCTTCGTCAGCCATAAACCTGAAGTCATAATGCCACTCTACAGAACCATGGTGAGACCCCATCTGGAATACTGTGTGCAATTCTGGAGGCCACATTACCGGAAAGATGTGCTTCGAGCTGAGTCGGTCCAGCGGATGGCCACTAGGATGGTCGCGGGGCTCAAGGGTCTCTCATACGAAGAAAGACTGGGCAAACTGCAGCTCTATACCCTAGAGGAGCGCAGGAAAAGAGGTGACATGATTGAGACATTTAAGTACATCACGGGTCGTGTCGAGGTGGAAAACGATATATTCTTTCCCAAGGGACCCTCGGTCACAAGGGGGCACCCGCTCAAACTCAGAGGAGGGAAATTTAGTGGTGAAACCAGGAAGTATTTCTTCACAGAAAGGGTGGTAGATCACTGGAACAGACTTCCGGTGCAGGTGATCAAGGCCACCAGCGTGCTCGACTTTAAGAATAAATGGGACATCCACGTGGGATCCCTACAAGGGTCGAATTAAGGAACTAGGTCATTAGCATTCAGACTTAATGGGGTGGGTCAATAGAGTGGGCAGACTTGATGGGCTGTAGCCCTTTTCTGCCGTCATCTTTCTATGTTTCTATGGTCAGAAAAATGTTTGGATTTCTGCAACTCCTGGATTGCGGGAAAGGATTAAACACCTAGAGAATGGAATCCAGAAAGAACATAACAGAAAAGGTAATATATAAAGATAAAACAAACCAAAGGAAATAACGTGATACCTTTTTAACAATGCATATTTTTGGTAGCTTTCAAAGGTAACCCTTCTTAAGATAAGAAAAAAGCAAATGTTGACAAAGCACAGTTACTTACCATAACAAGTGTTATCCAAGGACAGCAGGCAAATATTCTCACATATGGGTGACATCATCAGCAGAGCCCAGATGCGGAAGCTCGCAAGCATACTTGCTTGAAGAAACCAGAAGTTTTGAATCAACCGCACCATGCATGCGCGAGTGCCTTCCCGCCTAGCGCAGGGCACATCTCCTCAGTTCAGATAGATAGCAGAAAAGCCAACCAGGGGAGGTGGGTGGGTTGTGAGAATAGCTGCCTCCTGTCCCTGGATAACACCTGTTATGGTAAGTAACTGTGCTTTATCCCAGGACAAGCAGGCATGCTATTCTCACATATGGGTTACCTCCAAGCTAACCAGAATGGGATGGTGAGAGTGTTGGCAATTTAAGAGAATAAATTTTGTAATACTGTTTGGCCAAACTGTCCATCCTGTCTGGAGAAAGTATCCAGACAATAGTGAGAAGTGAAAGTATGAACCCAGGACCAAGTAGCAGCCTTGCAAATTTACTCAATAGGTGTAGATCTGAGGAAAGCTACTGAAGCTGCCATTGCTCTAACTTTATGGGCTGTGACTCTACTGTGTAGGGGTAATCCAGCTTGGGCATAGCAGAATGAGATACAAGCAGCCATCCAGTTGGAGATGGTATGCTTAGAGATAGGATGTTCCAACTTATTTGGGTCAAAGGAGATAAATAGTTGAGGAGCAGTTCTGTGTGGTTTGGTGTGTTCCAAATAGAAGGCCAAAGCACGTTTACAGTCCAGAGTATGAAGAGCTATTTCTCCAGGATGAGAATGAAGCTTTGAAAAGAACACTGGAAGAACAATGGATTGGTTGAGATGAAATTCTGATACCACTTTAGGAAGTAATTTAGGATGAGTGCGAAGGACCACTTTGTCATGATGAAACACCGTGAAAGGTGGATCAGCAACTAAAGCTTGCAGCTCACTGACTCTTCAAGCAGATGTGAGGGCAATGAGAAACACCACATTCCAAGTGAGATACTTTAGATGAGCCTTGTCAATTGGTTCAAATGGAGGCTTCATCAGTTGAGCAAGGACAACATTGAGGTCCCAAACCACAGGAGGCGGTTTGAGAGATTTGACATTGAAAAGTCCTTTCATGAATCTGGAAACCACCAGATGAGCACAGAGGAGTTTCCCTTCAATAGGCTGATGGAAAGCCGCAATTGTACTGAGATGGACTCAGATAGATGTAGACTTGAGGCCAGAAGTGGATAAGTGAAAAAGGTAATCCAAAACAGAAGATAAGGAGGAATGTTGAGGCTCTTTATCATGAGAAAAACACCACATAGTAAATCTAGTCCATTTTTGGTGATAGCATTGTCTAGTGGTAGGTTTCCTAGAAGCCTCTAAAACGTCTCACACAGATTGAGAAAACTGAAGAGGAGTTATGTTGAGAGGTACCAAGCTGTCAGGTGTAGAGACTGCAGGTTGGAATGAAGAAGAGATCCTTGACTCTGCGTAAGCAGAGAAGGAAAAACTGGTAGAAGGTATGGCTCCCTGCTTCTGAGTTGAAGTAGAAGGGAGTACCAAGGTTGTCTCGGCCACCGAGGAGCAATCAGAATCATAGTGGCACGATCGTTCTTCAACTTGACCAGAGTCTTGAGAATGAGAGGGAATGGAGGGAATGCATAGAGTAAGAGATTCATCCATTCCAGAAGAAAAGCGTCTGCCTCGAGGTGATAAGGAGAGTATATCCTGGATCAGAACTGAGGCAGTTTATAGTTGTGGGGAGCAGCAAAGAGGTCTATCTGAGGCGTGAAAAGATGTGATGAAGAGGCAAGTAATTGAGTGTCCATTCGTGAGGTTGCAGAAAACGACTCAAGTTGTCCACCAAGCAATTCTTCACCCCTTGGATGTAGACAGCTTTGAGGAAGGTGCTGTGGCAGATTGCCCAGTCCCAAACCTTCAGAGTTTCTTGACAAAGGGAGGCAGATCCCATCCCTCCCTGCTTGTTGACATAATACATAGCGACTTGGTTGTCCATCCGAATGAGGACTACCTGGTCGTGAAGAAAATGTTGAAAAGTGTTGAGAGCCTTGAGGATCACTCTGAGTTCCAACAGATTGATATGACACTGACGATCTGTACTGGTCCAGTGGCCTTGTGTACGGAGACTATTGAGATGAGCGCCCCAAGCGTAGGTCAAAGAATCTGTTGTGAGGACCTTCTGATGGGGGGGGCGTTTGAAAAAGCAAGCCTCTGGAGAGATTGGAAGAGAGCATCCACCAACAGAGAGACTGATTCAATGAAGGAGTGACTGTTATGTTGCAAGAAAGTGAGTCGCAAACCTGCGTCCACTGAGATGCCAGGATCCACTGAGAAATTCTGAGGTGAAGTCTGGCAAAAGGAGTCACGTGTACTGTAGAGGCCATGTGACCCAGGAGTACCATCATGTGTCTCACTGATATGGAAGAGCAGGAAGACACTGTGTGACAGAGTTGAAGAAGAGCTTCCAGACGTTGTTGTGGAAGGAATGCTCTGAATTGGATAGTATCCAGAACAGCTCCAATGAATTGTAGATTCTGTGAGGGCTGAAGATGGGATTTGGGAAAATTGATTTCGAATCCCAAACTTTGTAGGAACCAGGTAGTACGTTGGGTCGCTACAATAACCCCCTGAGATGTTGAATCTTTGATGAGCCAGTCGTCGAGGTAGGGAAATACCTGAAGACCATGGTTGCTTAGAGTTGCTGCTACCACTACCAGACACTTGGTGAACACTCTGGGAGATGAAGCCAGGCCGAAGGGCAGCACTCTGTATTGATAATGCAGATTCCCCACCTGAAATCTGAGATATTGACAGGAGGCCGGATGAATGGGAATGTGAGTGTAGGCCTCCTTGAGATCCAGAGAGCATAACCAGTCATTCTGCTCGAGAAGGGGATAAAGGGATGCCAGGGAAAACATGCAAAACTTTTCTTTGACCAAAAATTTGTTGAGAGCCCTGAGATCCAGAATGGGCCGCAGATCACCCGTCTTCTTCGGAACAATGAAGTAACGGGAGTAAAACCCCCTGTTCTGCTGGTCCAGAGGAACTGGTTCAATGACATGGAGACGAAGCAGAGCTTGAACTTCCTGAAGAAAGGCGTTCTGGGAAGGGGTGGAACGATACTCTTTGGAGGAAGCTCTGGTGGAACCTGAGTGAAATGAAGAGAGTATCCTTCTCTGATGATGCTCAGTACCCAGAGGTTGGATGTAATTGTCATCCATCGGTGGTAAAAATGATGGAGAAGACCTCCTATAGGGGGAGAAGAGAAGTCAGAGACAGAACGATGGAGGTTATGCTCTGTTTGTGACAGTCAAAAAGGCTGTGAAGCCTTAGGTGAAACAGAAAGTTGAGATTTTTGTTGCTTCTGAAGCTGCTGCTTCTTAGGAGAGGGCGATTGTAAGGAGCCGCTCTTGGAGCAAAATGCCTCTGATAGATAGGAGGAGGACGTGTAGTTTTAGCAGGAGCTGGCTTTGGCTTAGGTCTGACAAAAGAAGTAAAGGATTTTTCATGGTCAGACAATTTCTTGGTGGCTGCCTCGATAGATTCATCAAAGACATCATTGCCTACACAAGGAATATTGGCCAATCGGTCCTGAAGATTAGGGCCCATGTCAATGGTACGAAGCCAGGCATGGCAACACATGGCTACAGAGCAAGCAGCTGCTCGGGCAGACAACTCGAAAGCATCATAAGACGACTGAAGGAGATGTAATCTGAGTTGTGATGAAGCAATGACTTCTTGAAATTCAAAGTGTTTTTGAGTATCCAAATAACTCAGAAATTTAGGTAAAAGAGTTATGAGGAATTCAAAATAAGTAATAAAATGAAAATTATAATTGAGGACTCTAGAGGACATCATAGAATTATGATAGATGCGACGCCCTAATTTGTCCATAGTTCCAGGAGGAACGGTGGCATAAACCTTGGAAGGATGGGATCTTTTTAAGGAGGACTCCACAAGTTGTCAAACCCTTTGCGATGTACAGTTTTATACCTAGAGTCCAATTTGCCTGGAACAGCTGGTATGGTATAAGGAGACTCCAGGCATCTGGCAAAAGTCTGAGACAAAAGCTTGTGAAGAGGAAGCTTAAGTGACTCTGCCGGAGGTTGAGGTAGATGCATGACTTTGAGATACTCCTTAGAGTATTTGGAACCAGCATCTAATTGAAGGTCCAAGTCAACAGCCATCTGACGAAGAAGAGAGGAAAAAGATCGCTAATCCACCAATGCTTTGCCTCGAGGATGACTCGAGGTCATCGAAGCAGCCTGGGTCGAGATGAAGCTTCGGCAGGAAAAAAGGCATCAATGAATATGGAGACTTGGACGAAGCAATCGAAACCACTGCATCCTCGAGGTGTGGAAGTGGAGACCTCAATAGAGGAGTCGGCGGTCTAGTCGAAGTAGGAGTAGATCGAGGCTTAGTTGAAGAGGGACATTCTTTTGAAAAAGAAGTATGCCTCTATGAGGGCCTCGATCGTCGGTGAGAACGGTGTTTGGAAGCAGATCTCGAAGATCGAGGAGACTTCACCTCGGAGACAGAAGCAGACGATGCCCCCAAAGAATGGATAGGACTGGAGGCTGTAGATCGAAGCTCCAGAGGCTTGGAGGAGGAACCTCGATGCATTCCCAAAGACTCTGCTCCTTGTATAGAGTGTGAGGATTCCTGCCGAGGCACTTGCAAAGATTCTGCTCCTTGCTTTACGTGCTTAGATGCCAGACCAGACACTCGCAGAGACTCTACTCCCTGCAGAGTGTGTGAGCTCAGACTGAGGCAAAGGAAGCGGCTAGACCTCGCTGGAGTCTGCAGAATGCCCAGGCAGGATGAGAGGAAGAAGCTTCGGTCCCATATTAGTAAGGAACTGAATGAATTGCTTCTCCAACATGGTCTGGAAAGAAGCCGGCAAGGATGGATCCGCGTCTGAAACCGGACCACCTGCTTTGGCTGGAGGTTCCACCGAGGAAGTCTTAGGCACCTTAAGCACCACCGCTGGAACTTTCTGCTGAGCTATCTGACCTGAGAATACAGGGGAAGATATAGCAGACGTTGTCAAGGAGAGAGCCGCTGCAAACAATGAAGGTCTGATGAGGCTCGAGGTGGAAGCAGTAGAAGCAGGAGGAGTCTCGGTCGAAAGTGAGACCGAGGTCGCCTTCGAAGTCGAGGGATCAGAGAAATCCATCCCGAAGAGCTTCTCCAACAAAAGACAACGACATTTAAGGGTTAGAGGTTGAAGAGTAGTACAGCGCTCGCACGACTTCGGTTGATGATCCGGCCCAAGGCACTTGAGGCACCAACGGTGTGGGTCCGTAAGGGAAATTGAACGCTGGCACTTCTTGAAGCCCGTTACAGGCCAGGACATAAAAGGAAAAACGGCCGCTGCAAAATCAAAGCCCTTGAGCTGAGGCTGAGCGGCCTGCCCTGAGAGTCGGATGGAAGATGGAAAAAATTTTTTTTTAAACTAGAAATAAAAGAAATAAAGTATGAACAGCGATTCGTGATGAAAAAATACAAACCGCGGTTCAGAGAAGGCACGAAGTAACAAAGTTAAATGCAGAGAGTCAAAGACGGAAAACTAAGAACGACGCGCCCTGCGTTGGGCGGGAAGGCACTCGTGCATGTGCGGTGCGGTCAACTCGAAACTTCTGGTTTCTTCAAGCAAGTATGCTTGCGAGCTTCCGCATCCGGGCTTCGTTGATGATATCACCCATATGTGAGAACAGCCTGCCTGCTTGTCCTGGGATAAATATCAATATAAGTGAAATATAAAAAACATTTCAATGACAGTCTCCCAGAAGAGGGAGGGAGTTCCCAAAGTGAGAACAGGGGTAGGTGAGAGACAGAGATATGAATGGGTGATAAGGTGACAAAGTAGTATAAGGTCTTTGTTAAGTCCTATCCGGTGGGCTTCAAAATGTTTATCATTTTGATTTCAAAAGTCTTACATGCCAGGATTGTCATAAAACTTTGTTCTAGTATTCTCACTAAAAACTCATTGATGCAGTGTTCTGGTTTTCTTATGTGCTGTTCGACAGAAGTGACATCCTACATTGCAAATTTTTAATATGATATCTGTGTAAATTGATCCTAGTCTTTAGCCTCTGGCTTGTTTCTCCAATGCAGCACCCTTCCTTACACTTTTTACATTGAATGATATATACCACATTAGAAAATGAGCATAATCACCCACATGTTTTTCCCATGTAGGTGACTGAGGTCCTGTGAAATGTGTTGACATGTTTTGCAGCTTGTTATATATTGCAGGGATGTATGCCGTTCTTTTCTATGTGAGCTTAAATTAGAAGTCTGTTTTTCATTATTTTTTGTTTCAAATTAGGTGGCTGTTGAAAGGCCAGCCTCGGTAGAACTGGGTATTAATCCTACTAGAGTAGTGGCTATAGATTTTATAATTTTTCTTAGTTTTTCCAGCCCTGGATTGTACGTCAATACCAGAGGGATTCCATCAGTGATTTTCAAGGGAGGAGGCAATAGTCTTGGAGATTATTTGAGGGTTGTATCCAATGTTCCCGCTAAGCTGCGCTGGGGTGCGCTGGCGCACAAAATATTACCTCGCAGCGCACATGTTTCTCGTCACAGCGCACACAGTGTAGAGCACAGTTCTTCAACCGCCGGTCCGCAAACAAAATCTTGCCGGTCCGCGAAGGATTCGGTCCCCGCCGCAACGAAAGGCCGGCGTCAGCTGACTTGCAACTTCCTGTTGCAGTCGCTGTGCCGGGACTCCTGCCTTCGCCGGGACTCCTGCCTTCGCCGGGACTCCTGCCTTCCACCGCGTTTGCCTCCTGCCTTGTCTCCGCACCTCCAGACCAGCAGCGGCAGCTGTGTATGCTTTTAACTTCGGCACAGAGCTGCCCCTAATCAATAGTTTAGCGCGGTTTCATAAGGCAGCCTCGGGGCCTTTGCTAGGCCGGCCCACATCGCATCATCGAAGCGGGCCGGCTATCAAAGGCCCCGAGGCTGCCTCATGAAACCGCGCTAAACTATTGATTAGGGGCAGCTCTGTGCCGAAGTTAAAAGCATACAGAGCTGCCGCTGCTGGTCTGAACTCTTGGGCCGCTGAAGGAGGGCAAAAAGCAGCTGTCCTGGAGGTTTCCCTTCCTCTCGCCTTTACAGGTTCCTTTTTTCCACCTTTTTTTTTTTCCTTCAAACGGCAACGGGCCCCAGCATCGACATCAATCAAGTAAGTTCCACTGTCAATCAAGCGGTTCTGCTCGGCCAAAGCTTCCCCTGTGACATGAGCCACCCTCAGGGGAAAGAAAGTGACCCACAAAGGTGAGGGGAAGGGGGGCAGATGATGGAAGTTGGGGGGGGGGAGAGAGAGAGAGAGAGAGAAGGGGCAGATGATGGAATGGAGGAGATGAGAGAGAGAGAGAAGGGGACAGATGATGGAAGTGAGAAGAAGGGAGAGAGAGCAGAAGGCAGATGGATGTCAGTTGAGAAGGGAGAGCAGATGCTGAATGGAAGTGGGGAAAGAACACATACTGGATGGAAGGAGGAGATAAATAAAGGGGGAAGAAAATAGTAAGATAATGGAGGGGTGAGGGAAAGGGGTGACAAGCTGTGTGTAGACACAGTGAAAAGAGGGAAACGGGACTAAATAGTAAGAAAGAATTTAATTTAGATGGAGGCAGAAAATAGAGAAGGAAGACCAGAGAAGAAAAGGGAAGAGAGAGCAGAGAATGATCAGATCTGAGTGGAGGAAATGAGAAGAGAGATATGCTAAAAACCACAGGGGGGAGGGAAGGATAGAGATGCAGTTATTTTGAAGCTACACTGTTAAGTTAATATGCTGTTGGTAGAGTTGCAGTGGCATCCTAAACATATTTCTGGCAAGCCAACTGTATATGGTGACATTATTAGAAGATGACTGTGTGAAACTTTAGGGAACTTGGATGCCAATCAGTTTTTGGAAGCCAAAGGAAAACATACATTTTTTGTATGCTATACTGTATGTTTGGCTCGTTTCTACTTCAGTTTTGTTCTTGCCTTTTCGTTTTGTCTTCCTTCCACCATCTCTTATCTGCCTTCCTTATCATCCTTTTCAATGTGATTTGGCAGCTCCTGTCAATCATAGGCTGGCTGTGCAAGATTGCTAATTCTAGATGCCTGGGTGACCTAATGCCTGTGCATGTGATTTTCTGTTTTTGTGTTTAAAACATTTTGCTGAAAGCACAACAGTGCAAAAGAGTAAAACAGATTTTATGCTGTTTATTCTAGGAATAAGCAGTGGGCTTTCCTAAGTCCATCTTAATAATGTCATGCAGATTTTTTAAGGAAATTATCCAAATCTTTTTTTAATTACATGTTGAATGAAAAATATTTTCCCAGGTTTGTTTTAAATCTACTACTTAAAAGCTTTATTGCATGCCCCTTTACTCCTAGTATATATTTATTTTTATTTTTTATTTTTTAGTATATATATATTTATCTTTTGGCATGGCCCATCAGTTATAGCATTTGCTACATGATGGGCCATGCCAAAAGATAAATGTAGCATTTGCTACATGAATTGATTTTTTGTCACGTATGGTTAAGGGGCTGGAGGAGTTGCCGTACAGCGAAAGATTAGAGAAACTGGGCCTCTTCTCCCTTGAGCAGAGGAGATTGAGAGGGGACATGATAGAAACATTCAAGGTACTGAAGGGAATAGACTTAGTAGCTAAGGCAGGGAGAACGAGAGGGCACTCTCTAAAGTTGAAAGGGGATAGATTCCATACAAACGTAAGGAAGTTCTGTGGTAGAAAGCAACATATTTATTTGGCTCATAACTTGCTGGCGCCCGATATTTTTAGCTCACAGTGAAAAAAGTTTGCTCACAACACCCGCCCGCTTAGAGGGAACACTGGTACTTGTATCCATTTTGTGTGAACGATTCAGTCAGGGTTTTGAGGTGTTTATTCTCGGTCTCTTGGGTCAGAGTTGATATGGTGGTATTGTGTGGCTTGGCTGTGTATAATGAAATTTTTTTTGGTATGTGAAGGGTGGGAGCTGGAATTGTGGAGAAAGCTGTATTTATCTGTAGCTTCCCTGTATATAGATGTTTGTATCGAAAGATTAGGTTCTTACCTTTGCTAATCTTCTTTCTTGTAAATCCACACTTTATTCCGGGACTCGTGTGTTATTTCCCTCTACCCACAAGAACTTGTAGGAAGCCTCATATTCAAGAGACTTTAAGCTCTACCCCTCTCACCTCAGCACTGTCCTCTTAAAACCAGTTAGTTGTAAGGCAGCCAGGAACATCTGTAGAGGACAAAGAGAAAGAGAGAGAGTGAGGGGTACAGAGACACTCCTCGACAAATAAGTCTAATCTGCTCATGTGAAAAAAAAAAAATGCAAAATAGCAACAATTAAGCATAACTGAACCAGGACAGTAAACATTATATACAGGAATGCCAAGAACAGTACTATATGGAGATGCAGCCTGCACCATCAGAAAGGGGTGCCCTAATTAGGGAATCCCCGAAAACTGAGTGCTTAACCCATTCTGATGGCACTCCTATAAAGGCTGATCAGAAAACAGAAATCTAACTTAACAATACTTGGACAGGCAGACACTTAGCAAATTAGCAAAGCACAGGGTGTGTTCCTAGAATAAAGTGTGGATTTACAAGAAAGAAGATTAGCAAAGATAAGAACCTAATCTTTCGTTCTTGTACAATCCCACTTTATTCCTGGACTAGTGGGACGTAATAGAGCAGTCCCAGAAAGCACAGTTACTTACTCTAACAGGTGTTATCCAGGACAGCAGGCAGATATTCTCACATATGAGTGACGTCATCCACGGAGACCCGATGCGGACAGCTACAAAAGCGCTTTTGCTTTAAAAACTTTAGAAAGCTCACGACTGACCACACTGTGCATGCGCGAGTTCCTTCTCGCCCAACATAGGCACACGGTTCCTCAGTTCAGATAGCCAGCTAAGAAGCCAACCAGGGGAGGTGGGTAGGTTGTGATAATATCTGCCTGCTGTCCCTGGATAACACCTATTACAGTAAGTAACTGTGCTTTATCCTAGGACAGGCAACATATTTTCACATATGGGTGACCTCCAAGCTAACCAGAATGGGATGGTGGGAGTGTTGGTGTTTAGGAAAATAAATTGTGTAATACAGTTTGGCCTAATTGGCCATCTCATCTGGAATAGGATTCCAGACAATAGTGAGAAGTGAAGGTATGAACTGAGGACCAAGTTGCAGCTTTGCATATTTCATCAATAGGGATAGATCTAATGAAAGCTACTGAAGCTGCTATAGCTCTAACTTTGTGGGCTGTGACTCGACCTTCCAGTTGCAGCCCAGCCTGAGAATAACAAAACGAGATGCAAGCAGCCAACCAGTTGGAAATTGTCCTCTTAGAAACTGGATGCCCCAACTTATTTGGGTGAAAAGAGACAAAAAGTTATGAAGATCTATGTGGTTTAATCCTTTGCAAATAATAAGCTAATGCTTGTTTGCAGTCCAGAGTATGAAAAGCTGTTTCCCCAGAATGAGAATGAGGCTTGGGAAAGAACAATGGGAGAACAATTGATTGGTTGAGATGAAATTCTGTTAACAACTTTGGGTAAGAATTTTGGATGGGTGCAGAGTACCACCTTATCATGATGGAATACTGTAAACGGTGGGTTCACTACCAAAGCTTGAAGTTCAGACTGCGAGCAGATGTGAGAGAGATGAGGAAGACTACTTTCCAAGTGAGATATTTATGATAACATTGGTAGACAAAGGTTCAAATGGAGGCTTCATTAATTTAGCAAGTACAACACATTGAGATCCCAAACCACTAGAGGTGGTTTGACATTGAAAAGTCTTTTCATAAATCTGAAAATCACTGGATGAGCAGAGAGAGGTTTTCCATCTAACTGATGATGAAAAGCAATAATTGCACTGAGATGGACTCTCACGGAGGTGGATTTGAGGCCAGTTTGAGATAAATGAAACAGATAATCCAGAACTGAAGACAAGGACGTAGACTGAGGCTCCTGGTGATGAAGATCGCACCAAGCAGAAAACCTAGTCCATTTCTGAGTATAACATTGTCTTGTGGCTAGTTTTCTGAAGCATCCAAAATGTCTCTGACAGACTGAGAAAACTGAAGGTTTGAAGTTATGCCGAAAGGGAACCAGGCTGTCAGATGTAGAGACTGCAGGTTGTGATGAAGAAGAGAACCGTGACTGCGTAAGCAAAGACAGAAATATTGGTAGAAGAGGTCCCCTGCTGCTGAGTTGAAGTAGAAGGGAGAACCAAGGTTGTCTGGGCCACCGAGGAGCTATCAGAATCATGGTGGCAGAGTCCTGCTTGAGTTTGAC
Organism: Geotrypetes seraphini; assembly: GCF_902459505.1. Taxonomy (NCBI): domain Eukaryota; kingdom Metazoa; phylum Chordata; class Amphibia; order Gymnophiona; family Dermophiidae; genus Geotrypetes; species Geotrypetes seraphini. The sequence goes on along the minus strand of NC_047085.1, from coordinate 326,648,256 downwards.
AAGTGTCTTGAGAATAAGTGGAAGTGGAGGGAACGCATAGAGGAATTTGTTTGTCCACTCCAGGAGAAAAGCATCTGCCTCCAGGGGTTGAGGAGTGTAGAGTCTGGAACAGAACTGGGACGGCTTGTTGTTGTGGGGAGACGCAAAAAGCACAGTTACTTACCGTAACAGGTGTTATCCAGGGACAGCAGGCAGATATTCTCACATGTGGGTGACGTCATCCACGGAGCCCCGACGCGGACAGCTTTTCAAGCAAACTTGATTGAAGATTTCAAGTTTGCTAGTGCTGCACCACGCATGTGTGTGTGCCTTCCTGATCCACTAGAGGGCGCATATCCACCTCATGGTCCTCAGTTCAGATAGCTAGCAAAGAAGCCAACCTCGGGGAGGCGGGCGGGTTGTGAGAATATCTGCCTGCTGTCCCTGGATAACACCTGTTACGGTAAGTAACTGTGCTTTATCCCAGGACAAGCAGGCAGCATATTCTCACATGTGGGTGACCTCCAAGCTAACCAAAAAGGGACGGAGGGAAGTTGGCAATCCAAGAAAACAGATTATGCAAAACCGACTGGCCAACCGGCCGTCGCTCCTGGACAGAGTATCCAGGCAGTAGTGGAAGGAGAAAGGATGAACCGAAGACCAAGTGGCAGCCTTGCCAAACTCCCCGACAGGCGTCGACCTGAGGAAAGCTACAGAAGCCGCCATCACTCGGGCTCTATGTCCTGTGACTCGACCCTACAGTGCGAGACCAGCCTGAGCATATGAAAAGGAAAAACAAGCAGCGAACCAGTTGGACAAGGTGCGCTTGAAAACCGAGCGTCCCGACCAATGAGGGCGAAGGACAAAAAGAAAAGAGGAACCGTCCAAGGAGACTGACGAGCGTTGAAGACAAAAAGCCAACGCCCTCTTACAGTCAAGTGTGCGAAGCGCCACCTCGCCAGGAGGCGAGTGGGGCTTCGGAAAAAAGACGGAAAGAATAATGGAAAAATCGAAAGGAAAGGCCGAACCACCCTGGACAAGAACTGGGGTGGAGCACGCAGGACCACCGTGTCCCGATGAAATACAGGAAAAGACGGGTCCGCAACCAGAGCTTGCAGCTCACTGACTCTGCGAGCAGACGTGAGAGCAACCAGGAATACCACCTGCCAGGTGAAGAGCTTCATCAATGGAATCAAATGGAGGTATCCCAATTGAGCCAGGAACACACAAAGATCCCAACCCATCGGAGGGGCTTTGAGCGGAGGATGTACAATGAAGAGATCCCTATAAAGCGGGAAACCGTCGGATGGACGGAGAGCAGTGTCCCATTCAGCGGCCGATGAAAGGCAGCAAATGCACAGAGGTGGATTCGAAAAGATGTAGATTTGAGACCAGACCGAGACAAGTGCAACAGATAATCCAGCACTGAAGGCAAGGAGGCAGAGAGCGAATCCATGCGGTGTTCAGCACACCACGCAGCAAATCAGGACCATCTCTGGGAAAAACATTGCCGAGTGGAGATCTTTCGAGAGGCCTCGAGAACACCCCCACCGACTGAGAGAAACAGAAGGAGGGAGGCACGGTGCGAGGAACCAAGCTGCAGATTGGAATGCAACAGAAACCGCAACACTGAGACAGCAGAGAACGGGAACATAGGTAGAAGCTGAGTTCCCCGATACGCTGGAGGAACCATGGCCGCCAGGGCCACAGAGGAGCCATCAAGATCCTGATGGCGCAGACCGACAATCCGAGTACAGGGAAGGAACGCATAGAACCCGCCCATTCCATCGAGAAGGAAGCATCCACCACAATGCGAACTCGGTAGAACATCCTCGAGCGATCTCGAGGCAACCAGAGAGTGAGGGTTCAAGAGAACAGAACTACCTGTTGGGTTCCCCACCGAACATTCATATGCCGCAGAGTCTGAGAATGGAGCAACGATTCATGCGGCCGAAAAGGGCGACTCAACGTGTCCGCCAGACAATGCAGCACGCCACGGAATACACCGCCCAAAGAAGAAGCAGTGATGTAACACCCACTGCCATTGACAAAGGGCTTCCCTGCAACTAAACAGGGAACCTGTACACCCTGGCTTGGTCACCGAATACATCGCCACGAGATGTCGGGACGCACCAGGTCACGGTATTGCAAATGGCCTGGAGCTCCAGCAGATTGATGTGGCTGCGACAGGCCGTACCCGACCAAGGACCCTGAGGCCGAAGGCCGTCGAGATGCACCCCTACGCCAATGCCAAGGAGTCCATTGGCAGACGGGAAAAAGAAGAGGTGGCCCCCCAACGAAACGAGCGTGTCAAGGTGGGCGACACCTCAATACGCTGGGAAGCGGGATCCCGATCCTGCCATCACTAAGATGCTCGGGTCCAGCGGGGAACATGAAGATGACAACCCAGCGAACCACGGGACACCCACCGTGGAAACCCCTGATCCGAAAAGGATCAGCAACAGGTCGGCCGAGGCCGAAAACCGCTGAGACACCAGCCGACACAAGTGCCGACAGGCAACCTGCCGAGGCAGAGGCAGAAAAGACCGAAGGCGGACCGAGGACAGATGGCCCACCTTCCAGCATAAACCAACAAGGGCCTCCTCTGAGGCCGAGACAAGGATCCAGGTCCGCCCCTACGGACTCCCGAGACTGGGGCGGGCTGAGATAGACCCACTCCCGTAGTAGAACCAGTGCAGGGCACGAAAGGCCAGGACCAAACGCAGATGGAAGGATGGGAACGCCCGACCGACAGAAGTGAGGCTATACTCCCGGTGCGTAGCACGGAGACACCGCTCCCGAAGGGAGTGGAGGAATCCCCAGAAGGAGAGCAGCCCGGAGGCAATGCGAGAATAGACAAAAAGACGGCCAGAAGTCGCCGAAGCCGGCGGCCAACCCCAAACCCGGCGCTGCAGCAGCTATTGCGGCTGCTGCGAAGGAGGCCGAGATAACATAAGAGGGGTCTCCAGAGAAGAAGGCCAAACCACCAAGGCAGACGGGATGTAGCCAAAGGCGTCCCGATAGGTGAAGGACCTGTCGCGAGCTGAGAGGCGGTTAGTGGACACCGCAAGAGAGACCTCAATAAGCGCAGAACTCACGCACGTAAAAGCGGCGAGACGCGAATGGAGGCTCGGAACCTCAGCCACCCTCGGCGCCAAGCAAGAGGCCGCATGGCGGGAGCAATCGAGCCGTAGCAGGGAGAGAGTCTGAACCCTCTCGAACCGGAGCTGGAGACGCCCAGGTGCAACCCCGGAGTCGACAGCGTGGCCCAAAACCCAGCCGCTGCCGCGGTAAAAAGCCCACAGCGACGTTGCTGCACTAAGCCACTGTCGACTTCGAAACACAAGGCCATAGCCCCCCAAAGGGCACAAAGCCCCAAGCGACGTTAAGTCACACGCCCCCGTCGACGGTGCGAAGCCTCGGCAACGACGAGGCACAGAGCTCCAGCCGACGAGGAGGCCCCCAGCCTCAGTCGACGTCGAGGCGCAAGCCTCAGTCGACGTCGAGCACAAGCGTCAAGTGACGCGGGGCACACGGCCGCAGCCGACACCGAAGGTACAAAGCATCCGCCGATACACCCAACCTCCGTCGACATCGAGACCTCAAGCCCCAGTCGACATTGAGGCAGAAATCGATCGAGGCACTCAGCCGCATTCTACATCGCGGCGCAAGGCCTCAGGCGGCGGGGAGGCACCAAGCCGAGTCGACGTCAAGGCAGCTGCAGTCGACGGTGAGGCACAAAGCCCCAGTCGACGTCGGGCACAAAGCTCCAACGACGTCAAGAAACGAAGCCCCAGGCGGCGGCGAGGCACCAAGCCCCACGCGACGGCGAGGCACCAGCCCCCCAGTCGACATCGAGGCACGAAGCCCGCTCGACGTGGAGGCACGAAACCTCATTCGATATCGAGGCATGAAGCCCCAGTCGACGTCGCGGCACGAAGCTCCAGCCGACGTCGAGGCACATCGAGGGTCAGAAATCAGCACCGTACCAATGAACTGGTAAGAAAAGGTGCAGCAGTGCGCTCCATAAGGGCAACCTCGACATGAGTATTCCCATGGAAGGAGGCACGCTTTGAAGGTCTCGTAGAGGCGGGCACGACTGCACTCGATGCCTCCGTCGACGTCGAGGCACGAAGCCTCAGTTGACGCCTAGGCCCGAAGCCCCATTCGACGCCGAGGCATGAAGCCTCAGGCGACGTCGAGGCACGAAGCCTCAGTCGACGTCGAGGCACGAAGCCTCAGTCGACGCCGAGGCACGAAGCCTCAGTCAAGGTCGAGGCACGAGGCCTCGGTCGACGTCGAGGCACGAAGCCCCAGTCGACGTCGAGGCACGAAGCCCCAGTCGACGTCGAGACACGAAGCCTCAGTCGACGTCGAGGTACAAGCCTCAGTCGAGGTCGAGGCACGAAGCCTCAGTCGACGTCGAGGAACGAAGCCTCAGTCGACGTCGAGGTACGAAGCCTCAGTCGAGGTCGAGGCACGAAGCCTCAGTCGAGGGCGAGGCACGAAGCCTCAGTCGAGGGCGAGGCACGAAGCCTCAGTCGAGGTCGAGGCACGAAGCCTCAGTTGACGTCGAGGCACGAAGCCTCCGTCGAGGTCGAGGCACGAAGCCCTCGTCGACGTCTAGGCACGAAGCCCCAGTCGACGTCGAGGCAAGAAGCCCTCGTCGATGTCGAGGCACGAAGCTCCAGTCGACTTCGAGGCACGAAGCTCCCGTCGACGTCGAGGCACATCGAGGTACCGAAGTCAGCACCGTACCAATGAACTGGTAAGAAAGGTGCAGCAGTGCGCTCCATAAGGGCAACCTCGATCTGAGTATTCCCATGGGAGGAGGTACGCTTTGAAGGTGCCTGGAATGCCTGAGACTCAGCCGATGGCATTACCGAGGTAATGCAGCTAAAAGACAAAAGGAAGAAAGAAGACTTACCAGGGATCGAAGCTACTCATTCCAATGAAGGAACAAGGGTCCCGGCCATCCTGCTCACACGAGGTGAGCCGAGAGAGGCCAGGGAAGAAGAAAATACAGCTACAGCCAAATGAGGCCTAGCCGCATGGCTGAGGCCCAAGAAGGGCCTACCGGTAGAAACATAATAAAAAGTCCGTTTTAAACATTTTTTTTTTTTTTTTTGTAAAACAAAGAAATACACGATCAAGTAACAACGCACAGCGACTCCCTAACAAAATAAAGAAGCCGCGGTGCTAGAAAGGCACTTAAAAGAACGGAGAGAAGAGAGACAGGGCTTTCTGGCTCCGCGGAAAACTAAGAACTGAGGACCATGAGGTGGATATGCGCCCTCTAGTGGATCAGGAAGGCACACACACATGCGTGGTGCAGCACTAGCAAACTTGAAATCTTCAATCAAGTTTGCTTGAAAAGCTGTCCGCGTCGGGGCTCCGTGGATGACGTCACCCACATGTGAGAATATGCTGCCTGCTTGTCCTGGGATAAAGATCTATTTGAGGTGTTCCTCATTGAGAAAAATTTGATGGAGAGTTGGTGAATTGAGCATCCATTCGCCAGTGAATTTTTCTCTCCTTGAATATAGACAGCTCTAAGAAAAATGTTGTGGGGGATTGCCCAATTCCAATCTTCTGAGCTTCCTGGCAAAGAAGAAGGGATCCTGTATCTCTCTGCTTGTTCATGTAGTACATAGCTACCATATTTTTCACTCCATAAGACGCATCCTAGATTTAGAGTAGAAAAACCAGAAAAAACAACCATTCTGAACCAAATTGTGTACTGATATATACCCAGTATATATATATATATATATATACTGACTGCACCCAGCCCCCTCACTCTCTGCCAGGCTCTGCACCCAAACCCACACTCCCTGCCAGGCTCTGCACCCTGTCCCCCTCTCTGCCAGGCTCTACACCTTGTCCTCCTCCCTGCCAGGTTGTTCCTTTCATTTTTCATATACACACAATAAACACAGCAGATATAAATTATCAAAACTGACATTTTGATCACTAAATTGAAAATAAAATCATTTTTCCTACCTTTGTTGTCTGGTGATTTCACGAGTCTCCTTCCTTTCTTTCTTCACTCAGGCCCAACAATTGTCCCTTTCTATTTCCTCCCTCCCATATTCCAAGTTCGTGCCCCCTCCCACTCACTGCCTTCTAGCCTTTGTCCTTCATTTTCCCTCCCTCCCATATCCCGAGTTCGTGCCTCCTCCCCCTCACTGCCTTCCGATCTTTGTCCTTCATCCTCCCTGCCACGCTGGAAACTGCCTTCCTCCCTCCCTGCTGCGCTGAAGCCTGCCTACCCTCTGCTGATTCCTCCTACTCTGGCCCGGGTCCCACCGCCGCGCCACAACTCCTGGAAAGGCCAGCGTGCGATTGCATATCGCCGTCCCAAAAGCCTTCTCCCGACATCAGAACTGGCATCAGTTCTGACGTCAGGAGAAGGCTTGTGGGCCGGTGATGTGCAATCGCTGCATGCTGGCCCTTCCCTTCCCGGAGTTGCAGCACAGTAGCGGCCAGCAGGGAGCAGCAGCCAGCAGGGAGCAGCAGCAGTGAGCAGGAGCAGCGGCAGGGGCAGGCAGCAGTCAGACCACGTACCCCCGAGTGGGACATTTTAAAAAGGTACAACAGGGTGAGTGGGGGTGTTTAAAAAAAAAAAAAGTTACCTTCGCTTCATAAGACGCACCAAAATTTCCACCCAATTTTGGGTGGAAAAAAGTGCATCTTATGAAGCGAAAAATACGGTACTTGATTGTCTGAACGAATGAGTATGACTTGATTTTTTGAAGATGCTGAAAAGCCTTGAGAGCACTGAAGATCACTCTGAGTTCAAACAGATTTATGTGATGGCGACGATTTGTGGTAGACCAATGTCCTTGAGTACGGAGACCATCTAGGTGAGCCCCCCCCCAAGCGTAGGTCGAGGAATCTGTCATGAGAACCTTCTGGTGAGGGGGCGTTTGGAACAGCAAACCTCTGGAAATATTGGAAGAGAGCATCAACCGTTGAAGAGATTGCCGAAGAGATAAGAACATAAGAACATAAGCAATGCCTCTGCTGGGTCAGACCTGAGGTCCATCGTGCCCAGCAGCCCGCTCACGCGGCGGCCCCAATAGGTCCAGGACCTGTGCAGTGATCCTCTATTTATACCCTTCTATCCCCCTTTCCAGCAGAAAATTGTCCAATCCTTTCTTAAACCCCAATACCGTATTCTGCCCTATTACGTCCTCTGGAAGCGCATTCCAGGTGTCCACCACACGCTGGGTAAAGAAGAACTTCCTAGCATTTGTTTTGAATCTGTCCCTTTTCAGTTTTTCCGAATGCCCTCTTGTTCTTATATTTTTTGAAAGTTTGAAGACTCTGTCTCTCTCTACTCTCTCTGTGCCCCTCATGATCTTATAAGTCTCTATCATATCCCCTCTAAGTCTCCTCTTCTCCAGGGAAAAGAGACCCAGTTTCTCCAATCTCTCAGCGTATGAAAGGTTTTCCATCCCTTTTATCAGACGTGTCGCTCTCCTCTGAACTCTCTCGAGTAACGCCATATCCTTCTTAAGGTACAGCGACCAATATTGGACGCAGTATTCCAGATGCGGGCGCACCATCGCCCGATACAGCGGCAGGATAACTTCTTTCGTCCTGGTTGTAATACCCTTCTTGATTATACCTAGCATTCTATTCGCTCTCTTAGCGGCCGCTGCGCACTGTGCCGTCGGCTTCATTGTCATGTCCACCATTACCCCCAAGTCCCTTTCTTGGGTACTCTCGTTCACTAACATCCCTCCCTTTGTATAGTTTTACCTCGGGTTTCTGCTTCCCAGATGCAATACTTTACATTTCTCAACGTTGAACTTCATCTGCCATCTCGTTGCCCATTCTCCTAGTTTGCTCAAGTCCCTTTGCAATTCTTCGCAGTCCTCTTTAGTCCGAGCTCCACTAAATAGTGTGGTGTCGTCCGCAAATTTTATTATCTCACACTTCGTCCCTGTTTCTAGATCATTTATGAATATATTAAATAGCAATATGCTGCAATATGCTGGGAAAGCAGATCGAGAGCCTGTGACCATTGAGAAGCCAGCATCCACTGAGAAATCTTTAGGTGAAGTCTGGCAAAAGGAGTCACGTGAACTGTAGAGGCCAAGTGACCTAGAAGAACCATCATGTGTCTCACCGAGAGTTAATGAAGGATGGACACTTGGTGGCAAAGTCGTACCAGAGCATGGGAAAGGAATGTTGGGAAAGGAATGCTCTGAGTTGTACAGTATTTAGAAGAGCTCCAATAAATTGCAGAGTCTGAGAAGGCTGCAGTTAAGATTTGGGAAAGTTGATTTTGAACCCCAAATTTTGTAAGTTGTGTCACTACCATAACCCCTTGAGATGTAGGGTCTTTGATGAGCCAATCGTCAAGATATGGAAAAACTTGGAATCCGTGATTTCGTAAAGCTGCTGCTGCTACTACTACCAGGCACTTAGTGAAAACTCTGGGAGATAATGCAAAGTCGAAAGGTAGAACCTTGTATTGGTAATGCTGAGAAATCTGAGAAACTTGGCTAACCAGTCTTGATGGTTAGAGTCCATATCTGCCACTCTCAGCCATGCCAATCTTCTCATGGCCACATAGATTGCCAAGACTCTAGATGACAGCTCAAAAGCATCATAGGAGGATTGCACCAGATGCTGCTGGAGCTGTGTGAGAGTGAAACATATGTTTAAAATCTGATAGTCAATGTGAAGGCAGGCATTTGAAATAAGTTGGCATGGTCTTAATCCAATATTTCAAATAGGAAGTGAAATAAAAGTTGTAATTTAGGACTCTATTGGCCAGCATAGCATTCTGATATAGGCATCTCCCAAACTTATCCATTGATCTATCCTCATGCCCTGGAGGTACAGTGGCATAGACCTTAGTAGGGGCAAACTGCCATGCAGAAGAAGTTTAAGTAACTCTTTAGGAGGATGCATGATATCTAAGGCTTCCATATACTCCTTTGAATACTTGGAGTCCGCCTCCAACTTTATTTCCAGTTCCTTACTCATCAACCTAATAAAGCGGGTAAAAGAGGCTGGCTCAGAAGGTGAAGGTTCCCGAAGGGAAGTGGAACGAGAATGCTCTGCTTGAGACCATAAGCTTCCATGGAAGAAGGAGATGCTTCAAAAATAAATTGAAGATGGAGATCCAAATCTTCAGGAATGGAGGAGGAACTGTGACACACATCGCTTGTGCAGGAGAAAGATGTTTGGATTTAATAGAATGTTTGCCAGATTTGTAGGATGGAGGGCGTGGAGACGAATGTCTGGAATGACTAGATCTATGCCCAGATGAATGGTGCTTCTTATGCATACGTTCCGAGGAAGTTGATCAGTACCTAAAAGACCGACACTTCAGAGAAGTAGAAGGGAAAACCAAGGTTGTCTGGGCCACCGAGGAGCTATCAGAATCATGGTGGCAGAGTCCTGTTTGAGTTTAAGTGTCTTGAGAATAAGTGGAAATGGAAGGAACGCTTTGGGGAAGGTGAAGAGCGACGCTTTGGGGAAGGTGAGGAGCGACGCTTTGGGGAAGGAGACTGATGGCGAAAAACATGGCTCGATGATGATCGGCATTGTCGAGGTGGTACTGATGAGGCAGCAGTGGTACTTGTACCTTGCATGGAGCGACGCTCAGGCTGCGCTGGTACTGGAGGAGCCAACATGGGAGTAAGTATCTGTAACATGTCCCCAAACTCCAACTTAAAGAGAGCATTGGGCTTCTCTTTATAGGCCTGCACCATTACCTGGGTATGGATACCGGTATCACTGGTGCCACAGCTCGCTCCGGTGAGGATGACATTGAAGAAGATGCACCTCTTGATATGGAAGCGAGACTCAAAGGTCTCTGTTTGCCCGGTACGACGGCTCTGTACCTTTATGGCCTGAGACCCAGTCTGGGAAGCTGGTGGACTGAAAGACATCCCTTATGGAGAACGCTGTCCAGACTGCGCTTGTATTCTCTCGAAGAGCGCAGGGAAAGGGGGGACATGATAGAAACATTCAATTACCTCATGGGTCGCATTAAATTGGATGAAGAAATTTTCTTTCTAAAGGGTCCCACGGTGACAAGAGGGCATCCACTGAAACTCAAGGGAGGAAGATTTCATGGTGACACCAGGAAATACTTCTTCAGCGAACGGGTTCTTGATCGATGAAATGATCTTCCACGCCAGGTGGTCGAGGCCAGTAGCATGCTCGACTTCAAGAGTCAATGGGACAAACAGGTGGGGGCACGTAATTGATTAAGGGGACAGACTTGCAGGAGGGAGGGTTCTGGAGTAGGCAGACTTGTTGGGCAAATCTCCTGGCTCCAGCAGCGGCTGCAGCACTGTAAACACGCTGCTTCGCGGCCTCTACTGCCCCGATTTGCTCTTCCGTGTCTCTGATGACGTCAAAATGCTTGAGTACCTGATTGTAAAACCGCTTAGATAACCTTGATAGGCGGTATATAAAATCCTAATAAACTTGAAAACTTGAAACTTTACAGTGCTGCGGCCGCTGCTGGAGCCAAGAGGTTTGTCGACCGCGGGAAGGGAAGGGGGTGGCGGCGGCTGCAAGGGACTAGGGGAGCTGGCCAGACCGCGAGAAGAGAAAATCGGGTGGGCCACGAAGAGACAGGAAGGAACTGGAGCGGAAGAGGGAAAGGGGCCTGCTTTGGGGGAGGGGTGTGCTTGGAGGCACACAGCTTTGCTTGGGGGGGAGACAGAAGGGGGGCCACGGAGAGACAGGGAGGAACTGGAGCTGGAGAGGGAAAGGGGCCTGCTTTGGGGGAGGGGTGTGCTTGGAGGCAGACAGCTTTGCTTGGGGGGGAGACAAAATTGGGGGCCACGGAGAGACAGTCAGGGAGGAATTGGAGGGGTAGAGGGAAAGGGGGCTGCTTCGGGGGGAGGGGTGTGCTGGGAGGCAGATCATTTTGCTTAGGGGGGGGAAGACAGAAGGGGGGCCACGGAAAGACAGTTAGGGAGGAACTGGAGGGGGAGAGGGAAAGGGGGCTGCTTTCTAGCACCCGTTAATGTAACGGGCTTAAAGACTAGTTAAAGAAGAAATAGTTGTGAGAATGAATTTGATTCATATTTTAATAGCTTCTGGTGAACATTGGTGATCCAGGGTGGATGTTTTAGAAATTTTTCACATGCAGCTATGTGGTCTATTATGAGGAATGTTGCTGTATAGTGATTCTACATCCACAGTGACGAGAAGCACACCTGGTGGCAGCTGCTTGGTGTGTTTTTAACATAAGAACATAAGCAATGCCTCTGCTGGGTCAGACCTGAGGTTCATCGTGCCCAGCAGTCTGCTCACGCGGCGGCCCAACAGGTCCAGGACCTGTGCAGTAATCCTCTATCTATACCCCTCTATCCCCTTTTCCAGCAGGAAATTGTCCAATCCTTTCTTGAACCCCAGTATCGTACTCTGTGCATTCCAGGTGTCCACCACACGTTGGGTAAAGAAGAACTTCCTAGCATTCGTTTTGAATCTGTCCCCTTTCAACTTTTCTGAATGCCCTCTTGTTCTTTTATTATTCAAAAGTTTGAAGAATCTGTCCCTTTCTACTCTCTCTCTGCCCTTCGTGATCTTGTAAGTCTCTATCATATCCCCTCTAAGTCTCCTCTTCTCCAGGGAAAAGAGACCCAGTTTGTTGAAGAAGTCTGTCGTCTTGTATGAAGCACTTTGTCTTGTACAATAAGGTTTTAAAAATCCCCTCTATAAGTCCAGATATTTCCTCTGTGAGTGAGACAATACTGGATATGATTGGTCTACCAGGATTGCCAGGTTTGTCACCTTCTTATCACCCATCCATATCTGTCTCTCACCCACCCAGCCCTCCCTCTTCCTGTGAGCATAAGAACATAAGAAGTGCCATCTCCAGATCTGCACACACGGAGGCCCTACCATGTGTACACCTGGTGTAATTTTTACTCATCCATATCCTTCTATGCCTCTCATAAGGAGATGTGCATCTAGTTTGCTTTTGAATCCTAGGACGGTCGATTCCGCAATAACCTCCTCTGGGAGAGCATTCCAAGTGTCAACCACTCTCTGAGTGAAGCAGAACTTCCTGATATTGGAATGCTTTTATGTTTCACATATACGGTATACTGATATTTGTCAACGTTTGCTTGTTTATGATCTGAAGAAGGGTTACCGTTGAAAGCTAATCCAAAAATGCAATGTTAGTCCAATAAAAATAAATCACCTTATTTCCATTATATTTTGTTTTAATTCTATATATTACTTTTAAAAGTGGACTAACATGGTTACCATACCTTTTCACTCAAGATGGCCTCCTTATTAAAAGGGAAGTACAGGAAATGAATTTTCTGGGGCTGCATGTTTTCCCTTACTTAGGCCCAGATTCACTAACCTGCCCAATTGGGTCCGATCCGGGCAGGTCCAACGAATTCAGGAAAGAAAAATATGCAGATGGGGGCGATCGTAGGAACGCCCCCATCTGCCTGCAACTTTTTTTTTTAAAAAAAATATTTTTTCCTTTGCGCGGGCTGGCTTTCCTGCCCCCCCCCCTTCCGGGCAATTTTGCCGCCAGACTCTCCTGCTCTCTGCCGCCTTCCGTGCAGTGCGAGCCCGCGGGTTTAGAGCGGGGTTGCAAGCTTTAAACCCGTGAGCTCGCACTGCAGGGAAGGCAGCAGTAATGTCCTGCTAATTTGCTAGATGTATGCAGCAAGTCAGGGAGCCAACAGGCACTGCTCTCCCCCCTGCCCCAGGGCTTCTGCAGCCCCTGAAACAGGCAGCGAGATCGAGAGAGCAGAGAACAGGGCAGAGGCGGCTATGGAGCAGGAGAGTCGGTAGAGAGGTGTGCGACTGGTCCCCAGCAGTCGTTTTAGGAGTTGATCGGCCAGCCCAGTCGGATCGAGAATTTTGTGTTGTGAATCGCTGCCTTCCCTACTTTTGAATGTCCCTCCCCTCATTTACATGCGCAGATTGTTAGGATGGTCAGCAGAGGGAAGTGAATTGGGCCAGAGTGGAATTTGGTCGCTAAGGGGTTGCAAACCGATCGGTCACAATCGGTTTGCTTTGGGAATCTAGCCCTTAATCCCTTACTCCATGTAACACTTTTTTTTTTATACAGATTGCTTCTGTGGAAAAAGTTTGATTTTAATTAATTGACCATTTTGATTCCTTAACGCTGTATTCAAAGGTTCCCCCTCTCTCAATTAAACCCATCTAAAATCCTCCTGGCTTAAAATATCAAGGGTTTTCATGGACTTTAATGCATTAATGTAAATATTTTCTTTTGATACTGAAAATGTTTATGTATACAAAACTCATTGAATTTTTCTGTACAAGTTTTATTACTTCACTATTGATCTGTGTGATTACTAAATAAAAATAGAAACAAAAAAGATTAGAGATAAAACAAATTCAAATTTTAAAAAAAGGTTATTTTTAAACATATTCATATTAAAAAAAAATCTTACTGAGCTCACATAGGTTCCACTATTCATGGGGATCACATAAAATCATGAACCTTACAACAATGAGATCACATTTAATAGGGCATAGTTATTAATGTGGGCTACCATTAAGACATCTTATTTTACCACAGGTTCCCCTTTTATCCAATGAGACCTAGTTATTAATGGCCTGCTTCAACATAACTTGGTATCCATCACTTCAGTATTTTTACCACTCAATTCACAGAACTGAATAAATCAAGCTGCTTCAAGGTGCTAACTGCAGACTGCAGGAAACAAGAGTGGTTAATTACTAGCTACGGGGAAAAGATATAAGGGGAAAAAAGGAAAAGAACGACTCCTGACAAAGGCAGATTTTTTTGTGCTACCAACACCTATAGTTCAGCGAGAGTATCTTGTGTTTTTTCTGTTTGTATCAAATTATCTTATTCTTGAAGTTTCTTTGCCTTTTTGCTTTTTGGTTAATAACCCCTCAGTATTCTACTCCCCGAAGATAATGTGGGGATTTTTTCTTTCTTCATTGATTCTAACTTACTAGTCATGCCAGATCGATATTTCAGTGTGAAAATCTACATCAAAGACATACTTTTTAGAACCTTAAGAATATCTAAACTAAACCTTAAGTTTGTATACCGCATCATCTCCATAAAGATAGAGCTCGGCATGGTTTACAGGTAATTCAATAAATGAGGGAAGGACATAAGAAATTAGAGGTTATGAAGAGGATAGCTAGCTTTACATTTTAAATAGATAGCTTTACATTTGGAGAAAAGCCAGGTTTTCAGATTCTTTCGGAATTATTGGAATGAGCCTAGGTTTAATTTTTCACTAAAAGAAACTGGAAAGACTTTAAGAAAATTCTCACCAAGATATGTACCAAACTTAGTATATATCCCAAACTCCTCACCTCCAATATATAATCCCCAGCTCCTCAGAAATACCACCTGGGCTCAAATGTTTTCACTGTCCTAGGCTTTATGTACTACCTCCTCACAAACTTCCGCTAAAATAAAACCCTTAGCGCGCATGCACAGCTGAAACTTCATCTGGCCGTGGATCCCTGATCCGTGGCTCCATGTCGCCGCATGTGCAGTAGGAGCCTTTGGCGGTTTACGACACATGCGGCGGTTTCCCCAGCAACATTCCTGCCCCGATCTCTGACGCCAGCTGACTTCTAACGACGCCTCTCCTTCTCACCCCTGGATCAGCAGCGCAGGGCATTTGCTAGGCTGGCCCACTTTGATAATGTGAAGCGGTCAGGCCTAGAAAAAGCCCCGAGGCTACCCAGCCTAGCGGATGCTGGTAAGGAAGAGTGGGTACTACTGGACAGGGGGGAGGTAAAAGGAACAGAGAAGGGCTACTGCTGGACAGGGGAAGCAGGGAAGGGAAAGGGAGGCCTAAGTCTACACATCTATTCTAGCACCCATTAATGTAACGGGCTAATAAACTAGTTAATTTATAATTTTTATTTTTACTTATTTAATAACCCTTCTAGCATATTTCAAGGGTACTTAGCTTTTAATTGTGGTCTTCATTTCAGGGAAATAGGAGCCAACATGTTTCACCTACAAAAAGATTTTTCAAGGCTTATCATTCCTATTTGAAAAAAGAACAAAACCATTTCTATTTTGTTTCTAAAACAATTGATATGCTGTTATCCATCCATTAACTCGCTACCCATGCTAGTAATGTTAAAAAATACAAGTTATACTAAAAACCATCTCTCTCTTACCTTAGCAAGCTTTATACCGACATATCAGACCACTGAATGATAATTCAAAATGGCCGCGGCATCTTCTCTTCCCTTATACTGATCAACTGATGCTTACGTCAGCACTACCCATTTCAGCAATACAGACCCGAGAGTCTTCAAAGGAACTGGTTTAAAACAACCACTGATTTAGAAAAGTTTTATTACTAGCATGGGGAGTGTCAAAGCAGCTCCTGATTGGGAAGGCCCGACTTTAATACAAGAAGAGGCGGTCGGAGTATACCGCATGTGATTTCCTTCACTCGCCGGCACTCCAGCTGCCTTCTCCTGCCTGGTCATTCGTAGTCGGAAAATATCACAAATGACCGGGACTGCAAATTCGCAGGGGAACACTATACCCTTGAAATATGCTAGAAGGGTTGTTAAGTAAGTAAAAATAAAAATTATAAATTAAAGATTGTTATTAATAAATTGATAGCGGCTCCAGTGAGGAGGTAGTACATAAAGCCTAGGGCAGTGAAAACTTCTGAGCCCAGGTGGTACTTCTGAGGAGCTGGGGATTATATATTGGAGGTGAGGAGTTTCGGATATATACTGAGTTTGGTACATATTTTGGTGAGAGTTTGATTGATGATCCTCATAAGAACATTTATACAAAAATCAAGTGCCGTTTAGATAATTGATATAATAAGAAATTAACTAATGGAAGTTTGCAGTTTTGCTTTAGGCATGAGCACTTGCGCCATTTCAAAGGTTAGTGTGAGTGTTTATGCCTAATTTTTAGGCAGAAGTTTTCATCGTACTGTCTACAATGACACTCAGAGATCCTTTCTTTGGGTGCTAACCCCAAAGGTGAACCCTAGCATCTGGTAACTGTGATTCGGGTTATTCTTCCCAATATGCATCACTTTGCATTTGTCCACATTAAATTTCATCTGCCACCTGGAAGCCCAGTCTTCCAATTTCTTAAGGTCTGCCTGCAATTTTACATAATCTGCATGCGTTTTAACAACTTTGAACAGTTTAGTGTCATCTGCAAATTTAATCATCTCACTCGTCTTTCCAATTTCCAGATCATTAATAATTAAGTTAAATAGCACTGGTCCCAGTACAGATCCCTGCGGCACTCCACTGTTTACTCTCCTCCTCAGACATTTAGTTTGGTATGCTCATTAATGCTGCAGTGAGAGTGAACACCATGGTGAGATCAAAAGAGCAGCTGTCTGAGGCCTTCAGAAAGAAGACTGTAGCAACTTATAAGTCTGGTAAGGTCTTGCCAGGAGATGCTGTCTACGGCTTTTACCATTGGTTCCCAGCTTCCAATTCCTCTTAAATTTCATCATCGCCATTTGAAGGATGAGTCCCCCTTGTTTGATCATTCTAAATTGCGGGATGCTTGGGCTCGGGATCTTGCTGTAGAGTTACGTTATGATGTGCTTTTGCAGGCTGTCCGTAGGTTGCCTGCCTTTCGCAAACATTATAAGTTGGTCTTCTGTTTGTACATTTCTCCTAAGAGAGCTTATTTTTCTGGGTTTCGTGAGTCCACTGCTTGTCCTAGATGCCAGGCCCCTGAAGCGGGCTTGGGACATATGTTCTGGACTTGCCCTAATATTCGATCCTTTTGGAATGCCATTTTTCTCTTTGCTGAGCGCATTTGGAACATTACAATTCAACGCTCTACTTTGTTCTTATTTGGAGCTGTTCCCCATTATTACCCTCGTCAAAGGGGGGCTGCTGCTTTCCTCAAGTGGACTGTCTTTATTGCTCTGAAATGTATCTTGCTGAAACAGCTTGAGGGTGAAGCGCCGGATTATTCTATCTGGCGGTGCCAGATGATTACCCTCCTGATGTGGGAACGAAGAGATGTGACGGACTTTTCCTCTTTCCTAAGGCGCGTCTTTCAATGTACCTGGGAACCCTTTTGGACTACCATGACTCCCTTAGCTCGCAGCCGATTGCTTAACTGTTGATTCCCTGTTTATCTGTATCAATGTATTACAGTTTGTATGCCTGTATCATTTTGTATCATTTCATTGCCTATGTTGCTGTTGTACTTGGAAGGAGGACCTGGGGGGGGGGGAGGAATGGGGGGGACTTGTAAAACAAACTGAGCTTGTTTGCGTTTCATCTTGTGTCTTTGCTTGATTTTCTTGTTGAGCTCAATAAAATATATTTGAAACATAAGTCTGGTAAGGGATTTAAAAAGATCTCAAAAGAATTTGACATTAGCCATTCCACAGACCAGAAAATAGTGTACAAGTGGAGGACTTTCCAAACAACTTCCAACATGCCCAGGTCTGGCCATCCAAGCAAGCTGACCCCACAGCAGATCACAAGATGCTAAAAGAGGTCTCCCAAACCCTAAAATGTCATCACAGGACCTACAGCAGGCTCTTGCTACTGTTGATGTGAAAGTGCATGCCTCTACAATCAGAAAGAGACTGCACAAATTTAACTTGCATGTGAGGTGTGCAAGGAGAAACATCAAGACCGGACTGAAGTTTGCCAGAGAGAATGTAGACAAACACCAGGGCTTTTGGAATAGTGTTCTATGGACAGATGAGTCTAAAATTGAATTATTTGGACAACAAAAAAGAGGACATGTTTGGCGTACACCAAATACAGCATTCCAGGAAAAGAACCTCATACCAACTGTGAAGCATGGAGGTGGAAGTGTCATGGTTTGGGGATGCTTTGCTGCAGCAGAACCTGGCCAGCTCACCATCAAAGAATCCACCATGAATTCTATACCGTGTATCAGAGGGTGCTTGAGGAACATGTGAGACCATCTGTACGAAAATTAAAACTAAAGAGGAACTGGACTCTGCAACACGACAATGACCCAAAACATACCAGTAAATCCACCAAGGATAGGCTGAAAAGCACAGTTACTTACCGTAACAGGTGTTATCCAGGGACAGCAGGCAGATATTCTCACATATGGGTGACGTCATCCACGGAGCCCCAGCGCGGACAGCTTTTCAAGCAAACTTGATTGAAGTTTCAAGTTTGCACACTGCACCACGCATGTGTGTGCCTTCCTGATCCACTAGAGGGCGCATACCCTCCTCATGGTCCTCAGTTCAGATAGCTAGCAAAGAAGCCAACCTCGGGGAGGCGGGCGGGTTGTGAGAATATCTGCCTGCTGTCCCTGGATAACACCTGTTACGGTAAGTAACTGTGCTTTATCCCAGGACAAGCAGGCAGCATATTCTCACATGTGGGTGACCTCCAAGCTAACCAAAAAAGGGATGGAGGGAAGTTGGCAATTCAAGAAAACAGATTACTCAAAACCGACTGGCCAAACCAGCCATCGCTCCTGGACAGAGTATCCAGGCAGTAGTGGGAGGTGAAAGTATGAACCGAAGACCAAGGGGCAGCCTTGCAATTCTCCTCGATAGGCGTCGACCTGAGGAAAGCTACAGAAGCCGCCATCGCTCGGACATATGTCCCGCAACTTGACCATGCAGCTCGAGACCAGCCTGAGCGTAGCAAAAGGAAATACAAGCAGCCAACCAGTTGGACAAGTTGCGCTTGGAACTGGGCGTCCCAACCGATTAGGGTCGAGGGACAAAAACAATTGAGGAACCGTCTGAGGAGACTGAGCGCGTTGAAGATAAAAAGTCAACGCCCTCTTACAGTCAAGTGTAAAGCGCCACCTCGCCCAGAGGCGAGTGGGGCTATAGGAAAGAGACCAGAAGAACAATGAAATGAGGGAGCGGAAAGTCCGAAACCACCTTGGGCAAGAACTGGGGTTGAGTACACAGAACCACCGTGCATGAAAAAATACAGGAAAAGACGGGTCCGCAAGCAAAGCTTGTAGCTCACTGACTCGCGAGCAGACGTGAGAGCAACCAGGAATACCACCTGCCTGGTGAAATAATTCAAAGAGCTCTAGCAATGGAATCAATAGAGGTAGCACCAATTGAGTCAGGACACACAAAGATCCCAAACCACCGGAGGGGCTTTGAGCGGAGGATGTACATTGAAGAGATCCTTCATAAAGCGGGGAACCGTCGGATGGACGGAGAGAAGCGTCCCATCAAGCGGCCGATGACCGGCAGCAAAAGCACAGAGGTGGGCTCGAATAGATGTCAATTCGAGACCAGACCGAGACAAGAGAAACAGATAAACCAGCACTGAAGGCAAGGAGACAGAGAGCGGATCCATGCGGTGCTCAGCACACCACGCAGCAAATCAGGACCATTTCTGGGAATAGCATTGCCGAGTGGAGATCTTTCGAGAGGCCTCGAAAACACCCCCACCGACTTGAAACAGAAGGAGGGAGGCACGTTGCGAGGAACGAAGCTGATAAGAGTAGAGACTGCAGAATGGAATGCAATAGAAACCTCAACTCTGAGACAGCAGAGAAGTGAGCAGAGGTAGGAACAGAGGCTCCCTGACATGCTGGAGGAGCCGGGAGAACCGCAGCTGCCAGGGCCACCGAGGAGCCATCAAGATCATGGTGGCGCAGACCGACAGGAGGAGTAACAAAGTAAGGGAAGGGAACCCATAGAGGAACCTGCCCATCCAATCGAGAAGGAAAGCATCCACCTCGATGCGAACCCTGGGAGAACATCCTCGAGCAAGATCGAGGCAACCAGTGAGTGAGGGGCAAAGCGAACAGAACTACCTGTGGGGTTCCCCACCAGGCAACCACATGCCGCAGAGTCTGAGAATGGAGCGACCATTCATGCGGCTAAAAAGGGGTGACGCAACGTGTCCACCAGACAATGCTGCACGCCCCGAAAACACACCGCCCAAAGAAAGAAGTAGCGGGGTGACGCCCCCTGCCAAAGACGAAGGGCTCGCCTGCAAAGTAACAGGGAACCTTGTCCACCCTGGCTTGGTCACAGGATACATCGCCCCCGGGATGACGGGACTCACCAGGACCCCGCAATCCATCGACCAATAACGAAAATCCGTCCCGGCATTGAAAATGGCCCGGAGCTGCAGCAGATTGATGCGGCTGCGACGGTCCGCACCCGACCAAAGAATCCGATCCAAGCGCTGGGAAGCGGGATCCCTATCCTGCCATCACTGAAATGCTCGGGTGCAGTGGGGAACACGAAGAGGAAACCAGGCGAACATCGGGACATGAACCGTGGAGACCCAAGATCCCAAAGCATCAGCTCGGCCGAGGTCGAAAACCGCTGAGTCACCAGCTGACTCAGGCGCAGACAGGCGGCCTGCCGAGGCAGTGGCCGAAAAGACCGGAGGCGGACCGAGGACAGAGGGACCATCGTCCGGTATAAACAGACAAGGCCCTCTCCATGAGGTCGAGACAAGAAGGAGCGCAGACAAACTGGGTCCAGGTCCGCCCAGACGGACTCCCGAGACCGGGGCGGACAGAGACTGAAACGCTCCCAGATCAGAAACTAGTGCAGGTCCCGAAGGGCCCGGACCAGACGTAGCCCGGAGGATGGGAAAGCCCAACCGACAGAGGCGAGGCTAAACTCCCAGTGCGGAGACACGGTGACACCCCTCCCGAAGGGAGGGGAGAAATCCCCAGAAGAGAGCAGCCCGGAGGCTATGCGAGAATAGTCCAAAAGACGGCCAGGAGTCGCCGAAGCCGGCTGGACCCCAACCCGAAGCCGCTGCAGCTATAGCGACTGCCGCGCAGGAGGCCGAGATAACCCAAGAAGGGTATCCGGAGGGCCCCTCCGGAGAAAGAGTCAAAACCACCAAGGAAGAAGGGATTCAGCTGAAGGCGTCCCGATAGGCGAAGGACCGGTCGCGGTCTGAAAGGTGGTTAGTGGCATCGGCAAGAGAGGCCTCAAGGAACGCAGTACTCACGCAAGGGAAGGTGGTGAGACGAACCTGGAGGGTCCACAGCCCCACTCTGCCCCAAGCGAGATGACGCATGGCGGGAGCAATAGAGCGGGAGCAGGGAGAGAGTCTCCACCAGGAAACCAAACTCCGCACCACAACCAAATAGGAGCCGGAGACGCCGAGGCACAGAGCCACAGACGAAGTCGAGGCACGAAGCCCCTGTCGAAACCGGGGCGCAAACCCGCAGTCGACGCCGAGGCCCAAAACCCCAGTCGACTCCGAGGCACAAGGCCACAGTCAACCCAAGGGCACAAAGCCCCAAGCGACGCCCAGTCACAAAGCTTCAGTTAACGGTGAGGCACGAAGCCTCGGTCGCCAGCCGACGATGAGGCCCCCCAGCCTCAGTCGACGCCGAAGCACAAGCATCAGGCGACGCGGAGCAATCGGCTCAGCCGACGTCGAAGGTACAAAGCATCCATCGATGCCGAGACACCAAGCCCCGGGTGACATCGAGGCAGCAAACCTCAGCCGCAGTCGACGTCAAGGCACAAAGCCTCAGACGATGTTGAGGCACAAGTCTCAGGAGACGTCGCGCCGGCGCCCAAGCCTCCGACGCCGCCGAGATACAAAACCTCAGACGATGTCGAGGCACCAAGCCTCAGACGACTTCGAGGCACCAAGCCTCAGTCGACGCCGAGGCACCAAGCCTCAGTCGACGCCGAGGCACCCAGCCTCAGACGACGTCGAGGCACCAAGCCTCAGACGACTTCGAGGCACAAAGCCTCAGACGACTTCGAGGCACAAAGCCTCAGTCGACACCGAGGCACCAAGCCTCCGACGCCGCCGAGGCACCCAGCCTCAGTTGACGTCGTTGACGTCGAGGCACACAGCCTCAGTCGACGGTGAGGCACAAAGCCTCAGTCGACCTCGAGGCACAAGCCTCAGGCGACGGCGAGGCACAAAGCCTCAGTCGACCTCGAGGCACAAGCCTCAGGCGACGTCAAGGCCGAAAGCCTCAGTCGACGGCGAGGCACAAAACCTCAGTCGACCTCGAGGCACAAGCCTCAGGCGACGGCGAGGCACAAAGCCTCAGTCGACCTCGAGGCACAAGCCTCAGGCGACGTCAAGGCCGAAAGCCTCAGTCGACGGCGAGGCACAAAACCTCAGTCGACCTCGAGGCACAAGCCTCCGGCGACGTCAAGGCAGAAAGCCTCAGTCGACGTCGAGGCACAAAGCCTCAGTCGACGTCGAGGCACAAGCCTCAGACGACTTCGGGGCACAAAGCCTCAGACGACGTCGGGGCACAAAGCCTCCGTCGACGTCGAGGCACACAGCCTCAGACGACGTCGAGGCACAAAGCCTCAGTCGACGTCGAGGCAGAAGACTCAGCCGACATCGAGGCACAAAGCCCCAGTCGACGTCGAGGCACAAAGCCTCAGTCGACGTCGAGGCAAAAAGCCGCGGTCGACGTCGCGGCACAAAGCCTCCGTCGACGTCGCGGCACAAAGCCCCCGTCGACGTCCAGGCACAAAGCCCCCGTCGACGTCCAGGCACAAAGCCGCCGTCGACGTCCAGGCACAAAGCCTCAGTCGACGTCGAGGCAGAAAGACTCAGTCGACGTCGAGGCACAAAGCCCCAGTCGACGTCTAGGCACAAAGCCGCAGTCGACGTCGAGGCAAAAAAACCTCAGCCGACGCAGAGGCACGAAGCTTCAGCCGACGTCGAGGCACGAAGCCTCAGTCGACGTCGAGGCACAAAGCCTCAGTCGACGTCGAGGCACAAAGCCTCAGTCGACGTCGAGGCACAAAGCCTCAGTCGACGTCGAGGCACAAAGCCTCCGTCGAGGCACAAAGCCTCCGTCGAGGCACAAAGCCTCCGTCGAGGCACAAAGCCTCCGTCGAGGCACAAAGCCTCCGTCGAGGCACAAAGCCTCCGTCGAGGCACAAAGCCTCCGTCGAGGCACAAAGCCTCCGTCGACGTCGAGGCACAAAGCCTCCGTCGACGTCGAGGCACAAAGCCTCCGTCGACGAACGCAGCCTCAGTCGACGTCGAGGCACGAAGCCCCAGTCGACGTCGAGGCACACCGAAGTCGAGGTTCAGAAGTCGGCACCGTACCAATGAAACTGGTAAGAAAGGTGCAGCAGTACGCTCCATAAGGGCAACCTCGTGAAGAGTATTCCCATGAAAGGAGGCACGCATCGGAGGTCTCGTCGAGGCGGGCACGATCGCACTCGATGCCTGGAATGCCTGAGACTCAGCCGGTGGCGTTACCAAGGTAACGCACCTAGAAGAAGGAAAGAAAGAAAAACTTACCGGGGATCGAAGCTGCACAGTCCGATTCCAACGAAGGAAGAGGGTCCCGGCCATTCTGCTCACCCAAGGTGAGCCCAGAGAGAGGCCAGGGAAGAAGAAAATACAGCTGCAGGCAAATGAGGCCTAGCCGCATGGCTGAGGCCCCAGAAAGGCCTGCCGGAGGAAAAACACAATAAAAAGTCCTTTTTTTTTTTTTTTTTTTTTTTTTTGAAACAAAGAAATACACAATCAATTAACAAACGCACAGCGACTCCTTAACAAAATAAAGAAGCCGCGGTGCCAGAAAGGCACTTAGAAGAACGCAGAGAAGAGAGACAGGGTCTTTCTGGCTCAGCGGAAAACTAAGAACTGAGGACCATGAGGAGGGTATGCGCCCTCTAGTGGATCAGGAATGCACACACATGCGTGGTGCAGTGTGCAAACTTGAAACTTCAATCAAGTTTGCTTGAAAAGCTGTCCGCGCTGGGGCTCCGTGGATGACGTCACCCACATGTGAGAATATGCTGCCTGCTTGTCCTGGGATAAATTAAGAAATGAAGAGTCCTGGAGTGGCCGAGAAAAAGCCCTGATCTTAATCTAACTGAAATGCTGTGGTATGATTTGAAATGGGCTGTCCATGCAAGAAACCCCTCAAACATCTCACAGCTGAAAGAATTCTGCATTGAGGATTTGGTCAAACTTTCCTCAGATCGATGTCAGAGACTCATAGATGGCTACAAGAAGTGTCTCACTGCAGTTATTTCAGCCAAAGGGGGTAACAATAGCTATGAAGGTGTAGGGTGTCCTAATTTATTATCAGTTAGAATATACATTTTTCTAGATATCTTTTGTTTCATGAATAAATCAAGGAAAAATTTTGTTGTTTACCTGCAAGTATATTACTTTCTTTTCCAGAGATAAATTAAAAAAAGATCTGACATTGATATATGAACATTTCTTAAGAACTGAATATTTCATGGTGTGTCCTAATTTTTTTACATAACTACACATGACAAGTCACTGAGTGAATAAAGCAGAGTCGCGAAACACACCAGCTCACCTGTTTTCTTTGGATATCTCCACCGTTTGTTCACTTGTGGTCGGTTTGTGGAGGTGATTCTCCTGTGCTGTATGCCTGTCTAAGTGTACCACAATTTTATTTTTTAGAATACCGTATTTGCCGGCGTATAAGACGACTTTTCAGTACCTTAAAATCCTCCCCAAAGTCGGGGGTCGTCTTATACGCCGGGTACTGTTTACATGCCCTTACTTTACATTAGAGAGCTGCACGGGGACGCCCCTAGGGTCGCGGGGATCCCATGGGGACGCCTCCGAGGGTCGCGGGGCTCCTGCGGGGCTGGATGTACTCAGTCTTCTGGATGTACGCGGCTCTTCTTCTCCCTACCTTCTCTGCTTGCAGCACAGAGCCGAACGGAAGTCTTCCCGACGTCAGCGCTGATGTCGGAGGGGAGGGAGGGCTTAAACAAAGCCCTCCCTCCCTCCGACGTCAGCGCTGACGTCGGGAAGACTTCCGTTCGGCTCTGTGCTGCAGGCAGGGCAGATAAGGAGAAGGAGAGTAGCCTTGCGGTTCGAGTGGCTACCAAGGGAGAGGGGCGGCCCGCCCCGCCCCGGTTGCAGCACAGCCGGCAAGGTTCCCTTACTTTTGTGGCACTTCCCCGACCGACCAATAACAGCCCGGGTCCGACAATCCTCCCTGCCCTGTAGCCGCGAATCTAAATTACCTTCTTACAGCAGCTGTAAGAAGGTAATTTAGATTCGCGGTTAAGGGCAGGGAGGTTTGTCGGACCGGGGCTGTTGTCGGTCGGTCGGGGAAGTGCCACAAAAGTAAGGGGACCTGGCCGGCTGTGCTGCACCGTTGGCGGTAGAGAAGGAGGGGGGGAGAAGGACACTGAAAGGCCATGGTGAAGACAGGAGGGGGGGGAAGGACTCTGAAAGCACTTAAAGACAGAGGAGGGAGAAGGACGCTGAAAGCACATGGGGGAATACAAAGGGGTGGAGAAGGACGCTGAAAGGCCATGGGAAGGGCGGGGGGGGAAAGGACTCTGAAAGCACTTGTGGAAGACAGAGGGGGGAGAAGGATGCTGAAAGGACATGGGGAAGATGGGGGGGAGAAGGACACAAAGGAAATGAGGAAGAGAGAGTAGGGAGAAGACGCTGGCAGGGAAGAAGACAGATGCCAGACTATGGGGGGAGCGGAGAGAAGAAGATAGGTGCCAGACCAATTTGGAAGGGGGAAGAAAGGGAGAGGCACAGTAACAGAGCAAATGGAAGATGCAGAAGGAAGAGAGATAGTGGATGGAAGGAATTGAATGAGAACATGAGGAAAGCAGAAACCAGGCAACAAAGGTAGGAAAAGAATTCTATTTCTTTTTTTTTTTTTTTTGCTTCAGGATAAAGTAGTATATTAGTTGTGTTGATAAAAATTTATAAACATTAGAGGCTCTGGTAGAAACCCATTTACAAAGTATGTATTCTTCCCAATTAATATTTTCAAATTAATAGTCTTTTTGCTTATTTGTAAATGGGTTTCTACCAGAGCCTTTAATTCAGTAGCATAATTAAATGAAATAACTATTTCTGAAGTTTATAGGGACGGGCGGGGACGGAGGGGATTCCTCGTGGGGACGGGTGGGGACGGAGGGGATTCCTCGTGGGGACGGGTGGGGACGGAGGGATTCCTCACGGGGACGGGTGGGACTTTGGCAGGGACGGGTGGGGACGGGTGGGATTTCTGTCCCCGCGCAACTCTCTACTTTACATGCCCTAACATCTCCTTCCTTACCTCCTTACGGTGCTTACGGTACTAGTAAACCTGCCGGGACATCAGCGGGGCCATGGCGGGACATCAGTGTGACAAGGGTGCCAGCTCCTTCATCCTGCGCAGCGGGAAGCAGCGGCGCTCTGGCCCCACCCCTTTTCTCTTTACTACGTCTCTCGCACATGCGGCCGTGTGTGGAGTCTAGCCCTTAAGGAAGTTGCGGGGGCGAACAGGAGGCTTTTGAAGGCTTTTAAAGGGAAACTGTCATGCCAGCAAACTTGCTAGGGACTTGCCCGGCACTTGCTCTCTCCCTCTATGTGTTATCTTCCTTCTATCATTGACAGTTTCAGTTTGGTTAACAGTTTAGAAAACAAATAGCATGGCAGCTCCCATGGGTTTATTCTATTCAGCTTTAGTGAATTAATTAAAATTGTTGAAATAAATTCTGATGTTCTTTTAAGTTTTATTTGTTGTGCAGAAGGTGTGCGGAAGAAGGGGTAGTCTTATACGGCGAGTATATAACAAACTCTATATTTTAACTGTAAAAGTTGGGGGGTCGTCTTATACGCCCAGTCGTCTTATACGCCGGCAAATACGGTAGTTTCTGCCATTTTGCCCGGCACTGAAGTCAGGTTTACTGGCTGTATTCCATCCCCCATTTGTATGTGAGGGCACTAGAGAGGGGTTGAGGTCTCCGGCCAGGACATCGGGACCGAAGAGGCAGTAAGATGCAAACAGTTCAATTTCCAGGCTTTTTGAGGCAGAGATCTCCCTGTAAGCTGCATCAGCTTCCATTCTTGCAGTTCCCAGTATACAGCATGGCACAGTGAATAACAGGTTGACAGTCTAAAAGATCAATTTGGGGGGACTTCAACATTAGTCCTAGGTCTCCTCATCTAGAAAATCCCCAAATCACAATTTTAATTTTTCGGGGTGGCTTTCCCAGACCATTTTAGCACTGAAATCGCTGCCATGGCAGCCACCTTAGATTTCCCAATTTCAATTTAAAAGCTTATTTCTGCCTCAAAACACCTTGTTTGTGTTTAGAAACAGGTGGGATGGACTCAAGGCAGAATACTTCAGATTCATGCCCTGTTTGCGGCGGATGGCAACCGGAGGAGCAGCCATGTTCCACATGCCATGTGGCACATACCCCTGCTCCCTCGGAAAGTTCTGGGTCCCAGTCTGCCTGGAGACCATCTAAAAAGTTCAGGGGACAGCTTGAGTGCATCCCTGGTGCAACACAGTCGTGATACAGTGGCAAAATACCACAAAGTGCAAAATAGGGACTACAGGGGTACTCTGCCACTCAGAGGCAGGGGTTTTCCCCTCCCCCCCCCCAATTCATTAATATAATGTTTCAGGCCTATCTGATTTACCAGGGCTCCATGAATCCATCTGGTATTGCAGTCCTGCTAGCACCGGGGGTTTCCCCCAAGAAAAGCACAAGTTTCTAGCAAAAGGGCCGTGCGCAGCCTGGGGACAGTCCGCCTGCAGATGACTCGGATGGCCCAGATTCTATTTTATGCCTTTACTTTCTCTGATGGAACTTTTACACTGCAGCACCCAGATCTGGGGGATGCTCTGGAACTTGGGTAGACCCCACTATGCACAAACTGTTCAGGTCTTCAGCGCTAACAGAGTTGATTTAGGAATCAAAGTTAGACTTCAGATCTCTGAAGCACAGCGCTCTCTTATGAGTGACTCTAAGTCACAGTCCTCCTGTTTTCCAGAGCATCCAGATTATACAAGGATGCTTACGATCATTTGGAAGTGCCAGAAGGGATCACTTGGAAGTGCCAAGTCTTTTTGTTTCCCTAAAGGTAGTTTCTTCGGTGACACAGGTTGGCAAGCACACATCTCTTCCCAGTGCAAGTGGCATGATGGTGAAAGACTCACAATACTGCAAAATAGATTTTGTACTCCAGCAGCTTTTCAACTCCTCGGCCTCTGGTTTGAAAGCGGACATGGCAGCTTCCTTTGTCACTAGAGCCTATCATTTTAACTTGTCACTCGATCCAGACACTATTGTGGACAAAGATCTGCCACTTTTGATTACACTGGTCAAATAAGGGAAAGGGGACAAGTTACAAACAATGTAACAGGAGTGATAAAATGCAAGTGTTGAACTGAAGGAAAAAAAAAAAAAAAAAGCTTGTTAGGCAAGCTAAGTTTGCCTAAGTTATTTGACTATAAGCTATAGTAAACCGTAGTTTTTTTCACAACGTAAAACATATATGAATTGATATAACCTCTGGTTTACTTGTCCATGCGATGATTGGGCTGTGAGGTGGTTTTTCCTCTGGGGTTCGCCCCAGTTTTCCCCTCCATGATTCTGAGCAAGCTTGTGAACTCTGTTATATCATCCATATAATACTTTTGATTACACGGCTGATGCCCTGTATGATTTTTTCAGAGTTGTGAACAAGCTGTCGGCTCATTCTATTTCTGCACACAGAATGCTGTGGATTAGACACTGGTCAAGTGATTCTTCTTCCAAGGCGACTCTGTAAGCTGCCATTTAAGGGGAAGTGCCTTTTGATAAGGGCCAGGACAACTTTAAGGCTAGTGTACAGGACCGCAAACAGAAATCCTTACCCGACAGCAGGTTCCAGTCCTCTAAGGGATCATGGAGAGGTTCCTCAGGCCAGAAACCATTTTGGAACATCAGACAAAGGTTTGGCAGGACTAGGTGCCCACAATCATCAGGAGACCGCTCTACCTCCACCTCACAGAAGCCATTATGATGTCAGGACAGTGGCCGATCCTCCACACATTGTAGGGAGGCTTTCAGCATTTCTAGAGGATCGGTCGGAAATCACCACGGATCGCTGGGTGCTGGACATTCTCCAGAAAGGGTACAAACTCAAGTTCTACCATCCCCTTCTGGATCTTTTCCTGCATTTCCCAGACGGAAGTAAAGATCAGAGCAACCGTCCAGAGATTGCAGGATACAGAAGTCAGAGTACATGCCGTATCAGACTGGCAGTTACACGATATACTTTATCGTGCCAAAAAAAGGATCCGAGACTTGGAGCCTGATCCTGGATCTCAAGGCAATCAATGCAGCCTTCAAAATCCTGCACTTCCAGATGGAACCGGTGCAGTCTGTGATCTCATCAGTGACACCTGGAGAGTTTCTAGCCTCTCTGGATTTAACAAAGGTCTAGCTGCATATCCCCATATTCCCAGAGCACAGGAGTTATCTGAGGTTCTATGCCTTGCTGCATAAGCCTTTCAGTGCTATATAGTGATAAGTAATAGTAGTAGTTGGAGCAGTACTTCCAGTTCACAGCTCCGTCATTTGGGTTGGCTACAGCGCCTCAAACCTTCACCAAGGTGATGGTGGTAGTTGCAGCTTATCTGTGCAGACTTGGCATTCAAGTCCATTTGTATCTGGACGATTGGTTCATCGGAGCCCAAACCAGGCAGTTTGCTAGGTTGTCCAGTTGCTGCAGAAGCTGGACTGGGTGATCAACTTTCAAAAGAGTTTCCTCATTCCAACGCAAGAGTTTTGCCATGGGTGTGGATGGAATATTTTTCTGGAGGCACGCAAGGAGAAGCTTCTCCAACAGATCCAAACTCTTCTACATACGCTTGTTCCCACAACCTGGCAATATTTGCATGTGCTAGGGTCGATGGTTACGACTGTAAACATCATCCCCTGGACAAGAGCCCAATTACGGCCGCTCCAAGAGGTGCTCCTTTCCTGTTGGTGTCCTCAAAGGGATTCACTGCATCAACAGCTCCTCTGGACAGCGGCGGCTCGTCAAAGTCTAGTATGGTGGTTGAATCCTCTTTTTCTCTCTCCAGGACTTCCACTCCCTTAGCTCGACCAGGGTGATTTGATAGCAGATGCCAGCTTTTAAGGCTGGGAGGTGCACTTGAGGAATGTTCGGTTCTGGAAAACTGGTTTCCTTTCCAGAGGAAATGGTTGATCATTTGATTGGAGCTTCGGGCGATTCATTTGGCTCTCCTGTGATTCAAGAATGCACTGCAGAACAAAGCGGTTACAGTCTTCTTGGGCAATAGGGATGCAAGGAGTGCAATTCTACGAGTAGAAGGCCAAATGCTTTTTCACTGGGAAGAAACTCATCTACTAGTTTTCGGTGGCAAACATGGCAGGTGTGGACAAAGTACAGGCAGATTTTATCAGCTGCCAAACCCTGGATCCCAAGGAGTGGTCACTATCCCATGATAAGTAAGTGGGAACATTCAATGTTTAACCTGATGAAGTCAGCTTTCAACAAGAAAACAGATTGGTTCTTCAATCTATGACACGAGCCAGAAGTGAGGTCTGGATGCCATGGTTCAGTTGTATCCCAGGTCAGAGCTTCTTTACAGATTCCCTCCATGGTCCATGATAGGCCATCTGCTGTACAGAATCCTGGCGCGCCAGGGAAGGGTGATTCTGGTAGCACCAAACTGGTCAAGGTGCCTATGGTTTGCAGACCTGGTACATCTACAACTGGGATAGGGTCTCAAATTTCCACCATTCACCCCTCCTCACACATGGCCCAATAGCCCTGCAGGATCCAGAACGTTTTAGTCTTTTGCCATGGCTCTTGAGCATACAGTGCTAATTCACAGGGGCTACTTGAAGGTGCAGAGTACGCAAAGACCTGGGAGTATTTCCAATCTTGGTGTATCCTCCTTAAGGGCAAGAACCCAGGCTTCTTGCTTTGGTCCTAAGCCCCACGGGATCTTCCTTGCGGCTCATTCGGATGCAGTTAAATATTTAAAGGGCACGTTATGGCTCCGCCCTCCATTGTGACAGCCATTCCTGAATTGGAATCTTAACCTGGTTCTCAGCACACTTGCAAGTCCACCCTATGAAATGCTAGACCAAACTTCTGTGATGGATCTCACCATCTAGACAGTATTGCTAGTGACCATTACCTCTGCCTGGAAGGTGTTCAAGTTTCAGGCTTTGTCCTGTAGATATCCTTTTCTTAGAATTACAGACTCTAGTGTGACTCAGTGCACTATCCCCTCTTTCCTGTCTAACGTGGTCTCCAGCTTCCACATCCATCAGAAGGTGCGTCTGCCAGCTTACGTGCCTTTGGATTCATGAAAACATGAAATCTCTGAACATGTGCAGGCATTTGCTGAGATATTTGGAAGTCATGTTTTGTGTGTCAGATCATCTATTTGTACTGGTTGGCGTGGTCTGAAAAGGCCAACCAGCATCGAAGGCATCGATTTCTAGGTGGATTCATATGGTCATTTCTTCTGCCTCTATCAGAGCTGGACAGCCGCCTCCTATCATGGCAAGGGCCCACTCCATGCGAGGTGTTGCTTCCTCATGGGTGAAATCTTTAACAATTTCCTCAGAAGAGATTTGTAAAGCCACCACTTGGGTCTTCTCTGCATAAATTTCACAAAGTTTTATGGAACAGATGTAGCAGTCAAGCGGGATTCCGAATTTGAATCTTTGTTCCTGGTGGCAGGCTCATCGGTCCCAGTATAAATTTGCTCAGTTACATCCTGAGAGTTCAGAAATAGAGTGGGGTTATACAAGAAGCAAAGATTAGGTTCTTACCTCGTTAATCTTATTTCTTGTAAACCCATACTCTATTCCTGAAGTCTGCCCTGGGAGATTCTGATTTGCCTGCTATCTACCTCAATCAGTACTAGTAGTTGGACTTCTTGTTTCTTTGCCTAGCTTTAGCAAGAATACCATCCATGAATATTACCTTCTTTACTCCGGAAGGTCTATCGGTTATATGCCCCACACTGTCGGCGCAGACAGGTCTCATGGTTCAGTTGTTTATTCTATTTGCTATATGTTTATTTGTTGTAGTGATTTATAATATGAGCAGATTAGATGCGTTTCTCGGGGACTTTCCCCTTACCCTCCCCTCTTTTGTGTTCTCTACAGGAATAACTGTCTGCTTTGTTACATAAAGAGGAATTGGAGGGCAGTCAAGATGTAAGAGAGGAGGACCAAACGCATTCAAATGAAGCTTCCTACAAGAGATCCAGCGAGAAGGGATTGAATGCTCGAGAGCTCAGGAATAGAGCGTGGGTTTAAAAGAAACAAGATTTAACAAGGTTAAAAACCTAAATCAAGATGGCGTTCGGTACCTGTGTCTGGTGAGACGCTGTGGGAATTATAGATCGTTTATTTTCTTGTAAACTGCGATGCCGAAGAGACGGGGTAAGAGCACTGCTGCAGTCTTGAGGCGCTCTGAACACCCCCTCTCACTTCCATCGAGCAGTTTTTGCAGCGCCTTCAGAGGGAGCCTGCAGTTTCGGGGAATCGCCCGCTGGACCCTGCAGCGTGGAGTGATGCCGACCCGGAAGTCCCAGGGCTAGATACAACTCTGAGCCCCGACCAGAGGACTCCACCTCCCCCACCCCTGAGTGCGAGCTCCCCACGCGAAGGGAGTGGGCTAGAAGCAGCAGCACTCCCTGACCGAGAGGCTGTAACACCTGGGAGCCAGTAAGAAGTCTCGATGGCTTTTCTAAGCCCAGAGACAGTTCCAGCGGACAGGAGATCTGAGGGAGGAGAAAAACCGGACTGGCAGATAGAGGGAAGTCAAGGTGAGCAGTTTTCAACTTTACATGAGCCTTCCTTTAAATATGAAAAACTGGCTGAAGTGACTCTTGACTCACTATGGGACTTGGTTTCTAAACTGGGAGACTCACTAACCAAACAGATTAAAGAAGGTGAAAAGAATATAAGAATTCAAAAACAAACAATAGAGGAAAATAAACAGGAAATTTCCAATATCAAAGAAAAAGTAGGAGAAATTGAAAAAGAAGTAGTAATGATTAAACAAGTTCAATCTACAATAATAAAAGATAATCAAGTTATTAGAAGAAAATTGGAAACAATGGAAAATAATTATTGGACTAATAATCTGCGCTTGCTGAACTTCCCAAAAGTTCCATCTATAAACCCAAGGGAGATGATAAAAAGGTACTTTGTAGAGATATTAAATATTCCTGAGGAATCAATACCTCCTCTCACTCGGGTATACTATTTGCCTATTAAAGTAATGGATCAGCAAGCGGAGGATCAGAAACAGGTTGTACAAGACCCTCAACTAGATCTGACAACAATTCTGGAAGTATCTGACAAAGACTTGGCTAAACCAGCAACTCTTTTATTATCTGTGGCGTTGTTGCCAGATAAAGATTGGATACTAAAAATGTTTTTTAAAAATAAAAATAAGGAATTCCTGGGTTTGAAAATTCAAATATTTCCAGATGTTAGTAGAGAAACTCAGAACCGTAGACGTCAATTTCTTCTGATGAAAGCAGGAGTTGCACAGTTGGGTGGTATTTTCTTTTTACGCTTCCCATGTAAATGTATAATAAGGTATCGAGATAATAAATATGTGTTTTTTGAACCGGCTCAACTTACAGCTTTCTTGACGCTGAAACGTTTGGAAAAGGAAGGAACAACATAATAACAACAACAAATGGACTTGATTAATAGAATATAAGCTCCTTAATCCAGTCACTAGATACTTTTTTTCTTGTATAGAATTTATTAATTGATTTCCTTAAAGTTCACTCGTAAATCCTTGAATCATCTTTTTTTTGAGGACTTGAGATTGTTTGAGTAGAGATTTATTATTACGGAAATTACTTTCCTTTTTATTTTTCTTCCTTTTTTTAAATATGTGTATGATCAGACAATCTTTCTGTACAAAATGTTTGATTTTGTTAAAATTTAAAATTGATAAATAAAGAATTTTTTTTAAAAAACCCTAAATCTTTCCTTATTCTATAAATTGTGCACTAATCTTAAATTTGAGCACACAAATTTATAGAATTAGGGGGTACATTACCAAGTCAATAATTTAGAAACCAAGAACAATTGCTACATGTCATCTAATATAATAAAGAGCTAGCCGCGCATGCGCAGTCCTATTTGCGTGTTCCGTGCGCTGTAGGTCTGTGGCTGCAGGAGTGCGCATGCGCGAGTCCCCAGCCTTGACCGCGGCTTGAGGCGTATGTGCCAGTTAGCTGCATCGGGCGACAGGAGCGGCTCTGGCAGCAGATGGCGGGAGGAGGGCTCATGGTCCTGCCGCCGCTGCCGCTCCTGTTTACAGCGGCCTGCACGTCGCCGACTCACCCCCTCCCGCAACAACCGCTACCGCTCCTGTTCTTCCCCTCCCTCCAGTCACCGCTGCCATTCTTATTTAAAACGGCCTGCTGAGGTTCGCGGCTGGCTGTAGCGAACCTCGCAGGCCACTCTCCACATGGTAGCACGTTCCCTCTGACGCGATCGCGTCAGAGGGAACATGCTACTGAGGTGAACAGCAGCCTGCGAGGTTCGCTACAGCCGGCCGCGAACCTCAGCAGGCCGTTTTAAATAGGAATGGCAGCGGTGACTGGAGGGAGGGGATGAGGAAAAAGAAGGGCCATGGAGCAGGCAGGAAAGGGGGCTGTTTTGGTGGGAGGGTTGTGCTGAGTGCAGATAGCAATCATGGGGGGGGGGATAGAAAGGGGCCATGGAGCAGGTAGGCATTGCAGAACAGGGGGAGAGGGAAAGGAGGCTGCTTTGGGGGGAGGGATGTGCTGGGGGCAGACAGCAATCAGGTGGGGGAGGAACAGAAGGGGGCCACGGAGCAGGTAGGCATTGCAGAACAGGGGGAGAGGGAAAGGGGGCTGCTTTGGCAAGCAGGGGGGCCAGGGAGACAGACAGAAAGAAAGACGGACAGACAGGAGACCAGGGAGAGACACAGACACAAAGAATGACAGACAGACAGCGTCCAAGGAGAGAGAGACAAATTTAAAAAACCCAGACATACGGACATCTATTCTGGGCGGCGGGAGGAAGGCAGTATGGAGTGCTGCTGGGAGGAGGGCTTCGAGCCGCACAAGACTGTCCCCAAAGCCCCTGCGGAGAGTTGGGCCAACCTCTCCTTCCTCACCGACGCCGAAGAAGCTGCAGGCCCCGTTCCCTGTCGCGCTCTGAGCACTCACGATTAGCTGAAGGGTGTCATGCCAGTGCTGCAGGTACAGGGGGATGCTTTTGTTGCAGAGGTGTGCTGGGGGGTAGACAGCTTTGGTTGGGGGGGAGGGGGAAGACACAAGGGGGTCAGGAAGAGGGAAAGGGGTATGCTGGGGGCAGACAGCTTTGCTCTGGGTGGGGCGGGGGAATGACACAAGGACACAGACACAAAGAATGACACACAGGGGGCCAGTGAGACAGACAGAAAGGAAGACATTCAGGAAAGACAGCCAGTGTCCAAGGAGAGAAAAACAAATAAACAGACAGACAGACAGCGGCCAAGGGGAGAGAGAGAAAGAAAGAAAGACAGACACACACATCTATTCTAGCACGGGCTTAAAGACTAGTCATGAATAATGCTCTATGACTAAATTCTTATTCATATTATACTTCTTTCAAAATAACTTACATTTTTCTTAATTCATACAACATATGCCTACAGGTTAAACACTTACCAAGAATTTCATCAAAGATCTTATATAATCCAGGTACAAATGTAATGTCTCTACAGTTCAATCCTACATCTTCATCATATACCCACATTGCCTAAACAAAAAGAATGAAAAATTGTGTTGGTTATTTTTTTTAACTCAAAACATAGTTACTTTATAGATATATGAAAAAGATTGCATTTATATAGTGTCAGGACTATAAAATTACATATAAAAATGTAAACCACTCTTTTGGAAGTAATTTGAGTATGATGAATTTTTCAATTTCCATACTACAAAACAGTTTCCTCGGGGGCTGTGCCTCCTCAAATATCCACACATCGGCCCAGATTTAACTAGCTTTGCTCTTTAAAGCTAGCTTACTTTTTGAATTCATTGACAAACCATATGGTGTGCTGGAAAAACCAGTCTGTTGGTATTCTCGCGAGAATTCATGTGAGCCAGTCAGGAAGCTACACAGCACCGAGCAGTAGCGCCAAAGCGAACTCCTGCTCCATGCCGCTCAGCAGCAGCCACCACCGACTGGGTTAGCAGTGGGGCAGGAGCATGGAAAGCTTACTCCTGCCCGCTGAACCTTTGGACCATCACAGATTGGCAGAGGAGGTACAAGGACAGGACAGGGCAGGGAGGGGGAGACAGGGTGCAATGCCTGGCGGCGGCCTGCAATAATTCTGGGAAGGGGTGCTGGCCTGAGTATAAACTGGGACCCCCATTTTTGAGCCAATTTTTTGGCCCAAAAATCCCAGTTTATATTCAAGTATATACGGTATATTTAACCAGTAACAGTTCTAAGCAAAATGTAACAAAAATACAATATACTGTAGTATCTAAGGAAAAAAAAAAACCTATAGCAACAGGATACTGGGATAGCTATTGGTCTGACCTAGTATGGCTATCCTTATATTCTTAGGGGGAGATCATAAGTAGTGATGATGAAGAGGCATCAAAGTGAAGTAATGTTCTTAGGTTCCAACTACTGAAGTCTCCAGAAAGCTCACTCCAGTCTAACTACACCCTCCCAGCCATTGAAGCCCTCCCCAGCTCATCCTCCCCAAATGGTCATATACAGACAAAGACTGTGCAAGTCTGCCCAGTACTGGCCTTAGTTCTTCAATATTTACTATTATTTTCTGATTCTAGATCCTCTGTGTTCATCCCAAGCTTTTTTGAACTCAGTCACCATTTTCTTCTTCACCACCTCTCTCGGAAGCGCATTCCAGGCATCCACCACACTCTCTGTAAAGAAGAATTTTTTACATTGCTCTTGAGTCTACCACCCCTCGATCTCAAATTATGTCCTCTGGTTTTACCATTTTCCTTTCTCTGGAAAAGATTTTGTTCTATGTTAATACATTTCAAGTATTTGAACGTCTGAATCATATCTCCCCTGTCCCTCTTTTCCTCTAAGGCAGGGGTAGGCAATTCCGGTCCTCGAGAGCCGAAGCCAGATCATGTTTTCCGGATATCCACAATAAATATGAATAAGATAAATTTGCATCTCAAGGAGGCAGTGCATGCAAATCCTTTTCATACATATTAATTGTGGATATCCTTAAAACCTGACCTGCTCTGGCTCTCGAGGACTGGAATTGCCTACACCTGTTATAAGGTATACATATTCAAGGCTTCCAGTCTCTCCACATGTCTTTTGGCGCAAACCTCCTATCATTTTCGTCACCCTCCTCTGGACCGCTTCAAGCCTTTTTGTGTCCTTCGTCAGATAGTCTCCAAAACTGAACACAATACTCTAAGTGCAACCTTACCAACGACCTGTACAGGGACATCAACACCTTCGTTCTTCTACTGGTTACGCCTCTCTTTATACAGCCCAGCATCCTTTTGGCAGCAGCCACCGCCTTGTCGCACTATATTTTCACCTTTAGATCTTCGGACACTTATCACCCCAAGGTCCCTCTCCCCGTCCATGCATATCAGCCTCTCACCTCCCAGCATAAACGACTGCTTCCGATTATTAATCCCCAAATGCATTACTCTGCATTTCTTTGCATTGAATTTTAGTTGGCAGATATTAAGATCATTCCTCTAACTTTTGTAGATCCTTTTTCATGTTTTCCAGTTCCTCCTCAGTGTCTACTCTGTTACAAATCTTGGTATTATCAGCAAAAAGGCAAACCTTTCCTTCTAACCCTTCAGCAATGTCACACACAAACATATTGAACAGGATCAGCCCTAGTCAAACCTTGAGGGACTCCACCACTCACCTTTCCTTCCTCCAAACGACTTCCATTAACCACTATGACTAAATTCTTATTCATATTATACTTCTTTCAAAATAACTTACATTTTTCTTAATCCATACTACATATGCCTACAGGTTAAACACTTACCAAGAATTTCATCAAAGATCTTATATAATCCAGGTACAAATGTAATGTCTCTACAGTTCAATCCTACCATCTTCATCAAATACCCAAGTCTGTCCGTCAACCAGTTTCTAATCCAGTTCTCCACTTTGGTTCCTAACTTTAGCCCTTCAAGCTTGTTCAAGAATCTCCTATGAGGAACCGTGTCAAAGGCTTTGCTGAAATCTAAGTAAATTACATCTAGAATGTGTCCTCAATCCAGCTCTGGTCACCCAATCAAAAAATTCAATCAGGTTCATTTGGCATGATTTGCGTTTTGTAAAGCCATGTTGCCATTAGATTTCAACAACACTTCCATTATTTTTCCAACCATCAAAGTGAGGCTTACCGGCCTGTAGTTTCCCACTTCATCCCTGTGACCACTTTTGTGAATAGGGACCACATCTGCTCTTCTCTAGTCCCCAGGAACCACTCCCGTCTCCAGAGATTTGTTGAACAAGTCTTTAATAAGATCTGCCAGAACCTCTCTGAGCTCCCTCAGTATCCTGGGATGGATCCCATCCGGTCCCATCGCTTTGTCCACCTTCAGTTTTTCCAAGTTGTTCATAAACACTCCTCCGTGAATGGCGCAGAATCTACTCCTAGTGTAACTTTGCCAGACAATCTCAGTCCTTTTCCAGGTTTTTCTTCCGTGAACACAGAGCAGAAGTATTTGTTTAACACGTTTGCTTTTTCTTCATCACTCTCCTGGCATATTTTAGTTTAGGAATTCCATTTTTCATCTTCCTCCTTTCACTGATATATCTGAAAAAAATTTTGTCTCCCTTTTTTACATTTTTAGCCATTTGCTCTTCCGCCTGCGCTTTCGTCAGGCATATCTCCCTCTTGGCTTCTTTCAGTTTCACCCGGTAGTCCTTTCTGTACTCTTCTTCTTCTCCACCACTAGTTTAAAGAACCACGTCGGTTTTCTTTTTCTCTTGTTTTTATTTATTTTCTTCACATAAAGGTTCTGTAGCCATTTTTATAGCTCCTTTCTGCTTAGACCACTGTTTTCCCACTTCTCTTATGTCCTCCCATCCTAACAACTCTTTTTTCAGGTACTCTCCCATTTTATTAAAGTCCGTACATTTGAAATCTAGGACTTTTAGTATCGTGCGGCAGAGTCTTTGCCGATGCCTCCTTTGGAACACGTACACTTAATGCATGGAGCAGAGTCTTTGCGTGTGCCTTGAGGTTCTTCCACTCAGCCTCCTCTGCTTCGTTCCACAGCCTCCAGCCCTATCCATTCTCTGGGGACTTCGTAGGGACACGCTCTCCTCGATTGTCGAGACCTGCTTCGAGGCACAGCTCGCATCATCGATCGAGGCATTCTTCGAAGCATTCATCCAGGCATGTCTCGCCTCATCAGAAGCAGCCTTTCCTTCAATATTCCCCACCGCCTGCTTCGACCCTTCCGCTTCCGGATCTCGAAGAACCTCGAGGCACACGCAAAGACTCTGCTCCTTGCATCAAATGTATGGGTTCCAATGGAGGCATCGGCAAAAACTCTGCTCCTTGCAATGCATGCCGAGATGCCAGACCAGACACTCGCAGAGACTCTGCTCCATGTAGAGAGTGTGCATATGACTGAGGCACAGGAGGCGGCTCGACCTCGCAGGAGACCTCCGCATGCCCAGGCTGGATTTGTGAGAGAAGCTTCGGCCCCATGGTAGTAAAGAGCTGAATGAATTGCTTCTCCAATAAGGTCTGGAACGAAGCCAGCCAGGATGGATCCGCGTCTCCAACGGGACCACCTGCACGGCCTTCGATCTCCCTCGAGGCAGCGTGAGAATGCTTGGACTTAAAAGCCTTGGGCATTTAAGCACCACGGGCACTTTAAGCACTACCGGGGGAATGGGCTGCTGTGCTATCTGACCTGAAGAGACAGAGGAAGGCACTGTAGCAGGCGTCGAAGACATAGCCGGTACAAACAAGGCAGGTATGATGAGGCTCGGAGCAGAAGCTGTGGAAGCCTGGAGAGCATCGGATGATGTCTAGGGCGAAGCACCCTTCGAGGACGAAAGCTCCATTGAGGACTCCTTACTGAAAAGCTGCTCCCACAGGATGCAACGATGCTTGAAAGCACGAGACGTAAGTGTTGAGCAAGGCTGGCATGATTTCGGAAGATGTTGAGGCCCAAGACTCCGAAGGCAGCGTTGATGAGGGTACGTCAGTGAAATCACGCGCTGGCACTTGGAACACTTTTTAAAGCCGGTTGCAGGCCGGGACATAGGCCGAAAAAGCTCCGCCGCAAGATCGAAGCCGTGGGGCTGCGGCCACATGGCCTGCCCGGTCGAACGAACGGAAGAATTTTTTTTTTTTTTTTGAAAACAAGAAAAACAGCGATTCTGAGAAAAAAGAACCCAAAACCGCAGACAAAAGAAAGCACAAGTGAAAACACTTCACGCAAAGAGTCGAAGACGGACTTTTCGGCTCCGCGGAAAAGTAAGAACTGAGGAGACGCGCCCTGTGTACTGGGCGGGAAAGCACTCGCGCATGCGCGGTGCGGGCGACTCGAAACTTCGAGTTTCTTCAAGCAAGTCTGCTTGTGAGGCGTCCGCATTGGGGCTCCGTTGGATCACGTCACCCACTTGTGAGAATACCTGCCTGCTTGTCCTGGGATAAATAACATAATTAATAAACAAGCATCACAGAGAACAGTTAGAAACAATGTAGAACTAACCTGCTGTTTGCAACAAGCGCCCACTGGAAACTAGCCATCAGTAAAAACTGTACTCACATAAGAGTGAAATCATCCACAGGATCTGTCTACTGGCTGGAACATACTTCAGCCTGTAAGGTGAAAAAAAACAGGGTAGAAAAAGGTAGGCAATTCATAAAAACTTGAGTCTACACTAAAAGAGCAGGTCATAAAGAATCTTCCAGGGACTACCAGAGAGATTATCAACA
This sequence comes from Geotrypetes seraphini, assembly GCF_902459505.1. Lineage (NCBI taxonomy): Eukaryota > Metazoa > Chordata > Amphibia > Gymnophiona > Dermophiidae > Geotrypetes > Geotrypetes seraphini. Next base: position 326,607,600 of record NC_047085.1, on the reverse strand, counting down.
TTAAGAACCTAATCTCCCATTCTGGTACGTCCCTTCCGGATTCTATATGCAAGGTGACGAACCATAGCAATGGCATTGTCCAGGGGGACGAAAGAGCCTGCCTTCAACGCCAAGGACCCAAAAGCGTCATCAGAACAAGCTGCTACATCCACTCGGTAAAATATGGCAAAGATATGAAAAGAACAAGAGGGCATTCGGAAAAGCTGAAAGGGGACAGATTCAAAACAAATGCTAGGAAGTTCTTCTTTACCCAGCGTGTGGTGGGCACCTGGAATGCGCTTCCAGAGGACGTAATAGGGCAAAGTACAGTATTGGGGTTTAAGAAAGGATTGGACAATTTCCTGCTGGAAAGGGGGACAGAAGGGTATAAATAGAGGATCACTGCACAGGTCCTAGACCTGTAGGGCCGTCGAGTGAGCGGGCTGCTGGGCACAATGGACCTCAGGTCTGACCCAGCAGAGGCATTGCTTATGTTCTTATGTTAGCCGACCTGCAAATTTCATCTGGAGGAACTACTTGAACTTCCGCCTACGATGCAGCAACACTTCTAATCAAGCGACTAGAAACTGGCAGCTGCTTGCCATGGGTGATATAAGTCAACAAAATGGCCATAGGGATCCATCGGGTGACAGAAGCCTTAAGCAAGGCTGGGCCGTCAGAACAAAAAGATGATCCAAAAGGCAAATATCAGCAGGTTTTCTCCAAAGAGTTTGAGGAGGACTCTCCGCAAGTCCAATCTGCACAAGATCTGATCTTTTCACACTTACCTTTGGAGCAAAAAGCAGGTAAACGAATTTCCTGGTTGATATGAAAATCAGAAAACACCTTTGGAGAAAGAAACATTACGGAGAACAACTCCCGAGTCTGTTATCCGTAGAAAGGGCTCTCTACATGAAAGAGCCTGAAGCTCCAAAATATGCTACTAGAAAGAGTCTTGCTAATCAGATCCAAAAGCGTAGCATCCTTTAGCAGCTCAAAAGGAGCCTCCACAAGACCCTGCATATAACATTAAGATTCCATGTAGAAAAAGGCTGATGCTAAGAAGGACACAAGTGAATGCTCAAGAGCCATGCCAAAATACCAAACCACTGTGGGTTCTCCATTGGAACCAGACCTTGACTGATTAGGTCATGATGAAGAGGGAGCCTGAGCTTCCTGTCTCGTTGAAGATGGACCAGATCCGTATACCACAGACGGCAAAACCAATCCGGAGCTACCAGATCATCAATCCTGGGTGAGATGCTATCCTGCAGATGACCAGACTAACCAAAGGCCACTGAGGGAACACAAAGAAGATGAACCAATACATCTAGGCCCAAGCTTCCTGGTTCTGTCCTTCAACTGAATTAGTGCCTGACTTTCGAGTCCATCTGTGGCTCGCCTCAGCACTACACTATAAAGACAGAACGCTCTTAGGAAGAAAGACCATTCTCACGGATCCAGGACCTGACGACTGAGGAAGTCTGCTTGCACGTTTTCGACCCCAGCCACATGAGGTGCAGAGAGCCAGAAGATGCACCTCTGCCCATTAGAACAGCATTCAAGTTCCTGGCCTAAGAGAGTGTTTCTTGTGCCCCCTTGTTGATTCACTTATGACACTGCCGTAGAGTTGTCTGAAAACACTCGCACCACTTTCCCTTCTAGGATACAAAGTAGAGTATTCAACGCCAGATGTATGACCCAAAGCTCCAGAAAACTAATCAAATAACACTTCCGAGATGGGAGTTCATTGCCCCTGAATGGAGCGATCTCCGCAATAAGCACCCCAGTCTGCTAGGCTGGCATCAGTCATGAGAGTGATCCACTCTGTGATCCAAAGAGGCTTGCTCTGACTGAGAGCCTCCCCTTAAATCCACCAGCACAGAATGCTGCGAGCTGACTGTCCAAGGGAGAAGCATCTGAAGGGGATGACGTTGCAGGGACCGCCAATAGAGTAACAACTCCTGCAGAGCATGTGTGTTCTGGTCCTGGGCATCGCCTCTAGGAAGGCTCCTATGGACCACAACACCTTCAAATAATGCCAGGTTGTAGGAACTTGGATCGCCAGAAGATCCATGATCTGTTTCTGAACTTTCCATCTGTATGGCTCAGGAAGAAAAATGGCCATGGCTTGAGGCACCACATCTGCGCAGAGGCCCTCCAGACAGGAAGGCAGTGTTTCTCAATGCAATGACTACAGCCACTGAAAGAAACAAAAGATAGTGAGGGCCACTACTGTCCTGTGGGCCTTGCATTGAAGAACACTGACCTATCACATACATGCACAAATATATCATTGTCTTAAAAGGGTACTTCATGCTGGAAAGCTTTTAATTTATTACTAAACATGACACTTCAGAACTCATACAATTGGCTGAAAACTGATGTTATCCCAAGGTTAGAACAAAATAGTTATAAATACTGTGGTATACACAAACTTGCTAAATTTACTGTAAACTATCAGTAACATTTCAGATTTCAAAGAATGTACCTGTGTTACCGGTTCCACTGATCCAATGTATGTGTCAGGACGGAGAAGGATGTGTTCCAATTGTGTCTTTTTCTGATAAACTCTCTCAACTGACATCTTCTTAGAAACGTCATTTTTATTACTTGCTATTGTTTCTTCCTTCTTTACACCATTGTTTTGATTATCAAACAGAGTCTACAAAGCAAAAATTTGTTCTTTAGTATTCAAATTTCATTATAACAATGTTTATATGAACTTCTACAGTCACTTACACTTAAGTTCAAGATTTCCACTCCATTACAACCAAGTAAAACTGCTATCATTGGTGGGGACACAGTAAAGAAAGGGAAAATGATGAAATGCAAGAGAGAAATAGATGGTCTAAGACAACAGTGGAAAAGATGGGCAGAAAAGAACAATGAGACAGAAGATCCCAAAAAGAAAAAAAGGGAGAAAAAACCCCAATCATTTTTAACACATTTCAGGGAAATGAAGCATGACATACTTGATAGGGACGTACAAACTTATTTGAAATGACAGAAAAAGTCAATGATATTTTCCACGTCACTTCAAGCTGTCTCCTCCCCAAACTTCAAAAGAAAACATAAGACAAGAATAAAACCACACTTACCGTAAAGCAGTTACTTACCGTAACAGGTGTTATTCAGGGACAGCAGGCAGATATTCTCGTATGTGGGTGACGTCATCCACAGAGCCCCGGTAAGGAAGGTCACAAGTGCATTACCACTTTAAGAATTTTAGAAAGTTCGTGACCGACCGCACCATACATGGATAACACCTATTACAGTAAGTAACTGTGCTTTATCCCAGGACAGCATATTCTCACATGTGGGTGACCTCCAAGCTAACTAGAATAGGACGGAGGGAGTGTTGGCCTGTCTTTAAGAAAATAAATTCTGTAGTACTGTTTGGCCGAAGTGCCCATCCCGTCTGGAAAGATTCCAGACAGTAATGTGAGGTGAATGTATGAACCGAGGACCAAGTGGCAGCCTTGCAGATTTTCTCTATAGGAGTGGAACAGAGAAAAGCTACTGAAGCTGCCATTGCTCTAACTTTATGGGCTGTGACTTGACTCTAGTTGCAGCCCAGTCCGAGCATAACAGAACAAGATGCATGCAGCTAGCCAGTTGGATATCGTTCTCTTGGAAAAAGGATAGAAACATAGAATATGACGGCAGAAAAGGGCCTTCGGCCCAACAAGTCTGCCCACTCAAATAACCCTCCCCCCTAAGTTCTTCTTTGAAGTGAACCCACATGTTGATCCCATTTATTCTTAAAGTCAGTCACGTTATTGGCCTCAACTACCTGAAGTGGAAGATCATTCCAACGGTCAACCACCCTTTCGGTGAAGAAGAACTTCCTAGTGTCACCATGAAATCTCCTGCCCCTGATTTTTAGCGGATGCCCTCTTGTCGCCCTAGGTCCAGTAAGGAAAAAGATGTCTTCTTCCACCTCAATACGCCCAGTAACGTATTTAAATGACTATCATGTCACCCCTCTCTCTGCGTTCCTCGAGAGAGTATAGCTGCAACTTACCTAGATGTTCTTCATATGGGACATCCTTGAGTCCTGAGACCATCCTGGTGGCCAACCGTTGAACCGATACTATTCTCAGCACATCCTTCTGATAATGTGGCCTCCAAAATTGCAAACAGTATTCCAGATGTGGTCTCACCATCGACCTGTACAGCGGCATCACCACTTCGGGCTTTCGGCTGACAAAACTTCTCCGGATGCAACCCAGCATTTGTCTCGCCTTGGATGAGGCTTTCTCCACTTGATTGGCTGTCTTCATATCTTCACTAATGATTACTCCCAGGTCCCGTTCTGCAACAGTTCTAGTTAAGGTCTCACCATTCAGAGTGTAGGTTCTGCAAGGGTTTCTGCTACCAAGGTGCATAACTTTACACTTCTTGGCATTAAAATTCAGCTGCCAAATAGTAGACCAGTGCTCCAGTAAAAGTATGTCTTGTGTCATAGTGTCGGGCAGGGTACCTCCGCCTATTATGTTGCATAATTTAGCATCATCGGCAAATAATGCAATTTTACCCCGAAGTCCCTGAGACAGATTTCATATGAAGATATCAAATAGGATTGGACCCAGGACCGAGCCCTGCGGTATTCCACTTTGCACTTCCGACTTTTCAGAGGGAGTACCGTTTACCACCACCCTTTAATGTCTGCCACTGAGCCAGTCTTTAACCCATGCAGTTAATATTTCTCCTAGCCCCAACAAACTCATCTTGTTCAAAAGTCTACGGTGTGGGACGCTATCAAAAGCCTTACTGAAGTCCAGATACACTACATCAAGGGACTCTCCCTTATCTAGTTTTTTTGTTACCCAGTCAAAGAAGCTGATCAGGTTAGATTGGCAGGATCTCCCCCTTGTAAATCCATGCTGGTGGGGATCCCTCAGTCTCTCATCATACAGAACCGTATCTAATTTGTGTTTAATCAATGTTTCCATAAGTTTACACACTATTGACGCGAGACTTACTGGTCTGCAGTGCTCCCTCTAAGCGGGCGGGTGTTGTGAGCAAAATTTTTTTCGCTGTGCGCTAAAAATATCGGGCGCCAGCAAATTATGAGCCAACTCGCCCGATTCTCCTCTCGCCGCCCTGCCCGCCGTGCGCTGTGACGTGAAACTTGTGCGCTGGATGTAATATTTTGTGCGCCAGCGCACGCCAGCGCAGCTTAGAGGGAACACTGTGGTCTGTAATTTGCAGTCTCTAACCTGCATCCCTTTTTGTGGAGCAAAATGACGTTAGCTGTTTTCCAGTCTAATGGAACTTTTCCCGTGCTCAGAGAAAGATTGAAGAGTGCGGCTAATGGCTCTGCCAGGACATCTCTCAATTCCCTAAGCACTCTGGGGTGCAATTTATTCGGTCCCATGGCTTTATTCACTTTGAGCCTTGACAATTCTTGGCTGATGCTGCTGGTGGAAAATTCAAAAATCCTGAACGGGTCTTCTGAGCTCTCCCTTGTTTGCAGGTGTGGACCGGATCCCGGTGCCTCACAGGTAAAGACTAAGCAAAAGTATTTGTTCAGTAGTTCGGCTTTATCGGAGTCCGATTCTGCAAAGTTGCCATCGGGTTTCCTCAGGCGCACTATCCCGTCTGTATTCCTCTTTCTATCACTAACATACCTGAAGAAGGATTTATCCCCTTTAATATTCCTAGCTAAATTTTCTTCCATCCGGAGTTTGGCGTTTCTGACCGCTGTTTTAACAGTTCTAGATTTCTCTAGATAAGCTTCTTTGGCGTCTGGTCATTGTGATTGTTTGCAGGATACAAAATGCTCTTTTCTTCTGTTTTACGTGATCTCCACGGAGAACCATTGGGGTTTGTTATTTCTCCGCCGTTTACTCAAGGTTCTTATAAAGAGGTTGGTTGCTTCCTGTAGGGTAGATTTCAGAGTTGACCACATTACCTCCACATCATCTGTTGTGTCTTGGTTTTGCAGTGCCTCAGATACAAAATCTCCCATGCTCTCGAAGTCAGTGCCCTTAAAATTAAGGATCTTCGTTGACGTGTTCGACCTCATGGATCCCTTCCTGAGGTGAAACCACACCATGTTGTGGTCGCTGGAGGCCAACGCCTCAGCTACCGAAACCTCTGTGACGCTATCTCCATTGGTGAGTATCAGGTCCAGAATCGCCTGATCCCTGGTGGGCTCCAGTACCATTTGTTTGAGTCGTGCTCCCCGTATAGAGGTTAGTAGCCTTCTGCTGCTGCTGGAAGTAGCTGAAAGTTTGTTCCAGTTTATATCTGGCATGTTGAAGTCCCCTAACAGTACAGTGTCTCCACGCAGAGTGATGGTTTCGATGTCTATGTTGTCTTGTTGTTTCGGAGGTCTCTATGCAATGCCCAGATACAGGCATTTGCCACTTCCCCTGGCAAGGTTCACCCAGAGGGACTCCCCTGTATACTCGACACCTGTGATTCTGGTAACTTTGATTTCTTCCTTGATATATAGTGCTACCCCTCCTCCGTTTTTGCCTTCTCTGTCTCGGCGGAGTAAGTTATAACCTGGTATAGCCATATCCCATCCATGGGAATCTGTGAACCAAGTTTCAGATATTGCCACCACATCTAGATCGGCACTCCTCATGTCAATCTCTAATTCCAGTATTTTATTGCCTAAACTGCGGGCATTAATGTACATAGCTTTCCATACTTCGTGTTTGCCCGGTCTGTGTGGAGATTTTCCCGCTTGACTTAGTTTGCCCTTTATTTCCCTGTTTGAGTTAATTTGTCCCTTTTGAGTTGGTCTGTCCCCTGCAGTACTGACTGCAGTGTAAGTACTTACCTCAGACTCAGTAATGGAGTAGTTACTTACCATACCGGGATGGTTACTTACCACACCAGGATGAGAATGGGTTCCCTCCCCCAACTCATCTAGTTTAAAGCCCTTTGGAGCAGGTGAGCCAGTCATTTACCGAAGATGTTCTTTCCTCTTCTGGTCAGGTGGAGCCCGTCCGATCCCTGTAGTGCCTCACCGTGGTCCAGGAAGCCGAAGTTCATCTCTCTGCACCATCCGTGTAGCCACTCGTTTGTCTTCTGGATACGATCTTCCCTGGTACTGCCTTGCCTCTCACTGGAAGGATGGAGGAGAAGACCACCTGTGCTCCCATTTGCTTCAGCTTCTCACCCAGGGCTCCTAAATCTTTGGGTATCTCCTCCGGGGTATTCCTGGCGGTGTCATTCGTCCCGACGTGGATGAGAAGCATTGGATAGTGGTCTTGGGGCTTGATCAGTCTCCCTAGGCTTGTGGTCAAATCCCTGATTCTGGTTCCTGGCAGACAACAAACCTCTCTTGATTGTAGATCCGGTCTACATATTGGTCCCTCGGTGCCCCGCAGCAGGGAGTCCCCAATAACTACCACTCTACTCTTCCTCAGGGGAAGCTGATCCGTTGCCCCTGGAGCCCGAGTCATCTGCTGGAAATCCTCTTGAAAGTTGTCCTGAAAGTCGCTGGCTGGTTCTTCCTGTAGAAGCTGGAACCTGTGGTTCAAGGTAATCTGTGGGGTTGATTTGAAGCTTCTCTTTTTGCTTGAAGTAGGGAAAGGTCTTTTGTATTTGCTTGTAGAGGTGACCAGCTGCCAGGAATCTATGTCTCTAGCCTCTTCTTGCACCCCAACCGTTGCTTCCAACGCTGCAGATCTGGTCGGTCTGGGTGTCTCAAAGATTGTCATATTTCCTTGCGCATGCTCAGAGACTTGGGACAGCTCCTGGAGGACGCCATCGATGTAGGCCTCATCTTCCCTGATGCTTCCGAGACGCTTCACCTCTTCCCTCAGGCTCATCAACTCTTGCATGATGTCTTTGTCAGTCTGTTGCTGGTCGACCACCTCCGTCTGTACTGAGACTGAAGTCATCTGCTGTGGAATAACTTCGGTCTGCACAGAGACCTCTGTCATCCATCGTGGGTATTCCTCTGTCTGCATGGAAGCTGTGGTCATCCTCTGGCTCTCTTCGGTGACTGGAACGCCGGTCTTGAATGCAGTCTTGTTGTTTCTAGTTCTTCCTGCCATTTATTTATTTATTTATTTATTTTAGCTTCTCACTTGCTGGGTGTTGGCCCTGGTCCACCTGCTAGTTGGTTTGCTTTCTGGTGGGCCTACCTACTTGCTAGGTGTTTACTCCTGTCCGCCTGTTAGTTGACTGTGTGTCTCTCTGATGTTTGCTAGGTGTTTGCTCTGTCGCTTCTTTTTGCTTGTGTGTGCTTGTGTTTCCTTGTCTTGTGCGTCTTCTGCTGCTATCTTCTATACCTGTCCCTTCTTTGTTTGTGTGTGCGTGGGTCCCCTCTTGGGTCTACCTCTTCTTTATCCTCCGGGCCTACTGTTTCTTTGTCTTGCTCTAGCTTGTGTGTGTGTGTGTGCTCTCCTCTGTTCACGTTAATTCCTTACCTTGCTGCCTTTCCCTGGTGTCCTTGGAGATATCGGTTCGGCCCTTCTCAGAGGCTCTTCGCAAAGGCGCTCTCGCTAAGGCGAGCGCCTTTGCCGCTCGCCTTCGTTGCGTGCCGAACGGCTGTGCGCCGTTGGCTCCCCTCCTTTTAAGGGGGAGTCCGGACTAAGCTGGTGCTGACGTGGTGGGGGTGGGCGGAACTTCCTCTCGCCGCTGCCCCTGGCTCGCTGCTTCCTTACCGGCTTTTCTCCCCTCCTTCTGCCTCCCTTGCTCTCTTCTCTCTTCCGAGCTGTGAGCTTTGGACCACGCACCGCGGCTCCCCTCCTTTTAAGGGGGAGTCCGGGATAAGCTGGTGCTGATGTGGTGGGGGTGGGCGGAGCTTCCTCTCGCCGCTGCCCCTGGCTCGCTGCTTCTTTGCCGGCTTTTCTCCCCTCCTTCTGCCTCCCTTGCTCTCCTCTTCTCCTGAATCGCCCCGGCTCTTCTCCTCTCCTCCGAGCTGCGAGCTTTAGAGAATGACACGGTGACAAAATTCATCACCGTTCTCGTCCCCACGGATAACTGCGGGAAATAATCCCATGTCATTTTCTAGTGTCTATTTCAACCTCGGTCCTTCTACACCAGCATTCTTCAAAGCAAAGCTTGAGGGTCAGTGGTTGTGCCCAATTATACTCTGATTCTTCCCTCTCTCCTTAAAGAATGACATGAAGATGGTTTCCCACAGTTATCCGCGGGGACGGGAACAGTGATGAATTTTGTCGCCGTGTCATTCTCTACTTTGGACCAATACAGCAAAAATTAGAGGCTTACTGCTAGGCAAGTGGTGAAGCTGGAGCCGATAGAGAGACACCGGCATCCAAGATGATGGTGCAAAAAAACTTTACTAAATCACGCCGCATCTAGAGCCCCCCTTTTACTAAACCGCGCTAGTGGTTTTTATCACCAATGCTAAGCACAGCTCCTGATGCTCATAGGAACTCTATGAGCGTCGGGAGCAGCATGCAGCATTCAACACGGCTCCCGGCGATAAAAACCACTAGCGCGGTTTAGTAAAAGGGGGGCTCTAGATGCGGCGTGATAGCAGAAGCGGCGCCGATAGAAAACACGAGGAGACCGCAGATCAAAATGTGGAATGCTCTGTTGGGGCTGATGCAAGAGTTGAAAGGAGTTGCACTCAATGCACTCTGACTTAAAGCAAGCAGTCTCTGATCTGAAATAGCATTCCTGTGGAACAGATATGAGAAGGTGGAGACTCAGCTAGATGAGGTGCAGTACAACAGCAACTGGACTATATACACCAGAGTGAGAAAGCTCTGTGGGACAAGACTGAAGACCTGGAGAATCACTCCAGAAGGTGAAATTTGAGGATCGGGGGGGGGGGGGGGGCCTAAGGAAGAAGCATATAAAGATGTCCAGGCGGTAACCAGGGCCATCTGCATGGACTTGCTATGCCTGGTATGGGGGGGGGGCTGCCTACCACTAGACCTGCCTTGTACCCTGTCCCGACCTACCACTAGACCACCAGATGGGGGACAGGGTACAGGGCAGGGCGATGGTCAGAATTTATGTTCTTAAGGAGCAAAAAATATGGTAAACTTTTCAGTATTTTATTCCCACAAACTAAATTGAGTGTTTTGATAGATAGCATCCGCCACATAATCCACTCCAGATAAAAGGAGCTGAGGTACGAGCTCCTCACCCTCCAGAGTATATAACCTGGAAAGACAGGCATGTGTCACAAAGGACGCCGCTGAGACCGCTTTGACTCTCAAAGTCAAAACCTCGAAAAGCCTCTTGAGAACCACATCCACTTGGTGATCCTGCATATCTTTGAGTACTACACTTTTGCTCAGAAGAGAGGTGCACTTAGTAATCTGCACAACAAAAGGAATCCACTTTAGGCTGGATAAAAAGTTGCTGGCACACCTGTGCCATAGGATACAGCTCTTGCAACCTTTAGGGACCCTTCTGGAGAATTGTATTGCTCAGTGATTAAGATATTAATGGACTGCATGCCAGGGAAACGTAGAAGACTGAACCCTCACTACATGCATAAGGAAGAAGAAAAGTAGATGGAACTGGCTGGGAGTCCAAATTCAACTCACGCAAGGACTCAGAAATGAGATCCAGCAGAACCGTGGGCTTAAAGAAAGGCAGGACTGTGGGATCACCCCCCAGATTCAAAGCCAAAACAGGATCCAAAGCACCAAACTGCGGGCCAGCATTCCCCGATAAAGAAGGCGCATCTTGAGACAATAAAGAAACAGTGAGAGACTCTTCATCATCTCTGTCCCCATCAAAAGGATCTCCCAGGCCCTGGGTAGTGGTAGACAAATACAATCAGAAGGGCCGAGCCCTTGCGTGCAGTGTCTGAAAAGCAGCCCACCTTCACCTTGGAAGGATGGCTTTCCTGAAAGTCTTTCTACATTAAATTAATAAGTTCAGGTGAAAAAGCCATACCAGGTACTGTAAAGTCACCTGAAATGACTAATTTGCACCTCTGGAGTTCTTCGGCTTCCTCACCCTTTCACGTAGGACGGTTGCTGTTTCTAGGTACAGAAAAGAAAAATGTCTGAACCACCAGGCTAGCCACTATTTCTGCGGCCCAAGAACACAAAGGAGAGCCTAGGCCGGACACTTTCACCTCTCCTTTATGTGCGGTGTGGCATGTAGCACAAGGACGCTCCTGAGGTGCACAATTTGTACATTCCTGGCATGGATTAAGGGTAAGAGAGCCCAAGAACTCTATCCCAACAAGTTTTGAGGCCAAACAATAATAATTTATTTTCTTATATACCGCCCAATCAGAAGTTCCGGGCAGTTCACAACAAAAGAACTGAGGCGTATTAGTGAAGATGCAGGATACAGTAGAATTCAGTAGAATACAATGCTATACAATACAACATGATACAATGTGGAATGATACAAAGCAAAATCATCACACAAATTTGCCAGATAGGTTTTCAGTGATTTTCTAAATTCATAATAAGATTGGGAGTGGGCAATCAGAGAACACATCCAAGAGTTCATTCTCCCCGCTTGAAAGGCTAGAGTTTTGTCTAAAAAACTTTTAAAACGGCAGGCTTTCAGAGTAGGGTACATGAACATTCCCATGTTTCTTGTGTTCTTGTTTGATGTGAATAGTTTTAATTGGGAGGATAAGTATGATGGTAGTAATCCGAAGAGTGCTTTATAACAAATGCAGCAGCTAAATTTAAAAATGACTCTAGCTTCAAAAAGGGAGCCAATGGAGTTTCATGTAAAAAGGGCTTATATGGTCAAAACGTTTTCAGTCCAAAGATCAAACGTACAAGCAGCATTTTGAACCAGGTGAAGTCTTTGCAGTGTTTTTCTTGGTTGACCCTAGATATGCAATGTTACAATAATCTAAGGTAGATAGGATGGTGGATTGAACTAGTATTCTAAAGGACACCATGTCAAAATGTTTTTTTTTTATATACTTCTTAGTTTCCATAAAATAGCGAAGCATCTTTTAGTCAGTTGGTCTGTGTGATTCTTGAACGTTAGGTGTCGGTCTATAGAAGGGGAGCCCATACTTTTTGGGCTTGCAAGCTACATTTACAACTGACCAAGTCAAAATGATCTACCAATAATAAAATTTTTAAAAACACAAAGCACACTGTACGTAGAGAAAATGTTATCATTTATATTCTGCGGGTTTTGAAAGAGGTCAAGGCAGATGACTTTATGCAATGTCACCTCAGTAACTACAGTCAAACCTCGGTTTGCGAGTAACCTGATTTGCGAGTGTTTTTCAAGACGAGCAAAACACTCAGCAAACTTTTGTTTTTGTTTTTTTGAAAATATGTTTATTAAAGGAACAATGCACAAGAGAAATTACAAAATGCAATCAAGCGAGAAATCAGCAGAATACACAATACAAGGGCTCATACAAAATACAAACATAAAATAGTCAAACCATTAGCAAAGCATCTCCCATGCAAAGTCCAATTTTTGAATAGAAAAACAAACAAATCTCCCCCTCCCCCCACCCTGTGCACCCCGAGACTCCAACCAGCACTAAAAAGAACTCCAGCAATCCAAATAGGCTGCAGATTTCCAACTCATTGCCCCCGGTGATGCTGCCTCTCCCAGCCAGCCATCTGAGACATACTAACTCGCCACTGTTGGACTGTGGGTCGCGTGGTGCCAACCCAGTGGCGAAGAATTAGTTTTTTTGTGAGTCCCAAAGCCACTAAAAGAAAGCGCCTCCCAGGTTCGCTAACACCTGCCTCCACCAGGGGACTCGTGACACCCAACAGTAACGTCCTGTAAGACCAGTCCAAAGATTGCCCAATAACCCTCTCCAACTCCCGAAGCACAGATACCCATAGGGGCCCCACCATAGAACATTACAAAAAATGATGTACCAAAGTATCCCGGCGAGCCGGGCAGCGGGGGCAACAGTCATCTGGCCATAACCCCATCTGGCGCCCTTTACAACGCGTAAGATAAGATTGGTGCAGAATCTGAAGATGTACTTCATGTAAACTCACATTAGGGGAGGCGGACGTACATTCCTGAAAACACAGAGTCAAGTCCCCAGCAGAAACCTGCTCTCCCAAAGCTAAAGTCCATGCTTCCGCCATCGAGAACCCGCCCAGACTTCCACTCCTTCCCCACTTTATATCAGTCCGAGAGCTTGTTAAATGCAGAGGGGGTGGACATAAACTGTTGATCCAGGGGAGAAAAGGTGGGCAGTCTACCCGCCGACGATCTAAGCGCCAAACAGTAACTACGAAGCTGTAAATAGGCGAGCACAGACCCCTCAGGCCAGCCCCAATGGTCCCGACATGCCAGAAAAGTGGGAGCCGCTCCCGACCCCAATTCAGCAACCTGCCTCACAAAACGACATCCAGACCGTCGAGCTGAGGCAAAAAATGCATGCAACGAGCCAGCAGGAAACTTAGGATTACCCACAAATTCCGTAAAAGGCGAAGGACCTACCGCTCTCCCCAGAGAAGATCGCCACCACCACCAGGCCATGCGCAGGGGTCGAAGCATAGAAGGGCAGGGTCCCGCCCCATGCCACAGGAGGTTAAAGACCGACACCGGGGCTGACAAGAGGTACCAGAACCCCACCGGAGCAAATTTATCAACACCCATATAAAGTTCATGTACCCACCTCAGCAAAGCGGCGACACTGTAGAGACGCAAATCATGCAAATTTACACCACCTTGCTCACGCCCCCAAACCAACTTACTATACCCAATTTTCGCCCGACAAGAGCATCATACAAAAGACGAAACGACCCCCTTATAAGCCTGCACATCCTTCTGTGTAATCCAAAGGGGCAAAATGTGGAGAGGATAAAGGAGCTTCGGCAAGAGGACCATTTTAATAAGGGCAATGCGCCCCAGAAATGAAAGGGGAAACTCCATCCACCCCTTGCACAGAGCTCGGATACCATCCAATTTATCAAGTATGTTCTTCCGGTAAACCACCCCCGTGTCCGCGTGTAAATAAACCCCCAAATACTTAAGCGTACCCTTAGACCATTGCAACAGAAAGGCGGGATCTTGCCACAAAACACACGGAGGGCGAACCGCCAGAGCGTCTGATTTATCAAAATTAATCCGCAGCCCAGAAAATGCTCCAAATTGATGAATAAGATCTATTAACCGAGGAACCCCCTCCTCAGCATCCCCCAGAAAGATGAGCATATCATCCGCAAACAAGTTAATTTTGAATTCCTGGGATCCCATCCGAATGCCGCGCACAACGGGGCTCTGGCGTAATTTAGCCGCAAGAGGCTCCAGGGCCTAAACAAAGAGCATAGGGGAGAGGGGGCAACCCTGGCTTGTCCCTCTCTCTAGCTCAAAAGAAGAAGTAAGCTCCCCATTAATCAAGATCTGGGCAGTAGGATGAGTATATGAGCGAATCCCAGTCAAAAAGCTCCCCATAATGCCGAACTGAGGCAGAACCCAAAAAAGATAATCCCACAGCACTTTGTCAAACGCTTTTCAAGCGTCCAGACTAACTATGAGAGTGTTCTGCTGACCCGGATGTTGCCCCACAAGTCCAGGATTCTGCAGCACCGAAAGCGCACGCAACACATTAGCATACGAATATTGGCCTGGCACAAAACCAGCCTGATCTGGATGAACCAGCCTGGGCAAAACCTGACCCAGACGAGCAGCCATAATAGCAGCAAACAGCTTAATATCTTGATTGAGCAAGGAAATAGGCCGGTAGACCCCAACTGATCCTCGGAAGAACCACAATATGAGCATGAGTAAGCCCAGGCGGAGGCATCTCCCCCCCGGCAAAGGGCCCCACACAAAGCTTGAACGGGACCTACCACTCGTACCCCCAGCAACTTATAATATTCAGAGCCCAGCCCGTCAGGCCCAGGGGCTTTAGCCAATTTCCAAGACTAATAGCTTGTTGTATTTCCAACCCTTGCACCGGGGCATTCAACACCTCTCGCTGACCCTGCCCCAGAGACGGAAGCTGAAGGTCTTGAAAGAAAGTCGTCCTCCGTTCGGTGTCACAAGTCCCCTTATCATACAAAGCCCTGTAAAAATCAACAAAGCTTTGTTGTATCTTGGCCAGAGTGGTCACCTCACCCCCATCAGGCACCCGAATCTGAGAAATAATGCGCTTCGGAGCCCGTGCAGTAACCAGGGAGGCCAACAGTTTACCTGCTTTATTTCCCCACCGGTGGAGGCGGTATTTGTACATTCGTATATCTCTAAGGGCTCTGTCCACCAATAACTCGTTAATTTGTCGCCTTAAAGTGAAATATTGGGACCGAGCGGCAGTGGCACCAGGATTATATAAATCCCCTCGTACCGCACCCAAATGCTGTGCCAAGTCCAACATGCCTTATCTTGAGCTTTGCGCTTGCAAGCAGTATACTCAAGGATCTTGCCCCACAATACAGCTTTGCTAGCCTCCCAAAACACCACCTCCGAAACATCAGAAGCAGGATTTTCGGCAATAAAATAATCCCACTGCTGCTCAAGGAAAGCCCGAAACTCAGCATCCTCGTACAGCGTGGGATTCATACCAACCAGTGGTCGACCTCTGAGACCCCTGCATATCAATGAGCTCCATCCAAACCAAGTGATGATCCGACAGAACACCGTCCTCAATCATCACTCGGGATATGCCCGCCAGCAAGGGAGGAGCCACCAGCAATTAATCCAAGCGACTATGAACATCATGGACTAGAGAGTAAAAGGTGAAGTCAGATTCAGTAGGATGGAGTGTGCGCCACAGATCAACTAGATCCAGCTGGCGCATCACAAAGTTCACTCCTTTTTGATCGCCCCCTTTCAACCTAGGCTTGGGAGGCTTACAATCAATAAGGGGATCAGCAGTAATATTAAAATCACCTCCCATGACCAACTGGTATTCAGAGAAAGGCGCTAAAGCAGCCACTAATACAGAGAAAAATCTATGAGAGTACACATTAGGAGCATAAAGGGAACAAAATACAAAAAGACCTAGCCCAAATCACATATTGGCCCTCAGGGTCCTGTAACACTCTATGTAAAGTACATGGATGTTTTTTGTGGAAGAGGATAGCAACGCCTCATTGCCTGCTATTGTATGAAGCATAGGCCACCACCCCAACCCAGTCCCTTTTTTAGCTTAGCATGCTCAGACGTGCCAAGATGAGTCTCCTGGAGCATTAAAACATCCACTTTTAATTTCTTACAGTACTGAAACATCTTGCTACGTTTCACCGGAGAATGCAAGCCATCAATGTTAAAACTGGCAATCTTAACAGCGCTCATAAGAACAGCTGATATGATCAAACTCCAAAAATGCAGCATTCCGGACAGAGCAGCAGCGTCGGTCTCCCAGCCAAACCAACCCGCCACCCACTGGTATGGAAAAACAGTACCAATCAGAGTCCCCAGGTGAATCCCACCCCCGCTCCCCAGCCCCCCAGAACCCAAGCCCACCCTCCCCTAACGCTTCCCCCAGTTGCTCCACTCAACCCAAACACTCTCCAGCCACACAGACCCCACACACACATCCTCCAGTCGCATATCTCCCCCACACACGAACACTCTCGCCACCCTCCCATCACCAAACCCCCAGGAAGAAAAATTTTTAATAATAGAAATTAAAATAAGAACCCCTATCTAGAACTAGAGGCCAAATGAACACAGGAAAAAAGGCAAACACACAGAACAAGTGCAATTTAAAAAAAAACAGCAGTAACAGCAGACTCACCAAACTCTAGGGTCTGCACACAACAAAGTTCCAAACCAGGCGTCCAGAGTCCAAAATACCCCTCAATGCAGGCCGCTCACACAGACAGGGATTCAAGGCGGTGCAGCACCCACAAATGTGTAGAGAATGGACAGACTCGGGACACTCCAATGCCAGGCAGAACAAAGTCAGGGAGTCAAGACAAAGGTCCCCGTCAGCCCCATGCCGCAGAGAAACATCACCAAACTTCCACAAGACCACGAGATCCAGATGGTAGTAATCAAAGAGGCCAAAGTAGGAGCCCACCAGCAATCCTACGGCGCCGGCAGCTTCTCAAGGAACTTCTTCAGATCTTCCGCCATGCTCAGAGTAAGGGACCGATTTTCATGCGTGAGCCTCACCTTGGCAGGATATAGAAAAGCAAATCTGATCCCCCTCGTGACCAGCTGCGAGCAGAATGGTGTAAGGGCCTTGCGACCTTGGTAGAGGTAGAGAAGTCTTGGAACAGCATGAGCTTGGCCCCTTCGTAGGACAAAGATCTAGATTTTTTGAACAGATCCAAAAGGCGCGCTTTGACAGCATAATTGTGAAATCTTGCCAGCACAGGCCTCAGGCAACCCGACCCATCTCCATCCCGACGCTGTCCAACACGATGGACCCGTTCTACCACCACAGGACACACTTGCTCAGATAGGCCCAGTTCCTTCGGTAGCCAGCTCTCCACCACATGTAAAAGCTCAGAATCTTTCACAGACTCTGGGAGCCCTATAAGTCGGAGATTCTTCCTGCGGGTCCTGTTCTTCTGGTCCTCGACTCGGTCCATCAACTGGCATACATGGGTCTCCAAAGAATCAAGCCGGCCATCCGCGATTGTCGCCCGATCCTCCTGGGCCGACACACGCTCCTCAACCCGCTGAATTTGAGCCGTGTGGCCAGCCAGCGCGTCCTTGAGATCATCCATGGAAGCGTGCAGTTTGGCCAATTGTCGTCCAGCAGCTGGGATAAATGCCGCATGGACACATTTAACACCTCGTCCGAGGATCGCTCAGCCGCCACTTCCATTTGGGTCCCCGCCATCTTGAGTGCCTGAACCACGCTGTTCTTTGAGGCCTTCAGCGATCTAGTCGCATCCCACGCGCTACCAGAGTGAGAGACGCACCGGACAATCTGCAGCCCAGCTATAGTATAACAGCAGAGGTAGGAACCTAACTGAATAAAAAATTTACCGCCGGCGGCCGAGAAAAGGGAGCCTAGTGGGGAAGGGAGAGCGGAGCTCCGTGCTCAGACGTTCGTTCAGGTGCCAGCCATCACGAAACGTCCCTCAGCAAACTTTTGACTCGCAAACCAAGTGTTGACTCGATTTGCGAGCATCCCCCCCAATAACCGGCATCGTTCCCCCCGCTCGCAAAGGCCCCCCCACCGAACAACTTAAACTTACCCCCCACCCCCACCCCTTCTGGCACCAGCACACAGGCACAGATCGTGCCATTGCCTAGAAGATCTTCCGGCTTCTGCCTGCCTTGAGCATGCATCTGCGCATGCTCAAGGACTTCTAATTCTCCCTCTCACTGAGATTCAGGATGTAATTAAATGCAGCTGGTGCAGGTCGGCTTGGGGTGGGAGGAAGGGGCACTAAGGACATAGGAAGGCAGCACTGGGGCACTAAGGACATAGGAAGGAGGCACTGGGGCACTAAGGACATAGGAAGGAGGCACTGGGGGCACTAAGGACATAGGAAGGGGCACAAAGGACATAGGAAGGAGGCACTGGGGCACTAAGGACATAGGAAGGAGGCACTGGGGGCATAGGAAGGAGGCAATGGGGCACCAAGGACATGGGAGGGAAGCACAATGCGCAAAAAGAAAATTTGCAAGGATTCAACAGCTGGCAGCCGCGGGAGTGCCGTTTCCTCCTGCAGCATCGCACCGCTCCCTATTGCGGTGGGGGGCAATGGGGAGGCAGGCCTGTGCAGAGGGAGGAAGAAGGAGTAAGAGAGAGGAGGAGAGATGCCAGACCTGGGGTGAAGTGAAGGGAAGAGAGAGACAAACCAAAAAAAGGGAGAGGAAAGCAGAGGAGAGGTGCTGGACTAATGGAAAGAGGGAGAGGGAGAGAGAAATGCAAGACCACAAGGGGAAGGGTACAAGAGGGACAGATACTGCTCCAAAGTAGGTGGGCAAGGTGCAGGATGGCAGATGCGATAGTAGGAGAAAGCCTGTATCTGGGGAAGGGGATACAGGAGGTAAGGAAGAGAGAAAAAAGAAGCTGGATATGGGAAGAGATAAGATGCTGGGTATGGAGGGAGCATAGGAACAGGGACACAAAAGAGAAACATAGAAACATAGAAATTGACGGCAGAAAAGGGCCTTAGCCCATCAAGTCTGCCCACACCAATGACCCACTCCCTGACTTTTATTCTCCCAGAGATCCCACGTGAATATCCCATTTTCTCTTAAAATCTGACACGTTGTTGGCCTCAATCACCTGCTGAGGTAGCTCGTTCCAATGATCGATTACCCTTTCGGTGAAGAAGTACTTCCTGGTATCACCATGAAATTTCCCTCCCTTGGCTTTCAGTGAGTACCCTCTTGTAACCGAGGGCCCTGTAAGACAGAAGATAGCATCTTTGACCTCTATACGTCCCGTAATATACTTAAAGGTCTCAATCATGTCTCCCCTCTCTCTTCGTTCTTCCAGCGAGTACATTCGCAGTTTTTTTAGCCTTTCTTCGTACGTGAGTTCCCTGAGTCCCAAGACCATCCTGGTAGCCATTCGCTGAACCGACTCAATTCTCAACACATCCTTCCAGAAGTGCGGTCTCCAGAATTGAACACAATACTCCAGATGAGGTCTCACCATGGATCTGTACAATGGCATTATGACTTCAGGCTTTCTGCTGACAAAACCCCTACGGATGCAGCCCATCATTTGTCTTGCCTTGGACGAAGCCTTCTCCACCTGATTGGCAGCCTTCATATCATCACTAATGATCACTCCTAAATCACGTTCTGCCTTGGTCCTGGACAAGGTTTCACCATTTAGTGTGTAAGTTCTGTGTGGATTTTTTTTACCTAGGTGCATCACTTTACATTTTTTAGCATTGAAGCTTAGCTGCCAAGTTGATGACCACTGTTCCAGCTGCCGTAGGTCCTGCATCATAATGTCAGGCACACTGCTTTTACCTACTATGTTGCGTAGTTTGGCGTCGTCGGCAAACAGTGATACTTTTCCTCTAAGCCCTTGGGTCATATCTCCTATGAATAAATTGAATAGAATCGGCCCTAAGACAGAGCCCTGTGGTACTCCACTTGTCACTGCTGACGTTTTGGAGGGGGTACCGTTTACCATCACCCTTTGAAGCCTACCGCTTAGCCAATCCCTAACCCATGTAGTGAGTGTATCCCCTAATCCCATAGATTTTAGTTTGTTTAACAGCCTGCGGTGTGGGATGCTATCAAAAGCTTTGCTGAAGTCCAAATAAATCACGTCCAGGGACTCCCCGGCATCCAGATGACTAGTCACCCAGTCAAAGAAGTCAATCAGATTAGATTGGCAGGACCTTCCCCTGGTAAATCCGTGTTGGTGCGGATCACGTAGATTTTCTTCGTCTAGTATTTGGTCGAGTTCCTGTTTGATCAGTGTTTCCATGAGTTTGCACACTATGGATGTGAGACTCACCGGTCTGTAATTTTCTGTTTCTGTTCTGCAGCCCTTTTTGTGGAGTGGAATTACGTTAGCTGTTTTCCAGTCCAGGGGTACTCTTCCCGTGCGCATGGAAAGATTGAAGAGCACGGATAGTGGTTCAGCTAGAACTTCACACAGCTCTCTGAGCACCCTGGGGTGTAGATTGTCTGGTCCCATGGCTTTATCTATTTTGAGTCTTGAAAGTTCGTAGTAGACGCTACTGGGTGTAAACTCGAAATCTTGAAACAGGTCTTTTTGGCTGTCTCTTGTCTGTAGTTGCGGACTATCTCCCGGTGCTTCACAGGTGAATACTGAGCAGAAATATTCGTTTAGTAGTTCTGCCTTGGTAGAATCAGATTCCGCGTAGTTTCCATCTGACTGCCTAAGGCGCTCTATCCCATCCTTGTTTCTCTTCCTGTTGCTAATGTACCTGAAGAAGGATTTATCCCCTTTTTTAATGTTCCGTGCTAGATCTTCTTCTGTTCGTAGTTTGGCCTCCCTGACTGCCTTTTTGACAGCTTTCGATCTGACCAGATAGTCTTCCCTTGCCTCCCTCTTCCCAAGATGTTTGTAGGTGATAAATGCTTCTTTTTTCTTTTTAATGAGGTCCGAAATTTCCTTGCTGAACCATTGTGGTTTTTTGTTTCTCCGGCGTTTGCTTACTGTATTAATGTAACGGTTAGTTGCTTCGTTCAGGATGGATTTCAGATTTGACCACATAGTTTCCGGATTATCAGTTTCTGCATGGTTTTGCAGCTCTTGATGGACAAAGTCTCTCATGTGGTCGAAGTCTGCACCCCTAAAGTTGAGGACCCTCGTTGCTGTGTTTGATTTAGAGAAGCCTTTCCTGAGGTTGAGTCATACCATGTTGTGGTCACTGGAGGCCAACGTGTCTCCTATTGATACCTCTAAGACACTGTCTCCATTGGTGAGTACCAGGTCCAGTATTGTCTGTTCCCTTGTGGGCTCTAATACCATTTGTTTGAGTTGTGCACCCTTAATGGAGGTTAATATTCTTCTGCTACCACTCGTAGTCGCGGAGAGTGTGCTCCAATCTGCATCTGGCATATTGAAGTCCCCTAACAGTACTGTGTCACCACGCAAAGTGATGTTCGCTATGTCTTCAATCAATTCCTTGTCTTTTTCTTCCTGTTGTCTTGGGGGTCTGTATACCACACCGAGGTAAAGGCATTTTTCATTCCCTCTGGCCAGGTTTACCCAAAGTGATTCCCCTGTGTATCTAACCTCTGTGATTCTGGTAGTTTTTATATTATCCTTAGTGTATAGTGCTACCCCCCCCCCCCTCCTAACTTGCCCTCTCTGTCTCGACGAAGTAGATTGAAGCCTGGTATAACCATATCCCACCCATGCGAGTCTGTGAACCAGGTCTCGGATATCGCTACTACGTCAAGATCAGCATTCCTTATCTCTGTTTCTAGTTCCAGGATTTTGTTGCCCAAGCTGTGTGCGTTAACATACATAGCTCTCCAAACGTGTGAAGAGATGCCTGTCCCTTTTAGTGTGGCTCCTATTTTTTTGTGTATACTATGGGTACTTACCCTAGGCTCAGAAGTGTGGGTGCTACTTGCTTCCCCAGGGTGGATCCTTGTTGCTCTGTGTATGTACCCTCCCCCAACTTACCTAGTTTAAAGCCTTCCGAAGTAGGCGGGCTAGTCGATGTCCAAATACTTTCTTTCCTTTCTTGGTCAGGTGTAGTCCGTCAGGTCCCTGTAGCGCCTCTCCGTGGTCCAGGAATCCAAAGTTCATCTCCAAATACCATTCGCGAAGCCACTCGTTGGTCCAATGGATACGCTCTTCCCTGTCTCTGCCTTTGCCTCTTACTGGGAGAATTGATGAGAAGACCACCTGTGCTCCTGTCTGCTTCAGCTTCTTTCCCAGGGTTTCAAAGTCTTTAGGGATGCTGTCTGATGTGCTCCTGGCGGTATCCAAGAGATGCTGGATGAAAGGGTAGATGAGAAAAGGAGAGATGGTGGATCTGTGCATGGTGGGGTCCATCGCTGAAGCTGCGGGGGGATGGAAATGAAAAAAAAAGGAAAGATGAAAGATCTCCAGGGGAGGAAAGGGAAACAGAAGAGGAGGACAGAGATGGAAGATGGATGGTTAGCACGGAGAAAAAAGAAAGAAGGAGAGCCTGATCAGAAGACAACCAGACCAACATGGGACCAAGATTTGAAAAATGACCAGACAACAAAAGGTAGGAAAAGTAATTTTATTTTCTGTTTTATGATTACAATATGTCAGATTTGAAATGTGTATCCTTCCAGAGCTGGTGTTGGACCGCAAACGTGAGCCAGGATTTAATAGAGAGAGAGGAAAAGTATTTTTTGTTTGTTTATTTTGTTTACATCACAGGACCAGTGTGGGTAGGAGAGGGCAAAGAGGGTGAAGAGGCTATAAAATAAACCCACCAGGATGTTTAGAAAAAAACCACCCAATTGAGCAGGAAAATCGAATAAAAAAAAATCAATTCAATAGGCTGAATCGAATCAAAATTTTTTTCCTGAATCGGACAGCACTACTGTACACTATATCAACCGGCTCATCTTTATCCACATGTTTGTTCACACCTTCAAAAACATCAGGCAAATTGGTGAGGCAAGTTCTCACCATTAAATCATGTTTGTCTAAGTGTTCCACAATTTTATTTTTAATAATTTGTTTCCACTATTTTGTCTGGCACTGATGTCAGGCTTACAAGTCTGTAATTTCCCAGTCTCCCTTGGAACCCTTTCTAAAATTTAATGTAACATTGGCCACTCTCCAATCTTCAGGTACTACAGACGATCTTAGCGACAGGTTAAAAATCACTTAGAGCAAGTTATCAATTTCATGTTTGAGATCTTTTAATATGCTGGGATGTATACCATCCGATCCAGGTGATTTATCACTTTTTAACTTGTTGTTTGGCTTAGTACATCTTCAAGATTCACAGAGATTTCTTTCAGTTCCTCAGCATCCTCACCCTTGAAAATCAATTCCAGTTCAGGTAGATCTCTTACATCTTCTTCCGTAAAGATTGAAGCAAAGAATTAATTCAGTCTTTCTGCTATGACCTTATCCTCTCCCAGTGCCCCTTTTGCTCCTTGATCACCCAACTTCCAAAAATTATAAAAAGGGGTTTTTGCAAGCGGGGTCCCTATAGGAAGCCCCAGAGACCCTCAAAATTCTAGTTCTTGGATCATCCCTAAGTCTCCCATAGACTGTACTCACAGACCTGTCTGGTGCTGTGCCTGCATTGGCTCAGACTGCAGCTGAACAATGGAGATTTCTGCCCCAGCCAAGTATATAGGATTCTTCAGCCGCTTGTCTTTTTGGGCTGCCTTTTAGATAGGCTCTGAGGGCCTGAAACCCTAAACCTCAATACCTCCTCATGGTTCTTTAGTGGGGGGGGGCCACAGCTGGCACCCACTAGAGTCCTCTGAACCAACAAGGATCCACTCAGCCTGCGCTCAAACACCTGATAAATCAGGCGCGAGCCAAGATCCATGGGGAACGCACCCTGAGCTATCCTACAAATTAGTATAGGCCAGGTAGAGCCCTGCAAAAGTGTTGCCACCCCAACTACAGCTCTCTGATCTAGAAGACTGTATCTCCTGCCAGCCAGAGCTGATTCACAAATCCTGGGAACCTCTTTAGCACCAGGAAGCCTCAGAAGTCAGATAAACATTAAAATAATAAAGCAGACGCAGAGCAGGGAAAAAAAAACCCTCTCTTCTCGCTTGAGAAGGAAAAACTAAGGGGCTGAGGCACTGCTCAGTAACACAAGGAGGTAGAGTTCAAAATGTAGATGATGCCTACTACAACCCTCAAAGGCGTATTTTAATGTTTCATTATTTTGAGTTTTGGTACAGTCTCTTATACTAAGCCAGCTTGATTACTGCAATATTGCCTATTTCGCAATTTCCCAGAAGAATATGCAACGATTGTGAATAGTACAAAATGCAGTGGTCGAGCTGATTTTTAGGTTGAAGAAATACAATCACGTAACACCCTCCTATCGAGTACTGCATTGGCTGCCAATGGAGGCGCAGGTGAAGTTTAAGTTTGGTTGCTTCTGTTTTAAGGCTTTGTTTGGTTTAGCTCCCAAATATATAACTGAGCTTTTCTCTTTTGCAATCAACAGACATAAGAGAAACTCGCATCTGAATTTTGTTTTTGCGCCTATTAGAGGATGTAAACTTAAAAAACATCATCAAAATCTTTTTTTCATATCAAGCAGCGTTATGGGGTAAGGATTTAGAACAATTGCTTTTGCTTACTGACACTTATGGGGAATTTAGGAGACATCTAAAAACATATCTGTTTTCAAAGTATTTAGGCAGCTAATTCGTAAAAATTTTGTTATGCACTATTTTGATCATTTTAGTGTTTCTAATTATTGGCTTAACTTTTTTAGTTCTATTCAACTTTTTATTGGGTGGTTTTGTTTTTTTTAACTACTGTAAACCGCATAGAACTTTACAGCCTTGCGGTATATAAATTGATTATTATTATTATTTGAAAGGAAGACACCCACTTGTCAAGACTAATGTACCCTTTGCACTAGAAAGCAGAATTAGAAAAGTTAAAGAGAAGAGCTAGAAAATGATAAAAAGGATGAGACAATTTCCCTATGAGGAAAGGCTAAAGTGGCTAGGGTTCTTCAGTCTGAAGAAGAGACAACTTAGCAGAGATATAGGAGATCTATAAAAATACTGAATGGAGTGGAGCAAGTAGATACGAGTCGCTTGTTTACTCTTTCCAAAAATACTACTAAGCTACTAAATCGTAGAGAATGACACAGAGAAAAAATCTGTCCCCTTCACCGCCTGTCTCCGTCCCCGTCTCCTTCCCTCTCGCCACCTCACCACCCTCGATAGGAAGGTGTTAGTGATCGTATTTCTTCAACCTAAAAATCAGCCTGACCGCCGCATTTTGTACTATTTGCAATCATTGCATATTCTTCTGGGAAATTGTCAAATAGGCAATATTGCAGTAATCAAGCCCGAGAATCTCCCTCCCTCCCCCTTACCTTCACAGCCCGTTAGTAAAGAAACTTAAGGGAGGGAAGGCGCACAGCCACCGATCACGTACGCGGCCCCCTCCCTCCCTACAGCCAAATCTATCTCCCTCCCCCTTACCTTTGCAGCACTTTAGAAAAGAAACTTACTGAAGCTGGCGAAGCCTGCCTGTGCCTACAGTTGCTTGTGTGTGAGCAGAAGCTTCTTCTCTGACGCAACCAGAAGTTGCATCACAGGAGAAGCTTCCACCCATACACACGCGGCACAGGCAGGCTCCGCCGGCTTCAGTAAGTTTCTTTTCTAAAGCGCCGCGAAGGTGAGGGAGGAAGATAGATTTGGCTGTAGGGAGGGAGGGGGGCCGAGTGCGATTGGTGACCGCGCGCCTTCCCTCCCTTAACTGCGGGGACAAAGCCATTCACCGCTCCACGGGGTGGTGGATCGCCTTGTCCCCGTGCCTGCAGTGAGCACTTTCTCCCACCTACCGTTTCGGCAGACTAGCCACGGGTAACTGCCACCGTTTCATTCTGTACTAAGTAGTAGATTTAAAACAGGAGAAATATTTCTTCACTCAACCTGTTAAAACTCTGGAATTTGTTGCCGGAGAATGTGTTGAAATTAGTTAGCTTAGTAGAGTTTAAAAAAGGTTTGGATAACTTCCTAAAAGAGAAGTCTGTAAGCCATTAAGAAAAATGTTGGGAAACCACTGCTTATTCCTAGTGTAAGAAGTATAAAATCTGTTTTGCTCTTTGGGATCTTACAGGTATTTGTGACCTGGGTTGGCCACTATTGGAAATAGAATACAGGGCTCAATGGACCTGTGGTCTGTCCCAGTATGGCAATGCTTATGTTCTTATGTGTCTGGCAAGCTCTACAATTGTCCATTATGCTGAGACTTGAGAAGGCAAGCTAAATAGACAAGGCTGACAGTTTTTTAGTCAAGGAGTAGCAAGACTTGTGCATCAGAGGTTGGTCAGGCTGAAGTCGACCTACCAGCGACAACATCTTAATCTTCTACAGGTACTGTCATGCGGAAGCTACATGCCTGTCCCTCCCCAGAGGTTGATCTGACAGAAGTTGACATTGTGTGATACAGTAGAATATACATCTGTAATTGTTATGAAAATATTGCTTGAAAACAACAGCTTTACACAATACTATCATGTCTTTATACACTATATATGTCCGTTTCTCAGTCTGCACTGTAGCATTCTAGTTCTGCACTGTTTTGCACCCAATAATAAGAAAACCATGGTGCATTATATTGGTTGATAAACACACTAAGGGGCAAATTCTATAAACAGCATCCTGATTGTAGGCAGCCTACTGCTGCCTAACCAGCCAATCGGGACGCACATTTAAAAAAACAAACAACAGCCCAAGGCAGACCGCTTACTTTGTAGCACCTGCAGGAGTCTAGGGAGGTGCGAAGGCACACCTAAGCTCGCCTAAGGCTAGGTGTGGCTTCGCCCGGAAGTGGCCTTAGGCGACTTTAGGCGGACCTAGGAGGTCCTACACGCCTCCCTAGGTCCGCAGTAGGCACATGAAATGTAGGCCAGCATTTAGCAGACACAGCCGCTGAGCTTATCACAGCAAGGGATCTCCCTGCCGTGATATGTTTAGTGGCAGCAGCAACCTGTTCCCCTCCCCCTGTGAAGACTACCTGCAGAAGAAATGCCCAATCCCTCTTGCTGGAATTCTGGAAACCCCTGCCCGAACATTGACGGAAGAAGGGATGCTCAATCCTTCCTTCCAGAACACCTTCCCCTCCCCCACAAACATCGCCAGAAGGAGGAATGCCCAGTCTCTCCTGCCAGACACTCCCCGCCCAGCCAACTCCCCTCCCGGACTCACCCTCTCTCATCCCCTCCATGGGGGGTGGCCTAAGGGATATGGCCAATTGGAATCTTAGGCCACTCCCCGTGCATCCCAGAATGCAGTGCGAGAGGGGCCTAAGATTCTAGTTGGCCCCATCCTACGGGAGAGGCTTTAAGCGCCTGAGCCAATCAGAGCCTAAAACCCCTCCCAGGTACATCCTATGACGCACTGGGAAGGGGCAGGCCCATTATTCGAGTGAAGGTGAGCCAGCCAGCTGAAGGCAGTAAGGATGCCTCTGGTCAGCCATCAACGTAAGGTAGGGGAGATTCTGGAGAGGGTGGGGGAATGAAGGAGAGGGAAGCTGCTTTACGGGGTGGGGAGATATCTGGCAAGAGGGACTGGGCATCCCTCCTGCCAGCAGTCTTCGCAGGGGGGGGGGTTGCCACTAAGCTTATCATGGCAGGGAGATCCCTTGCCACAATAAACTCAGCAGCAACCTGATTCTCTAACCTGCGCCTGTGACATGGACACTGGTTAGAGAATCGTGGTTGTTATGTGGGCTTAGGCACTATGTAAATTTTTTTTATAATGTTACTTCTATAAGCAGTACTGCAAATAAAAAAATGTTTGCAACGTTCTGAATGTTCTATATGGTTTTTATCAAGTGCTGTCCCCTGTTTTTTTTATTGGATCCATTAGTCACTTTCCACAGTTTTGAGGAACCACATATATGGCTGGAACCTGACATCTATTTGCCCACAGATGCATTGTTGCCTTATCTGTAAATTCAGGAACCATACTGAAACAAATAGCAAGAACACACTGTACTGCCAGGTGATCCCTAGCAGTAATCTCTTATTGCCATTTTTGGCACACACCCAGAAGTAGTACCACCAGTTTGAAGCCTGTAGCCTACAGGACCACAAAAACCAACACAAAAGACAGGCAACATAAAATATGAACAGGATCAAAGAAAACAGGTCCAAGCAGGAAACAGAAGAGTCTACTAGTATGGTGCAAACTACTTTGATAAGCTATCTCATGTACAAAAACCTGACACGGACATGTTTCAGCAGATGCTTACATCAGGAAATGACAAAGTCACTGAAAGTATGATTATAAAAGACCAAAGAATCCCAAGTGACAATAAAATCCAATTTCAGCATTTAAAAATACAAACTGGAAAGTCAAACTGTTGTGTATAAATTAATTCACCCTATTCACAAGTGATGATCACTCCTTTCCCCATCATCCCCAGTGCCCCCAGCAAAGTGGAGAGAAATAGGACTAGGACAAACCTCAGTATTACACTAAAGGGCAGGGTTTCAGGAGATGGAAGGATTTTTTTAACATTTTAGCTACACATTCAAGCTGAGAAGGGAACGTTGGAGAAATCTAAATTCCTTGGTGCACAAGAAGACCAAGGAGTAGGGAAGGGAATTCCAATATTTATTTATATACCACTTATAGCGTAAGTGGTTTACATTCAGGTACTCAAAACATTTTTTCCCTATCTCTCCCAGTGGGCTCACTCTCTATCTAATGTACATAGAGCAATGGGGAATTAAGCGACTTGCCCGGGGTCACAAAAAAGCAGCATGGGATTTGAACCCACAACCTCAGGATGCTGAGGCTGTAACTCTAACCTCTGCACCACACACTCTATTTTTTCAAACAGCTTCAAAATTAGCTATAATTCTAGAATTGTAATTTTTCCCCAGCAAAGACAAGTCAGCAAAACTTTTTTGCACTCTTTCGCATTGAGCTTTTAAGCATGATTTTGCATCGCAACAACTTTGTATGAAAACTTATGCAAATTTTATATTAAGTGGACTGCGCACACAAGTTTACTACCACAAAGTGTACCTATGCAAAGTGACTTCATAAGCATACATTTTGCATAACAAATTGAACAAAATGCCTTAATTTGTTTAGTCACCATTTTGGAAATTCTTCATTTTGTTAACATTATAATTTAAAATTCTTCATGGAGAGGAACCAAGTTATATGTAATTTATCATACCGCATGATTTGTGCTCACAGATGGATCTACACTTAGGGCATCTTTTACAAAGCTGCGCTAGGGCCTTAACGCGCGGAATAGCACACGCTAAATTGCCGCACGCGCTAGCCACTACCACATCCTTTTGAGCAGGCAGTAGATTTCCAGCTAGTGTATCCTACAGCGCACACTAATCCGGTGAGTGCGATAAAACCGCTAACGCAGCTTTGTAAAAGGAGCCCTTAGTCATGCAATATTTTTTGGGATCTTTTCCAGATAAGCCCCGCCACTAATGGAAAAAGTGTACGCGCCGAAAGTTAAGCCCCGCCACCTTTTGCCAACACACGCAACCTTAACCAGTGAAGTTCTCAGCACAACGCCCCCACAACGCGGTGCGATGTGTATAAAGTAAAGTGGGGGGGTTCCCCCCCATTCCCCCCCCCGTTGGAGCACCCAAAAAAGATTATAAGAAAGAGGATATGAAACTTAACATTATAAAAAATAGGATAAACTGTCGACTATTTTTTTAAGGGCTCCGACGGGGGGGGGGCATGGGGGGGAACCCCCCACTTTACTTTATACAGATCGCGCCTCTTTTTTTATAATCTTTTTTGGGTGGCGGGGATTAACTTTTTGGCGGGGCTTATCCGGAAAAGATCCATTTTTTGCACAAGAGTAATTGTCAAGCCACCCACATTTTAGCACAGTCTTTAGAAAGGATAAAAGCAGAATATCAAAAACAATTTCTGACACTCCGGTTCACAAAGTACAAGATTTTGTGCTATTTTATAATGAATTCTGATGCAAATTTCACATTCTTCTGTACTCTAAATTATTGCAAATACAACTTTATTGTAAGCTGTCAGACCAGTTTAAAAAACAGGTTTTCTTCAAACTAATGTGTTGGCTTTTCTCCTGACTTGTCAGGGGTTTTACATGTGCTTCAGTGCAGAGGTGATCGGCCCGAAGTCAGGTGCAAGTTCGCTTCCGAACATGATCTTAACGCCGTTACAAAAGCTATTCCAATGTAGCTGATATCATCCCCTCCACTGTACCCATATAGCAAGTTCTTTTATACGAACTTTTATACAGCAACGTCCAAAGTATGGAAGCTGAAAAAAATTAGCTCATGCCTTTTAAGTAATAACTCAAAGTGAGATACATTAGTACAGTATTTTCATATCTCCAGAGAATTTGCAAGCTAGATTTGTACTTAAAGGCCACAGAGAGTTGCAAAAGATAAGGAGGAACCTGGAGGGAGTGGAGATTTGAGCTCAGCTCCCCCAATTCCCAGCCCGCTGCTCTAACCATTAAGCTATCCTTCCACTGGCACAGAAAATGTGAAAGGGCCACAAGGCATCTCGCAATTCATGTCTTTGGATGTTTTGAGGGTTAAACTTCTACTCCAGCGAGATTCTCATGCACCAAACGGGTCAAAGGTCGAATAGATCTGGTCATCCTTAAAACTCCAAACACTTTCAAATTCACAGGAGCCCTCAAAATGTAAATATCAAGGGACCCCGTTCAAATCACCAGGATTCCCTATCATCCGCAGAGTTGACCCGGGGGGGGGGGGGGGAAGACGACTCTCGATCTAACTCAGAGAGAAACGCGTCAGATCCAATTTATCCCACGGCTAGACAAGGGGGGGAGGGAGAGAGAAGGGGAATAATTTTGGTTTTACCCTGAATGAAGGGTCACCCTACCCCTGACCTTCCCACAGACGCTCCAGCAGCAAGCTTCCTTCACATCACCAGGGGTAACACACAAAGAGCATTACCGGGATCCCTTTCCCCTCCATACGAAGCTGGAGACAAACACTGTAACTTACCACCCAAGTCAGAGCTCCGCCGCCGCCTCCTGCAGCACCACCGTCACCACCACCACCGCCGCCGCCGCCGCCACCACCACCACCAGCACCGGTTTTAGCCATTTTTCTGCCCGAAGGAGGCTCGCGCATATAAGTTACTTCTTTAAAAATATTATTAAAATTCAGATACCGCTCGCTAAAATAATTTTTTAAAAACCCCGTCTCTCCCCCCACCCACCCCTACATAGATATATACACGCTATGAACAGAGAAGAGAAGAGTGGCCGCGTCCTCCGCACTTCGCTCTTGAGAAAACCCTCCGCAACAAAAGGCCAGAGCCTGGCGGCCGCAGGAGCCCGCGCTCACCCGCCCCACACAGCCCGAGCCCTGGGCCGCCGGCAGCCGCGTCCCGAGGACGGCCCGTATCTCCGCCGGCCGCTCTCAAACTCGAGCCGCGGCGGCTCCGGCCCAGACACCCCCTCGACCAGCGAGCGCAGAGGAACGCGAGCAACTGAGAGAAATATAAAATACACTTAGTAGATAACTATATACATATATAGAAGGGGAGAGAGAGGCGCACGCCACCGCAAGCTAAAAGTGAAGGTATGAGGTGACAAATTACAAAACATAAATTTAAAAAAGTAAAATTTAAAAAAAAAAACACCAAAACGGGCAAAGCCGGAACGCGGCGCTTTAAAATGGAAGCCGCCGCCAGTGCTGTTTCCTCCCCTCCCCCCACCCTAAACGAACGCTACAGACAATGCACAGCACGGCCTCCCGTCCGGCATCACTCCGCTGCCGGCCCTGCGCGCCTCAGCCAATGCCGCTGCGCCGGGGGAGGGTCCGCGCCTCTAGCTCTGCCAATCGAGAAATAGGAAACGTGTTATCGTGACGTCAAGGCGTATGGTAACGGGGAAGATTTCGGTTTGTGTTATTTATTTTTTTCGGTCCTGCTATTAGTATTCGCTGTTAGTAATGTTGGGAAGTTGTGTCCGGTGGTAGTGTGGTGCAGAACTGGAAGAATGTTTTACATCTGTGGAGCAGAGTTGCAAAAAAAAAAAAAAAAAAAAACCCTGCACAGAAATGCCAAAAGTATTGCCTGCACCTTCAGCTTCGAGGGGCTTGCGATTATCCCGCACTCTAGTTCAAACGCCAATGCTTTATTTCATGTAGAAGAGTTCATCTCCGTGCATTCATGCGGAGGAAATCCACCTAATGTAACTGGGTCTTCAGCAAACTACATGAAAATCCCTTCTTGAGCTCCGGATTATCTTGAAGGATGATATCAGGAAGATCTGCAGTCAGTGTTTTTGAATGTCAGTTACGTTATTAGTTTTCATACTAGAGACTCCCTTTTCTGTAGAGTTTAATAGCAGACAGGATTAGGACGAAACATTTTTGTGAACTTCCCTTTAAATAGTTGTTTGTTACATAGTAATATAGTAAATGACGGCAGCTAAAGACCTGAACGGTCCATCCAGTCTGCCCATTAGTTATACTCATTAAAAATACATGATTAAATTAACTTGTCTCTTCATTGATATTTCTGGGTCATAGACTGTAAGGTCCACCTGGTATTGTCCTAGGTTCCAAATGCTGAAGTTGCCATCCAAGCTCACTCTAGCCCAGTGGTCTCAAGCTCAAACCCTTTGCAGGGCCACATTTTGGATTTGTAGGTATTTGGAGGGCCGCAGAAAAAATAGTTAATGTCTTATTAAAGAAATGACAATTTTGCATGAGGTAAAACTCCTTATAGTTTATAAATCTTCCCCCCTCCCCTGAAGGCCTACATGTTCCCCACTTCTTTGTAGCATCCTCCAGCTTGCCCTCTGGCCTCCCAGTCTTAGTTTCAGCTAATTAACGCAGCCTGCAGAGAGGATCGCCGGTGCTGTAATGTTCCTTGCAGGCTGCCATCGGCCTCCGCAACACGTTCCCTCTGCCGCAGTCCCGCCCCTCCTCTGACGTCAGGGGCAGGATTGCGGCAGAGGGAACATGCTGCCGAGGACCACGGCAGCCTGCAAGGATCGCTGCAGCACCGGCAATCCTCTCTGCAGGCCGCGGTAATTATCTGAAGGTAAGAGTGGGAAGCCAGAGGACACTGCAAAGAGCGAGCAGTAGAGGCCGCGGGCCACAAAATAGTACCTGGCAGGCCGCATGTTATCCCCGGGCCGTGAGTTTGAGACCACTGCTCTAGCCTATCCAACCATCCTGTTTGCAGGATATCTAAAGTCTGGCCAGTAACATACTCATGTTCCTATTGGAGATCCCATTGATGCCCTCCCCTGCCTATCCTACACCAAATTATCATATATGGGACACAGACTGTGCAAGTTTGCCAGTACCTGCCTTAGTTCTTTAATTTGCATCCTTCATTTTCTAATTAGAGATCCTATATATTTATCCCACACTCTTTTGAATTCCATCACCATTTCTCTCCACCACTTCCCTCAGAAAGGCATTTCAGGCATTTACCACCTTCTCCGTGAAGAAGAATTTCCTATCATTGCTCGAGTCTTCCTCCCTGCAACCTCAAAATATGCCCTCTAGTTTTACCATTTTCTCTTCTCTGGAAAATATTTGGTTCTATGTTAATACCTTTCAAGTATTTAAACATCTGTATCATATCTCCCCCGCAGTATACATATTTAGGTCTTCCAGTTTCTTCTCATACTTCTTTTGGTTCAAACCCCTTACCATTTTGTCGCCTTCCTCTGGACTGCTTCAAGTCTTTTTATATCCTTCACCAGATATGGCCGCCAAAACTGAACACAATACTCCAAATGCGGCCTCACCAATGACCTATATAGAGGTATCAACACCTCCCTTCTTCTTCTTCTTCTTCTTCTTCTTCTCTTTCTATACAACCTAGCATCCTTCTGGCTACAGCCACCACCTTATCACACTGTTTAGATTCT
This sequence comes from Geotrypetes seraphini, assembly GCF_902459505.1. NCBI lineage: Eukaryota > Metazoa > Chordata > Amphibia > Gymnophiona > Dermophiidae > Geotrypetes > Geotrypetes seraphini. The sequence goes on along the minus strand of NC_047085.1, from coordinate 326,573,792 downwards.
TTTAGATCCTCGGACACAATGACCCCCAAAGTTCCTCTCTCCATCAGTGCTTGTCAGCCTCTCACCTCCCATATGGTTCCCTCGAATTTCTACCCCCAAAATGCATCACTCTGCATTTCTTCGCCTTGAATTGTAGTTGCCAGACATTAGATCATTCTTATAACTTTTGCAGATCCTTTTTAATTTTCCACTCCCTCCGGGGTAGGGTTGCCAGATTTTCCAGGCCATGTACTTTATGTTTAAATTATTTTTATTATTCCAGCAGTAAGAAGCAAATACAAACAGTAGTACCATTCAGGAAATAACATTTTCAACAATATAATCAGTTCCCCTCCCATCCCCCCCTTCCCCTCCCCTCCCCAAGAATCCATGGCCAGTCCAACAGCTGAGAGTGGGAATAAAATCTTAAAGATTCAAAAGTCTACTGCAAGCACGAGGTGTGAGGTCCTGCCAGAAGTGCTCCCACACCTGACAAAATTTGCGACCCTGGCCAAGAGTCAAGTCTCCCACCATGCGTCTCTCCAGTGTTGCGTGCACTATCATTAGGGATCTCCATTGTGCATATGACGGGGGATCATGGGAGAGCCAGTTGGTGAGGATGGCTTTTTTTCCCGTCAAAAGGGCTCTGGAGATAAATGCTGACATTCCCCTGGGTTTGGGCGAGGCTATATTATAAAATCCAAATAACGCCCTCGGTTGCGGAAGCCAGGCCATGTACTTTAAATTATATACAATGAACACTGAACATGAAAATAACTTCTAGTGAAAGTGTATATAACTATTTATTATAATATTGAAACAAGTTAATATTTTCATTAATGTAAAAAAGTGGTACCATGTACTTCATAATAGTTTGTAGGACAACTGAAACCAAAATAAAAGTGTTCAGACCAAATAAAGAGAACTATTTTGAATTGATTGGTGGTAGACTTGTCCACTCTTCCTTACCAGTTCTAGCTCCTAGGATTAGGCAGTAATCTGGAAGCACTCAGAAAGAAGATAACAGCTGGGTAACCTGTTGTTTGACATTCTAACTGTGGTTCAGTTATTATCTTAAGTGATGATATTTTTCTACTTAAACAAATGTTCAGTCACTAGTAAGCAAGACTCCAGTCATGGTACATGGGATTGTCATGCCACTGGGGTTTGCACGCATCTCAGAAGCTGAAAGCTATGCCATTGGTAGTTTCACTACCAGCAGGGTCTCCCAAGGTGGACAGGCCAGACTAATGATATACCACCCATCTGGGCTGCAGCAAATGGGCAGTGTTAGAGGCAGAGGATTGCGTTTGATGCAATAATGGCAACCATATTGAATTTATACTGCACAGAAGAAAGGTCCAGCAATCTACTTCTGTATTGTGCCAAGAAAACTTGATGATGATAATGAGACATAAAGAATCAACGTATAGTGCTGGAAGATGGTCCTCCTAGGTCAGAAGGCACTCACAGTGCAACTAGGGAAGTGCTGATCGTAACCCAGAGTACGCCCAATATTTGTGAACCTTGATGGATTAAAGCTGCCAGGACATCCTGATGCTGATGGTGCTGGACAGAAAAGGGAGATCAAAAGCTGTAAAAATATTCTTAAGATAGGAACATGGAGTGTACGAAGCATGAACCAAGGAAAATTGGAAATTGTTAAAGATCAAATGGAAAAATCCAAAATTTATTTGATAGTTGTCAGTGAACTCAAATGTACAGGACAGGGCCATTTTCAATCAAATGAGCATTGAATCTGCTACTCTGGTCATGAAACACACAGGAAAAATGGTGTGGCATTCATCTTCAACAATAATCTTTCAAAGACGGTACTAAAGTATAATGTTTTCAGTGATAGAGTCATGTCAAACCATCTAAAGGGAAAGCCAATCAATGTCACCTTAATCCAAGTATATGCTCCAACGACAGACACGGAAAATGAGGATATAGAGTTGTTCTATTAAAAACTTCAAAATGAAATGGATCAAATGCTGAAACAAGATCTACTGATCATTATGGGTGATTTGAATGCAAAAGTAGCAAGTACACCTGAACATGCAGTAGTTGGAAAGCACATGGACCTCTCCATATGACATGTATCGAAATTAAATTGACTACATCTGCATAGAACAGAGATGGAAATCTGCAGTTTTGACTGCAAGGACTAAACCAGGAACTGATTGTGCAAGCAAACATGAGCTTTTGACATGCAGGATCAAAGTAAATTTCATAAGAAGATCATGAGATACCTCACAAAATATGACAGTGAAAATATTCCATCAGATCATGGGATAAAACTAGACAACAGATTTGCCTATCTTGATACAGGAGAAAGAGAGCCTGAAGAGTTATGGAGTGACATCAAAACCATAATTAGTGATGAAGCTAAAAAAACAACCAATCCCACTCCAAAAGAGAAAGAAAGCCAAGAAATTGTCCTGGATCTCAGTAGAACCCAGAAAAGTAGAACAAAGAAGACAAGCAAAACTTTCCAGTAATACAGAAAAAAATAATTACAAATGAACTGAGTATTTCAATGTTAAGTTCGGCAAGACAAAGAACGATATCTAAAGGATATTTGTCAGAAATTTGAATCATAAAATGGAAACAGAAAAAACAGATTAGCATATTAGGATATAAAGAGATTATGGCAGAAATTCCAGCCTCGATTGGGAATGCTTAAAGACGCCAATGGAATAATATTGAATGATCCAGAAAGCATTAAAAAGAGATCAAAAGAATATATGGAAAATCTATATTAAAAAAAGGCAATGAGGATAACATTGGGCAAATTGAACAAGAAACTGATGGCCAAGAAGAACTAGATATTTTAAAAGAATAAGTCATAACAGCAATTATCCCAGGACAAGCAGGCAGCATATTCTCACATGTGGGTGACGTCATCCACGGAGCCCCAGCGCGGACAGCTTTTCAAGCAAACTTGATTGAAGTTTCAAGTTTGCACACTGCACCACGCATGTGTGTGCCTTCCTGATCCACTAGAGGGCGCATACCCTCCTCATGGTCCTCAGTTCTTAGTTTTCCGCGGAGCCAGAAAGCCCTGTCTCTCTTCTCTCCGTTCTTCTAAGTGCCTTTCTAGCACCGCGGCTTCTTTCTTTTGTTAGGGAGTCGCTGTGCGTTTGTTGCTTGATCGTGTATTTCTTTGTTTTCAAAAAAAAAAAAAAAAAAAGGACTTTTTATTGTGTTTCTACCCGGCAGGCCCTTCTTGGGCCTCAGCCATGCGGCTAGGCCTCATTTGGCTGCAGCTGTATTTTCTTCTTCCCTGGCCTCTCTCTGGGCTCACCTCGTGTGAGCAGGATGGCCGGGACCCCTTTTCCGTCGTTGGAATCGGACTGAGTAGCTTCGATCCCTGGTAAGTCTTCTTTCTTTCTTTTTGTCTTCTAGCTGCGTTACCTCGGTAATGCCATCGGCTGAGTCTCAGGCATTCCAGGCATCGAGTGCAGTCGTGCCCGCCTCTACGAGACCTTCAAAGCGTGCCTCCTTTCATGGGAATACTCATATCGAGGTTGCCCTTATGGAGTGCACTGCTGCACCTTTATTACCAGTTTCATTGGTACGGTGCCGACTTCTGACCCTCGATGTGCCTCGACGTCGATTGGAGCTTCGTGCCTCGACGTCGACTGGAGCTTCGTACCTCGACGTCGAATGAGGCTTCGTGCCTCGGCGTCGACTGAGGCGTCCTGCCTCGGCGTCGACTGAGACTTCCTGCCTCGACGTCGACTGAGGCTTCGTGCCTCGACGGAGGCTTCCTGCCTCGACGGAGGCTTCCTGCCTCGACGGAGGCTTCGTGCCTCGACGGAGGCTTCGTGCCTCGACGGACGCTTCGTGCCTCGACCTCGACGGAGGCTTCGTGCCTCGAAGTCGACGGGGGCTTTGTGCCTCGACGTCGACGGGGGCTTTGTGCCTCGGCGTCGACGGAGACTTCGTGCCTCGACGTCGACGGAGGCTTCGTGCCTCGACGTCGACGGAGGTTTCGTGCCTCGACGTCGACTGAGGCTTCGTGCCTCGACGGAGGCTTCGTACCTCGACGTCGACGGAGGTTTCGTGCCCCGACGTCGACTGGGGGCTTGGTGCCTCGACGTCGACTGGGGCTTGGTGCCTCGACTGAGGCTTTGTGCCTCGACGTCGACTGCGGCTTGGTGCCTCACCACCGCCTGAGGCCTTGTGCCTCGACGGAGTATGCGGCTGGGTGCCTCGACGTCGTCTAAGGCTTTGTGCTTTGATTTTCTGCCTCAATGTCGACTGGGGCTGGGGGTCTCGATGTCGACTGAGGCTGTGTGTCTCGGCGGATGCTTTGTACCTTCAACGTCGGCTGCGGCCGTGTGCTCCGCGTCACTTGACGCTGGTGCTTTGACGTCGCCTGAGGCTTGTGCCTCGACGTCGACTGAGGCTGGGGGCCTCATCGTCGGCGGGAGCTCGGTGCCTCGTCGTTGCCGAGGCTTCGTGCCGTCGACGGAAGCTTTGTGACTTGACTTCACTTGGGCCGTTTTACCTCGGCAGCGGCTGAGGTTTTGGGCCTCGGCGTCGACTGCGGGTTTGCGCCTCGGCGTCTCCAGCTCCTGTTCGAGAGGCTTCCCCGCTTTCTCTTCGGTTCATTCCGGGCAGCCGTGACGGAATCTTGTAGTGCGGAGTTTGGTTTCCTGGAGGAGACTCCCTCCCTGCTCCGGCTCTATTGCTCCCGCCATGCGTCATCTCGCTTGGCGCAGAGTGTGGCTGAGGATCCGAACCTCCAGGGTCGTCTCGCCGCTTTTACTTGCGTGAGTTCTGCGCTTCTTGAGGCCTCTCTTGCGGTGGCCACTAACTGTCTCTCAGACCGCGACCGGTCCTTCGCCTATCGGGACGCCTTCAGCTAAATCCCGTCTGCCTGGGTGGTTTGGACGCCTTCTCCGGAGGGGCCCTCTGGATACCTTTCTTGTGTTATCTCGGCCTCATTCGCAGCAACCGAAATAGCTGCAGCAGCGCCGGGTTAGGGTTCAGCCGCCGGCTTCGGCGACTCCTGGCCGTCTTTTTGACTATTCTCGCATAGCCTCTGGGCTGCTCCCCTTCTGGGGATTCCTCCCCTCCCTTCGGGAGGGGTGTCTCCGTGTCTACGCACCGGGAGTATTGCCTCTCTTCTGTCGGTTGGGCATTTCCATCCTCCCATCTGCGTCTGGTCCTGGCCCTTCGTGACCTGCACTAGTTTCTAGTACGGGAGTGGGTCAGACTCTGCCGCCCCAGTCTAGGGAGTCCGTCGGGGCGGACCTGGACCCAGTTTGTCTGCGCTCTTTCTTGTCTCGGCCTCAGGGGGAGGCCCTTGTTTGTTTATGCCGGAAGGTGGCCCCTCTGTCCTCTGTCCGCCTCCGGTCTTTTCTGCCTCTGCCTCGGCAGGCTGCCTGTCGGCGCTTGAGTCAGCTGGTGTCTCAGCGGTCTTCGGCCTCGGCTGAGCTGATGCTGATCCTTTTTGGATCAGGGGTCTCCACGGTGGATGTCCCGCTGTTCGCCTGGTTTCATCTTCGTGTTCCCCGCTGGACCCGAGCATCTCAGTGATGGCAGGATCGGGATCCCGCTTCCCAGCACATTGTGGTGCCTCCCTCCTGGACACGCTTGTTTCGTTGGTGGGCCACCTCTTCGTATCCCCGCATCAGAAGGTTCTGCCGATGGACTCCTCGGCATTGGCTTCGAGGTGCACCTCGACGGCCTTCGGACTCAGGGTCCTTGGTCGGGTGCAGACTGTCGCAGCCGCATCAATCTGCTGGAGCTCCGGGCCATTTACAATGCCGTGGTGGATTTTCGTTATTGGTTGCAAGATTGCGGGGTCCTGGTGCGTCCCGACATCTCGGTGGCGATGTTTCTGTGACCAAGCCAGGGTGTACAGGTTCCCTGTTACTTTGCAGGGAAGCCCTTCGTCATGGGCAGGGGACGTTACACCACTGCTTCTTTCTTCGGGCGGTGTTTTTCCGGGGCGTGCAGCATTGTCTGTTGGACACGTTGAGTCGCCCTTTTCGGCCGCATGAATGGTTGCTCCATTCTCAGACTCTGCGGCATGTGGTTGTTCGGTGGGGAACCCAACAGGTAGTTCTGTTCGCTTCGCCCCTCACTCATTGGTTGCCTCGATATTGCTCGAGGATGTTCTCCTGAGTTCGCATCGAGGTGGATGCTTTCCTTCTCGATGGAATGGGCAGGTTCCTCTATGCGTTCCCTCCCTTTACTATGATTCTCGGGTCTTTGATACACCTCCTGTCGGTCTGCGCCACCAGGATCTTGATGGCTCCTCTGTGGCCCTGGCGGCCATGGTTCTCCCTGCTCCTCCAGCGTGTCAGGGAGACTCAGCTTCTACCTATGTTCCTGTCTCTGCTGTCTCAGTGATTCGGTTTCTGTTGCATTCCAATTTGCAGTCTCTGCACTTATCAGCTTGATTCCTCGCAACGTGCCTCCCTCCTTCTGTTTCTCTCAGTCGGTGGGGGTGTTCTCGAGGCCTCTCGAAAGATCTCCACTCGGCAATGCTTTTCCCAGATATGGTCCTGATTTGCTGAGTGGTGTGCTGAGCACCGCATGGATTCGCTCTCTGCCTCCTTGCCTTCGGTGCTGGATTTTCTGTTGCACTTGTCTCGGTCTGGTCTCAAATCTACATCTATTCGAGTCCACCTCTGTGCTTTTGCTGCCTTTCATCGGCCGCTGAATGGGACGCTGCTCTCCGTCCACCCGACGGTTTCCCGTTTTATGAGGGATCTCTTCATTGTACATCCTCCGCTCAAAGCCCCTCCGGTGGTTTGGGATCTTTGTGTGTTCCTGGCTCAATTGGTGATACCTCCATTTGATTCCATTGATGAAGCTCTTTTGAATTACTTCACCTGGCAGGTGGTATTCCTGGTTGCTCTCACGTCTGCTCGCAGAGTCAGTGAGCTGCAAGCTCGGGTTGCAGACCCGTCTTTTCCTGTATTTCATCATGACACGGTGGTCCTGCGTACTCAACCCCTGTTCTTGTCCAGGGTGGTTTCGGACTTTCCTTTTGATCTTTCCATTGTTCTTCCGGTCTTTTTTCCGAAGCCCCACTCGCCTCCTAGCGAGGTGGCGCTTCACACAATTGACTGTAAGAGGGCGTTGGCTTTTTTTCTTCAACGCACTCAGTCTCCTTGGACGGTTCCTCTATTCTTTTTGTCCTTCGACCCTAATTGGTTGGGACACCCAGCTTCCAAGCGCACCTTGTCCAACTGGTTGGCTGCTTGTTTTTCCTTTTGCTACGCTCAGGCTGGTCTCGCGCTGCAATGTCGAGTCACGGGACATGAAGTCCGAGCGATGGCGGCTTCTGTAGCTTTCCTCAGGTCGACACCTATCGAGGAGATTTGCAAGGCTGCCACTTGGTCTTCGGTTCATACTTTCACCTCCCACTACTGCCTGGATACTCTGTCCAGGAGCGACGGCCGGTTTGGCCAGTCGGTTTTGCGTAATCTGTTTTCTTGTATTGCCAACTTCCCTCCGTCCCTTTTTGGTTAGCTTGGAGGTCACCCACATGTGAGAATATGCTGCCTGCTTGTCCTGGGATAAAGCACAGTTACTTACCGTAACAGGTGTTATCCAGGGACAGCAGGCAGATATTCTCACAACCCGCCCGCCTCCCCGAGGTTGGCTTCTTTGCTAGCTATCTGAACTGAGGACCATGAGGAGGGTATGCGCCCTCTAGTGGATCAGGAAGGCACACACATGCGTGGTGCAGTGTGCAAACTTGAAACTTCAATCAAGTTTGCTTGAAAAGCTGTCCGCGCTGGGGCTCCGTGGATGACGTCACCCACATGTGAGAATATCTGCCTGCTGTCCCTGGATAACACCTGTTACGGTAAGTAACTGTGCTTTAAAGCTTTATTGAAAAGCAAGTCACCTGGTATCAATGGTATTCAAACTGAATTCATGAAAGGCTCAGAAGGTGCTATCATAGCCCTCACTCAACTATGTCAACAGATTTGGAAGGAAAAAAAAAAGGCCAACCGATTGGAGATCGCTGTTCATACCTATATCAAAGAAAGGTGACGGCAAGAACTGTAACTACAGAATAATTGCATTAATTCCATATGCAAACAAAATATTGCTGAAAATAATAAAACAAATGCTACGGTCATATGTTGAGCAAAAATTACCCAAAGTTCAGGCTGGTTTCAGAAAAGGTCAAGGAACAAGAGACATTGCCAATGTTAGATGGATATAGAAGAGCAAAAAATACCAAAATCCCCTACTATACTTTTGCTTCATCGACCGCAGCAAAGCTTTTAACTGTGTGGATCATGATAAACTATGGAAAACTCTAGCAGAAATGGGAATAACCAAACATATAACTCAGCTGATGAAGAGCCTCTATGAAAATCAAGAAGCTGCAGTGAGAACAGAATGGCAACCCTCACTGGTTTGGAATAAAACGTGACTTCAGGCAAGGATTCATCTCATCACCTTACCTGTTCAACTTTTACGGCAAAGCCATCTTCAGAAAAGGCAAATTTGGAAGAAAAATGGGTTCATAGACAGTAACGCGGAAGACAAAGGTGCGCGCTGACAACTGAGCGCAAGACGGAGGCCTGCGCCAAAGAAAAAGACTGTTTTTAGGGGCTGCGACAGGGGGTTTTGTTGGGGAGCCCCCCCACACACTTTAATTAATACAGATCGCGGCGGCGTTGTGGGGGGTTTGGGGGGTTGTAACCCCCCACATTTTAGTGAAAACGTAACTTTTTCCCTAAAAACAGGGGAAAAGTTAAGTTTTCAGTAAAATGTGGGGGGTTACAACCCCCCAATGCCCCCACAACGCGGCGCGATCTGTATAAAGTAAAGTGGGGGGGTTCCCCCCACACCCCCCATCGTAGCCCCTAAAAACAGTCTTTTTCTTCGGCGCGCGCCTCCGCGCTGCGCTCAGTTGTCTGCTCGCACCTTTGTCCAGCGCGCTTTTGACCTGACACCGAAAAATGCGTTTATTTCAAAGTTGGTGGCCACAATATAAACAACAGGCGCTATGCAGATGATACAATGCTCATCACTAGCAGCAAAGAAGACATGTTGCATCTATTGAGAAAAGTCAAAGACGAAAGTCATAACATGGGATTAGAACTTAATAGAAATAAGACAAAAATAATGAACACAGAAAATAATGAATATTTTGAGCTTGAAGGCAATAGAATAGAAGTTGTAAAGGATTTCAATCTCCTGGGCTCTTTCGTAAACAAAGAAGCAACTAGCAGGGAAGAAATACTCCGCAGAATAGCACTGGGTTGCTCTTCAATGAAGGCTCTTGACAAAGTATTCAAAGGCAAGGAAATAATGAAGATCAGACTTGTCCACACACTCATTTTCTTAGTTGTCAAAAGCTGTACACTATAGAAACAAAACTCTTGAACTCTGGTGGTGGTGAAGGATTTTATGCGTGCCATGGACTGCTAGAAGAACTAACAAATTGATTCTGGAAGAGATCAAACCGACTATGCCACTTGAAGTCCAAATGATGAAAGTTACAACTGTCTTACTTTGGTCACACGGTCAGAAGAGAAAGATCATTGGAAAAGGACATGTTTGGGAAGATCGAAGGACTAGGACTTACGTATGGGTCGATGGCATCTAACTAAACAAGAAATCTTATTTTCTACTGAGGCTAGTGATTATATTTCAGAAAAATTAATGCTGATATATTGTGAGTTGAATTTTAGTGATATATAAAAATAGCTGAAGGTGAAGGTCTGAATAAGAGCAGAACTGAGTAGCTTTTTGCAACACCCTGCTGGTAATTTATTCCAAAAGCATACAGGATTATTTTAAAAATATATTGTTGAAAAGTAGGAGGAGTTATAGGTTTACTTAACCAGTGAGCATTGTTGGTCAGTGAAAATTTTATTCAGTTTTATTGATAACTTATCAATAGAAGTTTTTCCACTGTTTACACATGATGAATCAAACTGTACACAACTGTATGGTCTCAAAATTTATCCAGCACATGCTCAACAAATTTGTAGCCAGCCTTCAGTGTTGCCCATTTTCCTAGCTGTAATAATCCTCATATTTTTATCTGCACACGCACACACACACACAGTGAGAGAGACAGAGAGATAAACAGTCCTGGTGGTATACAGTATATACAGAGAGAGGACACATACACTTATAATTAAATCTTCATCACAGTCTAGTACCAGAACTAGAATGGAAGCCACTGCATAAGATTAACATAATAATGAACATCTTTAAAAACTCTCTGTAAAAAAAGGAGAAAAAAACCCATTTTTCTTACTTAACTCGTGTCCTAATGTCCCAAAAATGAACCCAATTAGCAAAAAGAGTTTTGTGCTATTTTTAAGCCTTGTTCTAGCTAGTCATTTTTTTCATATAGTCAGCAGAACATATTTATTTGTTAGCAGACATCAGAACTGCTTGTTCTTTTCAAGCAGACATCTGCACAGCAGTAGGTTTCATTCATAGTTAATTGCCTGCGTTTCAGATGTGACTGTCCTAAGTGAGAGCATTCTGTGAGGTTAAAGACAATGAGGAGCAATTTCAAAACATGCTTCTTAAGTCCGATTTAGATGTATGGCGTTAGATGTCCAAAGTCAGAATGCCTATTTTCAAAAGGCAAACCACCATGCATCAAGAAATAATTTAAAAAAAATTCCTCTATCTGGACATCCAGGTCATTGGGTCGCCCAGACCACCAGGACATCTATCTTTATACCACATTTTTGACCAAAATTTTGTCCAAGTCCCAAACACCCAGAACAAGACCATTTAGACGTGGGAGAGGCCAGTCCTGTAATGGGCTGGCCACCGAGACAGGGCAACAGAGCCATGGGGCACTGATATGTACTTTACATAAAGGATACCAGATAAACATATCACCAGAACTCCTTTATAGGTTATGGTGAGATCTCCAAAACCCACTATACCCACCTACCATCCCAGTAACCCTTATGGCTGCAGGTGGCACCAATTTGGCAGTAGACATACTCTTTAACATATTCATCAATGACCTGGAAAAGGAGGCAAAATGTGAGGTTATAAAATTCGCAGACGATACCAAACTGTGCGGCAGAGTTAGGACCAGGGAGGAGTGTGAGGACATGCAAAGGGACCTGGACAAGCTGGAAGACTGGGCAAACAAATGGCAAATGCGCTTCAACGTGGACAAATGCAAGGTCATGCATATAGGGAAAAAGAACCCGCTGTTCAGCTATAAATTGGGGGGGGGTATTGTTGGGAGACAGCAGACTCGAGAGAGACTTGGGTGTGCTGGTGGATGCATCACTGAAGCCATCTGCACAGTGCGCAGCAGCCTCGAAAAAAGCCAACAGGATGCTGGGAATCATAAAGAAGGGCATAGTAACCAGAACACGGGAAGTCATCATGCCATTGTATCGAGCGATGGTGCGTCCACATCTAGAATACTGCGTCCAGTATTGGTTGCCGCACCTCAAGAAGGACATGGCGGTACTTGAGAGAGTCCAAAGGAGAGCAACGAAAATGGTAAGAGGGCTGGAACACTGCTCATACGCCGAGAGGCTGGATAGGCTGGGGCTCTTCTCTCTGGAGAAAAGGAGGCTCAGGGGAGATATGATAGAGACCTTCAAGATCATGAGGGGCATAGAGAGGGTGGATAGGGACAGATTCTTCAGACTGAAGGGGACAGCAAATACGAGGGGGCATTCTGAGAAACTGAAGGGAGTCAGGTTCAAAACAAATGCAAGGAAGTTTTTTTTCACCCAAAGGGTCGTGGACACTTGGAATGCGCTACCGGAGGAAGTGATCAGGCAGAGTACGGTACAAGGATTCAAACAGGGATTGGATGGTTTCCTGAGGGATAAAGGGATCGTGGGATACTGAGGGAGGAGCTGGGATGTAACACAAGTATAGGAAGTTAACCAGGTAATGAGAATTAAACCAACCAGGTCGTGCATGTGCAAGACCGGAGGGCTAGGACTTCGATAGGAAGGCAGGACTTAAATGGGAAACCAAGGTGGCAAGGGAGCCCCTTCTGATGATTAGACAGGTCTTGACCTGTTTGGGCCGCCGTGGGAGCGGACTGCTGGGCAGGATGGACCTGTGGTCTGACCCGGCAGAGGCACTGCTTATGTTCTTATGTTCTAATAGGGTTTGGGGGTGGTTTGGTGGGCTCACAATTTCTACTTGATAACATCTGGGACTACCCTAGTCCAGGAGAAGGAATGCCAGAAACAGCTTACAACTGGTGAGACTATTCAAGCTATAAATGTTTCCTATGCTATAGAAAAACCCAGGGAGGTAACACTGGATTCTATTTGGGACCTTGTTGCTGATCTGGCTAAGTCTATAAAGCCCCAGCTTTTGCAGCTGGAAAGTAAAATTATACTTCAAGAAACTGATATAAAGAATATGAAGGTTGAAATAGATGAATCCAAGAACTCTATTGTGAATATACAACAAGAACTAAAAATATCAAAACAGCTTAGTGAAGCATTAGTAAAAGATAATACAAATTTACGCAGAAAAGTGGAAACTCTGGAGAACTTTTCCCGTAATAATAATCTTCGACTGATTAATTTTCCTAGGATAGCTGCTGTGTCACCTAGGGATATGTTGAAACGTTATATGTTGGAGATTTTAGGAATTTCAGAGGATACATTACCACCACTTACTCAAGTTTACTACTTGCCTATGAAAGGTATTGAACCACCATCCAAATTACAGGAAGATAATCAACCACTTAGGGGTAAATTCTCTATTACTGCGTTTATTTTAGGCGTGCTTTAGGCGTCCGATGTAAGTGAATAATTACGGAGTTAAGGGTCTTAATTAATGTTAATTGGGAAATAAACGACACATAGACGTCCCTAAGACGTAGTTGACGAACTGACGTCTATAGAAAGCATAGTCCTGTCTCCATCTCTGGACGTGGGCGTTCCATGGGCGTGCCAAATGGGGACGCTAGATGAGCGCTACCTGAGCGAGCAACTGCGTCTAAATATCGTGTATTATGTAGACGTAAGAAACCCTGGTCTAACTTGGATTTCAATGCCGTTTCAACTATCGTAATTGCGGCTCTTTGTTAGACGCGAGGCAGACGTCTGCTGTGTTTTTTCATCAATAATTCCAATAGTGAGTTTGACTAGGTAATTTTCATCTTTTCTCTGTCCTAATAAATATAATGACACCATAACAATGGAACACATTATATTGCATGGATAACAAACCACATTTCTGCCCAAACAATAATATAATTTACACATGGCTTTTACAACCCCCCTTTTTTTCTCAACAAACAGCACTGCAATCGGCTCTCTTTTGAAAGCAAAGAAAAAACAGCACACATTATCAGCACTTAAAAAGAGAATAAACAGATACACACCTTAACATTCAAGCTTCCCTCATTGCAAAATGGAGGTCTTCAGTTGCACAAAACTGACCTCATTGTGACCTCATCAATCTGCACCTTCAAAGTAGTATGCCACAATTAAAAGATGTGCTGGGTGTAGAACTCACAACCTCTGGATGTTAGGAGCACAGGCTGGCGCCTAACACATAGAGCTACAGCTGCTTCTACTAAGGTCCCTCTCACCACCCGTTCATATCATACTTGACTGAGCTGTCTATGCTCATTAGCTATCATATCAGGATGAACTCAAATAAGTTTAAGCAAAGGAATGCCTAAAGATTTGGAAGGTTTTCAAGTAGAAAACAAATATCAACTATGTATTAAAGAATTGCAGCACAAATGACGCTGATCGGTAAGGGCAAAAAAAACACCACTTTTCCGGTATGACGCCTAAACGGAACAGATTACTTACAGTCATATATGTATTAGTACAGTGCTTAGAATGAAGATTAGCGTGTGAGAAAAATGGAGCTTCACCACACATGCATTCAAGCACACTTGGGAATATGGGTTGGGGGCTTAGTGAAAGCAGCGCTTTTAACCATTGAGCTACCACTCTTTTGTCTCAGCCTACTATGACATTATAGCTAAACTCCTTTTCCCTTAGCACTTCACTAAGATATGATATGACAAGGGAGCCAGAGACATTGGAGCAAAAGTTGCTGTAGCTCAGTGAGGAAAGGCACTCTCTACCAATCTTCTGGGCTTTGAGGGTTCAAATCCCAGCCTGTATTTTACTTGTGGCATATCTACCTTCCAGGTGCACTTTGATGATGCTTTCCACTTCTTATAGGAGTTGAATATAACATTACTGTACAACTTTGCTGTGTAGCAGAAAAATAAACTTTTCCCCCTTCCATGCTAAGAATTTGAGTTCAACTCATCTTATATTTCTCCTTTTAAACATGGCATACTTTGTTAGTTTTTATCATGGTAAAGTATACATTTCTGAAATGGTGAAGAGCACATTAACCAGGCGATCCACAAATGTCATCTTGCTGTCAGAGGAAAGGTTTCCTCTCATCACTGCTTAGGATGTCCGAGCCATGGTAAGTTGAAAATAGGTTTGCCTGGAAAGGGAAATGTGCACCTTACAAATGGCAAAGTCCACCATGTAGACCCTGTTATAAGAGCTAATAGGAAAAAACTAGGACCTTATTAAAATGAGCAAAGGTGGGAGTCGAACCGGGGAGTTTCAGAGGTCAGAGCTCGGAACAGGAGCATTACCGTGTTGAGCTACAAATGCTTTCTTGTGCTTATAGCAGTTTGGTGAGACAAAACACTGCAGTTGTATATTATTGTTTATTGGGGGAGGGTGTTCAGCATGAGAGAGAACAGGTTGCATTAAATATTAGACAATGGGCTGCACATAATAAAAGCTGAAGCAAAATATTGATATGTAAAGGCAAGGCTAAAGAGTTACCAGGTGTCCTGGCTGAGAAATGAATATAACCTATTTGCTAACCTTACTCAAGACTTGAACCCCCTGATGTATGGAAGATGAAAAGCAATGCCTTAAGGAATAGAGCTATAGAGGTAACTTTGTTTAAAACATAGAGCTTCGTATCAAAGCTTAGAGATGTGAAGGAAATGACTACAACGTCACTACAGCTGTATATTGCAAAACGACATCCAATGCACATCCAATTAGATTTGAATCCTAACGGTTCCTATGACGTCAGACGCTAATTAGGCGTGCTTTAGTATATAGAAAGCTTTGGCACAGCCATTTTTCCTATGTAAGACCCCCTCATGTGAGTTGGTGTTTGTGGTGTTCCGTTTCCTCAATGATGAAACTTTGTGCTATGACTTGCCTGTTCTCCTTTATACTCCCTTCTGCCTTTGACACTCCTCCACACCCCCATTATCTGTATTTCTTTAGTTTATGGATTTTTCTGGGTGTTGGTGTGAGGGATTGTTGAGGACTTAGGTTTTGTGTTAAGTGTGGAGGGGAATCAATTGTTAGGGAAAAGAAGGGGCCAGGTCAGGTTACACACAGATGCCCACACCCACCACTCTCCCTGCTTTCATAATGTCATGGTCTGCCCCACCTCCATTTTCCATATCTGCAACTCTCCATGCAAGAAATTCGATTTCCGTTTTGGAGCCATGTTGTAAGGTGAAGACATCTTTTCAGGCTACTTGTAGAACACGTTCAAACACACCCCCATAGGACAGCCAATGAGGTGTGATGGGCGTGGTTAGGAAGCGGGCCAAGGAACCGCACCCGAACGGCGTCCAATAGGCATTGAGAAGGTTTTCCCGCCCTACTGACGTCAGACGCTACATAGGCGTGCATGGGTATAAGAAGGTCCAGGTGAGCAGTGTTTCTTTTCTATTCTGTCCTATTGCTTATGCAGATGCTTGAGACTTTACTCTGTCTTAGTCTTTTACATTTTTTTTCCTATCTCTGCCTCCCATTTCTCTCTATTCCACAGAGCCATTAACAAGCTACATGTCATTCTAATATGTTGTTTTATCTTTTCTAGAAGCAGCTCAGATAGTAACTCCAGTTGAGAATGATATTTTGTAAGCTACTTAGGTGTCCTTATGATAGAACTAAAGAAACCAACCAGCAAAAACTGACTTCTCTTTATGGGCTTTCATTGTGTGCTATTGTTTATAATAGTTATTTTATTTCTGATATCTCTTACTCTTCATTCCACAGGGCTGACAAAAATGACTGAGAAGACTGATAAAGACCATGCTGGTAGAAATTTTGCTGGTAGAAATATGGATATGTAAGTAAAATGGATGTGTTCATACATCTGAGAGGGTTTACTCATAGAGCTAAAGTTAATTCTTTGTAGAATCAAATTACAGGCAAGTTAAAATCAGGTGAGGAATGGTTCTGTGTACTAACTCATTGATAAGAATAGGTTGGGTGTGTTGGGGGGGGGGAAACACTGCCATTCAGTGGACATCCAATCAGTGTACATGGTTCAGGTGGAAAACTCCTAATGAGTGCCTAATGGCTGCCATTTTTAATAAGGAGTCTAAAGGTATGTTAGCACCTCTGTTACTTCTAGGTGTGTGTTCTGCCACAACTTCAGTGTTTAATTTTGGAGACATAGGTCTTTGTTAACAGTTTCTCTCTATTCTTCATTTCAGGTTAACTCTGCTCATCACCTAAGTGTTTGCCAGAGAGAGACCAGACAAGCAGCTCAGCACACCAGCTTGCACCTAGCCAAACAGTTGTAGGTGAGAATGATATATGGTAACCTTTATTTGCTTACTCTACTATTCTTCACTTGAGTCACTCTTCTGATGAGTGAAATAAATGTTTCACACTTCTACTGTTCTCTTCACACAGGTATCCTTGATGACTTTCAGGAACAATAGTAAATTGATAATGTTGGCCTCATAGAACACCATGGCACGCATTCCTGCTGTTATATGCACACAAACTTTTTGTTTTCAGTTAGTCTATTCCCTCACATGAGTTCTAAACAGTAGCAGTGGAGGATTACAGGTGATATTAACCCACACCATCAGCGAGTTAAGGCTATTGCTTTAACAACTATACCACGGTGACATCTAAGCAGCTCAACATAAATGAGGTTAACACATTGCTTCAGGGAAGGAAGGACAGATATGGATCTTGGGGGTTGAACCCCCTGTTTGTGAACCTTGTGTAAACCAGCTTCTCCTCTTTTCTGTTTTCAGGTGTCTTAGACAGGCAACTGCAGTATTGTCAGATGGAGTTTTGTATTACTGAGAGCAGTGCAGCTGTGAGCATCTTTGTGGTTTCCACACCTGCTTAACCAAAATAGTGCAGCTCAAGAACCAGGAGGATAGATTGAGGTATCTGGCCATTACTTCCATCACCTTCCGTGAAAGGAAGAAAAACCCATATGTCTCATTTGGATTCTCCTTGTGTGGAGCCAACTCTTACTAGCAGTAACCCTATTCCTTAACAACAAATCTACCACAGTGACTTATATTCTCTTCCTTATGTAGCCATTTACTTTGGAACAGGGACTGGCTTACTTTGCACATCATAGCTGAGATGTCGTCATCTACCTACAGTTGCATATACCCTTGCATTCACTTGCTTTTTTCCTAGATTCTGCAATGATTTGACATCAGAGTGGCTAGCAGGTAATAGAATGAATGACAGACCCCAATAAAGATTGTCAAACTTTCTATATGTCACCTTGTTGTTATATTGAAAAGGGCCCATTCAGCAGTCCCTCCTGAACCCCTATCTACCTTGGACTCTGTCCACTAAACTGATGATGCTACAAGGTTAAAACCACACAGGCATGTTTAAACTATAAACAATTTTTTTATCTAATATAATAAAATGCTAGGCCGCGTATGCGCACTAAAAAAAAGTGTTCCCTGATCTGTCGGGTTTTTTTTAGTGCGCATGCGCGGGTTGTACGTCACCAAACTCGGCAACGCAAGCCGTGTCCGCCGTCGGCCTCGAGCTCCTGGGGGCCGGCGGCTCGAGTCACCCAGCCGGTGCTGAGTCCCCCCCACTCCCACTTCAGCTGGCACAGACGGTTTGAGAATGAGGGAGAGAACAACGCAGCCAGACGGACCGCGGGAAGGGAAAGGGGGGGAGGGTTTCGAGGGAGCCGGCTGGCCGCATAAATTATTTTAATTTGAAATCTGCCGCCGTCGCCACGGCTCCTCTCTCATCTTCCGACATAATATAAGTGCAGCTCATGAGAGGAGCCGCGGCGGCGGCTTTGAAAACGGCTCCCTTAGTTCGCTGCATTTTTTTTTTTAAGTTTAAAACTGCCGCCGTGGCTCCTCTCACGATCTCGGCCTGTGTCAGAGAAGGCTTCCGACGCAGGCCGGATCGTGAGAGGAGCCGCGTAGGCATCTTTAAACTTAAAAAAAAATCCAGCAAAGAACTAAGGGAGCTGTTTTATCTCCATGCTGCTACGAAGGAACAGGTGAGGGGGAGGGAAATGCTGATGCTGATGCACAGGGAGCAGGCAGGCATGGCAGGCAAGCAGGGGAAGAGGGAAAGGGGCTGCTTTGGGGGTAGGGGTGTGCTGGGGGCACATAGCAGTCATGGGCAGGGGATCACAGAACAGGCAGGCATGGCTCAACAAGGGGAGAGGGAAAGGGGGCTACTTTGGGGTGAGGGGTTTCCTGGGCCAGACAGCAATCATAGGGGGGAAACAGAAAGGGGCCACGGAGCAGGCAGGCAAGGGGGCAGGGGCATTGGGAAACGGGGCTGCTTTGGGGGGAAGGGTGTTCTGGGGGCACACACCAATCATGCCGGGGAAGAGAAGGGGGCCACAGAGAGATAGGCAGGCATGGCGCAAGACAGAGACACAGACAGAAAGAATGACAGACAGACAGACAGCCAGCATCCAAGCACAGAGAGAGAAAGGAAAAAAAAAACAGTCGTCTACTCTAGCACCTGTTGCACAGGGGGAGAACGAAAGAGATGCTGATGGACAGGGGGTTGAAGAAAAGGAACGGAGGACTAATGTTGGACAGGGGGAGAAGGAAAGAGGTGCTGCTGGACAGGGGGGAGGTAAAACAAAGGGAGAAGGGCTGCTGCTGCATAAGGAGAGCAGTGAAGGGGTGGTGGTGGACACAGGGGAGGTAAAAGGAAGGGAAAATGGAAAGGGGGAGCAGGCAAGGGGTGGTGATGGACAGCCAAGGAAAAAGAAAGGCAGAAAGAAAAAAAGCGGCTAAGGAGAGAGAGAGAAAGAAATAAAGACAGACACACACACATATGTTCTAGCACCCGTTAATGTAACGGGCTTAAAGACTAGTTAAAATATAAAACTTTTAAAAACATAAACTTCTTTTTAAAAAACTATTTACATATATAACATATAATGCAGGGAAAGAGGGTGCTCAGGCGAGGGGGGCGGAAGAGGTGCAGTCATTGAGAGGGTGTATGGCTGCTGGCACCATACCCTCTTTCGGCTACCAGCCGCAAGAGGGCATGTTCCATCCTCTCCACACACCCTCTCAATACCTGCACCTCCTCCAAGATGGCAGAGTAGGCCTCCATCTCCCTGCCCGCCCCCTCCTGAGGCTGGTCGGGCTGCTCCTGGGGGGGAACAGAAAGGAAAGGGGGTGGGATGGGATCAGGAACAGGAAGGGCAGGAGAGTGATGGGAAGGGCTATGGGTGGGGGAAGGGGAAGGTCCAACAGGGGATGGTGGTGGGGGTCCTGGAGGTAATGGTGGGGCAGGCGGTGGGGGTCCAGGGGGCAGTGGTGGGGCAGGCGGTGGAGGTCCAGAGGGCAGTGGTGGGGCAGGCGGTGTGGGTGGTTGTGAGGGCTCCCAGGGAGAATAATCCCCCTTCTCCTCTTCTTCCTCCCCTTCTTCCCTCTCCTCCTCTTCCTCCTTCTCCGCCGAGGACCAGGGTGGGGCTCCCTCCATCACCTGCGGTGCCTCCTGAGGGGGTGCCTGCGCTGCTGCTTGACAAGAGGGAAACAGGATCCAGTCAGATATGTCCACAACACTTTTGAACATTACATTCTTTACTACATTATTTTCTTCAAATGCTAATAACAGGATGCAAAGCACCTACTCCACTGTAAACATCAAAATGTAGCATAAGTAAGTGAGGCAAGTAGAACACCATAAAGCCATTGTGACATGATATCACAATAGCAGCTTTACTGCAGATTTTATGATTAAGAATGGTTTACAGCTACTCAAGCATTTTCATCTATTTATTCTGGTAGGCTGATCACAAAGAAACACACGCTGGACTCATTACTCACCGGCTTCAGCGCATAAAAGCACATAAAAATGGAGTATGCTGCCCTCCAAGAGCCCCTATCCGCTTTGCTGCCTGCCTCCACCCCCTTCTACCACATGTTTTACATGAATGTATTCACGTACTCCAGCATTTTCCCCTTTCTGTGCTGGAGGCATCGCTATCTCTCTACTGTACCTGGGACAGTGGGGGGGGGGGTGAGGTGACATGGCCAGCATCACAAGGAGGAGTGTGGGATTGAACTCACAACCCCAGGGTGCTGAGGCTGTAGCCTATCAGCACTGCCCCACATTACAGCATGTCCTGGTGAGCTTACAATCATGCAGCAGGGGCAATAAAATAGTTTGGTCAGAAGGAGCAGCATGGCTTGAAACCCCTGACGTCAGGGTACTGATGCTGTCACTTTAAACGTCATGCCACTATCTCCCTAGACCAGCAGATTGATACAGAGGAAAGGTGAAGGTATTTGAAATGACATAGCAGCACTTTAATATATTTGTTTTCCTTTGGCAAAGTTGATTTCAAGATGTTTCTATTACAAATGCGAAGCTCGTGACCCAAAAATTAGTTGTGTGCATGTTGTGAATGGAATAGATGCCTTCTAGGAGCTGAATTTGTCATTTGAAATCCTACTACTGCTCCTTTGGGATGTGCTTTAATTTCAGTATTCAATGTAAAAGATTTATTATGCACAATTGTAGTTTTTAAAAGGAATCAAGATTTACCCACAAAAACATGACAATTTGATTGAGACAGGTTTCCATCATCATTACATTTGACATGATTATTTGTGAGGGCCTGACTTGGAATACTTACTTCCCTGGCACATGAGGCTCTTCGATTGTACCGCCAGGTCAGGCGGGTCCAGGACTCTCTATATTGCAGGTATGTCCTGCGATGTCCCGGCATCACAAAATAATGGTGCTCGCGCACCAAAAACAGCCTTGCCAGGAGTTTACTGTCAGCAGTGCTGAAGTTGGGCTGTCTCCTGGCAGCCATTTTATGAGAAATAACTGCGTATGAAGAACAGGCGATTCTATGACGTCACAACGCAAAACAACGCGATGACGTTTTTGTGCCGCTTGGGCATGCTTCCAGCGGCCGATCCGCGCTACATCAACACTGTTGATTACATCCTAAACCACGCCGATATCGTTGTTATACAAAAAAGTATAGCAGAACGCTTAGAAGCTTACCATGTAAACCTAATGAAACTTCACCTCCCCCAAACACAATGACAAGTTATAAATTAAATAAATGAAGATTGGGAAGTGAGGTTCACATAGTTTAGCTTAGCTATGCATGTTTGGGTGGGTGGAAAAAAAAATAATATTATGTCTTTAGTAACCTTAGTCAGGACTTGAACCCCTGACCTTTGGAAGATACATGCAGTGCTTTTAAGCACTGAGCTATGTTGGGGATTTGGGAATGGGAGTCTCCAGAAATGGCTTTACGTACAAGCTTTGACAAGGGGTAATCATTGCAAGTATCTACAGGTGTATTTGATCTGAGAACACCCAATGAACGTCCAAAACGATTTCAAAATTCTAACGGCTTCTATGACGTCAGACGCTACTTTATGGTTAGGGTTAGGGCTAGAGTTAAGTAGCTCAGTAGCTCAGTGAGTAAAACGCGCTGTACCAATCATCCATAGGTTGTGAGTTCAACTCCCGGCTTGTCTTTTACTTGATTATAACATGAGGGGTTTATGCTGCAGGAGTGTGTTGTTGGGGTGTTGCAGGGGTGTCTAGGATGACAGAGAACAGTCACTTGCACTTTCAACAACGCATTTGAATTTCTTAAGACGAAACCTTAGTGAGCCGGGGGAGGGAGGTCACCGCAGCCTCGCGCCTCAGATGAAAAGGTTCATTTTTTAGGGACCGTATAAGCTGATCTGGGACAGTCTTCAGCGACTCGGAGCCCTCCTCCCGGCTGGGCAGAAGGAGGAGGCTTTGGCGGTGGTGGTTTTGGTGGTGAGTAAGGGCGGGAGGGGGGAGTCGCCTGGCTGCTGCATCTGCACTCCTGCTGGCCACAGATCTACTGATCACAGAGCAGAGATCACAGAAGCACGCAGGTATGTGCGCATGCGCGGCTAGGGTTTTATTATATAGGATATACACCTATCGCATCTCATTTTCATCACAAACACATTAGCGAGACTATACACAATACATTACAAAGTTGAGCTTGGGTTTGATAAAATAAACAGCATAATTTTGACTCTGTATTACATTTATTGAACCATACTTAAGAATATGAGTGTTGCATCCGTGACAACGGTGGTTTACACCATTGAGCTACCAGTCTTTTGCCTCAACTGACTGTGATACGATAGCTAAGTAGAGTATACTTTAGCACATCACTAAGGTATGCTATGACAGGGGAACCAGAGACACAGGTGTAGGTCAGTGAGTAAAAGCACTATATCGATCATCTGTAGGTTGTGAGTTCAACTCCTGGCTTGTCTTTTACTTGTGGCATATCTACCTTCCAGGTGCACCTTTATGATGTCACAATGAGATCAGCATTGTGCTGCTTGCTACTTCCTCTTCCTGTGAACTAGAAGCCACATTCAAGTCTAATCTGTGTTTTGATTCTGTTTCTAAGTTGGGCCAGTGTAAGTTATGGGATTTACCTTTGTTCTGAAGAATGAGCTGATTGTTGCAATGTTTTAAAACCAGGAGAGTGTTCTTTCGAGCAAGATATCACTTCTAAACTATCCTCTCTGAAATAATGTCTCTGGGAAATCGAGAGAAAGCTTATTGGATGACTTAGGGTGCCTTTCCTGCCAGTCTTTGTGGAACTTAAACGAAGTTTATATGGTGTTCAAAGTCCTATCCTTTCCACTTCTAATAGGAGGTGAGTATGACATTTCTGTACAGCTTTCTGTGTAGCATACATCTACCGGTTCCCACCTTCCATACTGATAATGTAAGTTCAACACCCACTCGGTACGTTTCATCTTCTAGTTCTCCTTTGAAACATAACATATTTTTTTCCCTTGTATTAATGGTAAACTGTACAATTCTGATATCCTAGAGGAAAAAGATACAACACAGCAGTGTTCTCTGTCTGCCATTCCCTACCTCACTGATATTGCTAGATCAATTAATATATAGTTTACAAAATGGTATACTGTGTTTTAGTTATCTTTTTCATCATCCTATACTTACAATGCTGAATGAGTGATAATAAAGAATATAAATAAAGTATAATTAAAAAAAACAAAAAAAAACCGTACCCACGTCTATCACGGGTCCATTGGAGACGTCTTAATGACGTTTCAGAAACCTGCGTCTATTTTGCGCGAAGAGGTTGTAGGGGCGTCTACCGCACGCCTAAGTACCGTTTGATTGACACTTGCGTTTCCCGGACGTCTAAAGCACGCCTATGTTAGACGTACTAATAGAGAATTTACCCCTTAATGCTGGAACTTTCGGACAGAGAGACCGCATCTGCGGCAACATTGCTTCTTACTGTAGCTCTTGCACCAGATAAAAACTGGTTGCTTAGACTTTTCTTTAAAAATAAAATGAAAGATTTTCTTGGATATAAAATTTTAATGTTCCCAGATTTGGCACGGGATACTCAAAAAAGAAGGCGAGAATTTCTTATGATGAAGCCAGGGGTTATATCTCTTGGAGGGACTTTTTTTCTACGACATCCTTGTAAATGTGTAATACAATATCGTATGAAAAAATATGTTTTCTTTGAGCCCTTCCAGTTTACAGCCTTTCTGGCAGGAGCTCGATTGGATGAAGGGAAATAAAAGTGAAGTGAAGTTTGAATTTAATGGTATCCTCTCTCAGCTAAAGGGACCTTGTTTCCTTTTATATTTGATTCAAATATTTTGTTAATATTTGTTAATATGTTCGCTATACTTCGTCTTGGATCTAAATGGAGGACTTGAGCTGAAGTTAAGCTAAATATTTATTTTATTTGACTATTATGTATTTTAATTCTTAAGTATTATTTGTTTGCTTTTCTTCAACTTTCTGTACAAGTGCATACTTGATTTGTAAAATTTAAAAATTTGATAAATAAATTAAAAAAAAATTCAAGTAATTCCATCACTAATAATAAAACCCTAAGCGCGCATGTGCACTCCTACCTGCTGTTCCGTGATCCGTAGCTCCATGGCCGTAAGAATGTTAGAGTATGGTGCTTGCGCGTGCATGTTCGGAGCCAACATCAGGGAAAGAAAGAGGTGGCAGCAGCGACAGAGCTACGGAGCTAGGGGAGGGAAGGCCACAACCACTTCCACTCCCTGGTTGCACAGCCTTCTCCTCTGCCTCTACTCTCCCCTCTGGGTCAGAGCACCGTTGCAGCTCGCAGGAGCCATGCTCTCTGCTCGCCTGGCAGCAAACCAACACCCCTTATTTCAGAATTTGAGTTTGTTGGGTGGGTCGAGGATGCTACCATGGCGCTGCCGCAGAGAGAGAGGTGGGGTGGGGGCCGGCCAAAGGAAGGTAAGCGGGGAACGGGAGGGAGGGGAAAATACAGACAGACACACAGACAGCGGCCAACGAGAGAGAGAGAAAAAGAGACAGAAACAATGGGATGGAGGGAGGGAACAGAAAGGGAGAGAAGTTGGACACAAGAGATGGTGTGTGTGTGGGGGGGAGTTAGAGATACTGGACAGGAAGGTAGTTGGGAAGAGAAAGAATGAGATCGTGGATCCTGTGATGGTGGGGAAGGAGGGTGAGATGCTGGATGAAAGGGTAGTTGAGCAAAGAAGAGATGGTGGATCTGGGGATGGTGGGGTCTATCGCTGCAGCTGTGGGGATGAAGACAAAAAAAAAAAAAGCAAAGATGCCAGACCTCCGGGACAGGGAAGGGAAATGAAAGGGGAGGACAGAGATGGAAGATGGATGGTTAACACAGAGAAAGAAGAAAACGACAAATGGGAAGGAGATCCTGGCAAGCAAGTTATCAGAAGACAACCAGAGCCTAGGACCAACATGATTTGAATAATGACCAGACAACAAAAGGTAGAAAAAATAATTTTATTTTCTGTTTTGTGATTACAATATGTCAGATTTGAAATATGTATCTTGCCAGAGCTGGTGTTAAGACAGCAAACGTGAACTAGGAACAAAGAGAGAGGAAAAGTCTTTTTTATTTATTTTATTTCCCTCACAGAGCCAGTGAGGGGTTGAAGTTGTAACCCTATACAGTGGTTTACAAGCATAATTCATTCCAGAAGCATGCTCGTAATCCAAAGTACTCGTATATCAAAGCACATTTCCCCATTGAAAACAATGGCAACGCTGACAATTCGTTCCACAACCCAAAAGGTGCTAAGGAACTGGGAGAAAGTGGTGAGGGGTGGCCCAAGGGTGTGTACCTGTCGGGTGCTGCAGTTTGTAGGTGGCCAGCTGTGCGCAACCATCGGGGTCCTTGTACAGCTGCAGGCAGCACTGCTTCAAGGAGATGCCTTTTCCGGCCACCAGCCAGCCTTCTGCACCACAGTTGGAGAAACTCCAAGTCCATGTAGCCAAGCACCATTCCACATGTGCATTATGTTAAACACGCACAACGTTGATGATCGACGTTGTGCGTGATTATACATAATGCACATGTGGGACGGTGTTTTTCGCCATCCTTTTTTTTTTTTAATTAATTTTTACTTCGATGTATTTTAAACAACCTTTCCCTCCCCTAACCTCCTTCTGTTTCATGTACGTTATGTCTAATTTGTCTAGTATTTAATTTGATAAAACATTGTTTTTATTTACCTATTTTAACTGTCCCTTATAATCTTTTTACATTGTACACTGTCTAGACATTTGATTTGATAGACGGTATATCAAAAATAAAGAAACTTGAAACTTGACGGTGTTCGGCTACGTGGGCTCAGGGGTTCTCCAACATGTGCGGAAGGCACTTGGTGCGGAAAGCTGGCTGGCGAACGGACGGTCTGCATTTCGACAAAAAATCTTCTTCAGGGGTCCCTGGGGGGGTCCTATAAAGGTGAGTACGTGGGAAACAATTGTGTGGTGAGCCGGAAGTGAGACACTGCTTGCATTGCAAATGTGGATGAATTTATTTTTATGTGGATGATTTCAGTGTACCTTTGGAACTTTGACACTTTCAAATAAAGTCCATTTAGGAACATCGTCACTCCAGAGTTTTTTTGGTTTTCTTAAGGCGTTGTGTACTAGGTGGCGTGAACTCCTGCTGTCATTGTTGAGGGTAGCGTTAGTAAAAATGGGTCATGGGGTCTATCAGGGAATGATCAGCTTTCATTTGAAGTCGCATCCAGTATGTATCTGCTATCCAAAGCTTGTGCGGGATTGCTGATGGGGGTGAGATAAACCTACTAGACCGCCGCTTAAATAATGTAGTAGCATTGCTCCGCTGGATCCATGAGCTTCATAGGGCTCTGCTTCCCTGGCTTTTGGTCGGGTTATGCCCACCCCCGCTCAGTGTTTAGTATGCTTCATTCTAGAGGTTCCAGGAGAGTGGACTTCCAGTGTTGATGCGACCCTTAAAGATGGCCCAGGACTGGTGAAGATCTAATGTGAGGGGGGGGGGCAATGGGGCATACCCATTTAGTGAACTTAGAGCTAACCCCGCTTTTCCAGCAGGTCGGGGCACTAATGCATTCTCTAAATGGGTCACAGATATATTGGCAACCTGTATTGCCCCGAGGTGGGTGATTTTCTTTCCTTTCAGCAGGTCCAACAGTGTTTTTTTCCAATATCTACAACTCCATCACTATCATATGACTCTTCAGAGACACTCAGGGCACCCAATACATTTTACACTACTGGATAGGCTTTTCATGCACATGTCCATCCCTCATAACAGACTGGCCACATGGTATGCTTTAGGCAGGGACTGTCGGCCATCACCCTCTTTCAGTCGGCTGGCTAATTCATGGGCTGAGCCGATTGCAGAGAACGTTATGGAAGAGGAGCTGATTGAAAGCTTTGGTCAATCTTTTCGAGTCACTCCCAATGTGGGTCTCCATGAAATCCAGTTCAAGATACTTCATCAGACCTATATGACTAAGCTTAGGGGCAAACAGATATGTTTATGGGGGGATGATTTTTGTGATAGACGTAAACTTGCTCCTGGTACCCTTGTACATCACTTTGTAGAGCAGTGGTTCTCAACCCTGTCCTGGAGGACCACTAGGCCAATGGGGTTTTCAGGATAGCCCTAATGAATATGCATGAGAGAGATTTGCATACAATGGAGGTGACAGGCATGCAAATCTGCTCCATGCATATTCATTAGGGCTAGCCTGAAAACCCGATTGGCCTGGTGGTCCTCCAGGACAGGGTTGGGAACCACTGTAAATGTAGAGTGCTCTAAGCGCAGGACTTTCTGGTTGGGGATTCTTACTGATTTGGAGATGGTGCTGGGAACCCCGATAGAATGGTCTTATAAAGCAGAGTTTCTCAACTTCTTCAAGCCAAGTATCCCCTAAGTCTAACAAATAGCAACTGAGTAATCTTGCCCAGGCTCCACCCCTGACCTCACCCCCATAATGGTACTAATTGTAATGCAATTTCTTCCATTCATTTTTCATATACACACAATATAATCTTATTAATACATAATGGTAACCACAAAATAACAAAGCACACTGTATGCACAGAAAATGTTAATTATCATTTATATTCTTTTTTTTTTTTCAAAGAGGTCAAGGTAGATGACTTTAAAATATGCAATGTCACATCAGTAACAACTACAGAAAAATAGACAAATATAGTGCAAAATATAGACAGCAGATATAAATTCTCAAAACTGACAGTTCGATCACTAAATTGAAAATAAAATTATTTTCCTACCTTTGGTGATTTCAGAGTCTCTGGTTGCACTTCCTTCTGATTGTGCATCCAGTATTTCTTTCTTTGTGCTTCTTGCATGCTTCAAATCCTCTGGACCTCATTCCCTTCCCCAAACAACATCTCTCTCTGTCCTTCCACGAGTCCAACTTTTCTTCCTTTCTCCTCCACCCCTATTGGCAACATGTCTCCCTCTCTCTCCCACTGTCCCTTCCCGTCCCCCCTCCCCCTCTACTGCCACATCCAACATTACTCTTATCCCCTGGATTATGTGCATTTTTCCACCACTGCCCACCAGCCCCATGCCCATTTCTTCTTTTATCACCCCTCTCCAGCACAATACCACAAATCTTCCTCCATCACTATGTCCAACATTCCTCCCCCTTCAATCTTACTCTGTTCCCTTTCCACCACTATTCTCCATGCATCTCTACCTCACTCCTCTCTCTCTATGCCCAATTTCCCTATCTTCCTTTTCCCATGTGCACCCTTCACATACTCATGCCCAATAATTCTACCTTTCTATTCCCTCCCTCCTATGTCCTAATCTTAGGTGTTACTCTCGATCAAAACTTAACCATGAGAAACCAAGTAGACTCTGTTGTACCGAAGGGTTTTCACATGCTATGGAAATTACATACTCCCCGAGCTTATTTTGACATTTCAGCATTCAGATTACTGCTTCAATCTCTGGTACTGAGTTATCTGGACTATTGCAACATTATCTATCTAGCAGGCGTAAAGAGAAATTTTTCTAGATTACAGATTATTCAGAATTCTGCAGTCAGATTTATATTTGGCCTGGGGAAGTTTGATCACATCACTCCTTTTTATCGAGAATTGCACTGGTTGCCTATTGAAGTATGTATCATCTTTAAGTTGGATTGTATTTGTTATAAAGCTTCTATATGTCAAGCACCATCTTACCTAGCCGATTCCTTCTTTGTTTCAACTCAAAGGCATTTCAGGATACCTCATGCTCTTTTTGTCTTTCCGCCTGTCAGGGACTGTAAATTCAAAAAGTATCATGAATGTGCTCTTTCCTATCAGGCAGCAACTTGGGACAAAGATTTTAAGCCTTTACTATTGACTTCCATTTCTTATTTATGTTCAAATGTTTTTTTTTATTCTTTTCACATAAGAGAAACACTATATACAGAACAAGGTCCATATCTCCCAACAATACCAACTGAGCTCCCCTCCCTCCCCCTCAAAATACATTTATCAATCACGCAAAATAAATCATAATAAGGAAGAGGTTTACATTAAACATTCAACATTCTACTATGAGCATGAGGTGCGAGATCCATCCCAAAAAGTTCCCAATTAAAATAAAAGAGAAGACCCTGACAAGGATCTATGTCCATGAAACATCAACACTCTAGGGAAGCTTGAACAATCATGAGGGAGCGCCAATGAGCAATAGATGGAGAGTCCAGTCAAAATAGTTTTCTTATCAAGGAGAACTGGCCACAAATGCTGACATTCCTTTTGGTTTAGATGTAATCAGATAATGTCCAAAAAGAGCTTGCAGTGTTGGGGTCCAACAACGCTTCCATATAGAGGATATGAACTTACCCAAAGTAGTTCAAAATGAAAGAACCTTCGGGCAGACCAGAACAGATGTCCCAAAGACGCATATGGTTGCAAACATTTAAAACAGCAATGAGACTGACTGATTTCCATTTTAGAAGACAATTGAAAACTTGGCTGTTCTCTAGGTTTTTGGGGAGTTAATATTCTACATTTGTTGTTGTTCTTATATCTATACTCAGTTGTAGTTTATTACTTAATCTTTTGTTAACCACATAGAACTTTACAGTTATGCGGTCTAGAAATTGAGTTTTATGTTGTTATGTTAAAAATCTCAATATGTATACTTTGGAGGAAAGGTGGGAGAGGGGAGATATGATGGAGACATTTAAATACCTACGTGGCATAAATGCACAAGTCAAGTCTCTTTCATTTGAAAGGAAGCTCTGGAATGAGAGGGCATAGGATGAAGTTAAAAAGGTGATAGACTCAGGAGCAACCTAAGGAAATACATTACATTACATTAGTGATTTCTATTCCGCCAATGCCTTGCGGTTCAAGGCAGATTACATCAAAGTTATCAAGAATTACATTAATAGTTTGCAGGAATAGCATAAGTGATGTCATAATATTTACTTAAGAAGTACCAAAGAGAAGTCGGGATCTTAAGTTGATAAGTGACTCTTTTACAGAAAGGATGGTAGATTCGTGGAACAGTCTTCCAGAAGTGGTGGAGACAGAGACTGTGTCTGAATTCAAGAAGGCATGTGAGATCTCTTAGAAAGGAAGAGATAATGGTTACTGCAGATGGGCAGACCAGATGGGCCATTTGGCCTTTATCTGCCATCATGTCTCTAAGTACAGTAAAATCTTGGATTGCGAGTAACGTGGTTTGCGAGTGTTTTGCAAGACGAGCAAAATGTTTGATAAAATTTTAACTTGATCAACGAGCATTGTCTTGCAATACGAGCACTTCAACGCGCGCCACGTCATCACAGTACGCACAACATACGCGTGTTGCATCGCTGAGCACAGCTGAACACAGCAATTAAGCATAATACAAGCACGCACAGCGTACACTCACAATTTCCCCTTAGTACAATACACCCTAGCCCAATACATCCCAGTCTTGCCTTCACTGTTGCACAGTCCCTGAACCCCTGTTCATTCTGCCAGTGCCCAATTCCATCCCATTTGGCTCAAAGTCTGCATAGTCCTACCCAATTCCCTGAAGTCCCACCTAATCTTAATATGCTGTGGGAGTGTAGTGACTGTTCTAAACGAGCGAGGTCTTGCAATACAAGCATGTACGGTATATTTTATATTAATGTTTCTGGGTTGTGGAACGAATTGTCCGAGTTTCCATTATTTCCATGGGAAAATTCACTTTGATATACGAGCGCTTTGGATTACGAGCACGCTTCTGGAACGAATTATGCTCGCAAACCAAGGTACATATGGGAGCTGCAACATCTTCCCTGTAACTATAGGGGGAACTTGGAGGCAATGGCTGGCATCTCTGGAGCTGCAGACTGAATGCTGATCGAATATAGACTTATGAAAATGTATTATTAAGTTGAATTTACATACAAATTTAGCTGACATCTCTTAACTGCAAGATGCCTTTCCCACATTTTATCATACCCTAACATAAAATTCCGTTTGAGGTGTTTAACATGGCAACATATGCTGTTTTTGCAGCCCACTGGCTGTTTTGGAGATCTGTATTAAGTGCTTAAAGTCTGTTTAAAAAAATCAAATGTGATTTAACAAATAAGCACCTTAAGTTATGATAACCCAGCATGTAATACTGAAGGTCTGATTCAGAAGTAAATTTGGACGTGTTATCCTCAGAATTACAGAAGCATGGATATTTACAGAAGCAATACAGAGCACTGGAAAAAAACAGTTGAGGATTAAAAGAAATCAGCTGGAGGAAGCAGCAAATTTACTAGATTTGCATGTAGACACTTGGAGATGGAAAAAGGTGGTCTGTACAACCAGAGAGATGAAAGCAATTCAGCAACAACATTCTGAACTTAATGCACAGTAATTAAAATTTGCACGAGGTTAGACATTCGAGATATCCAGTGGGTTTGGGATTTGATATACCACTTGGATAAGGTGTATTCAGTGGTTTACAATCAGTTACTCAAGCATTTTCCCTGGGCTCACAAGTTATCTGATGTACCTGGGGTAGTGGAGGATTAAGGGCTCCTTTTACTAAGTTGCGACAGCGTTTTTAGCGCGCGCAGAATTTTAGCGCACACTAAACCCACGCTACATGGCTAGAACTAATGCCAGCTCAAAGCTGGAGTTAGCGTCTAGCACGTGCTAAGCGCACGCTAAAACCGCTATCGCAGCTTAGTAAAAGGAGCCTTAAGTGACTTGCCCAGGGTCACAAGAAACAGTGCAGGGTTTGAACCCACAATCTCAAGGTGCTGAGGCTGTAGCTCTGACCACTACACCACACTCTCCTCTGTTGCATAGTAACTAAGTAAATATAACTAGTTACTGTACTTAAGTAAAAGTTTTGCTACTTATAAAGAAGAACAGGATAACATTTGTTACTTTTATTTAATAATTTCATCACATTTCACTACTTTTACCTAGTTACATTTGCTAATTGCAGTAAAAAAAATAAAAACCAGACGGCCTCGTTGTAGGTTATTTTATTGATTACTTTGAATTTTTGGAAACCAGATGTTCCACATGCAGTGTAGGAATGAGGCTTCACACAAGGCTCAGATCTGAATGAGGTGACCCTAATGAATGGTATCTCCCCCTTTTACTGAGAATCTTAATTCCCTTAATTACATGGCTACTGCTTTACAAGGTTACAATTTCATCATGCATATACAGTGCGGATTATATAAAGGTAACTCCTTGTTTACATATTTAATGTGATTCTCAAAGTTACTATCTTACGTGACATCTGAATACATCATAACAGTTACAATAAAGTGATTCCCAATGTGTACATTTCTGATATGTCTAAAATCTTACTATCAAAATGTATATGAAACGTATTGAAAGTAATGTTTAGTAGCAGGGAATCATTCATACCACACTAACAAAAACTCTTAACATCACACCATCAATATAACAAATTATAAAACAACGGAGAAAAATAAACCTCAATTGTGAGAGGCCGGGACTACACAAGTACCCGAGCCAACTCACATCATCACTGATTTATAAATAAAACTCCGTGTACGTTTAAATAAATAGTTTTCATTCATGCACAATTAATATTTTTCAATGATTTTTTCAAGGATTTTTCAGGGTGAGCAATGTAAGCAGAGTTCAATATATTAGAACATATTCATAGCATGAACAGGATCCCAAACTGACTACAAAAAAGTTGAGGGCTACAGCTCAACTTAACGGGTATAAGCAATTGTTGAGGCATGGAGTTTGGAACAAAAGTAAGAGAAAATCATCCACTCATCTGAAAATACGGAGTGACTCAAAAGATTCTCAGTTCCTTATCCCGACAGAAAAGTCTTTCTGTTTTGCCTAAAAGGCTACTTCAGGGGAAAAATCCAATGTCCAAATATCTCCCGCTTCTTCCAACGCTACAATTGTAAAGCTGGCTCCTCTCAAAATGGTTCTGGGACTGCGAAATGCGTCCGGCTCGAACAAAAAGACGAACGAACCGGGCAACTTGACGTCATCACAAAAACGTGATGCGTGATAGGCTAAGCCTCAGCTACTAACACACCAAATTAGATTGCAAGTCCTATGTCATATAGGACAATGCAAAGTTCAAAATTAGCGATCTTAAATTTCATGTAATATTGCAAAAGTCAGAAGAAAGGTTGCCATTCATAAACAGTGTTAAGACCACGAGGCTCTAAAGTTTGTAAACGATTGATCCATTGTTGCTCTTTCTGCCATAGCACTCTCCTCATGTCTCCTCTCCTTAGAGATACAGCCAACTTCTCAATCACACAACATTTCAGATTCTCGAACCTATGTTCGTGTTGGACACAGTGGGCCACTATAGGAGCCGTCAACTTACGAGTATTTAAACAGCTTTTGTGCTCCGTCAATCTCACTGTTAAAGTGCGTGAGGTTTGGCCTACATAAAGCAGGTCACATGGACACTGAAGAATATATATAATGCTCGTTGATTGACAAGTAGAGGTATGACGTAAACTATAATTCTTGCCGTCACTCGGATTATTAAAGCTAGAGGCAGTAACCATAATGTTGCAATTAGAGCAATGGCCACATGGGCTGTGTCCCAGTACATTATCCATACTTTCTTGATCAAAACATTCTTTAGATGTATGACATAACCAGTCACTTAAATTCCTATTCCTTGATTGAGAGAAAATGAATTTCTTATTTTCAAAGCAAGGAAGCGTTTTGAGTAATGGAAGATGTCTTTTATAT
The DNA here is from genome assembly GCF_902459505.1 of Geotrypetes seraphini. Lineage (NCBI taxonomy): Eukaryota > Metazoa > Chordata > Amphibia > Gymnophiona > Dermophiidae > Geotrypetes > Geotrypetes seraphini. Next base: position 326,540,007 of record NC_047085.1, on the reverse strand, counting down.
CTTTTAATGATTTGCTGAGACATTCGAGTTTGTTTTATTACGCATGGAATCAACTCTTCTTCTACTTGAGGTCTTCTATATTCCAATAAAGTATCTCTCGGATTGTGCAAGGCTCGTTTTTTTGCTTTTTTAACGACTGCATATGGATAATCCCTGGATAATAACCTTTGTTCTAAAATTTTAGATTCTTGAATGAATTTATCTTTAGTATTACATATTCGTCGGTATCTTAGAAACTGAGCAAAAGGGATACTCGTTTTTAAGTGAACAGGGTGCATACTATCAAATTTCAACAGGGTGTTTCTATCAGTGTCTTTACGATAGATAGAAGTTTCAAAACCACAATCTTTCTTCTGAATTAAGACATCTAGAAAACTGATCTTGTCCATGCTGTATGACATTGTAAATTTAATAGATCGATGACATTGATTTATTAATATCTCAAATTCCAGAAGTTGTTACAGGGTGCCCGACCATATCACAAAAAAATATCGTCAATAAAACGCCACCATTTAATTATATATTGAAACTCAGATAGTGTATAGATAAATGATTCCTCAAACCATGACATGTAAAGATTGGCTATTGTGGGTGCAAATGAAGCACCCATTGCTATCCCCGAAAGTTGTTTATAGAATTCTCCATTAAAGATAAAATAGTTATTTTTCAAAGCAATAGCACTCAGTTCTTTTAGAAAATGCGTATAGTTGCTATCACTATCAGGTTGAGAATTCCATAAGGTCTCAAGTACAGAAAGAGCTTCCTCTTGTGGGATGTTTGTATATAACGAACAGACATCGAATGTAGCTAGTATACAGTTCATGGGAGTTTCCAGTTTCAGATCATTTAGCATCTTTAAAAATTGGGTAGTGTCCTGTATATACGATTTAATATCTTTCAAAAAAACCTTGAAGTTTTTTGTCAATATATTTACTTGTTCTTTCTAACAATGAATCACGGGCCGATACAATGGGGCGACCAGGAGGTCGCTGGATGTTCTTATGAACCTTCGGTAGAAGGTAAAATATGGGAACCTTGAAATGTTGAGGGGTGAGAAAACTAAACTCTTTTTTTGTTAAAAAACTTTGTTGCACTGCCTCGGAACTAATCTCTGCGATTGATGCAAAAATTTCTAAAGAGGGATCATGTTGTAATCTCAAATATGTTTCCTCATTTAGCAATTCAGCATTAGCTTCTGCAATGTAAAGATCTAAGCCCCAAACAACAACGGCACCCCCTTTGTCCGCCCGTCTGATGACAATTGTAGGATCTCTACTTAGATGCTGTAAGGTGATCCATTCTGTGGACGACAGATTATAAGATTTTTTCTGGATCTTGGCAATTTCTTCAATATTGTGACCAGGCAGACACAATGCCTGCCAGGGTCCCTGTTAGTTCAGGAAAAAAAGTAAAAATGAAATCCCGGGGTGGAATCAGGAAGGGGCATATGGTTCCTGAGAGTGATAATTCATCCTGTGACCACCAGAGGGAGCCTGAATTGTGCGAGGAAGAATTAGGTGATCTATCCCCGAGTCACCACCGGGGGAGCCCAAGAGGTCCCAGTAACTCTGCTGAGTCAACTAGAATAGGGCATTGCCCCAGAGTATTTAAGCCTGCAGTTGAGAGCAGACAAGGAAGCCAGCTAGGGAGGAGGTTTAAGCCTTTTCTCCCTAGGGAGTCCCCTGGGCCAAGCAGGAGCAACAAACCCATTCCAATGGAGCTGTTAGAAGCTGGACAAGCTAAGGAGCTGCTGTTTCCAGAGGAAGAACAACCCATGGAGTGTGAGGAAAGTCTTTCAGAGTGTGCTCCTGATTTTCCTGAAGCCATGCAGGTGGACTGGGCTTCCACCTGCAAACAGTGAGTTGGATTTTACACTTGACTGTTTGGGACTATTTTTTTGTTTTGCAAGCTAGGAGTGTGATTTATTGGGAGAGGTTTTGCTAACACCCTGGGAGGGAATTTTGAAAGCCTGTTTAGAGGCCTTTCTTTGCAAAACCTGTGACACTCTCCTTTCCTGGCAGTGCTCTGAACTGGCCAGAGGCTTTATTGGAACTTTGGGCACTAGAGCTATGGAACAGGTGCCATGAACTTTATTTTGTGCTGTGTTATTTGCTTGCCTCTTTTGGTATTTTTGTTTTGCTGCTGCTTGGGAGCATTCTGACAATTTTGGCAGCTGTATTGAAGGACTACTTACCTTTATGAAGGAATGAATAAATGGTATTTTTCCTTTGAACTATAATTGTGGTAACTTTGGGGTTTTTTTTGGTTCCTGTTTGGAATCCAGTCCTGCAGGGCGACTCCATTCCGGGTCACATGCTGGTGTTCTATTTTGGTGCAGCCACTGAGAGCGCTGTAGAGCCCTGGTCTCAGCTACAGTGGGCTACAATATGTTGAAGTTCTTGAGTCATTAAATTTTTAAAGGCCTGTATTATAGGGTTTAAAGGACCCGGAGGGTTCCATTTAGATTTCGGTTGAACACAAGATGTATCCCGTTCAGGACCAGGGTGCTCATGAAAAAAAGAGCAAAGATTTAATCTACGTAAAAATTTTTCTAAATCTATTTGAGCTTGAAAAGGATTATGGGCTACCATGGGAACAAAAGTCAAACCTTTGGACAGTAAAGATGTCTCTTCTGAAGTCAATATTCTATTGGATATATTAATCACAATTAATTCCGTTTGTTTTATAATTTGTTATATTGATGGTGTGATGTTAAGAGTTTTTGTTAGTGTGGTATGAATGATTCCCTGCTACTAAACATTACTTTCAGTACGTTTCATATACATTTTGATATATACGATTGAATTCCCTTATACATTTAGTTGTACAACCTTCTTTTGGAAATTTACGATGGCACAGCTCTGGGATAGTGGCTTTGGCTTCTCAGATGGTCAAAGGACTGAGATTTTGCAAGCACCGGCTTTATCTACCAATTTAGAAACACATGACACTGATTTAGCGTGGTTAGACATTGAAAAAGCAATGAAACAACTAATCCAGATGGAGTTGCAAAGTGCAAGTTTAGTAGAATATTGTAAACATGAGATCATTCCAAGGGGCTTAAGAATGAGAACAGCTCCACAAATGTTCACTGATAATAATGACTTTATTACCACATGGAATCAAATTCTGAACCGTTGCTCTCTAGACTTAATGTTACTATTAATTAAAACGTTACAAACTAAGATTCAAGAGACTAAAATAAAACACGAAGAACTTCTAATAGAAGCACGTAAAAATGTGGATTTTGAAAATAAATTAGCTGATTCAAATTCTAAAATGGATAGACTTCGTAGAGAAATGAGAACTAATAAGCTTAAAAAGTTCCAAAGGGATGATAAAGATTATCAATCCGCATATGTGTATAGATGGATGAATATCAATTATAAACAGAAGACTGTTAGATTTAATACATCGGGTGAATCTTCTGAGAATTTAAACAGTGAGGGTACGTCTACATCTGAAGACCCGGATGGGGATCAAGGCCAGAACAGACAAATTGCAGGTCAAATAAGAGGGGGAAGAAACACTCGAGGCAGGGGAACTTATCGAGGACGGTCGCGAGCTCGATCACAGAAGAAACGGAATTAATTGTGATTAATATATCCAATAGAATATTGACTTCAGAAGAGACATCTTTACTGTCCAAAGGTTTGACTTTTGTTCCCCTGGTAGCCCATAATCCTTTTCAAGCTCAAATAGATTTAGAAAAATTTTTACGTAGATTAAATCTTTGCTCTTTTTTTCATGAGCACCCTGGTCCTGAACGGGATACACCTTGTGTTCAACCAAAATCTAAATGGAACCCTCTGGGTCCTTTAAACCCTATAATACAGGCCTTTAAAAATTTAATGACTCAAGAACTTCAACATATTGAAGAAATTGCCAAGATCCAGAGAAAATCTTATAATCTGTCGTCCACAGAATGGATCGCCTTACAGCATCTAAGTAGAGATCCTACAATTGTCATCAGACGGGCGGACAAAGGGGGTGCCGTTGTTGTTTGGGGCTTAGATCTTTACATTGCAGAAGCTAATGCTCAATTGCTAAATGAGGAAACATATTTGAGATTACAACATGATCCCTCTTTAGAAATTTTTGCATCAATCGCGGAGATTAGTTCCGAGGCAGTGCAACAAAGTTTTTTTAAAAAAAAAGAGTTTAGTTTTCTCACCCCTCAACATTTCAAGGTTCCCATATTTTACCTTCTACCGAAGGTTCATAAGAACATCCAGCGACCTCCTGGTCGCCCCATTGTATCGGCCCGTGATTCATTGTTAGAAAGAACAAGTAAATATATTGACAAAAAACTTCAAGGTTTTTTTAAAGATATTAAATCGTATATACAGAACACTACCCAATTTTTAAAGATGCTAAATGATCTGAAACTGGAAACTCCCATGAACTGTATACTAGCTACATTCGATGTCTGTTCGTTATATACAAACATCCCGCAGGAGGAAGCTCTTTCTGTACTTGAGACCTTATGGAATTCTCAACCTGATAGTGATAGCAACTATATGCATTTTCTAAAAGAACTGAGTGCTATTGCTTTGAAAAATAACTATTTCATCTTTAATGGAGAATTCTATAAACAACTTTCGGGGATAGCAATGGGTGCTTCATTTGCACCTACAATAGCCAATCTTTACATGTCATGGTTTGAGGAATCATTTATCTATACACTATCTGAGTTTCAATATATAATTAAATGGTGGCGTTTTATTGACGATATTTTTTTGTGATATGGTCGGGCACCCTGCAACAACTTCTGGAATTTGAGATATTAATAAATCAATGTCATCGATCTATTAAATTTACAATGCCATACAGCATGGACAAGATCAGTTTTCTAGATGTCTTAATTCAGAAGAAAGATTGTGGTTTTGAAACTTCTATCTATCGTAAAGACACTGATAGAAACACCCTGTTGAAATTTGATAGTATGCACCCTGTTCACTTAAAAACGAGTATCCCTTTTGCTCAGTTTCTAAGATACCGACGAATATGTAATACTAAAGATAAATTCATTCAAGAATCTAAAATTTTAGAACAAAGGTTATTATCCAGGGATTATCCATATGCAGTCGTTAAAAAAGCAAAAAAACGAGCCTTGCACAATCCGAGAGATACTTTATTGGAATATAGAAGACCTCAAGTAGAAGAAGAGTTGATTCCATGCGTAATAAAACAAACTCGAATGTCTCAGCAAATCATTAAAAGATATAAAAGACATCTTCCATTACTCAAAACGCTTCCTTGCTTTGAAAATAAGAAATTCATTTTCTCTCAATCAAGGAATAGGAATTTAAGTGACTGGTTATGTCATACATCTAAAGAACGTTTTGATCAAGAAAGTATGGATAATGTACTGGGACACAGCCCATGTGGCCATTGCTCTAATTGCAACATTATGGTTACTGCCTCTAGCTTTAATAATCCGAGTGACGGCAAGAATTATAGTTTACGTCATACCTCTACTTGTCAATCAACGAGCATTATATATATTCTTCAGTGTCCATGTGACCTGCTTTATGTAGGCCAAACCTCACGCACTTTAACAGTGAAATTGACGGAGCACAAAAGCTGTTTAAACACTCGTAAGTTGACAGCTCCTATAATGGCCCACTGTGTCCAACACGAACATAGGTTCGAGAATCTGAAATGTTGTGTGATTGAGAAGTTGGCTGTATCTCTAAGGAGAGGAGACATGAGGAGAGTGCTATGGCAGAAAGAGCAACAATGGATCAATCGTTTACAAACTTTAGAGCCTCGTGGTCTTAACACTGTTTATGAATGGCAACCTTTCTTCTGACTTTTGCAATATTACATGAAATTTAAGATCGCTAATTTTGAACTTTGCATTGTCCTATGTGACATAGGACTTGCAATCTAATTTGGTGTGTTAGTAGCTGAGGCTTAGCCTATCACGCATCACGTTTTTGTGATGACGTCAAGTTGCCCGGTTCGTTCGTCTTTTTGTTCGAGCCGGACGCGTCTCGCAGTCCCAGAACCATTTTGAGAGGAGCCAGCTTTACAATTGTGGCGTTGGAAGAAGCGGGAGATATTTGGACATTGGATTTTTCCCCTGAAGTAGCCTTTTAGGCGAAACAGAAAGACTTTTCTGTCGGGATAAGGAACTGAGAATCTTTTGAGTCACTCCGAATTTTCAGATGAGTGGATGTTTTTCTCTTACTTTTGTTCCAAACTCCATGCCTCAACAATTGCTTATACCCGTTAAGTTGAGCTGTAGCCCTCAACTTTTTTGTAGTCAGTTTGGGATCCTGTTCATGCTATGAATATGTTCTAATATATTGAACTCTGCTTACATTGCTCACCCTGAAAAATCCTTGAAAAAATCATTGAAAAATATTAACTGTGCATGAATGAAAACTATTTATTTAAACGTCCAAGGAGTTTTTTTATAAATCAGTGATGATGTGAGTTGGCTCGGGTACTTGTGTAGTCCCGGCCTCTCACAATTGAGGTTTATTTTTCTCCGTTGTTTTATAATTTATTATATTGATGGTGTGATGTTAAGAGTTTTTGTTAATGTGGTATGAATGATTCCCTGCTACTAAACATTACTTTCAATACGTTTCATATACATTTTGATATATACGATTGAATTCCCTTATACATTTAGTTGTAAAATTTTACTATAGCATGTGAGAGTCCAAAGGTTATAATGCATGCTCCTTAAGCCTCTCGGGATTAGCCTTAAACTCAGGGCCTACTTTTGCATGTAGGCAGAGGCTGATTGCTGCCCATATAAGGAATACTAAACAAGAAAAGGGATAAGATAATAGTAAACTTGTGTCAGGTTAATATGTGACAAGGATCTTGTGACAAAAAGGGAGGGGGGAATGCCTCAGCATCCTGTCACAATGTTTCCTTGCTTTTTCTATGTGGCAGAGGGAATGAGAAAGGATCCATATTTCTACACAGGGCCTCAGAGCCTTATACAGGGCCTTAGATCCTCACACAAGGCCTAAGATCAGTGTGCTGACCTGACCTATGTTCTGACCCTGCTCTAGTTCAGAACAACCTTGCCCTGGTTCAGAACTGCATCCCTTCAATGCAGATGTTCCTTGTTCTCTTTCCCTTCGATAAAAGGTTGTCTATCAAAAAGGTTTTTAGAAAAACTCACTTTCATTTCAGGCAAGGAAATGGATTAAGTGTTTTGGTGATTTGTTAATGTTTTCTTCATCTTATCAGACTTTTAGAAAATTATTGAAAACGTATCTTTTTGATAAATATGTACAATAGAATTTTTTATGCTTTTTAATGCATGATACTCTCATGTAATTTCGCTGTGTATTTTGCAGGTTTTTTAAAATTGTAAACTGCACTGAACTGTAAGGTACTATGGTATAAAAATAAAATCATTATTATTAATAATAAACTAAATCAAACAGTAAAACTAGGAACAGGATTTTGCTATTTCAAACCTCATCATGCAGTGGATTATTTCATCTTAAAATTTTGCTGTTCAGTGAATACAGCCTATTAGAACAGTGGAATTGCCCATGTTGCCAAATAGAACAGTGATGAGTTGGGTCACTGAAGTGGAGATAAAGCAGAATCTGGTTGCAATTCTTGGTGAACAGATTATGTCTTTACCACAACAGACTGCTGGTCATCCAATGAAAAATTTTAAATTGGGGGAAACTGTTTGCTAGTCTTTAGAGAGGAACTCTGCTTGTCTGGTCCACACATTTGACATTCTTGCATCTTGTCATCAGATGAAAGATTGTTAGAACAATAATAGACAATGATTCCAACTTTGTGAAAGCCTCTCTATAATTGGCCAACATGATGACGATAACGAAGATGAACTGCTTCTAATGTAAATAAGGACAATGATGATGAAGTATTCTTCACTGTACAGAAGTGAAGCATTCCAGACAGAGATTCTCTTGTTCAATTTCTGCAGATCCATTCAAGTAATATTGCAGCCTGGTCTGATTTGAAGGTACTTTTTAACTGGACTGAACAATCCACTTTCTGCCAGAGCAGTTGCTGAACACTTTTTCAGCAGTGATAGTTTAATAATGACTCACAAGCACACTTGAATGAGTGAGAGTGGTAGTCATCTTCAAAATTTAGGGCTCCTTTTACTAAGCTGCGTTAGGGCTTTAACGTGCGGAATAGCGCGCGCTAAATTGCCATACGTGCTAGACCTTAACGCCAGCATTGAGCTGGCGTTAGTTCTAGCCGCGTAGCACAGGTTTAGTGTGCACTAAAAATGCTAACGCAGCTCTTAGTTTTACTAAAAGTAAAGTGGATTGACTTGTAAAACAGTTAAATTATTGGGATAAAAATGTCATTCATTGTAGCTATGATATAATATGTTTTGAGTAAAAAGTATCAGGTAAAAAATTTAAGTGAAAGTAAGAAAGCTATTGATTTGTTCTTCACTGTACTTTTACTTAAATACTTTGACCAACACTGAGTTATCTAAGAATATAAAATTAAAAAGGGTATAGTTATCAACATAGGGTACCATTAAGATGCACTATTTTTTAGCACAAGTCCCATTTTAAGCAAGGAGACCAAATTACTAATCACAAGGATTAACAGTAAAATTGCATTTAAGCAGTGGCATAGCAAGGGTGAGAGGCACCCAGGGCTGTGGCACCCATCCCCTGCTCTTTTCTCTGCCCTCCCGCTCCTTCCCCACCCCGCCATGCATGCGCACCCCTTCCCTACCCCGTGCCTCTTTTAACTTCTCCGGCACAGGCAGCATCACCAACTTTCTACCCGTGTTGATGTCAACTCTCACTTTGATGTCACTTCCTAGGCGTGGGACCCAGAAGCAACATCAGAGGGAGAGCCAACGCTAGTGCAAGCAGCAGGTTGGAGTTGCTGCTCGCGCTGGTGGAGAGATAGAGGTATGGTGGGGAGGTGGGAAGTGAAGGCGTACAGGGAAGGCAGGAGTAGGAAGGAGCGGAGAGAGGAGGAGTGGTGCCAGCGCCCTCACCAAGACAGCGTCTGGGACAGACTGCCCCCCCTTATTACTCCACTGCACTTAAGATCTTTAACGGTAACCCCACATTGATACCTTCTGCCTGAAGTCTGAAAATAAAGGTGTACAAAAAAGAAGACATGTGAACATAAAACAGTAACCGCTCCAGCTGCAGCCTTTAAATTTATTTTCATTTCTCTAAAAGATTACAGTTTACTTTTAACAGACTACTTAAAGCAGCATTACAACAATTTAATCAAAGCAACTAAATTAAAATACTGGTATAATGTCATTCATACATGTATAGTTTAGTAATCCAAGCTTTCAATATTTTCAACATAAAAGCAACACAATGTCCAAAAGAATTTTTTAACTATTGTTGGAATATATATTTTTTTTCCCCATCACTAGCTTGAAAATTATAGAACTGATCTTTTTCTGCAATTTAGGACACTGATAAAGATGGGTGTGCTTATTTTCAAGCAAGAAAATAATCCTGTCACAGCAAAACCATGATGAAAATTGAGATGATTATGAGTGAAATTAAGGGCTCCTTTTACTAAGGTGCGCTAGCGTTTTTAGCGCACGCAGCAGATTAGCATGAGCTAACCCCGCGCTACGCAGCTAGAACTAATGCCGGCTCAATGCTGGTGTTAGCATCTAGCGCGCACGGCACTGTAGTGTGCGCTATTCCACGCATTAATGCCCTAACGCAGCTTAGTAAAAGGAGCCCTAAAATTATATTAATGGTGCCACTATGTCAAAGTACAAAGAACGAAGTAACTGAAAATAATTCAAAATTCTCTTAAGGATTTCAAGCTACAGACTGCTTTAACCCTTTCAGGACCATAAGGATCGTAGGCCAATTTTTGTGGTTTTGACGACATTTTTATGGTAAAAAGGGCTTGCAGATGCCAAAAAATTGATTTTTTTTGTGAAATATCATTATTTTTATTTAAAAAAATCACACTTCTGGCTTATGGACAGTGTGGCAAGTGAATCTTCTCGTCAATCTGGCAACGACGCTAATGAATGAATGTCGGAACCAGTTTGTTTACATAAAGGCAGTATCATATGGAATCCGTACATATCAAATGTAGAACTGTAGACTATCCCAATCAAAATTTATAGGATTTTAAAGTTATGGGACAAATATGTCCCTTGGTCCTGAAAGGGTTAACATAGATATTAGCAAACTATGGGGTAGCTTATGTTATTTGCCACAGGAACCATTTTATTCCTATGGGCCTTGCTGTAGATAACATGAGCTAATCTTTTAGGCCCTCTAAATGACATATACATGATCACCCTAAAGAGGTTCATATGTTCTTTAGATTTTTCTAAAAGTACTTGCAACTACTAATATAATAACATGTATGGCAAGGAAAGTAAGACCTATTTAAGACGTGTTTTTTTCAACATGATTACTGAGTGTTGGGGAGGGAGCGGAGTTAACAACATGGGTTACTGTTAATATGGATTGTTTTATCACAAATTGTGCTATTTTAACACAGGGTCTCATTGAATGAAACAGGACCCTGTGCTAAAATAGCACGACTTGTGGTAATATAACCTGCCTTAACGGTAGCTCATGTTGATAATGTCCCCCACTTAATGCTGACTGAATATAGACTTATCATGAAAATTTGCTATTAAGTTGAATTACATGCAAAAAGCAAAGCATTCAAGGCATATCCAAAAAAGTCTGTTGATACTACATATAACAAGAAGATTATAGCTCCTATATGATGCAGTGGCAGAATTCTTTCTAGCTCCATTTCCTCTCCCATGTGGGTCCTACAGGGCCCAATCTCAGCACCTATATTATTCAATATTTTTATGGCTCTATTGGCTTATCCGATTCACACTGGAATTCACCCCATTTTACTATGCAGATTATGTTCAGATATTGACATCAACTAATCCTCTAAATCCATAGGATATTATATACATAAACAATAGACATGCAAAGATAGCAAAATGGCTGCATTACACTAGGTTAAAAAATTAATTCTGAGAAATCAAGGTGCTTATTTTCTCTAGGAAAGAGAAAGTAGTACTTATGACCTACTATATTTTACCGGCTCCTTTATTTCTTTAATTAATATAATTGGAATTCTAGTAGTTATTTTGGACTATTAACTACATTTTAATTTACATCTCTTGGATTTAAGTAGAAAATATATTCTCTTAGGGTTCTACAGCTGGAATAGAAAGTTGCACGGGGACAGAAATCCCACCCATCCCTGCCCGTCCCCGCCAGGATCCTCTCTGTCCCCACCAGGATCCTCTCCGTCCCCACCCGTCCGTCTCCGTCCCCATCCATCCCTGCAAGGAATTACCTCCATCCCCGCCCGTTCCCATAAAAAGCAGCAATTACTTCTGACAGGATCATCAATTCCAGTTTCTTTTGTGTTTGCGCTGCTGTTTTCCTTGTGGAATCTCTTTGGTGGAACCCTTTTTTTGTTTTCTGTTCAGGTAATTAACTTATAAACCCCCTCTTTTACTAAGGCTGACGTGTCCATTATATTATATGGACGAACCCTGCTTCCAAAGCCTTCCATCCCCATGGGAGTCCCGTTGGCTAGAGGGGGGTCCCCATGGGAGTCCCGTGGGCCAGAGGGGGGTCTCCGTGGGTTAGGTGGGGATTCCTGCGGGAGTCACGGGATTCCCGCGATCCCTGTTCCCATGCAGACCTCTAAGCTGGAATCACACGGTTGTAGTTGTCTTAGTTTTATTTGAACATGACAAGACCTGCACAATTGCAAAAGTCTTAACCTGAAATAGTTTCTTCTTTCTAAAATTGATTTGCTCAGTCTGAACTTAATGGACAAGAAAGCATTCTATTCTGATATACACTGGTGTTAAATCATCCTGATGATTGTAATGCATTGTGTTTCAGCCATATTAAGTCACCGATATTAGATAGCTGCGCCTGCAATTGATCCAAACTGGCAGTAAAAATTGCTATAGGGTTTCAAAAATTTAACCATGTTACCCCACTGCTATAGGAGGAACACAATTCTGACTGAAAATTATTCTGGATTAACATTATGCTCATCGAGCCTATTAATTCCTCACACTTCAACCACAATGCTCAGATTCTCCCAACAAAACTTAGGGCTCCTTTTACTAAGCTGCGTTAGGAAATTAACACGCGGAATAGCGCGTGCTGAATTGCCGCGTGCGCTAAACCTTAACGCCAGTATTGAGCTGGCGTTAGTTCTAGCCACGTAGCAAGTGGAAATATCCTGCGTGCGCTAAAAACGCTAGCGCACCTTAGTAAAAGGAGCTCTTAATGGTGATTCCTTCCTTTAGACCAGCAGTAGGCAACCGAAGTCCTTGAGGGGCACACAGTTGGAGTTTTCAAAATTTCTACAATGAATTTGCATGAGATTGATTTGAAGCATGTACTGCTTCCATTGCATATAAATAGATCTCATGCATATTCATGAGAACCCAACTAGGTTGTGATCCTTGAGGACTGTGGTTGACCAACTCTGTTTTAGGCAGATCATATAAGGAAGATCAAAGGGTCACGGATTTGATATATTGCCTTTCTTTGGTACAACCAACGCAGTTTACATTTGTTACATAAAGGTACTTTTCTCTATCCCTAGTGGGCTTGCAATCTACATACGTGTACCTAGGGCAATGTAGAGTTAAGTGACTTGCCCAGTCACAAGGAATGGCAGTGGGAATCAAACCTAGTTCCTTAGGTTCTTAGCCCACTACATTAAATTTATTTGGAATGCATTGTCCTTATACCTAAGGATGGAAACATCTTTTATTACATTTAAAAATGGTCTTAAGACATATTTTTTTGCAAAAACTGCTTTTCTTTAATTATCATTCTTGTAACTATAGAAAACTGATTGAATAGTCAAGGCAGAAAGAAAGAGAAAGAGGACCAAAACCTGCAGCGCTAATAACCACTACTGATTTTTCCTTCCCTCTTGTTTTTCCCTTGAACGTCTTATTTACTATCAAAACAATTTGTATTTCCTTCCCCTTCATCTCCTTGTGTTTCATGGGTCTGTAGTGTTACTCATTAGTCTTGTAAGACTTAGTTTTGTCATTTGTTGTACTGTTCCCTAAATTTTGTAATTTTAGTAATATGTACATCGCTTAGAATTCTGATTAAGCGATCAATCAAATCTTTATTAAACTTGAAACTTTACTTTAATTGCTATATTTTTATTATAATACAGGCAGTCCCCAGGTTAAGAACGAGGTACGTTTTTAAAGCTGTTCTTAAGTCGGATTTGCATGTAACTCAGAACTTGTAGATTTTAAGATTCTTGCTGCTTACCTGTGCTCCCAGCTGATAAAAGGGCCAACTGTCCCTACCAGTGTTCCCTCTTAAGGTACAGCATGCACAACCATACACTGTTCTTAATGTGGCCGTGCATCAATCCAGAATCTGCTGCAGGAGAAGTGTAGGAGTCTACTCTATGCCACGGGAAATATTGCTCAGTGAAATCAAATAAAACTGCTACCTCATTCTTAAGTATTAGTCGCACTTAAATCGGGCATCTGTAACTCAGGGACTGCCTCTATATTGAAACTTTCCTCTCTTTTAACCTTGTTTTTTTTTTTTACTAACAAATTATCTGATGGTTTGTAAACCGTGTAGCCATGATAATGATGAATGTATCAAGTATTAAATAAATGTAAAACTCATTTTTTCTAGTTGGGTAAAATAAAGTTGCTTATCTGTAACAGGTGCAAGGAATACAACTTGTGGGACCACTTGACAATGATAACCACTATGTAATCCGAACATTGGAAGGAGGGCACTATGGAAAACTTCTACTGTAGCATTTAATTTTAAAAGGAATAATATATGATATGAAGAATTAGAAAAAATTGAAAAAGAACTGCTGCCAGGATCAAAGTCTGAATGGGGTGTTTAGAATAGGAGTTGAGAGACCCCCACAAAGGTATACACCAAAAATCAAAACCAGTGAGGTTAAAAAAAAGCCTCCAGACAACACTGAAGTTGAATAACCAACCGATCTTTACTTGCAAAGAGAATAAATAAGGAAGAATTGACAAGGCTGTGTTTCGGCAACGGAGCCTGCGTCAAAAGTCAATGTAAAACTTATAAATAAATCCCAAGTAAGCAAAATACATCAAGTGCAGTCTATAATAGGTCAATTGGTCAGAAAGAGTCAAAAAAGGTTGGCATTTCACTATCCATATTTTCGCTCAGGCATAATTTACAGACTTTATGACTTGGGCCACATATGCTGCTGCATTAAATGTCCCCTAAGGAAGGCATATTTTCATGTCGAAACCTGGATCCATGTTAGGACTACATGTATTTGGGACATTGCTGAAACAAGGCTGCCCTGTGAACTTCTAAAAGCTAAGTTACTCAGCATTTCATATTCTGCTCTTTTAACTGGTTTTCAGCATTATATCTGCTTAATTTCTCTTCTCCTCCCTGTTTCTTACTAAAAAAATATAAAAAAACACAAAAAATAAACCCTTTTCTTTCCTCTGTTAAATCTTATTTCCTCTTCATAGGAAAAAGGGTAAGACTTTGTTAACTCTAATTAAATCCTGGTGCCTGTGGCTCAGGGTGACTAAAGTAGGGAAAATCCTGTTATAAATCCTGTGTTTTAGGGTAGCACTGATAGAACCTGCATTTTTGTTTAAAATACTGTGTTTTAGGTGGTATAGAGCCTATATTTCTGTCTTACTAGTGTTCAGCCATTGTTTTCTGCTGATTAGGTGGAGAAGGGAGGGGTTCTGTTTTACTTCTAAGGTTAATTGCATTATCTTTGGGACATTGCTGAAACAAGGCTGCCCTGTGAACTTCTAAAAGCTAAGTTACTCAGCATTTCATATTCTGCTCTTTTAACTGGTTTTCAGCATTATATCTGCTTAATTTCTCTTCTCCTCCCTGTTTCTTACTAAAAAAAATATAAAAAAACACAAAAAAATAAACCCTTCTCTTTCCTCTGTTAAATCTTATTTCCTCTTTCACTTTCCCTTCATAGGAATAAGGGTAAGACTTATAGTCCCACCAACCCCAGGGACCACTATTCATATATAGAGACCCATATAATCAGGACTTCACAACCAATCAAGATGACCTTTATTCTATGCAATCACTGTGGTGCTTTAATTCCAAGACATACTATTTGGAGGCTTAAGGCTTGCCCCATCTGTCTTCAACTTGCCAGTATTAAGGAGGAGCTCGGCAAACTTAAACAGGAATTGAATACAATTAAAGCAGCTTCCATCACTCCACAAAATCATACCAACTTACCACCTCTACCTCAAAGAATAAAACAGCCCAGGAATAAATGGGTCACAGTAGGCTCAGGAAGACTGCGACATGTAACACAGAAACATCCACCTTCACTAATATTACCTCTACAGAATTCCTTCGCTCCACTAGTGCACTGCGATACTCAGGAAAACAGAAGGGAGGTGGGACTGGAACCAATGAAGGTAACTCAAGAGAACAAGCGCACCCTAAGTACAAATAAAAAAGCCAAAAACAGAAAACTATTACTGTTGGGGGATTCCATCATCAGAGGCATTAACCTTGGAACACAGGGCGAGGAGACCAAAATAGTGAAAAGTCTTCCAGGATCCTCAGCTACCAGGAGTTCAAGGCAAATACTGACTATAATTAAGGAAGAAACTAAGGATTTTAACACTGATGTTGTTATCCATCTGGGAACAAATGACCTGGCCAACAACTCCACACTTGCAGCACAGAAAGCTTTTCGGGAGCTTGATGAGGGCGTGAAACCTTTTGTAAAGACTTTAGCTTTTTCTGAAATACTGCCTGCATATGGAAAGGGAGAACAAAGAGTGAAAAACACAGATGACTTCAATAGATGGCTCAGAGCCTGGTGTCATCAAGAAGGCTTCAGGTTCATAGGAGGATGGGGAAATACATGGAAGGACAAGAAGCTATATTGCACTGATGGGCTACATATTACTACAGCAGGAAAAAGAAACCTTGCAGAGAAATTTAGACAATATTTTTCTAGGCATTTAAACTAGAAGGTGGGGGTGGTGTTTGGACGAAGGACAATTATAGAGACCACCCCCGGCAAAAGAAAAGATGTGATAGTAGTAAAGGCTGCAACATAAGCAATATCAGCAACTCATTTCTTAGTATTGCAACGGAAAGTGAAACGACACAAAAATCCATACGAAAAAGGAGATTATCGCTGAAAAATAGCTGGAAAGCAATGACCACAAATGCTCGCAGTCTAAGCAACAAAGTTCATGATCTGCAAGCCCTGATATTAGAGGCAGATCTAGATATTGTTGCTATCACAGAGACATGGTTCAGTGAATCACATGGATGGGATGCAAACATACCGGGATATAATCTTTTTAGGAAGGACAGAGATGGTCATAAAGGTGGAGGAGTAGCTCTCTATGTAAAGATCAATATCCAAGCGATCGAAATGCAAGGGACCTGGGAAGAGGAAGAAGCGATATGGATTGCTCTGAAAAGAGAAGATGGAACTTCTATCTACGTGGGTGTAGTCTACTTTACGGAGAGGGTAGTGGATGCCTGGAATGCTCTCCCGAGAGAGGTGGTGGAGAGTAAAACTGCGACTGAGTTCAAAGAAGCGTGGGATGAACACAGAAGATTTAGAATCAGAAAATAATATTAAATATTGAACTAGGCCAGTTACTGGGCAGACTTGCACGGTCTGTGTCTGTGTATGGCCGTTTGGTGGAGGATGGGCAGGGGAGGGCTTCAATGGCTGGGAGGGTGTAGATGGGCTGGAGTAAGTCTTAACAGAGATTTTGGCAGTTGGAACCCAAGCACAGTACCGGGTAAAGCTTTGGATTCTTGCCCAGAAATAGCTAAGAAGAAAAAATTAAAAAAAAAAAAAAAAAAATTTAAATTGAATCAGGTTGGGCAGACTGGATGGACCATTCGGGTCTTTATCTGCTGTCATCTACTATGTTACTAATAAACATTATTTGCTTGGAAGGACTTCTCTCTTGCCTTTTCTTTTAGTCTGGCATTTCACTATCGCCCCAGTGCTATAATGGGAAGGAGTGCTGTATGTCAGCAAGTTGCTGTTACTCCGACTTTTTTTGGCTCCGTTTCTGACCAACTGACCTATTATAGACTGGTTGCTCTTTTTTATTTCACTGGTTTTGTTTTTTGTTTCATTGTTTAAAAATATCATTTTGAATGCCCATGTAAAATATATTCTATGTACCGGTAATCAAAAAAGTTCAAACATTTACTGGCAGTATGGTCTAATGCAGGAGTTCTCAACCCAGTTCTTGTCAGGAACTAGCCAGGAGAACCCTGGTGTAATGGTAAAGTGAAAGAGGCAGACAAACCTAAAAGGGTAGCATTCAGAAATTAGAAAGCAGACCCAAATGATAGAGATAGAGATAAGTATATAGCTGTGTGCAGAAGTTTTGGTACACCCATCAAAATATGTTTCAATGAATCCCCAAGTGAACAGATGCTGACAGAACCTCTACATTTCTTTATAAGAAGAATCTCTAAAATTAAGCAGTCCACAATGGCATCAAAAAAGTACAATACAAGTGTTATAAATTCTTTATAACAGACTAACACTTTCAGGATGAGAAAGACATACACAAATCTGGCTGTATTAAAACACATCACACTATTCTTCTCCGGTTCTTATTTAATAGAGACGAGAAGGCAGGGCCAAAGGAAGCCCAACAAATGGCCGTTTTATTTAAAAAAAATTGCTAAATAAAGTAACATTTCAATAAAACATTGCACTACCATTAAAAAACTGGTACTGGTCTGAAAATGCTCATTTCTTTGAGCTCCCCCTTGGGAGGGAGGCTTTTGCGTAAAAGCAAATGGTAGCTAAAGATAAAACAGATTCACCAAGCCCATCTCATGCTTCCGATGCAGATTAGCAGGATAACTCTTCTGTCGACAGAGAACAAAACTCTTTGATAAAAAGAATAAACTACTGCAAGTTGAGTCCATTGTAATTCAGTTGCAAGGACCCTCCAAACGCAATCAAAATCTCATATAAATACCTCTACTTTCTTTAAAACAAAAATAATTAAATAAAAGTGTACATTATAAAACATCATTGCAGGAAGCACTCTCAGTTTAAATGAAAGATCCTGCAAAGACCAACCAATGCTATTACCAGACTGACTACTGACTATATATTGAGCCATTTTCTAGATAACTCAGCATTATATTTTAGCACTGCCCAAATACAAAGACTGCTTTTCTGTTCCCTGATTTTTCTTTGCAGCAAACTACTCCCTAAATCAAAACATGAATACGGTAGTAAGTGGTGGTACTATTACAGAAACAGTTTATCAGTGGGGAAAGAGAAAGGAGCTGGTTACAGACAACACAAGATGAGGAGATACACTTGAAAAAGTTATATGCACAAAAGTGGTGAACATCTGCATGTGTTGCAGCAAAAAAAAAAAAAAAAGAAGGAATACTGATGCAGATGTCTGAATAAAAAATTACTTTTCCAGTAAAAGAATTATATTAAAAAGAGAAAACTATCATGAGGACAATTTCAAAGCCATTTTGACAAGAAAAACAGTGTTACCTGTGGGAATGAATTTCAATAAAATTGTCACCTTTATATGGGGTAAAAGTATAATCAAGCAGTATCCCTTCGAAGGTGTCTGTAGGTCACGGAGCATTGTTTGGAAGGGTCAAGACGAAGGTGTCTGTAGGGTCACAGTTGGAACCTACATGCATTGTTTGGAAGGATCAAGATTGATTCAATGGAACATCAAAACTGCATTGGCTTCCAATTTTCTTTTAAGTTTGAATGTTTCTTTATAACACCTTGCACAGTTTATTAGCAAAATATCTGATAAATCATTTTTATTTGCTTCGAGCACATTTTTTGCGTAATTTGTTCTTTTTTAGATTTCCAGCAGACAAAGGTTGTACTCAAAACAAAATTTATAAATTGTCAATTATCTTATCAAGTGGACACATTGGGACTCTGAGTTTGGGCCATTTGTTAGAATGTCTACGACATATACATTTTAGAAAACTTTTAAAAACATATCTATTTTCTAAATATTTATAGTTTCTTGAATATTATTGAAATATTTAAATGTAATTCACTGATAATGTTCAGTTTTATTTTTGTTGTGCACCACATTGAAACGCAAGGTATTTGTGATATAGAAATACATTTTTATGTTATGTTCGTGGCGGCCATTTCAGCTCGGCTGTTTCATCATGGAGAATTTTACAAGGGCTGGGCTTGCTCTCTCTGCATGCCTTGCAACTCATGTTCTGGGAAGTCATGCTAGGAATAATCTTGTCTGTCTGCATCAGATTTTCCCCTCGCTCACTACAGACATGCAGCCCAGCCTTCTTTTCCCCCCTCTTCCTCATCTGGGGCTCAGAATATAATAATAAACATCAACCACAGCAAGACGAAAAAAGTAGAAACTGCAATGCTATCATCCCACAACAGCAGAAGGAAGAACACAAGACACGGCAAGAGCTATATTTGATCAGTAATATACTTCATATCAGTATAGATCTAAATATTCTTTGCTGTGTAGGACTGTGCAGGTGAGCAGACACTGCTCGGGCCCTTTCTCTCTGAGCTGGAGATAAATTGATCATGTCGTGCAAAGGTTCACCTTGGTGCTCACACTTCTTTCATTCCCTTCCCCGACTATGCTTGTGGCAGAGGAAAAAGCCCCAAGTGCCTGCCAACTTGCTTTATCTGGATGTGTCAGAGAGAGCGTAACGTCAGCGGGAGCAGAATTATCGCGATTCTTATTTTTTAATGTAATTTTGACATTATTTATTATACATTTGGTGTTATTGCAAGTGGTTGAGGCGGAACAGACAAGTCAGATCTGGGAGATTGGCCAGTAGCAGATGATCCTCATTTGATGTTATTGCAAGTGGTTGAGGCTGAACAGACGAGTCAGATCTGGGAGATTGGCCAGTAGCGGTGGATCCTACTCACAGACCAGTGAGTCTCTTGCCTCTGGAGCAGGATCTAGGCCGATTCAGGGGCCCTTTCCTCCTGAGCTGGGGGGTACATTGATCATGTAGGAGCAGATATAGGCCAGGCAGAGCTTGGATGCTTAACAGCCTGCGCTCAAGCTCCTGTGATTCAGTAGGCAAGCTAAGCTATTAGGGATATGGACCCTGAGCTCCACAAAATTTTCTGCAGCCTTGTCAAACAGGCCCCCAAAGGATTAACCTGCCAGCTGCAGACCCAAGTCTGCTGCTTCTCTACTCAGGCAGAGCTTTCTCCCACACTGGGGAGCTCTGGCGCACCAAAAGCCACAAAAACTATAAAACTATGAAAAAATACAAAAATTAATAAAGAAATATACAGAGCAGATCAGAAAGACACCTTCCAGCTTGCATCAGAAGGAAAAACTGAAAGGGGCAGCAGAGTCCTCTGGATAAGGAAGAGGAATTGAAAACCTGTAATGGATTCCTTCTGCATGGCTTGTGAGCATTGGGAGAAATACTCTACTGTCCAGAATGACACACCTATTGCACTAGAAATATTATACATTTGGGCCCTGATTCTATAAAGGGCACTTAAGTTCTACCTAGCGTTGAGCGGGACTTAGGCGTCCAAACTAAGTGGTTAATGAGCCATTTAAGGGTCTTAATGAGTGATAATTGACACATGGATGTCCAAAGGATGTGGACGTCCCTTTGTAGGCGCGTTCACAATTTCTTGGGTGCCTGTTGGGAAAACTCATGCCTAACGGAACAGGCGTGGAATGAGCGTGGTTTGAGTGAGACTTCAATATGGGCATCCTTCGATTCATTTGTATAATGCTGAGCGACATAGGGGGTCCATCTCATGCCCATATTGTAGGCAAATGAAAACCAGGTCTACTTTTGAGAATAGTTTGGGCTTTAAATAGATCTGAGTTCTATGGACGAAACTTAGACATAGTTTGGACATCCTTAATGCGATCTGCTAAATAGCTCTCTGGGTTTTTAATTTTGCTTTATTAAGCTCAAAATACATTTAATAAGGCACCACATAAACAGGGCACATCAAAACAAATATATTGCATGCAAAACCTTCTATTTTGGTGGACAAACAGCAATGCTATTTGCTAATTAGAGGAAAAGATCCATTCACTGAAGCACAGCGCATGAAAAACACAGCTTTATGTTTCTTGCTAAAAAGCTACCCTTTTTTCTGACTTCAATCAGCTCATAACTGAAAGCAAAGAAAGCACATGAAAAAAAAATATATAGATTGCATACATAACTTCATTTGCAAAAGCTTAAAAACCGGAAAAAAACCAGATACAGACCTTAGCATGGCTTCTACTTCATTGCAAATGGAGGTGTGCAGCTGCACAATGCTGACCTCATTGTGAGATCATCAAGGTGCACCTGCAAGTTAGAATGCCACAATTAAAATATGTGCTGGGATTTGAAACTCTGGAAGATGCTCACTGGGTAAAAGCCCTGTTCTCAGCAGCTGCTTCCTTTCAGTTGTGGGGGTTCCTACCATGAAAGCTTAGTGATCCTAGCCATGTGAAGGTGAAAATACCTGACAAGATCATAGCTTAGCAGATTCCTAAGCTATCATATCAGATGTGAGGAAGGAAGATAGACATTAGTGGAAGCTGCTGTGGCTCAATGGGTACAAGCCCTGTTCCCATCTTCCAGAGGTCATAGGTTCAAATCCCAGCACATATTTTAATTGTGGCATTCTACCTTGCAGGTGCACCTTGATGATCTCACAATGAGGTAAGCATTTTGCAGCTGCACAACTCTATTTGCAATGAAGTAGAAGCCATGCTAAGGTCTGTATCTGTTTTTTTTCAATTTTTAAGCTTTTGCAAATGAAGTTATGTATGCAATCTATATATTTTTTATGTACTTTCCTTGCTTTCAGTAATGAGATGATTGGAGCACGGTTTAGTCAGAAAAAAAGGGTAGTTTTTTTTAGCAAGAAACAAAACTGTGTTTTTCATGTGCTGTGCTTCAGTGAATGGATCTTTCCCTCTAATTAGCAAATAGCATTGCTGTTTGTCCACAAAAATAGAAGGTTTTGCATGCAATATATCTGTTTTGATGTGCCCTGTTTATGTGGTGCTTTATTACATGTATTTTGAGCTTAATCAAGCAAAAATAAAAACCCAGAGAGCTATTTAGCAGATCGCATTAAGGACGTCCAAACTGTGTCTAAGTTTCATCCATAGAACTAAGGTCTTTCTGAAGCCCAAACTATGCTGAAAAGTAGTCTTCCTTTACAATGCCTATAGCAGTGTTTTTCAACCTTTTTTGGGCAAAGGCACACTTGTTTCATGAAAAAAATCACGAGGCACACCACCATTAGAAAATGTTAAAAAATTTAACTCTGTGCCTATATTGACTATATATAAAGTAATTCACTTGAGTGCCACCGCCGCCATCGGGAACAGGCCGGTGCCAAGTTCTCCCTGCTTCTCTTCCCCGCGGGGCCGACCAACTCTCGCCACCCGTCGTCAATTCTAACGTCGGAGAGGACGTTCTAGGCCAGCCAGGCAGCGATTGGCTGGCCCAGAACGTCCTCTCAGACGTCAGAATTGACACGAGTGGCGAGAGTTGGCCGGCCCCACAGGGAAAAGCAGGGAGAACTTGGCGCCGCCCTGTTCCCGATGGCGGCGGTGGCACTCAAGTGGCTAAAGAGCCACAGTTTGCCGGCCTAGGGACAACACTGGAGGGTGGCCAGCTGTGCACCCCCTTGGGACGTAAACCCGGGGTGGGGCAGACCGCCCCCCCCCACCCTGGTATGCCACTATCTGTACCTCACTCCCTCCCTATGACCAAAAATTCTCCTTTCTTCTATTCCCCGTGTACACAACCATCTCTTTCCCTCCCTTCCTCTCTCCAAAGTCCATGCCTTCTGTGTCCAAACACTCATTCCCTCCCCCACCTCAGCATCTCTTTCCCTCCCTTCCTCTCTCCCAAGTCCATTTCTTCTGGGTCCAAAAACGCATTCCCTCCCCCACCTCAGCATCTCTTTCCCTCCCTTCCTCTCTCCCAAGTCCATTTCTTCTGTGTCCAAAAACGCATTCCCTCCCCCACCTCAGCATCTTTCCCTCCCTTCCTCTCTCCCAAGTCCATGCCTTCTGTGTCCAAAAACCCATTCCCTCCCCCACCTCAGCATCTTTTTCCCTCCCTTCCTCTCTCCCAAGTTCATGCCTTGTGTCCAAAACGCACTCCCTCCCCCTTTTGTGTTCCGTGTTTGCCTCCCAGCCCAACTTTGCAACTTTCTCAGCAAAACGAAGCTCAAGCCGCGAGGCTTGTCTTCTGCTTCCTGCCTGCCCTGCCGCGCACAAATAGCCGAACGGAAGTATTCTCCGACGTCAGCGCTGACGTTGGAGGGCAGGCTTTGCTTAAGCCCTCCCTCCGACGTCAGCGCTGACATCGGGGAACGCTTGCGATCGGCTATATGTTAGCTGCAGGGCAGGCAGGAACAGAAGACGAGCCTCGCGGCTCGAGATGTATTGAACTCCGCGGGTCCCCCGTCCAGCTCTCTCCTGTCCACGTGGGGCGGACCGCCCCTCTCCCTAGACTGTGGCCTAGGACCCTGGGGGAGCCCGGGCCCCCTGTCAGCTCCGGGCCCCTGAATGCAGGACTGGTGGTACTGCCCTGATGGCGGCCCTGACCGTACGGCACACCAGGCAACATCTCGCGGCACACTAGTGTGCCGCGGAACAGCGGTTGAAAAACACTGGCCTATAGGACCTAGTATTACAAGTGCTATGCAACTTACTAGCTCACTGTGTAGCACACTGGTTAAACCTACAGCCTTCTACACTAATGCTGCTAGTTCAAATCCCAGTCACTCTCTCTGATGGAAGAGAAATAAATAAAGCATTAAACAGATCCAACTCCCAGTATCACAATTATAATGAAAACCCCCATAAAATCACCATTCTAATAACATCATAACAATAAAATATTATAACATTAAGGACATTGTTTGGACGTCTAGCTCTCACCTAAAACCCGATTCTCTAAAGGATGTCTGAAAAATTAGAGTCTAAACAGTGCTGAGCGCAATTCTCCAAAGGACGCCTATCTTGGATGCTCAAACTGCGCCTAAAGTTAGGCACACTTTGCAGAATCAGGGCCTTGGTGTTATTGTAACTAGTTGACCACAGTGATGCAGTCCACGAAGAGACAGCTGCGATGAAAAGGCTGTGCTGAATCGTCTCATTCTGTGTTTGGAACTACACACATACTTTTGCATTTCCAAAAGTATATAATGATTTAACTATAAAAAAAGGATCCACACTAACTGCTTGGTGTGAATGTGCGGAGGTACTTTTCCTGGTAACTTTCAAAATGAAAGTAAGCAAGTAACTTTACTCTGAAAGTACAGCAAAGTCCACAGAATTAAAAATACATAACAAATTTTCACCACTGCAGGCAGGCAAAAAAATAACTCCCCACTTTGTTTGAAAGGCAGAAATTTGTCAAGGTCTCTAATTTCATAAGAAAAGTTCTGTCAGATGCCTTATCCGATTTCAATGCATCCGTAAAACTATGATTATTGAAGTCATTTGAAGGTTACCAGTATTTCCAAAGGATTTTCTGTACTGTCATTTAAATTCTGTCTAAACAGCTGACTATGCTGCCAGGCTGTTGTACCTTCCCCTCCATTCAGTTCTGCTTCTAAAAAAATTTCTGTTGCATCAGAAAAATCAGGGTAGCTATGAAGATTTGAGTCTATGGAGAAAGAAGAAACAAGTGATTTTGTAGACCACACTTTCAATTTTTATGCAATTCAATACCAAAGTAATTGAGACTAGCAGAAGTGCAGAGCCTTGAAAATAAATCAAAAAGACTTACAACTTTACAACAACAAAAGCAGGAATACAAAGAGATGTTACTTTATATAATTAAAAATCTTATTCAAATCAATAAAAACAGGAAACATTCACAAAACAATCAGAAGCTCAACATGGCCATGTTTTGCCCTACAGTTGGATCTGGTTTATGTTTATTAAACTCTTTCTATACCGCACATATAGCCAAAAAAGGATCAAAGCGGTTTACAATATAATTTAATCAAATGAAAAGAACTCAATTTAAAAAAGAAAAGAAAGAAGAAAAGGTAAAAAATGAAAATTTCTAATACATCATATCATGTAGCCTTCAAATTAACAAATAAAATTAAAAATTCTTAATACAAAATTAAATATAAATGCTGACTGCAGTCCCGAAATCTATTTTATCCATTTAAAAAGGCCATTTGAAAAAAATGTGCCTTTAGATGGCTTTTAAAGTTTCAAAATGATTCTTCCTTCCTCAATTCCACAGGTAAATTGTTCCACAATATTAGAACTAAACAGAAAAATGTACCATTTCTAGTTGAGGCAAGGTGAGCCTTTGAAATATGGGGACAGCTACTCTGTTATCATTCAAAGATCTTAATAAACGCTTAGGCACATAAAACAGTACCAGGTTAGAAAGATATAACAGTTGTAACTCATACAATGCTCTATGTGCTAACATTGAGATCTTAAATTTGATCCTAAATTCCATGGGTAACCAGTGAAATTTCAAGTACAAAGGAGTTACATGATCACAAAGATGTGCATGGCCTAACAACCATGAAATTGTGTAAAGTATAAGAATCCCACATTTTATGAGTTAATTCATTTGTTTTGTTTTATAAATCTTTATTCATTTTCTTATGTTACAACAAGTGTTTCAAATAAATTCATTATAAACTTGAATAATCACACTTGATTAACTTACATATTAATATCAAATTTAAAATTTCTTTAGAAAATCAATATTTTATAAAGTTATAATATTATGTAAGAAATCTAAATTAATATAATTATTATTGAATATAATAATCTCCCCTCCCTCTCTCCCTCCCTATCAATATTGAATGAGAAATCTTTATTCATTTTCATATGTTACATCAACAATATAAATTCATACTAATATTTCAGAAAACTAAATTTATATAATTCTTAGTTAATATAATAATATCCCATCCCCTCCCCCCTCCCTTCTATTCAGTAATACATGAATAAAATTTTTAAATGTTATTTTATCCATATTTCATATTATAAATCTAGTATTAATATATTATATAATATTTAGAGATATGATCTCTTTTTCTTCTAATCAAATTCTATACATGGGAAAATTAATCATTCTTTACAATATTCAGTTAATGGTCTCCATATTTTTTGAAATTTATCTACATGTCCTTTTTGTGTTGCTATAGTGAGCTCCATTTTGTATATATGACATACAGAATTCCACCAGAATGTATAATTTAATCTGTCATGTTTTTTCCAATTGAATGTGATTTGTTGTATTGCTATTCCAGTTAAAATAAAAAGAAGTTTGTTATTACTTGATGATATTTGACTTTTTGCTCTCATAGTTGTTCCAAATAATATGGTATCATATGTCAAGGCTACCGGATTTTCTAACATCCTATTTATTTGGGGCCAGATTGATTTCCAGAATGTTAAGATGAATGGACAATAGAATAAAAGATGGTCTAATGTCCCAATTTCAACATGACAATGCCAGCATCTATTTGACCTAGAGCTATCTATTTTTTGTAATCGAACAGGGGTCCAGAAAGCTCTATGTAAAAGAAAAAACCAAGTTTGTCTCATAGATGCTGATACCGTACATTTTAGCCTCCAAGACCAAAGTCGTGGCCATTGAGATGCACTAATTTGGTGCTTTATCTCAATGCTCCAAATGTCTCTAAGACCATTTTTTGGTTTTTTATTTATATATTCGGATATTAATTTATACCACTGTGCAGCTTCATGACCTGTTGAATTAATCTGGAAACACAGGAATTCCAAACTGTGATAATTAGTAAGATTTTTCCATTCAGGGAACCCTACCTGAATGGATTGCTTCAATTGCAACCATTTAAAATATTGTGTTTTTTTAAGATCAAATTTATGTTGCAATTGTGAAAACTCCAGCAACTTTCCATTTTTTATTATATCATCTAAAATACGAATACCTGCTGTCATCCAGTTTTTCCATATTATTTTGAAACCGCCTATTTTGATCTTGGGGTTTAACCAAATCGTTTGAGTTGTTGATTTACTAATTGGAATAGGAGTTAGATTACTTATATATCTTAAAGTTTTCCATGTATCCATGAATATTTTATGTTCTTTGTATAGCCTTGGCATTTTGATACTAACTACATGACTGAGACGTAAAGGAAACATGAGTCTCCATTCAAGCCAGAACCAATCTGGAATATTATCAGTGGGCTCTGGGAGGATCCAATACATACCTTGACGTAAAATATAGGCTTGATGATACCTATAGAAGTTGGGAAAATTTACCCCTCCCTCTGCAATTGGTCTTTGTAATGTCACTAAAGCAATTCTGGGATTTTTCCCAAGCCAAATAAATTTTGTCAATACCTTATTTAACTTTGTATAAAAAGAATCTTGAAAGAAAACTGGTATCATTCCCATTTGGTAACAAACTACAGGTAAGATCATCATTTTAACTGTTTGTACTCTTCCCCACCAAGATAAATGTAAAGGATTCCATTGTTCACACATCTCTGTCACTTTTTGTAATAAACATTTTTCATTAATTTTCATTGTGTCTTCTAAATCTTTTGAAATCCAAATTCCAAGATATTTAATAGTATCCTCCTTCCAAACAAAAGAGAATGTATTAAATAAACCTTTTGTACAGTGTACATTTAATGGAAGTATTTCTGATTTATTCCAATTTATCTTATATCCTGAAAACTTTCCGAATTTATCAATTAGTTCAAGCAATTGTGGAATGGTGGATTCTGGATTCCTCAAATAATAAATCATCAGCATAAGCTGATATTTTGTATTCTCTATCTGAATGAGGTATACCTTGTATTTCCTTTACTTGTTGGATTGCTAATATTAAGGGTTCTAAAACTATATCAAACAGTAAAGGAGACAAGGGACATCCTTGTCTAACTCCTCTCTGTAGATTAAATTTTTCTGAAAATGTATTATTTATATATAATCTAGCAGAGGGGGAGCTATATAATGTTTGTATCATTTGTATGAATCCAGGACTTATACCAAACCATTCCATAGCCTGATACATAAATGTCCATTCTATTCTATCAAAGGCCTTTTCTGCATCTAAAGAAACAGCAAAAGTAGGCTCATTCATTTTCTTTGTTAAGTATAACATATGGAATGCTAATCTGGTATTATGAGATGAATGTCTTTGAGCAACGAATCCTGTTTGAGGCATACCTATAATATGGGGAAGAGCATTAGCCAATCTTAATGCAAGTATTTTTGCTAATATTTTTCCATCTACATTTATTAAAGATATTGGCCTATAGTTTGAAACCAATGTGGAATCTTTATTTGGCTTTGGTAAAACAATAATTAAAGATTCTGCTATAGTGCCATTTATACTTCCTTTATTAAGTTGATATTGAAAAAGATTTAATAAATAGGGTAATAATAAATTTTGAAATGTTTTATAAAATTCCACTGTATATCCATCACCACCTGGAGCGGATCCAACTCTAAGGGATTTCAAAGCTGTTTCTAATTCTTTTAATGATATTGGCTCTTCTATACTTCGTTTTATATGTTCAGGAACTTTTGGACCCTCTAACATTTTCAGAAATTCTAAACCATCTTTTTCTTTATTTAAATAAGTCTCGGAAGTATAAAGAGATTTATAAAATTTTAGAAATTGTTTTAAGATAGGTTCAATTTGTGTTAATGTGTCACCTTTTTCATCTTTTATAGCAATTATTTTTGATTTCTTTTTTTTCGCTTTGAGATAATTTGCCAATATTCTTCCCGACTTATTTGAGTTTCCATAATACAATGCCTGCTGGGAGAATAAATCTTTTCTTATCATCTTTGATGAGAATTCATTGTATTTTACTTTAAGTTTTAATAATTCTTGTTGTATAGAACATTCCCATTTTTCTATTAATTTTGATTCTAAAATTTTTATTTCTGTTTCCAAATTAGAAAATTGTTTTCTATTTTGTTTATTAAGATAAGCCGAATAAGAAATAATTTGTCCTCTTATTGATACCTTAAAAGCATCCCATAATATTTCCCTAGAGATCTCATCTTTATCATTCATTTGAAAATAATCTTTCATTTTTGTTTGAAAATTCTCACAGAATATTGGATCAGCAAGCAATGTATTATTAAATTTCCATATTGGTCTATTTGTATTTTGATCTGTGATTTTAATTTCAATCCACACTCCACCATGATCAGATAATATGATTGGATCAATGGCAGCTTGTGTTACTTGATGTGCTAGGTGTTTTGATATAAATATATAATCTATTCTTGAAAAAGAATTATGAACATGAGAACAGAAAGAAAATTCCCGTCCATTAAAATGAAGTATTCGCCAAATATCTGTCAAATTACAAGTTTGTACCAAATTATCTAGTCCCATCGATTTCATATATCTACTTGGGTTTTTGTCTAATAAAGGATCCATAACAGCATTAAAATCCCCAGCTACTATTAGATTTGAAGTAGCCAGTGGTAAGATCAGTTGTTGAAGAGTCTTAAAAAATTCATTTTGTTTTGAATTAGGGGCATATATATTAAACAACGTCATGGTTGTATTTCCCATGCATATTTCCACTTTTACCCATCTGCCATGAACATCTGATTCTTTTAATTTAAATAAAGCTGAGCATTTTTTATTCACTAGAATAGCAACACCTGCTTTTTTCCCTATGGCTGGTGAATAAAAACAATGCTTTATCCAACCACCTGTCAACTTATTAGATTCAATGTTTGAAAGGTGGGTCTCTTGTATGCAACATATATCTGCATTTTGCCTTTTTAAGAACAGTAATGCTTTTTTCCTTTTTATAACATGATTTAGACCATTAACATTCAAAGATATTATTTTAAGAGACATTTATAATTATAATTTTTATAATATATTTTCTATATAATGATATATAATGTTTTTTATTAATATATTTTCCCAATATACTTAATAAATTATAATTTCCTTTTATTATTTCTATATCTCCTTTATATCTTTCTTTCCCATTCCCTCCCTTATCCCTATTTCCCTCCCTCCCCCCCCCTCTTATTAAATACGATTACTTGGGTACGCAAGATGAGGTTAGGTTAAAATAACTCCCCCAAGCTAAGTTAAAATATTCTTTATTTACTACTAATAATTTATCTCCCTTTATCTAATATATTTCCTATATATCTAGCAAATATATATTTTCTTATATAAATTTTATATAAAAAGTTAATGTATTTAAATCTATATAAGAAAATATTATCTTATCTTTTGATAAATCTATATAAGATTTATCAATGAGATTTACAATCTTGCATATATTTATCAAGAATCAACTTTACATTCATTATATTGATATCTAATATTATTATTATTTTAATAATACTATGTGGATCATGAAGTGGAGTCTGTGTGTCTTAAAATGTCTTTATATAGGTATGTTTGTTGCAATCAGTCTATTTTCAACCTTTATTCCAATTTGTGTTGTGAGGAAGAGATTTAGGTAAAATTCCCAGTTGTAAGACTCCTAGATTCTTTTCTTTTCTTCAATTTCTGTCCCCAAAAACGTTTTTGTGTTGCCTATTCAATTCAACCTTGTAGGATTCAGTATTCCTCTTTCATTGTTTCTGCTAAATATTCCAAGATATTCATCATTCCCTTAAGAGAGCAAGTAATGAAGATGTTTCCTGACTAGGGAATTGATTTTATTTTTGTCAGTATTGAGGACAGCCCGTCAGTCAAAGTGCCAGAGAAATAAAAGCGCTGAATAACTTTGAAGCTAGTTCAGTATTCGAGAAGGAGAAAATCAGTTACACCTTACATACAGCATAGTCTTTTTGGATTTATTCTGTGTTATTCCATACTGAATCTCCTCTCTTTCATAACAAACTTAGCAACATTTTAGAATCGGAGAGGAGTTATTAATTAGTTTTTATGAACTCCTATCATTACATATTTAGCTCGTCGTGAAAAGGTTGTCCGTGGAAGGCGACGCTTCTCCCTGGGACTCTTTTAATTTACAAAAGTACATCGTCCCCTGTCACCTCTATGTTCTCCAAATCTATCTAAAGAGAGTAAGCGGTCTGCCTCAATAGTAAGCATCACTCGATATATATAATTCACTGTTTCTTACATATAAGGAGAAGGTGGGGTGTAGGAATTAATTAAAGTTTGAAATATAATCTGCAGAGAGACTTTTAAGAGATAGAATCAAAACGGAAGCACTTCCTTTTACAGGATATTATCTCTGTCGACCAATCTCTTTTTGTTTTGTATTTTGTAACTCCCCAGCAGCGTGATTGGAGATTTTTCTGTCCATCAATCACATTTCCTGTTTGTATATAACCACTCCCATATTTAGTTACCATATTTACTTCTCTGTAAATTTTTCATTCGGATCTCCATTTAATCCACGTTTTCTTCTGTAAGTATATTTTCTTCAAAATGTTTATAAAACTTTCCTTTAAAAAGTATAAGTTTATGTACTTTTATAAAGTTTGTTTTATTTCTTTTATTTCCTTCATAGAATGTTGGTTTTGTATAGTTCCATGTGTGTGCTGCAGCACATGTAGTTTCAGTCCGTTGTTTTTTGAATCCACTTCAAAGTTCTAGATTTTAACTGTAAGTCATATTATTAATAAAATCAATTCTTATATGGTGAATATTTTAGTAAAGTATTAACAGATTTATACATACTCATTTTTCTCATTAGGATTTCCTTTAAGATGTTTAGGATGTCATGGGTTGTTCATATTGGTCCAGAAATTCTTGTAGTTTTGTTGGATCTGTAAAATTCTGAGTTTTATTTGCAATAGTGATCTTCATTATTGCTGGATAAAGGAGCCCATATCTAGCCCCTAAAGATTTCAGTTGTGGTCTCATATCTAAAAATTTTTTCCTTTTTAATGCAGTTTCCCTCGCAAAATCAGGGACAATATGTATTTTTGAATCTTGACATTTGAGATTTTTATTTTCTTTAGCTAATTGACAAATTTCCAGCGCTTGTTGATGTCTCAGTAGTTTGAATATTAATGTCCTTGGTCCAGTTTGTGAAGTTTTCCTTTGTGTTGGTATCCGGTGTGCCCTTTCGATTTCCAGTGGTGTTTTAAATTTTAATGGTAGCACTTTAGGTAGAAAGTGTTCCAAAAAAGTAATAGGATTATTTTTTTCTACCCCTTCCGGTATTCCTATTATTCTTAAATTATTTCTTCTTTCACGGTTCCGGCTGTCTTCAAGGTCTTTTTTAATTTCTTCTACCTCTTTCCATATGATTTTGTTTTGTCTTGCGTTCAGATTAAGTTGTTCAAAGTTATCCTCTATTAGGTTTATTCTGTTTTCCGTCACTTCCACTCTTTTAGTTAATGCTGCTGCATCTTCAATAGCTTTTTGTAGTTTTTTGTTGCTGTCCAGAACAATTTCTTTAATTTGTCTTAATTCTTCCATTACATCGAGGTTGTCATCTGATGGCAGTGGAGCTTTTGAAGGAGTGATGCTTGGTTCCGGTTTTGATCGTTTATTACTTCCTGTACCAGATCCTCCTGCTCCTAAATCGCTTTTGTTCTGTTTGCTAGACGTCATTGTCTTTCAATATTTAGATATTTTTCTTTTGAATTTTGATTTTTTTTTGTAGTAATTTCAAAATTATAGCTTTTGAGTATGGAGCTATTCGTTTACCCGACCATCGGAATGCGCGTCCAAGCCACGCCCTTATGAGTTAATTCATAAAACGTAGTGAAACTTCTCATGTTTGGTGATTTTCCTTTAAAAATTAGTTCATATGCCCCTGATGCAGCCTTATGGCAAAACATGGTCATATTGAAATTTTCAATGTTTTGCTAGATTTACTGATGTGGACTACTGGATTTGCTAATATGAGGGGAGTGCTGTTAAGTCTTTGGCTATTTCATCTACTTTTAGGCTAATAATACTTTCATCACATCAAAGCTCATTGCTTTGTATCTGATCTGAAGTTCTTAATTGTAGCCTGATTATTTGTTTTACAGATCTGAATTGAAAATGGCTTGCAACAACAAAGATCTCACTGCAAAGAGTGCCAAGTGGAGACAAAATATCTTTTTCTAAAAGAGAACTCAGCCAAATGAATATGTCAGTTACATTAAGGAATAAGTGCCCTTACTACTCCACACTCAAGAACAGAATCGCTACATTTAGAACAGGACACTGGAGCACGGAAGTCGAAGAATGTTCTTGGATATCAACTCAAGTAACAATTCCAAAAAAATGTGGATGTCATTCATTCTATGATCCTGGATAATCGAAGAATATCCACTAAAAAGTTATCAGAGACCCTGGAGATATTTTGAGAATAAGTAGGCTATATTATTCAAGAGATTTTAGATAAGAAAAAGCTCTCAGCCAAATGGGTTTCCAAATTGTTCAATGTTAACCAGAAGTGTGATTGAATAGTTGCCTCACAATCCATTCCGGATTGATTTCAGCAGGATCCTATGGGATTTTTTAACTGTCTCGTAACTATGGATGAAACTTGTATATATGTATGAGAAACGGTGGTTCCCCATGTTCCAAGTTCAATTTATTTATTTAATTTTCTATACCGTTCTCCCAGGGGAGCTCAGAACTGTTTACATGCATTTACAGTGGATCCTTGGTTTACGAGCATAATTTGTTCCAGTAGCATGCTCGTAAACCAAATTGCTCGTATATCAAAGCAAGTTTCCCCATAGGAAGTAAGGGAAACTGCTTTGATTGGTTCCAGCTCCTCCCCCCCCTCCACGAGGCTACCGGCGCTGCTCCATTCTCCCCCCCCTTGAGGAATCTGATGCTGTTCCAAACCCCTCCCCGCGATCCAGCTTCCCCCCCCTGCGAACCAGCATCCCCCCCCCAGCTCGCATTGCCCCCCCTCCACCGCGATCCTACTTTCCCCCTCCCGAGCAGTCAATGACACCCTTTACCTAACTTGGCACCAGTGCCGGTGCCCGAAGATCCTCCTTCTTCTGGCGCGGCTGGGCGGTGCGTCGGAGATCCTCCTTCTTTTGGGCTGGGCTGGACTGGCTTTGAGCATTTGCGCATGCTCAAAGCCTTCTGGTCTCGCTCTCTCCGAGACCAGAAGGCTTTGAGCATGACCAGAGCGAGACCAGAAGGCTTTGAGCATGCGCAAATGCTCAAAGCCAGTCCAGCCCAGCCCAGCCCAGAAGAAGGAGGATCTCCAACGCACCGCCCAGCCCAGGCCGCGCCAGAAGAGGGAGGATCTTCGGGCACCGACACTGGTGCCAAGTCGGGTAAAGGGTGTCATTGACTGCTCGGGGGTGGGGGGGGGGAAGTAGGATCGCGGTGGAGGGGGGGGCAATGCCAGCGGGGGGGGGGGGGGGATGCCGGATCGCCGGGGGGGGGGGGGCGCTCGTACAGCGAGGCAAGCTCGGTTTACGAGGCACCAAGTTTGCGAATGTTTTGCTCGTCTTGCAAAACACTCTCAAACTGGTGCACTCGTAAACCGAGGTACGACTGTATTCAGGTACTCAAGCAGTTTTCCCTGTTTGTCCCGGTGGGCTCACAATCTATCTAAAGTACCTGGGACAATGGGGGGATTAAGTGACTTGCCCAGGGTCACAAGGAGCTGCGTGGGTTTGAACCCACAACTTCAGGGTGCTGAGGCTGTAGCTTTAACCACTGTGCCATACTCTCCCCTTCAAGACACAGAAGTCATCAAGCAAGATGTTGGAATCTGTCTTCTGGGACAAAGATGGAATTTTGCTTGTATATTATAACTCCCAACTACCAAAAACTCCACTGGCTGCCCCTAGAAGCAAGAGTGCTGTT
Source organism: Geotrypetes seraphini (assembly GCF_902459505.1). Taxonomy (NCBI): domain Eukaryota; kingdom Metazoa; phylum Chordata; class Amphibia; order Gymnophiona; family Dermophiidae; genus Geotrypetes; species Geotrypetes seraphini. The sequence continues at coordinate 326,505,214 of NC_047085.1, read as the reverse complement.
CAAGTTTGCCTGTCTCTGTTTCAAATCCATTCTTGGTTCAGCCCCCATGTACTTGGTTCCCTATTTTATCTTAGATTGTTCATCCAGACCCACACGCAGAGTTCATCTGTTTAACCATCCAACACTAAAGGCTTGCCGTTACAAAAGATACCTGAACAGAACATTTGCCTTCCAAGCAGGTCAACTGAACGATTGGCTGGGTAAGATTATCTTGCACTCCTCATCCTATCTAAATTTCAGAAAATTAGTAAAAACAAACCTGTTTAACCGATTTGTAACCTAAGACCTCTTATGCCTTACTGCTTGTTTCCCAAGTTCTCTTATGCCTTACCTCTGTATTCTGCTCACCTATATTGTACCTATATTCGCTCATTGTATCTATACTCGCTGATTGTCCAGCCCTTCTTTGTTGTAAACCACCTCGAACTACTATGGCTTTGGCAGTATATAAGAAAAAAATTATTATTATTATTATCTGGAAAAGTGTGCAATCATCATGGCAAAGTACTACATTGTACTTCTTGACAAACTGAAACAGCAACTGGTCTCCAAACATTGAGGCAAGCTTTTGAAAGGAATCTTGTTTCTTCAAGAAAATGCTGCTCTTCAAAAGGCAGCTATTGCACAGCAGAAACTGGCAGATCTTCACTTTGGCCCCTTCAGACTACCTCTTTCCTAACCTCAAGAAACACCACAAGGGAAGAAAGTTTCCAAGCATTGAGGATGCCACATTAGCTGCGGATGAATGATTTGAAGCACAAGCAAAATAATTTTTCTTTGATGGGTTAAAGAAATTAGAACAATGAAGTCATAAGTGTGTGGAGTTCAGTGGTGAATATGTAGAGTAAATAAATATTTTCAGTATCGTAGCTTGTTTTCTTCTTTACAAAGCCAAGGACTTATCAGCACCTCCTCATATCATTAAAATATGTTACTAGTAAATTGGTTCCATTGAATACAATGAGATTTGATAAATAATACAAGTTAGTGAACAGTAATTCAGTAGCACCTTTTAATAATTTAGTTCTTTAAAGGGCAATTCTATAACTGGAATTCCACATTTATGTGTTTCTTGTATAAATATTTAGAATACAAGCGCTTTCATAGGTAATTATACACTTAGAATGGAATTCTACATATTGCTCCAAAAAAGTGCTATTTTATAAACCGTGATTAAAGATAGGCGTGATTTATACAATAGTGCTTGTGCCCTGGAACTGTGCCTAACTTTAGGCGTAGCCATTTGCATCAATGAAAATGTGATGAGAAGGTGCCTACACCTAAATTTAGGCACATATGCCCTTATTTTATAATTACATGTGTAACTTAAAGGAATGCCCCCGATCTGCATGTGACCCACTTATTTTAGCATCCCCTTTTTTGACTTGCACATAAAATTTAATGTGTATCCGGTGCCTAAATTTATGCACATAAATTGTAATTAATTCTAATTATTGCCACAAATTGCTTGTTGAAATGCCAAGGAGATATTAGGTCTTCCCTCATTAATCTTCTTTCTGGTAGACAGATACTCCATTCCTGAACAAGTTGTAGTTGATTTCTTCTCGTGAAAACTTGTAGGGAACTTCATTAGCATTCTTATGCTCCTCCTCCCATCCATCTGGGCTGTCATTCAATTCCTCATTTCGTATCAAAGCAGATGGTCAGTACTGGAGAGGAAATAAAATAGGGAGGGGTATGTGGACACTCCCCAAGAAACATGTCTGTTCTGCTCATAATATTAAACATATAATAGATTAACAAATTTTAACCATTTGCAACACAGGAACAAGGTGAAAAACAAATAAGTTACCAACTTGAGTGCAACTTGCACTAAGAGTGTGGGAGATTTTATAGATACTCCCTAGTTTTTTTCAACATGGCAGTTGTGTGTTCTATCCTGATAAGGATGGACAAAAGAAACAAAATGTCTGAACTCTTAGACATCATTAAGGCAGTAAGCAGGCGAATGAACATCTGACAGGACGGGCTTCAGGAATGTAGATTAATGAAGTAAGAACCTAATCTTTCCTTCTGGTGCGACAAACACTCCATTCCTGAATAAGTGGGACATAATGGAGCAGTCACTCAAGCTTAAGGTGGGACATATAAGCCTGTCTTCAGAATCGAAGATCCAAAAGCGGAGTCATGTTTGTCTGCCATGTCTACTCTGTAAAACTTTGTGAATATATGTAGAGAAGACCAAGTGGCAGCTCTGCAGATTTCCTCTGGGGAACTGCCAAAGATTCTGCTCATGAGGAAGCAATGCTCCTCATCAAATAAGCCTTTACAGATATAGGTGGATATTTTCCACTTCTGATATAGGCTGAAGAAATGGTCATACAAATCCATCTGGAAATAGTCACTTTTGAGGCTGGTTAACCTTTACGGGCCACCCCTGCCAGTAAAAACAGATGATCAGACAATCTAAATTTGTTCATGACCTCCGGATAACACAGTAAAAGTCTGCGGACATCTAAAAATTTCAACACCCAATCACTTTTTCTTGATCCAGAGGGTGTGTAGGCAGGCAAGCCTAATTCCTGGTTGGAATGGAAAACTACTTTCAGTAAGAAAGACGGGACTGTGTACAAGACCACACTTGCATCCAAAATCCTAAGAAATGGATCTCTGCAAAACAAAGCCTGAAGTTCTGACACTCTTCGGGTGGAGGTGATCGCCACCAAAAACGCTGTCTTGATGGTTATGTCTATCAAGGAAGCTTGCTCCAAAGGTTCATAGGGTGCTCTTGCTAGTGCCCGGAGGACCAGATTAAGATTCCATGTTAGACAAGGCTGTTGCATCTGAGAGCGGAGCCGTAACACCTCCTTTATAAACTTGGCAACACCTGGATGTGCAGCTATGTTGCTCTTATTAATCCTGGGTCCAAAACAGAAGAGCCCCGGAATTTGAACTTTCAGAAAGCCAATCATTAGGCCTATTTCTAGACCTTCCTGAAGAAAGGTGAGAATCACCATGATTGATGCTGAGCTCAGGTCTTCACTCCTCTGAGTACACCAAATATGGAAGCACTTCCAGGTCTTCGCATATGCTGTTATAGTTGACTTCTTCCTGAATCTAATAACAGTGGAGACCACTGAATCTGAATAATATTTATGCACTAGCATGCCATAAGAACAAAGCATTCTGGATCCTACAGGGCAATTGGGCCCTGCGTGAATAGCCGGAGATGATAGGGAAGTCTGAGGCTTTGATCCCTTTGAAGATGGACTCGGTCTGCATACCATGGTTGTCTTGGCCGGTCTGGTGCTACTAGAATAACCTGCCCATGGTACGCCATAATCCTGAACAGCAGTTGGCCTATCATGGGCCATGGAGGGAAGGCATATAGAAGCCCTGCCTTTGGCCAGGGTTGAACCATGGTGTCGCTTCTCAGCTTGTGTTTTCGACTGAAGAATCAAACTGCCTTCTTGTTGGAACAAACGCCATCAGATTGATTGTTGTGTGCCCCCAAGATTTATAATGCAGGTGAAGGCTTCCTGAGAGACTGACCACTCCCCAGGGTCTTCCAGCTGAGGAAATCCACTTGCATACACAGATCCGCTTGTATATACACATAGACACATGCACCACCAAGACGCCAGAAGATGGGCCTCAGCCCAATGAAACAGCATCTTAGCATTCAAGCATACAATAATGCTGTCAGTGCTCTGCTGGCAATAGACATACACATGGGGGAACTACACTGAAAAATAAAAAGGAGCAATTTTAGGGTTTTAGAGGTGAGGGAATCAAACTCTAATCCCAGAACTGAAGAAAATTTGATTTTAATGACCCACCCAATTTGGGTTGTCAGGCTGTCAAGCGTGTTATTCACTGTGTTATGCTGTATGCAAACAGCTTACAGGGAGAACCTCTGCCTCAACAAGTCTTGAGTACGGATTGCCTGTGTCTTCTGACTGCCTCTTGGGTCCAATGAACTAGCTGGAGATGTCAACCTGCACTGGATCACATGCTTGCCAAATAGGGGGAAGAACACAGTGAGCCCCAATCCTGATAAAACTGTCATGGAACCACACAGCCTGTGCTCAAGCGCACTGTGGATGAACCTGGGGTAAGCCTTGCTCTCAAAGGAACGGTCCCTGAGCCCACAAACTATTAGTGCAGGCTGTCCAAGTGGGAGCATTGCAAAGCAGTCTGCCCCTTGGAAGCAGACCCTCGTCCTCAGAGTCTGCGTTCTCCTGCAGCCAGAGCTGTCCCACAAGAGTTAACTTCTGCAGCAGCAAAAAGCCTTGCAAACGGTTAGTGAAAAAAGCTGAGAATGTAAATGAAAAGAAACACGAGCAGAAAAGACAAGCTTGCCTGTAGAAAGACAACTGAGGAATTGAAGGACAGTTCAGATGGATGGGAGGAGGAGAAAAAGAATGCTAATGAAGCTCCCTACAAGAGTTCTCGCAACAGGTTGACTACACACTTGTTCAGGAATTGAATGTTTGTCGCACCAGATTGAAGCTAATTAGCTTGTTAATCAATTAAAATTAGTATGCCCAATTTTCAATGCTTTTTATAGAATTAGGGGGTTAGTGACTAAGTACTGTTTTGTAAGGGTGCTCATAAGTGGCACAGAATGTTCATTTGAGTGGAGCATGGAAGGGACATGGATAGAGTTGCCACTTATGTACCTTAGCTTACAGAAATTATGCTACACCATGGGTGGTATAATTGTGGAAGTATAAATATAAGGCACCACCCATGTTGGGTTACACTGGTATTCTATATTGGAATCTGAGCATTCAGTTTCTGTTATAGAATGGGCTGTTAGACAGCATCAGACACCTAAAGGAGGTGCACTCTTCTTGAATTGCCTCTTATTGTCTCTAAATGAAAATACATTAAAGCCAAGAAAGAGATGAATATCCACTGATCATCTAATGCATTTACCATGAACAGAATACAAAATGGCATAGTGATGTATGGTAGTCAGAACTATCCACCTTGGGTAGTCACTTTCCGACTACATAATGGAAAGAAGTGGATAGCACAGATTATCTATTGTAACACACATGAACTCTTCTAATTTGAGTCTTTCCATTTCAGTAGATGGATTAATTAATCAACCGAATAAGTGGTAAATGTAATATGTTTTGATTAAGATCGCAAATGAGGCTTATGAATTTACAATAAAATTCTGAAAAACAAAACTAGTTTAGGAAAACAAAGTCTGAATGGAAGATGTATCTAGGCACAGACTTAGCAGAGCCTGAGAAAAGTTGCCTTCCTACACTTTTAATTTACTTACATTAAACAAATCTTATGTTGTTGATATTCTTTGCTATTTATTACTGGTTCTTGAGTTTTATTACCTGGACTGTTCTTCAGATTTAGTCTGTGTGAAAAGTTTTGTTTACTTAATATGTTTAGTATAAACTATACCAACCTGCACACAAGTCGGTTTCTACTGTGGTAGAACGCAGTTTCCATCTCACTCTTCCACTATGAAATGTCTGACTGCTTTTTCGAACAGAAACATTTTCTATTTTCAGTCCTACTGAGCCACACTCTAGTTTCCAACTGATAAAAGCAGAGGGCGAGCCTTCTCTTCGTGCTAAATAAACCTATAAGAAGGAATACAGATTATAAAGATATTTACAATCAACACTACAAGTCATTCTTAACTTGTTACTATTTTTGCCTATGTATTCACTGATACTGAAGAATGTTTTTTTATATTTTTATTTTCCTTTTACAAATATATGACTCTTTCTGAATACAGCCCAAAACATACTGTGGTTCTTAAGTACACGGTAAAACATGTAACCCAAACCTTAAAAAGGAAACAGTAAACTGCCTCTCCTCTATCCCCATAGTAGGAGCAAATCTTACATCCAATAAGCAGAACTTTGGTATAAAAATGTCGAGACAGAAAATCCTTTAATAGAACAAGGGAATAGAAGAATCCAACCATTTGATATAGGGATTCCAAATCTTTGTGAAGTGTCTCAAGTGATTACTCCACAGTACTGTGAGTTTGGACATCAAGTAAACATGAGATATCTTAGCTTGTAGCAGAGTGGATGTTTCCAAGCAGAAGCTAGCACCAGTCTACTGGCCCTTGTAGATATGTTGAACAAGTATCCTCTGATGGGCCAGTAAGTTCTGAGAGCCCATGTTCAACAAGCATGAAGCCATAGTTTTCACAAAGGTAGTACAGTGGTACCTCGGTTTACGAGTGCACCAGTTTGCAAGTGTTTTGCAAGACGAGCAAAACATTCGCAAAATTGGCACCTCGGAAACCAAGCGCGCCTCGATTTGCGAGCACCCCCCCCGCAATCCAGCACCCCCTGCTGCCATCGGACACCCCCCGCCACCACCTGAGGTCCCCCAACCCACCCGAACCCTCTTCTTACTTCAGTGTAGCCTCCACACCGGCACCGGCACCAGCATGTCCTGCCGGTGCCCGAAGATCTGTTTCCTGTGCTGGGCCTTGAGCATGTGCGCATGCTAAAGGCCTGAGAGTTCACAGGAAGCAGATCTTTGGGCACCGGCAGGACATGCTGGTGCCGGTGTGGAGGCTACACTGAAATAAGAAGAGGGTTCGGGTGGGTTGGGGGACCTCAGGTTGCGGCGGGGAGGTGCCCGATGGCGGCAGGGGGTGCCGGATTGTGGGGGGGAGGGTGCCGGCTCGCGCGGGGAACAATGCCGGTTCTCGTAGATTTGCAACATTTGTGTTTGTGGCAGCAGGATTGGAAATAACTACTTTTTGGAAGAATGATCAGATGCCCAGCCTACCATAGATCCAGCATAAACAGGATTACTTGCATCTCATGTCCAAACTGACAGTCTTTTGCTACAACAATATGAGGGCTTATCATTAAATTTGGGACAAATAGGCAAGCTGGGCAACAAAAAACTGTGGGTACTAGAACCACTCACTGTATCAATTTGCAACTATTGACTATCCACCTGGACTCCATAGAGGCTGTTAGAGCTTGCATGAGTCTACATCCTGCACTTTTGGGGTGAGAGTAAAGGGTTTAAGTTAAGGGGGAGGAAAGGGAGAGAGGGGAGGAGTGAAACACAGTTACTTACCGTAACAGGTGTTATCCAGGGACAGCAGGCAGATATTCTCTACATGTGGGTGACGTTATCCACGGAGCCCCGTCGCCGACAGCTTTTCAAGCAAACTTGATTGAAGATCTTAAAGTTTGCTAGTGCTGCACCACGCATGCGTGTGCCTTCTCGCCCCACTAGAGGGCGTGTCTCCTCAACGTGGTCCTCAGTTCAGATAGCTAGCAAAGAAGCCAACCTGGGGAGATGGGTAGGTTACGAGAATATCTGCCTGCTGTCCCCGGATAACACCTGTTACGGTAAGTAACTGTGCTTTATCCCAGGACAAGCAGGCAGCATATTCTCTACATGTGGGTGACCTCCAAGCTAACCAAGAAGGGACGGTGGGAGAGTTGGCAATTTAAGAGAACAGATTACGCAAAACCGACTGGCCGAACAGGCCATCGCGTCTGGACAAAGTATCCAGACAGTAGTGAGAGGTGAATGTATGAACCGAGGACCAAGTGGCGGCCTTGCAGATCTCCTCAATAGGCGTAGACCTGAGGAAAGCGACAGATGCCGCCATTGCTCGGACTTTATGCCCCGTGACCCGACCCTGCAGCGGGAGACCAGCCTGAGCGTAGCAGAAGGAAATACAAGCAGCCAACCAGTTGGACAAGGTGCGCTTGGAAACAGGACGCTCCAACCGATTAGGATCGAAAGATATGAAGAGTTGAGGAGCCGTCCGATGAGATTGGGTGCGTTGGAGGTAAAAAGCCAATGCCCGCTTACAGTCAAGAGTATGAAGCGCCACCTCCCCAGGATTAGAGTGGTGCTTGGAAAAAAACACCGGAAGAACAATGGACTGGTTAAGGTGGAAATACGAAACCACCTTAGGCAAAAACTTCGGATGAATACGAAGGACCACCTTGTCATGATGAAAAACAGTAAAAGGTGGGTCCGCAAACAGGGCCTGCAGCTCACTGACTCTGCGAGCAGATGTGAGAAGTCAATCAGGCACAAGACCTTCCAAGTGAGATACTTCAGATGAGCCTTATCAATGGAATCAAATGGAGGTTTCATCAATTGAGCCAGAACCACATTAAGATCCCAAACCACCGGGGGAGGTCTGAGTGGAGGATGAACATTGAAGAGGACCTTCATAAAGCAGGAAACCACCGGATGGACAGAGATCAGTTTCCCATCAAGCGGCTGATGAAAGGCAGCAATCGTAATGAGGTGGACTCGAATAGATGTTGATTTGAGACCAGACCGAGACAAGTGCAACAGATAATCCAGCACGGAAGACAAGGAGGCAGACAGTGGCTCCATGCGCTGCGTAGCACACCACGCAGCAAATCTAGTCCATTTCTGGGAGTAGCATTGTCGAGTGGAACACTTCCGAGGCCTCGAGAACATCCCTCACTGACTGAGAAAAAACAAAAGAGGGAGTCACGTGGAGAGGAACCAAGCTGTTAAGTGTAGAGACTGCAGATTGGGATGCAGCAGCGAACCTCGACTCTGAGACAGCAGAGAAGGAAACACAGGCAGAAGCAGAGGCTCCCTATCACTGAGTCAAAGTAGAAGGGAGAATCACGGCTGTCTGGGCCACCGAGGGGCTATCAGAATCATGGTGGTGTGGACCGATTTGAGCTGGATGAGAGTCTTCAGAATCAGAGGAAATGGAGGGAACGCGTATAGGAACCGGTCCGTCCAATCCAGAAGGAAAGCATCGGCCTCAAGACGATCTGGGAGAAGAGAGGCAACTTGTGGTTGAAGGGGGAGGCGAACAGATCTATCTGCGGCATCCCCCAGCGAGTGAACACCTGATGCAGAGTGGAGGAGTGGAGTTACCACTCGTGCGGTTGGAGCAGGTGGCTCAATTTGTCCGCCAGGCAGTTCTGCCGACCCTAGATGTCGATTGCTCGAAGGAAGATGTTGTGACATATCGCCCACTCCCAGAGCCGAAGAGCCTCCCGGCAAAGAGACAGGGACCCTGTACCTCCCTACTTGTTCACATAATACATCGCCACCTGGTTGTTCGTTTGCACCAGGACCATACGATCCTGAAGCAAATGTTGAAAGGCTACCAAAGCATTGTAAATAGCCCGAAGCTCCAGCAGATTGATGTGGCAGCAATGTTCGGCGCTGGAGCAAGGGCCCTGAGTGCGGAGGCCGTCGAGGTGAGCCCCCCAGGCATACGTGGACAAGTCCGTTGTTAGGACCTTCTGCAGCGGGGGGTGCGTGGAAGAGAGCATCCACCAGCAGAGCAATTGCTTCAAGGAGGGAGTCACCGCAATGTATTGAAAGGCGGAATCCCGGTCCTGTCTCCACTGGGACGCCAGGATCCATTGAGGAACTCGCAGGTGAAGCCTGGCAAAAGGAGTCACATGAACGGTGGAGGCCATGTGCCCCAGCAAAATCATCATGTGTTTGGCCGAAACTGTCGACCGAAGGGAGACCCTCTGGCAGAGATGAACGAGAGCATCCCGTCGAGGCTGAGGCAGAAAAGAGCGGAGGCAGAAAAGAGCGGAGGCGAACCGTGTCCAGCACCTGCAGGGACTGAGAGGGACACAACTGGGACTTGGGGAAGCTGACCTCGAAGCCCAGACGCTGAAGGAACGTAATAGTCCGTTGGGTCGCTGAAATAACCTCTCTCCGTGACGGTGCCTTGATAAGCCAGTTGTCGAGGTATGGGAACACCTGAAGACCCTGCGAATGCAGGGCCGCCGCCACCACCACGAGGCACTTCGTGAAGACTTGTGGGGACGAAGCAAGCCCGAATGGGAGGACTTGATACTGCAGGTGAAGGTCTCCCACATGAAAACGAAGGAACCTGCAAGAGGCCAGATGGATCAGGATGTGAGTGTAGGCCTCCTTCAGGTACAGGGAACATAACCAGTCTCCCTCGTCCATCAGGGGATACAACGTGGGAAGAGAGAGCATATGGAAGTTCTCCTTGACCAGGAACTTGTTCAGCACTCGAAGGTCCAGGATAGTGCACAGGTCCCCGGTCTTCTTGGGGACCAGAAAGTACCGGGAGTAGAATCCGGTGCCCTGCTGAGACAAGGGGATCTCCTCCACCGCCCGGAGGCGAAGGAGGGCCTGAGCCTCCTGGAGAAGGAGGGGGAGTAACGCTCTGTTTGAAGGTCACTCTCTTGGGGGCAAGTCCGGAGAAGGAGCCTGGAAGTGTAGGGAATACTCCTCTCTGATGACCGAGAGGACCCAGTTGTCTGAAGTGATCAGTTCCCATCGATGATAAAATGCATGAAGTTGGCTCCCTATAGGGAGGTGAGGAGGCTCGGGGCTGAAGGGGCCCGGCCCGCCCCAACCGGGGCAGTCAAAAGGATGGCGCAGGTTTCGCCACTGCAGGGGTCTGAGGTTTCTGAGGAGCCCTCTGTTGTTGCAGACGCCTAGGAGGTGGCCGGGAAAGAGCTGGCGTGGACTTTTGGGGATAACGCCGGGGAGGCAACTTGTGCGACTTAGGAGGAGCAGGCTTCGCCTTGGGCCTGACCAAGGAGGCAAAGGAATGCTCATGTTCGGAGAGGCACTTGGTGGCTGCCTCAATGGAGTCGTCAAAGAGTTCGTTGCTCAAACACGGGAGATTTGCCAGCTGATACTGCAGATTCGGGTCCATGTCAACTATGCGGAGCCAGGCTAGGCGGCGCATGGCAACCGCAAATGCGGAGACCGTCGAGGAGAGTTGAAAGGCATCATAGGTCACCTTAAAACATATAAAGTCGAATCTGCGACAGCGTATCCAGAAGCCGGCGAAATTCTGTCCGGCGAGGAACAGGCAAATCCTCCTGAAAAGAGGGCATGGATTTGATGCACTGTTTCAGATACGATGTAAAAGTAAAATTATAGTTGAGCACCCTGTTTGCCATCATTGAATTGTGGTACAGGCGCCTACCAAACTTGTCCATAGTCCGGCCTTTCCAGCCTGGCGGGACAGCCGCGTAGACCTTGGAAGGATTAGACTTCTTCAAGGAAGACTCCACTACCAAAGATTGATGGGAGAGTTGATACCTCTCAAACCACTTGCAGGGAACCATCTGGTACCTGGACTCCATTGTGGACGGAATAGCCGGAATAGAGTAAGGCGTCTCCAAATTCCGAAAGAAAGTCTGCTGCAAAACCGGGTTCAAGGGGAGGCGAAGGGATTCCTTTGGTGGATAAGGAAGCTCCATTTCCTCCAAATATTCCCGGGTATACTTGGACCCCGACTGGAGGTCCAGTTGCAGTGCTTTGCCCAAGTCCATTACGAACCTGGTGAAGGAGGACGGCCTGCTCGCAGCATGCCCCTCAAGGGGGGAAGCTGAGCGGGACTTCGGGACAGCAGAAAATGAGGGGGAAGCCTCCCTCGAGTACTGCGTTGGCAGGTCAGTTTCCACAAGCATGGATGTCGAGGAGGCCCCGCTGAAAGAACAAGGGGGAGTCGACGACAGCTTGCGCCTACAGAGCCGGGAAAGCGAGGACCCGGGGGTCCAAGGAACGGAGGTCCGGGGAGCCCACCTCGGCAAGCCCCGGGAAGAAGAGGCTGGTGTCTTCGACCTCGAGGCCCCTCGGTGCGGAGACCGAGAGGGCATGGGAAAACGGCGAAGACGAGGTTCAGACAGGACGAGGTTCAGACAGGACGAGGTTCAGACAGGACGAGGTCCGAGGGCTTGATGGACCCAGTCGTGCGGGGGCTTGGCGACCTACCCCACTTCGGGGGAGAGTTCCTGGGCCGTTTGGCGGACCGCTGCCTCGAAGGAGACGTACGTTTGGGTCGGCGCTTCGACCGAGGACGGCCGGCGGGAGAAGTCCACCTCGAGGGAGTATGCGAGGAGGCACTAGAGGACGAGCGTCAAGACCGACGCGCCTTGCCTCGAGATCCCTCGGCGCGATGCTCAGGCTGGTCAACGACGAGCGAGGTCGAGGCCGGGGCAAGCTGGGGCAAAGCAGAGGAGATCTGCGAGGTTAGGACAGCCTTAAGCATATCCTCAAACATGGGCACCGAGACCAAAGGGTTTGGACAAACTGGTGCAGCAATGCGCTCCACCAAGGGCGACCTCGATGTACAGTATTCCCGTAATGTAGAGGCACGCTTAGGAGGAGGTCTCGACGAGGCCGACAGGACTACACTCACTGCCTGGTTGGCCAGAGACTCCGTAGCCGGTTTCTTTGGTAGCTGAGTTGAACCTGAAGAAGGAAGAGGAGACTTACCCGAGGCCGAGGTCTTCGAGGCTGGAGCTGCCGAGGCCTTCGAGGTCGAGGGAGATTTGCTCGGAACCGAAGTCTTCGAGGCCGACATCGAGACCGGGGTCGAGGTTTTATCCGCCGACGGGTCCATGCTGAAGAGTTCCACAATATTGGCCCGCCATCGACGAACAGCTCGAGGCTGAAGGGTGGCATGGCGAGGGCAAGAGTCCTTTGGGTGGTCAACCCCCAGGCAAAGGATACACCAACGGTGTGGATCTGTGATGGAGCTCACCCGACCGCACTGCGTGCACTTCTTAAACCCGGTAAGAGGCCGGGACATAAGGCAGGAAGAAAGGCTGCGGCCACAACGAGGCCTGGTGGCCAAGGAAAAACTGGGGATCCCTGGTTTCGCGGAAAGCAAAACAAAAAAATATTTTTAATTTTTTTTTTTTTAAATTCGATCGAAAGGAAGAAAAGACGCGGCACAGCAACTCCCGTTAAAACAATAAAAGAAGCTGCGGTGCAAAAAAGGCACTTAGATTCGCAGAAAAGAGAGACAGGGCTTTCTGGCTCCACGGAAAACTAAGAACTGAGGACCACATTGAGGAGGCACACCCTCTAGTGGGGTGGGAAGGCACACGCATGTGTGGTGCAACACTAGCAAGTTTGCTTGAAAAGCTGTCTGCGACGGGGCTCCATGGATGACGTCACCCACATGTAGAGAATATGCTGCCTGCTTTTCCTGGGATAATACAAATTAGGGTACCACTTTATAAGGACAATGATATAATAAATGAATACTTTTTCTTCTTTTCTTCTTTTAGAAATTTTTTTTTTTTTATGACACACATATAGGGGGGGTAAGGAAAACAATTTATATATAATATATTATAATATATGATACAAAATGTAACAAATGATTAAAAAATAATAGAAGGGTGGGGGGAGGGAAAATGAATAAAATTTATCCAGAATATATTGTATTAGATATAAATATGTTATTGAATAATTATCAATTGTATTCTAATTTGTTGTATACTTTTATAAAATTTGAAAATATTATATTAAAGCAATAAAAGGGTGGGGGGAGGGTGAAGGGGAAAATCAAATTCAGACATACATTGTATTAGATATAAAAGTGATACCATGCATTTATCAAATGTATTTTATTATTATGTACACTTTTTGTAAAATTTGAAAATAAAAATATAATGGGAAAAAAAAAAAGGGTACCACTTTATAGATTCAAGAATTTTTGTAGCTATGTGTTCAACCTAAGATTGTTTTAAGGCCTGGATTGTACAGTATATGCCGAAAGAAATGCTGTCACAATTTTTCATGTTGTATCCTTTAATAAAGGCATGTTAAAAAAACAACAAAAAAACCTTACAAATTATAAATCTTAGGAGTAGAAATTGATAAACCACCTATTCATGAAGAGCTATGTACAATCAAAAATAAAACAATCTTTCCTTGTGATGAGAAAGCTAAGATCCATCAGAAAATACTTCGAAAAAGAGGCTTTCCAAATTTTAGTGTAATCTCTGATTCTATTTCGATTAGACTACTGTAATGTTCTTTGCTCAAACACATTGCTATCTTGTCTACAACTAGTTCAAAATGCAGTAGTAAAACTCATATAAGGACTATGGAAATTAAAACACCTATAGCCCTACTTCATAAAATTACATTGGCTGTCTGTAACCGCTAGGATCAAGTTTAAAATTAGGAATCAGTGCCTTTAAGATCCTAACCGACAATGCCCCCAACTACCTAACAGAGTTGGCCATTCTACTCCAGGGTGCCTCCAACAGATATTCCACCAGAAATCTTTTTCACTTAAAAATTCACAGCATGCAACAAAGTCTAGCATGCAAATTATCTTATCCTTCCAATGTCAATTAGCAAAATGCTGGAACCAACTACCACTTACACTACTACGATCTTGTGACCACTATCTCAGGTTCAGAAAACTTTTAAAAGCATTTCTGTATGAAGACAAGGCGCCAACCCTGAAGTTAACTAAAATAGTAATTATAAAAGCCCATTTCTAACTGTCTAATGCAGGGATCTCAAAGTCCCTCCTTGAGGGCCGCAATCCATAGATGCATAGATCTCATGCATATTCATTGGGGACATCCTGAAAACCCGACTGGATTACGGCCCTCAAGGAGGGACTTTGAGACCCCTGGTCTAATGCAACTCCTGGAACATAACGACAAGCCAACAATGACCTACTTGAACTTGTAACTATGCATTTGTAACTATGACTTAACTGTATTCCAAGTTTATTAAAATTTGATATACCGCTTTGTCAAAGCAGTGTACATTAAAAATAATTAAAATATTAAATATTAACTGTACTGATCTACCTGTACTAGCAACTCTATTGAATGTCCGTGTCAAATGTCCATTGTAACTTCCTGGGTAACTAACCCAACCTCTTGTAATGTAATCTGCATTGAACTGAATAGGTAAAGGCAGAATAGAGAAATTGATCAGATTAATTTAACATAACATAGATGAGATTTTGTTAATTTTTCCGTTACACCTGGATAAATATCCAAGATCAATGCTACCTTATTTACTTGGCAATTAATTAAATTTACAAAGAACTTTCCTAGGCTTTGTATTGTTAGTCAGAAGAAAAGGATTTTATAGCATAAATGTATTACCATATTCCAATCAGATTCAATTTTCCTAAATATTGACTCCATTTTCCAGACACCGTTCTCCCAACCGCAAATTACTTCATTATTATTGGAAACCCGTGTATAACAATCCTCAGCTGTGTTGTAACAAAGGTGGAAGAGCTTGGATGTTCTCTCTTTCGCAGAAGGGATGAAAACAACATCCTTGTTTTGCTTAAGAAGAAAGGAAAAAATAAGTTAACATTTTCTCAAGTAAAGGAGTGCATGGTTTTATATCATTTTTTTTTTTTTTTACAACTGTTGCAAATTTAGTACACACAAAACTAGTTTGTCAGGCACACAATTTGTACCAGTTTCTGTAGACGAGTAGTTCTTAAGACACATAAAGCCAAGTCAAGTTTGCAGAGTAGACACAATAAATATGCCAGAGAACAATTTGGATGTACTGTCTCCACTGTATGTAAAACTATCTCATACATATTCATTGTGGCTATTTTTAAATCCAGACAGGCTCAGTGGGTCAGATTCAACAAAAGCAGCTGAAAGTTAGGTGGCAGTGGCTGCCCTACTGCCACTATCTTAATTGGTTTAATCGGGTTTAAGTGGCAAGATAAGTGGTTGCGCCATTAATCCAATTAAACTCTCGTTAATAAGAAAAATAGACAGGACCTGTTTCGCTTTATACAAGCTTTATCAAGGGTCAAATTTGTTTAACGAGGGACGTTATTTATGGAATTCTAATCACAAAAACGCCAGCGGGCACACTCTCAATAAAGCACAGTTACTTACCGTAACAGGTGTTATCCAGGGACAGCAGGCAGATATTCTTTACGCATGGGTGACGTCACCGACGGAGCCCCCGGTACGGACCTTTTTAACTAGAAAGTTCTAGTTGGCCGCACCGCGCGTGCGCGAGTGCCTTCCCGCCCGACGGAGGAGTGCGTGGTCCCCAGTTAAGATAAGCCAGCTAAGAAGCCAACCCGGGGAGGAGGGTGGGACGTAAGAATATCTGCCTGCTGTCCCTGGATAACACCTGTTACGGTAAGTAACTGTGCTTTATCCCAGGACAAGCAGGCAGCATATTCTTTACGCATGGGTGACCTCCAAGCTAACAGAGAGGGAGGGGGGATGGTTGGCCATTAGGAAAATAAATTCTGTAGTACAGATTGGCCGAAGTGCCCATCCCATCTGGAGAATGCATCCAGGCAGTAGTGAGTAGTGAACGTGTGAACTGAGGACCAGGTGGCAGCCTTGCAGATTTCCTCAATGGGTGTGGAACGGAGGAAAGCAACAGAAGCAGCCATAGCTCTAACTCTGTGGGCCGTGACAGCACCTTCCAGTGATAGACCGGCCTGAGCATAACAGAACGCGATGCAGGCCGCAAGCCAGTTGGACAGCGTCCGTTTAGAGACAGGGCGACCTAGACGGTTAGGATCGAAGGTCAGGAAGAGCTGAGGGGACAAGCGGTGAGCCCTTGTACGATCAAGATAGTAGGCAAGGGCACGCTTGCAATCCAGAGTGTGCAATGCCTGTTCCCCAGGATGTGAATGAGGCTTCGGGAAAAAGACAGGCAACACAATGGACTGGTTGAGGTGAAAAGCCGAGACCACCTTGGGAAGGAACTTAGGGTGGGTACGTAGAACTACCTTGTCATGATGAAAAACAGTGAACGGGGGGTCGGCTACCAGTGCATGGAGCTCACTAACCCTCCTGGCAGAGGTGATGGCAATGAGGAAAAGCACCTTCCAAGTCAGAAGTTTAAGCGAAGTTGTGGCAAGAGGCTCAAAAGGAGGCTTCATGAGGGCAGATAAAACCACATTGAGATCCCAGACGGTAGGAGGAGGCTGTAGAGGTGGTTTGACATTGAAAAGGCCTCTCATGAAGCGGGAAATCAGGGGATGAGCCTTGAGAGGTTTTCCGAGGATAGGCTCATGAAATGCAGTGATGGCACTGAGGTGGACTCTGATTGAGGTAGACTTGAGGCCAGCATCGGACAGAGAGAGCAAATAGTCCAGCACAGGTTCCACCGCCAAAGAGGTGGGGTTGTGATGGTGTAGGAGACACCAAGAGGAGAACCGGGTCCACTTCTGATGGTAACATTGGAGGGTGGCCGGTTTCCGGGAGGCATCCAAAATGCGACGGACAGGCTGAGACAGATTATGTGGAGAGGTCAGGCCGAGAGAAACCAAGCCGTCAGGTGGAGGGAAGACAGATTGGGATGCAGTAGAGACTGATGCTGCTGTGTAAGTAGAGTAGGAAACACAGGCAGAGGGATGGGCTCCCTGGAGCTGAGTTGAAGCAGGAGGGAGAACCAGTGCTGTCGGGGCCACCGAGGAGCGATGAGAATCATGGTGGCCCTGTCCTTGCGGAGTTTGAATAAGTCCGCAACATCAGAGGCAGTGGAGGAAAGGCATAGAGGAACCGATCCGTCCAGTCGAGTAGGAATGCATCCGGGGCCAGACGATGAGGAGAGAAGAGTCTGGAACTGCGGTGTGCCCCAGCGAGCAAAGATGGAGTGGAGTGTGGGAGGGTCCAGAGTCCACTCATGAGGTTGAAGGATGCGGCTGAGATTGTCGGCCAGGGAGTTCTGTTCGCCCTGGATATAGACAGCCTTGAGGAAGAGATTGCGGGCCGTGGCCCAGGTCCAGATGCGGAGAGCCTCCTGACAAAGGAGGCGAGATCCGGTGCCGCCTTGCTTGTTTATGTAGTACATGGCGACTTGATTGTCTGTGCACAGGAGAAGAACATGAGGGCAGAGAAGGTGCTGGAAGGCCTTGAGAGCATAAAACATGGCTCTGAGTTCCAGGAAATTGATGTGATGTTGACGCTCCTGAGGGGTCCAGAGTCCCTGGGTGCGAAGATCTCCCATGTGAGCTCCCCATGCATAGGGGGAGGCATCTGTGGTTATGATCATGGAGTGAGGGGGTAGATGAAAGAGGAGACCCCTGGAAAGATTTGAGGAGTTCAACCACCATTGAAGAGATTGCTGAAGAGACGATGTCACAGAGATGGGATGAGAAAGAAGATCCGTGGGCTGTGACCATTGGTCGGCAAGAGTCCATTGAGATGTCCTGAGGTGGAGTCGCGCCAGAGGAATCACATGGACTGTCGAGGCCATGTGGCCCAGGAGGACCATCATCTGTCGGGCTGGGATGGAATGATGGAGGAGCACTTGACGACAGAGGTGGAGCAGGGTCCGTTGACGGTCGGAGGGGAGGAACGCCCTCATCAATGTAGTGTCGAGAACTGCTCCAATGAACTGAAGTCGCTGCGTGGGAAGCAGATGCGACTTGGGGTAATTGATCTCGAATCCCAGGAGATGGAGGAAGGAGATGGTGTGATGAGTGGCTTGCAGCACAAGTGGAGACGTAGGTGCCTTCACCAACCAATCGTCTAAGAAGGGGAATACCTGAAGGTTGTGAGATCTGAGGAAGGCCGCCACCACAATCAGGCACTTCGTGAACACCCTGGGCGACGAAGCGAGGCCAAAGGGTAGCACTTTGTATTGATAGTGACGGTGCTGTATTTGAAATCGTAGGTAGCGACGTGAAGTCGGATTGATTGGGATGTGAGTGTAGGCCTCTTTGAGGTCCAGGGAACATAGCCAGTCGTGCTGAGAGAGAAGAGGGTAAAGCGTGGTAAGGGAGAGCATTCTGAATTTCTCCTTGACTAGACATTTGTTGAGGTCCCTGAGATCGAGAATGGGACGGAGGTCTCCTGTCTTCTTGGGGACCAGGAAGTAGCGGGAGTAGAATCCCTGACCCCTTTGGTCCGGAGGCACCTCTTCGATGGCATTGAGAAGAAGGAGGGATTGGACCTCCCTCAGGAGGAGGGAGGTTTGGGAGGAGTGAGAAGCAGACTCTACGGGAGGATTGTCTGGTGGAAGAGTCTGGAAGTTGAGAGAGTAGCCGTAGCGAATGATGTTGAGGACCCACTGGTCCGATGTGATGACCTCCCAACGGCTGAGGAAGATGTGGAGACGGCTTCCGATTGGTTGAGGAAGAGGCAATGAAGGCGGGAGACTGGCTATGCCCTGGAGAGAAGAGTCAAAAGGGCTGAGAGGGTTTGGAAGGTGGAAGCGGCTTGGCAGGTTGGTTGGACTGAGAACGAGCCTGGGTGTGGTGTTGTTGCTGACGGGGCCGCCTAGGTTGTTGTGAAGGTGGATTGAGTGGTCTGGCTGAGAACCTGCGTTGATAGGAGGATTGAGGCCTGTAAGGTCGAGCAGGTGGAGCCTTTTTCTTGGGTTTAACCAGGGTGTCCCATCTGGTCTCATGGGCCGAGAGTTTCTGGGTGGTTGAATCCAGGGATTCCCCAAAAAGTTCATCCCCAAGACAGGGAGCGTTGGCTAGACGGTCTTGGTGGTTGATGTCCAAATCAGATACTCTCAGCCAAGCCAGGCGGCGCATGGCAACAGCCATGGCAGAGGCACGAGAGGTCAGCTCAAAAGAATCGTAGATAGAGCGTACCATAAATTTCCTCAGTTGAAGGAGACTGGAAATTTGTTGCTGAAAAAGTGGAATCTTTCTCTCTGGAATATATTTTTGAAGGACGGACAGCTGTTGGACCAGGTGTTTCATGTAAAATGAGAAGTGGAACGTGTAATTGTTCGCCCTGTTGGCCAGCATGGCATTCTGGTAGAGCCTTTTGCCAAACTTGTCCATAGTTTTGCCCTCTCTGCCAGGAGGGGTGGAGGCATAAACACTGGAGCCCTGAGTTTTCTTCAAGGTGGACTCAACAAGGAGAGACTCATGGGGCAATTGAGGTTTGTCAAACCTCGGGATCGGGATAACCCGGTAAAGGTTATCTAACTTACGGGGGGCTCCGGGGACTGTAAGAGGGTTCTCCCAGTTTTTATAAAAGGTTTCCCGTAGGATGTCATGCACGGGTAACTTAAGGAACTCCTTAGGCGGTTGTTCAAAATCCAGGGCCTCCAGAAAGGCTTGGGATTTTTTGGAGTCTGACTCTAGAGGAAGAGACAACGCCGCAGACATCTCCCTGAGGAACTTGGAGAACGAGGATTGTTCAGGTTTGGAAGTGGTATCGGGCGCGGAGGGTTCCTCGTCCGATGAGGAGACATCCTCCTCGGTACCGGGAGGGGATTCTTCCCATAAGTACGGGTCCCGGACCTCCGGGTGCGCATGGCGAGAAACCGGGGTGGAAGGCTCGGTATGGTG
This sequence comes from Geotrypetes seraphini, assembly GCF_902459505.1. Classification (NCBI taxonomy): domain Eukaryota; kingdom Metazoa; phylum Chordata; class Amphibia; order Gymnophiona; family Dermophiidae; genus Geotrypetes; species Geotrypetes seraphini. The sequence continues at coordinate 326,485,197 of NC_047085.1, read as the reverse complement.
GGTCTTAGATAGAGACTTGCCCGAGCGCACCGAAACGGTACCGGGAGAGGAAGATCGGTGTCGGTCCCGGTCCCGGGAAGAACGGTGCCCTGCCCGGTCCCGAGGCGGATCTGTAGTGGTATGTGAGTGAACTACAGGGTGGGCACGGAGTTGTTCAGCCGAGAGAATCGGCATGGACGTATTAAGTGGCACCGATGGGGTGGATACCGGTTGTTCGGTGCGGGGCTCGGGCTGGTCTGGTACCGAAAGGAGCGGTGCCAGGATAGTGGGTAACAGGTGCTGGAGTTGATGCTGCAGCTGTTCCTGTAATTGCATTTGGAGGATGGCCGCGATGCGGTCATCCAGGGGTGGCACCGGAACCGCTTTCTTTTGTTTCGGTTCCATAGGTGCCGCTCCACGCCCCGGCGATGAGGAGGCCGATGAGGAGGCACTCACCGAGATCGGGGCGGAGTGTTTCCGGGGCCGGCGTGAAGCCGGTAAGGTCGGTGCCGCCACTGTGGCTGGCGGGCGCTCGAGGGAAGAGGAAGGCTTCTTAGCCGGCTTATCTGGCGCCAGCGGCGCCGATGTCAGATCGGGCGTCGTCGAAGTAGTGGGTGTCGATTTTGGCGGTACCGCCGTCGACACAGTGGATTCCATCGCAGACCCGGTGCCGAATAGGATGTTCTGCTGGATCTGGCGATTCTTAAGTGTTCGTTTTTTAAGAGTGGCACAGCGGGTGCAGGAGTCCGCCCGATGCTCAGGACCCAAACACTGCAAGCACCAATTGTGTGGGTCAGTGAGGGAGATCGGGCGTGCACACCGCTGGCACTTCTTAAAACCTGGCTGCGGGGGCATGAATGGAAAAACGGCCTCCGCAAAATCAAACCCGGAGGCCTGTATCGTGGCAACAGGCCCCGCCGGGGCTGGTTCGAAAAAGGAGAAAAAAGAAAGTAAATTTTTTTTTGCAAAGTAAAATAAAAAGGAACCCGAAGGTAAGAAAGTAAAATAACAGGAAAAATTCGCGAGCGGGAAGGCAAAAAGTAGTTTCAACGGCAGTTGAAAAAACACACGTCTTCTTCGCTCCGCGGAAACGAAGAAACTGGGGACCACGCACTCCTCCGTCGGGCGGGAAGGCACTCGCGCACGCGCGGTGCGGCCAACTAGAACTTTCTAGTTAAAAAGGTCCGTACCGGGGGCTCCGTCGGTGACGTCACCCATGCGTAAAGAATATGCTGCCTGCTTGTCCTGGGATAAGCCTACATTTAGATCATTTCTATTTCTATAATGATTCAAAGCAATTAAGAAGGAGGTGATGGATCAATGAAAGAAACTAGACCCAGATATATAGACCTGTTTATCCGTATTGGAGCGTCTGTGGGGTTTGCTGAGACTCATCCCTCCCTCGCTGAATATTGCTTTTGGGACTTTTTTGTGAGATTGTTTGCGTATTTGAGTTATTAGCTATAATTAGATCTCCTCATCCTGTTGGTTTGAGAAAAAATTAGGAAACCCCATGAAATATTCAGTTCTTTCTTAAGAAATGTTCACATATCGATGTCAAATTTTTTTTATTTATCTTTGGAAAAGAAAGTGATGTAATTGCAGGTAAACAACAACATTTTCCTTGATTTACTCATGAAACAAAAGATAACCACAAAAATGTGTATTCTAACTGAGGAATAAATTAGGACTCCCCCCACATATCCTCCCACTTAAAGTGGCTCAAATCACACATAGGTATATCACATCAGGTACACATGATTAGAACACATTTTGAAGGAGGTTTGCCCTACTTAAACCTCAGACTTTTAATTTGGTGAGAGTGAACACCATGGCGAGATCAAAAGAGCTGTCTGAGGCCTTCAGAAAGAAGATTGTAGCAGCTTATAAGTCTGGTAAGGGATTTTTAAAAAGATCTCGGACAAGATCCAAGATGGCGATTCGTACCGGTGTCTGGTGAGACGCTGAGGGCATATCCGCCTTTCAATACTGCAGCGACTAGATTTTTGTCGGTCGCGATGCCGAAGAGACGGGGGAAGAGCGCTGCTGCTGCCTCGCAGCGTCTTGAGCACCCCCCTCTTGCTTCGATTGAGCATTTTCTTCAGCGTATCCAGAGGGAGTCAGTGGTGTCGGGGAATCGCCCGCTGGACTCTGCGACGTGGAGTGACGCCGGACCGGAAGTCCTGGGGCTGGATACCACGCTGAGCCCCGACCAGAGGAATCCACCTCCCCCACCGCTGAGTGCGAGTTCCCCATGGGAAAGGAGTGGGCTAGAAGCTTCAGCACTCTCTGACCCTGAGGCTGTAACATCGGGGAGCCAGCAAGGTGAAGTCTCTATGGCTTTGTTAAGCCCAGAGATACCTCCAGCAGATAGGGCAGAAGGAGGAGAAAATCCAGACCAACAGACAGAAGGCAGTCAAGGTGAGCCTTTTCAAACTTTACATGAGACTTTCTTTAAATATGAAAAACCAGCTGAAGTGACTCTTGATTCAATTTGGGATTTAGTTTCCAAAATGGGAGACTCACTAACTAAACAAATTAAGGAAGGTGAAAAGAATACAAAAATTCTAAAACAGACAATAGAGGAAAATAAACAGGAAATTTCTAATGTTAAAGAAAAAGTGGGAGAAATTGAAAACAAAGTGAAAACGATCAAACAAGTTCAATCCACAATAATAAAAGATAATCAAATTATTAGAAGAAAATTGGAAACTATGGAAAATAACTATCGGACTAGTAACCTACGACTGTTGAATTTTCCTAAAATCCTATCTATAAACCCGAGAGAGATGATAAAAAGGTATTTTATGGAGATACTTAATATTCCTGAGGAATCATTGCCTCCTCTCACTCGAGTATATTATTTGCCTATTAAAGAAGGGGATCAACACTCGGAGGATAAGAAACAGGAAATACAAGACCTTCAACAAGATTTGGCAGCAATCCTGGAAACATCAGATAAAGATTTGGTTAAACCAGCAACTCTTTTACTATCTGTGGCGTTTTTGCCGGACAAGGATTGGATTTTGAAGATGTTCTTTAGAAACAAGAATAAATAATTTTTGGGTTTGAAAATTCAAATGTTTCCAGATGTTAGTAGAGAAACTCAGAATCGTAGGCGGCAGTTTCTTTTGATGAAAGCAGGAGTTACACAGCTGGGTGGTATTTTCTTTTTACGTTTCCCATGTAAATGTATAATAAGGTATCGAGATAATAAGTACCGTATGTGTTTTTTGAACCATCTCAACTTACAGCTTTTCTGACACTGAAACGTCTGGAAAAAGAAGGAACAACAACTACTACAGTAACAACAACGTAATAGTAAAACTAATTGGATTTGATATTAGAATAATTCCTCAAGCCAGGCACGCGATACTGTTTCTTTTGTATAGAATTATAAATTGATTTCCTAAAGTTCACTCATAAATAATCTTGGATCACACTATAGAGGACTTGAGATTGTCCGACTAGAACTTTTTCTTTCTACATCATGTAAATGATTTTCTTATAATTTTGTATTTGATCTGACAATCTTTCTGTACAAAATGTTTTGATTTTGTTAAGAATTTTAAAACGATAAATAAAGAATAAAAAAAAAATAAATAAAAAGATCTGAAAAGAATTTGACATTAGCCATTCCATGGACCGGAAAATAGTGTACAAGTGGAGGACTTTCCAATCAACTGCCAACATGCCCAGGCCTGGCCATCCAAGTAAGTTGACTCCCAGAGCAGACCACAAGAGGCTAAAAGAAGTCTCCAAAAACCCTAAAATATCATCACGGGACCTACAGCAGGCTCTTGCTACTGTTGATATGAAAGTGCATGCCACTACAATCAGAAAGAGACTGCACAAATTTAACTTGCATGGGAGGTGTGCATGGAGGAAATCTTTGCTCTCTAAGAGAAACATCAAGGCCAGACTGAAGTTTGCCAGAGAGAACGTAGACAAACACCAGGACTTCTGGAGTAGTGTTCTATGGACAGATGAGTCTAAAACTGAATTATTTGGACACCAGAAAAGGAGGACATATTTTACGTACACCAAATACAACATTCCAGGAAAGGAACCTCATACCAACTGTGAAGCATGGAGGTAGAAGTGTCATGGTTTGGGGATGCTTTGCTGCAGCAGAACCTGGCCAGCTCACCATCATAGAATCCACCATGAATTCTACCGTGTATCAGAGGGTGCTTGAGGAACATGTGAGACCATCTGTAAGAAAATTAAAGCTGAAGTGGAACTGGATCCTGCAACACACCAGTAAATCCACCAAGGACAGGCTGAAAACTAAGAAATGAGTCCTGAAGTGGTCAAGTCAAAGCCTTGATTTTAATCCCATTGAGATGCTGTGGGGTGATTTGAAATGGGCTGTACATGCAAAAACTCCTCAAACATCTCACAGCTGAAAGAATTCTGCATTGAGGTGTGGGCCAAACATTCCTTAGACTGATGTCAGAGACTGGTAGATGGCTAAAGAAGTGTCTCACTGCAGTTATTTCAGCCAAAGGGGGGGGGGGGGTTGTAACACTAGCTATTAGTGTGTAGGGTGTCCTAATTTATTTCTCAGTTAGAATACACATTTTTGTGGATATCTTTTGTTTCATGAGTAAATCAAGGAAAATTTTTGTTGTTTACCTGCAATTACATCACTTTCTTTTCCAGAGATAAATTTAAAAAAAGATTTGACATCAATATGTGAACATTTCTTAAGAAAGAATTGAATATTTCATGGGGTATCTTAATTTTTTCACATGACTATATTATGCTGACATGTATCATTGTTTTTATTGCTATGATTTAATTTGCCTATTTATCTTGCTATTCCGATTGTGTATTATGCTGTCATTTAAGCATTGTCACAATCCTACATTTCCTATGCCTAGTTAATTTGCAGAAAATCACTTTGGGTAAATTTCTTAACCCCCTCCCCCCAGCAGATCTCAATAAATAAACAAATCAAATCAATACCAGATTGGAATAAGGCAACTGATATATACCATAACCCTTGACTAAAAACATCACTGGTTAATTAATTTAATACCTCTAAATTAAGTTCACCTCGGGCTACTCTCCAGGCTATTGATCCAGATATCCTTCCACCAAGTTCTCCAGGTTTAGGTGATTTGGGGGAGATGAATTCAACCAGTTCTACAATTAATCTGCTTTGGAGTTCATTCTTTCGAGATTCTGGTATAGACTGTTGTCTCTGCAATGCCCAAAACAGAAAACATCAAAAACCTATCAGATTAATATTGTCTTCTCTGCAATTCCTCATTTAAAAAAAAATAAATTAAATATTGATATCTACTCACAAGCTGCCCTTGCATTGTCAATTTTTATGTCTTTAGAATATACTGTAGTAAGTTAGTTACATTAATATTACACTAGTGTAGACAAATATTTGAAAGGAAAGTGAAAAATAGCCAATTCACAGAAAAAGCAAAGAATATAAGGTAGCCCAAACAAATCTAAGAAACCACACAGGAGTGAGGGTGTCTGGCAACAGTAATCAATATCACAAAAGACACAGGCTTTATACAATCAACACCAAATATATGTATAAATATGCAAAGCCACAAAATAAAGATTACTATAATTTGTGTGTAAAGTGCTCAGATCCGCAAACCTATGTGCTTTAATAGTGTCATAAGCAGATAAAGACCTAAATGATCTATCTAGTCTGGTTAGGCAGACTGGATAGACCATTCGGGTCTTTATCTGCCATCATTTACTATGTTACTATCAATATAATACTACAAGTAAATATAGATAGATAAACATGGCCATCATAGGTTATTTGTAATCTGACTATGGGGATTTGAATGGGGTCTTACAAGTCTTTATTTACTGATGGCCTCTTTTACAAAGCTGCACATCAAATACTTCAACACCTTTCAATTCCTATGGGTGTCAGAGCATTTACTCTACTGGGCTTTGTAAAAGAGGGGGGGGGGGGTCAGTAAAATATTTCATTAAACAATATCAGCCCATGATAATATTTAATTTCAATGTAATTAATATGGCAACTTGTATAACTTCTATCCATTACCTGGCTTGAGACAAATATAATAAACTTACAAAATTAGTTTTCAGAAGTCATTCCTTCAGTACTCTTAGACCACCTCTTGAATCCTCTAGGTCAGTGTTCTTCAACCACTGGTCCGTGGACCGGTGCTGGTCCGCAGAAATTTTCTGCCGGTCCACAGGGCAAGCATGTCCATCGGGCAGAAGACAGTGTTCTTTAGCAGCTGGTCCACAGTGCGATCAATGTGGCATCTTTAGGCCGGCTCCCTGAGTGCTGCAGTACACAAAGTCATGGGAAAAGGCTCCTATGCGCGTCCTGCGCCTGAACCGGAAGCTTTCTCCCTGACGTCGCAACGTCAGAGGGAAGGCTTCCAGATGAGGCGTGGAATGCGCGCGAGGAGCCGCTGCTCACAGCTTTGTGCAATGCAGCACTCAGGGAGCCGGCCCGAAGATGCCGCGTTGAACGCACTGTGGACCGGCCCGAAGATAACACTGGTGGGCAGGCCAGAAGGCAAGGCACAGCATGGAGGGAGAGAGGCAACAGCGGTAGGGGTAATGCTTTTATTTTTTTATTTAGTGATTGATTTACATCTATTGTCTGTTCAAGAAGAAATGCATTTGTTTCTTTTCCTCTGGGGTTGTACTGCTTGCAGAGTCTTGCATCTTAGGGTTTCTTTGTAAATATTAGTACTTTTAGTTTTTGGTCCTGCATTTGAATGGGGTTATCTGTTTTCTGGTAGGAATGAATGTTGAAAAGCATAGTGTGCTTTGTGCATTTTAATTTTGTGGTTAACCATTAAGTGTTGTTAATACGATTATATTGTGTGTGTATATATGAAAAATGAATGGAAAAAATAGTGTTACAATTAGTACTATTATGGGGGCGGGTCTGGGGCGGAGTTTGGGTGGAGATGGGCACAACTTAGCCTAGTGTTCCTCAACTGCTGGTCCGCGGACCGATGCCGGTCCACAAAATAATTATTTTATTTCCGCCGATCCATAGGTGTCAAAAGGTTGAAGAACACTGCTCTAGGTTCATTGCTTTCTTTTACTTTGCTCTTTCTCTTTGAATTTTCCTACACTCTGTTCTTCAGAAGGAATCCTCCAACTTCAAATTGAAATCTGGCTTCCAGATTCATTTTTTCAACCCAGCATTCAACAATGTCATCTTGTGGATATTGGGTTGTTGCTGCCAAGTGCAATAGGCAGTGGTTACTTATACCCTGCAGTATTTCTATGGAGTCTGCTTCACTTTCCTATTTAATTGAAGTTCACTATTTCCTTTTATTAAATATTGTGTTGTGCAGTAATCCACTTTCATGTGTGTTGCTGAATGACAATATAGTAAGCTCAATTAATAAATGAGGGATTCTGCATTATCTTACACACACATTTTCAAAAGTATATACATAGATGCAAACCCCTTCCAGGCCCAACCAGGAAATATTTCATCTTAGTTCAGGTAAAATTAGCTGCATACATTTTGTATTGGATGCATAATTTTATAGGCATCTATTTCTAAGCAGAGAACATTCCTTTATGTGTAGAAATGGTACTTTTTTATTGTTCTCATATGTTGGAATCCTCAACTTAGTGGTCCTTTTATCAAGCCGCGCTAGTGGGGTTAGCGCGTCGGACATTTCATCATGCGCTAACCCCCACAGCCGGCTAAAAAACTAACGCCTGCTCAATGCAGGCGCTAGCAGCTAGCATGGCAAGCAGTTTAACGCGCGGTATTACGCACGTTAAACCCCTACCGCAGCTAGATAAAAGGACCCCTTAGTGTAGCAAAGGTCAACAAAAAAAGAAATGTCAGGAATTATTTGAAAAGGAATAGAGAAGAGCACGGAGGCTATCATAATGCCTCAGTATTGATCCATGGTACCACATCTTCTTCACAGCAAAAGTCAACCTCACTCGTTAGGGATTGATTGTAGAGGGGCCTGAGAACGTATCTTGATATATCATAGAATATAGATCTAACTGGCCATGGAATAGTAGCAAAAAATGCTGATTCTATATGCTGATGTGTTACTTTTTTAAATTAAACTGTTGGTCTAGTACAAAATAACAACAACTTGTAAATCTTTTTACTTATCCTTTATTGCAGTGTCATTTGCATGCCCCGACGGGACCCGTTTCGTCTAAACAGGCTTTCTCAAGAGTTCAAACAAGGAGCACTTATTTCGGCATCCTCTTTGTTTGGGGGCTTTAGTGATTGCTATTCTACTCACCCCATCTCAAAAATATAGAATAACTATGAAAGATAAAGCGAAATGCAAGTTGATAAGACTTCTAGATGATTCTAGTTGAAATTTGTAATGTCACTGGTGTTAAGGCTCTCCCTCTGGCCTTTTCTCTAATGCAACTCTTTGGAAGAGTTGGTGCTGTTCAGCAGTACAGATATACAATCTCTTATCCAAAATCCTTAGGACATTTTGGATTATGGAACTTTTCTGATTTGGAATGGTAGTCAGGAAAATTAGAGATTAGGAGCTTAGTGAAATTTATCAGTACTAATTGGAGAATATTAATTTGTAGCTCTTTTGGGTTGATTGTGTGTCACATCGAGGCATGTTTATTTATTTATTAGGATTTATTTACCATCTTTTTGAAGGAATTCACTCAAGGCAGATCACAGCAAGAATAAATCAAACATAAGTAAAAGACAATTACAGCAGTAAAAATATTCATACAATACAAGGTATGGCCCAGTATGTTACATTACAAAGTCAACACTGTGCACGATAAAACATTTTAATAGACAGCATAAGGTGTAAGTAAAGGAGTATAATTTGAAGATAGTTGCATATGAGGTCAAACTGGTGCTTCAAAATTATCTTATCTAAAGTAGGAGTTTTGCACCAAATGTGAGCTTTGATAAAGACAACCTCTATGGAAAAAAATCGATTTCCAGAGCTTTTTAGTTTTCAGAATTTCGGAAATGTGATCTTTTACCTATTCTGGCAGAGAACAACTAAAATTGTTAAAATTTCCCAAGGAAACCAGAGCAAAACAACACTGCATTATTTATTAGGATACTATTCCAGTAACATATTTAAAACAGCATATTGTTTACAAAGAAGGTTCATCCATGTGGACTGATGAACTTAGTTGCCACTAGTCTAATAGTGGATGGTGCTTGAGTACACAATTTAATCTTTCTTCATATTTTGGTAAAAATTAGAAAAGTTGAAACTTATTTTATGTGTGTTATTTGCATTTAACCAACATTTTACACATTAAAACACAGTGGGCTAGATTATGTAAATGGAGCCTATAGATAGGTGCCAAAATGATGTGCATCAGTGGCATACCAAGGGGGGGGGAAGTCCGCCCCGGGTGCACGGCTTGGGGGGGTACACAGCCGGCCAGGTCTGGGTCTTCCTGCCCTTCCTTTCCCCCGGCCTGCCGCTACGATGCTACCTCCTCCCGCCGACAAGAAGTCTTACCTCTGACTTACTTTTGCTGCAGCAGAGTCGGCAGCCGTGCTGAGGTGCAGGAAGGTCCCGCGCTGACTCGTCTACCAGCTCTGTTCCGGAAGAAGTAAGTTACGTCGGAGGGGGACTTTGCAACTACTCCCTGCGTCTGCCGGGTCCACCCCCTCCGACGTAACTTAATTCTTCTGGAGCAGAGTCAGCAGACGAGTCATCACGGGACCTTCCAGCATGCGGCTGCTGAGTCTGCTCCAGAGCAAGTACATTGGAGTGGGGTGGTCTGGCAGCTACAATCATCGTGGGACCTTGCTGCATGAAGGGAGAGAAAGGAGCAGGATTGCTGGAGTGGAAGAGTGGTGGAGGGAAAGAAAGGGAGCAGGGTGGTATGGAAGGGTAGTGCTGATAGAATTCATGTACAGAGAAAGGGGAGAGACATAAGGGGGAAGGATATTGGAGGGAGAGAAAGGGGGCAGATGCTGATTGAAGAGGGGTGGATGGCGAGAGAAAGGGCAGACATTGGATGATAGTGGGGAGCCTATGCTGGAAGGAAGTGCAGATGGGAGAGATAAGGGAGCAAATGCAGGAAGGAAATGAGAGGAGAGAAAGAGGGGAGCAGACGCTGGATGGAAGTGGACAGAGAGAGGAGAAGGTACTAGATGGAAGGGTTGGAGAAAAAGAGTACATGATGGAAGGAGGGGATAAATAAAAGAAGGGCACATGATGGGGAGAAAATGATTGAGTTAGGGAAACACTGGAGGGGTGAGGGAAAGAGGTAGCAAGCTTTAGGTAGACAGTAAAAAAGGACATTGATGAGAGAGTAGTAAGAACGTAATCTAGACAGATGCAGAAAAGGAAAATGAGGGAAAAAAAGGAAAGGGATTGCAGAGGAGAGGTGTGGGAGAGGGAAGGAGAGGAGAGAGATGCAAGACCAATGGGGGTGAAAGGAGAGATGGAAGGGGGAGGCATACAGTTTCTGGAAGGGGCATAGAAGGAGAGAAGATGCCATATAGGGGAAGAGAGACGGCAGACAGTGGATGGAAGGAAGAGAGTTACAAGAAGATGAGGAAAGCAGAAACCACAGAAGACAAAGGTAGAAAAAAATTTTGTATTTATTTATTGCTTTAGGAGACATGTGTCACTGTTTCTGTGGTGCACTGTATGCAGAGTCCAGTTTCTTACTGGTTCAATTTAACCTTTGTCTATGTATTTCTATTTTATCCCTTTTACAAAACTGGAGCGTTTTTTAGCGCCAGCAGCTCTGATGCTCAGAATTCTATGAGTGTCAGAGCTGTTACCACCATGGCTAAAATTCACACTACAGTTTTGTAAAAGGGGGAGGGGTTAGTTTGTGTTCTGTGTGTTCGAAAGACATGTTTTTTTGTTAGGATTGACTGCAGGATTGATCTGTACTAGTCTGGCTTGTTTAGTTTTACAATAGGTGTATTGATGTTGTACTGCTCACTGCAGTATGTAAGATGCTGCCTTTTCCTAGGTACTCATGTGTGACATGTGGCTTGTTACTAAAAATCATGTTTTTCGTACAAATGGGGGGTGTCAAAAAATGATGGGCCCCGGGTGTCACATATGTTAGGTACGCCACTGATGTGCATTGCCCTTTATAAAATACAATCTTAGCACACGTTTTGGGGCTGATTCTGTAAAGGCCGCCGGTGTCGGTGGCCGCCTAAGAAGTGGCTGAGAATTGTGTATCAGCATCCTAAACAGAATCGTGTCTGCCCCAATAGATAGACGCCTAACCCCTCAGTTCTCTAACCTGCACCCATGTCACAGGCACCGGTTAGAGAATTGCACCTTAGCCTGATCGCAAATCTCTGCTGAGGGATCTCTTGCCATCAGTTGATCACAGCAAGGAAATCCCCGATCAGCTGAGATGGCAGGACTGCCTGAAGCCACAGAAGAGTCCTGCCAGCTCAGCTGATTGGGAGAAAATACCCCTGCCACAATCAGCTGAGCCAGCTGCAGCAGAGGACCTCCCCCGACATGTACCCAAAAATTGTCAGGAGGGATGCCCACTCCCTCCTGCCGCTGATCCTCCGAAACTGCCAACACCTCCCACCCAATTGTAGCCCAGCAGGAGGGATGCCCACCAAACAAAGATTGGCAGAAGGTATGCCCATTCCTTCCTGCTGCTGGCCTCTTTGATTCCCCAAACCTTCCCCCCAAATGAAAACTGGCAAGAGGGATGCCTACTCCCTCCTGCCGACATTCTCTCTGAACTCCCAACACCAGCCCCATTGAAGACTGGCAGGAGAGATGCCCAATCAGAGTCTTAGGACACACCCATTGCATCCCAGAATGGGAGGGGCCTTAAGCGTTTGAGCCACAGGGCCTTAGGCCCCTTTCAAAGGATGCACCAGGAAAGGAAAGGCCCGCCAGAGAAGGCCCACCAGAGTAGGCATCCCTTCAGCTGAACTTTCTTCAAAAAGGTACGGGGGAGTATGGGGAGTTTGTCATGGTGGGCTTAGGGATGATGGGCGAGTGGTTTGAGGTTTGGGAGGTGTCAGAGGTTGGGGGGGGTTGTCAGGGGTTCAGGGAGTGTGTCAGCAGAAGGGAGTTGGCATCCCTCCTGCGTTTTCATTTTTGGGAGGTTTGGGAGAATGAAGGGGCCAGTGACAGGAGGGAGTGGGTATCCCTCTTACCAGTCTTCGTTGGGGAGGGTGGGTGTCAGTGGCAGGAAGGAGTGGGCATCCTTCCTGCTGGGCTATAATTGGGGGGCTGTCATGGGTTTGGGAGGGTCAGCGGCAGGAGAGAGTGAGCATTTCGAGGGAACATCCCTACTCATCTCCCTAGATCCACAATAAATACCTAGTGTAGGTGCCCTGCCTTGGGGAGGTTTTTTCTAAAAACATGCATCCCGATAGGCTGCCAGATGGTGGAAGGACGCTTACCATCACCTACAATCAGAATGTCCGTTTATAGACTCAGCCCCTATCATGCCATTTATAGACTCAGCCCCTATCATGAATAGAAAAAAATTTGATCTTGTAACCCCATTGTTAAAGGAAAATCACTAGTTACCGGTAAACCACAGAATCACTTATAAAATTGCCTTACTGACACATAAGATATTAGTAAACAAAGCCCCAGCATTTTTAGAAAGATTTTTAATACCATACACTCCTGTAAGATCTCTTAGATCAGAAGAAAAATCCCTGCTGGTAACTCCGTCACTAAAAATTATTTATTCAAGCAGGGATTCGATCTTTTCTGTTACAGCTCCCCAAATTTGGAACTCACTTCCTTTCAATATAAGAGAAGAAAAATTACCTACTAAATTTAAAGGCCTACTAAAAAGCTGGTTGTTTAAGGACGCCTTTAACTGACCCTTTTCATAATCACATTATCTCATTCCCTGGAATTTATCTGGACAAGGAACACTGTTAAGTAGAAATTAAGTGGGTACTGTTCCCTAACCTTTTGTTTCCTTACCCTTCCTTTTTATTTATTTTCGAATTGTATTTAATCCATTTTTTCCCCCCTCCTCTTCATCAGTGTTTTTACGTTATAATTGTCTTTAATGTCCTGTTTGTTGGAAATTTTTTATTTTTTCTATTTTTAATTTTGTAAATTGCAATGGATTTGGATACTGCGATTATATCAAATATTTTAAATAAACTTGAAACTTGATAAATGTTTGTGCCCAACTGATAGCAGTTAGGCATGCAAATGCAAGTATTCTATAACATTGTCTATTTTCTGGGAATCCCCCTGACCTGTCCATGCTATTTTCATGGCCACGCCCTCTTTGGAGTTGCACCCTATGAAATTTAGGTGTGCATGATATACTGCAGATTAAAGCATAAGGCAAATCCATGTATTACTCTTAATCACTGCCAATTAAGGGCTTGTTAATGACACTGTTTATTATTTTCTTATTAGCTAATTCGTTTTTTTGTGGTTCTGGGAACCGTACCCAACTTTGGGCAACCTCAGCAGAATCTGGGAACCACAGTCCTTTAAAAATTAACACACTCACTGCATTCTCAGTGTATATATCATAGACCCAAATTGGCATTTCCTGAAGCTCAGTTTCTACTAATGCATGTGTGGTAACATGAGGGAGGGAGGGCCTGGTGCCAGAAGAAACTGGAGCAACACAAATGGGTGCAGGTAAAGGAAAACTTTATTGAAATTATCAGGTAGAAAGTCCTATTCCATTCACAGGTGGGAGAAAAAAATAAACACAAAAATGTTCATTAGACATAAGATTATCTAGTGTACGGGTGCCCACACTTTTTTTGCTTGCGAGCTACTTTTAAATTGACCAAGTCAAAATGATCTACCAACAATAAAATTAAAAAAAAACAAAACACAAAGCACACTGTACGCAGAGAAAATGTTACTTATCATTTGTATTCAGGGGTTTTTCAGAGGTCAAGGCAGATGACACTAAAATATGCAATGTTACCTCAGTAACAACTATACAAAAATAGACAAATATACGCCCTCCCCTTTTACTAAACCGCGATAGCGTTTTTTAGCGCAGGGAGCCCCTCACAGCTCCCGACGCTAAAAAACACAATTGCGGTTTAGTAAAAGGGGACCATAGTGCAGAATATAGACAGCAGATATAAATTCTCAAAACGGACACATTTTGATCACTAAATTTAAATAAAATAATTTTTCCTACCTTTTTTTCTGGTGATTTCATGAGTCTCTGGTTGCATTTCCTTCTTCTGTAAATCCAATATTTCTTTCTTTCTGCCTTTCTTTCTTTCTGTCTCTCCCCCTGCTCCCCTCTTTATTTCTGTATGTCTTACTCCCCCTGCCAGCCTGTTTTTCTTTCTTTCTCCCCCTGCACCCCCCTCCCCAAGCCATCACGCCGATTTCCACTTCCCCGATTCTTTCTCTCTCTCTGCAGCCGCCCCCCCTCCGAACTCCCACGCCGATTTCTCCATGCTTCCCTGAGCCGGGCCTGGTGCGGCGCATACACATGCTGGGCCCACAAGCCTTCACCTCTGATGTCAATTCAGACATCGGAGAGGAAGTTCCAGGCCAGCCAGGCAGCGATTGGCTGGCCCAGATCTTCCTCTCCGATGTCAAAATTGACGTCGGAGGTGAAGTCTTGTGGGTCTGGCGCTTATACACACCTGGCCTGGTTCCAGGAGGCATGAAGAACAAGATCGTAAAGGCAACGTGATCTACCTGAGAGTAGCAGCTGCAGTTCACACATAGGTGGTAGAGGCAATTGTAGATGGGCATTACTGCTTCCCTCTGGGCCTTCCAACCTAGCTGTGTCCTGAGCTTTTATACTTCATGGACCATGTCCTCATGGCTCCACCCCTCCCATGTAACTTTTCCCCTGGGCAGGGCTGCAAGTTTTAAGGTGGCTCTGACACTGTGAAGGAATGCTATCAAGGAAGAGGGGCAGTGACTTATATTACACTGACACTTAGGGAAAAGTTGGCCTTAGTGTGTCCTTATGCGGGATTTTCCCACGTACTAAGGTAAATTTTTCCACAACCAGAAAATGGCAGATTTTCTATTTTCTCAATTAATAGCGTTACACTAATGTTCAAAAACTACATTCATTAGATACTCAAACTCATATGAATCTTATAAAAATCAGTTCAGAGGTATAATTTATATTTTTATAGGTTTTCTGATTCTCTAATTTCAATTCCAAAAATGTAAGGAAAAAGGCTCAGAAAATGCACCTAGGATTAAACTCTCTGTGCCTTGCTTTCCAATCATAGGCATAAAAAAAACTTCCAAAACTCTACAGTTTGACTTTTCTGGCTGTGCTGCTATATTAGCTCGTTGACTGTGCTGAACAGACACCACATTGTGGGTGTGGTGGGTTGGGCACTACATCAGACCAATACAAGCAAGCAAAAACACTCTCTTTCCACAAACATAAACAAGAAATAAGATGTAAACCGCTTTGAGGGTGGTTGTATAACTACAAAAAGACTGTATACAAGTCCCAATCCCTTTCCAGACAAAAGCATACCATATACTAATTGAAAATACTCAGCTCAAGGGACCAAGGGAGGGATCGAGGCACACAACAGCTACCCCTTAAATGTCAAGAAAATAGGGTGCTTGGGGAAGAGGGGTGGGGGAGCCTGGGTTCCTCAGGTATAATACTCCAAGGCTCCTAGAATGACCAGATTCCTTTAACCCTAAGCCTCACTCACTAGCTTTTTTCTCTTGTTCATTTTTCCATCTCCAGAAAAACCTAAACAAATAACTTTCTTACCAGACTTGAGAAGAGGCTGCAGTGGTCATCTAACTCCCTAAGTCTAACAAATATCAAGAGTACCCCACAGACCCCACCCACATAATAATAGTACTAATTGTAATGCAATTTCTTCCATTCATTTTTCATATACACACATAAAATAAATCCCAATACATAATGGTAACCACAAAATTTTTAAAAAACCCACAAAGCACACTGTATGCAGAGAAAATGGTAATTATAATTTACTGTATTTTCATGCATTATACACGATTTTTACAAACTGTGCATAACCTTGCGCGTTATACGCGTGAGCGCGTTTTATGTTTTTTTTAACATAGTTCCCCCCCGACGTCCGATTCACCCCCACACAGGACCGCTCGCACCCCCACCCCGAAGGACCGCTCACACCCCCACAGCCTCCCCACCCCCCCATCATGGAGAAGCTCCTACCGTTCTCCTGCTGCTTCCTCTGCTGGCGGTCCCGGCCCTTCTGTGAGCCCTGCTCTGAAATGCTTCCTCTTCCGGCGGTCCCGGCCCTTCTGTGAGCCCTGCGTCTGCGCTGCTTCCTCTTCTGGCGGTCCCGCGGAGAAAGGGCGGGACCGCCGGAAGAGGAAGCAGCGCAGACGCAGGGCTCACAGAAGGGCCGGGACCGCCGGAAGAGGAAGCATTTCAGAGCAGGGCTCACAGAAGGGCCGGGACCGCCGGCAGAGGAAGCAGCAGGAGAACGGTAGGAGCTTCTCCATGATGGGGGGTGGAGGCTGTGGGGATGCGAGCGGTCCTTCGGGGTGGGGGTGCGAGCGGTCCTTCAGGGGGGGGTGCAAGCATCAGGCTTTCAGGGTGGGGACAGGACTTCAAGGGGGAGAGGAGAGTCGGGGCGGGCGAAAGGAGAGTCGGGCGGCGACGGGAGAGTCGGGGCGGCATGCGTGGTATACGGGTGTGCACGGTATATAAAAATTTCTTTACATAAATTACAGTTTCCTGCGCGCTATACCCATGTGCGTGTTTTACATGGGTGGTGCGATATATGAGTGAAAATACGGTATATTTGGTTTTTTTTTTAAAGAGATCAAGGCAGATGACTTTAAAATATGCAATATCACCTCAGTAACAACTATAGAAAAATAGACAAATATAGTACAAAATAGACAGCAGATATAAATTCTCAAAACTGACACATTTCTATTACTAAATTGAAAATAAAATAGTTTTCCCTACCTTTGTTGTCTGGTGATTTTATTAGTCTCTGATTGCACTTCCTTCTGTGTATCCAATATTTTTTTCCCTCCGGATCTCATTCCCTTCCCCAACTAACATCTCCCTCTGTCCCTCCATGAGTCCAACTTTTCTTCCTCTCTTCCATCCCCATTGGCAACATGTCTCCCTTTCTCTCATTCCCTCCTTTGCTGGAGGGAGAGAGAATCTATCCCACTTCTCTCTCTCTCATCCCCTGGATTATGTGCAACATCTTTCACCACTGCCCACCAACCCCATGCCCAACATTTCTCCTTTCATCACCCCTCTCCAGCACATGCCACATCTCTCTCTCTCCATTCCCTCCACCACTATGTCTAACATTCCTCCCCCTTGCATCCCTTTCAATCTGTCCCATTTTCCCCTCTTCACGACCATATCCAACATTTCTCCCTCTCATCCTTCTCTTCCCAATGGATCTCTACCTCACTGTTCTCTATGCCCAACAATTTTCCTCTTTCTTCCTTTCTCCATGTGCACCATCTCTTTCCCTCTTAATTACTCTTGACCAACAAGTCATTCTTTCTATTCCCTCCCTCCATTCTGTCCCACATTCATGCCCCTCCCTCCCTTCCTCATCCACATGCATCTTTTTCCCTCTTCTTTTTCCGTTTCAGCCAAGTGCATCTCCTCTATTTCCTTTCATTCCACTTTATCCATGTGCACCTCCTTCCTCTCTTCTTTTCCTCTTTATCCATGTGCATATATTCCCTTTCTCTTCAGTTCCCCCTCCCTCTTCTCCATCCATGTGCATTTCCTCCTCTTTCTTCCTCTCCATCCCATAAGACGCATATCCCTTCTCCTCCATCCATGTTCAGCATTTCTCTGCACCCATCCATCCAGCCTTACCAACTCTTTCCATTTCCCCACACCCCTCAGTCCAACATTGCTCCCTCTCTCCTTGCCCCATCCCCCCTGGCAAGTGCAGTGTTTCTCCTCCTCTAACCTTCCTCCTTCTGCCGCCCTATCACTGCCTACCAAGAATCTGGAGTCCACTCAGGGCCTGGCAATGGCGCCAACTTCAATGAAGAGCCTTCACGTCCATTCGCTTGGGAAGGCTCTGTCAGCTCCACCCACTTTGACATGTTTTCATCAGAGTGGCAGTGCCAACAGGGCTTCACAAGCAGATAGACTGAAGGCTCTACATCAGTAAAGTTAGCGCCAGTGCTGGGCCTTGTATAGACTCCGGGCTCCCTGACAGGCAGTGGGAGGGTGGAAGAAGACGGAGGGCACTTCATCGCTGGAGTTAGCTTGGTGTTGCACTGACTGTGGGGCTACCCCAGTTGACCTGGAAGGCTTTCCCTTCGACGTCAGCTCCAACATTGGAGGGAAGCCTTCTGAGTCAGCTTCGGCTTGAGAGGGACATGCCACTGGAGGAAAGGGGGTGGGAGACCAGCACCGCGTACCCCCACAAGCAGCTCACGTACCTCTAGGGGTATGCGTACTGTGTGTTGAGAAACACTGATCTACCACCTTCTGGAAACTAAGAAATAATGAGTGGCTAATCGGCTGCACATGGTTCTTAACTGATGACACCATGGTTTAGTACTTCTCAGCCTCCCCTGCTGGTAGAGAGCATAACCCAAGCATCTGGAGTGGTCTAGGAAAAGGGGGTGGACAATAAAAAAATAATAATTTGTTTTGGTTATATAGAGAACACAAAAAAATAAGTTACCATCTTATTTAGAGTATTGATGGTTTCTCGTAGCCATGCTTCTCTGACTTCTGTTCTTCTAGAGAGCATTTCTTCATGTCTACAAGAGTATCTCCAGCTGACATCCGTTACCTTATATAGAAGTCAGAACAAGTAAAAAAATGCATGTCACTAATAACATTTCAGCCTTGTTCAGATGCAAAGCAAATATTACACATATCGAATATTTTAGAGACCAACTGAGAAACTGAATTCTACAAGCAGGAATCAGGGTTCTAAGATGTATTGAGCAATTGGGATTCTTGTAGATTGTGAAGGCTTTTACTGAACCTATAGAAGCATTATTCAAATACTTATAAGCTTCTAAGAGCAAACAAACCCATTCTTTGGGTATCAGACACAAGACAACTGAAGAAAGACCCCATATTGTTCCAAAAACTCACATATACATGTACAGTCTACCTGGGATTTATTTATTTATAATTCAGAATTTTATTGACCTCAATTCAGAAACATGATTTAAAAATATGCCTTACAATATTTACAAAAACTCAAAATCAAAATCTATCATGTTTATTTCTTTAGGGATAATATTTTAGCCAAATATGAAATGATATTTTCATCACAGAAGAAATCTGTTTCTGCACATCTGGCTCGATGAGGAATATTAGACCATTCATCAATAACTGTAGGTGTACCATTGCCACACTAGGTTTAGATATCCATAAAACCTCAGATCTTGCAGCACTGAGCATTACATTTATAAGCTCTCAACTATTTTTCCAACTGTGTTCAAAAAACCATATATTTTCTCTATATTTGCAGCTGTGCTCTGTCCAAACCAATAAACACCTGTACATTATGGGCCAGATTCTATAAATGGCGCCTAAGTGAGCTTGTATTATAAGAGCTGCTCCATGCAGTTGTCAGTCAACTGCACAGCGCCATTTATAGCATCACGCCTAGCTGCAAATATAGAGAAAACATAGGCATCCTTGAGGTAGGTGCTGGTATATTAGGCCAGGTTTTATCTGGCCTAATTTACTGGTGCTTGTCTCCGATGACTAGTGATGCCTAAGTAAACCAGGCCTATTCTCCGTCCATAATCATGCTTACCTTTCAGGTAGGTGTCATTAAGCATCACTATGCATCCTAAGAGTTCTGCACAAAACTCCTAAATGATAAAAGGTATTGAAAACCTTTCATACGCAGACAGGTTAGAAAGGCTGGGGCTCTTCTCCCTGGAAAAGCAGAGACTCAGAGGAGACATGATAGAGACCTTCAAGATCATGAAGAGCATAGAGAAGGTAGAAAGGGACAGATTCTTTTGCCTACTGGGAACCCCTGGAACAAGGGGGCACTCAGAGCAACTGAAAGGGGACAGGTTTAGAACCAATGCTAGGAAATTATTTTTCACTCAGAGGGTGGTGGACACCTGGAATGCGCTTCCGGAGGTTGTGATAGGACAAAGTACACTACTGGGTTTCAAAGAAGGATTGGATAAATTCCTGAAGGATACGGGGATTGAGGGATATAGATAGAGGTAGAGATAGGTTATGTAAGGGTATAGATAGAAGGACAAGGGGGATTAAAGGGTTTAGACAAGGATCACCTTACAGGTCATGGACCTGATGGGCCGCCACGGGAGCGGACTGCTGGGCGCGATGGACCTCTGGTCTGACCCAGAGGAGGCAACTTCTTATGTTCTTAATTTAACTTTTTTTTTTTTGATTGAACGGGCCAGTTTTCAGCCAATCGCCACACCAATTTAAAAAAAGGTTGTGTGCAATTTCTGAAGTTAGGCATCATTAGGCATACTTGACTAGGGCTCCTAATGGATCCTATACAGAATCCAGTCCTATCAGCATAAATATAAAAACAAACATTCAACTCTTAAAAGCTTATAGAGCTTAATGGTAGTGGTGAAGGAAGAGTACCCTGGAGAACCCCCCATGTACTTCCTAGCCTACAGAATCTGAATCCCCAACCTGAATATTTATGATTCATTTACTCAAGAATCTAATACAGTGCCTTCAGTACTAACAACTAATATTCTATGGTCGATGGTATCATTGGCCATTGAAATATCCACGTGAACAAGATGAAATTACACTTCTGGAACCAACTGAGTTCTAATACTACTGTATGATTTCTTTTTTTTTTCTCCCCTATATTGCAACTGATCTCTACACTTAACTGTACTGCTTAGTTTTTAAATTTATAGTTGAAAAGAGGTTGGAGAAAAGTTCCTGCATGGCCTCCATCAGCTGACGTCTACTCGTATGTGTGAGGAATAATCTGTCCTGCTTGTCATTCCTGCTCAAGACTGTCAGCTGTGTGTGTCCCGGGTATGAGAGCCTGCTCCACCCCTCTGCTGCTAACGTCAGACGCTGTGCAAGTTTAAAGCACAGCGCAGGAGCACTTTTTCATCTTTCTGCTCAAGATTGTCAGCTATGTGTGTCCGGGTGAGAGTCTGCTCCACCTCCCTGCAGCTGATTCCACGCTAGCCGACACTTCATTTTACATCGGTGTGAGAGCCGCTCCGCCCTGTTCTACTTGCTGGTGCCTTTTTATCCTGTTTTTATATTCAGTGTTGTTTTACTGTGTCTGAACTGGTTAGTTCAGTTTTTTATTATTTTCTTTGATAACTTTATTACTTTATAGATTGGCCTTTGTGGATCTTGTTAATCTTCACCATGAAGCCACCTTTCTGGCTCCTTTCTTTTTTTATTTCTTCTATTCTTCAATACCATGCATTGTGCGAAATCTTTTTCTCCCAATATATCTGGTTTGAACAGTAACAGTGAGATCTGTCCTGGTCTTAGAATCCCTGTACTGGTGCATACTAGAAATTACCCTTTTAAAAAATCTCCTCGGGATGTTAACTGTGCATCTTTAAAGCCTGTATTAATCACCAATTTGCCCAGTCCTGCCTAGATTCAACACTTTCTTTCAATGACCATCTTAATGTTTTAGTCTCCATATGCTGAGGAAAGTGAGATCCTGCTTCTATGAACAACATTTTTCTGTTCTTGTACAATCGATCATTCTTTCGAGGTTGGATTATTATAACGCAGTCTTCTTAAGCCTGACTAAGAAAAGTCTTCAGACTTCAGTTGATCCAGAATACTGCGGCTAGGCTGATCTTTGCAAAAAGTAAATTTGATCATGTTTCTCCGCTTTTGCTAAAACTTCATTGGCTCCCAATTATTTCTAGTCTATTTCAAATGTGCCTGCTTTACATTTAAGATCTTGCATGGCATCTTTCCTTCCTTCCTTCCTCTATTTTGGAATTGTACAAGATCTGAGATTACCAGACCTACTCAAAAACTTAAATTATCTTTTCCTACATTGAAAGGTGTCATCTATACTGTAAAATTAGGGAAGTTTCTTCCTTTCAAAATTACTGAGCGCTGGAATAATTTTCCTGTCCAGTTATATGATCTGGGATCTCTCCAATTATTCTGAAAACTTGGCTTTTTTCAAAATTGTGATCTTCACTTCCCTCTATATTATCCCTATTCCTATTGTATTCTTTTTAATTTTCTGTAAACCGTGCCAAGCTCTATATGTATAGAGAAGATGCGGTATATAAGCCTAAGGTTTAGTTTAGTTTAGTCATTGGAGAATATACTTTATCAGGCCTTTGCAAATGAGTTTTTAAAATAATACCCATACTTTTTTCCTAAATTTTCCCATTTTGTCATAGTTTCCCTTTTTAAAATGAAGTGCTACAGAAGTGATTTTTTTTTTATCATTTTCTCTCCAGTGATGACAAATTTGATACTGTTGCCTAGCGGCCTTCTGCCATTACCCCTTGCACCAGGTCCTGCATGCCAATAAGGACTAGATCAAGAGTACTTTTCCCTTTAGTTGTTCTTGGACCAGCTGACCTCAAGTGGGCAACTGACAGCCATGGCTCTGACACTGTGAGCTGCGACATGACCCTGCAGAATCAGCCCAGGCTGAGCATAAGTAAGATGCAGTCTGCTAGCTCATTCGAGAGTGCGCATTTACTGATGGCAGTCCCCATCCTGTTAATGTAAAAAGAAAAAAAACCCTAAGTGGACTTTCTAAGGGCTTTAGTCTGCTCCAGATAGAAAGCTAAGGGTCTCTTGCAGTCCAAACTGCAGTGAACTTTCACTACAATGGCCATGTGGCTTTGGGAAGGCTCATCCTCACTTACCCTCATCCCAGATGCTTATGACCATCTTCCCTCCCCCTGTTAACATATGGTTATACAAATGTAAGATACAGCAATGTACACCATTTAAATGAACACACAATCTTTCAATTAAGCCATAATCTCAGACTTTTTGCTTTACGTGCACCAACTGAATTCTTTATTTACTCCTCAATCACATCAGAATTATTTCAAGTTCCCTACTTCTGAAGAGGTGTATGCTTGTTTCTGCTGCAATTCTGATAGGCTCATTGGGGTTTAGAGGGTAGACTTAGAAGAACTCCCCCAAATGAGAAAATACAGTAGTACCTTGGATTACGAGTATAATCCGTTCCAGGAGCATGCTCGTAATCCAAAATGCTCGTTTATCAAAGCGAGTTTCCCCATAGGAAATAATGGAAACTCGCTTTGATGCGTTCCCCCCCCCCCCCGAGAACCGGCATTGCTCCCCTCGAAGCCCCCCCCTGCGATCCGGCACCCCCCCTGCCTCGAACCGGCACCCCCCCACCACAATCCGACCCCCCCCCCCCGACACGATTGGACACCCCCCCGACACGATCCGACCCCCCCCGACACGATTGGGCATCCCCCCGACACGATCCGACATCCCCCCCGACACAATTGGGCACCCCCCCGCCGCTTCTTACCCTCATCTGGGCACTCTAGAAGATCGGACTCCTCGTCTGCTGGGCCTTGAGCATCTGAACATGCTCAAGGCCTGCAAATTCACGTTCACGTTCAGAACGTGAACTTGCAGGCCTTGAGCATGCTCAGATGCTTAAGGCTCAGCAGACGAGGGCCAGTCTTCAAGAGTGCCCAGATGAGGGTAAGAAGCGGCAGGGGGGGTGCCCAATTGTGTCGGGGGGGGGGTCGGATCATGTCGGGGGGGGTGTCGCCGGATTGCGGGGGGGGGGTGCTCGTAAATCGAGCCATGCTCGGTTTCCGAGGCACCGATTTTGCAAATGTTTTGCTCATCTTGCAAAACACTCGCAAACCGGTACACTCGTAAACCAAGGTACCACTGTACTCCTTTCTCTTTAAAAGTTACTTTTTCCATCTGGGGTATCTATTTCTGTGATGTAATACTATATAGCCATTAAAACGAGTAAGAAGGGGAATTTCAATGTACTGTAGTTTGTTTTGTAGACAGCCAAGTTAAAATACCTCCTGAATGAGTTTGACAGGATTAAATCTATGAAGCATAACATCGTGTTTACTTATTTCAGCTATTGTTTTGTTACTAGTCTGAAATAGTCATGCTTAGTGGATCACAAAGGTAAGTATACAAAATAAAAATTCTGCTCTTTACACATCTGAAGTACCTAAACTTTCAGGAGCTCACAGGCCTCCTCTATGTAAAAGTGCTAATAAAAATTTCAACATCCTTTAAAGGTGTCGGAAACTATAAAGATGTCAGATTTCTGATCCCTTGAAGTGTCCAACTAAAAGAAAAGTTTTCTTTCCTTTTTTCTTCTAGTTACATTTTTTCTTCATTGTCTTAGCAAATTCTGGTTATACCTCATCCTTGGAGAATGCTAAGATATAGGACATTCTCTTTCCCCATCCAATCTCATACAGAAGAGGCTTGTCGCATACATTCTCGCAAGGATCACAATGAAGCCACCTCTTCTGAGCTGAAGAATATACCTCTGTCCAGACATGATCTGCAGTAGAGGAGAAGAGAGGACCACTGAATTGCATCCATAGCTCTAATTGTCCTTTTCAACTGGCAGTTTATTTCAGCAGCTCTGAGCTTCCAGCTTAAACATTCTGGCCTCTTGTGCTGCAGTGTCATGAAGTTTCATTTATAACTATCTGGAGATTTTTCCCCTTTTTATATTCCCAATATCACTTAACTCAGTTAGGAATCTTATAATCATGAATACTACATCAGGCAAGTAGGTGTCACTGAAGCAGCCTTACCACAGGTTAAAACAAACACATTTTTAGAATGTAAATACCTGTCGAGTCCCAGATAAATCTTGCTTCAAAGCCCAGAGCTCTGCAGCACAGAGTGAAGCAATTAGCCCACTCTCCACAGCGCCCTCTTTTAGTTTCCAGAAGTTTCTCTGGATCATTATACCTGAGAGTAAAATAAAATGCAATATGTTTTGCATAGCTGGTAGAATTTATTTAGATATCAAAAGTTTTGTGTTTTTATACTTTTCCATGTCAGGCTGCCTTACACAACTACTTCATTTTTCCTCTGAGCAACTGTTAGCTGAGGAGCATTAATTTCAAGCTGCAAAGTTCCCTACATCTTGTCTTCTGGATGATGCAGGATTCATGGCTGGATTGCAATACTGTGCCATATACATTTACAGATCACCCATTTTTACTAGCATAATCTCAACAATAAGTAGGATTTAGCTCCAATTTCAGAGAAATGGGAAGCAAGACAATTAACTACAAACAAGGGAAAAAAAAGCAAGAATAAAAGGGGAAAGGACATTAAGGGGCAAATTCTATAAACGGCATCCCGATTTTAGGTGGCCTACTGCTGTCTAACCACCAATCGAGACACATGCTTAAAAAATAAAATCATCCCGGACAGGCTGCCTACATTGTAGGCACCTCCGTGAACCTAGGGAGGTGTGTAAGGTTGCATAAGCTCATCTAAGGCTAGGCATGGTTTCACCTAGAAGTGGCCTTAGGCCTACATTTCAAGCAGCCGCAGCTGATAAGCTTATCACAGCAAGAGATCTCCCTGCTCAATCCCTCCTGATAGAACCCCCCATCCCCGCATAGATCACCAGCAAGAGGGATGCCCAGTCCTTCCTGCCGTACACACCTCCCTCGTCACCATCATCAACAGGAGGGATGCCCCATGAAGGTGTGGCCTAAGGGATCTGACCAATCGGAATCTTAGGCATCCCAGAATGCACTGCGAGAGAGGCCTAAGATTCCGGTTGGCCAATCAGGGCCTTAGGCCCCTCCCCAGTGCATCCCATGATGCACCCTGAAGGGGCAGGCTCGCCATTATAGTGAAGGCGGGCAAGCCGACTGGAGGCAAGAAGGTTGTCTCTGGCCGGCCATCTCAATAAGGTACGGGGGTTCAGGTGGGGGGATCCGGGTGGGCTACTTTTCGGGATGGGGGGTTCCAGCAGGAGGGACTGGGCATCTCTCCTGTCAGCGATCTTTGGGGGGGGGGGGTGTTCCAGCAGGAGGGACTGCGCATCCCTTCTGCCGACAATCTTTGCGGAGGGGTGGGGGTTGTTCGGCAGGAGGAATTGGGTATCCCTCTTGCCGACAATCTTTGCATGGATGTGGGGTGGTTCCGGCAGGAGGGATTGGGCATCCCTCCTGCCGGTAGTCTTCATGGGGGGGGAAGATGGGTTGCTGAGGCCGCTAAACTGATTGTGGCAGGGAGATTCCCTTGCTGCGGTCAGCTCTAACCGATTCTCTAACCGGTGCCTGTAACATGGGCACCAGTTAGAGAGTTGTGGTGGTTAGGAGGCATAGGACGATTCTGTATAGGCCATCTGTGTGCTATTCTCAAAAGCCGCTTAGGCAGCTTCTGAGACCTGGCACCCTATACAGAATCCATGCCTAAGTGCCCAATATTCAAAGGGCTCATGTTCCTACCTTTGAGAGTCATGCTCATAAATTAGCTCCTCTGAAAATTTACTAGTGTTGAGTGCATAAATTTTTACTAAAAATTTCACTAAACTCTTATATATAGGAGCATATAAAGTGTATAGCAAAAGGGGCAGACTTGAGTGGGAGAAAGGTTAGGAGCTTAGCCTTTCCTCCAACCCCCGCCCCTCTTGCGAATCCAGCATCTCTCTTCCTTCCAGCCACAGCCCCCACGGGTCCAGCACCTCTCTGCTTTCCCTCCACTAGCCCCCCTCCCACGGGTCTAGCTCCTCTCTGCTTTCTCTCCAACAGCCCCCCATGGTCCAGAACATTGCTTCCTTCCCTCCAGCCCCCCTGAGGGTCCAGCACCTCTCTTCCTTCCCTCCATCCAGTTCCTCCCTGCAGGTCCATTACTTCCTTTCTCCTTCCTTTACTCCTTGCACAATGCTTCTATCTTCCTTCACTGATGCATCCGACACAGCGATTCCCACAGGTCTGCTCCAAGGCCTTATCTCTGCCAAGTACTGCCTTCGCAAAACAGGAAGTTGCATTAGAAGGTGGGACCAAGCAGAGGGAAGGCCCCAGAGCAGTTCTGTGGGAAATAGCTGTTGATGTTATGCAGATACTATGTCTGAGTGAACATATTGTACATGCATAACTCAGTAAAATAGTAAATATTGTCAGATAAAGAATCAAAGAGACCTATTTAGTCTTTTTAGATTAGACATCACCTTTGTAAATATGTCCCCAAAATTTCTAAATGTAATCCAAACAACTCCCTTACTACCTGTGTCCTCCATCCCACTTTCCAAATCACTTGTAATCAAAATCCATCAGAATAGTGGCTTTCCAATACTTTATGGAGCCAGGATGCCATCAGATGACTTTTTTTTAAGAGCACTTTATTTTAGAGCTGTAACTGCTGCTCTGTTCAAGTTACCACCATACTTTCTTGAGGCTGTAGTGCAGTGCAATTGTTCCCTTGCTTCTGGAGGACTGATGCAATTTGCTTTGTAGGACTATAACTGCCACTCCATACAGATTAGCCCCCCTCCTTGCTTCATTTCAATATTTTTGACACTATAGATTCAGTGTATTTAACCTGCAATGCTTTAAATTCAGTTACTTATATTGTACCTCTATCACCCTCCATGAGAAGGACATTCTAAAGAGCCACCACTCTTCTGATCTTTTTTAATCTTTCCCCTTCCAAATCCCATTCAAACCCCTCCCCCATCAAGGAACCTCTCTTCCTACAACAGGTAGAAGTAAATGCAAATTACACTATGTACATACTTTTATCCACATGTAAGGAAGATGATTTTTATAAAAGTTTAAAGTGTACAATACCATTTTACTTACAGAAATGGCCTTGAAAATTATCCCCCGAGCGTAATTTTATAGGGTGGGGCAATTACTTTAAGCAGGAGAGTAAGTGCCCACTTAAATGCAATTTTCTGAAGACATATGGGCCCTTATGGGGGCAGTTCTATAACTAGGCACCCTATGCTGCGTGGGGAGTGCCTATTCTATAATAGCATCTAGGCACTTGGATTCCATTTAAAAATATTACAATAAAATCACAGTGGCAGACATAAATCTAATCTAATCTTCAGTTTATACACCGGATCATCTCCCAACGGAGTTCGACTCGCTTCACATATAATTAAGACTAGAGTACATAGTAAGAGGAACATGAGAGAAGTAAGAGCTATAGGATTATCATTTCGTTGATATTATAGTTAAGCCGTTTAAATATTGCGAGAACAACAAAGTTTTCAGGGCTTTACAAAATAGTTGTAGCTGGCCTATCAGTCTAATAGAGTCAGGAAGTCCATTCAAGATCTCTATTAACTTGAAGACAAAAGATTGACTAAGCTTCCCAGCAGACTTGATTCCCTTAAAGGAAGGGAAAGATGGTTTATATCTCTGTGTATTCCTCAAATGAGGAGGTCTAAAGGTATTCTAACATAAGGGGACTAAAGGGTCATATATTCCACAGAGAAGCTTGAAGATTATGCATGCACATTTAAACTGGATCCTAAAGTGGACTGGGAGCCAGTGAAGCTTTCTCAGAGGGGACACATGATCATACTTGAGTTTCCCAAAAATAAGCTTAGCTGCCATATTTTGTATTAACTGAAGTCTTCTGTTAGTTAACGGTATTCTGTTAGTTGTGCATAAAGGGGCAGCCCTGCCTATACCCTTCCTATGTTCCATCTACTTGTTTATCCCCTTGCAGTTACATATAAGTATGCCCTTACCGAATAGCAGAGTATACTTAGGCATATAAGGACTGTGTAACTGCATGTGCACACAGTTATAGAACTGCCTTTCATAAGTCTTTAAAAACTATTAATCTAAGTGGCAGAGAAAGCTACTGGAAATGTCTGTATATAGATTAGCATATTTTATAATCTATATGAACCCCTATGAACTCTGCTCATGTTCTGCCCAAATTCTGCCCCTGTACCACTGACTAGTAAAGTATGCACAATCATATCATACATAATGCATAGTTTTATACCGATCAATATTTTATAAAAGTTTTTTTACCCATGTATATTATCCCCCTTTTATCAAGCTGTACTAGAAGTTTTTAGCAGGACAGCGAGGTAAGTGCTCCGGCACATAGAACATAAGTAGTGCCTCTGCTGGGTCAGACCAGAGGTCCATCCCGCCCAGCAGTCCGCCCCCGCGGCGGCCCAACAGGTCATGACCTGCCTTAATCACCAGAAGGGGCCCCCTTGCTCCCTAGGTTTCTCATCGAAGTCCTATCTTCCCATCAATGTCCTAACCCTCCGGCCTTGCACCTGCACGACCTGGTGAGCTGTCTATACTTATGCAACACCCCAGCACCTCCCTCAGTACCCCACGATCCCCTTTTCCCTCAGGAATCTGTCCAATCCCTGTTTGAATCCCTGTACTGTACTCTGCCGGATCACTTCCTCCGGGAGCGCATTCCATTTGTCCACGACCCTTTGGGTGAAGAAAAACTTCCTTGCATTTGATTTGAACCTATCTCCCTTCAGTTTCTCTGAGTGCCCCCTTGTACCTGTCGTCCCTTTTAGTCTGAAGAACCTGTCCCTGTCCACCCTCTCTATGCCCCTAAGTATTTTGAAGGTCTCTATCATATCCCCCCTGAGCCTCCTTTTTTCCAGAGAGAAGAGCCCCAGTTTATCCAGCCTCTCAGCATATGGGAAGTTTTCCAGCCCTCTTACCAGTTTTGTTGCCCTCCTTTGGACTCTCTCAAGAACTGCCATGTCCTTCTTGAGGTGCGGCGACCAATATTGAACGCAGTATTCCAGATGTGGGCGCACCATCGCTCGATACAGCGGCATGATGACTTCCCGCGTCCTGGTTGATATGCCCCTCTTGATGATGCCCAGCATCCTGTTGGCTTTCTTCGAGGCTGCTGCACACTGTGCGGATGGTTTCATGGATGGATCCACTAGCACACCCAAGTCTCTCTCAAGTCCTGTGTCTTCCAGCAATCTCCCCCCCATTTTATACTCGAACAACGGGTTCTTTTTCCCTATGTGCATGACCTTGCATTTATCTACGTTAAAGCGCATTTGCCATTTGTTTGCCCAGTCCTCCAGCTTATCGAGGTCCCTTTGCAGTTCCTCACACTCCTCCCTGGTCCTAACTCTGGCGCAGAGCTTGGTATCGTCTGCAAATTTTATAACCTCACACTTTGCCTCCGTTTCCAGGTCATTGATAAATATGTTGAAGAGTAGCGGCCCCAGCACCGATCCCTGCGGCACACCGCTCGTGACTCCCCGCCAGTCAGAATATTGGCCCTTTACTCCGACCCTCTGTAGGAATTCTATGAGCGTCAGAGCCTTTACCGCACTGGCTTGCACTAAAAACATCAAGTGCAGTTTGATAAAAGGGATCCTTAGTGTTTATGTACAAAATCTAAAATAATAAAACGCTAGCCGCGCATGCGCACTCAGACCTGCGTGATCTGTAATCCCTGTTCCGTGAGATGTAGGTCCGTGGCTTTGCAGGAGTGCGCATGCTCGGGTCCCCAGCCACTCCCCTCCTCCCGTCCTCACTCACCATGGAAGCCAGGCAAGCTCTCTCCCTGCCCGTGTCCTCAGTAGAGAACACACCTCCCGCCCTAACTCGCCGCTGCCGCCGCCGTTGCTGCTGCTGATCCTCCTGTAAAGAGCAGCCTGCGATGGTGTCCGGCTTTAGCGAACCTCGCAGGCCGCTCTTCAACCTTGGTAGCACGTTCCCTCTGACGCACGGGATCGCGTCAGAGGGAACGTGCTACCAAGTTGGAGAGCGGCCTGCGAGGTTCGCTAAAGCCGGACACCATCGCAGGCTGCTCTTTACATGAAGATCAGCCACCACGGGAAAAGCCGCCGAAAAAAAAAACTTCAGTCACAGCAGGCCAGCCCGCAGGAAGGGAAGGAGGAGGGGCTGAACGGAGCAGGGCAGCTCACGGTAAGAGAAGGGAATGGAGGGTGGGGGAAAATGCTGCTACTGCTTCAGAAGGGACCTGGAGGGGAAGGGAAATACCGCTGCTGCTTCTGCAAAGGAAAGTAGGGGGGGGGGAGAGAAGGGAATGGGGAGTGAGTGGGGGAAAATGCTGCTTCTGCAAAGGAAAGTGGGGGGGAGAGAAGGGAATGGGGGGTGTGGGGGAATGCTGCTACTACTTCACAGGGACCTGGAGGGGAAGGGAAATATCACTGCTGCTTCTGCAAAGGAAAGTGGGGGGGGGAGAAGGGAATGGGGGGTGGGTGGGGGAAAATGCTGCTACTACTTCACAGGGATCTGGAGGGGAAGGGAAATATCACTGCTGCTTCTGCAAAGGAAAGTGGTGGGGGGAGAGAAGGGAATGGGGAGTGGGGGAAAATGCTGCTACTACTTCACAGGGACCTGGAGGGGAAGGAAAATATCACTGCTGCTTCTGCAAAGAAAAGTGGGGGGGAGAGAAGGGAATGGGGGGGGGGAAATGCTGCTACTACTTCACAGGGACTTGGAGGGGAAGGGAAATATCACTGCTGCTTCTGCAAAGGAAAGTGGGGTGGTGGAAGACAGACAGAAAGACAGACAGACAAAGGGTGCCAGGGAGAGAAAGAGAAAAATAGCAGGAGGGAGAGAGACAGAAAGAAAGGAAGAAAGAGACAGGAGCAGGGAGAGAGACATAAATAAAGAAAGACAGACAGGTATATATTCTAGCACCCGTTAATGTAACGGGCTTAAACACTAGTTGATTTATAAAATTACTGTCAGGGTCTAGCACTCAAATATGAATTAAGTGATAAAATACTTGCCTTGGAAATCTATTGCTGAGCTGACACGTGTTACAGTAATGATCTTCCACTCGATTAGCTCCCCAATTCAGATCATCTGCAGAAGGGGATAACCCTGCCCTAGACTGGGTCTCTCCTGCACACCTGCTGCATAGGAGATTGTTAACCCATTGAAAAAAATCACTTTTAAACCAATGCAAGAGTTCTAGCAACAGGAAATCCTCCAGGTTTACATTTGTATCTGTAAGAAAATGAAAAGAAACTGACATATAACAGGGAAAACAAAGAATTGGAAACTCTAGTACTCCGTATTTTAATATCAACTCTCATATACTATAGGCAGTCTAAAGGCAAAGACAAAGATCTCAAATTTACAAAAAAGTATATACTTTCAAGGCAGGGATTATAATTCTACGAAGCAAATGAACTTGGAGGAAATGTCAGCATAAATGAGGAGCACAAGAAAGGCTGAAGAAGAAAAGCAACACAGCATGTGTTACAGTGCAGCCTACAAAAGAGCTGATGCAATAATTCTGTATAAACAATGACGACTATTTTAATTCAAGTAACAAAATAGGTCACACATTTGTATCCTCAATATGATTTTAACAGCACAAACAGGGTATGGATTTGGCCTGGGGTGTGGAAAAGGTTGTCTTGTCTTTGGCAGCTGGAGTAAGGAGTACCTATCAATATTTCTTTGTCAGGTCCAGAGCAGAGATGACCTGGGCTTCTCTCAACTTCTCAATGAGCTCATCACCTCTTGGCATGGGATATGCTTCCAACCTGGAGACAGCATTCACTTTCCGAAAACAGATACAAAACCAGATGCTCCCATCTGGTTTTGGCACTATCACGATGGGAGAAGACCATTTACTTGTCAACTCCTTGATAACACCTAGCTCCAGCATGTCAGAAACTTCTTTTGCCACAGTCTGCTGCTGAGCTGCTAGGATATAACAGGGCTGTTGCTGGACTACCACTCCCAGCTAAGTGATAAATAATGTCATCAGTTGCAAGGTGAGTTTGTCCTGGCTTCCCTGAAAATACATCTTGGTTTTGCTTTACCAAGTGTTCCAACTCAACTCTCTGTGGAAGAAAAAGCTGATCATTAAAGGGAACTTGTAGGGATCCTGATCTCTGGGCCAAAGGCATCCATCTGGACTAATACTGCAGTTATCAGGATCCATTTCTTTAATAGATTGACATGGAAGACATTTGCCCTATCTCTCGTTGGGTTGGGCCACCTTATAGTTAACCGGTCCAGTCTTCTCTACTATTTCATATGATCCCTGCCCAGTATTCTCCCTAGGGCCTTTTAGCTGGGCGGTCCGCCCAGCTAATTTAGACGAGTGCCCGGCTATCATCTGCTGCTGCTGCTGAACATTAAAAAAAACCCCAAAAAAACGGTTTGGAGATTTCAGCCCAGAGCGAACTTATGCTCCGGGGCTCTAACGTGTGCGTGCCGGCTTCCCTTCTCTTCCCTCCGAAACCGGAAGTTATGTCCGGGGGGAAGGGGGGAGAAGGGAAGCCGGCACGCACATGTTGAGAGCCCTGAAGCAAGCGTTCGCTACAGGCTAAGGCGGGAGGCAGGTTAGTGAAGCATTTGCTCTTCTTGCTGCCAGGTCCTGCCTACTTTCTGTTTCTGCAAAGGCAGGACCCGGCAGCATTTCCCTCAATAGGTCGATCGCGATCTTGGGCCGATCAGCCTTCCTCTCCCTGACAGCAGAAATGATGTCGGAGAGAGGAATGCTGGTCGGCTGAAGCAGGAGAGCTTGGGGCAGCAGCAGCTTTCGGGCCTGTTATTGGTGGCGGTTTGGGGCCTGTTATTGGTGGCAGTTTGGGTCCTGTTTCCCGATGGCAGTGGCTTGGGGGAGGGCAGGGAGAAAGAAAGAAAGAAAAAGGGCAGGCAGGGAGACAGAAGGAAAGAAGAGAAACTGAAATAAAAGAAAGGGAGGCAGAGAGAAAGAAAGGGCAGGGAGAGAGGAAGGAAAAGTTGGGGGAGGGAATGAGGTCTGGAGGAGAGGAAGCATACAGGCTAAAAGAAGGGAAGAAAGATTGGATGCACAGTCAGAAGAAGAAAGTGCAACCAGAGACTCATGAAATCACCAGACAAGGAGGAAAAATTATTTTATTTTAAATTTAGTGATCAAAATGTGTCTGAATTTATATCTGCTGTCTATATTTTACACTAAGGTCCCCTTTTACTAAACCGCAAGGAGCCTATGAGCGTCAAGAGCAGCGCTGGGCATTCAGCGCAGCTCCCTGCGCTAAAAACTGCTTTCGTGGTTTAGTAAAAAGGGAGGGGGTATATTTGTCTATTTTTGTATGGTTGTTACTGAGGTGACAGTGCATAGAGTCATCTGCTTTGACCTCTTTGAAAAACCCTGGAATAGGAATGATAATTAACATTTTTTATGCGTACAGTGTGCTTTGTGGTTTTTTTTTTATTTTATTGTTGGTAGATCATTTTGACTTGGTCATTTTAAAAGTAGCTCGCAAGCCCAAAAAGTGTGGGCACCCCTGCTCTAGAACATCGCTCCTTAGTTTTATCAAGTGGTGCAGTGAGGGGCCAGCACTTTACATCTTATCACCTCATTCTTTCTTTTTTTCTCCTCATGTACAGCACGGTTCTTTATTCTAAGCAGCTCTGGCACTAACAGTATTACGGGTGCCTTATGCTACTTTCACTACCACTTGCAGTCAGGTTCGGCATTTTATCATGGTTTTGGTTTTTTATTTAGTTTTTCACCAGTATTTTCATTTATTTATTAAAGCAGCCTGTTTTAACAGCCTGATGCCCCTCCCCTATCAGTGTGCTGACACTTTTTTGGTGCCTCTTTCAACAGATCAAATATCATAGCCCTA
The DNA here is from genome assembly GCF_902459505.1 of Geotrypetes seraphini. Lineage (NCBI taxonomy): Eukaryota > Metazoa > Chordata > Amphibia > Gymnophiona > Dermophiidae > Geotrypetes > Geotrypetes seraphini. The sequence continues at coordinate 326,450,747 of NC_047085.1, read as the reverse complement.
CTGTCGCGTGTTCACATTTATTCTGCGTACGAGTGTATCTCATCAGTGCAGAGACCTTTTTGTTAAGTCCATTTTACTCTCCCTTTTTCACTTTCCAGAGTGCTGTGGTTTTATTCTTTGGTTTTAATAGAAGCTCATTTGAACAATAATTTAGATCTTTCCCAGGTTTCACTTTTCATCTTCCCGGTCTTTTCTGGTTTCCTTTCTATAGTCTGCTTTTCGTCTGGAGTCTTTTGAATTTAGAATTACATTTTATGACATATTTTTGTGGTTATAATTGTATGACATGTCTAAATCGGTCAAGTTACCCATTCTTTTTATTATTTTTTGTCCCCTCATACAGTGGCAGACCGCCCCGGGTGCCAGCCTTAGGGGGGTACACAGCCGGATGGATCCAGAACCTTCCGAGCTGCTCTAAATGGCACCTGCACTTCAGCGCGGCTGCCGTACTTATTCCGAAGCAGAATCGGCAGCCACACTGAAGTGCAGGAAGGTCCTACGATGACTGCATTTGCCGCCTCTGCCTCCGGAAGACGTAAGTGGCGTCGGAAGGGGTGGACTGGCAGCTGCAGTCATTGCGGAACCTTGCCACAACTCCCTGCGTCTGCCGGCCCACCCCCTCCAACATCACTTACATCTTCCAGAGGCAGAGGCAACAGAAGCAGTCATCATGGGACCTTGCTGGTTTGGAGGGAGAGAGGAGTATAGAAGGGTGGTAGAGGGAGAAAAAGGGGGTCAGGGTGGTATGGAATGGTGGTGGAGGGAGAGAAAGGGGGCAGATGCTGATGGAATTGGTGTTCAGGGAAAGGAGAGAGAGACATAAGGGGGAAGGACACTGGATGGAATTGGTTTGGAGGGAAAGAAAGGGGGCAGATGCTGATGGAAATGGGAGGAAGGGAGAGGAGAGAGTGAAATGCCAGACCATGGGCGTGTGGGAGATGGAAGGGAAGAACAGGAGAGAGATGCCAGACCATTGGAGGAGGGAAGGGAAGAAGATGGATGCCAGAATAATAGGGGTGAAGGGAGAGATGGAAGGGGAATACAAGGAGAGAAGATGCCATATAGAAGGGGCAGAGAGAGGGTACACTGGATGAAAGGAAGAGAGTGACAAGACTATAAGGAAAGCAGAAACCAGAGAAGACAATGTAGAAAAAAATTATATTTATTTTTTTGCTTTAGGGGAGATGCATCGCTGTTTCTGTGGTGTTGTATTGTATACAGAGTCCAGCTTCTTGGTGGTTCAATTTAACCTTTGTCTACGTTTTTCTATTTTATCCCCCTTTTACAAAACTGTAGAGCATTTTTTTAGCACCGGCCATGGTGGTAATTGCTCAGAGTTCTATGAGAGTCTGAGCTGTTACCAACATGGCTAAAAACCACATTATAGTTTTGTAAAAGGGAGAGGGGTTAGTTTGTGATTACATATTCCATACTAGGCGAAGGTGTTTTCTGTGTTCGAAAGACATGGTTTTCAGTTAGGATTGACTGTGTAGGATTGATCTGTACTAGACTGGCTTGTTTAGTTTTACAATGGGTGTATTGTTGTACTGCTCACTGCAGTATGTAAGATGCTGCCTTTTCCTAGGTACACTCTGTGATGTGTGGATTGTTACTAAAAATCATGTTTTTCATACAGATGGGGGGGTGTCAAAAAATGATGGGCCTCGGGTGTCACATATGCTAGGTACACCACTGCCTTCATAGTTTATATCTAATCCACAAGCCTGCTTTTAGGATCTACACGGTATATATCCCTCTGATTCATGACAATTTCATTTCTCATGTTATCTTATCCATTCTTTTTATTATACAACTGCCCAGATAAGCATCATTCTTTGACGTGATTGGACCTTGAAAACTAATGGCAACAGTGTTTTCCCCAGAAGTTTTTTCCAGCCATGAAAAACATTTGCTGCATTTAGTGTGCCACAAAAAACATTTGCTCCGTTTAGTGTGCCGGAGTTAAAAAAGTTTGAGAGACGCTGCTCTATACCATTTGAAAGAGGGCAAATATCTAATTATTCACTTCTAGAATTGGATACTTCTTAAATTTAATAAAAAATTATGGAACAAGTGTCAAACCTTAAGAAAGGCTGCCATATTGAGCATTGGAAAATAACTAATAATAATTAACTAATACAAATAGTACACATTTAGGGCTCATTTTATTAAGCTGCGCTAGCGGTTTTACCATGCGCTTAGCTCGCGCAGAATTGCCACACGTGCTAGACGCTAATGCCAGCATTGAGCTGGCGTTAGTTCTAACCGTGTAGCGCAGCAATTCTGCACGCGCTAAAAACGCTATTGCAGTTTAGTAAAAGGAGCCCTTAATTTTCCCCACCATCAAATTTCCCCGTCCCGCCCCACCCGGCTACTTTTTCATGCCACCCGGCTGGAAAAAATTTCTGGGGAGAACACTGCCTGCCACTTACATAATAGCTTGCTTTAGGAAGATGGAAGAAGGACCAAGACTCTGTCTCCTGGCTGGAAGGCTTTCTGCACAGCTTTCTGGTTGTAGGATTGGCTTGCCCCACCTGAGCCTTCTTCAAACAGAGTTTGGCTGCTTCCCCGGCCTTCTTCAGTCTCTCCTGCATGGTGAGTACATAGTTGACCAGATTCCTCCCCGACTGAGCTCTTCTTCCCAGGCTTTTTGAACCACATCCAGGATTCCTCTCAGCCTCCGCCCATATAACAACTCAAATGGAGAAAACCCCATTAAGCTCTAGGGCACTGCACATTTAGAACTACAAAGTGCAGCTCTGGTGGAATAAACAGGAAATAATACCACATGGCTTACAAATATATAAGGCCAACTATGTTTAAAGATGATACGAAGTTTGTGAAGCAATGGAACTTGATCTTAAATCGTTGCTCCTACAGATATGGCAGATACAGAAAGGTATTGTGATGGGTTATTACAGTCCTGCAAAGATGACCAGAATATTGAGGTTCAGTTGCAGGATATGAAATTGGAGAGATTTATGTATGATTTGAAACAACAGAAGATCAAAATTTCCATCGGGATGAGCATGGTTACAAAGTAGGTTATGTTTACCCATGGTTGAAGAAAGACTCTGAAATCCAGACCGATAAGATGGTTAAATTTCCTTATACCTTGGGAAGTTGAAGTAGTGGTGATGACAGTAAACTGGGTAGTGTGGATGACTCATTGGATGGGGATCAAAGAGGTCTGAAAAGCGAATGGACACCTCAGGACAGAGGGGCCAGGAAACCCCCATTGAGACCCAACACACAGTTTCAACAACGTGCACACCAGCAGTGGTGAATATGCCAGCAAAATTTGAAGTAAAAAAAAGTATTTAGTTATATGATAAGAGATAATATTACCTTGGTCTATTCTTGTGGCTTGGGCAAGCTTCTGTTGAGCTCTCTTTTTCAGTTCTTGGACAGGGATAACAGTTAATGCCTTTTCCTTAAGAGCAGGATTTTCATATACCAACACATGTTCAAAGTTTGACTGAAGGGTTTTGAAGAACTTCATTTCAGATGCCTGCTGTGAAGACATAGCCATTTATGTGCAATGACAACAGACCTCCAGAGCAGATTTTAAACCATCAAATTCAGAAGCCAAACCCATCATTATCTAATTCACCTGAAGTTTATCAGTAGAACTGCTATTACCAGTATGGATTATTTGTCTCCAGTTTAGAAGTGCTTGAAAGCACAGTTACTTACCGTAACAGGTGTTATCCAGGGACAGCAGGCAGATATTCTCTACATGTGGGTGACGTCACCGACGGAGCCCCCTAGCGGACGTTTTCGCAAGCAGTCTTGCTTGAAGACCTTCAAGCTTGCGATTGGACCGCCCGACCTCAGGCATGCGTCTCCTCAGCATGGCCTCAGTTCAGATAGCTAGCAAAGAAGCCAACCACGGGGAAGTGGGTGGGTTGTGAGAATATCTACCTGCTGTCCCTGGATAACACCTGTTACGGTAATTAATTGTGCTTTATCCCAGGACAAGCAGGCAGCATATTCTCTACATGTGGGTGACCTCCAAGCTAACCAGAATGGGATGGAGGGAGAGTTGGCAATTTAGGAGAACAGATTTTGCAAAACGAACTGGCCAAAATGGCCATCACGCCTGGAGAAAGCACCCAGACAGTAGTGCGAGGTAAACGTATGAACCGAGGATCAAATGGCAGCCTTACAGATTTCCTCAATCGGAGTCGAGCGGAGGAAAACAACAGACACCGCCAATGCTCTGACCTTGTGGCCTGTGATTCGACCCGGCAGAGAGAGACCAGTCTGAGCGTAACAGAAAGAGGTACAAGCGGCCAACCAGTTAGAAATGGTCCGCTTAGAAACCGACCCAAGCGATTAGGATCGAACGAGAGGAACAGCTGGGGAGCAGAACGATGAGGATTCAAGTAGAAGGCCAGCGCACACTTACAATCAAGAGAATGCAGAGCCACTTCTCAAGGTTGAGAATGAGACTTCGGAAAAAACACAGGAAGAACAATGGATTGGTTGATGTGAAACTCAGAAACAACCTTAGGCAAGAACTTAGGATGGGTACGGAGAACCACCTTATCACGATGGAAGACAGTGAAAGGTGGGTCCGCTACCAAGGCTTGAAACTCACTGACCCGACGGGCAGAAGTGAGAGCAATAAGAAACACAACCTTACAAGTAAGATACTTCAAGTGAGCCCGCACTAGCGGCTCGAACAGGGGTTTCATCAAGCGAGCAAGGACCACGTTAAGATCCCAAACCACCAGGAGAGGTTTAAGGGGCGGATGAATGTGGAAAAGGCCTTTCATGAAGCTTGAAACCACAGGATGAACAGAGATAGGCTTCCCATCAATCGGCTTATGAAAAGTAGCAATGGCACTAAGGTGGACTTGAACCGAAGAGGACTTGAGTCCAGCGCCAAGGGTAACAGATAATCCAGGACAGCAGATATGGAGGCAGATAGCGGCTCCAGCTGCTGAGTAGCACACCAGGCAGAAAAGCGGGTCCACTTCTGATGGTAACATTGGTGAGTGGACTCCTTCTGAGGTGCCTCCAGGACGTCCAGCACAGGCTTGGAGAACTGGAACTAGGGCATTAAGTCTTGAGAAACCAAGCGGTTAAGTGCAGAGACTGTAGGTTGGGATGAAGTAGAGAACCTCGACTCTGTGTAAGCAGAGAAGGAAAAACAGGCAGAAGAAGAGGCTCCCTGGAACTGAGTTGCAACAGAAGGGAGAACCACGGCTGTTGGGGCCACCAAGGAGCTATCAGAATCATGGTGGCACGCGTGGACTTGAGCCTGACGAGAGTCTTCAGAATCGGAGGGAATGGAGGGAACGCATACAGAAACAGATTCGTCCAATCCAGCAGAAATGCATCTGCCTCGAGCCTGAGAGGGGTGTAAACCCTGGAGCAGAAGTGGGGCAACTTGTGATTGAGGGGGGACACAAACAGATCAACATCCGGAGTCCCCCAACGAGCAAACACCTGCCCCAGGGTCAAGGAATGGATGGACCACTCATGAGGCTGCAGAAGACGACTCAACTTGTCTGCCAGACAATTGTGCTGGCTCTGAATGTAGACCGCTCGAAGGAATATGTTGCGGCGGATGTCCCAATCCCAGAGCCGCATCGCCTCTTGGCACAGGGACCCCATTTCTCCCTGTTTGTTGATATAATACATGGCGACCTGGTTGTCCGTGCGAACCAGCACCACTCGGTCACGAAGCAGGTGGCAAAAAGCATTCAGGGTGAGGAAAATTGCTCGAAGCTCCAGCAGATTGATGTGAAAAAGGCGGTTGTCACTGGACCAAGACCTTCCAGATGAGCCCCTCAAGCATAGGCCGACGAGTCTGTCGTGACGACCTTCTATGGAAGAGGGGCATGAAACAGAAAACCTCTGGAAAGATTGGAAGAGAGACTGATTCAACAAAGGAGTCACGACAATGAGTCGAGAGACAGGATCCCGATCCTGGATCCATTGGGACGCTAGAGTCCACTGAGGAATACGGAGGTGAAGTCTGGCAAAAGGAGTCACATGAACCGTGGAGGCCATGTGACCTAGTAGGACCATCAGGAGCCGAGCCGGGGCCGAGGATAGATGGGCCACCCTCTGGCATAAACGAACAAGGGCCTCCTGACGAGGCTGAGGCAAGAAGGAGCGGAGACGAACCATGTCCAGGACCGCTCCAATGAACTCTAGAGACTGGGACGGACAGAGGTGAGATCTGGGGAAGTTCACCTCGAAGCCGAGACTCTGAAGGAGCAAGATGGTTTGATTCGTTGCTCACATAACTTCGTGGCGAGTGGACACTTTGATCAACCAGTCGTCGAGGTAGGGAAACACCTGCAGCCACGGAGACGCAGGGCCACAGCTACCACTAGACATTTCGTGAAAACCCTCAGACAGGCCACCAGGCCGAAGGGAAGAAAACGATACTGGAGACGTAGGAAGGGTGAGCATTCTGAACCGTTTCCTGACCAGAAACTTGTTCAGAGCACGGAGGTCCAGGATTGGACGCAGATCCCTCGTCTTCTTGGGTACCAGAAAGTACCGGGAAAAAAATCCCATATTCCACTGGTCCGGAGGAACCTCCTCGACTGCCCGAAGGCAAAGGGCCCGAGCTTCCCACAGAAGGAGAGGCAGAAGGAAACTATCTTGGAGGAAGGTCCAGGGGTATGTGACTGAAGTGAAGGGAGTACTCCTCCCGGATGATGAAAAGCACCCAACTGTCTGTGGTAAGACTTTCCCACTGGGTATAGAAATGATGGAGACGACCCCCGATGGGGAGGGGAGAAGGCTCCAGGAGGAAGGGAGCCTGAAGGCTCAGACCGGAATTGTCAAAAAGACGGCCCAGGCTTCGCCGGAGCCGGCGGCTGGACCTTAGCTTGATGCTGCTGCTGCAGCCGCTTCGAAGAAGGCAGAGAGAACGCAGGAGTAGATTTCTGCGGATACCTCCGGGGAGGAAGTTAGTATTACCGAGTCGGAGGGGTCTTCGGCTTAAGTCTCACCAGAGAGGCAAAGGACCTTTCGTGTTCCGAGAGGTGCTTAGTGACCGCCTCTATGGAATCATCAAATAGCTCATGACCCACGCAAAGGAGATTGGCTAGACGATTCTGGAGATTCGGATCCATATCTACAATCCTTAGCCAAGCGAGGCGATGAATGGCGATCGCAAAGGCCGTGACCCTTGAGGACAACTCGAAGGCGTCGTAGGCCACCTGAAACATATAGAGGCGGAGCTGGGAGAGTGTCTCCTCGAGGAGCGAAACTCCTGACGTCGAAAATCTGGCACGTCCGCCTGGAACGAGCGGAGGGCTTCCACACAGAACCGGAGATAGGACGTGAAGATAAAGTTATAGTTGAGGACACTGTTCGCCATCATTGAGTTTTGATAAAGACGGCAACCAAACTTGTCCATCGTACGGCCCTCCCAGCCCGGAGGGACGGCTGCGTACACCTTCGAGGGGTTGGATTTCTTCAAGGAAGATTCAACCACCAAGGATTGGTGAGAAAGCTGAGAACTTTCAATCCCCTTGACCAGGATCGTCTGGTAACGGGACTCCAATTTGGAGGGAATAGCCAGGACCGCATAATGGGTCTCCAGATTCCGGACAATTGTTTGCCGGAGAACCTGGTGCAACGGCAAGCGCAGTGCCTCACGGGGCGGATGAGCAACACCCATTTCCGCCCGGAATTCCTGGGTATAACGGGACTCAGACTGGAGGTCCAGGTTCAAGGCCCTGCCCATGTCAGAAATGAAACGAGTAAAGGAGGAGTTTCGAGAAGAAGACTCATCCTCCTGAGGAGACCCCGAGCGAGATCTGGGGGCAGCAGAGAAAGAGGAAGAAATTTCCCTTGAATAGCATGCCAGAGCCTCAGAGATCGAGGAGGCTCGACTATCAACTCGGGGGCGTCGAGGAATGACCCCGCATAAGGTGGGTTGGGGAAGACCCCGGAGTCCGAGGGACCATTTTGTGGAGCCTCGGAGAAGACGGGGCAAAGGAAAATTCCTCCACCGGCTTCGAAGAAGACCCATGAGAGGCGGTCATGAGCCCCAATGGGGAATGCACACTAGAGTCCAAATCGAGGACAAGGGTGTGTCTGGAAGGTTTCGCGGTTGGAGACCTGCCCCGAAGGGGCGGAGAAGACCGCAGCTTTTTAGAAGAGGCAAGCCTCACCAAAGTAGCAGGCCCTTGTCATGGACCCCATAAAGTCACAGGCCCCGATTCCGGAGACAAAGAATCACTCGAGGGACTCCTGCGAGTCTTGCGGGCATGGCCCCGAGACACAAGTGAAGGACGCTCAGGCAGGTCAGACCGGGGCTGGGTCGAGACCGAGGTAAGAGGCATCGAGATCAGGACCATTTGGCTCACCACCGAGGAAAGCTGCGAGGTAAGGATAGCCTTAAGCATGTCCTCAAACATAGGCACTGAGACCAAAGGATGTTGGGTCATAGGTGCAGAAGTGCACTCCTTCGGGGACGACATCGAGGAAGAGTATTCCCTACGTGAGGAGGCATGCTTAGAATGAGGTCTCAAAGAGGCCGACGAGGCGACACTCGCATGAGACTCTGAGGTAGGCTTCTTTGCCGGCACACCTGAGGAGGAAAGAGGAGACTTACCCGAGGCCGGAGTAGCAGGAGGAGCCGAGGCCGGAGCCTTGGTCGAGGGGGACTTTGAGGCCGAGGACTTCGAGGCCTGTCCCGCAGGATCCATCGAGCCAAAAAGTTGGAGAATCTTGGTCATCCTCCAACGAAGAGCCCGCGGTTCAGAGTCGCACAATGCGGACACGACTCAGTGCGGAACTCTGCACCCAGGCACTCCACACACCAACGATGAGGATCGGTGATGGAGATAACCCGGATGCACTTAGTGCAGTTCTTGAACCCGGTGCGAGGCCAGGAATAAGAAAAAATACAGTCGCGGCCCCGCGAGGCCAGGCGGCCAGAGCAAGACCGGTGACCCGGTCAAAAAACACGAAGGAAAATAAGAAAATACGCGAGCACAGCGACTCAATAGAAAATAACAAAAAAGCCACAGTGCAAGAGGGACAACGAGATTGCGCGAAGCAAGGGAGCAGTGCTTCTGGCTCTGCGGAAAACATAGAACTGAGGCCACGCTGAGGAGACACATGCCCTAGGTCGGGCGGGAGGGGCTTCTAATCATTAAAGTATAAAAGAATCCCTCCCCACCCACCCCATCCATTAATAATAAACCAATTAGCAAATATCATATTTCCCAATCCCACCCTACCTATATCTTATATAATAACAAGGTGTTTAAGGTGTCTGATTATTAGAATATGTAATCAATGGCCCCCAAATCTTTTTAAAATTATGATAATTTCCTTGCTGTATAGCAAGCACTCTCTCCATTTTATAAATATGACAAACTGAATTCCACCAAAAGGTATAATTAAGTTTAGTACTCCCAGTACCTTTTTAAAATTCTGGCGCCCTCCCTCGCTGGACACAGCTGCCTCCGAGTTCTCTTCTCTTGCAGCAGAGCAGTGCACAAGGCTGCCTGCCTGGTCCTGCGCCGCTTCCCGTGAGAACTGACGCCAGCCCTCAGTCTTGTGGGAAGCGGCGCGGGACCAGGCAGGTGCGCCACTCTGCTGCAAGAGAAGAGGACTCGGAGGCAGCTGCATCCAATGAGGGAGGGTGCTAGATTTTAGAAAAAGGTACCCGGGGGGGGGGGGGGAGGGCTGCTTGCCTGCTGTTAGACCTGCCCTGTCCCAGCCTACCATTAGACCACCAGAGGGGGGGACAGGGCATAGGGCAGGTCTAGTGGCAGGATACACCATTTGGTTCAGAATTTTTTTTTCTTGGATTTTCCTCCTCTACATGTAGGTGTGTCTTATGGTCAGGTGCATCTTATAGAGCGAAAAATAGGTAAATAAAATACTATGTACCTCTTCAAATCCCATTTCGAACAAACACTGAACTGCTCCTCTGACGGGCAACAGTCTAGTGGAAAAAGATGGACTTCCAATTCTAATAGATCTGTATTTTTCCTCATTTGGACTTCTGGTGAAAAAAAAAGAAAACATATTAGTATATTACTGCAACAATCATAAGTAATCACACACACGTATAGAAATAAATAGAATTTACAGAGTTTACTTCCTTCAGACACACTGGTGCATTTGTGGTGTGTTCAGAGCTCTGCTTCTACACTCTTTGCATCTTCCCCTCCAATCCACAAGCAGTCGGGATGCACATGTGCTTTGTGCTGATATTATGGGTCTCATTTTCAAAGCTCTTAGACACACAGGAGCTGAATCTATAAAGGGGCGTCCCAACTGTAGGCAGTTGTAGGCGTCCTATTACCGTCTGGCAGCCAATTAGGATGCACATTTTTAGAAAAAAGTTATCAGAGGCAGACGCCCAAGCTCACCCAAGGCTGGGTGTGGGCATGGTTTCACCCAGAAGTGGCCTTGGGCGATTTTAAGCAGCTCTAAGTGTTTCCCTAGAGCCTTGACAGACACCTGAAATGTAGGCTCATGTTATCTGCCAAGACTCTCGCTCCTTTAAGAGCGCGGAAGGATCATCCACTTTCCCAGCCAGCGCATCCTCAAGCGTCTCGACAAGCCTGAATGTCCACCCGGTAGTGACACACAAAATAATGTTTATTTATTGTTTATTCAAAGTATTTGATTAAACTCTTATCCAGCAGGGAAGACTAAACTGCAGCCTTACAGATATCCACTGGGGACACCAGGGAGGACTCAGCTCAGGAAGCCGCCTGACGCCAAGTGGAATGAGCTTTGAGAAAACCCGGAACTGATTTCTTCTGAAGAAGGTATGCCAAAGTGATAGTCTCTTTGATCCAGCTTGTGATCGAAGCCTTAGATGCACCTCCCCCCTTATGACTGCCCGCCAGGAGAATAAAAAGACAATGTGACCGTCTAAACTCCCGAGTCCATTTCGAATAAGTATGGAGGACTCTGTGGACATCCAACTTCTGCAACTGCCTCTGCTCTAAAGTACCCTCCCAACTACCCAAAACTGGAAGGGCAACAGTCTGATTCACAAGAAAAGGGGAAACGACCTTAGAAAGAAAACTCCAAGAAGGAAGCACGACAAGAAAAGGCTTGCAACTCCGACACGTGCCGAGCTGAGGAAATGGCTACAAGAAAAACACAGTCTTCAAAGTAAGGTGATCAGCTTCCCTGAGCGAACGAGACACTGGGCTCCCCAGCCGAGGAGACTGGTGTCCGTAAGAAGCACTGTCCACTGGAGCTGATCCAGACTCACCCCCTGAACCAGATTGGAGGACTGAAGCCACCAGCACAGACTACAAAAAATGAACCCAAAAGAGGAACTGGAGAGTCCAGCTCGTGAACCTACGGAGACCACCACTGAATAAGAGCATACTGAAGGGGGCATATGTAAGCCCGAGCCCACCAGACCACTTCCAATGAGGCTGCCATCGACCCCAAGAGCTGAAGAAACTCCTGCACTTGGAGACGAGAACCCATCAGGGAGTGAATCTGCGACTGCAACTTCTGCACTCGGGTCTCAGGAATGAACACCCTCCCCAGAGCGGTGCTGAATAGAATTTTGAGATACTCCAATCGTTGAAACGGAGTCAACCAACTCTTGGAAAGGCTAACCAGCGACTCAAAGACACGAGCTGCAATTTGGGAGCTCTCCTGAAAGGACTTTGCAAGAATAGACCAGTCATCCAGATAAGAATGAATCAAAATGTCCTCCTTGTGCAAGGTCGCCGTCACAATAACCTGGGTGAAAGTACGCAGGGCCATGGTCAGACCAAATGGAAGCAAACAGAATTGATAGTGCTTTCCCAAAATCATAAAGTGAAGGAATAGCTGATGTGAGTCCCAAATCAGGATAAGGTAGGCCTCAGTCAAATCTAGAAAAGTCAGAAATTACCCAGGCTGTAGCTGAAGAGTCTGACAAAATACCCCCTTTTTCCAAGAGGCCTGACAAGGGAAAGAGAGAAAAAGATCTGGCAAAGGTCGGTCGAACTCGAACGACCTCCAGGACCCACTGATCCATCATGATGTTGGTTCACCTCTGGTAAAACTCCTGTAAATGGACACCCACCTGAACTGGGGGAAGGACCCAAGCACTGTCACTGGGCAGGTCGAGCACAGGAGCACCCTGAAAGGACTACATTCACTGGAAAAAATGACTATGGGAGGAAGAATTGGGCATCCCTCCTTCTGGGGGACTTGTGGTGGGGGGCGACTGCTCAGCTGATCATGGCAGGGGGATTCCCTTGCTGCGATCAGCTAATGGAAAGGGATCAGGCACAATTCTCTAACCGGTGCCTGTGACATGAGCACCGGTTAGAGAATCTGACCAGTTAGGCGGGGTTGGGTGTCTGTCCTGAAAGACGCAATTTTATACAGGATGCTGGTGTGCGATTTTCAGCCGCTTCTTAGGCGGCTGGAGAAACTGGCCTCTTATACAGAATTTCCCCCCAATGGTCCATCTAGGCCAGTATCCTGTTTCCACAGTGGCCAATCCATGTCACAAGTACTTGGCAATAACCCCTCCCCCCCCCAATACAGTAGTATCAACATTCCAAGCTTTTCAGACAGTTTCAATTGGCTTCTAGATACCCCTGATAAAGCTATGTGGCCACACTAGTTAAGAAATACTACAAAAGTAGTTACAAACAGAAGTTTACAACAAGTAAGGAGGATTGTTGAAAATTCATATACAAGCTTTATTTACTAAGCATGAGATAATTACCAAGCACATAGGAACCCTGGAAGAACACGAATGAACAAAAAACTGTACACCAAAGATTTCATACCAGACACCCTTTTAGCCCCGCCCCTCTTGCAGCATGCACCAATATGTACAATCCCGCCACAAACAGAAGACCCAAGCTCATGCGCATGCCACTCTGCCTGAGAGCATTCGGTTTCGCTATCTCTTCCTGACCTTAACCTATGATGCACGCAGCGCTCTTCTCTTTCCCCGTGTCAACCTTTACCAGGTCGCCGCATGTATCATAACACAACCTGACCTCCTCTCCTGGTCGCTCGCTATGCTCTTTCACCTGAGTATATTGTCTGCATAGATGAGCAGCAGCTTGGAGGCATCACAGAACACGTCCCGGCTATTCTGGCAGAGCTCTCTCACTGCAGAAGAACGGGCTGCTGCCAACCCTCACACTTATAACCCAAATGAATGGGGCGCACCAATAAGAGCTCAGTTCTTGAGAAGAGCGTGCCAAGTGCGCCCCGGACAACTGAACAGCTGGCGCTAGTGGCCTAAGGCGCATGTCCGGAAGGTCACGGCTTGTCCTGGTGTCCGGATGTGAGGCACACTTCCGATAGTGTTCTTAAGGCAGGTTAGTGATGTTTCTATTGTCTTGGTATCAGTTTAGGAAGGTCCTGAATTTAGCCACAATAGTCTCTCTTTACTGCTCGCATAATCCAGAGAAGGCGGCTGCGCTTGAGTACTGTTGATGATTTGTGTTAGATACACTAATCAATTCCCGATAGACACAAAATGGGACTAAGTCTTTTATGTATCTGGTCCTAAAATAAATTAGTGCGAGTTGCAGTAGATGTTGAGAACTACAGTATAGCTCTCTCATTTTCAGGTCAGCGTGAGAGTTTTAGGATATAGAAGGGTGGATACTTTTTATATTTATTTTCACTCTGGGCTGATATGGCCCCAGTGGTTTCTAAACTGTTGGGACCTTAAAAGGAGTCATCAGTAATTTGAGTCACAAAAACAAGGGTACTCTTCCTCCCTCTGGAGCTCCACTGTGATTTATGCCTAGTAGTGACAGCCATCATGGAGCCTGTGAGTTAAGTGAATAATTCACAGGTCTTGACTTTGAAGCTGAGTTGAATGTGGTTCAGTATAGCTGGGATTATTTCAACCCTACTTTAGTGTGGGCTTAATATTAGACTGGAAACCTATGGGCAGTATGAAAGGCTGAGTAATGGCATACACAGGTTCTGGTGCTACCTAGGACTACTGTACTACTGCTTCTTCTTGGTGAATGGGAGGAGGATGTGGATGAGAGGCAGTGGAGGTTTGTTATTTTGCTTTCATCATATTCTGGAATAATATGAATTTTAAAATACTAAACAGTTCATATTGGATAAAATCTTTAGGATGCAGTGGAATAGCCCTTTTTATTTATTTAATTCTTTTCTATCCTGTTCTCCCTAACAAGCTCAGAAGGGAAATCCGCCTTATAAGCTTTCTGACACACTACCTAGTGTTGGGTGTTCCATTCATGTTGGAGTTATATACAAAATATTTAAAGCCTAACATCGGGGAGGGGGGGGGGGCGCTAGAGAGCCCGATCAATATGGAGGCTTGAGTCACAAGCTCCTGCCAACGGCCCCGCTAATTCTACATTTTCACTCACCTTCTACAAGAGAAATTGCGATATTCCTAGCTGACAGGATGCCTATGCCTAAGCAGGGTAAAATTGAGGCTGCTTTTGCCGGCACTTCTGATGCTAAACGGCCGAAACAAGATCCGCTGACCCCTACTAAGGGCGATGCGAGTAGGCCACATGTAGATCCTGAGCTTACGGTGTCGGATCAACTGCAGCTCATTTCTAACATGCTCTCGGAGAGTAAGGATGACATCAAGGATATTAAGCTCGAGATTAACGGAGAAAATGTCGGCGATGGATGCCAAAATGCTTCTTTTGGAACGGAAGAGTCAGCTCGTTGAGATCGCTACAAATCAAAAAATGGATCGGAGAGCCTTGCACGCGCTGGAGATCCAGCTGGAAGATCTCGGTAACCGCGGTCGCAGACATAACTTACGCATCAGTGGCTTAAATGAGGGGATTGAAGGCTTTGATGCTTGCAAATTTTTTGAAGATTGGCTCCCCAAAGTGTTATCCCTGAAATTCGACAGGGTCCTAGAGGTGGAGAGGGCCCACAGGGTACCGACCAAATCGCCTTCCGGATCACAGCGAGCGAGACCAGTGGTGATGAAGCTGCTCCGCTTCCCTCATGTGGCAATGATACTGACATAAGATGAAAACTCTCCGTAAAATTGACTGGCAGGGTCAAACTATCTACATCTCTGCTGATTACACTAAGGCCACAGCGGAGAAGCGCCTTAAGTTCTTGGCCTTGCGCCCTCGTCTGCGTGCTCGAGGCCCGCTTTGGTCTCTTAGCACCGGTGCGCTTTAAAATTACATACCAAAACAGAACCAAAACTTATACCGACCCTAAGGGGGTGGATCGCTTCCTGAGGGAGCAGGAAGAGTTGCAGCGCATGGATACCTGAATGCTTTTCAGTCTTTATCTCTACCCTGTTTTCTTCACTTTCGCTGCAATAGCGATGTGCAGCTCTGGCTGCTAGCCTTGTCCTGCTCATATCAGGGCTGTGAGTGAAATGTTGTACCAGTTGTATTTTCTGTATTTAACCAACATTGTTTTTTTTTTTTGCGGGGCTGTTGGGGGGGGGGGGGAGTTGACTTCGAACCTCCGTATTGTGGTGTCTCTTCCCCTCCATAGGCCTTCGGGTCGCCTTTTTGGTGGGATGATTACAAGGCTTTTGTCTTGTGGGTGAGTGAGGGTTTGGATGGCTTTAGGGTGGGTGGGGGGTGTACGTATGTGTGTATGTTTAGGGTTTTCCTATGTTTGATGTGGACTAGGCAGTTTTTCTTAGGTATCAGGACCGCTAAGCAGCGGGATGTCTGTGTGTGCGCTGTACAGTTTTTATTATTTTTCATGCAGGGGACTGTACATATTATATGATCTGATTGCTTCAAATGCCTGTCTGTAATGTATTATCTCTGAATATTAGGGGTTTGAATCACCCTATCAAGAGAAAGAAAATGCTGTTATTTTGCAAGCATCATTCTGCTCAGGTGGTCTTTCTGCAGGAAACCAAATTGAATGCAATTGAGTCTGCTAAATTGAAGAGAGACTGGGTCTCTCACTGTTTTTTCTCTCCCGCAGTTTCATCTAAAGATGGGGTGGATATTTTGCTGGCTAAGCATCTTCAGTATACCATCGTGCACTCCTCCCATGATTCTCTGGGTAGATGGGTTATGGTCACCCTTAACATTGTTTCTCAGCGGTATACCTTTTTTATGCTCTATGGCCCAATGTTGCTGACCAAGGGTTTTTTTCAGGCTTTAGCTAAAGAGCTGGCTTCTATCACTACCGACTATTTTATAGTGGGTGGTGACTGGAATCTGGTTCTTGATGCGCATCTGGACCGTAGATCTCAGTCTTCCTATCGACCTCCGAAAACAAACCAACTCTTGTTGAATATAATTCAGTCCTATGGACTGACTGATGTTTGGCGCCTCTTCCATCCTAAAGACCTTGAATACACATTTTGGTAAGAAGAAAAAAAAAAGTTTTAGATAGAATCAGGTTGGGCAGACAGGATGGACTATTTGGGTCTTTATCTTCCGTCATCTACTATGTTACTATGTAATTCAGTCTACCTTGAACCTCTGCCTGAACCACCAAGTAACAAACTGAAGAAAATATCTAAAACTAAGCATTGTGCCTCAACCTCACAGTCAGATTCTCAGTTGGGACAATCCTCTGCATATGGTATGGATAACGTGACCATTTATTTTTTCATCAAAATGGGACATCTATTAATATTCAGCCCCACCCCCAATCCCGCCTTAGCCCCGCCCCCAATTTCTTCCATTCATTTTTCATGTACACACACTATCTTATTAATTCATAATATTAAACATAAAATTAAAAAAAACACAAAGCACACTGTACGCAGAGAAAATGTTAAATCATTTACGAGTTTCGGGTTTCTTTCAAAGATGTCAAGGCAGATTACTTTAAAATATGTAATGTCACCTCAGTAACTATAGAAAAATAGACAAATATAGTGCAAAATATAGACAGCAGATATAAATTCTCAAAACGGACACATTTTGATCACTAAATTTAAAATAAAATCATTTTTCCTACCTTTGTCTGGTGATTTCATGAGTCTCTGGTTGCACTTCCTTCTGACTGCATCCAATCTTTCTTTCGCATTCAACATTTCTTTCACAATCCAGCCCCATCCCCTTTGGTTCTCTCTCTCTTTTCCCTCCGTTACCCTCCCCAGATCCAGTGTCAGTTCCAGGTCTCCCTCTTTCTCTCTCCTCTGTTAAGATCTTAAATCTCCCTGTTCTTCTCCATAGTCCTGCATCTGCCTCCTGTCTTTCCCCTTTGGTCCAGGCCTTTCTCTCTGTAGTCTTTCTAATCTGCTTACAACCCCTCCCCCCTCTTTCTAGGCTCCCTTCCTCCCTCCTTCCCTCCCAGCAGATTTTAGCATATCTCTCTCCTCCTTTTGTCCCCTCAGATCTGGTATCTGTCTCCTTCCTCTTTTCCTCCTCCCAGGTCTGGTATCTGTCTCCTCCCCTTCTCCCCTGCTCAGGCACCTCTCTCCGCTCCCTTCCTCCTGTTCTTCCTTCTTAATTTATTTTCTGCCTCTGTCTAAATTCTTTCTTACTATTCAGTCCTCAATTTCCCTCTTTCATTGTGTCTACCTATAGCTTGCCACCTCTTTCCCTCACCCCTTCCAGTATCTAACTCTATCCTCTTCCCTCAATCCAGCATGTGCCCTTTTTTCTTTCTCCTCCCCACTTCCTTCCAGCTGCTCCCCCTCTCCCCCCCACTTCCATTCAGTCTGCTCCCTCTCCCCCCTACTTCCATTCAGTGTCTGTCCCTCCTCTCCTTCACACTTCCATTCAGTGTCTGCCCCTTCTCTCTACCCCTTCCATCTACTGTTCACCCTCTGTCTCGCCCCTTCCATTCTCTGCCCTCTCTACCCCTTCCATCTAGTGTCCGCCCTCTCTCGCTCTCTCTCTCTCTTCCATATGGTATCTTCCCTCTTTCTATGCTCCCTCCATAAACTGTCTCCTTTGTACATGATTCATTTCAGCTTCACCCCCTCGCCATTTTTCTGTCTCCCTATGCTCTGGAATCTCTCTTCTCCTTTCCTTCCTTCCTTCCCACTCCATTCCATGGTCTGGTGTCTCTATCACCTTCCCTCCCCTCCCCCATGCCCTGGAACCTCCTCTCCCTCCTTTCCCTCTGGTCTGGCATTTGTTTCCTGTCTCTCCCCCATGCCCTGGCATATTTCTCTTCTCCTTCCAACTCTCCCCCCCCCTTCCATTATCTGGCATCTTCTCTCTTTCTTTTCTCTCCCTCCCTCCTTCCTTCCTTTCCCATGGTCCCATCTGTCTCCTTCCCCCCCCCATGCCCTGGCATCTCTCCCTCCCCCTCCATGGTCTGGTATCTCCTTTCCTTTCCCTCCCTGCCATGGACTTGGTATCTCTCATTCCTCTTCCTTCTCCCTCTTTCTGTGTCAGCATGCCCCCTATCTACCTATTACTCCAATATCCAGAACCTCCTTTTTGTTCTTACTGCATCCACCCCGTGTCCAGCATCTCCCACCTGTCTTCCTACTCACTTCATGTCTGTTTTTTTTTTCCTTCCCCAAACAACCTCCATGTCCAACATCCTTATCCTTCTAAAACGCTGGCGTGTCCACCCCGCACCCCCTTCCCTGATAGGTCCCTTCTACACCTACCGAGTCCCCGTTGCTGCATCCCCCACTTCAGTCCGCAATGCATTATCTTCCCCCATGAACAAGGACCTGTAGTTTACCCTGCAGAGTCTTGAAACGTTTCTTCCTACGCAGAGCTTCGGCCTACAACCGGCCGACGCCGTCTGCAATCTTCCCACAATTCATCACTCCTGCCAGGCCCCGCACAAACTACCACCGAGCCCTGCGGCTGCTGTGCTAAGGACCCGTCTTAGGGGACAGTGGAGAGGGCAGAACGCATCGATTGGTGCCTGAGCACTGTCCCTATCCCATTAATGAAAGGGAAAGTCCGGAAGAAGCACTGTCCTGCCTGTCCCGTTGACCCACACACAGCTTCGGGACGCCGTCTCTGAAAAAGGGACATTTTGGCGTCCCGAAGCTGTGCATGGGGACAACGGGACAGGGAAATTGAAAAAGGGACAGTCCCGTTCAAAACGGGACATATGGTCACCTTAGGTATAGACCTTACTGTGCCTCTGCCTATTCTTCCAGCTTTTGTTATTGTAGCCATCGTAGATGCTGCTTCACTTCTGATTAGGATTCTTGGCTCCTTTTCAAATGACTTTGGGAAACAACATGGCTGGAATATGAGAGCCTGGAGATTTTGAGATGCTATGTATTAAGTGAGAAATGTGTTAAGTCTATGCCAAAGCAGACATTTTCAAATTGGGGTATGGGAACAATAAAGCAGGAGAAGGAATGGAGCAATGCAGTTGGAGTGTAACTCACACCTTTGTTACAGCTAATGACAGAGAAGACAAATGAAAATTCAGAAGTAGTGGCTGGGAGAGTGGGCTGTTGGAGACGAGTTCAGCAGAGTAGAAAATGTAGTCAACAGGAAAGGCATGTGGAAGAAAAATGCTTATCTGATGACCTTTTTATAGGTGAGAGGCAGGCGATGGAAAGAGAGAAAAACAACTGACATAGTTTAAAATGCTTACCCCCATCTGGCACCAATACACGGTAAGTGCTGGTGCCCGAAGCTCCACGTCTTCTTGTTTGTGGGACCTTGAGCATCTGCGCATGCTCAAGGCCTTCGAGTTCACGCTCTCTCCGAGATTCTCCGAGAGAGCGTGAACTCGAAACCCTTGAGCATGCGCAAATGCTCAAGGCCCAGCCAACAAGAAGACGCAGCTTTTCGGGCACCGGCACTGGCATATCTTGTGCGTTGGTGCCGGTGCTGGTGACAGATGGGGGGTAAGCAGTGTGTTCGGGTGGGTGCTGGGGGACGCCAGATCGCGGCGGCGGGGGTGCGACGCGAACGGTGGGGATGCCGGATCGCGGGGGGAATTAAAAATGGAGATAAAAAGCTATAGTTAAATGTATGGAAACAGCAGTAGCTTGAGAGGACAACACAATTAGCCTATAACCTTAGAAACATGAATATGCTAATTGAGCAGACGTGACTCATAAGAACATTATAAAAGCTAACATTTTGTAAGTGATCGAGGTTGTGTGATACTCCTCCATGTACAAATGCTCTGTCGTTTTCCTCCAATAAAAGCATTATTATTGGAAATATATTTTTGCTTTTGTACTTTCTTTTACTTATTCTTTAATTGGGATTTGTTGGCACAGGTCCTCATCCCTGGTGGGTTATGTTCAGCCACTATAATGCGTCCGAAGCAGCCAGGTTGTCATCCTTTCTTCTACAGCTGTTTCATAACGTACTTCAACAACAACTAAACTAACTACTAATTTTCCCTCAGCTTCAGGGTTGGTCCGTTTTCCAGTTCTACATAACCCATCTCCAGTTCCTTCGGTTAGACTTCAAAGTCCGTCTCTCACTTCCTAGTAATGGGACCTGGCCCCTCCACATCTAATTAAGCTACTTTCATCAGAGGATGATTAGACCAACAGAAGCTGTCTCTCTGAGGCTCCCTTGCTTTCATCTCCCATGGACCCTCAATCTTCTATCTCTAAAAATGAAACCATTCGGGAGGATATCCAGTTACAATAAATTTATTCAGAAACTGCTCAGAGACATAGCCCTGGCTGAATCTACAACTATGGACAAAAAAAGATTTTCACAGCATTTTAGCTCCACTTAATGCTTTTTCAGGGCCTTTTGCAGTACCTATCCATTCTGTTCTTCAAGGTTTCCAAGGTAAGATCTGTAAGAATCCATATACAGTACTTAGCAGCCTATTTCTAAATGTATTGATGCCAAATATAAGGTGCAACCTTCTCGGGGAAGGGGAAACCTCAGCTGCCGCATCACTCCACAATATTTGAGGTAGTCATTAACAAGTGTAAATTGCTCATGTCTCATCCTTCTTTCTCTCCAGGCAAAGAGCCAAAACCATTAGATGCATTGGGCAGAAAAGTATATTCAGGAGCAATGCTAGCTTCGAGAATTGCTGCTCACTAACTCCAAATTTTGCGTTACTAGCACTCTTAAGCTTTACGCTTTGTTGGACTCTCTCCACTTCTGTTCTAGAACCAGTCACAGCTTTTCACTATGGAAAAAGTTATACAGTATTTCATTTAATCACAAATAAATATGATTTATATGATTCTATTTCTTGTTTGGGAGCAATTTCTATACTCCCCCTGCTACCTCCCAACAGTTGGTTAGCCATGCGAGACTTGAAAGACGCCTATGCGAATATTCCAATTCATTGGAATCACTGAAAATACATCAGATTCATCTTCTACACTTCCAGTACAAGGTACTTCCATTTGAATTGTTGGTTGCACACAGAATATTTACAAAGACATTAGCAGTAGTTGTTGCTTATCTCAGAAGGAAAGGAATTTTTGTCTTTCCCTGTTTGGATGACTGGTTGATCTGTGGACTGACCACAACTTAATTCATTCTAATAACACCACAATGTGTCTCCTTCAAGTCCTTGGCTTCATTATAAACTTACCAAAGTCCAGACTTTTCCATCCCAGAACATTCAGTTCATAGGAGCCATCTTGGACACTGTAGAAAGCCAAATTTTTTTACCACTTGACCGCATCCACTCTCTCTAGGCTCTCACTCAGCAACTCTTCACCTCTGAGTTTTGCTCAGCCAGATGCCTCCTGAAGCTATTATGGCACATATCTGCGACAACCGTTATGGTTTCTACAGTAAGACTCAGAATGAGACCAATTCAGTGGGATTTGAAGATCCAATGGGATAAAACCATGCACTGATTCTCTCCAATTTCTCTCGCATCAAATCCAGTCTACACTGGTGGTCCCAGCTCTCCAACCTTTCAGCAAGGGTACCCTTCCAGCCCTCATCACCAAACATCATTCTCAGATGTTTCACCTTATGGCTGAGGAGCTCATCTTCAAGATCTACGAACCCAAGGTCAATGGCTTGTAGCAGAAGTTCCCCCTCCATATCAATATTTTATTTTAAAAATTTTCTAACCCACTTAATTCTAGAACTAAGAGCAGTCTACTATATGATTCTCTCATTTTGCATACCTTCTCCAGGAAAAACGCATATTGCTACAGACAGGACATGGAGACTTGATTGTCTGAATAAACATGGAGGCAGGAGATCTCTACCTCTGTGTCTAGAAGCCTGCCAGGAATGGGAGTCCATTTTAAATCTACATTAATCCCTTCAGCCATCTTAACCTGCCAGGTCCTTCCAACCTATTGGTAGACAAACTCAGCAGGATCCTTCAGCCTCTCGAATGGTCCTGCGATAAAATCATCAATTCAAAAGATTTTCTATTGATGGGGCAGTCCAGATATCAACTTATTCACCACAGACCACAATTTCAAGTGTCAAAATTTTTGCTCCAGAGTACCTTCAACACTCAGTCTTCAGAAAGATCATTTTCATCTTTTTTGGAGGACAGGGCTCCTTTGTGTCTTTCCATCTTTTCTGTTAATTTCCAGAGTCCTTTGCAAGTGACTCTGATCCTCATAGCTCCAAAATGACCATGTCAACCATGGTACCCTTGGTTGCTCAAACTGTCCATGGAGCAACCCCTTCCTCTAGGAGCTTATCCTCATCTTTTCACACAGTAGAATGGGAAGCTTCATTCCAGTCACAAGAAAGTGGCTCTAACAGCATGGAAATTCAATGGTTCTTTGTAACCTACATTCTCTGATTATATACAATGTCCTTCAAACTGCCCACAAACCAGCAGCATGGAAATCATATGCACTCTTTCTGTTTCTGTACAGTGTATTTTGTCTTATTTACTTTCTCCAATGCTGGACTGAAGCCATCTTCAATAAGAGTCTGTCTAGCAGCAATCTCCATTCACCACTCCAACAACTCCCTTACTTTTTCATTTCATCTTTTAGACAAGAAGTTTTTGAAAGGACTGATTCATTTCCATCCTCCAATAACTCCTCCCACTCCATATTGGGGTCTCAATCTGGTTTTATCTCAGCTGTTGAGTCCACCCTTTGAACCTTTGGCTTCGACTTCTTTGAAATTCCTCACATGGAAAACACTTTTTCTAATGGCAATCACTTCACAGAGGGTAAGTGAACTTCAGGCTTTACTCCACTATCCCCCTTATACCACGTTTTTTTTCCTACAAAGGTTCTACTTCACTCTCATCCTGTTTTTACCTAAAGTGGTTTCCTCTCTCCATCTTAATCAGGACATTTCTTTTCCAGTTTTCTTTTCCAAACCACATGCATCCTAAGCAGAAGAAACTTCATACTAGAGAATGACATGGGGACAAATTTTTTCCCGTCCCCGCAAGAACTCGTATTCCCATTCCGTCCCGGCGAGTTCTTTTCCTGTCCCTGCCCCATTCCTGCAAGCTCCATCCTCATCTGCACAAGCCTCAAACACTTTAAAATCATAATTGTTCAAGGCTTGTTTGGTTAAGATAGAGCTTACAGGAATAGGGCAGGGTCAGCAACAAAATTTGTGGGGACGGGATGGGAAAATTGGGTTCCTGTGGGGATGGGGACATATTTGTCCCCATGTCATTCTCTACTTCATACCTTAGATTGCAGAAGAACTCTACTGTATTACCTCAACGCTACAAAATCTCAGTCTTCACAGCTTTTTCTTTCCTTTCTTCACAAAACTCTTGGATTACCATTAGGTAGAGTGTGAACTTTGCTGGGACAGATAGGGAAAAATTCTTGAGTACCTGAATGTAAACCACTTAGGCTATAAGTGATATATAAATCTAAGCAAACTTTATCAACATGGATAGCAGACTGTATAGCTTTTTATTATGAACATATGAATCAGCCTCCACCATCACAGATAGGAGCACATTCAGTTCAAGCTGTAGCTTCCTCTACAGCACATCTTTGTAGAGTTCCCTTTTTGGACTTTTAAAAAGCAGCCACATGGTTTACTTCTCATGCCTTCACACAACATTACTGCTTAGATATTGTATCCTGAACTGATGTGAAGTGTGGTCAAACCATTCTTCAGAACCTATTTTCATAATCGGACCTCCTATTACTTTTACTCTTGGGTTGCAAAAAAAGCAATCAGTGGCAGAAGCAAACTATCAGTAATCCTCTGATAGGGATTCATCCTATGTGTCTGCATTATCCTGTTGCTTACAGTTGCTTACCTGTAACAGGTGTTCTCTGTTGATTATAAGATAATACAGATACACCTTTCCACCCTCCATCCTCTCAAAAATTACCCAACAACAAAAACCCCAAAACAGAAGACACAGGAAAAGCAGAGAGATTCTCAGATAACTGTGCACAGTGCTCCTCAACCGCATGTTTCAGTTTATTAAAATTTGATTTTCCGCTTATCAAATATCTAAGCGGTGTGCATGATTACAAAGCTAATATTAAAAAATTAAAAGGAAATTATAACCAAGATATAAAAATAGGGAAAAGGGAGAGAAATATAATAATCGATAGGAAAGAGAGACATCAAAAGGGAAACGCATTATGGAAGAATGTTAAAATCCTGCAAGATAGTAGAGGCATAAAAACAGTATTAGCAGTTAAATGCATCTCTGAAAAGAAATGTTTTTAAGTTTGATTTAAATTTTGTAAGAGGAGTCTTCCCAAAGGTATGTGGGCATACTGTTCCATAATGAAGGGGCAGTGACAGCAAAAATTGATTTCTGGTCATATCGTATATTATTTGCCTGTTTTACAAAGCTGCATTAGCGGCTGCTGCGCGGTAACGGCCCCGAAGCCCATAGAGATTTATAGGGCTTCGTGGCTGTTGCCACGCTGCTTTGTAAAACAGGCTGTATGTGTCGTGATGATGGAATTTCTAATAAATTTTGATTACTTGAGTGTAGTAATCATGTAGGTGTATATGGAATAAGATACCTATTGATGAATCCCAGGGATTGTGTCATTCTGGTTTTAAAAGTTAAGAATAGGATTTTATAAGTCAGTCAATGAGATATGGGCAGCCAATGCGCTTTGAGGAGGGGAGTAACATGATCACATTTTTTTTGCTTTGAGTAAGACTTTTATGGCAGTATTCTGAATTATTTGTAATCTTCTGAGTTCTTTTTGAGTAATTCCTTGGCAGAGGGCGTTGCCCTAATCCAATTGAGAGATGACTAGAGAATGAATAAGGATATTTAGAGAGGCGGTTTCAAGGAGATTGGAAATAGACCGAATCATACAAAGTCTGTGGAAGCATATTTGAAATATCATAGTGATTTGTTGATGATAAGATAAGTTGTCGTCTAATGTCACTCTGAATTCAGACAAATAAGGGAAATTAATTTTTCTAACTTATTGCTGGGGAGCAGCATCACTTTAGATTTTGTGATGTTTAGAGCATATTTTCATTTAAGCATTTGGTTATTTGTTCCAGTTTTTTATTGCTCTCGTGAATATCAGTTGGATTTTGGGGATTCAGTGGGTGAAGCAGTTGAATATCATCTGCATAAGCATAGATGGTGAATCAGTCATTAATGGAGATAGAAAGATATTAAAAAGCAATGGGGACAGTATTGATCCTTGAGGTACCCCGTATTCCTGTGTATAGGGTCCGATGATCCATTTGGACTTCTTTATACATTACACAGTCACTGGATGTTAACTGGCCTACTTCTTTCACTTTCGTCACTGGATGTTAACTGGCCTACTTCTTTCACTTTCATCCTTCCTGCTGACAGACCTCCTAGCTACTCATGGAACTGATATTCACAATTACTCACTCTGAGCAGGAACTACACACTCAATCCTCATTGGTCAGACTTCAGTAGTCAAATTAGGGCGAGAACGTCCGGACATGTAGCTCGTGGAGATGAACTACCAGGTGTGCCTGCATTATCCACAGAGAACACCTGTTATAGGCAAGCAATTGCACTCTCCCTCCTTTTCCTGGTGCCCATCAGTCAGACATAGCTAGTCAACAGGCTACAGTATAGAAACATAGAAAATGACGGCAGAAAAGGGCCACGGCCCACCAAGTCTGCCCACTCTAATGACCCACCCCCCTAATTTCTTCCATGAAGTGATCCCACATGCTTATCCCATTTTTTCTTAAAATTTGGCAAGCTGCTGGCCTCGATTACCTGCAGTGGAAGATCATTCTAATGATCAACCACCCTTTTGGTGAAGAAAAACTTCCTGATGTCGCCATGAAGTTCCCCACCCCTGATTTTCAATGGATGCCCTCTTGTTGCCGTGGGTCCTTTAAGAAAAAAGATATCTTCTTCCACCTCGATACGGCCCGTGACATATTTGAACGTCTCAATCATGTCTCCTCTCTCTCTGTGCTCCTTGAGTGAGTATAGCTGCAACTTACCCAGCCGTTCCTCATACGGGAGATTCTTGAGTCCTGAGACCATCCTGGTTGCCATTCGCTGAACCAACCCAACTCTCAGCACATCTTTTTGATAATGTGGCCTCCAGAACTGTACACGATATTCCAGATGAGGTCTCACCATGGATCTGTACAATGGCATTATGACTTCTGGCTTCTGGCTGACGAAACTTCTACGGATACAGCCCATCATTTGTCTAGCCTTGGATGAAGCTTTCTCCACTTGATTGGCCGTCTTCATGTCTTCACTAATGATTACCCCTAAGTCTCGTTCTGCTGTAGTCCTTGCTAAGGTCTCACCATTTAGGATGTAAGATCTGCATGGATTTCTGCTGCCAAGGTGCACGACCTTACACTTTTTTGGCATTGAAACTTAGTTGCCAAGTCGTGGACCAATATTCCAGTAAGAGTAGGTCCTGTGTCATACTGTCTGGCACTGTGCTTTCGCCCACTATGTTGCATAGTTTGGCATCATCGGCGAATAATGTAATTTTACCTCGAAGCCCCTGGGCCAGGTCGCTTACGAAGATGTTAAATAGGATCGGGCCCAAGACTGAGTGGCACTCCACTGATCACCTGTGATGTTTCGGAGAGGGTACCGTTCACCACCACCCTCTGAAGTCTACCTCCAAGCCAGTCTTTAACCCATGCAGTTAATGTTTCACCTAATCCCATCAAACTCATTTTGCTCAATAACCTGCGGTGTGGGACGCTATCAAAAGCTTTACTGAAGTCCAAGTACACGACATCCAAGGATTCCCCCATATCCATCTTTCTTGTTACCCAATCAAAGAAGCTAATTAGATTGGATTGGCAGGACCTTCCCTTTGTAAATCCATGTTGATGGGGATCTCGCAGATTTTCCTCGTTCAGGATCGTATCTAACTTGTGTTTGATTAGTGTTTCCATAAGTTTACTCACTATCGAGGTGAGACTCACCGGTCTCTAATTCGCAGCATCCATCCTGCATCCCTTTTTGTGGAGTGGAATGACGTTAGCTGTTTTCCAGTCCAACGGGGACTCTTCCTGTACTTAGGGAGAGATTGAAGAGCGCGGATAATGGTTCCGCCAGGACACCACTCAACTCCCTAAGCACCCTGGGGTGTAGATTGTCTGGTCCCATGGCTTTGTTCACTTTGAGTCTAGATAGTTCACAGTAGACGCTGCTGGGCGTAAACTCGAAATTTTGAAACGGGTCTTCCGAGCTTTCCCTTGCCTGCAACTGTGGACCGGACCCCGGCGCCTCGCAGGTAAAGACTGAGCAGAAGTATTCATTTAGTAGTTTGGCTTTATCGGGTTCCGATTCTACATAATTCCCGTCTGGTTTCCTAAGGCGTACTATCCCATCTGTGTTTCTTTTTCTGTCACTAATGTACCTGAAAAAGGATTTATCCCCCTTAATGTTCTTTGCCAGATTCTCTTCCATTTGGAATTTGGCCTCTCTGACTGCTGTTTTGACAGTTTTAGACTTGGCCAGATATTTCTCCTTAGTCTCTCATTTTCCTGATTGTTTGTAGGAGATAAATGCTTTTCTTCTTTTTTACAAGGTCCGAGATCTCCGCAGAGAACCACTGAGGTTTATTGTTTCTCCGCCATTTACTTACTGTTTCTATATAGCGGTTGGTTGCTTCGTGTAGGGTAGATTTCAGAGTTGACCACATTACCTCTACATCAGGGATCTCAAAGTCCCTCCTTGAGGACCGCAATCCAGTCGGGTTTTCAGGATTTCCCCAATGATTATGCATTGAAAGCAGTGCATGCACATAGATCTCATGCATATTCATTGGGGAAAACCCGACTGGATTGTGGCCCTCAAGGAGGGACTTTGAGACCCCTGCTCTACATTATCTGTTACAGCTTGATTTTGTAGCGCCCGATGGACAAAATCTCCCATGCTTTTGAAGTTAATGCCCTTAAAGTTGAGGACCTTTGTTGATGTGTTTGATCTAGTATAAAACAGCTCTCTCTAGTTATTCTAGCCAGTAGGCTACAAACGGAGCTAGGATCAGTGCTTAGGATACAGAACCCTTCCTGCCTTCCTTTGCTGCCCTTCAGCATGGAGATTTCAGTTCAATATTTAATAATGTATATCATAAAAATATTGGGGGTACTCAAGAACCCACATAGCTGGCACTTATGCATGTCTTTATAGATTCCTACTAGCTTAAGATTCCTATTAGCACTTACTCTCAAAAGTGTAAATTTGTCCCACAAAAGTGCTAGTGTTCTGTAATTTTACATTCCTTTGCAACAGCAGCAGATGAATCCAAAGATAGTGGGATAGCACACATCTACCAGCAGGTGGAGATAGAGAAACTGATTAACAGGTGGCCCTCTTGGCTGGCACTTCTGTATTGGCAGTATGCTCTATCTCCCAGCAGTTGATGGTCGCTTTTCAACTAGCTCCTGAATTCTGGCTGTGACTGGACAATTATTTTCTCCTGTTGAGGTTTCTCTTCAGTGAGATGACCATTCTGTTTCTCCTGTTGAGATTGCTCTTCAGTGAGACAGTGGTGTACGGCTGAACGGTGCCGACTTTGGGAGTTACAGGTAAGAACATAATTTTTCCTTTGTGAGTTGTGTGTAAATGTAAACCTGTTATAGAATTGTTCATTTATCATTGCCTCAAGTTCTCATTTAGATTGCAGGTAGAGGTCTGAACGAGGATTGCGGGAATCCCGCAGGACTCCCGCGGGGATGATAATAATAATAACAGCTTATATACCGCAATACCGTGAAGTTCTATGCGGTTTACAAAGATTAAGCAAAGGTTCAAATTGATTGACTTTAAGAGGGGAGGAAGAAAGAGGGTTAATAGGACAGGAAATCCATTTTTGAGGAGAGAGTGATCAATAGAACAAGTTAATCGCTATAGAGGGGAGAGAGAAGAGAGGATCAGTTGTCTAGATACTTTAGGAACAGGTGTGTTTTCAGACGTTTCCTAAATTCCTCATAAGTAGTGGGCGAAAGCAATTGTTCTAGGTCTTTACCCCAGGTCTACGGGACTCCTGTGGGGATCCCCCCAGGCTCACGGGACTCCTGCAGGGATCCCCCCAGGCTCATGGGATTCCCACGGGGTTGAAACCAGGGTTCCCGAGGCCTGGAAAGAGAATTAGTATAAGATAGATAAAAGCAGAAACTGGGACCAAGATGATGGGAAAACAAAATGTCCCACCAGCTACAGCAAGGGACATGTTTATTTTGAGGGGGCTAAGCTCAAAGTGGGAGGCCCAGCCCCCTCTCATGGTTATGTCACCAATTGTGTTTAGTACAAAATGAAGTACTTGCTGAGTTTGTTTTGGTGTTTCCAGTTAAGTTTTGGCACATTTTTCTTATACAACCATTGTCCTGAAAAGTGCCTCTCTCAATTCTGCTTTAAATTATTTTGATGCTGTGTTGTTTGATTCTTTACTCATTTCTGCATAAAAAATAATTTGTGGATCTTGGAAGGACCTCTCACAAATTACCTATGCCAGATGGTGGAACCAGATTTGTTTGCTCTACAGATATGAGTTTTATATTGCCAAAAAATCAAACTCTTATTTCTTTTAACAAGAAATGGTCGACCCTACAGTCACTTGCCCTAATGTCTATGCTAATTCTTTCCGGTGATGTATGCATCTCTTATTTCTGTTCACTGTTATTTGTTTATATTGTATTTTATTGTTGTTTTAAATAAACTAAGACTTTAAAAAAAATCAAAATTGCTGCTTTTTATGGGAACAGGTAACTTTTATGTGGGGGTCAGGCGGGGACAGAGGAGATTCCTCATGGGGACGGAGGGGATTCTGGCTGGGATGGGCGAGGTTTCTGTCCACGCGCAACTCTCTAATTGCAAGCTCTTTAGAGCAGGGGAAATTGTTGCCAAACATCTTGCAGGAGAGATGCCCAATCTCCGCTGCCGACCACCCCCCCCGCACCGATCATCGACAGGAGGGAGCCCAAACCCTCCTGCCGAAGAACCCCTTCCCCTACACCGATCATCAGCAGGAGGGAATCCAAGCCCTCCTGCCAGACAACCCCCCTGAACCCCCTTCCCTCCCCAATAGCGCACCCAACCCCTTCGGATCCCCCTCCACACTCAGCTGAACCCCCTCCAGACCCCCCTTTAACCTTAATAGATGGCTGACCGGCAGGCCCGCTTTCCTCTGGCGGGCCGATCTCTTTCCGGTGCATTGTGGGATGCACTGGGGAGGGGCCTAGGGCTTGATTGGCCCATGTGCCTAAGGCCCCGCCCATAGGAGGGGCATTAGGCAACTCGCCCAATTCCGGTCGGCCCAGGTACCTAATGCCCCTCCTATGGGTGGGGCCTTAGGTGCCTGGGCCAATTGGGCCCTACGCCCCTCTCTGGTGCATCCCACAATGCACTGGGAAGGGGCAGACCTGCCATTCAGAGGAAGGCGGGACGGACGGAGGGAGCACTCGGCCGGCCATCTATTAAAGTTAGAGGAGTGCCTGCGGAGGGGGGTCCGTTGGGGGTTGTGTGGGCCTTTGGAGGGAAAGGACGTTCAGGGGCTTGGGCTCCCTCCTGCCGATGATCGGTGCATGGTTCTTTGGTAGAGGGCTTGAACTTGGGCTCCCTCTCGCCGATGTTTGGTGCGGGGGAGGGCTTGGGCTCCCTCCTGCCAATGATCAGTGCGGGGAAAGGGTGTTCTTCGGCAGGAGGGCTTGGGCATCTCTCTTGCCGATGATCGGTGCTGGGGGGGGTGTTCGGCAGAAGAAATTAGACATCTCTCCTGTCGCGATTGTTGTGGGGTGGGAGGATGATGATTCCAGGATTCTGTAACTGGCGTTGTTTATGACCGATGCCGGTTAGAAAATCCTGCTTTTAGGCGAAGGACTGGCCCTCCTTCACCTAAGAGGTCTTGTTTTGGGTGTTTGGGACTTGGGCGATTTTTGGGTCGGGAATGTGTGGTAAGAATAGACATAGTGGTAGTTACATTGCTCAACGTAGAGGTAGGCCATTCTCAAAAAAAGACACCTCATTTTGGACGTTTTTTTTGAGAATGGACATTTCCCTGCTGCCTACTTTCTGCGCCTAGGGACTTGGGCCAAAGGGGGCTTAGACGTTTCTTTTGATTATGCCCCTCTATGTATCTCAGAAAAGGAAAATATCTTTTCTGAGTGATAACGTATCAATGGTACCAAAGGGAAAGGTCAGTTTGCTTCCAAGTCCCAAACAAAGCTAAGAGTACCACTGTGAAATATTTTTTCTCTGTATTGACATACTACCTTCACACTACTTACATATGCCCCCCCACCCAACACACATTCTCATTGTCATACAGATAAATAAGCCCATTTTCTCTTTTCTGTTTATACTATACAATAGGGTGTCTAGAACTTAGGAATTCTTGTGCCTTGGGCAACATTCCTTTTCATTTTTAACCCACAGCATAAAGAATGATGTTATTTGTGCATGCTCATTGTTCATATCTGTACTTAAATTCTTGTATAAGTTCCAGCATAAACTGTAACTTATTAAAGAAAAATATTTCACAATGCTATTCTTAACTTTGTTTATATCATTAAATAAATATTTTAAACTTGTGTTCCATGGTCCATCTAATTTATTTATTTATTTTGTTTCTCTCCCCTCTTTTTTCCATTTTCTTTACCGTTTATGTTCCCTGTCTGACTCAACTTCTTTCCTCTGCATCCTAATTTATCCTTTTGTCTTTTTATCCTGACTAAACTGATCTCTTTTTCCTGTCTCCATGTTACTTGATTCTTAGCTGAATCATCACCCTTCCCAACTCAGTTTGTTCACTTCCACTTATCCTCTTTCCCTATATTCCTGACCACTCTGTTCTCCAGCTTCCTGGGGTCTTTCTCCTTGTGCACCATTATTATTAATAATAATAATAACAGTTTATATACCGCAATACCGTTAAGTTCTATGCGGTTTACAATAGATTAAGCGAGGTACAAATTGATTGAATTTAAGAGGGAGGAAGAGGAGAGTTAATAGGACCGGAAATGCGTTATTGAGGAGAAAGAGATTAATAGGACAGAGGAATCACTATGGAGGAGAAAGAAGATGCTGTGTTTCTGCTAATGGGAAGGGAAGGAAGTTAAATAAGTTTAGCAATAATCAGAATGGGCTCCAGTTAAATAGTCACTTTGAAATATAATGGGTGTATATTTTAAGTTATAAACATTTTAACAAATGTGGCAACTATTGCTGTAGAAATTGTTACTATCCATAGTATCTTGTCTTCCTTTACAGGCACAAATTTTAGATAACATCTACAGCATCATGCTTCCACACTGCTCAAAGTATTCACTGAACATCATGAGTTTTTATCATCATAAGGCAAAACTATATCAGCATTTAAAAAATAACATCAAGTCATTCAACACTGTGTCTCTTTCCAGACAGCAAAGGAGAGTAGTCATCACAGGGATTGGATTGGTGTCTCCGCTTGGTGTTGGAACAGAATTGACATGGAATCGTCTTCTTCAGGGAGAGTGTGGGATTGTGTCTCTTGAAGGGGAGGAATATGAAAGTGTTCCATGCAAAGTTGCTGCTTGTGTTCCTAGAGGAAGCACTGCGGGACATTTCAAGGAAGAAAACTATGTTTCAAAGTCTGACCTTAAATCGATGTCATCTGCCACCGTTATGGCCATTGGGGCTGCAGAATTAGCAATTAAGGATGCAGGCTGGAAACCAGAAGGGAATGAAGATGGTTTGACCACAGGTGTGGCGATTGGTATGGGAATGGTTCCACTTGATTATATTTCTGAGACTGGTGTGCTATTTAAAACAAAGGGCTACAACAAAGTCAGCCCTTTCTTTGTACCCAGGATTTTGGTCAATATGGCAGCAGGCCACATCAGCATTAAATACAAGCTCAAAGGCCCCAATCATGCTGTCTCGACTGCATGCACCACGGGAGCACATGCCATTGGCGATTCCTTTAGATTTATTGTTCATGGTGATGCAAATATGATGCTGGCTGGTGGAACAGAAGCCTGTATTAGCTCTTTGTCACTGGCTGGATTTGCAAGAGCACGAGCGCTTAGCACTAGCTTCAATTTAAGCCCTAAAACAGCATGTCGGCCCTTCCACCCTGAGAGAGAAGGATTTGTAATGGGAGAGGGAGCAGCTGTCCTTGTACTAGAGGAGTATGAACACGCTATAGCAAGGGAGGCCAAAATCTATGCAGAAGTCTTGGGCTATGGACTTTCAGGCGATGCCTGTCACATAACTGCACCAAGTACTGATGGAGATGGTGCTTTCAGGTAAAATTTGGTGCGGAAATGTATTTGTACGTAAGTTAAACATGGTTTGAGACTATATTTTTCTCTCTGGCATTCTTACCCCCTCTTTTACAAATGCAAAGCGTGGGTTTTAGCGCCAGCAGTGGTAGTAACTGCTCCGACGCTCATAGGAATTCTGTGAGCGTCGGAGCAGTTACCGCTGCTGCCAGCGCTAACCCATGCTATGCGTTCGTAAAAGAGGGGATTCATTTGTTGGCCATAGAATAACTTCTATAAATGCTGCCCCTAAAAGGAGTACTTTAAATTAGTCAGTTCTCACAGTTGTAGTATTACCTATGAATGGTTAATGTTAAATTTATGTATAGCACTATTAACCCTCAAAATTGCAAAAATCTTGTACATTTATCTTGTTGGTAACCTAGCTTTTGTGCATCAAGAGAATACAGTATTCGTCTTTCTCTTAATTATTCTGTGGGGCTTGTCTAGGGGCTTCTAGTCCTCCAGCACTTCCAAAATAGATCAGGTATATAGCACCAAAAAGGACTCCAGATTTTGTAGGACATTCATTTTCTTCTGCATATTATTCAGTGCTGGGTCTTGGTCTCTTTTCATTATTCAGCAACATTTCAGCTTTGCCAGCATTTTAAGTCAATTGGTTTTAAGCGCATATGGTGATATTTAAACTATATTTCTTATTTTACCAGACTAGACATATGGATATATGTTATCCTAGCAATAGATGTTATTTCATCACCAGGTCCACTCCTGTATCTAGAGAAGCATTAAAAAGACCATCCAGTGGAGCTTCCAGAACTTAGGGAAGTTCATTCAGTACCCTTGGATGTATGCCATCTGGCCCCAACACTTTATCTGCCTTTAGTTTAGCTAGCTCCTCAAAAACGGTCTTTGTATTTAGGTTTGTCTTCTGTGGTCCTACTCCCAGCCGCCCTTCTGTGAACACAGAAGAGAAATATATTTGTTAAGTAGTTCTGCCTTATTTTTATCAGCTTCTATACATTCCTTCCCTACACCTTTGAGTCTCACAATGCCATTTTTATACCTCCTCTTACAACATATTGGGGAAAAAAGGCTTCCCTCCCCTTCCTACCCATTAAGCCACATTGGCTATTTTTTATTTCATTTATATCTTTGCTGCGCTTTACCAGCTTATCTTAACTTTCCTAGATATTGTTACCTATTGTCCTCTTTTTCAGTGATCTCAAGTAGTTTATGAAGGCTAACCTTTTGTGTGTCCCCCGCCCAATATTCATAAGCCATTTTGTAAAGAGGATAGAAGCTTATTGATCTTATCTTTCCCAGTCTGGAGCCTCTGCCCCTGGTATGTTGACATGACGAGAGTCTATTCTGGTGAAGCCTCCATAGCAGGACCAAAGTCTTCTATATCCGGGTGCTATCAGGAGGATGGGCCAAATAAGTGAATAAATAAATAAGCTCAAGCTCTGTTTTGTTTATGGCCTGGCCCTGGAGAGGCTGAGACTCCATAAGGAAGACTACTTGGGAGAAGTAATTGCCAAATTCTTGATGTGCCATAGAGGTCAGCCTCCTTAGCCTATGTAGGGTTGTAGAGACTATAATTTGGGATATAAGGATAAGGACTTTATCCCAGGACAAGCAGGCATGATATTCTCACATGTGGGTGACGTCATCTACGGAGCCCCAGCGCGGACAGCTTTTCAAGCAAACGATTGAAGTTTCAAGTTTGCTACACTGCACCACGCATGTGCATGCCTTCTTGCCCACTAGAGGGCACATCCCCACCTCGTGGTCCTCAGTTCAGTTTTTTCCGCAGAGCCAGAAGCCCTGTGGAAATTGAGCTCTGATAGCTTTGCCTTCTGTCACCGCGTCTGGGTGTTTTCGCTCGGTCGCTGTGCTTTAATTTCTTCGCTTTTTGTTTAAAAAAAAAACCTTTACTTATATAACTTTTATTTTTCGGTTCGGCTCCGGGGGCCCCCGTGAGCCGCGGCCGCGGGCCGTTGTTGGTTTCCGGCCTTTTTGGGCTTTCATGTCCCGTCCCTTGACGGGTTTTAAGAAGTGCACCCGGTGTGATCGGTTGCTCTCTATTACCGATCCTCACCGGTGGTGCTTGCTCTGTTTAGGGCCCGAGCATCCGACAGACTCTTGTGACAGGTGCTTGACTTTCCAGGCCAGAGCGCTCCGCCGACGCCATGCCAGGCTGGCGGAGCTTTTCGCGGTCGACTCCGCGGCGGGGAAGGCCTCGACGTCGGCCTCGGCTTCGGCCCCGGCCTTGACCTCGGCCTCGGGATCCTCAACCTCGCCGCGTCCATCGACTTCATCGAAGCCTGCTGCTCCGACCAAGCCTGCCTCGGGTAAGTCCCCGCTTCCGTCCTCAGCCCCAGGATCGATGAAGAAGCCATCCTCGGGCTCCTCGACAGCGGGGGGGTCGTCTGCGGCCCAGGCCAAAGTAGCCAAACCTAGTGCCCCAAGGGAATACTCGAGACCGAGGTCGCCCTCCAGGGAGCACCCCCCGGCCTCGGATCTACCGGCCATGATGGGGATCCCGGCTTTCCAGGACTTGCTCCGTGCCTTGATTACCTCGGAGCTGTCCGGAGCCATCGAGCAGTTGCAGCAGGCTTCGGCCTCGACTGCACCGGCCTCGACGGTCCCGGCCTTGGCGGCCTCGGTCTCGGTACCCTCGACTTCGGGTGCTAGGACGGCCCCGACATCGACTCCGACCTTGCCCTCGACTTCGACCTCGGGGAACCAACCTGAGAGGAGCGTTAGACCTCGAGACAGGGTGCGCCGGGTGAGGAGAATATCGTCGTCCTCTTCCTCGAGGTCCTCACGGGGCTCTGCGCCCTCGGGCGAGGCGTCGTCCGAGGAAGCCCAAACGAGCTCGGGGTTCTCCTCGGCGACGTGGTCGCTCTTCGCCGCTCGGGGGCGAGACGTTGCGGGTCTCGGAGCTCCGCCTCGACAACCCTCAACTGTTTCGGTCCCCCGCGAGAGGGGGTTCGAGAGACTCCTCGCCGAGGCGGATGGGGCGCGCCTCGGTGCCTCGGACCCCGGGGGCTTCCCCCAAGGGCTCTTCGGGGCATAGGCGCTCCCCGACCCCTTCGAGGTCGCTAGATGTGGCCTCTTGGGGATCGGGGTCGGGCAGGGAACCGCGGTATTCCCGCGAGGCTTCCCCCTTCTGTTCGGCGGGGAGGTCACGAACTCCCTCGCCGCCCGCCAGGACAGCCTCCTTCTCCAGGTTCGTGCACGATATGGCACGAGCTTTGGGTCTCGACTTAATGGCAGGGTCTCAATATACTAAGGAGTTCCTCGAGGAACAGGACCTTCCCACTCCCCCGAGGGAAACTCCTCGCCTTCCTTTGAATAAGGTATTACAACAAACCTTCCTCAGAAACTTGGACTCCCCTCTTACAGTCACTGCGGTGCCGTCTAAGATGGAGTCCAAGTACCGGACCATTCCATCTAAGGGGTTCGATAAACCGCAACTCTCACACCAGTCGTTGCTCGTGGAGTCGGCGCTTAAAAAAACGCAGCCCTCCAGAGTCTCGGCGGCGGTCCCGCCCGGTAGGGAGGGTCGCACTCTGGACAAGTTTGGTCGTCGCCTCTATTCTAATTCCCTCATGGCGACCAGGGTACTCAATTACGCCTTTACGTTCTCATCCTATCTGCGTAACATGGTGAAGGACTTGCCTCAGTATCGGGAGGTCATGCCTGATTCCCATAGAGAGGGGTTTACCACCTTCATGTCCAACTTGTCTCAATTGCGGCTCTACCTATTCCACGCGGTGTATGATGCGTTTGAGCTCGCTTTGAGGGTGTCGGCCTTTGTGGTGGTGATGCGCCGCCTGGCGTGGCTCCGTACCCTCGATATGGATCCTAATCTACAGGAACGCCTGGCCAATTTACCGTGCGTGGGTTCGGAATTATTCGATGAATCCCTGGAGGTGGCGACCAAACGTTTGTCGGAGCAGGAGCGCTCCTTGGCCTCTTTGGTCCGGATGAAACCTCGGCCCCCGCCGCAAAAATCATTCCGGCCGCCCCCGAGAAGATACCCGCAGAAGTCTACGCCGGCTTTTTCTAGACCTCCGGCTCGGCGCCCGCCCCAACAGGGTAGAGGGGGACAACCGAAACCTCCAGCGCAGGGAGCGTCCAAGCCGGCCCCGTCCTTTTGACGGACTGGGCGGATGGGGGCGGGCCCCCTCCGCAATATCGTCCGACCCCCTTCCAATCGGGGGTCGACTCAGGTCCTTTTATGTGGCTTGGACCGAGATTACATCCGACGCATGGGTGCTCCGGATCGTCTCCGAGGGCTACTCGCTCAATTTCTCGGCCACGCCGCCGGACCGCCCACCCGGTTCTTGTCCGTGCAACCGGTACCAACTTCCCCTTCTCATTTTGGAGGCCAGGGCCTTGTTGAGCCTACGGGCGGTGGAACCGGTACCCCCAGAACAACGGGGACGGGGGTTTTACTCCCATTACTTTTTAGTCCCAAAGAAGACAGGAGACTTGCGTCCCATCTTGGACCTCCAGAAGCTCAACAAATTCCTGGTCCGGGAGAGGTTCCGTATGCTGTCTCTTCCGGTTCTGTACCCCCTGTTGGAGGAAGGGGATTGGATGTGCTCCCTCGACTTGAAGGAAGCCTATACTCATGTTCCGGTGCATCCCGCTTTCCGCAAGTTTTTATGGTTCCAGGTGGGGGATTTGCACCTTCAGTATCGGGTCCTCCCCTTTGGTCTGGCTTCGTCCCCTCGAGTCTTCACAAAGTGTATGGTGGTGGTCGCCGCAGCCCTGAGATCTCGGGGGCTGCAAGTCTTTCCCTACCTGGACGATTGGCTGATCAAGGCCCCTACCAGGGAGGGAGTTATCTCAGCGACCCAACAGACTATCATATTCCTTCAACGTCTGGGGTTCGAAGTGAACTTCCCCAAGTCTCAATTGGATCCGACTCAATCCCTGCAGTTTATCGGTGCCGTGCTGGACACGGTTCGCCTCCGTTCCTTCCTCCCCCCTCCTCGGTTGGAGTCCCTGCTTCGATTGAGTCGACAAGTTTAGCTGAGGCCCACAGTTTCAGCTC
Source organism: Geotrypetes seraphini (assembly GCF_902459505.1). NCBI lineage: Eukaryota > Metazoa > Chordata > Amphibia > Gymnophiona > Dermophiidae > Geotrypetes > Geotrypetes seraphini. Next base: position 326,412,254 of record NC_047085.1, on the reverse strand, counting down.
AGCGAATGATGATACTCCTGGGCCACATGGCGTCGACGGTCCACGTCACGCCGTTCGCCCGGTTGCATCTGAGGCTTCCTCAGTGGACCTTGGCCTCTCAATGGCGTCAGGATTGCGATCCGGTCTCTTGCCCCATAACGGTGACTCCTTCTTTGAGACACTCGCTCCGTTGGTGGACAAACTCTTCCAATCTTTCAGGGGTTTTGCTCTTTCTCGTCCCTCCGCATCGCAAAGTCCTCACGACGGATTCCTCGGAGTACGCGTGGGGGGCTCATGTCGACGGTCTGCGGACCCAGGGTCTATGGTCGGCAGAGGACCGTCTTTGTCACATCAATGTGTTGGAGCTTCGTGCCATTTTTCTGGCGGCTCGAGCGTTCTGCCACCTGCTCCGCGACCAGGTAGTTCTTGTGCGGACGGACAACCAGGTGGCAATGTATTATGTGAACAAGCAAGGGGGAACGGGCTCTTGGGCCCTGTGCCAGGAAGCCCTGCGCCTTTGGGAATGGGCGGTCTCCCAGAACATCTTCTTACGGGCGGTTTACATTCAGGGAGAGAGGAACTGTCTGGCAGACAAACTCAGCCGTCTCCTCCAGCCGCACGAGTGGTCGTTGAACTCCTGGGTTCTGCGCGAGGTCTTCGACCGCTGTGGGACCCCTCAGGTGGATCTGTTTGCCTCCCCGGAGACTCGTAAGCTGCCCCTCTTTTGTTCTCGGATGTATTCCCCGGATCGTCTCAAGGCCGACGCCTTTCTTCTCGACTGGGAAGGTAGGTTCCTTTATGCGTTCCCTCCTTTTCCTCTAATCTTGAGAACGTTGGTGCATCTCAAATCGACCAGGGCCACTATGATTCTCATTGCGCCTCGTTGGCACAGACAGCACTGGTTCTCCCTGCTCCTTCAACTCAGTGTCAGGGACCCTCTGCTTCTGCCTGTTTTTCCCTCTCTGCTGTCTCAGAGTCGGGGTTCGCTGTTGCATCCCAATCTGCAATCTTGCATCTGACCGCTTGGTTCCTTTCCCCTTAACTTCGATTCCTGTTTCTCAGTCGGTGAGGGAGATTTTAGAAGCCTCGCACAAAGTCTCGACTAGGCTTTGTTACTCCCAGAAGTGGACCAGATTTTCATCCTGGTGTTCCTCCCACCATCTGGACCCGAGTTCAGTTTGCTGCATCTGTCTAAGTCTGGACTGAAGACGACTTCCATTCGGGTGCATCTCAGTGCCATTGCGGCATTCCATCGGCATATCGAGGGTCGATCTCTTTCGCTTCACCCTCTGGTGACTCGTTTCATGAAGGGTCTCATGAATGTTCACCCTCCTCTGAAACCTCCTCCTGTAGTTTGGGATCTTAATGTGGTCTTAGCTCAACTCATGAAGCCTCCCTTTGAACCTGTCGACAAATCTCACCTTAAGTTTCTCACTTGGAAGGTGGTCTTTTTGCTTGCGCTCACGTCTGCTCGTCGGATTAGTGAGCTGCAGGCTTTGGTGGTGGATCCACTTTTTACGGTGTTTCATCATGACAAGGTGGTTTTTCGCACCCATCCTAAATTTTTGCCCAAGGTAGTGTCTGATTTCCACCTCAATCAGTCTATTGTTCTTCCGGTGTTTTTCCCGAAGCCCCACTCTCATCCTGGTGAGGCGGTGCTTCATACACTTGACTGTAAGAGGGCGTTGGCCTTTTATCTCCAACGTACCAAATCTCATCGGAAGGTTCCTCAATTGTTTTTGTCCTTTGATCCTAATCGTTTGGGACATCCGGTTTCCAAGCGCACCTTGTCCAACTGGCTAGCTGCTTGTATTTCTTTTTGCTACGCTCAGGCTGGTCTCACGCTCCATGGTCGAGTCACGGGGCATAAGGTCCGGGCTATGGCAGCTTCTGTTGCTTTCCTCCGGTCTACTCCTGTGGAGGACATTTGTAAAGCTGCCACTTGGTCTTCGATTCATACGTTCACCTCCCACTACTGTCTGGATACTTTGTCCAGAAGCGACGGCCGGTTTGGCCAGTCGGTGTTACGTAATCTGTTTTCCTAAATTGCCATCCTCCCACCTGCCCTTTTTTGGTTGGCTTGGAGGTCACCCACATGTGAGAATATCATGCCTGCTTGTCCTGGGATAAAGCACAGTTACTTACCGTAACAGGTGTTATCCAGAGACAGCAGGCATATATTCTCACAACCCGCCCTCCTCCCCGGGGATGGCTTCTTTGCTGGTTATGGAACTGAGGACCACGAGGTGGGGATGCGCCCTCTAGTGGGCAAGAAGGCATGCACATGCGTGGTGCAGTGTAGCAAACTTGAAACTTCAAGTTTGCTTGAAAAGCTGTCCGCGCTGGGGCTCCGTAGATGACGTCACCCACATGTGAGAATATATGCCTGCTGTCCCTGGATAACACCTGTTATGGTAAGTAACTGTGCTTTTTGCCCTTGAAGCCATCCATTTGTGTAGCCTTTCATTTCTAGAATAGTTTGGACATGGATCTGGCTTTGAGAGGAGAAACTTCCTTCAGAGTTTATGGTGTTTACTGATCAGGAGGTGAAGGGACTTGGTTCCCAGGGCTGCAGCAGATAGTAAGAGCATCAAGAATGCATATAGATTAAAAGTTTGAAATCTTGATAAATAGTGGTATGTACATGAGGATTTAGGAGTGACATGAAGGAGTAGCCAGTGGTTAGTGCAGCAGCCTGAGAATCTGGGGAACTAGGTCCAGTACCCGCTGCAGCTCCTTGTAACTCTGGGCAAGTCACGTAACTCTGGGCAAGTCACTTAACTCTCCATTTCCCCAGGTACAAAATACGTACCTGTATGTAATATGTAAACCGCTTTTAATTCTAACCACAGGAAGACATATAGCACATCCTATCCCCTTTCCCCTCTTACTCCCCTCTTTCCCATTCACTATTCTTCCCCACACTCGCTATTTCCCTTTCCATCAATTTTTACACTCACTACTTTCCTTCTCCTTCCCACCGTTTTCTGTCAGACTTACTCCTTTCCCCTCATACACCCTGTCACTTTTGTTCTTTCTTATTCACTCCCTCTCTCTTCCATCCACCTACTTTGCATATCATCTTGTCCAGTGGTAGGGCCTGGTCTTTCCACTGGTGGTATGTCAGTAGCAAGGTCAGCCAGTTCTCCAGCCTTTCTACACACATTACTGCACCTGGAAAAACATATACCTCTGTCCAGATCTGGTCACAAGGATAAAAAATATGCAAGCTGGAAAAATAACTAGCTCTGTAGGCTGGGTCTGGTCTGTAGTTCATAGTTTTGGAACCTTTTTACCATTGCTTAGACTAGAGCAGGGGTAGGCAATTCCAGTCCTCGAGAGCCGGAGCCAGGTCAGGTTTTTAGGATATCCACAATAAATATGCATGAAATCTAACTAACACCATACCCTATTTGACCACTAACAATAACTCCTCCCCTTCAGCCTCCCTCCTAGCTGAACACTTCAAGAATAAAATTACAAACACCAGAGCTACTCTCATTAGTAACTCAACCCACCTACTCGAAGTCACAATATTCCCCACAGAAAATGAATCTTGTGCTGCAGACAGATCTTGGTCCCAATTCCCTAAGATACATTGGACCGAATTCAACAAACTACAATAAGTACAGCCACGCATCATGTGAACTCAACCACTGCCCGCCATATCTCCTGTCATCAGCGAGCACTAAGTTCCGTACCTTACTTCTACAATGGATACAAACCATGCTCCCGAATGACCTCAGCGAAATCATCATCACCCCAATCTTAAAAGACCCAAAAGGACCAACAGACCTCTCATCCAACTACAGACCAATAGCCTCAATACCTCTATATATCAAACTAACAGAAGGATTAGTAGCCAAATTCCTCACCAACTATCTCGAGGACCATAACTTACTCCATCCCACGCAATCCGGCTTCAGAACTAACTTCAGCACAGAGACACTACTAGGCTCCCTTATCGACACAGCACCTCAGCATTGGAAAAAAAATGCTGATCATACAGTTGGACCTGACGGCGGCATTTGACCTGGTAGACCATAACATCTTACTGCAAATCTTGGACTCAATAGGCATCTCAGATAAAGTATACTCATGGTTTGAAGGTTTCTTAAAATCCAGAACATATAAAGTAAAATCAGACAAAGAAAAATCCAAACCTTGGTCCAACCCCTGCGGCATTCCACAAGGGTCCCCACTGTCCCCTACTCTCTTCAACCTATATACGGCCTCTCTTGGCGTTTACCTGAACAAACAAGGCCTATCTTCTTATAGCTATGCTGATGACATCACCATCCTCATTCCTTTCAACCAACCAATGCTCTTAATGTCAGACACACTACACAGAACTCTAGCTACAGTTACGACTTGGATGGAAGACCACAAACTGAAACTCAACCCAGACAAAACTAAATTCATCCTCCTAGAAAATAACAAAATCCCAACCATAACCAACTTAGAAATCAACTCTATCAACTACTCTTTGCAAACCACCCTAAAACTTCTAGGTATGACTATTGACAAAGGCTGCAACATGCAACCACAAATTAACAAAACAATACAGAAATCTTTCGCAGTTATGAGAAACCTTAGACAAGTCTGAAAATTCTTCGAAAAAACACAATTTCAGCTCCTAGTACAATCTCTAATCCTAAGTATCCTAGACTATTGCAACATCCTCTACCTCCCCTGCCCTGCAATAATGATTAAACAACTACAGACAATTCAGAATACAGCTCTGAGACTCGTCTATTCATTGAAAAAACATGATCATATTACTGAGGCATTCATCAATTCTCATTGGCTTCCAATCCAGGAAAGAATACAATTTAAATTCTACTGTATACTATTTAAAACTATAAATGGAGACAGCCCAACCTACCTAAACGACCGCCTCATCCAAACCACCTCTAACAGGCATAGAAAAACACACACCCCATTCACTTACCCCCCAATCAAAGAAGTAAAATGGAAAAAACTATACAATGGACTACTGGCCACTCAGGCAGCGAAGATAAACAACCAAGTCTCCAACCTATTGACAACAACCCCAGACTACAAGATGTTCAGAAAGGAAATAAAAACTATACTCTTCAAGAAATCCCTTAATAAAGCTTAATACCATGATAAAGCTTAACCCCCCTCTTACCATCCCCTCCCTAACCCCAGATCCTACTTTTCCCTCTCTTAGAAACCTTCTCTGATCTAATGTTGTAACCCTTCTTCCATAACTCTTTTTGTAATCCGCTTTGAACCGAAAGGTAATGGCAGAATAGAAATCTGTAATGTAATGTAATAGATTTGCATCTCAAGGAGGCAGTGCATGCAAATCCATCTCATACATATTCATTGTGGATATCCTGAAAACCTGACCTGGCTCCGGCTCTCGAGGACTGGAATTGCCTACCCTGGACTAGAGGAAAAGCAGTCTTTGTGGCAAACATGCTTAGCTAGCTTCCTTCGTCCCATCCCAGCAACATGATAAGGAACGAGGAGTTTAATCTTATCTGGTTTATTTTCTTTCCTTGATCCTTCTAGACTTGACTAGGACCCAACACTGAAGGCCTCTGCATGCTGCAGACATGGTAATTAGGATGATATACTGTGTTTCCCCGAAAATAAGACCTACCCTGGAAATAAGCCCTAGCATGATTTTCAGGGTAGGTCTTAATATTAGCACTACCCCTGAAATTAAGCCCTAGTCGTAGGCAGCCCTGCCCCCACCACACAGCTGAACCACCGAACCCCCACTGACTCTCCATCCTTCGTTCCCAACCGATCCCCGCCAACTGTGACCATAAATACCTTGCGGCAGAGGAGTGTCGGGCCAGCAGCACTCACAGGCTGCTTTGCGGCCTTCTTGCTGGGGCCTTCTGTGTACTGATGACATCATCAGTACACAGGATGGAGGGTCATTGGCGGTTTGGCTGCGCGGTAGGTGCTCAAGCGTTCTGCTGCATGAGGGAGGGAAGGATGGAAGCTGGGTTCGTGGTGCATTTTCATTGAAGGATAGTTCTGACAGCATTAAAGCCCCAAAAAGAGCAGAAGAAAACTGCTGGTTCAATAAACAAAAACTTACCTTCTTCTTGGCTCTAATATTGTATAATATATGATGCTGAATTTCCTCTGAAATAACTATAAACTGATAAAGTGAAAAAATATATAAGTAGTATTTTATTTTGTTATATTGTGGTTAGTATTTACAAATTTAATCTTAACTGTTGATTTCCATTCCTAAGTCCTCCCTAACCAGTCCAAATACATAGATACTTGCAGATGGTCATTAGTCCACAACTGCAGATTTTACCAAATCTGCAGCATTGCAGGTATACAGAAAAGCAGCAGATCCCAAATAAAATGTAGAAATAAAAAACTTAAGTTGAACTGTTTGAATAAAGAATTATTTCTACATTTTATTTGGAATCTGCTCCTTTTCTGTATACTTGCAGATGGAGACAGAACATGGACATCACTGCCTCTTTGAAGGTTGGTGCAGACAGAAAGCCTCTCAGTATCTTAAGTTCTTGTAAACCGTGTCGAGCTCCATTCTCATGGAGATGATGCGGTATATAAACTTAAGGTTTAGAGTAGATTAGATTAGATTAGTATCCCTTATCAAAGCTAAATCCAGACTACCAAAATCCAACAGGATTCCAACACATACAGAATTAACTACCAGTTCCCCATGATATTTTGTATCCCTTCCCAACTCACTTAACTGAGTCATCTCAGCAACATACCAGGACTTCTTCCATAACATTGCAATCATGGGCCCTATAGCTGGCCAATCGGTGTTACTTTTGAGGGATGACAGAAACTCCTCCAGGGGGCTGTGAATGCTGGAGTAGACCTGGTGGAGCTGGAGAATGGAAGACCTAACCAAGGATTTACATTAGACTTGTTGTGCCCTAGTCCTGGAAGCTGATATTTTAAATTATCTGAGTAGTTGAGCAGTCAATAAAATGTGTTTTAACATAAATCTGCTTTTATTGTTTCATTAGATGTATGTCAGCAGCAATTAAAAATTCTGGAATATCTGCTGAAGATGTTTCCTACATCAATGCTCATGCCACTTCTACACCACTGGGAGATGCTGCTGAGAACCAAGCCATCAAAAGACTTTTTAAAGAACACGCCTACTCTCTTGCTGTTTCTTCCACAAAAGGAGCAACGGGGCATCTCCTGGGGGCAGCAGGAGCTATTGAGGCAGCTTTTACTGCATTGGCCTGTTATCACAGAATTTTACCACCCACCCTAAACCTGGATAGGACAGAACCAGAGTTTGATCTCAATTATGTTCCACTGACAGCACAACAGTGGAAAACAGATAAAAGACATATAGCTCTCACTAATTCATTTGGCTTTGGTGGTACTAATGCAACATTATGTCTTGCAAATATGTAATTTTAGCTTAAACTTGTTCTATTATGTGGGAAAAAGTCTGAACTGAATTGTTGAGGAGATATACAGTTTAAAAAGGATAACTGATCCACCAGTGGGTGAATAGCATTCTGTTCAGCAAGTGCTTTAACTGGGGAGCTTAACATCTCTCCCTTTCCTTGAGATCTGGTTAAAACAGATCCATGGTTCCTCCCTTTAATCCTACTCTGTCGGGTATTTCAAACTTACAACCCGTTTCTGTACCTTCATACATATATGGGCTTAAATATCAGAAAAGAGGTGCTTCTGCTAAACCTTTAACAGTTGCAGTCTTCCCGGTGTATTTTGCTCCTCAGTTACTAGGTTAGAGACTAAACTCTCTTTTCATAATGGTATTCCAGCCCCTATTCCCTTAAAACCTATGGGCCACATTCTCTAAAGAATGTTGTTAGCAGCGGCCGTTTAGAAAAGCGGTACCGATCATGTGTCAGTCATGTGACGGTGCCATTTAGAAAATTGAGGCCATGTCGAAAGTAGGTGCCAGACAGGTAGGCCAGGGTTTTACAGGTCTACATTTCTGGTGCCTACTTTTGACGAGAATCGCATCCATAGAGGCGCCTATATCCACTTCCGGAATAAACTGCGCCTACTTTAGATGTAGGCGCTGGTAGGTGCCTCTGTGGACGGAAGTTAGATGCCGTCGTTTGTAGGCACTTGCAAGCGCCTACCTTTTTAAAAATTAGATTTTAATTGGTTTTAAATGACGTGGTCAATTGCCATGCTGTTTATCATCAATTAAATCAAGTTAGGCGGGAGTAGGGTGCCTACTGCCACCTAACTTATGGAGCACTATAAAGAATTTGGGTCTATGTACCTACTAACTGTGTGTGTGTGTGTAAGTTTACATGCTCTCTGGCACACAGCTCTATAGAACGTTCTTTTGTGCTTTATAAGCAGAAATGTTTTTTGAAAATTGCTTTCCTGTGATGAATGAAAGTCTCCTGACTGGACACTATACAGGACTTGACTCATACTTTCCATGGTTTTAATAATTTCTTGGTTCTCAGTGATTCCTCCCTTAGATTTACTATGTGAAAATGAAAGACCAAATTATATTCAGCAAAACCTGCACTTTTATGATATAATAATAATTTGGTCTTATTTACTGCTGTACATCTGAGCATGACTAAAGAGTAGATTGCTGTTAGGCATAAAATATGGATCTATAGATATATGATAAATGCTCATGTTCAAGATTCATTTATTTAGAAGTCATGGAATGACTGGTAAATTGGCACTTTAGATGGAAATAAAGCTTGACAGGCAATAAAGCCTATCCATAAAAAGATATTTTGAGAACATTGCCTTTGGGATAATACAATGTGTAATATAATGCCCAAAATTTTCCAATTATACCAGTGGCCCCAAGTTCCTAAAGAAAGATTTTTATGTTTGCAAATGGTATTAAAACAGTCAGATAAGATAGATTTATGCCTTTTTCGGCAACTGTGAAAAATATATAGGCATTAATAGAAACTAAGTCTGAAAACAGAGATTCTTGAGGGAATAAATATACTAAGTGGCAATGTGCAGTAATATACTAACTTTGAAAGGAGTTAGTGAGATATTACAGAAAAAAATCAGTTTCCTTTTAATATGAAAGAGCGGGAAAAAAAAGCAACCGAGGGTCTAAATTGCAGTTTTAGAAGACTAGAATATAAATCAAAAGCAGAGGAATTACTGTTGAACATATTTTAGACCTCACTTAAAATAGTGTTGACACTAATTTCCATACCTTGCAAAAGAAGCCATTACTGTTGATGGAATGATAAAAGAAAATCCTTTGACAAAGACCTCAAATACATCGCGGGATCAAGAAGCAACATGTGCATACTTAAAAATAAAAGGTAAATTCTTGCAGTGTTAAATAAGAAGAGTCTACATATATGATTACTATCTTCCCCCCCCTTTATCAAGCTGTACTAGAGGTTTTTAGTGCAGGCCGGCAAGGTAAATGCTCCGATGCTCATGGGAATTCTATGAGTGTCTGAGCATTTACCGCTCCGGTCTGTGCTAAAAACCTCTAGCGCATTTGGGAATGTAAGGAAACAGGACTTAGAAGAATATTGGGGAGGGGGGGAGAGGAAAAAGCCAGAGAGATGAAAGCAAAGTATCAAAAGACTCAGAGGAGAAATGATAGAGACTTTCAAGATCATAAAAGGCATAGAGAAGGTAGAAAAGGACAGATTCTTCAGATTATTAGGAACCACAAGCACAAGGGGACACTCAGAGAAACTGAAAGGGGACAATTTTAGAACCAATGCTAGGAAGTTCATTTTTACACAGAGGGTGGTGGACACCTGGAATGCGCTTCCGGAGGTTGTGATAGGACAGAGTACACTACGGGGATTCAAAGAAGGATTGGATAAATTCCTGAACGATAGGGGGATTGAGGGATACAGATAGAGTAGAGATAGGTTTTAGATAGAGGAAGGATAAAAGGGATCAAAGGGATTAGAGAAGGATCACATTACAGGTCATGGGCCTGATGGGCCGCTGCGGGTGCGGACTGCTGGGCACGATGGACCTCTGGTCTGACCCAGCGGAGGCAACGTCTTATGTTCTTATGTTGATGAATGTGCCAAGCTTAGCTGAAATGCTCTTCATTAACAAATGCACTTATTTTTTCAACATTAATATGTTCATGTCATGATGCACTTTGAACAGGCAACATGAAACCTTCATCTGCAATTTAATAATTTAAGAGAAAGATAATAATTGTACTCATTACATGCAAGGAAATGGCACCTCAAAGGAGTCGGAACAGAAAGAAAAAGAAGCTTTTGGTCTAATACAGTTGCCAAAAGACTTCACCTCTACTAAATTACTTTAAAATTTAAGGGCCCCTTTTACAAAGCCATGGTAGTGATTCCTGCGTGATAAATGTAACGCAGTCGATTCATTTCCTATGGGCTTCGTCTCTAGAGAATGACGTGGGGACAATTTTTTCCCCATCCCCGTAGGAACTCAATTTCCCCGTCCCATTCCTGCCCCTGCCCTATTCCTGTAAGCTCTGCCTTAACCACACAAGCTTTGAACACTTATCATTTTACAGTGTTTGAGGCTTATGCAGATGAAGACAGAGCTTCAGGAATCTGGCAGGGACAGGAAAAGAGTTGCTGGGAAAGGAAAATGAGTTCCTGCAGGACAAGGAAAAATTTGTCTCCATGTCATTCTCTAGCTTCGTTGCAGTTGCCATGCCAGGAATTGCTACCATGGCTTTGTAAAAGGGGCCCTAAGAGTGGTAGGAAATTAGCTGTAGTATCTGGTGAATAATGGAATTGACAAATTTGTTAAGTGACATGGAACTCAACATATTCATACAGTAATCAGGGTTAGATTATAGTTCTCATTTATCCCTGGGGATACTAGGAAACAAGTCTATATATTTTTTGCACTAGTGCATATGGAAGATGTAGTGTAAGCTAATGAATGGCCTATATACACAAATCAAAGGCTATGTTAAAGTGCTAAATTACCCTTTAAAAATAATTTAGGAGATTATTCTAAACTATGAAAAATGACCAAAGTGTGACAGTCGATTACTTACTTAGGGCTAGATCACTAAGCAAACTGATCGTGTACCGATTGGTTTGCAACCCAATTTCCCTCTGACCTGATTCACTAACCTGTGTTCCAACCATCCTCCGATCCATGCATGCAAATGAGGGTGAACGGCATTCAAATGATGGCAGGCAGTGATTCACTAACAAAAAACCTGCAACACCGACTGGGCTGGCTGATCACAAACAAGCGACTGCTGAAGACCAGTCGCTCAGGTCCTTTCCGACTGCCCTGCCTTCTGCTGCCCTGCTCTCTGCCCTGTTTTTCTGCTCTCAGCCCCGATCTCCTGCCTGCCCTGAACTCTTGCTCTCAGCCCTGAACTCCTGCCTGCCCCGACTCTCTCCTGTTGGCCCTGAATCTCTCCTGCCTGCCCCGACTCTCCCACCCTTCCCCACAGTGCAAGCCTGTGGTGTTAACCCGCGGGCTTAAAGCGGATTAAAACCACAGGCTTGGGAAGAAAAAAAAACACCCCAAAAAAGAAATTTCCCTGCTCTGCCGAGCACAGAGGACCAGCGCATGCGCAGACCATCTACAGATGGTCTGCGCATGCTCAAGGATCGCTGTTGTTGGGGGCGTGATTCAGATCACCCTCATTTGCATGAGGGCGATTTGTGAATCAGCCCTCTGGACACAGATCGGATCCGATCCGATCTGTGCCCTTCGTGAATCTAGCTCTTAGTCAGGTATTTGTACTGTAGGGCTATCAGTTTTATAGTCGATGAAGTTGCTCTTTTGATCTATTAACCCCTCAGGCTATATGTCTGAATACTACTGGGACATTTTCAAAACTCTTACCAGCGTCCAAAAAACAGCATAAATCGGCACTTGGACATCCTGATCACTAGGACACTCAAGTGCTGATGTTCAAAACTGTCTTTCTGGACATCTTGCAAGGCATTCTACCTGCTGAACATCTAAGACTAAAGGGGGGGAGGGGGCGTTTTGGAGGCATGTTCTGGATGGGCTTTAGGCAGGCTTAGACTTGGACATCTTGCAGTAATAATGGAACCTTTCCCAAGACGTCCTGGACAGAACTTAGACATTCTCAGTTAGACCTGTTTTAAAAGCATCTAAGTGTCAAAGAGGTACCCAAACTGACCAGATGACCACTGGAGGGATTAAGTTATGACCCCCACACTCCCCCCAGTGGTCATTAACCCCCCCCCCAAAAAAAAAAATCTGAATTAGTGATTTAGAATCTATTTCTACGATTCCAACCTTGGTGAAGCCACCGACTATTGACCTGGACTCTATATGAGAAGCTATTTCTTCATTACAAGTATCTTTGGGGTCCCAGAAACAAACCCTAACTTCCCATTGTGCTGGAGTGTCATCAGAGTTTTCTAAATTAAAGGATAGAGTGGAGAAGTTGGAAGTAAATTATACAGATCAAGAGAGTAAAATTGGACATTGCAAAACCAATGCCAACTTATGATGAGAGATAGTGGCAATCTTAATTTTAAACTTGAGATCCCTTTCCAGATCATTTACAAATATTTTTTAAAACTCCTCAACCCATTTACACTTCCCTTGGGTCATTCCATTATTTATTCAACTCCATTGAGAAAACTGGCCCTTTAGTCTATTTAGATGGGCATTTTTGACATTGTGTTTAAGTCAGGGGTGTCAAACTCAAATCACATAAGGGGCCGAAATCTAAAAGACGCTAAGTCGTGGGCCGAATTTTTTATTAATATACTTAGGCCTCCTTTTACGAAACTGCAATAGCAGTCTCTAGCGCGGGGAACTGTGCTGAATGGCCCGCGCTGCTCCCAATGCTCATTCCCGACTGTCATTCCAGATTGTGCGGTGCGTCCTCTGTGGTCATTCCTGCCTGTCCTCTGCTGGTAATGGATGCTGTGGATTATGTAGCAGACGCCCTTTATGTTCTCATTTGAGTTCTTAGTAAGGTCTATGCTTATGCAGTGTCTGCATGCCGGACTTTTTGGATCCGTCATTGGGCTGCGGACACTGCCTCGAAGTCCACTATGAGCAGACTTCCTTTTAAGGGTCAGCTTCTTTTTGGTAAAGGTCTGAATGACCTCATGACCAGTGTTGCTGAGCGCCACCCTAAGTCTCTCCCTGTGAACAAATCTTGGTCAGCGGGAGGGGATCCTAGTAATTCTCATTTCTCCCACAGGTTTCAACAGGGCTCTCTGTAGGATCTTCCTCCTAGAGATATTCACAGGACCACCATCCTTGTTACATCAGTTCCAATTCCAGGTGTCCTCCCGTTCCCAATCAGCCCCAATAATGCCAGCTATCAGGCGGAGCATCCTCATATTAGAGATCGCCTTTCTCAGTTTTATCAGGAGTGGACTTGCGTTTCATCAGATCAATGGATACTAGACTTCTTTTGCTTGCCTCTAGATATGTTTCTGGACTCTCCAGCAGGTCGGCCGGAAAAGGAGTCCCAAGTCCATTGTACTGTGCAACATCTCTTAGTCATCAGAGTGATAGAACCAGTTCCAGAACACGAATCAGGCTTAGGCAGATACTCCTTATACTTCATTGTGCCAAAGAAAGGCTCGGAAGACTGAAGGCCCATTCTGGATCTAAAGTCGGTCAACCGCTTCTTGCAGATTCCTCATGGAAACAGTGCGCATAGTCATAGCTGCTCTCTCTTAAGAGCATTGCAGGTTCTCTTCAGAGACGGCTCCCCACACTTTCACCAAGGTGATGGTTGTTGTGGCAACCTTTCTTCACCAGCAGGGGATCCAGGTCCATCCTTACTTAGACTATTGGTTGATCCGAGCTCCGTCTCGTCCAGAGTGCGAAAGTGCAGTGGAGACACCACATCTCTGTTGCAGGCGTTAGGGTGGATTGTCAACTTCAAGAAGACCAACTTGACACCTTCCCAGTCCCTGGAGTATCTGGGTCTTCTCTTCAAAACCAGGCAGAGTCGTTTGTTTCTTCTCGAGTCACACAGGCAGAAACTTCAACAGCAGATCAGAGCTCTTCTGGACTGTCTGGCTCCCATGGCCTGGCTTTATCTTCAGGTTCTGGGATCCATGGCAGCTTCCTTGGAGGTGGTCCCCTGGGCCTGAGTAGAGAATGACACGGGGAAAAAATCTGTCCCCATCACTGCACCGTCCCCGGCCCACCATCCTCTGCACTGCCCCGTCACCGCCGTTCCCTTCACCGCCCCATCACCGCCACTGCCATCCCATTCACCGCCCCGTCCCCGTCCCCGCAGCATCCATATAAGCCTCAGTACTGCGAAACACCATGAAGACAGAAGAGAATCCTGCCACTACTACTACTACTACTGCACTGAGAATCTGTTTCAGTGCCTCTGCCCTGTAGTAAAAAAAGAACATAAAATAAATCAATTGACTTGTCCTCCCTTGCAATGACGTGTCCCCCATGTTCACCAATAGCTCGAATCAGGTCAATTGTGCACACTAAAAATACAGGTGGATCTGGAACATGAGCGCAGGCAGGCAGTGATACAAAAACAGCAGACACCCGACTGATTGCAGTGTTCCGTCATCTCCCTCCCTCCATCTCACCTTAGATGTAGAGTATGCTGGCTTTCTTTTTCACCCAGCCGCACATGCGGGTGCTCATTTGTTCAATATTCTCCTCTGATGCAACCGGAAACAGGAAGTTGTAAGAGAGGAGAAGATTGATCAACTCGAGCAGCCGTGCAAGCGCGGCTTTTTGAACGCGTGCGGCTGGGCGAAAAAGAAAGCCGGCATACTCTACATCAGTGTTTTTCAACCTTTTTACACCCGTGAACCAGCAGAAATAAAAGAATTATTTTGTGGACCGGCAAACTACTAGGACTAAAATTTTAAAACCCTGTTTCCGCCCCCTTTCTATTCCCTCCCTCTTTCCTTTCTATGTCCTTTGTGCCCCCGGTGCCTCCTTCCCATGTCTTTAGTGCCCCCGGTGCCTCCTTCCCATGTCCTTAGTGCCCCTTCCTGTCTTTAGTGCCCCCAGTGCCTCCTCCCCATGTCTTTAGTGCCCCAGTGCCTCCTTCCCATGTCCTTAGTGCCCCTTCCTGTCTTTAGTGCCCCCAGTGCCTCCTTCCCATGTCCTTAGTGCCCCTTCCTGTCTTTAGTGCCCCCAGTGCCTCCTTCCCATGTCTTTAGTGCCCCTAGTGCCTCCTTCCTATATCCCTCTCACTGCCTTCTACACTTTGTCCCACCCCCACCCCCGAATCCTGCCTGCCTACCTTTCTCCCTCCCTAGCCAAAGCCAGCCTGCTGCCTCCCTGCCACTCAAAAAAAAAAGCCTCCTTCCTTTTCCCCTGCTCTTACCGCCATGCTCATGCTGCAGCTACTAAAGCCGACAGGAAGTCTTTCCGACTCAATTCTGAAGTTGGAGAGGACGTTCTGGGCCAGCCAGGCAGCGATTGGTTGGCCCAGAACGTCCTCTCCGACGTCAGAATTGACGTCGGAAAGACTTCCTGTCGGCTTTAGTAGCTGCAACATGAGCATGGCGGTAAGAGCAGGGGAAAAGGAAGGAGGCTTTTTTTTTTTTCGCGCGGACCGGCAGAAATTCAACCGGCGGTAAGGAGGAGAGAGGGAGATGGTGGGGACCGCATGATCCTTGATTGCCTCACTGCGGGGACAAGTCCATTCATTGCTCCACAGGGCGGCGAATGGCCTTGTCCCCGTCCCGCAGAGGCCACTAATTTTTCTTCCCTGTTTCGGTGGGCTACCCGCGGCTAAACGCGGCTAGCCACGGGTAACCCGCCACCGTGTCATTCTCTAGGCCCAAGCTCATGTGCCCATTACAGGAGTTCCTCCTCTCTTGGTGGTCTCCGCAGTGTCATCCTCTTCAGATGTCCCTGGACGGAGCTGGTGGCTTCAGGGGGATGCTCTTCACCAGGGCAGGCTTCTTCAGATTTCAGAATGGATGACTCATGATGGATGTCAGCCTGTTGGATTGGGGTGCTCACTGCAGGGACCGTTACATTCAGGGGCAGTGGACTCCTTGTTAGAGTAGTAGACTTCTTGGTCGATCAATCGTTTGGAGCTCCAAGCAATTCAGCTGGTGTTACTCGCTCTCTAGCCCCTTCTGGAAGGAAAAGTGGTGCGGGTCTTCGACAACACCATGACAGTGGCGAACCTAAATTGTCAAGGGGGCACAAGAAGCACTTCCTTAGGCCAGGAGGCTCATGTGCTGTATTGCTTGGTGGAAGCTCCTCTTCTGTCTCTCTCAGCGTCCTATGTGGTCGGAGTCGACAGTGTTCAGGCAGACTTCCTCAGCTGACAGATCCTGGGCGGTTCATGGATGGTTCATGAGCGTATGTGTCCCCTCCATGGTCTTTAGGTTGGGTCATCCGCCGGATAGCAACACATTCTGGCCTGGTGATTCTAGTAGCTCAGGATTGGCCTCATCGCCCTTGGTATGCAGATCTTGTCTGACTTCAGTGAGACGAGAAGCTGTACCTACCTCTTTGATACCTTCTCAGTCAGGTGCCCATGGAGAACCTACGGCACTTTAGTCTTACGGGATGACTCTTGAGAGCTGTGCCTTGATGAAGCGCAGTTATTCGGATGTAGTTATCTTGACTCGTTTGCACTCAAAGAAACCCTCTACTATGGCTTCTTATGCCAAAGCCTGGAAAGCTTTCCAACAGTGGTGTGCTAAGGATCAGGTGGCATCTGAGAGTGCTCCCATTTTGATGGTCCTGGCTTTTCTTCAAGCGGGCCTAGACAAAAGTCTGGCAGTGGTCTTCCTTAAAGTTAAGGTTGCAGGCCTTTCATGTTTTCGAGCACGCAGAAGTGCTAATTCGCTTACTGCTCATCCGGAAGTGACCAGATTTATGAGAGGGGTACTTCATTTGTGTCCTCTTTTGCATCTTCCTTTCCCTTTGTGGAATCTTAACATCATTTTGCCGAACCTTGGAGAGTTTTTTAATGCATTTTAAAACAAAAACACAAGAATCCTCTTGTTACAGATATTCAGAGACATATAAAGTGAAAATAAAAATAATTATATATTTGTGCTGAAAAAGAGATTAAGAGGAAATAGGGTGCAAAATCACCCCAACTTAATTAGAAAATTTTTCCCCAATATGTATTAAATAAATTTTAAGAATATTCATTAAACTCTTCCTTAGACCACTATTGATTACTTATAAGAAACAAGAAAAGAGATAAGGAGATCTCAAACAGTATTTAAATACATATTGAATGGTAAAAGGCATAACGTGAATTTAATCTGGTCTAAATTACTAATGAAGCTCTATTCATAATTGAGTTAACTTCTTTGTATCCAGAAAACTACGGAGCTGTTCGGGAACAAAAAAATGTACTTCATTCCTGTATATTTAATTAAACATTTACATGGATAACTTAGTAAAAAGGTAGCTCCTAATTTTTTTGTCTCCTACCTCATACTCAGGAATAATTTTCTCCGTTCCTGAGTGGATTTTGTCACATCAGGGAAAATCCATAATTTCTCTCCCAGGATCAAAGTTTGAGAAAACCGAAAATAAGATTTCATTATAACATTTAAGTCTTGTTCAAAAATTAATGAAACAATCAATGTATCATGATATTGGATTTCTTCCTGGGAAGTTTCAAGTAATCCAGTTAAATCGTTCAAATCCAACTCTTGTATTTTATCAGGTTGTTTATCTTGAGGATTATCTGGTTTCTTTGGTAGAAAGTAAATTCTATTTATTGGTGGAATCATTTCAGAGGAAAACTTGAGTATGTCCATAAGATATCTTTTAAATGTTTCAATAGGTGTAGTCAGAACTAATTTAGGAAAATTTTAATACTCTCAAGTTGAGCCTTCTAGCATAATTTTCTTAATTGCTCAATTTTTCGTTTGAAGAACATCTCCTCCTTAACCAAATTTGCTGAGGAATTTTCTAGCAAAGAAATTTCTTTACTTATTCTAACTTAGAATTAGTTTCTAGTTGAATATTCTGAACAGATGTAGATAAGTCATCCAGTTTACTTACTACTTTAGAGATATCGTTCGCAGATTTGGTAGAAGCAGCTTCAAGTCTCTGGAGCACTTTCCATATACTTTCTAAAGTCACCGCTGAGGAGTCAGATCCCTCTGCTCCTTGATAGGCTGTTGATTCGGCATCATGGATAGCGTGATTCCCCTCTCCACGTGACAGCATCGGGACTCATCTGGGCTTCGGTTCATTTCGCGTTCCTCGCCCGTCCTGTGCCGGATTAGGTGGTGAGCGAGTTGCTGGGGGGGACAAAGATATTTCAAGCCCCAAGTCTCCCGATGTTCTCCTTCCAGCGGAGCAGCAGCGGGGATTCCCCCCGTAATGGCTGGTGAGCTTGTCAGATACCAGTCTACCTGTGTTTGCCTTGGCGAGGAGAGGTCCGCCTGGAGAACACACCTTGCACTTGCTATGGGGCATAATCTCCAAAGAAATGTTTTCCACAGAAACAAATGAAGCAATACTAAGGTAAGATAGAACTCTGGCACTGAATGCTTTCATGCCGCCACCATCTTGTTCAACAATCAAGGACTGTCTTTCTGGTTGCCCATCTGTCTCAGCATGGGTATATCAGAGCTTTCAGACTCTTGTGCAGGGAAGCTTTCTCTCCATATTACAGACACAGGTGCTTGGTCTCCGTCCTTTACCTTTCTTTCTGCCGGAGGTAGTATTAGCCTTCCATGTCAGCCAGGAGGTTCAGTTGCCTGCGTTTCATCCCACAGGTTCGGAGTGCAAAGATCAGATCTTACACAAGCTGGATGTCCGGAGAGTCTTGCTCCACTATTTGGAGAGGATTAATGATTTTAGGCTGTCTGATCACCTTTGTCCTGACTGCTGTGCCTCGCCGTGGGCAGCCAATGTCGAAGTCTTCAATCACTCGATGAATTCGAATGGCCATTTCCACAACTTACATTGCCCGTGGCAAGCAGCTGTCGATTTCTCTTAAAGTGCACTCGACTAGAAGTGTGGCTGTGTTGTCGGAGTCTTGTGTGGTTTATTCTGATGAAATTTGCAGGGCAGCTATTTGGTCCTCTCTTCATACTTTTAACTGGTTTTACCGAGTGGATGTGGCGGCTCATTCTGATGCCGCTTTTGGGACTTTGGTGTTGAGGGCAGGCTCTTCTGTCCCTCCCTAGCTGCTGCCATTGCTATGGAATCCGGAAGGGATGTAACAGAATGGAGATTAGCCTTTTTACATTCGATAATCTTCTTTTCTTTTGGTCCCCTGTAGGATTCCATAGGACCTGCTCTCTCTGTATACATTCAGTTGTTTGGAATAGCCTGCTTCTTTCTGCTTCAATTATTCTCCCTTACAGACTTGAATATTTTTCCAGCCAGTTGCCAGATCCTGTGGGGAGTTTTTCTTTGAGTATGCGCATTATCGAGGCTTTTTCTTGGGCATGCTCGTTGTACACAGCAGGATAGTTCTACATTGTTCCTCAATAGTTTTTCTGAATTGCCTTTGTGCCCTGTTTATTACTTGTTCATGTTTTGCAGAGCAGCCCAGTTCAAGACTTGTTTGTGTTGCTGGGGATCTTCCTGTACCCCCTTGTCATGAATTTGTTTAGGTATGTTACTTGGCTTTGGGACTTAACTGAATAGGTTTTTAGTTATCAGGCTAAGGGGGTGAAGCATGTGCTCAGAAAAGTGTTTGGATTTCTACAACTCCCAGATTGCAGGTTGGGATTGAGCTAACTGGCAGATGGTTGGCATGGAAACAGAAATATGATGGCAGATAAAGGCCATTTGGAAAAACTGTGTGCAATTCTGAGACTGCACCTTCAAAAAGATCCAAATAGGATGGAAATCGGTTCAGAGCGGCCACAACAAAATTGGTTAGTGTGTTCATCATAAAGCATATGAAAACAGACTTATACATCTCAATATGTATACCCTGGAAGAGAGGGTAAAGAGAGATAAAGATGTTGAGATATCTTCATGGCATTAATGTACAGGAGGTGAGGCTTTTTCAAATGAAGGGAAATTACAGAATGAGAGGGTATAGGATGTAGTTAAGAGGTGATAGGCTCAGGAGTAATTGAAAAAAATATTTTTTTACAGAAAGGGTAGTAGATGTGTGGAATGCTCTTGTAGAGGTGATGGAGACAAAGATTGGTGTCTGAATTCAAGAAACATTGGGTAGGCATGTAGGATCTCTTAGGGAGAGGAAGAGGTGGTAGATGCTTTGGATGTGCAGACTGGATGGGCTATTTGGCCTTTATCTGTCATCATGTTTCTATGCTTCCCTGGCTTAGAGGAAATGTTGCTCCTGTTATAAAATTTTCCTCCAAATGGGTTTTCTTATCACCCTCTCCTACAGGTAATATTTGCAGAGTGATCTTGAAATTATTAAGGAAATAAGAATAGCCTTACTGGGTCAGACCAATGGTCCAACAAGCCCAGTAGCCCATTCTCACAGTGGCCAATCCAGGTCACTAGTACCTTGCCAAAACCCAAGGTTTAGGAATATTCCATGCTACCAATACAGGGCAAGCAGTGGTTTCCCCCGGTTCTTTCTCAATAACAGACTATGGACTTTTCCTCCAGGAATGTGTCCAAACCTTTCTTAAAACCAGCTACGCTATCCGCTCTTACCACATTGTCAGCGTTCCAGAGCTTAACTATTCTCTGAGTGAAAAATAATTTCCTACAATTGGTTTTAAAAGTATTTCCCCTGTAAGTTCATCTAGTGCCCCCTAGGGCTTCTTTTAATAAGCTGCGGTAGCGTTTTTAGCGCGCGCTGTCCCCCGCACTACATAGAAAAACTAAGGCCAGCTCAATGGAGGTGTTAGCATCTAGCGAGCGCGGCATTGCAGCGCGCGCTAAAACCGCTAGCGCATCATAGTAAAAAGGAACCCCTAGTCTTTGTAATTTTTGACAGAGTGAAAAATTGATCCACTTGTACCCGTCCTACTTCACTCAGGATTTTGTAGGCTTCAATCATATCTCCCTCTCAGCTGTCTCTTTACCAAGCTGAAGAGCCCTAACCATTTTAGTCTTTCCACATACAAGAGGCGTTCCATCCCCTTTACCATCTTGGTCGCTCTTTGAATCTTTTCTAGCACCACTATATCTTTCTTGAGATAAGGAGACCAGAATTGAACGCAATACTCCAGGTGAGGTCGTACCATGGACACGATACAGGGGTTCATAGTCGCGCGCGAGACACCAGCACACCGACAATGGAGGGCAGACAATTCAGCGCAAGACACCAGCGCGCCATGGGAAACTTAGTTTTTAAAGAGCTCCGAAGCGGGGTGTGAGTGGGGAACCTCCCCACTTTTACTGCATAGTGTCCGCGCTGCTGTTTGGAGGGGGTTTGGGGGGTTGGAACCCTCCATTATAGAGAAAACTTTTTTTCGGGAAAAGTTCCGTTTTCTTTTCGGGAAAAGTTCAGTTTCTCTATAATGTGGGGGTTGCACCCCCCCCCCCCCAATGGCAGCGAATGGCAGCGCGAACAGTATGCAATAAAGTGGGGGGTTTCCCCCCACACCCCCCGTCGGAGCTCTTTAAAACTAAGTTTTCCTGTGATGCGCTTGTGTCTTGCGCTGAATTGTCAGCGCTCGATTGTCGGCGCTGGTGTCTGGTGCATGATTGTCCCATCACCGATACAGGGGCATTATAACATTCTTAGTCTTGTTAACCGTCCCTTTTTTAATAATTTCTAGCATCCTTTTTGCTTTTTTGGCAGACGATTTCACCCTATTGTCTAATCCTCAAGGTGGACCCTAGTATCTGGTAACTGTGACTCAGGTTATTCTTCCTGATGTGCATCACTTTGCATTTGTATAATCAATGCTTCCTTCAGTCTCACCTAAAAATGACTAGTTCTTTTGAAATAATGTTAGGCCTCACAGTGACTTTCTTCAGCAGTTTCTTTAATCCAGTGGCTTTATAGTGATATTGCTGATACTACCCCAAGGGATAGTCAAACACATTGTAATTTTCGTATAGACTCCCCCCAATCTGCACATTTTTATAATTTTTTCATGGAGTTCTTTTGGCAACAGTTAAGTATATTTATATACCTTTGCTTCGGAAAATCTTCAGACACAGAAACAGCCTGATTCTTCATTTGGAAGTATTTAGATCAACTCAGTTACTGTGACTGGACAAAGAGGTCTCTATTTAATTTATGATATGCTTTATTAAGGTGCTTTTTGAAAAAGGAACTAATGTGGATTTGCTATAACAAAAGGCATGAAGATGTATACAGCTAAGTCTTTGGTTTCTTTTTTTTTTTTTTTTTGCATATCTCTGTGTAGCCCCTCTCTGCAAAATGACCTATCTAATGATGGTTTCCCTTTCTTTGAATAGACTTCTGAGGGAAACTGTTCCTGAGGTGAGTATTCTAACAGTGCATCTGACCCTTTTTATCTGTGAGCCAGTGAACACATCAAAGTGAAGACAGAATATTTATTATTTCAGGAATCAGAATTGCAATAAAAAAGTTGCATATGAAAGGTTAACCACAGAGAAGTCTAACCATCCCTACAGAATGTAGATTAGTTTCAGCAGTGTTCTGACCGGAGGACTGTAAACTATGAATAATGTATCTAAGCTTGTATGTACTGCTGTCAAGACGTGATATACTTTAATATACCAGCAAGCTCAATATAACCTTGTGCTATTTGAGTTGGATGTGGGGTAGGACAAGAAAAGCATGAGGAGGAAGAGAAAAATATGCTCCGAAAACCACATCTGGTCCTCAGGTCATATTTTGGGAACCCCTCATGTATAGATTCAAGACTTTGCTCCCATATTGAATTGTTTGAATAATGCTGTCAAGTAATTGCCTAATGACACCTGCCTGAAAAATAGGCATGAATAGGAGTGGAGAATAGGTTTGGTTGACTTAGTCATCGCTAGATGTCTGAGTTAGGTGCCGGTAAATTAGGCCCGGTAAAAGCTGGCCTAATGTACTGGCACCTACCTCTACAGTGCCTAGTGATGCTTAAATCTGCTTTGGCGCCGCTAGGCGTGGTTCTATAAGTGATGCCTAGCAGTTGATTAACAACCATGTGGAGCAGCGCCTACAACATAGGTGTGCTTAGGCACTGTTTATAGAATCTAGCCCTATGGGTTGGTGCCCTAGGTGTTTTAAGTACCTAGGAATACTTCTGTTAAAGGGGATGGAAAACCTCCCTTATAAAGAAAGGCCAACAGGTTAGGGATCATCAGCATAGAAAAGAGACAAAGCAAAGGGAATGTGACAGAAAGGGGTGAAACAGTTAAATAGGAGACAATTGTTTAGCCTTTCAAACAACACTAGAACAAGAAGCCATTTCATGAAACTAACAACAAACAGATTGAAAACAAATTGTAGAAAATATTATTTGTACATGGCACACAATTTAGTTTCATTTACAAAATGCATGGAGGGGCATAATCAAAACATATGTCTAAGTCCGATTTGGGTGTATGACGCTGGACACCCAAAGTCGGCAGTGGGAAAATGCCCATTTTAGAAAAACATGTCTAGAATTTTTTTTTGAAATCGTCTATCTGAACGTCTAGGCCAGCGATGGCGAACCTATGGCACGCGTGCCAACTGTGGCACGCGAAGGCCTTGCAGCTGGCACGCGCAGGGCCGCCATCAGGGCAGTACTACCAGGGGAGAGAGCTGAACGGGGACGATGGGGGACCCGCGGGGTTAAATATAACTCGAGCCGCGAGGCTCGTCTTCTACTCCGACTGCCCTGCCGCTCACACAGCCGATCGGAAATCTTCCCCGACGTCAGCGCTGACGTCGGAGGGAGGGCTTAAGCAAAGCCCGCCCTCCGATGTCAGCGCTGACGTCGGGGAAGCTTTCCGATCGGCTATGTGTGCGCGGCGGGACAGGCAGGAAATAGAAGACAAGCCTACGCGGCTTGAGCTACATTTTGCTGAGAAAGTTGCTAAGATGGGCTGGGAGACAAACGGGGAACACAAAAGGGGGAGGGAGTGCGTTTTGGACACAAGGCATGAACTTGGGAGAAAGGAAGGGAGGGAAAGATGCTGAGGTGGGGGAGGGAATGGGTTTTTGGACACAAAAAGGCATGAACTTGGGAGAGAGGAAGGGAGGGAAAGAGATGCTAAGGTGGGGAGGGAAATGGGTTTTTGGACACAGAAGGCATGAACTTGGGAGAGAGGAAGGGAGGGAAAGAGATGCTGAGGTGGGGGAGGGAATGGGTTTTTTGCACACAGAAGGCATGAACTTGGGAGAGAGGAAAGGAGGGAAAGAGATGCTGAGGTGGGGGAGGGAATGGGTTTTTGCACACAGAAGGCATGGACTTGGGAGAGAGGAAGGGAGGGAAAGAGATGGTGGGGTGGGGGAGGGAATGTGTTTTTGGACACAGAAGGCAAGGACTTGGGAGAGAGGAAGGGAGGGAAAGAGATGGTTGTGTACACGGGGAATAGAAGAAAGGAGAATTTTTTGGTCATAGGGAGGGAGGTACAGACAATGGCATACCAAGGTGGGGGTGGGGGCGGTCTGCCCCGGTTTTACGCCCCAAGGGGGTGCACAGCTGGCCACCCTCCAGTGTTCTCCCTAGGCTGGAAAACTGCGTCTCTTTAGCCACTTGAGTGCCACCGCCGCCATTGGGAATAGGCCAGTGCCAAGTTCTCCCTGCTTTTCCCTGTGGGGCCGACCAACTCTCGCCACCCGCGTCAATTCTGATGTCGGAGAGGACGTTCTGGGCCAGCCAATCGCTGCCTGGCTGGCCCAGAACGTCCTCTCCAATGTTAGAATTGACGTCGAGTGGCGAGAGTTGGTCGGCCCCGTGGGGAAGAGAAGCAGGGTGAACTCGGCGCCGGCCTGTTCCCGATAGCGGCAGTGGCAGCCTATTCCCCAGTGGCGGTGGCAGCATTTTCCCAATGGTGGTGGCATAGGGGAGGGCAAGGAGAAAGAAAGAAAGTGGGGGGAACAGGGAGCCAAAAAAAAAAAAGAAAGAGGGCTGGGTGAAACAAAGAAAAATGGGGCACGGAGAGAGAGAGAAAGACAGACATACAGAATGAAAGGGGGTATGGAGAGAGAGAGAAAAAGAAAGAAGGGGGCAGGGTGAAACAAAGAAAAAGTTTGGGGAGGGAATGAGGTCTGGAGGAGAGAAAGCATACAGGAGGCTGAAAAAAGGGAAGAAATATTGGATGCACAGTCAGAAGAATAAAGTGCAACCAGAGACTGATGAAATTACCAAAGGTAGGAAAATGATTTTATTTTCAATTTAGTGATCAAAATGTGTCCGTTTTGAGAATTTATATATGCTGTCTATATTTTGCACTATGGCCCCCTTTTACTAAACCGCAATAGCGTTTTTTAGCGCAGGGAGCCTATGAGCTTTAAGAGCAGCATGGGGCATTCAGCGCAGGTCCCTGCGCTAAAAACCGCTATCGCGGTTTAGTAAAAAGGGAGGGGGAATATTTGTCTATTTTTGTATAGTTGTTACTGAGGTGACATTGCATAAAGTCATCTGCCTTGACCTCTTTGAAAACCCGCGGAATATAAATGATAATTAACATTTCTCTGCGTACAGCGTGCTTTGTGTTTTTAAAATTTATTGTTGGTAGATCATTTTGACTTGGCCACAAAGGTAAGGGGGAGGGAGGGGAGCTGCTGAAAGAGTCTACCTTGACGTGGTTGCAGGCTTACAAATCTTTTGGTCAAAGAGTGCGGCGACAGAGAAAAGTATGTGTGTATTCGGCCCATGAATGAAATCATTAAAACATTATAAATTGCCAATAAATTGAAATGAAAACCAAAGGATTGTGAATCAAATTGATTCTCTGACAATACAAAGATTCCAACCTTTAAAAATGATGTTACATAGTTCAGGCAACTTTATAAGAGTTTTAGATACTAAAATCTTGTTATTAAGGTTTAATTGACGTGCTGGCACTTTGAGGAAATTCTTTGGTTTTGTGCGGCAGTTTGGGCACTCGGGGTCAAAAAGGTTAGCCATCACTGGTCTAGGCTATTGTTCATCCAGACCGCCAGAATGTCTATCTTTATACCACATTTTTGACCAAAATTTTGTCCACATCCCAAACGTCCAGAGCAAGACCATTTGGACATAGGGGCCAATCTTGTAATGGGCTGGCCACCCAGACATGGCAACATAGCAGTGCCTTACAGGGCACTGCTGTGAGCGTCACAAAAAGGGTGCTAGATAAACATCTCACCAGAGCTCCATTATAGGTTATGGTGAGCTCCCCCAAACCCACTATATCCACCTGTCTACAACCCCAATAGCCTTTATGACTGCAGGTGGCACTTATATGGCAGTAGATTAGGGTATGTATGGATTTGATGGGTGCACATTTTCTACCATAAATGTAGTGGTTATAGTGGCTTCTGGGCTTGGGTCTTCCTTTCTATGGTTCAATGGTCCACTACAAAAATACCATAAAGAAAAACACCATAAAGAAAAAACTTTGTTTAAGTGTGAAATCAGACACCTTCGTTCCTGAGAAAGCCAATCTCAAGTGTCTGCAGTCAGACCTCAGTACAAATCTTGAGGGCAAACTTCAATGCAGACTATCATTGATTGTTTATATCTCAGTTTTGGTCTGAATTTTTTATAATTTTATAGTTTTATCAAGTATTAAATATTTATATTTGAGAATGGAGTGAAGTAGTACTTAACTTGACGGAAGATCTCCGTTTCGCCCGAAAATATATTACATCAGGCTTCTTCAAGAAGTTAATCACTATTCATGCATTTGCAACCTACGCAGGGAACTCAACACCAGTATCATATCGCCACTACGGCGCAAAACTCAAGTGCAGGAAGTGTATTTGATATATGACATTTGAAAGGCTATTTAAGTAAAAGAATTGCTTCTAGAAGTTTCATGAGCTCATAAAACTTCTAGAAATAATTCTTTTACTTCTATTGAATTCTGTGAGTATCAGAGTAGCATCAGAGCATTTAGTGCTCTTGGACATGGTAGAAACATCTACTACGGCTTAGTAAAAAAGGGGGAGGGGAGGTGTAAGTTAAGGTTTAGGGCCTTTTCTATCAAACTGCACTAGCAGTTTTAGTGCAGAGAGCTATGCTGAATGGCCTGCACTGCTCCCGATGCTCATAGGAACTCTATGAATGTTAGGAGCAGCGCAGGCCATTCAGCGCAGCTCACTGTGCTACAAATTGCTAGCGCAGTTTGATAGAAGAGGCCCTTAGTATAAGTTATCCTTGAATTCAAGATATATTATTTAGGCAAATGGTGTTTACCCCTAAGTGACAAAGACAGAAGGTTTCCATGAGCTTTTAAGTTATTTTTTTATCCATACATGATTTGTACTGAAAATTTGGTTTGTGCACATCTAATTCAGAACTGTTTTAATCAGTTGTATTGCAGCTTAAGAACTGAAGTAATGCTGCTTATTTTACCTCATTGGAATGACTACAAGATGGTATTGTATTTTCCAAAACAGACAATATTTTTATTGTTAGTATAAAGACTTACAAAATTACAGCAGCAAAGACATAGCAGAAAGAAATATTATATTGTCAGTTCAGAATATGCAATTGAGTAGAACTTACACTGATATGCCTAGTACATCCCCGCTGACATAAGCAAGTGAATCTCTCTGGTTTTACCTGTGATGCGTGGATTGTTATATAGAGAAATTCTTTCTTTGTTCCAAAAAGCACATCCCTGAACTCTGGTCATGTATGTCCCTATTGGTACAAAAAATGTATACCTAACTATTCCCGCCCCCCCAGTCCACGCCTCTCTCACTTCCCCCCTCAGGAGCAGAGCAGGAACTTTCTTCTTCCATGTCTGGAATCCTTATCACCTTGCAGAGGCTGAAAGTTGGCAAGGGTGACCTTCCAGCACCCCAGGTGTGCCTGGTTCCCATAGCTTACTTCAGAGACAGGCAGCAAATGTCCAGCCTGTGGTTTAAAACTTCTGTCTTGGTACCAGGCTCCCACGTCTCTCCTCCCCCTTCATCCTGCAGGGGTTGTTGCTTGTTATAAATGTTTTATGGCTTTTCAGGGTGCCTTGCATATGTTAAGTCATACAGCACTGATAACAGCTCATCACAAATGAACAATGGCCACAGAACCTTGGAGAAGTATCCTCCCAGCAGGGAATGGAGACATGAACTTTGTAGCAAAGGCCAGCTGGGTTAGCATTTCAAAGGATACATGTGTTCACAGATAGCAAGGTACAGGCTGTTCCATCTGGTTAGCTTGTAAATGGTTAGCTTGTAAAAGAAGGCTGGTTTTTAGGCTGTGGGAAAATATGCATTAAAGTGTCTGTAATGTCCAGCATACACAAGTTAGTCCAGTATGTCCAGGTTATCCATCTCAGAACATAAGAATTGCCACTACTGGGTCAGACCAGTGGTCCATCGTGCCCAGCAGTCCGCTCACGTTGCGGGCCTTAGGTCAAAGACCAGTGCCCTATTGGAGTCTAGCCTTACTTGCGTATGTTCTGTTCCAGTAGGAACTTATCCAACCTTGTCTTGAATCCCTGAAGGGTGTTTTCCCCTATAACAGCCTCTGGAAGAACATTCCAGGTTTCTACTACTCTCTAGGTGAAGAAAAACTTCCTTATGTTTGTACGGAATCTTTTCCCTTCTAACTTCAGCGAGTGCCCTCTCGTTCTCTTCACCTTGGAGAGGGTGAACAATCTCTCTTTCTCTACTAAGTCAATTCCCTTCAGTATCTTGAATGTTTCGATCATGTTCCCTCTCAGTCTTCTGTTTTCAAGGGAGAAGAAGTCCAGTTTCTCTAGCCTCTCGTTGTATGGTAACTCCCCCAGTCCTTTAACCATTTTCATCGCTCTTCTCTGGACCATTTCGAGTGGTACTATGTCCTTTTTCATGTATGGGACCAGTGTTGGACACAGTATTCCAGGTGGGGGCGTACCATGGCCCGGTATAAAGGCATGATAACCTTTTCAGATCTGTTCATGATCCCCTTCTTAATCATTCCTAGCATTCTGTTAGCCCTTTTCGCCGCTGCTGTGCATTGTGCGGATGGTTTCATTGACTTGTCTACAAGTACTCCCAAGTCTCTTTCCTGGGGACTCTCTCCGAGTATAGCTCCGGACATCCTATATTCGTGCATATGATTTTTGTTTGATGTAATTAGTGTGTCATTCACCAGCTAGGTAAGCCTTCTTTTTCCTTTATATATATATATATCTCGATGGTTATTTTTAATTTAGTTACTTATTTACAGTGTCTTAGCATATTAACCTAAGTATTAAGTTTTATGTGTGAATGTTTTATTTTATTATAAATTGTATTTAAATCATCCTTTGTATTTATTGCTTCAGCCATTTTGGTGAAATGGGCCATATTGGGCACACTTATGTCCTGGGAGTATGTCTAATAAAAACTGTTTTCTTATTTTGTTTGGTCTGTTTCTCTACTACTTCTCATGGTAGATCTAGTAAACTGGCTGCTTTCATATCCTGTGTCCCAGATTACATTAGAATTGTCCAATCTTTTTGTGAAGGCATGATAATGTTATCAATACTTAGGGATGGCAACTAACGCCCCCCCCCCCTTTTTATGAAGCCACATAAGTTTTTTCATAAAAGGGGAGGGGATTTAAATTTGTCAGTAGGAGGTGGGAAGGATATTAGGGGAAAGAATGATGAGGATCAGGGAAGTGGAACCAGGGGAGTTCTCTGAAAAGGTTGTGAGTAGTAGCATAAGTAAATTTGGTCACTTTCATGGGATGGGAGGAACATGCCAAATTCAAAGTTTACACAAGGCTCTGGTGAGCTTAGAGCCAACTTTATGGGGTCCACATGTGTGTAGCCATAAGATGCTAAAATCAAACTGCATTAGACTGTCATAATTAGTCAGTATTTACTGGCAGCTCTAATAGGTAGGCCTGAGTTTTCTTTCCATTCTCTGTTTTGGAGGGAGGAAACCTTTGAAAAACTGGTTGTAGTATCTTTAAAAACAGCAAAACAGTAAGAATGGCCCACATTGCTAAAAGCCACCAGATGGTGCTAATGGTTTACGGCATTCTCTGAATGATGCCAAAAGAGCAAAGATCTGCTTAAATGTTCCAGAGGAATTACTGATTTTTTTCATTGAATCTGATTGTTCATTGACTGGTTGTTCTCCCACAGTGATTCTTGCTTGCTAAAATCCAATCCAAGCTTTTTGTCCTAAATGTAAATGGATGCAGAAAATAAAATTAAAAAATGAACATTGGACATGCAAACACTGTCATCATACTATGCAGTAGAAAGATCACAAAGGCAAATGATGAACTGTATACATTCAATAACAGCAAATGAGGATAAACACTTCCCATTATTAACAGAAAATCCAAATAATTTTATAATTTAAAAGCAAGAGAAGGTAAGTGGAAAAATAGGCAGCTCATATCATGAATTTATGATCTGATGATACAGGCTTTCACTTATGTTTTCTCTTGAATTATTGTACAGTGTTTGGACTCTGTACACAATCAGGATATGTTGGACTCTGGTCCTTGATGCCAAAATAGATCTGGTTTTAAGGATAGCTGAATTCTGAAAATTAATCTGGTTCCTGACTAAAATGCATAAAGCTATATTTATGAACAAGGGCTCCCCTTCCCCACCATATACGAGTACAACCGTCTCAACTTAATTCATATCCTCCACCCAGCCATCCTGCAGCCCTCTCATGCTCCCCCACTTCCTTCTTCCAGCTTGCTCATTTTCCTTCCTCCCTTCAGCTTTCTCACTCTACCTCCTTTCTCCACACCTACTGGATGCATCCCTTTTAAATATCCTTCCTGCCCTGCTATTGTACACTATAGCTTCTTCATGGGCTAAGTTAGGGGGCAAAGACAGCATGATTTCTTTCTGCTATAAGCTCAATGGAAGCCAAAAGTACCAACTTTTCCAAGCCCCATTCAAACCTACTCAGTGGCCTTGAAAATCCATTCATTCCAGGCAAGTGGAGAATTTTTGTAACCCAGCCTGTGAATTTTCATTGTATAACTTGTAACATGCAGACTTGTTCACAGTACATAGGAAGAAGGGGGAAGAAAAGATCCACAACACAAAAATCATGAAAAGCAGTGGACACAAAGGGCCAAATTCTGTAAATGGTGCCTAAATTGGCAGCTTCTACAAAAATGGATGACGCTTAGGCGCCATTAACAGAATCATGGCTAATGATGCCTAAGAAAAAAACTTAAGGCACCTGCAGACATCTAAATTCTATAGTGAATCGCGCCTAAGACCCACTCCATCCCTAACCACACCCAATTAGGCGCAAGGTGCTGTTAGGGGCCTGCTGTAGACATGTTACCAACGCCTATTCTATGAACGCATTACCGGTGCCTACAATATTAACACCTCCTGGTGTCTACTTTTTTAAATGAGTATTTAATTAGTTTAAAATGATGTGGTCAATTACCACGGCAATTAAACTGATTAAGTTAGGCAGCGATAGGGCCCCTACCCCCGCCAAACTTATGATGCCGTTTATAGTACATGAACCAAAATATTTAGTAACTGGATGAATGCAGGAACTAATTTATGAATTATGTAAAAATTTATGCATTGCTGCTAATGTGCTATTTGCCTGGTTGTGCTGTTTGGCTCCAATTGTCTCTGTGCCTTATCTTTTGCCCTCTGGCAACTTGGATTCCTGAGTAAGGCCCAGTGCCGAACTATGGACCAAGGTGGGTTCATTTATGATGCAATCACAGCCTTCTCTGTTTTTAAATAAATGGCATTTTTACCACTTATTATTTTTCAAGTTTATTTTTTGCATTCATATTTTGTGTCCGCAGACTTGTTTATCGGCACGAGAACCATTGCTTACACTCCATGAACTGGAAGCCGTATTTGACTATGCCTTTCATTCAGCAAGCTCTGGCTTAGAAATACTACCAAAGACTTACCCCCCTCTTTTACTAAGGTGCGCTAACCAATTAGCGCGCGCTAAAGGCTAACGCTTCCATAGACTAACATGCACACGTTAGCGTTTAGCGCGCGCTAATCGGTTAGCGCACCTTAGTAAAAGAGGGGGGTTCATTTCTTAGCTGTTAAGGGCACTGCGTCTCTTATTCAGCCTATGCTGACACAATCTATAAGAAAATAAGGGAATCAACATTTTTGTAAGTGTTCAGAAAAGACATATGGATAGGATTTGTTATATTAAACTGAAAATTCTAAAAATGCAGTAAGTAATTCCACCTTTAACGTATGCAGTAGTGGATCCTCCTCCACTGCTATCCTGCTACAAGTCAGGTTACCCCAGGGCTCTGTCCTGGGATCTCTTCTTTTCCCCATCTATACTCATTCACTTGGTGCTCTGATCTCCACCCATGCAGTGGCACAGTAAGGGGGGGGGACAACCCCGAGCACCTCTCTGCCCTGCTCCACCACACCATGCCACACTCGCGTCTTCCCTCCCTCCCCCCCCCCACCCCATACCTCTGTAGATTTAGATACACTGGAGAGAAAGTGACCAGAAAGATGTCTAGAACAGTGTTCTTCAACCTTTTTACACCCGTGGACCGGCAGAAAAAAAATAATTATTTTGTGGACCGGCAAACTACTAGGACTAAAATTTAAAAACCCCGTTTCCGCCCCATCTCCGCGAGCTCGGTCCCCACAAATCATCTGATCCCATCCACACAAGCCTCAGTTATGATTTTATATTGAATGTATTTTATTAAAGTATAAAAAGAAACAATATTCTGTAGAATTGTCATTTTATAAATACAAATAATTCAGAGCAAGGATCAACAAAACCCCTATCTCCCCTCCCCTTAACATATATCCCCTCTACTATCAAGAAAACTGAACAAGCCAAATTATTTCAGAATGCTACACAGAAATATCATGCTAACAGAATACTGAAGTAACACATGACAGGAATAGTTTTAGGGGAGTGCAACTAGGGCAACTGCCCCCTGGTCAGAGAGCGCCCTAAGCCAGCTAGAAGCTAAAGAAGCACTGCCTGGGTTTTGCAGTCCCCAGTTATGTCTAACACCAGCTCTAGCAGGATATATATTTCAAATCTGATATATTCTAATCACAAAATAGAAATAAAATTATTTTTTTCTACCTTTTGTCGTCTCTGGTTTCTGCTTTCAATCTTTTTTTCACTCTCTTCCTTCCAGCGTATGCCCTCTCTGTCTCTTCAATCCAGCATCTGCCCCTTCCATATGGTATCTGTCTTCTTTCTATGTCCCTCTCCCCTTTCCATCCAGCTTGTGCCCCTCTCTCCTTTTTACATGATTCATTCCATCTTCACTGCTCTCTTCGTTTTTATCTCTCCTACACCAGATCTATCATCGTTGTCCCTCTGCTTATTTTTCTGCTGACCCCTTCCTATCATCAATCTCTCTACTTTCTCCCCTCCTCTAATCTCTCTGCCAGCTGTTTCCTTCCTTTTTTCCTTCTCCCTTCCCTCCTCCTCCTGTCCAGCAGTAACTCTCTTCCCTTCCTCCCCTCCCAGCAGCATCTCTCCTTCTCCTTCTCCCTCTCCAGTAGCAGCTGTCCCTTTTTTTCCTAGCCCAGCAGCTTCCCAGATTCCTTTCCCTCCTCCCCTCCCAGAAGCATCTCTCCTTCTCCCTCTCCAGTAGCAGCTGTCCCTTTTTTTTCCTTGCCCAGCAGCTTCCCAGATTCCTTTCCCTCCTCCCCTCCCAGAAGCATCTCTCCTTCTTCTTCTCCCTCTCCAGTAGCAGCTGTCCCTTTTTTTTATCTTGCCCAGCAGCTTCCCAGATTCCTTTCCCTCCTCCCCTCCCAGAAGCATCTCTCCTTCTCCTTCTCCCTCTCCAGTAGCAGCTGTCCCTTTTTTTCCTAGCCCAGCAGCTTCCCAGATTCCTTTCCCTCCTCCCCTCCCAGAAGCATCTCTCCTTCTCCTCCCTCTCCAGTAGCAGCTGTCCCTTTTTTTTCCTTGCCCAGCAGCTTCCCAGATTCCTTTCCCTCCTCCCCTCCCAGAAGCATCTCTCCTTCTCCTTCTCCCTCTCCAGTAGCAGCTGTCCTTTTTTTTCCTGGCCCAGCAGCTTCCCAGATTCCTTTCCCTCCTCCCCTCCCAGATGCATCTCTCCTTCTCCTTCTCCCTCTCCAGTAGCAGCTGTCCCTTTTTTTTCCTGGCCCAGCAGCTTCCCAGATTCCTTTCCCTCCTCCCCTCCCAGAAGCATCTCTCCTTCTCCCTTTCCAGTAGCAGCTGTCCCTTTTTCCCCCTGCCCAGCAGCTTCCCAGACTCTGATAGTGGTTTTCTCCCCTCCTAGTAGCTCTTCTTACTTCCCAGCGCAGCGATTCACGAAGGCAGCCTCGGGTCCTTTGTTGGGTCGCGCCGCCTCTGAGGAAAGAGGAAGTTGCATCATCAGAGGCAGCCGCGACTCAGCAAAAGCCCCGAGGCTGCCTTCTTGAATCGCTGCGCTGGGAAGTAAAGGAGAGCTGCAGAGAGGGGAGAAAGCCACTGTCGGAGGCTCCCCAAGATCTCTCCGGCCCAGCGCACGCTTCCGATGCTGATCTTGCCGGTCCTGCGCGGACCGGCAGGAAGTTGAAATGAGTCAATCTTGCCGGTCTTGTGCGGACCGGCAAAAATTTCCTGCGGACCGGCGGTTGAAGAACTGTGGTCTAGAAGGTCTGTTTTGAGAATGCCCACTTGGACATTTTGACTAGTAAGATGTCCAAGTGCTGGCTTATATTGTCTTTTGGACATCTATCTTTTTTGAAAATGAGCCCCATCTTTCCAGTCCACTCCTTTATAGAATTCATAATAGGTGTCTAATCACCACCAGTGATAATGCACATAAAATACAGGAGTCTTGCCTTTTTGTGTCTGTAGTTCATTTCACTAAACTAGACTCTCCCCTTCACCAAGCCTGGAGGGGAGTGGGGAGAGAAAATTCTTTACTATCTTTAGCTTGCTGCTTTGAAAAGTATCTAGATATTTGTGATGGCCAGGTCTCTCTGTAGCATTATCTGGATGGTACCACAGAATATCTGTACAGATCGTGACAATATTATTTGGACAATTTCTGGAGCTATCCAAGGGGGGTGGGGGTGGAATTGTAAAGTGATTGAGGCAACAGAAGTTATCCGGTTAACAAAAATATTCAGTCTGAGTGTGCAGCCCAACAGTTTTCATGTTTTGGTGTTGTTTTTTTTAATTTTGTTTTTCATTTTAGACAATATTGTAAATAATGAGCAGTCTACACACACTTCACTATTTCGCAAAAAATGTGCACTGCTTTCGTGCACACTGTGAGAAAACCTTGACATTTGAGGAGGGGGGTTCCCTGTTGTTTCAGGATATAAACTTTATCCTTTTAGCTATCCAAACACCAGGGCCAGCATGGGGGGTTGGGGGGAGGGCAAACAGAACAGCTGCTCTGGGCCCCACAGCTTCAGGGGGCTCCTGTGGGCTCCCATGGGCCATGATTTCCTTCCCTTCTCCCCACCGACTTTCGAAGCTCTCCTCACCTTTAAAAATGCATGGAGATCACCATTGTGGCAGTGATTCTTTAGCTCTGCCTGTGGCCTTCACGGCACTATTCCTTTGCCACGATCTGGCCAAGTGGAAACAGGAAGTTGCATCAGATGGGGGGGGGGGGCAGAACACAGCAAAGGAACAGCGCTGGGAAGGCCACGGTCAGACCTAGAGAATCGCTGCCGCACCTCCTTGCATTTTTACAGGTGAGGGGGGCTTTGGAACCAAATGAGAAGGGAAGGACATCCCAGCCCACGGGGACTACCTGGAGCAGCTGATTTTAAAATGAAGGGAGGGATGCTGGATGAGAGGGAATTTGGAGGACCCAGTAGTGGTGGGGAGGGAGGGAGGAAGAAAGGGGAAAGGCTGGATGGGAGAGCATTTGGTGGGTGGATGGAAAAATCAGGGGAGAGTCAGGGAAAAGAGGCATTATGGGGGGGGGGGGGTGTCCCTCCTTAATATCCGCTCTGGGATACCAGCCCTGAAAATTCACTGCACAACAAAGTTTTTGCTTCCTGAACACTGCTGGGTGTTTCTTATAGAATTTTGGGTGCTGATCATGAATATTACATCAAAAATTACCCATCACGTACCATTTCAGAGAAATCTTCAATTTTGTCGTGATTTTTTCTTATATTTGGATGCAAACAATTTTTTCTCCCATAAGTGTCTTATCAACAACGGTTTGTGCCGCCTGGGTATGTCCATGCATAAAATCTAGCCAGGTTGGAAGCTGTTTTATGGAAGATGACATCCTGGGCATGTCTGGGCAGGTCTGAACGAGCTTGCGCTGTCTCACCATGCTATAATGGTGGCTTCCATACACCGATCCTGCTCATTTGGTTAATATAGATAGTCCGTGTGTGTATATAGTATCAGTATAGTAAAGTATAGTAGTATAGTAGCTGTAGCAATATAACAGTAAGTAAGCTTGATGCTATAGACGTTTTGGTGTCGGGCAATATGTCTCGTCGGTGTCGTAACAGCCGCGACACATTCTGCTATATCTGTGGGGAATATACACTTACGCCTCAGAGACGTTCGATGACTGCCCTTGTAAAGAAAGCCTATCATCTGTATTTTGGCTGCAAAATAGGTGATCAAGACAAGCAATGGGCGCCTCACATTTGCTGTGCGACATGTGCTGTTAGTCTGAGAGCCTGGCTCAGAGGTACTCGAAAGACGATGCCATTTGCTGTTCCGATGATATGGCGAGAACAGAAAGACCATGTGACGGACTGTTATTTCTGTTTGACTAATGTGTCTGGTTTCTCTGCCAAAAACAAGAAGTCAATTGAATATCCTAATCTGCCTTCAGCAATGAGACCCATGCCACATGATGACAGTCTTCCAGTTCCGAAACCACCAGAGGATTGGACCTTAGACGAACCAGATGAAGAAACTGCAGTGCAGGGTTCTAACAGTGACATTGACCCGGATTTTGAACCATCCTCATCAGGCGATCCACATCTGATAACACAGTCCGAATTGAACGATTTGGTCAGAGATTTGGGTCTGTCAAAAGCAAAAGCTGAGCTGCTAGGTTCGAGACTGCAGGAATGGTGTTTGCTATCACCAGGTACGAAAATTTCTGTGTTTCGAGACCGGCATCATGATATAACCAAATTTTTTGCACAAGTCGACAGTCTCTGTTTCTGTTGTGACATTGAAGGATTGTTCTCGGTCTTTGGTTGTGATCACAACCCGGAAGAGTGGCGTCTTTTCATTGATTCGTCAATGTTAAGCCTGAAAGCTGTTCTGTTGCACAATGGCAACGTTTATCCTTCAGTACCTGTTGGCTATGCAGCACATATGAAAGAAACATATGAGAATATGGAAATGTTACTAAAGTATGTCCAGTATACCAGGTATAACTGGAATATCTGTGGAGACCTCAAAGTCGTTGCTCTGTTACTAGGACTGCAGCTTGGCTATACAAAGTACTGCTGTTTCATCTGCGAATGGGACAGCCGAGACAGAGAGTCGCACTATTCTAGAAAGAACTGGCCACTCCGTAAAAAGTTAGTTCCAGGACAGAAAAATGTAGCACATGAATCGCTTGTTGACCCGACAAAGATATTTTTGCCTCCTCTTCACATTAAACTGGGACTCATGAAGAATTTTGTGAAAGCAATGAACAAGGAAGGGGGAGGTTTTCGTTATTTAAGACAGATGTTCCCAAGAATAACTGATGCCAAGATCAAAGAGGGTATTTTTGTTGGCCCCCAGATCAGACATGTTATGAGTGACAAGCGATTTGAAGATCTGTTAGTTGGGCCGGAAAAAATTGGCTGGAAAGCCTTGAAAGACGTTGTTGACAATTTTCTGGGCAATTACAGAGCCCCAAACTACATTCAGCTGGTAGACAAACTTCTCAAAGCATACAAGAGAATGAAGTGCAATATGTCACTCAAGATTCATTTCCTCCATTCACACTTGGACTTCTTCCCCGCAAATCTCGGTGCTGTGAGTGACGAGCACGGTGAAAGGTTTCATCAAGACATAGCTACGATGGAGAAACGATACCAGGGCAATTGGAATCCGTCAATGCTTGCCGACTATTGTTGGATGCTACAACGTGATGCACCAGACACTGAATATAAAAGAAACTCGGGAGCAAAACACTTTTAATTCTGTTTCATTTAGTCGCTTGTGCGAAACGTAAACTTGACTATATATTTTATTGTCAGTAAACATAAAAATGTCTATTTCTCATAGTTCTTACGTGATGCAGTAAAACCAAAACCATATTTGAGCATACCAAGTTGGTACCTGTCATAATCACCAAAAACTTTTCAGGAATCAAGACTTAACCAAAAAATTGTTGTGCAGTGAAATCATTGCTATCCAGTCAGCAATGCTGGCCACTATTTACTTGGATATTATCCAAATACTAAGGCAGAATATCTGCATTTTGTAAGCCACAGGAACTGACTGAAGTAGATGAATACTGACCAAATGATTTTTTTTTTTCATA
Source organism: Geotrypetes seraphini (assembly GCF_902459505.1). Taxonomy (NCBI): domain Eukaryota; kingdom Metazoa; phylum Chordata; class Amphibia; order Gymnophiona; family Dermophiidae; genus Geotrypetes; species Geotrypetes seraphini. The sequence goes on along the minus strand of NC_047085.1, from coordinate 326,373,960 downwards.
ATTTCATGAAGAAGATTCAGATAATTTGTGACTCTAGGAGATTTGAGTGCCAAGAGTGATATAAAGTAGTAGAAGGAATAGAGTTGAGTGACCTAGGTTTAATTAACATGCCTTCTTTCCAGCCTCATCAATCACTCAACCTCTCTTAGCTGATGTATTTTTTTACTTTATTATTCAATGCTAAGGGGTGTCAGGAATGATAGAGTAGAAGATATAGGGGGTGAGGAATCCAGATTTAGTTGGCAGGCCTTTGTTATTACACTGTATTAAGGTCAACTTTTTCACTTGTTACTATAGATAAGTGTTTTCACTTTATTATTTGAGGTGTACTACTGGTCTTTGAGATTCTTGCCCTGCCAAATTTGCGAAAGAAGCAGAGGAAATTATAAGTTTATTACTGCCTGAACTTGGAGTTTTAGATTTAATTACCTTTTCCAAATCTGAGCTCAAGGTGAACTGCAATCTGGTACCGGTTCTTTCCCAGTCCAAGCGGACTTACAATCTAAGGGCTCCTGCAATAGTGATTTCCCTGTGGCAAATGCATTGAAGCCCATTCAATTCCTATGGGCTTCGATGCATTTGCTGCAGAAAAAAACATTACCACGGTTTTCTAAAAGGGGTTCTAAGTTTGCATTAATCATTGTTTTATATATAGAGTCTGTATTCCTAGTGATTTAAAACAAATTTTGATTATATTTACTCTAAAAATTATTCTCTTGACTGAAATCATACAGAGCATGTTAGACCTCTTTTTAATTTACTATTCCTGGTAAAGTGGAGAAGTAGGAGTGCAGAACTAGTCTAGTGGTTAGAGTACCTGGCAGACAATCAGGAAAGCCCAGTTCAAATCCTGTTCCTGCACCTAGTGATCTTGGTCAAGTTACTTAACCCTCCATTGCCTCAGCTACTCAGGGGTTCTTTTTCTAAGCTGCAGCAAAAAGTGGCTTTAGCATGCCCTTACAAGGGTCTTTCCTGCTAAGGCTAGTTTTAGTACAGCTGTAAAATCAGGGTTACCATATTTTGGGCTGCAAAACCCCAGACACATGCCCCCACCCTGTTCTGCCTCCGGCCCCACTCTATTCAATCCCAGTCCTGCCCCCAGAAAGCATCCTCTCTTCTTCCCCAACGAGCTCCGGCCACATCTAGAGGGCCTAGAGCATGCGTGGATGTGTGTGAGATCTGTGCATGCTAAAGCCCACCAGATGTGGCTGGAGCTCGTCAGAGCTTTCCAAAACCAGGTTTTCCCGGAAGTCTGGTAACCTTATGTAATATGGCCTATTTTCTGTATTAATGACTACATGTTAATGTTTACACATACAATAAGGGTTTCAACAGAACAAAAAGATGATGTACTTGCCCTAGTAAACTCTTTTCCAGTAGATAGGTGAGACATTCTAGAGACAGATGGGTTATTTCCCCTCTGCTGTACTTCACTGGGTTCTCTAGCGCCACCTAAGTTAGTACCCAAATACTGAGAGCCACTCAATACACATGAAGTAGAGGCACATGTATCAACAGGATTAAACCAACCGTTCTGCTCAAGAATTAACTCAATAGTAATGCTAACCGCCAACACAGCTTCAAAGGAGCTCAGAAACTGCTCCCATATAAAACTGAAACATATATACAAATTCTTCCCAGCCCCCAAGGGCTGATGGGCATCCAAAAATCAGCTTGGAGAAGCATAAACAGATTAAAACAGTAGGTAGGCGCAGTAAGGACTGGACGGGGGTCTAGAATGTCTCACCAGGGTAAGTACATAATCTCTTTTTCCAGTGCAATAGGTGAGACATTCTAGACAGATGGGATGTACAAAAGCAGTCCCCAAATAGCTAGGATGGGCTTGCTAGGCTGACCCTGAAGACCAAGGACCCAAAGAGAGAGTCCTGTTTTGCTGCCACATTCACTTCTGTAAAACATGGCAAACGTGTGAAGATAAGACCACGTTGCTGCCCTGCAAATCTCACGGGAGACAGCTCAAGGTGCGGCCCATGAAGAAGCCATGAAGGTGCGGCCCATGAAGAATCATGGAAGATTGCGCCTTGATGGAAATAGGAGACTGTTTCCCAGAAAGAATGTAGGTTGTTGAAATGGCTCTACAGATCCATCTGGAAATTTTGGCCTTGGAAGTGAGAGTGCCCTGCTTAGCTGAATGAGTCAGCACAAAGAAATAGTCAGAGAGATGAAGCTCATTAGTAACCTCCAGATAACTCAGAAGAACTCTGTGCACATCCAGTTTATTCAGCAGTCAATCATGTGTCCTGGAACCAGTAGGCTGAAAAGTAGGCGAATGCACTTCCTGATTAACATGGAAAGCCGAAACCACCTTCAGCAGGAAGGAATAAACTGTCCAAAGGAAAATTCCAGTCTCCGAAATAATGGTAGGAATGGTTCTCTGCAAGACAGAGCCTTTAGTTCCGACACACATTGCGCCAAAGGAATGACAACCAGAAAAAATGGTCTTGAGCATCAAGGCCAAGAGGGAAGCATCTTGAGGGAGCTTTGTAAGGCTATACAGCACTAGGTAAAGGTCCCCGGAAGGGATAGGTTGCTGAACCGGCAGTTTGACATGAAGAGTCCCCTTTAGAAATCTAGTGACAGCAGGAAGAGACACTAACAAGGACCAACGCTCCTGGGATCTAAAACAAGAGAGCCTGGTTACCTGGATCTGAAGAGAAGCCACAGTGAAGCCTTTATCTAGACCATCCTGAAGAAAGGTGAGAATCAGTGAGATCAGAGCTGAATAAGGGTTCACCTGGTCCTGAGCACACCAACGTTGGAAGCCCTTAGGCTTGAAAAGAGTATCAACAACCATAGCAGAATATCCCCTGTGCCCTAAGGCTGCACACTGCAGAGCCATGCTGTAAGAGCAAAGTGACCCGGATCCTCCAAGGACACTGGACTCAGCAGAAGGAGGTCCAGATGGGTGCTCAGCTGAAGCCTGCAACTCCTGCACTGTGTGACAGGGAAGAGCCTGTCAGCAGTTTAAACCCAGCTTTAAACCCTGCCTTGCAAAGGCTGGTCCCTATTCCTAAGCCCAGGAAGCTGCCTAATAATCCTGTACCTATCACCAAGAGCCAACAGGCAGGGCAAGGCAGAGAGAGAAGGGCAGAAACCATAACATCTGGTTTAGGGCACTATAATCCCTTTTATAATACCTTGGGCAAATCTCCAACAAAACCTCTAGTAAAGAAAACCAGCACAGGCATGGTTAATGAGAGGGGTGTGGCTGGCAAGCAGGATGAACCCAGAGGGAGAGTGGGATTAGGCTTACAGCATAAAATGAGCACAGGTGGAAACACTGGGGAGAAGATTGGTAAGAAGACTGCAGGGGAGAACACTCGGGAGAAGACTGCAGGGAGGAATGCAGGGGAGAGACATGCCGTACTAAGCAGGAAAGAGCCTGCTAAGAGTTCTCTGTCCCAGACCCTAGCTAAAGCACAGCTGGTCTTACAACCCTCCCGAGCTAACAGACTTCTGACTCCTAAGCAGAAGTGCAGGGGAGTAGAAAGACCTCCAGGGCAGGGCTGGCCGTTAGCTGTCTCTGAAGGGAGTTCTTACCCTGCCTCAGAAAGCGGAGATTCCCTAATGGAATTAGAGGGAGAGCTATCTGAAAGCAGTGAGATAGAGTGCAGTCTCGCAGTATGGGATCTCCTGGAGAATCACAGTTAACAAGGTATGAATGGGGGAGGGGAATGAAAGTGAATGTATCTTTGTGTAGCGTTCTTTCTCCCGTAGCAGAACTGTGAGCATGTGTGAATGAATCACTTAGAGCCTGAGAGGGAGGCCATGTAGATAAAGGGAAGGAGGTGAGAACCTTTAATTAACTTCCCCGAGAAGTGTAACGGAACTCAGAGACCTGACATTGTGGAACCCTGAAGCAGGGAACTTTCGGGAGGGGACTTACACCAGTCATCAAAGGTTGGGTTATATAAAGTTCCCTAGCCCCAACCCAGGAGCATAGGGTAGTGGGGGGGCATTGGACTTCGGGTGGGTTAGGTCACAGAGCATCCTGAAGTATTTCCAAACAAAAGGAGCAAAATTAAGGAGAAAACGTTTTGGTTTATTTTTTGGCTTTTCTGCCTGGGTAGCAGGCTGGACTGTGTTGTAAGGAAGAAACCTTGTGAATATATGATTTGTTTTAAGTCTCCTCAGACCCGAGGGACTACTGGAACCCTAGTGCTGTGAACTAGGGGTAATAAAGATAAAAGCTGAACTTTACCAAGAACGCAGTCTCCACTAATTATTCTACTGCTTATCCAGTGGGAGTCCTCCTGGGAGCGCTTCGTCCTTACGCCTGGGGCGGGAGCCGGGTTGCCAGCGCTAGGCTTACCCCCAGCCCCGCCACAACTGACACATCAGTTCTGCTTACCACAGTCCGCGAGGCCAATCTGGAGTCACCAAAATGACATAGCCCAGATGGGTCGTGATCCATTAAATGACCCAGTTGAACATCGGTGAAGGAGGAAAGACATACAGGAGAATCTCCTGAGGCCAGGGCTGCACCAGAACATCGAGCCCTCACTCCCAGGTTCAGATCTTCAACTGAAGAAATGACCCCCTTTCTTGATTCTTGCCATGGCCATGAGATTGAAGCGGGCCTGATCCCAGTGCCTCACTATTGATTGGAATGCTGCTGTGGACAGGGCCCTCTCCCCCAGATCCAGAATCTGTATGCTGAAGAAGTCTGCTTGAACTTTGTCTACTCCTGCGACATGCGCTGCCATCAGCGCTAGGAGGTGATATTCCGCCTAAAGAAAAAGAAGGTGGGCTTCCTGAGCCAGAAGAGTGCTCTTGGACTCTCCCTGGTGATTGACTTAGGCTACTGCCGTTGCATTGCCGGAGAAGACCCTGATTGCTTGGCCCTCCAGAGTCTTCTGCAATCTCATCAGAGCTAGCTGAATGGCTCTAAGCTCCAACTGGTTGAGTGGCCATTTTCGATGAGAGACATCCAACTCCCTTGAACAGGAGAACAATAGCAATGGGCTCCCCAGCCCTGAAGGCTGGCATCTGACATCTTCATGATCCAGAAGGAATGTGTAGCACTATGCCCCTGTGGAGTGATTGCGGAAGAAGCCACCAGTCCATGCTTGCTCAGGCTTCTCGAGCCCAAGGTAGATAGGCCAGCAAGGCATCCCTGTGCAGAGACCAACGAGAGAGCAAAGCATGTAGAAGAGGACACATATGTGCCCTCGCCCAAGGAATCACATCCAGCATGGCAACCATGGATTCCAGAAACTGAAGATAATCCCATGCCAACAGAGCTGGCCGCTCTAGAAGGGAAGAAATCTGGGCACATAGTTTCTGCCAGTGGGCTTCTGGTAGATAGATATGGTCCTCAGCCAAGTCAAAGAGAACTCCCAGGTATTCCAGTGACTCTGTGGGTGTCAGATGGCTCTTCCTGAAGTTGACAATCCAGCCCACACCCTCTAGCACCTCAAGTAAGCATGAATCTGGAGACTCATCTTTTGTATGTAAGCTTCCATGACAACCATTACCTTGGTGAAGAGCCAGGGCACTGTCGCCAGCCCAAAAGGCAGAGCTGAGAATTGGTAATGCTGTTCCAGAACATGAAACTGCAAAAAGTTGCGGTGGACCAGAAAAATGGAAATGTGCAAATATGCCTCTTTGAGATCCAGAGAGGCAAGACACTCTCCTGGGGGCACTGCTGAAATGATGGAATGCACGGCCTCCAATGAAAAGCATGGAACCTTGAGAGCTGCATTCATGAACTGAAGATCCAGAATAGGCCTCCAATCTTCTGAGACTTTCTTGAACACGAGAAAGTATATAAAGTATTTGCCTGAGCCCGAGTGTTTGTTCAGCACCAGCTCTATAGCTTGAATATCCAGCAAGCACTGACTGGTGGCTTAAACCTTGAGCACTTTGACCGGATGACCTGAAGGGGAGTCCATGAACCAATCTAGCAGAGGCTGGGAAAATTCCAGCTTGTAGCCCAACCAAATAATGTCCGAGATCCACTTGTCAGACATAATGTGCATCCAGGCGGGAAGAAAGACTGAGAGCCGGGCCCCTATCTGAAGAGGGCATCCCTCAGCCTAGCACTATTGTGCATCTTCAGCAGAGGGGTGCAGAACTGGAGGTGGAAGGCTGGGAACGCCTACAGCCATTGTACCGTCATCGGGAGCCCTGTGAAAATATCTGTGATGTGGCACTGTGAACCATGAAAATTAGAACGACCAGAACCCCAGGAGGGTCTGGATCTGCTTTCAGGTAGAGTCTTAGGATGACGGTCCATCACAGAATCCATAAGGTCATTCAGACCTAAACAATAACTGCTCCTGAAAAAGGCGGTCTAACCAAAGCTACTTTGGATGACCTTGGAAGTGGAATCACCAGCCCACTGTCTGAAACGAAGCATTCTGCGAGCAGAGATGGTGGACTCTGACACCTTTGCCAAAACTCACATAAGGTCATACAGTGCATCAGGCATATAATCTGTCCCCAACAAAAAAGGTTGAGGGGGAACCACCACTGCACTCTCCAGTGTACGCATTTGAGAGAGTCAGGCGCATGCGACAAAAAACATCACCGAAGCAGCTGCATCAAAGAGTTTCCTGAGGGCCACCTCCACAAGGCAGTCCTGCGTATCCTCTAGCACAGTGTCTCTCAAACTTTCTTGAGCCGGGTTACACTAAAGGTACCCAGAAGTGCGCGGACATCGCTGTGGTGACATCACGCATATATGCGACATCATCACGTCGACGTCCGCGCATGTGCAGAGGCCCTCCAGATGGGCCCTGAGATGCCAGTAGAAGGTGCCAGCAGGGAAGAGGACCAGAGAGGAGAGGCACAAACTCCAGCTGATTGCCTAAAGCAGTTTTTCTCAACTACTTCAAGCTAAGTACCCCCTAAGTCTAACAAATATCAACTGAGTAGCCCAACCACAGACCTCCCTAGGCCCACCCAAGCAAAATATCTGCCCAATTTAAAAAAAAAATAATTTTAAAAGCCGGCAGAAGCCCTAACAGCAGTGACAGGAGGCTGCTTTAGGTCACTACTGTCAGGGTCTGCCCTGACTCAATCGCTTTTGAGTCGGAGTTTACATGCAAATGATTTGCACTTCCGTGCAAATCATTTGCATGCAAACTTGATAGTGAATCAATCTCTGTTTTAAAATCGGCCAACAGCGATTGACTCACTATCCTTTAGTGAATCTAGCCCATGGATCTGATCTGATCCGTAAGTGAGCCTGTGGTTTTAACCTGCGGGTTGAAAGCGGGGCTACACCGCGGGTTAAAACCACAGTCGGGGCAGAGAGCAGGAGATCAGGGCAGAGAGCAGAGAAGCAGAAGATCGGGGCAGGGTGCAGGGCACCAAGAGCAGGAGAATCAGGACAGAGAGCAGGGTTTTTGCTCAAGCGACTGGTCCTCACCAGTCGCTTGTTTTTGGATCGGCCAGCCTAGTCGGTGTGCCTTCTTTAGTTTAGTGAATTGCGTCCTTCCTACTTTGCATGCCGTTTCCCCTCATTTGTATGTGCGGATTGGATCGGAGGATGATTGGGCACGACGTTAGTGAATCGGGTCGGAGGAAAATTGGGTCGCAAAGTGGTGGGGACACGATCGGTGTCCTTAGTGAATCTAGCCCAAAGAAGACAAGCCATTCCCAGCATGGTTCTCTAAAACCTGGGACTAATCTAATTTAATTTGTTTACATTTAGGCAATTGACTTTCAACCCTTAAAAGCTGTCCCTATCATACTATAAACAAAGCAATTGTCCTGACTCCTGTTTCTTTCCACACTTTTTTTTATAAATTCAAAAGTGTACAAACTACTTTAACTTTTTTTGTACAATAATCCTATTCTTATTTTTATGTGCAAGGTATGATGTATACTTTTTCTGCTGCATCCAAATTAAATCTAATTCCAAAGGGCAAAAAGTTCTCTTGCTGAGCTACAGAATCTCTAAGTAAAACCTTTAGTATGCAAATAAACCTGCACTCTCTCCCAGATCTGCTGGAATGTTCAAAGAATCCCAGCCCAACTGTTGAAAGCAGCCTGTCTATGCAATTCAAACCCTTTATGGTTTAATAATTAGAGGCTATGCTGTATACTCCACACCCCTCTAGAGCCTATAATGATCTGCAATTTAACACCCTGTACTCCTCAGTATCTTAATTTAATTGTAATCTCTCTTTCTGCCTTTATAGATTACATTTTAAAATTCCTCAGTTGGCTAATGTAGTTGGAGAAATCTCACATCAGCCCCTCCCTGTTCGCCTCCTGCACTTTCCTTGCTTTAATTCTAAGATCTATACCCAGAAAAAAAGCAGTAATCTGTCCCTTTGCACACCTGTCCTAACATATCAGCTCCTGGGGTACAGAGTCACCCTAAGGTGGCTAAAATTTTTGTTTCTTAGGCTGTGAAGGGTCCGCAGCCTGGCGAATGGAATTATCAGCCGTGCCGAGCACCAAAAGCAATGAAGGCCGCCCCACTGGGCTAGTTTAGCATTTGGTCACTTGTTTCAGCAGGGGAGAAGCTAAGCTGGACACTGTGCCCCCCCCCCACCCCCGGCTGTGTCAACGTGGCACAAGAACGCTCTAAGAATACTAAATTTGCACAGTCATGGCATGAACTCACATGAGAGCCCAAGGCCTCCATCCCAGCAAGTTTCTAGGTGAAATTTTTATGTCTTCAGGAGCGATTAGTAAATGCTCACTCTGTGGTTTTACTTTCCCTTCAACAGTAGTACCGTTTATGAGTACTGACACGTGCTAATGTTGCCATTTGCATGTGGCCATTAAAAAAAAAATTATCACAACAGCAGTTACCGCTACCCATTTTTTAGGCAGTAGGCCTGACTATATAAATGCCCTAAGTATTAGGCGCCGATTGGTGTGGTGCTTAACCCTTTATTTGGCATTGTTGCTCAAAAGCAACATGTGTTTCTATGGCTCCTATGGGAGATCTGCCTCTCCAAATGCCTGTTACCTTGGCATAGGATTACCAGATTTTTATTTTAGTAAAATCCGGACCCCTAGACCCACCCTCAGGCCTGCCCAGTTCCACCCATCCCTGCCCCGTTATGTCCTAGTCCCGCCACAGTCCTCCCACCCCGCTGCCTGCTCTCGTCAGGCAGGAGGGCAACTGGGCATGCGCAGGTGCCCTCCTGCCCGATTAGATTTTGAGGGAGCTTTTCAAAACCCGGACAAAGTGCCTGGTTTTGAAAAGCCATCCGGACCCCCGGACATGTCCTCAAAAAGGAGGACATGCCCGGGGAAATCCGGACATCTGGTAACCTTACCTTGGCACTGTTGCTCTCGTTCAACATCAAGTTACATTAAGCAGCCATTTCACCATCTGCTAATTAAAGGGTTAAATGTGATTCTATTAAAAAAAAAATAAAATAGGTGCACTTTATAGAATAATGCCTAGCGGTGCCTACAGTAGGCTTAGGCATCCTAATCTTAGGTGCACCATATTTATGATTGGATTTTCTTGGCCTAAATGAGTGCGCCTAACTTTGGTGTCTACTGGTACCTAAGTCCAAAACAGGCGCCTATATGATAAACACACCCACGACCCATCCCTTAACCACATCTACTTTCTGGTAGGCACCTTGGACTAGGCACTTACCTCAAAGTGGTAGGCACCTACCAAGCTAGGTGCCTACCATCCAATTAAGTGTCATTTATGTCAGTTGTGAGGTGCTAATTTTTATTATCAGGGCCGATTAAGCCTTTTAAATAATTAACCCCTTCTTCTACTAACGCATATCGTGGATTTTAGTGCCGGCAGCGGCGGTAACTGTTCCGACGCTCATAGGAATTCTGTGAGCGTCGGAGCAGTTACCGCCGCTGCCGGAGATAAAACCTGTGCTATACGTTTGTAAAAGAGGGGGTAGGCACCTAGATCGGTTAGGCATATCCATCTAGACACCTAACTTTAGGCGTCATTTATAGAATAGGCATAAGGGTTCATGTGGTAATCCTGCACTAAACAAGCCCATGTTCTATAAATGGCACCTTAACTTAGGTGCCTAAGTGCAAAATGCCATTTAAAAGAACTTTTAAAACAAATTTAAGGCACCTACCAATGCCTATAAATATGGCACTGTAATTGCATCTACGGAGGCGCTCTATTCCACCTAACACCACTGTAGGCATGGCTTAAACTGGAAGTGGTGTTAGGTGCCGTAAAGAACCCCCATAGGCGTGATTAATGTCAAAGATAGGTGCTGGAAATGTAGGCTTTGAAAACCCTGGTCTATATTTCCTGCGCCTACCTTTCCCAAAGGCGCAATTCTATAAACGGCGCTGTCACATAATTGACACGCGATTGGCGGCTGCTTGTAAGGTGGCCACCGACAATGGCACCATTTTTAGAATCTGGGCCTTAGTACATGGCAATGAAAAATTAAAGAAATTGTGGCTGCCAAGATTAAATAATCTGAATTATATGAAAATTAATAATGCAGTTGAAACTTGGTACAATGCTTTGTGCGACTGTCTAGATACTTTATCATCCCAAAAGAAAGTCATAGCAAAGTGCAATAATTTTGTGCTTTGGTTTTCTAATCAATTAAGAGTTCTGAAACAGGAACTATGCCGACAAGAGCGCACTTGGCAAAAATAACCTTGATGTGTTTACAATGAAAGAGTATAAAATTCAATTAGAAAAATATAAATATATCACTCTGGAGCATAAAAAAGAAGATTTTGATAAGAAAATCAGAGAGGCAATATTCTTTTCTGCTGAATTATTTAAGATAGTTAGACTATCTACAGTACAATCTTTACAGTTTGATAATGTTTTTTCAAGCCAGGTATTTATGTATTCCTTTTCTATTAAAACACAAAGCATTCTGAATGAATTTCAAAATATTCCACTGCCTGTTATTTTTTTATCTGCAGTGGACCAATGGACGGAGTTTCAACCTGCTTTTGGAAAAACAACTTGAAGCTATTATCCAAAGCTTAAACAGGTCATCAAGTTCTTTAGATCCATGTTCAACTAGTGCGTATTTAACTCTGAAAACAGCCTTAATACCATCATTATTGCTTACTAGCTGATGCCCCGGCGTTGCACGGGTATTTAATTATAGCAATAACACTGTAAATGGATTCAAATAAAGATACTTTATAGTGGTGAATGAAATTATTTTTTTACAGCTTTATAAAAAGTACAATATTCAAATTATAATGTGAAATATTTGACAAAATGAATACAATACAACAAACACAAAACTTGATTATAAACAACAATTTTAGTTTCACCTCCAGGAGCAAGAACATATAAATTCTTGGGTGAAGAGACCCCCAGAACATATCACCCCAGGTAGTGAGGGATCTGCATACCAAGTTTCGTTCAAATTGGTCAAGCCGTTTTTGATTTACTGTGAGAATGGCAGCTGTTTACATTTTTTCCATTGACATGAATGGGTGAAATCTGATTTTCTGTTTGTAGCTCCGCCCACGTGTGCAGGTGGGCCGCTAGACCCCCAGAACATATCACCCCAGGTAGTGAGGGATCTGCATACCAAGTTTCGTTCAAATCGGTCAAGCCGTTTTTGAAGTACTGTGAGAATGGCAGCTTTCTACTTTTTTTCCTTTGACATGAATGGGTGAAATCTGATGTTCTGTTTGTAGCTCCGCCTACGTGAGCAGGTGGGCCGAGAGACCCCCAGAACATATCACCCCAGATAGTTGGAATTACTGAGAGAATGGCAGCATTTTACATTTTTTCCATTGACATGAATGGGTGAAATCTGATTTTCTGATTGTAGCTCCGCCCACATGTGCAGGTGGGCCGCTAGACCCCCAGAACATATCACCCCAGGTAGTGAGGGATCTGCATACCAAGTTTCGTTCAAATCGGTCAAGCCGTTTTTGAATTACTGTGAGAATGGCAGCTTTTTACATTTTTTCCATTGACATGAATGGGTGAAATCTGATGTTCTGTTTGTAGGTCCGCCCACGTGAGCAGGTGGGCCGATAGACCCCCAGAACATATCACCCCAGGTAGTTGGAATTACTGTGAGGCTGCTGCGCACTGCGCAGATGGCTTCAGGTGTGCTTGTGGATGCATCACTGAAGCCATCTGCGCAGTGCGCAGCAGCCTCGAAAAAAGCCAACAGGATGCTGGGCATCATAAAGAGGGGCATAACAACCAGGACGCGGGAAGTCATCATGCCATTGTATCGAGCGATGGTGCGTCCACATCTGGAATACTGCGTTCAGTATTGGTCGCCACACCTCAAGAAGGACATGGCGGTACTTGAGAGAGTCCAAAGGAGAGCAACGAAACTGGTAAAAGGGCTGGAACACTGCCCATACGCCGAGAGGTTGGATAGGCTGGGGCTCTTCTCTCTAGAAAAGAGGAGGCTCAGGGGAGATATGATAGAGACCTTCAAGATCATGAGGGGCATAGAGAGGGTGGATAGGGACAGATTCTTCAGATTGAAGGGGACAACAGGTACGAGGGGGCATTCGGAGAAACTGAAGGGAGATAGGTTCAAAACAAATGCAAGGAAGTTTTTTTTCACCCAAAGGGTCGTGGACACTTGGAATGCGCTACCGGAGGAAGTGATCAGGCAGAGTACGGTACAGGGATTCAAACAGGGATTGGACGGATTCCTGAGGGATAAAGGGATTGTGGGATACTGAGAGAGGTGCTGGGATGTAATACAAGTATAGAAAGCTAACCAGGTAATAAGTATGGAAACCCAACCAAGTCGTGAATGTGCAAGACCGGAGGGTTAGGACTTCGATGGGAAGATAGGACTAAAATGGGAAACCAAGGTGGCAAGGGGGCCCCTTTTGGTTATTCAGACAGGTCGTGACCTGTTTGGGCCGCCGCGGGTGCGGACTGCTGGGCGGGATGGACCTGTGGTCTGACCCGGCGGAGGCACTGCTTATGTTCTTATGTTCTAATGGCAGCATTTTACATTTTTACATTGACATGAATGGGTGAAATCTGATTTTCTGTTTGTAGCTCCGCCCACGTGTGCAGGTGGGCCGCAAGACCCCCAGAACATATCACCCCAGGTAGTGAGGGATCTGCATACCAAGGAACGTTCAAATCGGTCAAGCCGTTTTTGCGTGATCGCGGCACATACACACACACATTCATACACACATACATACCTCCGATTTTATATATATAGATTGTGAATAAATCTCTACAACAGGGCTCCATTCCAATACGATTGAAGAGAGTTGAAGTTTGTCCTGACTTGAAAGCTAAGCAAAAGATGGACTTGATAATGAATTTATCATCCAATCTCTTTAGGCTTTATAGCAAAAATTTTAGAAAAAGCTATTTTATCACAGTTGCAAGATTTTTTTTAGATGAAAATAAGAGTTTTGGACGATTACCAAAAAACTCAACAGAATTACTAATATTGTCAATTTTAGATCTTATAAGAACTTGATTCGACTGTGGCAAATCATTTTTGATGATATTTTTAGACATTGCTGCTGCATTTGACACAACCATCAGATTTTATTATTAGGGTTGAAAGCTTTAGGTACTGGTGGGAAAGTATTGGACTTGTTTGAATCCTTTTTGCAAGACAGAAGTTTTTGAGTTAAACAAGCTGATGATTTGTCTGAATGGTGCCCCATTGTTGGAAGTGCATGTCTAGGTTCAGCTTTATCAGCTGTACTGTTTAATATTTACCTAGCATCGCTTTGTAAAATACTCTCACAGCTGAATGTAAGCTACCTGATTTATGCTGATAATATACAATTTGTAGTTCCAATTTTAGTATCAGTCTCAAATGTTAAAAAGAATGCTTTCACGCAGTCAGTGCACTTGAAACTTAACATCAATAAAACTCAAATCTTACATTTGGGTTGGGATAAGCAACTAGATATATTTCCCCTGGAAGTGTTCATTGACCAGGTTATAGTTTCAATACTTAACCAATGTAGATATTTAGGAGTAATTCTTGATTCAACATTGATGTTTAAACCTCAAATCAAGGCAGTGGTTTCTAGTTTTTCTCCATCTCAGAAACTTGAGAAGATTAAAGGATTACCTATCTTCAGACAACTTTCATTCTGTTGTCATAGCAATCATTGTTCGACTTCTTGATTATTATATTTCTTTATATCTTGTTGAGGATACATGATAGGCCCACTTAATCTCCAGAGGAATGTCAAACTGGAGGTACAAGATTTATAGGAGGAATTTGGTGCAAAAACGTATAGGATCACCTGCTTCCAGATCTTCAGGGAGCCTCAAAATTTGTATGTTGTTTCTTTTACTGCAATTGCAGTGGTTCTTGACATCATTTTGTAAATTAGAAATTATCTTATTGTATCTGATATGGCGGTTTTGGTTTCAAGCACCAAATCCACCCAGAAGCTCTCTATTCTAAATTGGAAGAAACATGGTCTTACTTCCTACTGACCTGGAGTCCAGCATTATTCTGGCAACACTGAACATCAGAACATTGCTGGACTCAAAGCTAGTAGGAGATAAGTCTATATCTTACTATTGGCTTGAAGGGGGACTTATTGATGGAGTTCTGGAGCCAAGGAAGTTGTGGTTGGAAAATAGTGTTTTGACATCAGGAAGAATAGGAATGGGCCAATTAAAAAAATAAGTGGATGGATGAATCAAGACTTTTTGGAGAGGGTTTCCTGGGCAATATTTTGAGGATTGGGCAGAATTGAAGAGGATCTGCTTTTCAAACCATTGGGCAGGAGGAAGGGATTTCTCTATATAGGAAAGGACATCGATGTATGGCTAGTGTGACCATATGGCTCCAGAAAAAAGGGGACGGACTGAGACATCCGGGTTTTACTTCCATTGAAAGCAATGGAAGTAAAACCCGGATGTCTCAATCCGTCCCCTTTTTTCTGGAGCCATATGGTCACACTATGAATGGCAATGATCATTCCCCCTAGTTCCTACTTTGTCTCTTTTCTCTTAAGCTATATGTGACTTCCCAGAGTTATTGGGTTTGTAGCTATGATAGATTAGCGAACCTGGCATCAGGTGGCTATTTGGCAATAGTGATGCAAGACTGCCCTTAAGAGCTGCATCCCTACAGAAAAATTGTGTGCTCAGAGTATAGTGAGGACATGGAGAGAGATGCCTTACTGTACCTAAGGAGATTCCCTGAGATTGGCATCATAAATCATTAGATCCCATTATGAGCAAAAAGGAAAAATGAAGATATATGAATCTCAAGGGAGAGCTCTGAGAATAGTACCATCTGTACTGTCTTTTCATGGAAAATGTTTATCTCAAGTGTGAAAAAGCCAGTATTGCAGTTCTACTAAACATTACATTGAAAGGGATTTTATATCTCACATTTTATTTAATGTTCATTTTTGAAGGTGTTTCTTCTTTTTTAAAAAAATTATATCTATCCATTTTTCAACAAATTTCAAGAACATTTTGAGAAAGACATTTCCTGTTAAAGATAGTACAGATATCAAAAAAGAAATAGCAGAGAAACCTACCGGAGAATACCCTATCCATCAAATAGAAATCCCATATAAACAAGAACAAATTATCATCCCCAATGATCAAGAAATTAAGGGCCCTTTTAGTAAGCTGTGCTATAAAGTGGCATTTTTGTGCGCTGATGCCACTTTTAGCATGACTGTAAAATGGCCGCATTTCCTATTTCCTCCATTAACTACCAGTTGCTAATAGTCCAATTAGCGTGTGACCATTAGCATGGAAGCCCTTACTGACACCTGTCTACTAGTTGGTAAGGGCTTCAGCGCTAACCATGCATGAATCAGTTAACATGCAGTAATACAGCTGTACTATAGGGGTAAAGAGTCATGGCTAGCATATTTTTGTGTGTGGGTCCTCGGGTGTGGAATAAGAACATAAGAATTGCTGCTGCTGGGTCAGACCAGTGGTCCATCGTGCCCAGCAGTCCGCTCACGCGGTGGCCCTTAGGTCATAGATCAGTGCCCTAACTGAGACTAGCCTTACCTGCATACGTTCTGGTTCAGCAGGAACCTGTCTAACTTTGTCTTGAAGCTTCTAGGATATTTACAACAGCAAACATGTTTGAGTAATTTTAAGAAAATGTTGAAGAAATACCTCTTCTGTAAGATGAAATATGGGACTTGATTTATAGTTTTATGATGCGAGGCGCTGGTAGCCTCTTTGCAATTTTAGGAGGCTTTACATTATCACTATTGTGTTTTATTCATGTTCGATTTGTTGTACCATATATGATTCTGTTTGTATATGTACTCTATTGTGACCCGCCTTGGGAAAGGCGGGGTATAAATAAATAAATACAATGGTCCATCTAGCCCAGACATGGGCAATTCCGGTCCTTGAGGGCCAGAATCCAATTAGGTTTTCAAGATTTCCCCAATGAATATGCATGAGATCTATTTGCATGCACTGCTTTCAATGCATATTCATAGGGGAAATCATATAAAACTGTTTGTATTCCGCCCTCGAGGACCAGAGTTGCCCACCCCTGATCTAGCCCAGTAGCCTGGCCTCACGGTAGCCAATCCAGGTCATATACTATATGCAAATACTTTTTAAGCATGCATTAGTGCTTACTGCAGTTTTCTAAAAGGACCCTAAGAAAAAGGAGGGGGGGGAGAAGACACAAATAGAATCACAGGTAAACCAAGGGACACATCACTTATTCAAGAAATAAAGAAAATATCCAAAGTAATTTCTTAAATCCAATAGCCAGCCACTAATTTAGGTTTCCTAGCTTACAGAAAATTTTGAAACAGTTCAGGGTCAAGAAAAGCATACGTTTTAACTTCAAATTTAGCAAAACATTTACAAAGAAACTGTAAGGAAAACAACCATCCTACATTCAAGAGCTGAGGCTTATATGCTAAAAAAAAAAGGCCTTACATTTCAATGGAGTGGCCTTGTAGAGGTCAGGAAACACTAACACTTTTTTTTGACTAAGAAAACTCATATTTTTATATTGGAAATATAGGGCTCATTTTACAAAGCCGTGCGCGACTTTTCATCACGCGCTAACCCCCACGCTGTCTGAAAAACTACCGCCTGCTCAAGAGGAGGCGGTAGCGGCTAGCGCGGCCGGTAGTTTAGCGTGCGCTGTTATGTGCGTTAAACTGCTAGCGCGGCTTTGTAAAAGGAGCCCATAGTCTAAGTACCCAGTTATGATCTGGCTCCAGGGCAAAAGAAGCATTCAGTACTGCCTTCCTTAACACATTACTAGAGCCCTCTTGAAAACTAGAGAGGTCAAAACTGTCCACTGTACTTTCACCATTTCCTGTTGGTCTGAACTTTGTCAGTCCATATAATAAGCTCTTATAATAGGTGGAAAGGACTCTTTGGGAACCTGCAAAATCTCCATCAAGTATTTCTTCTTTTTTTTTAAATTCATTTATTTGTTACATTTACATAACAAAAACAGAGGTATATCCAGTTCAAACACAGCATATAAATGCTCATCAAATAAAGTCAAAGACAATAATTATCAATGATCAAGTCCACATTAAAATGGCCGTGAGTGCCAAAGCTTAAAGAAAAAGTGAAACAACAAAGTTTAACATCTTGACAGGCTAAGAGATGTGGCACATTCTTTAAATCATCAATTACACTCTCCAGCAAACAAATAATAATGTAAGAAACTATCTGCAGAGGTTTAGTTCTAAGAAAATCTTCTAGTTGGACTGGATCCAGAAACACATATTTGTCACTTGCAAATGAGATAAGGCATTTACAAGGGAATTTTAAGAAGAAGGTTGCGCCCACCGCTAAGGCCTTAGGCTTAAGCAATAGAAACTGCTTCTTTATCTGAGTCTGCTTAGAAACATCAGGAAATACTAACACTCGGCCACAAAACAGAGCTTGTTTCTTAGTAAAGTACAGCTTCAAAATAACCTGTTTCTCTAGTTCCGTTTTGAAAGCTACCAAGAGTGTAGCACGTTTTGTAATTGTATCCTTAGAGGACTCAAGAAAATGAGACAGATCCAAACTATCTGGTGATACTAATTTATCTATTTCCCCCTCATCTGCTGCCTCCCTCTATCAAGTATTTCTTAACCATATCCATAGGTGACAAAACAAGAGATTTAGGGAAACGGAGAAAGTCCAAGTTGAGATGTCATTTAATTTTCTAACACCTCCAGCTTTTGATAAGTTATCAATTTATCTTTAACCAAGACCCCAATTCCTACTTTCAGTGTTTTCAACTCTTGCTTCACCAACTGCAATCTCTGTTCTTGTTATTTCAACAGATCCCACATAGGGTGACTTGCGAGTGAGTGAGTTGGGACCTTCCACACGTTTAGTAAATCTTGCTAGCAAGGTCTCATTCAAATTCCCTAGAGCAGTGGTTCTCAACCCTGTCCTGGGGACCTCCCAGTCAGTTGGGTTTTCAAGATATCCCTAATGAATATGCATGAGAGAGATTTGCATATAATGGAAGTGACAGGTATGCAAGTTTCTCTCATGCATATTCATTAGGGATATATTGAAAACCCGACTGGCTGGGGGGGGTCCCCAGGACAGGGTTGAGAACCACTGCCCTAGAGTATTCTAAATTTTCTCTCGTGTATTCTTCTCCAGTTTATTCCTTCCCCCAGCACTGATCTTAACACCATCCACAGTCAGAGTTCCAGCCACTAAAGCCAAAATTGGCCAACTTCCATTCACCACCACTTCTGAGATTTCACCACCAATTCTTCTGAATTTGGAATGTACTACAGCTGCTTCAAATACTAAGAATACCCCAGCAACAAATTGAGCAGTGGGAGTCATTTTGGCATCCACCACTAAAGTTGCAAGTGTGGGTGCCTTAACTTCCAGCATGGGGAGAGTCTTGTGGCGTTTGGGACTCAACAAGGCATGGAGGACACCATGAGCAAAGCCTTCCTCTGAGCATTCCACATTCCGAGCATCACTACCAACTGCAGGAATAAAAAAGCTTGTCAATGTCTGCTATACCAGAGTTGGGGCTGCCCAAGTTCAGGTGGATAGTCTCAGGACCTTCCCTTGCATTTCATAAGATTTTCCCACTAGGCTTTTACAGCAGCGAAGAGAATTGAGTGTCCTAAGTTCTCTCAAGTCGTCATCTTGGCCCCTTTTCTATTACATATCCTTTTTGCTTTCAAGAGTCTGAGCAGCACCATTCATTTTGTGTGTAAGTTTAATAGTACTATGTAACAGTTTTTGTTCCTGGGCAGTACCATATGTGTAATTTCCTAATTGCTCATGCCTATAAAATACAGAAAATGTCTGTTATTGGAATCTTTTAAGTTTATTATATATGTGATTTTATTTATGTTAGTGTAATTATCTATTGTGTTTGATTTACATAATATGTTTTTCTGTACTTTTACCAGTGTGTCTTGTCCCCTGATGAAGGCAATGGGATACTGCCAAAACTTGGATCCCTTTTGGGACCTTTTGGGGACTTTTTGAATAAAGATTTTGTGCTCCGATTGGAATCTACTGATTGTCTTGACATCTTATTTGCCTCTTTCTTGCCTTTTCAAACTTGGATTTGGACATTGTTTTGAAAATGCCCCTCCACATTGTGACAGGCAGGACCCTATCTCATTCAGAGACTCTGCTGCAAACCCTATTCCTGACACACCAGCAAACATTAAGGTCTGGAAGGCAGGTAGGTCACATATCAGAGAGTCAGAGAATAGGACAGAGTGCAGCAACTGCTCAGAATTCTTTAATCAACACTATTATTCCTTATTCAAAACTACAGAAGCAAAAACTCCTTTTAAACCTGCAGCTATACAAGCTGGTACACACAGGGTTAAAGAAAGGGGTGGAGTCATCAAGGCTGATGTGTATCAAGCAGGGCTAGAGCCTGGGAAGAATAAATCTTCCACAGATGAGAGTTGGAGGGAGGAGTGGCAGGAATAGGAAGAGCTAGAACAGCCTGAGAAACAGAGAAGCAGGGCTGCTGAACGGAGAGATCTCCCAGGCATGTTGGAAAGCGCTGTTTCCTCTCCAATGCCTTTGCCTCGTTCAAGGTGGCGTCTGCAACTCCCAGTCAGGGCAGGAATCATTTTCCCAGTCAGGTTAGCTTCTGAGGGGGAATTTCCTGGGGAGAACTGTAAGCAGGTTTCCTGGGAGAAACGAGAGCATGTGCAGAGTGGGGGAAGGGAACCACATGGCAGAGAAGTAACTCCTATGGAGGTAAATGAACCAGAGTATGAGAATAATATTGTAGATTATCCTATGAAGTTTGATTATGAACCAGAGGAAAGAATGTGTGTGGAAGGCATAGAAGAATAAACTTTATTTAGTTAAGAAGCCTTCCTGGTTGAAAATAAAACAAGGATCCTATAACTGAAAAGGATTTGAAACAAGGACTGTTTGAATGTGGGGACAGGTGTGTTTTTTGAATGAGCTTTGGTGTAGTGGGGGAGAAAAGCCCAGCAGTGTTGTAATTGAAGCTAGATTTAAATCAGGGCTGTTGCAAGTACTAAAATTTGTCCCTGTCCAGAGATATTGATTAATTGGGAACACGGGAGGTGTACAGGGTCTATTTATCTGTATTTACGTGGAGCTTGTTCCCACACCAACTGGCCCCAGCTAGAGAGAGTCAGGGCAGTAAGGTGAGAGAGCTCTTTGGAGCTAGGCACAAGAGTGTGTGCTTTAATTAGATTGTGGATCAAAGTAGCAGTCTGTGAATTGAGTGCAGGCAGGAGCTCTGCCTGAAGTTGCTTGCAAGGCAGAGAGAAGCCAACGTGAGCCCATTTTCCCAGGCTGCTTGGACTAAGCTAAGGCAGCATCCCGGAGGCAACGACTGTGAAACCAAGTGGCTGTTTGTTTTTTATTTGAAAAAAAATATTTGTTTGGATTTGGAAAATAATAGAAATTCTGAACTGTGTGGGATTTGTAAAGCGGGCTGTATTTTGATGTATGGACTGAGTTGAAAGCCCAGATAATGGATTTTGCAGCTAGTTGCTCTGTTTAGGGAATTGTCAAAGAAAATAAAACTTTTTGATTTTGAAAGTGCAAAAAGAAAAAAAAGACTGTTTATTTGGTGAAACCTATGCACTTCACTGGCTCCTCTGTGGGGACTAGATCTGAGCATGCGTGGCTGGGGTTCAACTCCGCCACAACATGTAGTTCTCTTTTCCCTCTCTATATATCTTCTTCCTTCTGCTCTCTCCTTCTGATATCTATACTTGATTTCATGTTTCCCCTTCTATCTTTTCCCGCTTTCTTTCATCTCTCCATTTCTATACCAACTCTCAGATTTCTCCATGTGTTTTATTCGTCAACCCTTTGCATTTTCTAATCTACTCTTTCACCTTTGTATTTGATATCTGGAGCCTTCGGGACAGTAAGGGAATTTTTCAAGTACCTTTCTTATTTCTAATCTTAATGTATATTTTCTGTAAACCGCTTAGAACCTAACGGATGTAGCGGTATATAAGAAATAAATTACATTACATTACATTACATCTTTGGCTCATCAGTGAATACTGATTCAGCTATTGTTTGATAATACTGGGGTAGGGCAGAAGGAGATGGATGGAAGCATACTGCTAGTGGACAGAGGCCTATAGCCTTAGTACGTGAAGCAGATTTAGTATGAAATCTGAGGCATATGAGAGAGCACAGCAAGTCTACAAATCTCCAAACTTGGGTTGTCATTTATATTTGCATCTTGTACATTTTCCATCTTGGTGAACTCGGTATTATCCTCACGTCTTGTTACTTTGCATATACTGTTAGTAAATAGAGTCCCTGTGGTGTCCAAATTCAGAAATAAAGATGCCTGAATCCAAACCGTGTTTCTCATGTGTCACTTAGAATTAGTATGGTAATGAAGTGAAATTTTGATTTAATTGCTAATTTTGGTGTAGATGCCTTGTGCATTTTTTCTTAACACTGAAGGGCACTTTTTAAATTCACACAATTAACTGAACAGGCTTCATAGAAAAATGCATATATTCATTGCAAACAAATATTAATCATGCCAAAAAAGAGTGGGCTCAGGGAGTACAAAGAGCGCCGTGATAAAATATATGCAATATAACTAGATTTTGCGTTGAGAGGGAGAAATTTTGAGTGGAATGGAGGCCCCAGTTATTGTCAGCTGTTTCGGAGGGAATGGTAGCTTAGTTGAAAAAATTTGAGGCTGGCAGTGGTAACAGAGAGGGCTTCAGCAGAGCAGTAGTATTGGGGTTTCTAAACAGAATAAAATGGTTTCTCTATTCAGCTCTATTTTTTGACAAAAGTCTTGACATTATTTTTTAGCCTAAGATCAAATCTGTCCTCTGCCTGTATATATTTTCCTCTCTCTGTGACAGAATAAATGTGTAGTATAAGTAATATGACAACACCTGTGTTAGTTACATGCTGATTACCATATTTTTTGCTCCATAAGACGCATCTGACCATAAGACGCAACCTAGATTTAGAGCAGGAAAACAAGAAAAAAACCATTCTGAACCAAATTGTGTACTAATATATACCAGGCTCTGTACTCAGCCTCATCCCTCACTCCCTGCCAGGCTCTGCACCCAACCCCACACTCATTGCCAGGCTCTGCACTCTGTCCCCCTCCCCTACTAATTGTAATGCAATTTTTGCCTTTCATTTTTCATATACACACAGCAGATATAAATTTTCAAAACTAACACATTTCGATCACTAAATTGAAAATAAAATAATTTTTCCTACCTTTGTTGTCTGGTGATTTAATCAGTTTCTGGTTGGACTTCCTTCTTACTGTGCATCCAACATTTCTTTCACAATTCAGCCCCATCCCCTTTGGGTCCAGGTCTCTATCTCTTTTCCCTCTGATTACCCTCCCCAGATCCAGTGTCAGTTTTCCTTTGAACCTACCACCACTTTTGTTCCAGGTCTCCCTCTCTCTCCATCCTCTATGATCTTGCATCTCTCTGTTCTTCCTCAGGGTCTCTCCTCCTCTGTCTCTTCTGTCTGCACCTCCCATAGTCCAGCATCTGCCTCCTGTCTTTCCCCTTTGGTCCAAGCCTCTCTCTCTCTGTCTTTCTTCTACTTACAACCTCCATCCCATCCCCATGTCCAGCATTTGTTCTCCTTTCTTCCAGGTCTTTCTCTGCTTCTCTCTCTCTCCTTCCTTCCTCTCACCCTGGTCCGGAATCTTTCCACCTCTCTGCAGTCTCTCTCTCTTTCCTCTATACACCCCCCAAGTCCAACATCTGCCCCCCCTCTCTTCTGCCTCCCCTTTGTTTCATGTTTCTCCCTCTCTCTATCTTCCTCCTGCTAACATTTTGAGTGTGTTTCCCCTCTCTAGTCCAGCATCTGCCTTATCTTCAAGTCTGTTTTCCCACCCCTCCTCAAGGTCCTTTTGAAGCCTCCTCTCACACTCACCCCCTGGTGTCCAGATCCAGCATCCTCCGGGGCCCTTGCGATGGGTGGGGCCTTACCTCCAAGCTGCTTCCTGCACCCAGCGAGGTCATCTTCCGCACTGTGACTGCCACTGAGCTAATTGCACGTTGCCTCTTCCGCAGTCCCGTCCATAACATCAGGGGCAACATTCTTCAGAGGCCAATGGCAGCCTGCTAGGTTTGCTCTGCAGGCTGCCGTAATTAGCTCAGCAGCGATCACAGCACAGAAGACGACCTCTCTCGCTGGGTGCGGGAAGCAGCTTGGAGGTAAGGCCCCGCCCATCGTGAGAGCCCCGGTGGGATGCTGGATCTGGACAGCTGTAATTATTGGTAGATTTAAAGGGGGAATCTGGAGGATGCTGAAGGGGGAAGACAAGGAAGACAGCCGGGTGCTTACCGACACTAGGGAGAGCCGTATCGGGTGCGGGTATTTAAAAAGGTACGGTGGGGTTGGGGTGGGATGTTTAAAAAAAGATATATTCGCTGCATAAGACACACCACATTTCCACCCACTTATGGGTGGAAAAAAAGTGTCATATGGAGTGAAAAATACAGTATATTTGTTTTATGTAAACCGCATAGATAAAAATGGGTTAGGAATTTTTTAAATACAATAAATAAATAAATAAGTGAATATTGATGTTTTCTGTCATCACTCATATCATGCCTTCTTCACATTTCCTGATTTTTACCTCACTTTGAACACTTTACAGTAACAATTGAAATCTTGCAAAGTGAACCAAATTCTAAGCCCTATGTCATAGGCTCTCACTGTTCTGTATACCTATAAATGACATTTCCTTTGCAGTAATGTAGACAGTCTCTATCATGTATGCAACTAGCTCAATTTTTAAAAAAAATGTATAGTCTTGCTTATTAGTTTTCTGATTTATCAGGAGGCTTCCACATGCCCATGACTGCTGCCCAGTTGAAGAAAATAAAGGAAGAGAAGGAACAGGATGATGATGGCAAAAATGTCTGTTCGGATTCCCCTCAGATAAATTGGAAGAAATTGCAAACACTTCAGAATACTGCCATCCATCATTATGTGTTTCATGAGTATTTAACTAAACAATATTTGAAGCCTATGAAGAGTTAGGTGAATCATGGGCAGAAAGGCTCATGTGAAACTAGTCACCACTGAGACTTCTGAAGATAATATCCTGCAAGAAGATTGTGGCTGCACTGTTTGTAAAGGTGTAACTGTGCTGTTCATAATTACACATTGCACAATGAGCACATATACAAAGTTTAGAAGTAATTGCTTCCGCCAATATGAAACATTCTTTGATCTGATCAGCTTGAAAGTATGACCATGTGACACCCTTACATAAAATTTCCACTAACTGCTCCTGATATACACCCTCATGTGAAGGCATTAACTGAGAAGAGAAAAAAAAAATCAGTTAAATAACATATATATAAAAGATATTTTCTGTTGTAAGAGAAAATATTTCAGTAACTATGGCAGCACAAACAGCACATTGCAAGCCACATTTCAGAGGCAACCTCCAATTAATAATGCTTCAGTTCCATCATAAAATTCTCTTTTTTGCTATTTTTTAATACCTGTATTTGACTATGTTCTTTCCTATGTCTGGAAACCCAGTTCATGCTAACAAAAATTGCCAGAATAACCTCTCCCGATGGATGCCTTTAGTGTTCCTCCCTGCTGCCCAAGATTATGTGCACCAATGGAAAGTTCTTTTGAAACACGCTAGGTGGCATTCAGTGTTCCCGCTAAGCTGCGTTGACGTGCGCACGCGCACAAAATATTACCTCGCAGCGCACATGTTTCTCGTCACAGCGCACACAGTGTAGAGCACAGTTCTTCAACCGCCGGTCCGCAAACAAAATCTTGCCGGTCCGCGAAGGATTCGGTCCCCGCCGCAACGAAAGGCCGGCGTCAGCTGACTTGCAACTTCCTGTTGCAGTCGCTGTGCCGGGACTCCTGCCTTCCACCGCGTTTGCCTCCTGCCTTGTCTCCGCACCTCCAGACCAGCAGCGGCAGCTGTGTATGCTTTTAACTTCGGCACAGAGCTGCCCCTAATCAATAGTTTAGCGCGGTTTCATAAGGCAGCCTCGGGGCCTTTGCTAGGCCGGCCCACATCGCATCATCGAAGCGGGCCGGCTATCAAAGGCCCCGAGGCTGCCTCATGAAACCGCGCTAAACTATTGATTAGGGGCAGCTCTGTGCCGAAGTTAAAAGCATACACAGCTGCCGCTGCTGGTCTGGAGGTGCGGAGACAAGGCAGGAGGCAAACGCGGTGGAAGGCAGGAGTCCCGGCAGTTAAAAGCATACAGAGCTGCCGCTGCTGGTCTGAACTCTTGGGCCGCTGAAGGAGGGCAAAAAGCAGCTGTCCTGGAGGTTTCCCTTCCTCTCGCCTTTACAGGTTCCTTTTTTCCACCTTTTTTTTTTTTCCTTCAAACGGCAACGGGCCCCAGCATCGACATCAATCAAGTAAGTTCCACTGTCAATCAAGCGGTTCTGCTCGGCCAAAGCTTCCCCTGTGACATGAGCCACCCTCAGGGGAAAGAAAGTGACCCACAAAGGTGAGGGGAAGGGGGGCAGATGATGGAAGTTGGGGGGGGGGGAGAGAGAGAGAGAGAGAAGGGGCAGATGATGGAATGGAGGAGATGAGAGAGAGAGAGAAGGGGGACAGATGATGGAAGTGAGAAGAAGGGAGAGAGAGCAGAAGGCAGATGGATGTCAGTTGAGAAGGGAGAGCAGATGCTGAATGGAAGTGGGGAAAGAACACATACTGGATGGAAGGAGGAGATAAATAAAGGGGGAAGAAAATAGTAAGATAATGGAGGGGTGAGGGAAAGGGGTGACAAGCTGTGTGTAGACACAGTGAAAAGAGGGAAACGGGACTAAATAGTAAGAAAGAATTTAATTTAGATGGAGGCAGAAAATAGAGAAGGAAGACCAGAGAAGAAAAGGGAAGAGAGAGCAGAGAATGATCAGATCTGAGTGGAGGAAATGAGAAGAGAGATATGCTAAAAACCACAGGGGGGAGGGAAGGATAGAGATGCCAGACCATGAGGGGAACAGAAGGAAGATGATGGATGCTAGACCAAATTGGGGGGTGGGGGGGGGCAGGAGGAGAGATGGCAGGGAAAGACAGACAGTGAATGGAAGGGGCAGATGCTGGACTGAAGAGACAGAGAAGGTTATCATGCTGCTGTACCGGGCCATGGTACGCCCTCACCTGGAGTACTGCGTCCAGCACTGGTACTTTAAGAAGGACACGGTACTACTCGAAAGGATCCAGAGAAGAGCAACTAAAATGGTTAAGGGGCTGGAGGAGTTGCCGTACAGCGAAAGATTAGAGAAACTGGGCCTCTTCTCCCTTGAGCAGAGGAGATTGAGAGGGGACATGATAGAAACATTCAAGGTACTGAAGGGAATAGACTTAGTAGCTAAGGCAGGGAGAACGAGAGGGCACTCTCTAAAGTTGAAAGGGGATAGATTCCATACAAACGTAAGGAAGTTCTGTGGTAGAAAGCAACATATTTATTTGGCTCATAACTTGCTGGCACCCGATATTTTTAGCTCACAGTGAAAAAAGTTTGCTCACAACACCCGCCCGCTTAGAGGGAACACTGGTGGCATTGAGTATCTTGAAACCTCACGAGTAACCTCCTTTTTTCCATTTGTTGATATCTGTTTTCATCTCCAAACTACGGCGGTTTTTGTGAAAGTGTGTTTTTGTGATCAGCTATTTCTCTTCATGTGCAACCTCAATTGCTTGTAAATATGTTTATGTGCTTCTATTGTTAACTTTAAAAATGCAATAAAATCTATATAAAAAAAAAGCAATGCCACAGCGTGAAGTTGTTTTAAATTGGGTAAGACCGCTATAGAAACTTATGAAATGTTGAAAGTGGCTTATGGGAAATATGTCATAAGTTGTGGAAGGTGTTTTGAATGTGTCAAAATTTGCATATTTTGTGCAAAAATGCAATGACGGTTCTTCTCCAGCCACCTTACTCTCCTGACATTGCCTCTGCTGACTTCTTGTTTCCTAAACTTAAATCCATGCTGAAAAGAAAGCAATTTGACACCATTGAAGACATAAAGCATAATTTGACGCTGCAACTTTTGGCGATTCTTGAAGATGCGTTTAAGGATTGTTTCCAGAAGTGGACACAACATTGGGAAAAGTGTATATCTAGGGAAGGGGAGTATTTTGAAGGGGACCCAATGGAATAAAGATCTTACTTATCACGATCAAATCAGTTCCGTGACCAAAAATTGCTTCTACAAACTTTGCTTAATTCGTTCCATAAGCTCTGTTCTTGAACCCTCTTCAATCCAAATTCTAATTCACTCTCTAATCATTTCACATATAGACTACTGCAACTCTCTTTACCATGGTATAACTAAAAAAAAATCTATAGATTACAACTGATCCAAAATACCGCAATCAAACTCATTTTTAAGGCCAAAAAATATGATCATGTTACCCTACTTTTTTGAGTTACACTAGTTACCGGTCTCTCACCAAACTACATATAAAATTCTCCTTCTAACTTTTAAAATCAAGGCCTCTCACCTCCCTGTCTTTCTAGATAAATATCTCATTCTACATACCCCTTCTAGGGTCCTTAAATCTACGAATCAAAACCTATTGACAATGCCTTCAATCAAGGACCTAGAAATTCCATTTCTCAGAAGTTGCTCTCTCGCTTTGGAATGCAGTTCTATTTTATCTTTGCAAGGAAAATTCCTTAAGTAAATTTAAAACAAATCTCAAAACATTTCTTTTTAAAGATGCCTACCAATAAGTTTGTGTGTGTGTGGGGGGGGGGGGGGAGGAGGGGGAAGCTTTTAAGAAGCAGCATCCCTGTTTCCCTCTCTTTACTCCCCTTCCCCCTACCCTTCCTTTTATTTTTAATTTATCATTGTAATTAAAACTTCCCTATCCCCAAAAACCTCTCGTTTCCAATCAGTCCTAATTTGTCATAGTTTTAGGTTTACCCTCTTTTTATTTTACCCCACCTAAATCAAAAATTATATTAGACCTTTCTAATTTTTAATGTTGTAAACCGCCCAGATACATATGATGGTTGGTATATCAAGCCATGAATAAACTTGAAACTTGAATAAGTTGTAAGATTGTTTAATACATTTTTATAAAATCAGTCCTGGAAATTTTTTTTTTTCAGTTCAAAAAAATTTTATTGGTTTTTGGAAAACATAAAAACATATTGAACAGACCTCGTATGTTATCTTATCATCATTGGCTACCTCTTGAATACCAAGTTAAATTTCAAATTTTGCTGCTTGCATTCAAAGTATTTTGAATGGGTTTTTTGACCTGTATGGCTGCTCTCACTATTCCATACACACCCATTCATGTTCTAATTTGTATGACCACTGACTTCCTGATCCAAGAGTCGCTCAATTTGAATCCATTATTAGATGTGGAGGGGAATAATCGAAAGAAAAGTCCAAGTCCAATTTGGACGTAGGGTGCTAGTCGCCCAAAGTCGGCAGCCTCAAAAGGTCCATTCTCGAAAAGTACGTCCAAAAGATAAATATATTTTTAAAATCGTCTCTCTGTACGTCCAGGCGTTTGATCGTCCAGATGGCCAGTATGTCTATCTTTATACCACATTCTCATCCAAATACTTGTCTAAGTCTGAAACGTCCAAAACAAGACCTTTTGGATATGGGCGGAGCCAGCATTGTGATGGACTGGTCACCCAGACATGGCAACAGAGCAGTGGGGCACCTTACAGGGCACTGCTGTGAACTTCACAAAAAGGGTACCACATAAACATGTCACCACAACTCCCTTAAAGGTCATGGTGAGCCCCCAAAACACCTTCAAAACCCACTATACCAACCTGTCTACAACCCCAAAAGCCCTTATGGCTGCAGGTGGCACCTATATGACAGAAGAGTAGGATTTTGTTTTTTTTTGTGGGCTCACATTTTCCACCATGTATGTAGAGGTTAGCGTGGCTTATGGGCCTTGGTCCTACTTTCTATGTTTCACTAGCCCACCCCCTAGACTACTTAAGCCACCTCTGTGCAGCTCTACTAGGCTTTCCTATGCCAGGTGTTGATGTTCCGGAGGCAAGTATGTACGTTTTTATTTTGGGTTTTGTTGCGGTGTCAGTGAACATGGAGGGGGGGGGGGGGAGGGTGGTATTTACTTTGTTCCTGCAGTGGTTATCTGGTCACTTTGAATATGGGCACTTATACTTGTTTTTAGATCACCTGTCACAACGTATAAGTTCCGTCTAAGCAGTCTCGTCAAACCTTTAATTATTCTTGCAGGACGACTAAGTCTAGGTTGGCTCACATCCCGCCTTCATCCTGCCCTAACCATTCCTCCAAAAATGCCCCTTTCTGTTCTGGGCGCACAGTGGGATTCAGAGACCTAAAATGTCTCTGGATACGTCTAAAAACCTGTTTTTGTGCCAACTTGGGCAGGTTTTTAGGCGTATTTTCGTTTTGATTATGAACCCCATAGTTTCTTATTTTCATAGCTCCCACAACTTTCCCCTAAATATTCATAGTGGTTTGTCATTTAATGGTTACTGTGGAGGGGCAGACTAGATGGGCCTTTTGGCCTTTATCTGCCACCATGTTTCTATGTTTCTAAGATGGCAATGGCATTCTGAGGACAGCTATGAGCATATCCTTATTTCTTCTATTAAGCTATGGCTCAGAAGAGGAGGAATATACATAAGAACATAAGGATAGCCATACTGAGTCAGATCAGTGGTCCATCTAACCCAGTATCCTGTTTCCACAGTGGCCAATCCAGGTCAAAAGCACCTGGAGAAACCTAAACAGCAGCAACATTCCATGCTATCAAGCCCAGGGCAAGAAGTAGCATCTCCCACGTCAGACTCAATAGCACACTATAGACTTTTCCTCCAGGAACTTGACCAAGCCTTTTTTAAACTCACCTATGTTAACTGCTGTCACCACATCCTCTGGCAATGAGTTTCAGAGCTTAATTATTCTTTGAGAGAAAAAATATTTCTTCCTATTGGTTTTTAAAGTATTTCTCTAACTTCATCGAGTGTTTCCCTAGTCTTTTTAATTTTTGATAACCTGGCTTTGACACGAGCTGTGTTTCTTAAGAGCTGTTTCAAAAAGCCAAGTGGCAAACATTTATGAGCCGAAGAACCTGTGAATAAATATAATATCATATCATATACGAAGAGAAGCATTATAAGAAATTACAACTACATTCCCTCTTAAAAAACTAAGAGCCATGACTATTAAAAGGTACCCGAGTCCCTACATCCATTGTCCCTTTGGCATTAACTTTTAACATTCAACTTTCTTCCATTTTTCTGCTTCCTCCTCAAATCTATCTACTTTTCCATGTCTTCCCTTCCCATCTATCCATGTGTACCATCTTCTCCCTTTTTCTTCTCCTCTATTCCTATCCCTATGCACTATATACCTCCCTTGCTCTCCTCTTCTCCTTCCCCACCCCTCCCATACCTGTGAACCATGTCCTACCTCTCTCTCTCCCCTTCTCCTCCATCCCTGTGTACCATCTCCTCCCTCTCTTTCCCACTTATGGTCTGACATCTGTCTTCCCCCTTTCCCCCTCCTATGGTCTGGGATCTTTCTCCTCCTTACAGTCTGGCACCTCTCTCCTCTCCTTCCTTTCCCTTCTCTTTGTGATGTCAGCAGCGGGAGTGAACTAAACACGCTGTCTTTGATGACCCAGAAGCTTTTCCTCTGCACGAAAAGTTACAGCAGCGCCAGGTAAGCAAGCACAGGATCCCAATGTGGGGGTGGGTGGGGGGGGAGGGAGGAGGACTCTGGTGCTCAGGGGGGGGGTGTAGGGTTACTAGATGTACGGTTTCCCTGGACAAAAGTTCTAAAATTTAAAAAGGCGGCTTGACTCCTGACAGATATGTCCGGGGAAATCTGGACATCTAGTAACCCTACCAAAAATCAAATCAGGTACTTTGAATGTCCCTCTCTGTTCCAACAGGCTCACAATCTAATTATAGTACCTATGAAAGAAATAATTATTTACCTTTACCTATATAAAGAGAAGGAAGAGGGAAAAAATAATATAATAAATTCAATACTATAGGCCGGGGTAAAAGGCACAATAGAAGGAAAAGCTTTAATATTAAAGAACCCCAAAGAAAAATCTTAAAAATAAAAGCAGGAAAAAAAAAAGGTAAAATTAAACAAGCCCAACAAAAATAAAGCAAAAAATAAACCCCAGTTATTCTCACTACCCTCAGTCTCAGTCAGCTTCTAATTCCATGTCCCCAGTCGAGCCAGGCCAGCCCGGGCTGGTACCACAAAAGCAAGTCCTCTGCTTCAATTTCCCTGCTCCTGAAAAACTGGAACCAAACACTGTAGCTCTGCAAGCCCACTCTGACATAGCAGAACGAAGAGAGGTGGACCATCCTCCCGTGGGACTCCAGAAGAAGTCATGGGCTGGGAGCTAGATGCAAGAGGAGGCTCTGGGCTGTAAGAGGCCTTCTCCATGCATTAGGGCAGTGTCGCTGCAGCACCAGCCATAAATGCTG
This sequence comes from Geotrypetes seraphini, assembly GCF_902459505.1. Classification (NCBI taxonomy): domain Eukaryota; kingdom Metazoa; phylum Chordata; class Amphibia; order Gymnophiona; family Dermophiidae; genus Geotrypetes; species Geotrypetes seraphini. The sequence continues at coordinate 326,342,130 of NC_047085.1, read as the reverse complement.
GTTCATTTTAGATGGTTTTACAATCCTTTTTGGATTGTACCTCACCCATCTGAGTCCCTCCGTGCTACTGTGTTGAACTAGCTGATAGATTCCCCGGGAAAAGCAGTAGTTAGGAGAGATGGAACAAAACACAGTTCCCTCAGAACCTGGAGCACTATTAACTTTATGTGGCCCTTCCCAGCATCCGGGTAAGCAATATATGTTAATACTGTATATAAATATGGGCCCTCTTTTATTAAGCAGTGGTAGAAGTTTCTATTGTGGCCTGGAATGCTAAATGCTTGATGCTGCTCTGATGCACATAAGAATTTAGTGCTCTTGGCATGGTAGAAACCTCTACCGTGGTTTAGTAAAGAGGAGGGGTGGATAGATATTAGTAGAGTTCTAATAATATGCATACACATTTACTTAAAAAGCAAGATATCAAAACCATCTTATTTTTTCTATGAAATGTTTAATCAGTCGTGCAGACAAGCAATTAATTCATTACCTTAATCAACCAAAACAAGAATGTTTAATACTTTAATTTAGAAAACCTGGAAAAACAAACTCTGGCAAGTGTTTGTTTATCACATGTTCTGAAAATCAAACCAGAACAGCAAAAAACAGCTTTTATACGACAAAATTAGTAGATTACAAGCTTTAATTTCTGAATGTTCTAACAACTTTGCTTTAATATAAACCTCAGAATTTACATTTTCGGTAAACAGTTCAACTGTCACTATAAATAGAAAAATGCAATAACCAGAATAGAGAATGAAATGAGGACAAATTTGTCCCTGTCCCCGTGGGATCTATCTCCATCTCTATCCCATCCCCGTGAGTTCTGTCCCTGTCCCATCACTGCAAGCTCATCTGCACAATCCTCAAACACTTAAAGGGATGGGGCAGGGACAGGGACAGATCTCACATGGACCAGAATAAACACATATTCTCCCTCTTTCTTCTCCCCTATTCCCATCCCTATGCACTATATACCTACCTTGCTCTCCTCTTCTCCTTCCCCACCCCTCCCATACCTGTGAACCATATCTTCCCTCTCTCTCTCCCCATCTCCTCCCTCTCTTTCCCTCTTATGGTCCGACATCTGTCTTCCCCCTTTCCCCCTCCTATGGTCTGGGATCTTTCTCCTCCTTACAGTCTGGCACCTCTCTCAGACAACAGGAGATTATCCATGATCTCCTGTGGTCTGCCGTCCGTGGCAATACTGGAAATTCAATGCCAGTACCATACCCGGCCACCAACATTGAATTTCCAATCTATTTTTGGCTGGCTGGACAAGACACAGCTGTCTAGGCCAATATTTAGTGGCTAGTGGGCTAAGGATATAAGGACATAAGCAGTGCCTCTGCTGGGTCAGACCAGAGGTCCATCCCGCCCAGCAGTCCGCTCACGCAGCAGCCCATTCAGGTCAAAGACCTGCATAGTAATTCTCTATCAGTACCCCTCAATCCCCTTTTCCTTCAGGAAATCATCCACTCCTTTGTCTATACCAGGGGTGTCCAACCTGCGGCCCGTGAAGTATTTTGTGTTGCCCCAATTGAGGGTGATGCAGTGTTTTCCTCTGCTGCCCCCCGGTGTTTACCGTCTTGCCGACTCCCTCCTCTGTCTTGCTGCAGCATTTGTGCGGCCCCAGAAACTTTTTTTTTCGGCCAATGCGGCCCAGGGAAGCCAAAAGGTTGGACACCCCTGATCTATACCCTTCAATCCCCTTATCCTTCAGGAATTCATCGAAACCTTTCTTGAAACCCTGTAGCATACTCTGTCGTATGATATCACACCCTCTGGAAGTGCATTCCAGGTGTCCACCACCCTCTGGGTGAAGAAGAACTTCCTAAGTCTCAATGGCCAAATATATGCTACCCTTTTAGGCGATTGTCCTTGGCCACCGACCTTAGTGGACGAGCTGCTGAATATTAGCAGTGACTGGCTAGGTCGTACAACAGGGCCATCTGCTAAGCCCATTCAGCGTGAGAGAGCTAGTTATCCCCTGCTGATTATCTGCAGATAGTCAGCTACGTGCTATTTAGAGGGCCAGGAGCTGTTCCCAGCCGTCTAAATAGCACTGAACATTGGCCTCAGTATTTCTAAAAATGTTTGCCGCTCCACTCTGCCTCCCATAGACAATCCGCGATTTTTCTCTATCATCGAGCCTTCTGGACTCCATCCAAGACAGCCAAAATTAAGAGGTCCTCGGATAGCTCCTGCTGGACCTGTAAATCCTCCGAAGGCTCCCTAAGACATATGATATACGATTGTCCCCATATACAGACTTTTTGGTCCTCTATTTGGAATGTGATTACCAAAATTTTTATTATTACTGACCCCTTTACATTAGATGTATTTAATTCTGGGATCCTCGGCACTATCTTCACCTTTATCTTTGTATCATGATCGCCTTTTGACCCTTTTGCTATTCCTAGCTCTTCAACTAATTCTGCAAAACTGGAAAGACTTCTCTAATCTCAGCTTCACTCAATGGTGGAATGCGGTATGTCTCCATGTTAAATATGAACGACATATGGCAGAACGCTTTAAATCACTATCCACTTATAATAAAACATGGTCGATATTAGTGGACTATTGTGCTCAAGACCTTTGAACTACTATTTATTAGACCTTTTACCTATATAACATCACTCATCTAATTGATTTACTCATTTGCATTTCTCATTGGTGTTTCTTATCTGTTGAATTTTCAGAAATCAACAGTGACTCAACATTTATATTACCTGATTTTACTTAGCTTTGTATCTTTATAGCTTTATATACTCGCCTAATTTATGATTTACTATGCACAATCTATTGCCCTACTAACTTCTCTGTCTTGCAATGTATTATGGCTAGAAGACTGTATTGTATGATGCTTCTATGTTTGTTACCGATATATTATCTTATTGTGACATAATGTACTTGAAGGGAGCTGTCACTTCTTTTGTCTTGTTGGGCTTTCTCGGAAGCCTTTTGCTGTTTATATTTTATACCTAAAAAAATCAATAAAAATATTTTGAACTAAAAAAAAAAATGTTTGCTTCATTTTATATTCTCTCTTTTCTTACCATCGCTTTCTGAGATGGAATCCTCTGAATGATGCCAGGCACAGCTGGAGAGGTTGAAGGATATCACGGTCCATGGCCCCAACCATGGAAATCATCATGGAGGACAAGTTTAGTCCTTCCTTTGCATCCAGTTCTACATTTTGTTAAAGAAACCATTTGATATAAGAAAGTGAATAAGCATTTCCATTTGAAACTCCTGGCCCAGGTGTAATGTTTAAGCACAAATAGAACCACATCATGTCCCTAGGAAGACATGGTACCATTGTGTCCCTGGCTGGCTTCCTGTTTATGATCTCTACTGTGTCAATATTGGCAGACCAAAACACTATTGGGATGATTTTCAAAGGGGGTTGTGCATTGGCTGCCAGGTAGAAAATGAATAACTTCCCCATCCATAGAATTTAAAATTTATATGTGTAACCCTGGTCTGACTCGCACACAGTGTTTGGGCACTAGCTAAATCTTTGGGTCAGGGACCCGCGAGCAGGATTCACAAAAAGAAAGTTCTATTTGTGAGCTGGGCGTAGACTGGGGCCGGATTTGATATGGTAGGCCAAAGCATCACTTTCCTGGGGCTCAATCATTACATTCAGTCATTACTTTATCTCTTATTAAGAAATCAAGTTGAGACCGAATGCAAATTAATAACTCAACTTTACTTGAACACTTCTGCTTCCAAACTGTTTATAGTCAGTCAGATCTTTTGTGAATATAGCAGTTAGTGAAAGCTTTAAAGTACAGTTAATGCAATAACTCCTTCAATGTGTTTCCCAAACTCTACAAACAACTCCTTTAATACATAGAGTGAGCCACTCCAGGACCATGCTATACTTCCCGCCAAGCTGAAACACTGCTGTCTGTCTTCTAGCAAACTAAATAACCAAACCCAAGTGGTTTTTAACAAAAACTCATACTCATGTGTCTAATAATAACCACTTAATAATATACTCTGTATCACACTGAGGCCTCAGATTCGGAGCATATGCGAAGTCCTATCACGGACTAGACGATCAGCGTATTCCAAGCTCCACACTCCAGTCATAGGCCTCCTAACTGCACTAGTTTATTAACTTCTATTTTATCAAAACGTCTTTTTTCTTATACTTTTTTTCTTTATTTTCTTTACTTATTTTCAAAACAGCACTACTCTTATAATCTAAAAATTTTCTAAGTGTGTCCTAAAATGTTTATACTATATATATCTTCAAGTGAAATACAAAGCATCTGAATTTTTAACAGGCAGACAGATCACTTATCTTAATTGAAACTTGAATGTTAAAGCCTTAGCCTTCGTCTATCTGGGCCGACGTGGCCAGCGTTTCGTGGAAATCAATTACACTCCACTGCGTCAGGGCCACTAGCCACAGGCATTAAGGCATCTACGATAGAATAAAATATACGTTATTATAATGACAATACGTTATTATACAGCACAACCGAATACTTACAGTGTGCTTTTAGACCTGCCAATTTTCTCAAGCAAAGGTAAAATGGCGACAGCGTTCGTTTTATACAACTGGCAACCTTTTAAGTCACATGATTTCCTCTTACTACGTAGTCACATTTTTAAAAAGACAACACACGGTGTAACTCACAGATAACTAGTACTCGTAACTTAGACAGTAAGAACCTGATCTTTAATAGAAATGTTGCCATTCTATATTTACATTCAGGCCTTCAGGTTCTAAAGTGCCTAAACGATTTATCCAGCGTTGTTCGTGCTGGGCTAGATAACGTTTAAAATCGCCCCCTCTGTAACTCTGAATGACAACCTCAATGATGATTGCTTTTAATGAAAAGAATCCATGGTTTTTTCAATACAGTGACGAGCTAGGGGGGCGCCTATTTTTTGAATTTTAATATTGCTCTTATGTTCTATTAACCGAATATTAAATTTTCTGGATGTATGCCCTACATACAAAAGATTGCAAGGGCATTGAAGAATATAGACCACCCCTTGTGTTTTACAATTGGACACGTGTCTTAGTTTATAAGTTTTCATATCTTTCGGATTCGTGAATGTGTTAGTATTCAACATTATGGTACACATCTGACAACCTCCGCAACTCATATGACCCAACGAAACTCTTTCTATACTTTCATTTTGAATACTTAGATTTGAAGGGCAAAGAATCTCCTTGAGGTTGCGTTTTCTCCGGTATGCAATTCTTAACTGAAAATCTTGAAACACACCGGAGATTTTTAGGATGTCCCAATATTTTCTAAGAACACGTACAGTATGTTGACAGTTGTTAGTATATGTCAAAACACAAGTCTTCTAGCAAACATATGTCTTCTAGCAAACCCAATGGACTGTCAGTACTTTCAGGAGTCTTCCTCAGTCATAGCCTCTAGCAGGAGAATCAGGATGACCAAAAGCCCAGCTTTTCCTCATTTTCTCCATTTTATACTACTGTCCCCTCCTCCCACATAATTTTTCTATCCACACACAAGTTTTCAAGTTTTAAGTTTTATTTAAAATTGATATACCGCTTTAAATAAATTGTCAAAGCAGTGTACAATGTTAAGACTAATAAAATCCAGGGGAAGACATCAAATAACAAGACTTTACTGACTTACAAGATACAAATTGGATCAGTGAGTCCGCAAATATTCCTGTGCCTCCTGCTCTGTAGCCGAGGCATTCTTCAGAGGGGGGAGGGGGGTCATACTCTCCCCTCAGTTGAGAAAGAAATGATTTCTTACACCACCTAGAAACCATTTTTCTTTTGTCCCCAGAGGGCATCACTATTTTCTCCACTCCCGTGACTCCCCACAGGGTCATATACGACACAATATTTTTAAAAATTCAATAGGTTAGCAATTTTTTTTTTGTCACTTTAATGTAAAGTCACAGCATCTAACACTTTTATTTTACAAAAACACCAACATAATCAACATTTCCCCCCCTTCTTTTCAAACAGGTTGATATTGCTTCTTAATTTAACAATCCCCCATTTTTACAACTCTTCTCATCTTAACCAACTAATTATACTGGTCTGATGCATAATCTTGGCAACATTGTGACATCATCAATATGCACCTAGATGGCAGAATGTCTCTAAAAAATAATAGGAACCCTGCCCTAAAAGGAAGCTCCTGTGACTCAGTGGTGAAAGGCACTTCTTCCATCTTCTACATGCCCTGGGTTCAAATTCATACAACCCCTCTCCCCCAGTACTTGAATAGCTTCTTTTTGGTTTCATAAGAGAGTATATAGTAAACATAGTAAATGACGACAGATAAAGACCTGAATGGTCCATCTAGTATGCCCATTAGTTATTCTCATTAACGACCGTGTTTTGTGCATCTAGCCCTTAGTAGCTACCAATTCTCATCTACTCTTTCCACTCCACTCAGTATTTTATAGACCTCTATCATATCACTTCTGAGCCATCTCTTCTCCAAGTTAAAGAGCCCTAGCCTTTCCTAATAGGGAAGTCGTTTCATCCCTTTTATCATTTTTGCTACCCTTCTCTCTACCTTTTCTAATTCCGCTAATATGGGTTATGGACAGGTATCAAAAGGACTTTGCCGTATGCATTTTGTTGTTTCCAGGGTCCAGAGGAAAACTTATTTTTACCCCGAGATGGCTATGATCTCCTAAGGTGTCATGTCACATGACAAGAACTCCTGCCTAAAAGGAAGCCCATGTGACTCAGTGGTTAAAGGCACTTTTTCTACCTTCTCAAGGTGGTGGATTCAAATCCCTAGTATGGTCAGGTATCCCAGCACATATTCCTACTTTTTTTAGTGACAATCTACCATCTAGGTGCATATTGATGATGTCACAATGATGTCCAGATTGTGCATCAGACATGTCCACTTGCTCTGAACCACAGCCACTGTGAGTAGGGTTTCTCTTCTTATTTTCTTAAACTTTGGGAATGAGGTTTAATATGCAATATATATATATATTTTATGTGCTTTGCTTGAATAATGCATTATTAAATGTCTTTTTTCCATTATTATCAAAGATGAGTCCTATTTACATCAAAAAACAGAAGGTTTAGTATGCAATATACATATATTTTTTTCATGTGCTTTGGTTGAGGAACATAGAGACAAAAAGAGTTTTTTGGGAAAACTGCAGAAGAACTGGACAGGTATTGAAGGTACATATTTGATATTTATCTTAGAGAAATGACTGTTTGTGAATCAAGAGGATATAAAAGCTTGGCTTTTGAATTGACATGTGGTTTAATGTCTAGAGAGCTTGCAGGTGAGGAATGGCTCAGTGTAAGAGCTGGAGGGAAGGAGGCATGCCTGTTATAAATCCAAGTGCCTCTGGTTGGGAGTGTGTGATGCAGTGGTTAGCACACTGAGTTTGTGGGTTCAAATCCCTCACTGCTTCTAATGACCCTGGACAAGTCACTTAATCCCCTCATTGCCCCAGGTACACTAAATAAGAGCTTGAACCCACTGGGACAAAAGGGAAATATGATAAAGTAGCCAAATGTAAAAACTACTTAGGATATAACTGGTTTATAAATAAATAAAATATAATAGTGGCGCTTCTTGGGGAGGAAGTGCCTGTCCAGCAGCCTGGAATCCCTCTCTGTAAAATTGGACTGCATTTTGCATGCCATTTTATGGCATAACATTTTAATGTTTATTATTATTATTAAGTTTATTAGGATTTTATATACCGCCTATCAAGGTTTTCTAAGCGGTTTTACAATCAGGTACTCAAGCATTTTCCCTATCTGTCCCGGTGGGCTCACAATCTATTTAACGTACCTGGGGCTATGGAGGATTAAGTGACTTGCCCAGGGTCACAAGGAGTAGCGCGGGATTTGAACCCACAACCCCAGGGTGCTGAGGCTGTAGCTTCAACCACCGCGCCACACACTCATAAAATCACCGTTCTAATGACATCATAATGATAAAACGCGATTACGTTATAGACATTGTCAGGTCATCTATGTGACACCTAAAAGACAATTCTATAAAGGACGCCTAACTACATAGCGCGTGATTCTTTATTGTTCATCTATGCATAATAGAATTGTGCTCAGTGGCGTACTGCCGGACGTATAAACAACGTCTAATTTTTAGGTGTCCTTTATAGAAATTGCCCCTTTGTATCCATACCTACAGAGTACTGTCAAAACACTATATATAATGACAAGAAGGCTGCATCTTTTTACCACCTTCCCTACGGGTGATAGTACAGCTGTACAAAAATAAAGAAACACACATACATAAATTTACTTTTCAAGGTAAATTAAAATGCATTTTCTTCAAAAAGACATCTTTCTAATTTAGCATATCAAACAGAAAACATTTGTATGATTCTGCTGCTGCAGGACTAGACATCAGACAAGGCCTTCAAAGAAGCCAGCTTTCTCTTCATCTTCTTTGCCAAGAGGGATTACTTGGTGAACTGGGTTCCAGCAAATTTTATTTCAAAGGCAGCATAAAAAGGGAAAGCTGCAGATAATCATTAACTGAAATGATGTCCAGTATCAGAAAGAGACTGGAGCCGTCCAGATGCAATTACTGCTGTGAAGGGGCCTTGTTAAAGTTTCCTAAGTAATACAAAAGGCCTGATTTACAAATTTCTCTTTTCAGGCTTATGTAAAGGAGGGGGGGGGGGAGGGGGGATTGTCACTTTTGTTTGCCAAGATATTGTATGGGGGACCGATCACATAGTAAGATTTATTGGGTTGGGAGGGGACCAAGACTGAGATTGTCAGAAACCAGGATGCCAAATGCAGTTCTTCTGCACAAGCTGAAATAAAGGTTTACTAAGGAAAAAGGAGTATCTTCAATAAATATTCTTCACAAGTACACAGTGGGGAAAAATTCTGCTTGAATAAAACTCTAACGGCTATAATAGTTCACAAATATCTACTATTTTAAAATGTTTTGTTTTTATTATTTTCAAATTATAGTCCTGGCCAAATGTTTGCAACCACAACCATTTTCATTATTTATGACTGATATGTAACAACATACACACAATACAAATCAGATTTTAAAGCTATAAATTGCCTAGGTTGTATTTAGCATCTTTAAAGTCATTGCACTGGCAGATATTTTCTGCCAGATATCAGTATTTACATTGATGTCCTTTGTTCTTGATAACAGTCTGTATGTGTTCTGGCATTGATTTGGCCAGTTTTCTGCAGAATCTATATAATAAAACCGTAGGCGGCGCATGCGCAGTCTTATCAGCGTGCTTCCATGATCCGTATGTCCGTGGCCGCCAAGACTGCAGCATGCCCCGCGCTTACTACGGCCCCACGCGCAGCTCAGTTCGGCACGGCGGTTTCCCCAGATAGGGGAAGCCGAAAAACTCAATCCCGCCTCATGGTCCTGCCGCCGCTCACGAATTCCCCCCCCCCCAATCCTCCTGCAACAGCCGCTACCGCTCCTGTTCAAAGCGGCCTGCTGAGGTTCGCGGCCACTGTAACGAACCTCGCAGGCCGCTCTCCACATGGTAGCACGTTCCCTCTGACGCAATCGCGTCAGAGGGAACATGCTACCGAGTTGGAGAGCGGCCTGCGAGGTTCGTTACAGCGGCCGCGAACCTCAGCAGGCCGCTTTGAACAGGAGCGGTTGCGGGAGGGGGGGGGAGTTTTAACAGGAGGAGTCGCCGAAAAAAACCTTCAGCCGCAGCAGGCCAGCACACGGGAAGGGAAGGGGGAGGGGCCGAACGGAGCAGGGCAGCTCAAGGTAAGAAGGGAATGGGGGGTGGGGGAAAATGTTTCTACTACTCAGCAGGGACCTGGAGGGGAAGGGAAAACCGCTGCTGCTTCTGCAAAGGAAAGTGGTGGTAGGGGAGAGAAGGGAATGGGGGGTGGGTGGGGGAAAATGCTGCTACTACTTCTCAGAGATCTGGAGGGGAAGGGAAATATCACAGCTGCTTCTGCAAAATAAAGTGGGGGGGAGAGAAGGGAATGGGGGGTGGGGGAAAATGCTGCTACTGCTTCAGCAAGGACCTGGAGGGAAAGAGAAATACCGCTGCTGCTTCTGCAAAGGAAAGTGGGGGGGGGGAGGGAAGGGAATGGGGGGTGGGTGGGGGGAAATGCTGCTACTACTTCACAGGGATCTGGAGGGGAAGGGAAATAGCACTGCTGCTTCTGCAAAGGAAAGTGGGGGGGGGGGGGAGACACAGAAAGAAATACAGACAGACAAAGGAGGCTAGGGAGAGAGACAGACAGAAATAAAGACAGACAGGGGACCAGAGAGACACAGAAATAAAGACAGACAGGCAAAGGGTGCCAGGGAGAGAGAGAAAAAAATTGCAGGAGGGAGAAAGACAGAAAGAAAGGAAGAAAGAAACAGGAGCAGGGAGAGAGACATAAAGAAAGAAAGACAGACAGCCATATATTCTAGCACCCGTTAATGTAACGGGCTTAAACACTAGTTCTAGAATAATCTCCTTAGTACATAGCGCTTCGAATAAGCTTTGCTTTAGATGTTGGATTGTGTATGGCCATTTTCTGCTTCATCACGCAATGCGCAGGCGGAATGGCACTCGGCCGCGCAGGACCAGACATTGGTCCTCCAACCTGCGGAAGGCACCCGACGTGGAAAGCTGGCCGGAAGACGGAAGAGGAAAAAAAATAAAATAAAGTTTCAGCAGTTCCTCACACTTGAGCTTTCAGTACAATGTCCACCTTTAGCTCCAGGCAAGTCTCTTGAGTTTAAATCAACACACAGTCTCATGAATACAAAAATAAACTTCCAGGCATAACCAGTGCAGTGGATTGAGTCCAACATTTTAAAAAAAACCCCAAAACTTTTCTTCTGCCCCAAACTATTAAAACGCTTCTTTTAAAGTGAACTCCTACCCACCCTCATGTTTCAACCCCCTTCCCTTTCTTCCCTCCTTCTTATGAATTTTTATTTTTCTCAATGTATTTAATTTCTTCCCACTTCCCACTTCTCACTTATTCCCTTTGGTTCCAGTAAGTCAACAAGTTTTGTCGCCACCCTCTAATTTGCTTTTTAATTTTTTATTTTTTTTATAATATTTGATAATTATAAACCATTTAGGTATGTTTTTGATAAATGGTATATCAAAGATTAAATAAACTTGGAAATTTGGAAACTTAGCTGGCCTAACATAGAAACATAGAATATGATGGCAGAAAAGGGCTATAGCCCATCAAGTCTGCCCACGCTGATGACCCACCCTCAGACTTCACCCCGCTAGAGATCCTACATGCATATCCCATTTCTTTTTAAAATCTAGCACAGTTCATTCACAGTTCCCAACAATAGCCAAACAAACACTTATCTCCTCAAGGCACAGACTCTGGCTCTGGCTCTGACAGTTCCCAACAATAGCCAAACAAACACTTATCTACTCAAGGCACAGACTCTGGCTCTGACTGGAGACCTGCTTGGGTAGAGCCAAGTTCCCCAAAGAGGCTGGGAGGAGATAGGCATGTACACCACTGGTGTTGCCACCCTCCCCAAAAGACATGCACAGGTTTTATTCTTCACCCCCACAGAACAACTCAGAGCAGTGCACATGCTGCTCCAAAAACAAAACCACAAAAATACACTTTCTACTTCATAATTCACAGGTGGTTGGACAAACCCACAAAGTAACCAACATAAGCCCTTAGGCAGATTTGAACAGAAAAATATCAGAATGAAAACTTCAGTGAAAAATAAACTGTTCAGCTTAACAGCCTACTCACAAGCCATTTGCTCCTCATTAATATCAGGCAAAGCAAAGTCCTCCTGGAAATCCATTGAGTAGTCCTCTTGCTGGGTCTCTGCCATGGGCTCAGTTTGGCTTTCAGCTAGCTCCTCCATTTCCCAGTCAGCAGTCTCTGCAGGGGAATTGGCTTGTGCTGGCTCCTGCTCAGCAAGAAGGACTGACCTCCTTCCCAGCCTATGGTCAGCTGCTTGTTCCATCTGTCTTCCTCCCCTGTCTGAGTAGGGAAGCTCAGGAAATGGAAACCTTAGCACCCAGCCAATCTACCTCCTAGCAGGGAATGGCAAGATCTTGAAGGGCCCTGCATTCTTACTGTCAGCTTGAGCTCTAGGTATTCTTAAAGGGGCAGGCTGCCTAAAGCTGTGCACAGGATTTTTATAAACTTCATGATGTTTCACAAACTTGCTTACAGGGTTTCTAATGGGGCTTACAGGGTTTTCCTCCCTGTTTCTGGTAAGGCTAGCAGAATTCCTGTCACAACTGGCATCCAGGGATACAGCTGCATAAGCTGCAGGGGTTGGAACACTAGCTGAGGTACAGCTGATGATGTCAGTGAGATATCAGGGATCACCCCTGTATAATGTCTTGCTGATCATTATCCTCTTTCTGGGATGGCATGTTGGGATGGACAGTAATGGGAGTTTGGGAGGGAGAGTTGGCAGTGTCCCCTCCTGTCAGAGGATTTTGGGAAGAGTAAGCAGTACCCCCTATCATAGCAAAGACTCTGCCTACAACACTGGGAAGTCCTAGATGAGGATGTGTAGATTCCTGTTGTGCTGTGAAACATTGTTGTTAGATGCCACTTTGTGGGGGATACATCACAGAGCTTGGCGGTATTATAGGCTATTATTTTCTCATTCAGCAAGGTGCATTAGTGATTACTAAGTGGACTGATTTTTCCCTGGATACCCGTGGGCTTTGGAAATAAATGATGCACATAAGGTCCTATCTGTGTGGATATGGGAGGGTACACAGGATCATTCATGGATTAAGCATTGAACATAATGTGGCCTGCTATACAGTGTGTGCAGTGGGATTGAGTGGTATGTTCAGGAGATGTCTGCCTTCTTGTGGCTCTATTGCATAGAAGGCATGGCTTTGGCTTTGGAATGGGATGATCCAGAAGTGATTTCAGAGGGAGCCAGGCTGGCTTGAGCAGCAGGCTAGAGTAGTTGCTTGCACTGGTGAAGATTTTAAATAGGTATGGGGAGTGCATGAGTGTGGCATGAGGGGGGGGCAAAGAGGTGCTGGCACCCCCACCAAGATGGTACCTGGGGCAGTCCGCCCAACCTGTCCCCCCTTACTATGCTACTGGTTATGCTTCTTAACAACAGTTAGGCAAAATCATTTCTACCAGCTAGTACACTTCCCCTCCGAATCCATGGTTTCAGCATCCGCGAATTCGTTTATTTGCGATTTTTAAACAAAAAAACATTTTAATTTTTCAGGCTATTTTAAGCCCTGTAAGCCCCCTCTTAAGCCTTACCTGGTGGTCTAGTGGGTTTTCGGGGCATGAGCGATCTTCCCACGCTCCTGCCCCGTGCAGATCGCTCACAGGAAATGGCTCGAGAGACTACGGGAGCTCAAGGCAGCCATTTCCTGTGAGCAATCTGCACGGGAGAGGAGCATGGGAAGATTGTTCCTGCCCTGAAAACCCACTAGACCACCAGGTAAGGCTTAAGGGGGGGCTTATAGGGCTTAAAATAGCCGGAGGCAAGCGGGGCTTAGGGGCAGAACCGGCTGAAATATTATCCACAGTTTTTTAATATTCGCTGGCCGGCTCTGCCCCTAACCCCCGTGGATACGGAAGAGAAGGGTATTCTCTAATTGGAATTATGCATGTAATTGCCGATATAGAATTCATCCCAGCATCTAACCTTAGGTGACCTATAGAGAATTACCCACGTATTATCTGAATTATCACCCTTGTAGAGCACTGTATACATCTGGTAGTGCAATATAAATAAGTGGTATTATAGGACTGTGGTGAGTTATTGGAAAAAGTTGTCTTCCCCCCCCTCTTTAATTTAGGATTCCATCTTTTTGGCTGCAATTCATGTGATTGACTATACAAAAGAAGGGAAATTTAAATACAGTTCTTATGCACAATAGAAGCTGAGATAAAAGAGTGCATGTCCCTTCTGTCTTTGCTTTTGTGCTTTTGTTTTTTTGATGCCAATGAAACATTTATTATCTGCCTTTACAATCAATATTATAATCAAGACTTTGCGCAGTGATCTATTCACCTCTTTTTCTTCTTTATGCACTCTCGATAGGGTGTATACCAAGCTGATTATTTATTTTGCAGTACACTTCTCCCTCCATATTCGCGTGGGTTTGCGGGCACAACATAGGCATGAATATGGGAAAACCACGAATAACTTTTTGAACGTTATTCGCAGTTTTTAGAAAAAGCTCTCGTTTTTTGTATCGAAACCACAAAAATAACTTTTCTAATGTTATTTGCAGTTTTTTGAAACAAGCCACTATTACTGCTACAGTTTTTCTCAAACTGAGCTCCAATCACCAGTCAGTCCTCAACCCCGACCACGAAAGCAACAAGCAGAAGAGAACCCGAGCAAGGAAAAGCTCCTTCTAGCAGGAACCTCTCCGACCCAGGACAGAGGAAAAGCTTCTGCCGGTATCCGAAGCGAGCACGTCCGTTTCAGATTTTCTGATCGCACAGTAGCTTCCGGAGGTTCCCGCTCACCACAATTCCCAGCGTTTTTCTCAGTGCACACTGGGAAGCATGGAAGCAGCAAATTTGTGAGAGAAAGTTTATAAGCAGCGATTTTCAGAGCAATAAATTTTTGTATTGGTTCAGTACGGTACAGTAAAAGGAAAAAGTACTTTAATGATGATGTCATTTTTGGGGGCAGAGTCAGCGGCCAAAAAATCATGAATAAGCGAATCCGCAGATGCGGAAACCGCAGATACGGAGGGAGAAGTGTATGTATCGTACATAACATTATACTGAAGATGTAAAATACAGAAGGAAACCCAATTTCACAAATCTGAATGAAGAGCGACGAAGCAAGTTGTGTACTGATAAACACCAATAGCAATTTCCCATTAAAGCTGTGAAATCTTTTTCAGCATTCTGTAACACATTCATAAAGCTATATTCTGAGTCTCAGAAAAATGAGCAAATATTCTCCAGTCTGTAGCAGTGCTGCTGGAAATCCCAGTATGGATTCACTGAGTGGGATTTATCTGGGTAGAAGCCATTCATACCCAGATAAGGGGTAAATATCCAGTGAGATTTATTTATCAATCTTCATCTTTGATCTTCCTTGGACTTCTATAAATTATTAATACTGTCATCACATTTTCTCAGACACGGGCACTCCCTTTTTATTGCTAAGGTTTTAGTTGTAGAAATGCATGCGCAAAACCCTTGTGAAGGAAGATTAAATATCTAGATGGATGGGCAAACAGACAGATATATCCTCAGGCAATATCGCTAGAGTGAGGTACCCTTTTTTATTATTATTTTATTTATCGAATTTCAAATTATATTACAAGGATTTGCTCTTGTGCCAGTAATACAGCAGGAAATAAACAAGGAAATCATAATAAAATATTACGTTTCAAGTTTCAAGTTTATTAATTTTAATATACCGACCATCGACGGACACCTGGCCGGTTTACAATGCTAAAAATAAAAGATTAAAATTAAATTATTATAAGGGGAGGGGAAAGGTGAACATTAAATGGATAAATTACAAGTACGAACGTGAGCTTGAGGGTAAAGGGGGAAGGGAGAGTTAATAATTACATCATTAAAAATAAAATAAATTAAAAGGAGAGGAAGGATATAACATCAGGAAAGGGGGTCGCTTCTTAAAAGCGGTTCGTGTTTAGTTTGCTAGCTGTTGGAAAAGAAATATTTAAATGCTATGGTATGCGTCTTTGAATAAAAATGTTGTTAGTTTAATCCTGAATTTGTCGAGTGAATTTTCAAGCTCTTTAGACCCCAATCATGGAAGGAGGAATTCCAGCAAAAGTGAAGAGAAACTTAATTTTCATATAATAAATCAGGAATTGGCTTAATAGCATCGAATCCCATCATTTCTAATTACTGTTCAAAATAACTAAACGTTCCCTGCTACCAGCTTCTTCAGATCTAAAAAAGCTTGCAGCTGAGAGTGGGGTACTCTTAATCTATTTGTCTTCATGGCCACTTAGCTTTTAGTCTCTTCAACCTGACTGTACAATTTTTAAAACAGGCATTAGAAAAGATGAAGCAGGCCCTTAAACCAATCCATTCTATTAGGTCTTTTCTTAGCACTAAGGTTTTTTTGTTGTCAATTCATATTCTTATGTTAAATTACCTCAGCTATTCTCAAGTTAAAAAAATATATATAATTCATTAAGTTTTTACCAGTAAAAAGATGACAATTTATCCAAAATAGAGTTAAGTTATTATACCATGCTCACAAATTTGACCATGCTTCTCCGCTGTTGGCTCCAGATGTCATTTCAAATCAAATTTAACATTTTAATTATTTGCAGTGGTATGCCTTAATATGTATCCTTTTCTTATTCCATATAGGTCTCATCATTACATGTGGTTCCAGCATGAGAATTTTTTTTTTAAATGATTCCTTCTTCATTGCTGAATGGTTGGAAATCACTTGTCATGCTGCCTTCACTTATCTAACTCCTTCTGTTTGGACCTCTATTCCACCTTGTCTTAGAAAGAGACCTCTCTTTTAAGTTTAAGTTTAAAACTGAGTTCAAAACCTTTTATGCAAGCTTTTGATGACCTGAATTGTTAGTAGTCAGGGTGGTATTCACCCATGGCTGAGGCTTTGTAGTGCAGTACTACCACTGGGTCTCAGAGCAGCCTCATTTGACCCTTTATCTCCTTCCTCCTTTCTTCCTGCCCTACTCTTTATCCTCCTATCTTTATAAATCATATTGTGAACCACTTCGATGTACATCTTTGAAAGGCATCAAGAAAGTCTCAGTATGCAAAGCTAAACCAAGCAAGAAAACAAACAATATTGTGGGAGAAAATTAGAGCTCAGTAAGTCAGGAGAGGAAGTTGTAAAGTTAGAACATTTTAGTCCCAGAAAATGCATTAGGCCTGTGAGTATCCAGCGAGTAGCCACCCGCTACTGTTTCCCACTAAACAATTCCCACCCTTCTGGATAATTGCTACCGCGGACTATTCCCACCGATGCCAGATTCCCAACCGGACAGTTCTCCCCTTCCTGGTATTACCTTTTTTTGCCGGTTGCTGGTTTTCTTGCATCATTATAACAGCTGATTGGAGGAGCTGTGTCAGAGAGTTATCCCTGGTCGCTGATTGGATCTGCGTCTGTGTTCCCATCAGTGTTATAAATTCTTGTGGGGATTCAGTGGGTAGGGTGGTGGTGGTGAGTGGGAACTGGGAAGGTGCTACATGTGTGGCAGTCCCAAAGGCTTTTACAAGCAGAATGCTAGGAAGTGTCTCCACGATAGGTCTGTCAGATGTCTCTCAGTGAAAAAATGTCATCCTTGTCCTCAGAAACATGATTTTGTATGGAGTAAATCATGACTATATATATTGTATATGCTGACATAGAAGTGTTTGATTTCTAAAAAAATATTTTTGGTTTATAGAGATTTCCTTTGTAAACTGTTCCCTGATCCCTCAGATAAGTTTCACTGAGTATGTCCAGCTTCCAAGGGTTAGGGTTAGGGGGGAGACCCCAAGTATGCACAGCCTCAGAGGGTTAGGGGGAAACCCTGAATATGTGCGACTTCCGAGTGTTAGGGTTAAGAGGAGACTCTGAATATGCACAGCCTCCGAGTGTTAGGGTAAGGTATTTTGTGTAATGGGTGGATTTTGTATTATTGGGTATAAGTCTGGTCATGGAGAGGAATTGTCCATTATGAGTAGGTGGGAACTCTCTGTAGAAATTGACCTAGGTGGCAATTGGTGGGTGGGAATGTCTGGTGGGAATTGCCTGGGTAGCTGCTGACCTAGAACCAGGCCAGTGATGTAGGAAACCATGACTCAGGCCATATAGATCAGTTTAGCCTCACAGGAAAATGGTGCTAGTTGTTTAATACAGATGGGAAGGGTTTAGAAGTTAATCCTAAAAATCATGGGAGTAATTGATTTGCAGAGAGGAAGCACACAAGTCAAGCCAGATATAAAAAAGGAAAGGCAAGAGCAGCCCAGTGGATTCATTTGAACCCGACACAACCTTTTTTACTGAACACTTTGCTTAGGTAAAGAGGAGCTATGTCATGAAAGCAAAAGACTAACTTGAATACAATAAAAATTGAATCTAAGAACACAACATTGACTGAGCTAAAGCTACCAGCATAGGTGCAAATATGAATTTCAAAAGTATAGTAAACACTTCATCTACTATATAACCAACACGCACACATCATAACTTTCCCCCATCAGTAAAATTCAAAGAGTATGTATTGAATTGACAATAGTCATTCATCATTATTTGGAAAGTCCTATTCAAAGTAAAAAAAAACAAACAACCCAATAAGTTCCTGTTCTATCCCAATGGTGAAGTAAGTGTAATGTACGTCTGTTTGTATTTGTTTATGATTGTTAATCCCCCATTTTTAAAAATTGTATATCGCTTAGAAAAATGATAAGCATTTATATCAAAGTTTAATAAAACTTGAAACTTTAACTTGATGATCCAGAATGGCTCACCAGGTCTGGATATCTCTGGCAAGAATGGAAGTGGGGTCTCCTTGAGCCCCCCATACTTGCAGGTACCCCAGCAGTCTGGCAGGAGACTGCAGGTTGGAGTTAACGAGCCAGGGGATAGTAGTGTTCTTTCCCAGCCTTCACCTGAGGGGCCTTCGCTCGCTGCTTCATCTCCTCAGGTGAATATCAGAGAAGTGGTGGGTCAGCCTGGGGAGAAATGGGAGCCTCTGTGCTAGATGGGGACAGGCTGTAGAAGCCCTCAGTAGTCACTTTGAACACATTATGGGATATTATGCAGCTCTTGAACTCATCCTTGGTTTCAGTGGCTAACTTAGTGAGTGATCTTTCTCAATCTAGAAGATACTTAGAAGTTCATACTCAGGAGCTGGGTCAACAAGCTAACAGATTAGATTCTTTGGAAACTATAATGAAAGAGTTAAATGAAACCAACGTTGCTTTCATTAAAGATAATTATTATACCCAATGCAGATTGGTGTTTTGGGAAAATCAAACCTGGAAGAACACCTCAAGGTTTTTAAATTTTCTTAAATCTCCTTTGATTGCTTCCATTGATATGTTGCATAATTATCTACGAGAAGTGTTTGAAAATATCAAAAGATTCTATGTCATCTATTGTGAAGGCTCAATATTTGACTTTATTACTATTGCCATCTAACTCTGATTTTTTATGGGAGAGAGGCAAATCAGTATTAAATTCTTTGAGTCATTGTTGGAAGTAGTGACTCAGAGAACTACCCTGCTGGCAACATTTGCTCTGAAGATGGACCATACTTTGGTTCTAAAATCTTATTTCTGTCTAATGAATGAAAAAGTTTTGGGTTCAAAAATTAGAATATTTCCTGATTTGTCTTGAATTATTCAGAAATGACAGCGCTGCATCCAAGAACTCAAGCGATGGCTCTGAAGTTTGTTTTGCGATTTCCATGTTTATGTGTTATTTCATTTGAGAATAAGAAGCATATGCTTTATGAACCAGAACAATTAATTGAATTGCTCAAGGAAGAAGCAAAGATTTGTATATCTGTTCTTAACCCACTGAGGCTGGCTAGGTGGACTATGATTGTTTTATTTTATTTATAACCCGCTTTTCCCAAAGCAGCTCACAAGTATAAAAATATATAAAATACATATAAAACAATCGCACAAATAAGTGTCCAGTGATTAGACGTTCTAATTCTTGGATCCTTTACTATGTGGTTAAAGTCATTTGGATATTTCCTTTCTTTTTGATGTAGCCAGTCAGTGCCAATATTCATTGGTTGACCGTCTAAGTTGAGCGGTTAGATAGACCCACCTAAATAGCAGGTCTACCTTTGGCCGTTATGACTTAGCCAGTGAGCTGATGAATATCAGCTTGGACAGCTATGTCAAATGTGACTTAACATAGACTAGAAATTCAAAGCTGGCCACCTAATATGGCCCTGACATTGAATTTCTGGGCTGTCCGCTGTCCACGAGATATAGCCAGGCTGCCTCCAGTGGTGTGACAATTGGTCCCCATGTATGATATAATATTGTTGAGCCTAACTTGGTACAGATTATATCAACTCATTTCCCATACAATTTACTTATAACTGGACTGTTATGGTGGGAGTTCACAGACTTATTTGAAGTTTCAAGGCAATGTAGATCTGGATATAAAGCATATGACTTGAAGACCATTTAGTATCTGATGCCACAATTTTACATTTACATACATTTTATTTAGGGCTCAGTAATGTGAAGTATTTAATTTGGCTTTGAGTTCTTTACTATAATTGTTGGCCTTGTACAATAGGAGCTTTTATTGGAGTTTGTACAAAGCAGTCATATTATATTATGAAACAAATATATGCACATAGGTACCCGTGCTTATAAGAAATCCTTTAGCTCTGCTTCTTACTATTCCTATAGTACAACTTCAAGTGTGCTGTACTTTGCATGATACACATAAGAGACAGTTCCTGCTCCATGGACTTACAGTCTAGTCTAGTCCTTTCCCAGTCTCTCTTTCTTTCTTTTTTTACTATCACTGCTATCTTGATGAATTTCTTTTTTTGGCCCCATTCCACAAATTGTTCACCATTCATAATATCCTCTAAAATGGTGCACAACCTCTTCTGAGGAATCACATTTTATGTGGGCTCTGATAGCTTAAGAGGCACCAGTGGACCTCTGCAAGTTTCCTAGCAGCCTCGTTGAGCTGATGCCGACTTTCTTCTGCCACTTTTACTGTCTTCAATCAATTATTTACAGCTCAATACCAGCTTTTCTACTTTTATGCTTGGTCTGACAAATGAGATTAGTCATTTCTGTGATTAATTCAGAAAATGTCTAAAGTGTTCTTGTGAGAACATATAACAGTATGCCTCTGTAGAATCTGAATGTCCTGTGAAGGTCGTTGTGCTACATTGAGATATGTGGGACCAATAAATTCCTTGAATTCCGCCGTGACTTTATTATGGCTTTCAGACAGTTTCACAGATAGAATGTAAGGTGCAGTGTCATCTTTTGTCTTGTTCTGTGCATTAGTGTATTCCATGTTAAACACATCTCTTCTGTTTCCAGTTAGGACAATGATGTAAATAATGGAAGGGTTATAAAATGATTAGATATATTTATTTTGTGATGTATAGGTTATATTTTGTAGGCTTTTGCTTACTATTAGTAACAATTTAGATCAAACTTTTGCCATATTGATGGCAATTTTATAAATATGTGTTTGCATGTGGGAGGCAATTGCATAATAGAATGCTAAAGTTGAGAGTCCAAGGCACTTGTTTTATCCGTCTTATAAAGGTAACGTAGCTGCCTATGTGCTTTTTATAAAACAGACTCCCAGAACCAATTCCATGAGGGTACAAAATCAAAATACAGAAATTCACATCTTTCTTGAAGATTGTGTAAATGTGTGTGTCTGCATGCACACTGCAAATCTGCCAGAACTCCACTTACGCTCCATTCCGAAGAACAGCTACATGCAGTGTGTGTATGGACACCTGGAATGCGCTTCCAGAGGGTGAGATAGGACAGAGTACAGTATTGGGGTTCAAGAAAGGATTAGATAATTTCCTGAAGAAAAAGGGTATAGAAGGGTATAGATAGAAGGTTACTGTACAGGTCCTGGACCTGATGGGCCGCCGCGTGAGTGGACTGCTGGGCATGATGGACCTCTGGTCTGACCCAGCAGAGGCACTGCTTATGTTCTTATGTTGTTCCCTCACTTTCTGCATTCCACAGTTCGCTGATTGTCCAGCTTCATTCCTTGGATTGCATACATGAGACCTATATTACATACTTAAGATGCATATTTTCATTTTATCTATTGCTTGTGTTAATAAGTTGTACCCCCACTTTTTGCATTCTGTAATTCGCTGACTGACCAGCCTTCTTCGATGTGGACCGCCTAGAAGTCATTTGACTATGGCGGTATAGAAGAATAAAGTTATTATTATTATTATTATAAATGTAGTCTTGAACTGGTCCATTCTTACTAATGCATAAATGGCTGTGCAATTTTATCACAGGCCTCTCTTATTCTAATAAAATTACAGTAGATTTACACATGGAAAAACCTTTATACTTTTCCTATGTTGGCTTGTAAAAGCTGTAAAACAAAGGCAAAAACTGCAGCGATGATGTACCAGATGCCAAGTCTTTAATGAACAATCATAAAAAATAAATATAAATATAGTCATAAAACAGTTTGTATCCAAAAGGATTGATGAACCTGGACCCGACATGGTCCGTGTTTCGAAGAAACACTCCTTCCTCAGGGGTCCTAATCTAAAATGTATCACATGCAAGAAACCTGATGGATAACAACTGGAGTCAGTGGTAAACAGCTGAGCAAACTGTGAAAGCTCTTACACAGTTTTTGCCTTGTTTTTTTGGATCGATATTTCACTACAATTCTGTTGGATTTTTTGTTTGTTGTTGCCTTGTAAAAGCTGTATGCATAAATATAGCACATATAGATGCTCAATTTTGAAGCAAAAAGACATCTCAAAATGGCCAAAAAAAATCCATTTGCTGAAAATGGTCTATCATGATTTTGCAAAGGCAGAATTTGGATATTTTCCACTGCAGTTCATCCAAATAGCAAGGGGGTGTGTTAGAGGTGTGTTTTGGGTGCGACTAGGGTAGTCCCAAAATTAGGATATCTTTCAACAGTAACAGAATGGGAAGAATGTCTTCATCTAGACATGTTTTGATCATGTCCAGGATACAAAAAGGCTGACTTCTGGAGAGATTAAGACATGACTCCTCCTTTATCTCCCAGCCCCTAAGAAATGAAAGTGATGGATAACAGGCTCTATGACAGTTTAAGGTATTATGGCCATGCCTAATAGAGCAGCAAGCAAGTGAATAAACATGTGGATAAAGGTGAATCGATCGATATTGTGTATGCAGATTTTCTTTTTTTTAAACTCTTTATTAATTTTCCATTCAAAAACAGTGCGTTAAAATATACATACAACTGACTTCAAGACAGTACTTACAATCGATCAAAGAAATACTATAAAATATTCCCCCCCCCTAATTCAAGAACAAAACCAAAGAGGAAATATACAGTAAAAATCATAAACAACACTTTCATTTGGTCTATGAATACAAGAAAATATAATACCCCCTCCCTGAATGTGTAAATCAAATAGGAAATAAGGGAATAATCCAGCTAATCACTGTTAACAAAATTTGATAATGGATCCCACATTAATTTAAATAGCTTAATATTACACTTAATTTCTGAATTCATTTTCTCATATTTGTAACATAAACATAAAGAACCCCACCAAAAGGAGAAATTAAGTCTATTCCAATTTTCCAGTTTTTAGTAACCAAATAGTCTACTTTTATTTCTATCCAATGGAGGTTTAGGTGACAACAATGTACCACAGACACCACCTCTTAAGACAACAGAATCGATGACTCCAGAATCAAATCGATTTATCCCCATATTGATTTCCAGAAGATGAGTAGCAAAGGACAGAAGAACAACAAATGATCCAGTGCCCCTATTTCAAGATGACGGTGCCAGCATCTATTAGATTTTGAACTGTCTAACTTCTGCAAACGAACTGGGGTCCAAAAAACTATGCAACAGAAAAAAAACCAAGTTTGTCTCATAGATGCTGATGCTGTACATCTCATCCTCCAAGTCCAAATCCGTGGCCAATGAGTAGCAGAAATCTGATGCTTTATCTCAATGCTCCAAATGTCTTTTAGACTAGTTTTAGGCTTCTTGTTCAAATATTCAGATATTAATTTATACCACTTGGCGGCCTGATGCCCTAGCAAATCTATCTGGAAACAGGTCCGGCAAGCTATACTGAGTTTTTTTAAATTTTGCCATTCAGAGAACCCTTTCTGAATGGCCTGTTTCAACTGCATATGCCAATTAGTAGGGAGATATACAATGTTATTCTGTGATGATTATTAAATCACTGTTTATTATTATCACAGCTCTATAAATAATAATTTTTAAATTATTTATATTATAATTTGTGAAGTGTTCAGACCAATACCCGTGTATTCTGTGATCTCACTGAACTGGGGTACATTTGGGACCATCATCACACTTCTAATGTCCCTTTGCCAGCCTCCTTCATGTTAATACTTGATAACATTCTTAATTACTCATTATATATACTTGTAGATAGATTTTAACCACACTTATCTTGATGATTATTCCAAGGGCTTGGCGTTGTTCTCTTTAACTCCCAGCTGTAGCGAGATAAAGTGCTTAAATCATAAAGTGCTTGTGCATGTAGTGTTAACTACTAGCTACTGTGTTCGCTAAAACTTATTCTTAAGCTCGGCCCCCCGACTCGAGTTTCGGGTCCTTCATCAGGAGGGGTCCTGTTAAAAACACAATTTTAATTAAAACCTTATTAAAACTTAAACATTTAAATGGTACTGGATTTCTATATCCTACTTAATCTCTTATATATTGTCTCTCAGACCAACCTGTTTAAATGATTCATTTTTACATATCTATATAGCTTACTTCTACTGGATTGTCACCTCAAAATGAACACGCTGGGGATCGACCAGCTATCGTGTCTTATATACACTCTCTCCTTATTGCTTTTGATCCCTCCCCTTATGATCTCTCATTTCCAGCCGGAAATGACGTATCGGACTCCTCTTACGGCTTACAAATTTAGCCATTCTATTTCGGAATTGAGTCCATATGGATGCATAGTCTTTTTATTAAAAATAAGACGTTGTTCTTTCTGCAGCAAGCATTTTGTGATATCTCCTTCTTGTAAGTTTACATGAATCAAAACCGTATATTTTAAATCCTCCAGGGAGTGTGCCTTTTGTAGCCAATGGGCTACCAAAGGAGCAGTAATTCTTTCTTTTCGTATGTTGCTTAGATGTTCTGTTATTCTAATTTTGATCTTACGACTAGTTTGCCCTATATATGGAAGACCACATGGGCATATTATACAATATACCACTCCCTGCGATTCACAATTTGTACCCGTGGATAACATAAATTTTTTATCTTTTGATGCTGGAAATAACACAAATGCTTGCTGCATGACGTGACTACATAAACGGCAATGTCCAGATGGATAAGGGGGAATCCATAGACATCATTTACCTTGACTTCCAAAAAGCCTTCGACAAGGTACCTCACGAGCGGCTACTTAAAAAGCTGTGGAACCATGGGGTGCAAGGGGATATCTACCGATGGATCAAACACTGGTTGGCAGGCAGGAAACAGAGGGTTGGAGTGAAAGGCCAATACTCAGACTGGCAATGGGTCACGAGCGGAGTTCCACAGGGGTCGGTGCTGGGACCTCTACTGTTCAATATATTTATCAACGATCTGGAGGCGGGGACAAAATGTGAGGTTATCAAATTTGCCGATGATACCAAACTCTGCAGCAGGGTTAGAAACACGGAAGACTGTGAAGACCTGCAAAGAGACCTAACGAGACTGGAAGACTGGGCAAAAAAGTGGCAAATGAGTTTTAACGTAGAGAAATGCAAGGTCATGCATGTAGGGAAAAAGAACCCGATGTTCAGCTACAAAATGGGGGGAACACTGCTAAGGGGTGAGTACCCTTGAAAGGGACCTGGGGGTGATGGTCGACACATCACTGAAACCATCGGCGCAATGTGCGACTGCCTCAAAGAAAGCAAACAGAATGCTGGGCATCATCAAAAAGGGTATCACAACCAGGACGAAGGAAGTCATCATGCCGCTGTATCGCGCAATGGTGCGCCCGCACCTGGAGTACTGTGTTCAATACTGGTCGCCATATCTCAAGAAGGACATGGCGATACTCGAGGGAGTGCAGAGGAGGGCGACTAAACTGATAAAAGGTATGGAAAATTTTACATACGCCGACAGGTTAAAAATGCTGGGGCTGTTCTCCCTAGAGAAGAGGAGACTTAGAGGGGACATGATAGAAACCTTCAAAATCCTTAAGGGCATAGAGAAAGTGAATAAGGATAGATTCTTCAAACTGTGGGGAGCCACAAGAACTAGGGGTCACTCGGAGAAATTGAAAGGGGACAGGTTTAGAACAAATGCTAGGAAGTTCTTTTTTACTCAGAGGGTGGTGGACACATGGAATGCGCTTCCGGAGGATGTGATAGGCCAGAACTCTGTACAGGGGTTCAAGGAGGGTTTAGATAGGTTCCTGGAGGATAGGGGGATTGAAGGGTACAGATATAACTTGAGGTAGGTTATATAAGAGGACAGAAACCACTTCACAGGTCGCAGACCTGATGGGCCGCCGCGGGAGCGGATCGCTGGGCGAGATGGACCTCGGTCTGACCCAGTGGAGGCAACTTCTTATGTTCTTATGTTCTTATGTTCTTACCCTAGCATTTCTTTTGTGTTTCAACATCTCCCCCAGGTTCTGAGACCTGGAAAAGGCAAATTTCGGTTTTTCAGTCAATACTGGATAGTATTGGACTATGGGCCAATGTTTTAATATAATCTGTTTAATAGCATTACTATTATTTGAATATGGGAGTACACAAACTACATGGTGTTCTTTTGTTTTGATTTTTGATTGCATTAGCCAAGACCTCTGACAAAACTTAGCCCTTTTCCAGGCTCTCTTGATTATTTTACTAGGATATCCCCGATCTAGGAATTTTTTATACATAATCTCGGCTTGTTTGTCAAAGTCATGTGTATTTGAACAGATTTGTTTTAATCGCAGGAACTGCCCTACTGGTATGCTGTTCTTTAGGACCCGTGGATGGTAGCTTTGATACTGGAGGAGATTATTTCGATCCGATGGTTTTTTGTGTAGACTGGTGGATATCTTATTTTGTTGAATATATATTTTTATGTCCAAAAAGGACATCTGATATTTGTCTATGTTATATGTAAATTTGATATTCTGATCTCTCTGATTTATTTCTTCTAAAAATTCATTCAATTTAACCTGATCCCCAGTCCACACAAAAAACACATCGTCGATGAATCTCCTCCAGCATCTTACATAATGGAAGTGGTTGGATTTGTACACAAACGTCTCCTCAAACTCTGTCATGTATAGACAAGCTATAGTGGGGGCTACCGTAGCCCCCATGGCTACCCCTCTAATTTGATGGCATACTGTATCTTCAAATTGAAAATAATTATCAAAAATTACTATTTTTGCTAACTTCTCTAGTAGCGTTTTCTTAAAATTTGAAATTTGTAATTTGAGGATTTGATTCTTCACTATGGAGTAAGCTCCTGTTTGGGGGACGTTTGTGTACAAAGCCACCACATCCGCTGTGACTAAAATGGTCCCTTCCTAAGACGCCCCGAATATACTTTATCCCAAAGATTCATAAATCTAGTACAAACCCGCCCGGTAGACCAATAGTGGCAGGGATAGGTTCTATACTGGAACCCCTATCTAAATACCTAGATGGGTATTTAAAACAATTTGTATCAAAAGCAAAATCTTATATAAGGGATTCCACGCAATTTTTACAAACAATTGACAGAGAGTTTCAACATCCCCTTCAGGAAGGGACCATTTTAGTCACAGCGGATGTGGTGGCTTTGTACACAAACGTCCCCCAAACAGGAGCTTACTCCATAGTGAAGAATCAAATCCTCAAATTACAAATTTCAAATTTTAAGAAAACGCTACTAGAGAAGTTAGCAAAAATAGTAATTTTTGATAATTATTTTCAATTTGAAGATACAGTATACCATCAAATTAGAGGGGTAGCCATGGGGGCTACGGTAGCCCCCACTATAGCTTGTCTATACATGACAGAGTTTGAGGAGACGTTTGTGTACAAATCCAACCACTTCCATTATGTAAGATGCTGGAGGAGATTCATCGACGATGTGTTTTTTGTGTGGACTGGGGATCAGGTTAAATTGAATGAATTTTTAGAAGAAATAAATCAGAGAGATCAGAATATCAAATTTACATATAACATAGACAAATATCAGATGTCCTTTTTGGACATAAAAATATATATTCAACAAAATAAGATATCCACCAGTCTACACAAAAAACCATCGGATCGAAATAATCTCCTCCAGTATCAAAGCTACCATCCACGGGTCCTAAAGAACAGCATACCAGTAGGGCAGTTCCTGCGATTAAAACAAATCTGTTCAAATACACATGACTTTGACAAACAAGCCGAGATTATGTATAAAAAATTCCTAGATCGGGGATATCCTAGTAAAATAATCAAGAGAGCCTGGAAAAGGGCTAAGTTTTGTCAGAGGTCTTGGCTAATGCAATCAAAAATCAAAACAAAAGAACACCATGTAGTTTGTGTACTCCTATATTCAAATAATAGTAATGCTATTAAACAGATTATATTAAAACATTGGCCCATAGTCCAATACTATCCAGTATTGACTGAAAAACCGAAATTTGCCTTTTCCAGGTCTCAGAACCTGGGGGAGATGTTGAAACACAAAAGAAATGCTAGGGTGTTTGAAAATAATTCATTACCACCACATAAACCATGTGGACATTGCCGTTTATGTAGTCACGTCATGCAGCAAGCATTTGTGTTATTTCCAGCATCAAAAGATAAAAAATTTATGTTATCCACGGGTACAAATTGTGAATCGCAGGGAGTGGTATATTGTATAATATGCCCATGTGGTCTTCCATATATAGGGCAAACTAGTCGTAAGATCAAAATTAGAATAACAGAACATCTAAGCAACATACGAAAAGAAAGAATTACTGCTCCTTTGGTAGCCCATTGGCTACAAAAGGCACACTCCCTGGAGGATTTAAAATATACGGTTTTGATTCATGTAAACTTACAAGAAGGAGATATCACAAAATGCTTGCTGCAGAAAGAACAACGTCTTATTTTTAATAAAAAGACTATGCATCCATATGGACTCAATTCCGAAATAGAATGGCTAAATTTGTAAGCCGTAAGAGGAGTCCGATACGTCATTTCCGGCTGGAAATGAGAGATCATAAGGGGAGGGATCAAAAGCAATAAGGAGAGAGTGTATATAAGACACGATAGCTGGTCGATTCCCAGCGTGTTCATTTTGAGGTGACAATCCAGTAGAAGTAAGCTATATAGGTATGTAAAAATGAATCATTTAAACAGGTTGGTCTGAGAGACAATATATAAGAGATTAAGTAGGATATAGAAATCCAGTACCATTTAAATGTTTAAGTTTTAATAAGGTTTTAATTAAAATTGTGTTTTTAACAGGACCCCTCCTGATGAAGGACCCGAAACTCGAGTCGGGGGGCCGAGCTTAAGAATAAGTTTTAGCGAACATAGTAGCTAGTAGTTAACACTACATGCACAAGCACTTTATGATTTAAGCACTTTATCTCGCTACAGCTGGGAGTTAAAGAGAACAACGCCAAGCCCTTGGAATAATCATCAAAATAAGTGTGGTTAAAATCTATCTACAAGTATATATAATGAGTAATTAAGAATGTTATCAAGTATTAACATGAAGGAGGCTGGCAAAGGGACATTAGAAGTGTGATGATGGTCCCAAATGTACCCCAGTTCAGTGAGATCACAGAATACACGGGTATTGGTCTGAACACTTCACAAATTATAATATAAATAATTTAAAAATTATTATTTATAGAGCTGTGATAATAATAAACACTGTTTCAACTGCAACCATTTATAAGCTTGAGACTTTGAAATGCCGAACATGTATGCAGATTTTCAAAAGGCATTTGACAAAAGTACCGAATATAAGATTTCTGAGGAAATTAGAAAGTCATGGGCTAGGAGATAATATCCTTTTATGGATTAAGAACTAATCGAAAACAGAGAGAAGGATTAAATGGTCAATATTCTCAATGGAGAAGAGTAAATAGTGAGGTTCCTCAGGGGGGTCTGTGCTGAGACCACTGCTAGATCTAGAGGAGAGTTATGTTTGCTCTTTCAATTTACGTGTCTTTGCTTCAGCATCAGAAGAGAGGAAAAATGTGAAAAGCTGTGAATAAACTACATTTATGAGTGTGTTCTGAGAAATCCACAACTCTTACTCTTTTGTGCATCGGCCTGAATTTTATGGTGGATTTGCATTTTCCTCTGCGGGTCAGCAGCAAAAGTATGCAATTTGAAATCAAAGGATTGGGACTGTTTCAGGACTAGCTTTAACCATTACATAGACTAAGGGCTCCTTTTACTAAGGTGCGCTAACCACATGTTAACCACTAATGCGTGCATGTTAGTCTATGGATGAGTTAGCGGTTAGCATGCATATAGATTTAGTGTGCTAAACGCACAGCGCACCTTAGTGAAACAGGGGGGTAAGTGGTTGCCTAGGGTGGCACCATTTTTAGGGGGGGGGAGGGGGCAAATAGCAGCTGCAGTTAAAGCAAAACAGTAAGGTCTGACAACCATACAAACTCAAAGAACCATTAGTGCAAAGGGGAGAAGGAAGAGGGGCAATTTTTAATTAAATATGATGTCCATTTATGCATTTTGCAGGATTGTTCTGGGATGGGTGTTTTTTGGATAATCACAATTGTCAAATTCTTGGAAGGAAAGAGCCCTAAAGGCCTGTTATTAAGGAGGAAAGGGGATGATGATTTTGTAAAGGATACTTTCTGCCAGATAGTTGCTGTATCTCTGGATTTCTCCCTCCGATTTAAGGTATTTAATTTAGGTGGATTGGTTTGGACCACAGTATCCAAACGGCTTACAATTTCAATACAGTGTTACAAGTAAACAGTTCCACTAAATACAAATCTATAATAAATCAGTTCAAATATGATTGAAACAGCCAAGTTTAAAAAAAAGTTTACAAAAAAACAAGATATGAAGAAGCATTATGAAGTTCCTCTGGCAAGGAGATCCAACGAGAAGGCCAAGCTTATGAAAATGCTCTTTCGAATTGTTAATAACATCCAAAACCAGGAGTTGCAAAAGACTTTCTTATGATGAGTGACGTTCCCACTGAGAAATATATTTGATCCGCTTACTATACAAGTAAACTGGATGTCCCAAGTTGTGTTAGGGCACTGGCCCATATTATGTGCCCCTTAATGTGTGTTAAAGGGCTCTAACACTGGCCGTGGTGACCTAATGTAGCAATAGCAAAGTCACCCTGCATTACATGCACCCTGCACCCACTTACCTCGACTTCAGAAAAACACTCAAAACTTACCTATTCAAAAACAAGAACCATAACGCCCCCCTTCCGGCATTACCTGGCCCCACGTTCGGCCCATTCCCCCCCCCCCTTATTGATCGCTTTCTTCCCTCTCTCCTACCCACTTCCTTCTTCATCAGCCAAGTTCGGCTAAAGGTGTTGTAAATCTAATAAATTGTTGTAAATTGGCATGTCAATGCGGATCCTAATGTAATTGTTGTGAACCGCCTAGAACTCGATGGGTATGGCAGTATATAAGAATAAAATTATTATTATTATTGTTATTACATAGTAATAAGATGTAAAACATGCAAATACAAATTGCAAACCTTAGGCCCTCTTTTACTAAGGTGTACCAACCGATTAGCACGCGTTAAATGCTAATGTGTGCATGTTAGTCTATGGATGCGTTAGCGCACCTTAGTAAAAGAGGGGGTTAGTATATCTGGGGCTATTTTACTATCTGAAAGTACTGAGCCACTAAGAAACAGCCTGATGCTTCTGGGCCATCTCTTAAAGGGACTGGCACCCGTTGTTACAGCTGTTAGCCAGAGAACCTCTCCAAAAAGAAAGGTCCTCCTGAACTCCACCCCCAATCAAGACAACCCTAACCAGACCCCCCCCAACCCTAAGGTCCTCCTAGTGGCTAAAACCCCCCACCTGCAAAAGTCTCCTCCTCTACCTGAACCCCCAAAGGCAATAGCCCCTGTCTCAGATCCTTCTATCCTCCCATAGGCCCCTCTCCGCCCTCTCTTGTGACTAGTGGTGTGGATAGGATTATCATATGGCTCCCGAAAAAGGAGGATGGATTCAGACATCCAAGTTATTACTTCCATTGAAAGCAATGGAAGTAATAAGAACAGACTCAGGCATCTGGGTTTTGAAAGCAATGGAAGTATAACCCAAATATCTTAAGCCGTCCTCTTTTTTTCTGGAGCCATATGGTAACCCTAGGTATGGGCAGGAGCAATCCTTAGTACCAGTGAACCCTATTAGTAGTCTTGTGGTACTATTGGTAGGGATCATATTTTCAAATAAGACTGACCCCTGCACCCATATGCCCCTTCCCATAACCAAATCCTTCCCTCAAGCAGTAATCCCTTTCTTAGGCCTAGGGATTGCTTCTACCCATACTGCTAAACACTAGGTATGCTGGGGAGTACCTGAGGGGGGATCATTCGAGGCAGGAGACGTGCTGAGGTGAAAGTTTGGCCACTAAAGAGGACCTGAAGTGTAATGGAAGAGGAGGGGAGCAAGCCTAAATTTACTTTTGTACTGGTCCTAGAGGGTTCTTGATGAGCTGCTGCTGGAACTGTTCACTACCTCTACTGTAAAGATGAACCATTCTTTCTTACCAGTGCTGGAAGTGGTGCATTTAAACAAATTCATAGCAGAAGCAGAAGGGTGTCTGGAATAAGTGCATGGATCACGACAGCTGCTGCATAGCCACAGGCTTGCACAAGAGTTTAATCATCTCTGGTAGCCAGATGCTATGCCATTTGTTTTAGGCAGATAATATCACTCACTTGGGCTAATATCAGACACAAGTTTTGCAAAAGCTACTTTGAGAATTAAAACTATTTAGTTAGGAAGTGCAAACAGAGATAATGGAAAGCATGAATTTCTAGAATAAGTCCTTGCTACATATTGCTCAAGGACAATTCAGAATTTGATTGATCTCTTAGTATCTTCTGACCATATCTTAACATCCTTTTAAAGAGAAAAATCTTACTCTTCCATTCTATAGAAAAGCTCATGTAAACCTTTTCCTTTCTCTTCTTATATTTTAAGTTCTTGTAAACCGTGCCGAGCTCCACGTCCGCGGTATATAAACTTAAGGTTTAGTTTAGTTCAGAATTTAAAGTGATTTACTATCCGGCCAGGTTCCCCTCATACGTAGTTTACTTTAAAGGGGGTTCCTCTGTTATTGCTGTGAATTTCTGTTTTGTAGTCCTACAGGATTGATGGTGCTAACAAAGTCTGTTTTACTGAAGGAAACAGGGCATACTTCCATGATTGCTCATCTCTTCCTGTCATAGGGAAGATCATTTTAAAACCCATCCAATGTGTGGCAGCAATGCACATAAGTTATATCAATTTTAAAAGTGAATGAATGACATGGCAACAAAACACAATGGGCCCCAAGGGTTTCTAAGAAGGAACAAAATGTATTAGAAGACCTGACATGGGTTGCGTTTCAGCAAGAAACCTGCATCAAGGTAAAGAGTTCCAACACAAGTGAATTGTTCTGATCTATAAGAAATCAATTAATTGAATGTAACATAGTAATGTGGAGGAGCATTTTCGATATGATGTCCAAATTTGGACGTTTTGTGAAGCACATCAAAAATGATCTTTCTAGACATGTTCACCCTTTGTGTTCTATCTTTTGTGGCCATTTTCAGAAAACAAAACGCCCAAATGAAAAATGTACAAAACAAGCCATTTTCATGTAGGAGGAGCCAGCCTTTTTTAA
Source organism: Geotrypetes seraphini (assembly GCF_902459505.1). Taxonomy (NCBI): domain Eukaryota; kingdom Metazoa; phylum Chordata; class Amphibia; order Gymnophiona; family Dermophiidae; genus Geotrypetes; species Geotrypetes seraphini. Next base: position 326,308,644 of record NC_047085.1, on the reverse strand, counting down.
TAGACTGGCCACACAGATGTTGTACTCAAGAGGACACTACAGTAAACTTCACAATAAAGGGTCCCAGTTACCCATCTCACCATAACCGCGTTACATTGTATGGGGAGCCCTTCAAACCTCACGTATTGGATTCCAGAAACTTCACTATTTTCTCTTTTAAAAGTGTGTCCATTAATTTACTTGCCACAGAAGTCAGACATGCAGTGACACTGTAAAGCAGGGGTGTCAAAGTCCCTCCTCGAGGGCCGCAATCCAGTCGTGTTTTCAGGATTTCCCCAATGAATATGCATGAGATCTATTAGCATACAATGAAAGCAGTGCATGCAAATAGATCTCATGCATATTCATTGGGAAAATCCTGAAAACACAACTGGATTGCGGCCCTCGAGGGGAGACTTTGACACCCCTGCTATAAAGTATTAAATACACACAATTTAAACCATATGAGCCGACTGTTCAGAATGATTGAGGATGCTCTCTACCTTGACTTAGAAAAAGTCAAGGTACAGGGCAAAGCTCAATATTGGCAGTGCTCAAACACCTACAGTACCCATAAAGCCAGCATCTGTGGTTCAAGCAGCACATTAAACTATGCAAGAGGCACAGCCACAGGTTGCAAGAAGAAAGACCAGTTACAATTACTAGAGATTGGAAGTCCTGAATATGTATAAACCCTAGAGGAAAGGAGGGGCAGGGGAGATATGATTCAAACGTTTAAATACTTGAAAGATATTAACTTAGAACAAAATCTTTTCCTAAAAATGGTAAAACCAGAGGACATAATTTGAGGTTGAGGGATGGTAGACTCAGGAGTAATGTAAGAATATTCTTCTTTAAGGAGAGGGTGGTTGATGCCTGGAATGTGTTCCCGAGGGAGGTGGTGGAGAGGAAAATGGTGGCAGAGTTAAAAAAAAGCATGGTATGAACATAGAGGAAGGATCTCAAATCAGAAAATAATGGTATATATTAAAGAACTAGGCTAGTACTGGGCAGACTTGCATGGTCTGTGGCCATATGGTTGAGGATGGGTTGGGGAGGGCTTCAATGGTTGGGATAGTTTAGATGGGCTTTGATGGATACTTCAGTAGATGGAACCTAAGCACAGAACTGGGCAGAGCTGTGGGTTCTGGCCCAGAAAGAGCTAAGAAGAAAGAAAAATTTAAATTAAATCAGTAATTTAAAGAGAGGGTAAGGTTGGGCAGACTGGATGGACCATTCGGGACTTTATCTGCTCTCATCTACTATGTTACTATGTTTCTAGCTGCTTCCTCCTATCTCGGAGGAGAGAAATACTGGGTAATGCTAGATGCTGGAGGACGAGTGACAAAAGGGTGATGTAATGAGGAAGAGAGAGAGTGGTGATGTAGAATGGTGAAAGGGTAAAAGAGACAGTGGGTAAATGTTGGATGGGGGGAGGTGCAAGAGAGACAGAGACAGAAGAGATTCTAGATGGCTGGGGGGGTGGGGGGTGAGAAAGAGTGAGAAGATCTTGGATTACTATAGAGGAAGGGGGAGACAGAGAGGAGATAAACTAAAAGGTAACAGATTTGAAACCTGGTGCTATGTTATTAGTGTATTTATATTCTGCCTAAACCTCCACAGTTCAAGGACAGATTTACACAAAGCAAGAGCAGAACAAAACATTTGGCATTACGATTTTTAAACATTAGGCAATGCAGTAAGTAGAGATTAGAAACGTTATACTTGTATCTCATTGCCAATCCTTGCAATAGAACCACTAACCCACCCCCTCCCCCTTTTTACAAAACAGTAGCGCAGTTTTTAGCACGCCGCAATGGTAACAGCTCCGACGCTCATAGGAATTCTATGAGCGTCAGAGCTGTTACCACCGCAGCCAGTGCTATAAACCGCGCTACTGTCTTGTAAAGGGGAGTGTTGGTAAATCTAACAAATACACGGGGGCTTCTCCATACAAGACCTTATAGTCACACAAATTTTAAATCATGAACGGGCAGCTACAGGAAGTCAATGTAGTTTAGAATAGCAATGTCTAAGACTATCATATTTAGTTAGACCAAAAATTGGTTGCATTCTGTACCAGTTGTAATCAACATATCAAAGCATTTGAGCAAATTGTCAAAACTAGATTACTATAATCAAATTTAGATAATATTAATGATTGTATCAGAATCCAAAATGACCCCAGCACAAAACATTTTCTAATAGTTCTCAATTTCTTCATTGAGAACAAAAAAATTCTTAATAGCAGCCTGAACATGCCTATGCATAGTTAGTAATTTATCAATTTCAACCCTGGAGGGTGTGGATAACATGAGGTGGGATCTGGTGAAGCATGGAGGATGGACAGGCAATTGGCAACTAAGATTTAATGCTAAAAAATGCAGGGTCATGCACTTGGGCTGCAAATATCCAAATGGTATAGTATAGGAGATGAAGAACTTCTGTGCTTGGGAGAAGAGTGGGACTTGGGGGTGATTGTATCTAATGATCTCAAAGCAGTAAAACAGGTAGAAAAGGTAATGATCAAAGCCAGGAAGATGCTTGGGTGCACAAGGAGAGGAATGGCCAGTAGGAAAAGGAAGGTGATAATGCTACTGTATAAGTCTTTGGTGAGGCCCCATTTGGAATACTGGCCCTACCTTCAAAAAGATATAAAGAGGATGGCATTGGTCCAGAGGGCTGCTACAAAACTGTTAGTGACCTTTGTCATAAATCTTATGGGGATAGACTTAGAGAACTTAATATGTATACTCTGGAGGAAAGACGGGAGAGAGGGGATATGATAGGGATGTTTAAATTTCTCTGTGCGCTAATGTACAGGAGGAGAGTCTTTTTCAAATGAAGGAAAACTCCAGAAGGAGAGGGCATAGGATGAAGTTAAGAGGCGATAGGCTCAGGAGTAATGTAAGAAAATACTTCTTAGCAATAATATAATTCAAAACGTATTGTAAATTATATTTAGTAGAAGGGCTTCATTCATACCACATAGAAAAAAATACGGACATAACACAATTATAAATCATTCATGTGCAACAAAGCTTATATTCTTAGTGTTCCGTTGATCTTCAAATATCCAAAATGGTGAATGAGAGCCCAATCTATCTAAAATATAGGAGAAAGCAACAACTCCAATTCAAACTTTTAACAGGTTCTAACGACGTGGAATCAGAAATACTAGTGTCACTAGATAAGTATCACTTATCTAAAGATGTTCTAAACAAAAATCTTCTCATCCAATATCTGGCTTCTTCTCCCGACAGAAAAGTCTTTCTGTTTCGCCAAACTGGCTACTTCAGGGGATCCATTTAATGTCCAATCTTCTCCACGCTCTTGCAAAACACGGACAATGGAGCTGACTCCTCTCAAGATGGCTCTAGGCTAGAGCCATCTTGAGAGGAGTCAGCTCCATTGTTGCTTTCTCCTATATTTTAGATAGATTGAGCTCTCATTCACCATTTTGGATATTTGAAGATCAATGGAACACTAAGAATATAAGCTTTGATGCACATGAATGAAAATATTGCACATGAATGATTTATAATTGTACGGAGTTTTTCCACAATCCAGTGATGATGCAAGCGGCTTAGGCACTTGTGTGGTCTCGGCTGCTTGCAATTGAGGTTTGTTTTTCTCCGTTTTCTGTATTTATTTTTTTCACATAAGATTGTGTTATGTCTGTATTTTTTTCTTTGTGGTATGAATGAAGCCCTTCTACTAAATATAATTTACAATACGTTTTGGATCATATTATTGCTATTATATACGATTGTATCCCTTGATACATTTAGAAAATGGGTGATAGATTTGTGGAATAGTCTCCCGGTGGAGGTGATGGAGATGAAGATTGTTTTTGAATTTAAGATAGCAGAGAAGATAGCAGAGAATAGTTAATCTCTGGAACGCATTGCCAGAGGTTGTGGTAAGAGCGAATAGTGTAGCTGGTTTTAGGAAAGGTTTAGACAATTTCCTGGAGGAAAAGTCCATAGTCTGTTATTGAGAGACATGGGAGAAGCCACTGCTCACCCTGGATCTGTAGCATGGAATATTGCTACTCCTTGGGTTTTGGCTAGGTATTAGTGACATGGATTAGCCACCGTGAGAACGGGCTACTGGGCTTGATGGACCATTGGTCTGACCCAGTAAGGCTATTTTTATATTCTTAGCATGGGACAGGAGAAGAGAAGATAGTGGATGGTATGGAAAGGCAGACTGGATGGGCCATTTGGCTTTTATCTGCCATCATGTTTCTATGTTTTTAAATTTCTGGAATAAAGATCCAAAGTAAAATGATTTCTATTGCAGGATATAGAGTTTATATATCTGGCCTCACGATGGGACCCAAGCCATTTAGCAATCTACTAAAATATGTAGTTAATAGAAACATAGAAACATAGAAATAGACGGCAGATAAGGGCCACGGCCCATCTAGTCTGCCCACCCCAATGACCCTCCCCTATCTTTCTCTGTGAATAGATCCCACGTGTCTATCCCATTTGACCTTAAAATCAGGCACGCTGCTGGCCTCAATAACCTGAAGTGGAAGACTATTCCAGTGATCAACCACCCTTTCAGTGAAAAAGAATTTCCTGGTGTCCCCGTGCAGTTTCCCGCCCCTGATTTTCCACGGATGCCCCCTTGTTGCTGCGGAACCCTTGAAAAAGAAGATATCTTCTTCCACCTCGATGCGGCCCGTGAAATACTTGAATGTCTCGATCGTGTCACCCCTCTCTCTGCGTTCCTCGAGTGAGTACAGCTGCAACTTATCCAGCTGTTCCTCGTACGGGAGATCCTTGAGTCCCGAGACCATCCTGGTGGCCATTCTCTGGACCGACTCCAGTCTCAGCACATCCTTACAGTAATGTGGCCTCCAGAATTGCACACAGTATTCCAGGTGGGGCCTCACCATGGATCTATACAACGGCATAATGACTTCAGGCTTACGGCTGACGAAAATCCTGCGTATGCAACCTATGATTTGCCTTGCCTTGGATGAAGCTTGCTCCACTTGATTGGCAGCCTTCATATTTTTCTATACCTAATTTGATTTTATTATATGCACAACTTAGATTTACTAATTTAGCTTCCTTATATGTTATCTGGCAATAATAGAATATAAATGATTTAACTGTAACTGCAACTGTTTTGTTTACCAGTATAAGAGGAAGAGAATGGATATCTGAAGGGGATTGAGCGAGGGTGAAAATGGGGTTAAAAAGATGGTGAAAGAGAAGCAATAGAAGATGGGGTACAGGTAAGAGAAAGAAGAATGGCCTAGAGACAAGGTATAGAAGGAGGGACATGGATGGAGGTGGGGCTCTTGAGGGGATGAGAAGCAGTGGAGGGTAGATGAGGGTGAGTACAGGGGATGGGAATTGGGGAAGTAAGGAAGTGGGAGAGAGATGGAGGGGACAGGAGACTAAGGTAGGAGAGATACAGAGGGGAATAGAGAGTGCTGGAGAGGGAAAGAGAAGAAGATGAGAAGAGTCAGTAGGTGAGAAGTGAAAAGGAGACTAAGGACTAGAAGGTGAGCGAAAGAGAATGAGAGTAAAAATAAATGGGTGGATATATATATATACTAGCTAATGCCCCGGCGTTGCACGGGTATTTAATTATAGCAATAACACTGTAAATGGATTCAAATAAAGATACTTTATAGTGGTGAATGAAATTATTTTTTTACAGCTTAATAAAAAGTACAATATTCAAATTATAATGTGAAATATTTGACAAAATGAATACAATAAAACTAATGCAAAACGTGATTATAAACAACAATTTTAGTTTCACCTCCTGGAGCAAGAACATATAAATTCTTGGGTGAACCCACCCTTGAGCAAGCAACATAGAGTTGTGGGCCGCGAGACCCCCAGAACATATCACCCCAGGTAGTGAGGGATCTGCATACCAAGTTTCGTTCAAATCGGTCAAGCCGTTTTTGAATTACAGTGAGAAAGGCAGCTTTTTACATTTTTTCCATTGACATGAATGGGTGAAATCTGATTTTCTGTTTGTAGCTCCGCCCACATGTGCAGGTGGGCCGTGAGACCCCCAGAACATATAACCCCAGGTAGTGAAGGATCTGCATACCAAGTCTCGTTCAAATCGGTCAAGCCGGTTTTGAATTACAGTGAGAATGGCAGCTTTTTACATTTTTTCCATTGACATGAATGGGTGAAATCTGATTTACTGTTTGTAGCTCCGCCCACGTGTGCAGGTGGGCCGCGAGACCCCCAGAACATATCACCCCAGGTAGTGAGGGATCTGCATACCAAGTTTCGTTCAAATCGGTCAAGCCGTTTTTGAATTACTGTGAGAATGGCAGCTTTTTACATTTTTTCCATTGACATGAATGGGTGAAATCTGATTTTCTGTTTGTAGCTCCGCCCACGTGTGCAGGTGGGCCGCGAGACCCCCAGAACATATCACCCCAGGTAGTGAGGGATCTGCATACCAAGTTTCGTTCAAATCGGTCAAGCCGTTTTTGAATTACTGTGAGAATGGCAGCTTTTTACATTTTTTCCATTGACATGAATGGGTGAAATCTGATGTTCTGTTTGTAGCTCCGCCCACGTGTGCAGGTAGGCCGCGAGACCCCCAGAACATATCACCCCAGGTAGTGAGGGATCTGCATACCAAGTTTCGTTCAAATCGGTCAAGCCGCTTTTGAATTACTGTGAGAATGGCAGCTTTTTACATTTTTTCCATTGACATGAATGGGTAAAATCTGATTTTATGTTTGTAGCTCCGCCCACGTGTGCATGAGGGCCGCAAGACCCCCAGAACATATCATCCCAGGTAGTGAGGGATCTGCATACCAAGTTTCGTTCAAATCGGTCAAGCCGTTTTTGCGTGATCGCGGCACATACACACACACATACATACACACATACATACCTCCGATTTTATATATATAGATACAGAGAAGAGGGAATAAAACAAAATGAAAAAGCACTGCCAGATAGAGAAAAGGAAAGGTAGAGGACCAGAGGAGAGAGAAGAAATGGAAAGGCCAACCTGGAAAAGAATAGAATTTGGGAGAAGATTGACTTGTGGAAAGTGGAGACCAGCTCAGTTAGAAAAAGATCATTCCCAGATAACAAAGGTAGAAAATAAAAGAAAATCCCCCAAAACATTTTTATTTAATACTTTTTAAGGACCAAGATGTGCCTGCTTTGTTAAATGTACATTTTTTTCTATTTTTCTATTACAAAATACAGGGGAAAATTCATTTCTGCTTCTCTTTGACCAGTATATGCACTGCTTAAAGATCCTGGCTATCTTGGAGGCCTTCAATTCAGGTTTTGCCTGCATGTTTTTTTGTGGTCTCCTATTTTGTATCAGATGAGGGTTTGTCTATATTCTGCAAAGGATTCTGCTAGCATCTAGTGTGTGTAGGAATCTGTTAACAGTCTAGTGTGTTCCACTTTCCCACTAATAGGAATATTGATGCTCTAGGGCCCAGTGTAATGTTTATATCACTCAATTACTGTCTTTTAATAAGTGGGTTTGGGCTGTTATTTCGTTTTCTATACCGTTCTCCCAGGGGAGCTCAAAACTGTTTACATAAAATAATTCAGGTACCTAAGCATTTGTCTTTTCTGGTGGGCTCAAAATTTATCTAATGTACCTGGGCAATGGGGGAATTAAGGCATGCTAGTGCGTCTTAGCACTCTAAATGCTAATGCATGCCAACATGTCCATAGGATATAATGGATGCATTAGCATTTAGTGCGCGCTAAAACACACTAGCACGCCATAGTAAAAGGACCCCTAAGTGACTTGCCCAGGGTTATGAGCAGTGTGGGTTTGAACCCACAACCTCAGGGTGCTGAGACTATGGGCCCCTTTTACTAAGGTGTGCTAGCATTTTTAGCGTGCGCTGCCCCCCCGCGCTACACGTAAAAACTAACGCCAGCTCAATGCTGGTGTTAGCGTCTAGCGCGCAGGGCAATGCAGCGTGCGCTAAGTGCATGCTATAACCGCTACCGCAGCTTAGTAAAAGGAGCCCTTTATCTTTACCCCCTGCGCCATACTCTTTCAGTATAGATTTTTTTGTGTCTTTTTGAAGGATTTTGTGTTATTTTACAAACTGTCTGGCCCTAAATGAAAGTAGGCTCTGGGACGAGGGCAGCTGTGGTGGCCCTTGTCACCCAGAGTAAACATACTCAGGCCGAATGGTGTACACATTCTGTAGAGTTCACCACACAATAAAAAAAACATCCAGTTTAAACAAAGTGGCTAGCAGTGGAAGGAGTGTGTGTTGTTCCTGAGGCGCTCGCCTTCTGATATAGGGGTCCTTTTACTAAGGCGCGGTGACACACGTTAGCATTTAGCGCGCTAAAACGGCTAGCATGACTTAGTAAAAGTGGCCCATAGTCTCAGCAAGGGGCAGGAGAGAGGGGACAGTGTTCCTGCTCCAAATGATCCTCTGCTGGACCACCTGGAACCTAAGCAGGCTGGGAAGGCATGATCGGAGAGGGGTTGGGGGGGGGGGGGAGAAGAAAGGGAGACCTATTCAGGGAGGTTGGCTGAAATTTTTTTTTGTTTCCTTTAAAAAAAATTTATGTGGGCCCCGGCCCGATATTTGGAACTTAGACAACAAATAAGGCCACATAAAAAGCAGTCCTATCTTTGCCTGCTAAGCCATGGCTAGTTAAGCAAATATTACCTCAACCGGCCATGCGCTAGCTGGCATTGAAAAACCTGAGAAACATAAGACTTGTCATACTGGGACAGACCTAACGTCCATCAAGCCTACTATCCTGTTTCCAACAGTGGCCAATCCAGGTCACAAGTACCTGGCAAAATCCCAAAGAGTAAAACAGATTTTATGCTGCTTATCCTAGGAATAAGCTGTGGATTTCCCCAATCCACCAACTGAATGTTGGGTGGTTAGTTTCTGAAAGGACCAGTGCTATGCTCTCTACCTGAATTTTAAGCCGTTGGTTCTTATATTATGGAGCTCATTGGGATTCGTCTGGACCTTTGTAGGTATATTCAGACTTGCACAGTCTAGGGCAGACTTGCACGGTCTGTGTCTGTGCATGGCTGTGTGGTGGGGGATGGGCTGGGGAGGCCTTCAGTGGCTGGGAGGGTGTAGATGGGCTGGAGTAGGTTTTAACAGAGATTTCGGCAGTTGGAACCCAAGCACAGTACCGGGTAGAGCTTTGGATTCTTGCCCAGAAATAGCTAAGAAAAAAATAAAAAAATTTAAATTGAATCATTTTGGGCAAACTGGATGGACCATTCGGGTCTTTATCTGCTGTCATCTACTATGTTACTATGTTAGATCTGGAGGAAAAATTTCTGCTGATGTGGCATGACGTTTTTTGGGCTCCTTTTATTAAGCTGCGCTAGCGGGATTAACGCGCGTGACTTTTCATCACGCGCTAACCCCTGCGCTGGCCTAACAACTACCGCCTGCTCAAGAGGAGGCGGTAGCGGCTAATGCGGCTAGCGGTTTAGCACGCGGTATTATGTGCGTTAAACCGCTAGTGCGCCTTTGTAAAAGGAGCCCTTGGCGTTTGGCACTTCTGTTGTACTTCATTATTCATGTACATGTATGCTTATATTGAATGATTTTTTTTTTCTTTTTGAGCCATCACAGCTGCATTTATTTTAGCATAGGCCATTCCAAGCCCTAATTCAGAAATGGAGAGTGAAGTCTGTGCTTTATATCTAATTTCATAATTACTTTTCTGAGAGTATTTCCCTTTATCTTTGGTGTGGTGAGATCCTTCCCAGAATGTACCTTGGGTCCTCTTCATAATGGTGGACTGATATAGTACTGATTTTTAATTTTTCTTTCATTGTTTCTGTGTAATATTTATTGTACTTGGTGTACATTTATGTACTGCAATAAAATAAAGTTAAAAAAAATATTGTAAACAGTCTTTTGTATACCCTACAATAACCCTTTTTAGTATTGTGCCATGATAGCCAAGTGCCTTGAACTGACAGTCAAATTAACTAATGGGTTCATATAACATACGTATGATCACACAGGGCTCCTTTTACTAAGCTGCGTTAGGGCTTTAACGTGTGGAATAGCGCCCGCTACAATGCTGCGTGTGCTAGACGCTAACACTAACATTGTGCTGGCATTAGTTCTAGCCGAGTAGTGTGGGGTTAGCGCGTGCTAATATGCTGCATGCGCTAAAAACGCTAGCGCACCTTAGTATAAGGAGCCCTAAGGCACGCTAATCCATTTAGCGTACGCTAAATGCTAACACGTCTATCCTATATAATAAAACCCTAGCCGCGCATGCGCACTCCTACTTGCGTGTTCCATTTTCCCTGATCTGTGAGATGTAGGTCCTGGCCGCAGGAGTGCACATGCACGAGTCCCCAGCCCCTACCTACACTCGCAGGACTGGCTGCCAGCGCTGGACTCCCTGCTCTCCACATGATTGGTAAGGCTCACTTTCTCCCTTGCCGCCCCCCCTTCCCTTCCCGCGATCCGACCGGCTCACTTAGTCCCTTCCCGCCCCCCTTCCCTTCCCGCGGTCCCGACTCCAAACCTGCGACTCCAGCAGCGTCTGCAGCACTCTACATACGCTGCTTCGGGGCCTTCTACTGCCCTGATTTACTCTGGCACGTCCCTGATGACATCATCAGAGACGCAGCAGAGCAAATCAGGGCAGTAGAAGGCCCCGAAGCAGCGTGTGTAGAGTGCTGCAGACGTTGCTGGAGTCGCAGGTTTGTCAGGACCGCGGGAAGGGAAGGGGGGGGAGCGGAAAGGGACTAAGGGAGCTGGCCAGACCGTGGGAAGGGAAAAGGGGGGTAGGGGAAATGCAGCTGCTGCACAGGGAAATAGTGTGGGGGGAGGGATTGCTGCTGTGGCTGCTGCACAGGGAAGTGGGGGGAGAGAAATGCTGCTGCATAGGAGGCAGGGAGAGAGACAGACAGATAGATAGAAAGAAAGACAGACAATGGGAGGAAGGGAGACAGAAAGAAAAGAAGAAAGACACAGGGGCAGGGAGAGACAAAGAAAGACACACAGACAAAGGGGGCCAGGGAGAGAGACAGACAGAAAGAAAGACAGCGGGAGGGAGAGAGAGACAGAAATAAGGAAAGACAGACAGACACATATTCTAGCACCCGTTAATGTTACGGGCTAAAATACTAGTAGAATATAATGGGCTTATTAGCATTTAGTGCATGCTAATATCAGTTAGCGCACCTTGGTAAAAGGACCGCACAATTTCTTTCAAAATAGTGTAATATATTCACTATAGCAGTGTTGCTCCCAGAGGTAGGGAGGAAAGAACATTGAGGTACTAGATTGTTACAATAAAATACAGTAGAATTCAGTTTGCAGAAATTCACAGTACTAGATGATAAAATACTGTATGATTTAGTGCTTCGATGCTATTGCACAGATAAATAAGAGTTCAAGTTCCTCTGGTGTATTTCTAGCACTTTCAAGAAATGAGATTACAATACGGTTTATCACAAATAAAACATTTATACGATACAGGCAACTATTGCAAGTAAATTTTGCATCTACACTTTTATATTAAGAACTTTCAAAGATAACTGGTTCCATTCTATAATGTTTTATCACATTGCTAACTCAACCTTTCTTTTCCCAAGTTTCTTTTCCCAATACAAGTTTGGTTATGTTTCCCTAAATCAGTGTAGCTTCTAATTTTCAAATACTAATTCTGTTTCAGTAAACTTTCTGATTTTAAACACTGTTTCCTTTAACAGCGTTACTTCTGAAATTTTCAAGTAAGTATGTGAATTACTACTGCAAGAGGTATTTTATCCTAAGACAAGCACGTGTGGGTGACGTCATTCACGGAGCCCTGGTATGGACAGTTTAAAAGTGTGCTTTCATTTTAAAGGTGTTGAAACTGTCTGCACCATACATGCATCGGTACCTTCATATCTGGCGTCGGCCCGCAGGATCTTCAGTTTCTGCAGAAAAAAGAAGCCATTCTAAACGTGATTTTTCTTTGTGCCTTCTAGTTTTCTTTTTTTCTCTTCTAAGTCTCTCAATTTTCTTTTTGGGTTTTCTAGCCCTTGTCTGCTTTTTCTAGCAGACCAGGATCGTCGGAATTAATGTTTTTTCTCGGCCTCTCCTGAAGTGGCAGTGTGTTCTGCCCAAACTTTGAAGATGACTGGAAATGATGCCAATGCTCAACATCCGTCAACTCCAGCATCTACTTCACTGGTGCTTCCTCTCTCCCCAAGACCAGAAAATACATGGAATATTCTACATTTGATGCTTTTGACATTACCTCTAGATCCTCTGCAGTCTCCATAGCAATGACGAGACAAACTTGGCTCAGGATCTCAGAATTAGAACCCCAACGTTGGAGACCGCTTAGAGCAGGGGTGTCCAATGTCGGTCCTCGAGGGCCGCAATCCAGTCGGGTTTTCAGGATTTCCCCAATGAATATGCATGAGATCTATTAGCATACAATGAAAGCAGTGCATGCAAATAGACCTCATGTATATTCATTGGGGAAATCCTGAAAATCCGACTGGACTGCGGCCCTCAAGGACCGACATTGGACACCCCTGGCTTAGAGGAAGCTTCCCAGAAGATCAAACATCATGCCGATTGCATGACTTCTTTATCCTCCACAATATCTCATCAGTCTCAGCTGCCAAGAAGTTACTCAAACAACTACAAGCGCTCCACTTATTATTCTGGAAAGAAGTATCACCAGCCTTCTCATCATGGAAAAAATAGTATTTAACCAACTATCTGATTTCATTGAGAAAACCAATGCCCTCCACCCAAATCAAACTTAACAGAACGCTCTCTTCTCGGACTTACCACCACCATCTACTACTTTCAGGACCACAGCAAATACATTCTCCTAATATCACTTGATCTATCAGCAGCTTTTGATACCATTGACCATATCCTCCTACTCACCCATCTCGAGAATTACGGAATTTCAGGCTCTGCCCTTCTCTGGTTCACTTCCTATTTCAAAGATCGCAATTTCAAAGGAACCTCATCAACCACAATCACCCAATCATATGGCATCCCGCAAGGCTAAATTCTTTCTCCTTTACTCTTCAATATCTTCCTCGCTCCTCTTTTAACTTTAGCCCAATCAATTAGATTCACCACTTTTGCTTACACCGATGACATCCAACTTCTTCATACCATCAACCTCTCATACATCTCTGACATTCTCAAAATCAACTCCAAACTAGACAAAATTAGTCACCGGCTACGAACAAACAAATTATCCCTCAATATAACCAAATCTTGAGGTCTACTCTTCCCAACAAAAAGTAATGAAACCCTAAAAGGGCAAATCTGCATAGATTCCTATCCAATTCAAATGGAAACCAAAATAAAATTGCTAGGAGTCACCCTTGACAAAGATCTTACATATCATGACCACATCAGCTCTCTGACCTTTAAATGCTTCTATAAACTTCATCTAATTCGCTTCATAACTTCAGTACTTGACACTACCTCTAGCTAAACCTTGATACACTCACTGATAATCTCTCACCTCGACTATTGCAACTCTTTATATTATGGTATTACTCAAAAAGAAACACATCGACTGCAGCTTATCCAAAATACTGCTATCAAACTAATCCATAAAGCTAGAAAGTAAGATCATGTCACCCCTCTCCTTCGAGAAGCCCACTGGTTACCAATCTTACACTGTATGACATATAAAATTCTCTTGCTTGTTTTCAAAATCAAACTTACCCATTCTCAAGTTTTCCTCGATAAATACATCATTACTTACTCCTCATCCACTACTTAGATCTGCTGACCAGAATCTGTTAACCGTTCCCTCGATTAAAGATCTTTATTACACCAGAAACACAAATTTCTTTGTCACAGCTCCTACACTCTGGAATGCTATACCATCCCACCTCTGTCATGACAATTCTCTCAATAAACTTAAAACCAATTTTAAAACCTTTTTGTTCCAGGATGCATTCCAAACAATAAGATAACACTGCTCTTTCAAATGCAGCATTCTTCTCCCTTTCCCTCATGAGAACCGCTTCTATGAAGTGACCACCCATTCCCTGATGTTCCTTCCCATCCACTCATACCTCTTCTTATTTATTGATGTAATTACTCTTCTTCTCTTCCCCTATCTCCTTCTGTATCACTTATGTCAAATGTTATCATCTTAAACTTGTTCCCTCCACCCCTTTTTATTTTTAAAATGTTATGTTTTATATTATTTTAGCATTGTAAACCGACCAGATACACTTTGATGATCGGTATAACAAATATGAATAAACTTGGAAACTTGGATCTGCTCACCCAGTGACTCAAAGATGCTCTAGACAACTGAGACCACAGAAAACTCCTGTGCCATCTCAGTCCAAACAATAGCAGTCCCTTTGACATCCTCTTAGAGAGCATAGCTAATATCCCATATCCTTCTACCCAGACTCTACCCATTGGGGGTTGCCTCATCCATTACCAACAACGATGGATCCTTCATAACATTGGATTTTTGGATCCTTCGGATAAAGAGGCAGAGCTATGCCCTTCGTTTCCTGAAAATTCCTCAAAACCACCCTCCAAAAGAGCCTCTTTTCACTTCCCAGCAGCAGATCTTACTTCACCAGGGGCTCTAAGCCCTCCTCTGGCTCAATGCTCTAGAAGTCCCTCTGCAGGAGAGGGGCAAGGGGTTCTACTCCATGTATTTTCTCATGCCAAAGAAGACCAGAGGCATTCATCCAAATTTAGATTTCTAAGTTTTCAACAAATTCTTAGTGATGGAGAAAATTTGCATGATCTCTTTGGGAACTGTTTTGCCACTCTTGGAACAGAATGACTAGCTAAGCTCTCGAGACCTCATGGAAACACACCCATATTTCCATACTGCCTGCTCACAGGAAATACCTTCGCTTTCGAGTGGGCATTCATCACTTTCAGTACAAAAGGATCCCATTTGGGCTGGCATCAGCACCAAGTATTCACCAAGTGCTGCAATTCTTTGTACCCATGCCTTTCAAGTGTTTCCTTATCTGGATGACTGATTATCAAGGTTGGTACACCCCCAAAAGACCCTCCATGCTATGAACAATTCAACTTTTGTAGCCAACTATGAGAAATCTCATCTGCAGCCCACTCAAACCCTGGAATTTATTGGAACCCACTTGGACATGGCTCAGGCTCGTGCATTCCTAACTCAACAAAAACTCAATATTCTAATTCAGCTATGCCATGTGACCTCCTCTCCTCATTGCATAACAGCATGCCAAATGCTGTTGTTGGTGTGTATTGATCAAATGGAGTGATTTGTTTTCTAGTATATTGTGTACTCAGTGTGCCTCATTCAAAGGTTACCTTAGAGAACACTGATGTATCTAACTACTTCCTTCTGCAAATAAAATAAATACTGTATAATCCCTGACCTTGTTACTGACTAACACCAACTCAGAAGCCTTCCTGGTGGTTACCATGGATTTAATTCTGTTTTACAGTAGGATAGCAATGTAGAAAGGGTTTCAGTGCATGTGTTAACTCGGGTGGAAAGCCTTACGCCAACTGCATTTAAATGAGCGCACATGCAGTGCATTTGCTATTCTAATATAATCTGAATTTCTGAATCGCTCTTATCCAAAACAGGTTCAAGACTATTTACATGAGAAGAGGCCCATACATTATTATGGGGAATTACATAATTACCAATTTTGAGTACAAGTTTAAAAGTTTACATACATCTAATATAATAAAATGGTAAGCCGCGCATGCGCACTTCCTAAGCGTGCGTCCGTTTTCTGTGAGCTGTAGCTAGGAAGTGCGCATGCGCGGCTCACCCCCTGCCCTCTCCGTTGCCTCCCGCCTCCAGCGGCGTGACAGTTTTCAAAGAGGCGTGGGATTCTTTCAACGCGGAACCACCAGCTGTTAAAGCTCCTGGCGCTGACTCCCGACGGTGGAGGAGAGGTAAGGTAGAAGAAGATTTCCGCTGCCCGGCACCCAAGTCCTTTGCCACCCCCCCCTTCCCAGAGTAAATTAGGCCAGTAGAAGGACCCGATTCAAGCAGCGTGTGAAGACTGCTGGACACGCTGCTTGAATCGCCATGTGTAGTCGGACCCGCGGGAAGGGAAGGGAAGGGGGGGCCGCCAAAGGACTTGGGCCCATGTTTGTAGTCGCTACTGTGGGAAGGGAAAGGGGGTAGAGGAAACAATAATGCTGCTGCACAGGGAACTGGTGTGGGGGGAGGGAAATGGAAGGGGGAGGGAATGTTGCTTTGGACAGACAGACAGAGGGAGGAAGGGAGACAGAAAGACACAGGGGCAGGTGCACAGGGAACTGGTGTGGGGGGAGCGAAATGGAGGGGGAGGGAATGCTGCTTTAGACACACAGACAGAGGGAGGAAGGGAGACAGAAAGACAAGAAGAAATACATTGGGGCAGGTGCACAGGGAACTGGTGTGGGGGGAGGGAAATGGAGGGGGATGGAATGCTGCTTTGGACAGACAGACAGAGGGAGGAAGGGAGACAGAAAGACAAGAAGAAAGACACAGGGGCAGGTGCACAGGGAACTGGTATGGGGGAGGGAAAGGTGCTGCTGGACAGGGGGGAGGTAAAACAAAGGGAGAAGGGCTGCTGCTGCATAAGGAGAGCTGTGAAGGGGTGGTGGTGGACACAGGGGAGGTACAAGGAAGGGAGAATGGACAGGGGGAGCAGGCAAGGGGTGGTGATGGACAGCCAAGGAAAAAGAAAGAAAGAAAGCGGCTAAGGAGAAAGAGAGAGAAAAAGAAATAAAGAGAGAGACACACACACATATATTCTAGCACCCGTTAATGTAAAGGGCTATAAGACTAGTTGTTATATATTATTATTAGAATTTGTGACTGAGTATTATTACAAAGTTTATATAAGGTTTTTTGGGTTGGTAGTAGAGATTATGTTGCAGATTAAGGCATGTTGTAGAGGGAAGTTTTCAATTTTTTTTTAAATTTAAGGTAATTCAGTTCAGTCCTAATGGTTGTTGTTCCAAGTTTTGGTTGCTGTGTAGGTGAATAAGGAGTTATGGATACATTTGTATTTGACTCCTTTGGTTGGGGGAAGCAATAATAGATAGGGAGAATGAGTGGGCACTCCCTAAAGCTGAAAGGGGATAGATTCCATACAAAAGTAAGGAAGTTCTTCACCCAGAGAGTGGTAGACAACTGGAACGCTCTTCCAGAGTCTGTTATGGAGGAAAACACCCTCCAGGGATTCAAGACAAAGTTGGACAATTTCCTGCTAAACTGGAACGTATGCAGGTGAGGCTGGACTCATTTAGAACACTGGTCTTTGACCTAAGGGCTGCTGCGTGAGCAGACTGCTGAACAAGATGGACCACTGGTCTGACCCAGCAGCGGCAATTCTTATGTTCTTATCCTGATAGAAGTGAAGTGTGAATTAGAGAAAAATTGAATTATTTGTTCTGAGGAGTTGGCATGGAGAGTATGGACATGCATAATAGTTTGAACATGCTTTTATAGATAACCAGTGAAGTTTGTGGTAGTATTCAGAGAATATGTTGTGTTTTTTTAGTCTGAAAATTAGTCTGATTTATGTGTTTTGAATAATTTGTAATTTGTGTATTAGATAAGAGCTCAAGCCATCATAAAGTGAGTTACAGTAATCTAGTTGTGATAGGACTATCATTTGGACTAAGATGGAAAAGTGGTGATGGTGGAAGTATGGTCAGATCTGTCTTAGTTGCCTCAGGCTATATAATGTTATCTTCTGTAATTTATAGATCTGGGATTTGTATGATCGAGCGGAGTTGAGCACAGTTCCAAGGACTTTGTTGTTCCTTAAGTTAATTATAGAGATACAGGGGCCATCCCAGTTGGATTGTGGAACCAAAGTAATTTGGTTTTGGATGTATTTAGCTTTAATTTGTTTTCTACTGTCCAGATATGGTTTTATTTCTGTTCCATTTGATACTTTTGTAGAGGCTTCGTTCTTGTTAGTTTCTAGAGGAATTAATAGAAAAATGTTTTCTGCATATGATAGTAGGGAAGGGATTCCCTATTAGTGAAGGAGATGTTACCTAAAAAGCTCATGAAAAGGTTGAATAGTATGGGGAAAAGTGGAGACCCTTGTATTCCCCATTAGTGAAGAAGACGTTACCTAAAGAGCTCATGGAAAGGTTGAATAGTTTGGGGGAAAGTGGAGACTCTTGTGGGACACAGTACTATTCTTCCAGACAAAATATTCTCTTTTTTCTTTTTGTCCTTAAACCATTTGAGGAGTGACCTGGTTAGACCTAGTTCATATACCCCCCCCCTTTTTTTTACAAAACCATGGAAGCGGTTAGCACAGGCCAGCACACTGAATGCTCTGTGCTACTCCCGATGCTCATAGGAACTGTATGAGTGTTGGCACAAAAAAAAAAAACACGCTGTTGCGGTTTTGAAAAATGGGGGATTAGTTTGGTTAGTAGTAGGTTGTGGTCCATGGAGTCGAAAGCTGCTGATATGTCAAATTGGAGTAGAATAGACTGTTGTCTTATACTTAGCATCTGCATAATTTTAGTTAATGTCAGCAGAAGAAGGCATGGATGCCAAATTGTGTGGAGTGAAGACATGAGAATTTATCAATGTACGCAGTGAGTTGAATGCAGATTTGAGTTTCAAGTAGTTTGGCTAATAGAGCGATTCAGCCCATTCTTTCAGGTAATTGCCTGCCCCTAGTAGATTGTTGAATGACTCCTGAAATATAAAGTGTAGTATAGAGAGGAAGGTGCACATTGCACAAAGTTAATGTGAATTCTTAAGGACAAATAGAATTTTGGATTTCACTAAATTCATTTTCAGACAATTTTTGTCCAACCAATCTGTAATCTTAGTAAGCTTGAAATCTACATACTGGGCCACATCTAAAGGGGATCTATCAATAAAGATGAGAATCTGAATATTATCTGCATAAATGTAAGGCATAAGACCTAAAGACTGAATGAGACTTGCTGAAGGAGCCAAAAAGATTTTAAACAATATTGGAGCTAAAAGTGAGTTTTGTGGCATCCCACATGGTGGAGTATAAGGCTCAGAGAACTCACCATTCTATGCCACCTGATATATTTGGGATTCAAGGTAGGAGGCCAGCTATGTCACTATCATTTCTGGAAGACCTATTTTATGTAATTGATGTAAAAGCATAGCATCATTGACTGAGTCAAAGACCAATGACAGATCTAAAGACAAAAGTAATACTGCTTTTCCAACACATCAAACCTCTTTCTTGAGCTACCCCCAAAATGACTCTCTCAGTGTTATAAAATGGGCAAAATCCTATTTCATGATGAAGCAGAACTAAGTTATCCCCTATAAATGCCTCCAGATAATATAGCAACCATCATTCTACTAATTTTGAAATAAAAATGAGATTAACAACAGGTCTGTAATTAGATACCAGATTTAGTCCCAAGTATGGATCCTTTAAACGTGGATGCACAGTCACCCTCTTCTAGGCTTTAGGCACTATGCCAGTCCAAAGACTGGCTTGAATCATAGACACCAAAAAAGGAAGAAACGTCTCTTTGTATAACTTAATCAGAGGAAGGAAGAGGGTCATGCAATGCTGTAGTAGCACAAAGAATCCTCAAAAGCCAGGTTGCTTCTGAGGAATTGGGCTGAGAAAGCAGTTAATTTGACATGTAAGAATATACTGCCTGCTTGTCCTGGAATAAAGCACAGTTACTCATCTCAGATGGATCTGTAATACCATAGACTGATATCAGCCTATTCAATGAACTGCACTGGATTTCTATTTTATTTTAAAAATAGCCAGTCTTTCAGCTGAAAGAGTGGATTCATCATAGGTACTATTCTAGAGAGATTATTAAATCATCAACATTCCTATATAACTGATGCGAGTTTGGTGCTTCATAAATTAGTTTAGAATACTTCTTTTTGCATTATATATAGCATATTTATAAGCATTGGATATGGAGCGAAGATGGTCCTTACAGATACGTTTTTCCTTGTTCCATTTTCTCCTCCAATATCTAACTTGTGATTTCATAACATTCAGTTTCTCTGAGTATCAGGGCTCTCTTTGCCATTCTAAACATTTCACCTCAGAGATTTGTTTTACTGTACATAGGTTATGTGACAGTTATAAATGTTGGGCTTCCAAGTCTAGTTTTACAAATTCCTCTAAGCAAAGCCCTAAATTCTGAGATATCACCTGAGATGATACTGCCATAACCAAACATACATATTTTGGAGCTTTAGAGGGACACATCACTTTTGTCAACCTACATACAGAACACAATAAAAAGAAATGGTCAGAGACTGGTAATGCACATAGGGCTTTTATCATAGCTAGCCATTATTTGACTGTCATAAGAATATCTAGCATACGTCCAGCCTCATGTGTTGGACCATCATTGTACAAAACAAAATCACCATCATCCAGAAATTGGCAAAATTCACGTATAAAAGGAATACTATAGTCTTCCCCCACACCCCATTCTCCCTCCCTCTTTCCATCCCTCATTCCAATTCCATGTAATTCCTATAATAATAATAATAATCATGGGCACAAATGTCCATCTTCTACAATTCACCCTCAGTAAAGAATTCAAATTCCCTCCCCTCCCAAACAATCATTCATTCATGCACCTCTATAGTCTATTCACACCAAATAATAACAATAAGCCACCCAGCCTCATGAAAAGAACATAAGAATTGCTGCTGCTGGGTCATACCAGTAGTCCATTGTGCCCAGCAGTCCGTTCCCGTGGCGGCCCCTAGGTCAAAGACATTAAGGGATGAGAAAGGGAAGTAAAAAATAAAACATACACATGATTACACACCTTCTCTTTTCCTTCCCCTTCCTCCTTGACCCTCCCCAGAACAGCACAGAGCAGCGGTCTCAAACTCAAACCCTTTGCAGGGCCACATTTTGGATTTGTAGGTACTTGGCGGGCCACAGAAAAAAAATAGTTAGTTAATGTCATTAAAGAAATGGCAACTTTGCATGAGGTAAGTACCTACAAATCCAAAATGTGGATTATCTGAAATCTGAAATTATCAGAAGCAATTAAGGAAAGATTTATAAACTATATAGTTTATAAATCTTTCCTTAATTGCTTCTGATAATTTCAGCTATACACAGATGAAAGCAGTGCAACATGCAGAAAGTGAAAATCCATCAAAGTATCAACTGCAAGAGACAAGATTTTGGACCAACTATTTTGAGGCCCTTGGTATTAGTGCTGCCTGATTCAGGAAAAAAAATTTCGATTCATTTCAGTCTATTGAATCGATTTTTCGATTCGATTTTCTTGCCCAATTGGGTATTTTTTTCAAACATCCTGGTGGGTTTATTTTATAGCCTCTTCACCCCCTTTGCCTTCTCTTAACCACACTGGTGCTGTGGTGTAAACAAAAAAGACTTTTCCTCTCTCTGTTAAATCCTAGCTCACGTTTGTGGTCTAACACCAGCTCTGGCAGGATAAAACGTTTCAAATCTGACATACTGTAATCACAAAACAGAAAATAAAATTATTTTTTCTACCTTTTGTTGTCTGGTCATTATTCAAAACTTATTGGTCCCCGGCTCTGGTTGTCGTCTGATAACTTGCTTACCAGGGTCTCCTTCTTTTCTTCTTTCTCCGTGCTAACCATCCATCTTCCATCTCTGTCCTCCCCTTCCATTTCCCTTCCCTCCCCAGGAGGTCTGGCATCTTTCCTTTTTTTTGTCTTCATCCACAGATCCACCTTATCTCAACTACCCTTTCATCCAGCATCTCTCCCTCCTTCCCCACCTGCCCAGGGTCCAACATATCTCCCTTTCTTTTCCCAACTACCCTCTTATCCAGTATCTCTATCCTCCCTCCACACCATCCCTTGTGTCCAACTTCTCTCCCTTTCTGTTCCTTCCCTCCCTAAATCCCATTGTCCACCATCTCTTTCCCTCTCCTCAATTTTTAGACCCATTATTTCTTTCCACCAAAGTCCGGCATATGCACGTCTCTTTGAATCCCCACTTCCCTCCCTCCCTCCCTCTGTGTACTTCTACACCAGGGCCTTCTTGCCCTGAAGGTCTATCCCCCCCTGAAGGCTTGCACCACCCCCCTGAAGGCCTGCACCCCACCCTTGAAGGCCTGCCTGTCCCTCCTGAAGTCCTGAGCCACCATCCCTGAAGCCTGCCCCCCCCTTGAAGGTCTGTACCCACTCCCCTTGAATGCCTGCATGCCCCGAAGGCCTGCACTCCACCTCTGAATGCCTGCCTGTCCCCCCTGAACGCCTGTACCAGTATTCCTGAAGGACTGCATCTCCCCCCTGATCTCCCTCGCATCCATTTACCTCATTTCATCAGTCTGCAGAGAGGATCGCTTGTGCTAGCAATCTCTGCAAGCTGCTATAGGCCTTCAGAGCTGTCTTCCTACCTTCTGCCCCCTCTGACGTTAGAGGCAGGATCGCAGCAGAGGAAACAGCTCCGAAGGCCTATAGCAGCTTGCAGAGATTGCTAGCACAAGCGATCCTCTCTGCAGGCTGCTAAAATGAGGTAAATGGATGCGGGGAGGCTAGGGGGGAAGCTGGACACCAGCAGGAGGTCAGAGGGGGAAGCCGGACACCAGCACTTCCTGACTGACCCTCCCCCCTCGTTCCCTAAAGCAGGAATGGCAGCGGCCGGCCAGCAAGAGGCAGCACTGCCGCTCCTGCTTTAGGGGGCAAGGGGGGAGGGTCAGTCACTGAATCGGGAGGCTGATTTTTTTGTTTTAAATCGATTCGAAGCGATTCGGTATTATAAAGAATGATTCTTTATAGAAAACTTATGTCTTAAGTGTCTGGCGGTTGCATCCACAACTGCCTTCAGCTTTCACCTTCTCCAGCACCGGACACACGCACAAGCTGCACTGCCTCCAATGGTTACCTTACATTCTGGAACGTTGCCCGCCTCACTGCTGTAACCTTACGCAAGTGCTTTCCTGCATCTGTACATGATTGTCCTCTCCACTCCACCTCACAATCGCGTATAGATACAGGAAAGCGCTTGCGTGAGGTTATAGCAGTGAGGCGGGCAAAGTTCCAGAATGCGACCACCGGCAGCCATTCTGATGATGGCTCTGCACGGGGCAAGAGCATAGGAAGATCGCTCCTGCCCCACTTCACTGCTAGACCACCAGGTAAGGTTCCGAGGAGGCTTGGTACAGCTTAAAAATAGCCATAAAATGAAAATAGTTTTTTTTGTAAAAATAATCGCGAATAACTGAATCTGCGAATACTGAAACAGCAGATTCAGAGGGAGAAGTGTATATGAAGATTCCAAGCGTAAACTAGTCAGCAACGAGTTCCTCTACCAGAAATAAGAGCTGACTATTTGTCTTACACATTAAGATGCATTGTAATACTATTCCAATCCAAAAGAAGAATAAATTATCCATATAGCATATAGATTATGCAAGGCCATGTGGCTGTTCCATAGTGTCATCTAATTTGAATGAGAAGGTACTCACCAAATCCGCTGACTCAAACATTTGTGTTTGTACATGCCGGAACATACAAAGCCATGCCAGGTAGAATAAAGCAAAATTTATTTTCCGGTCATGCAGCTGTTTACATATGGTTATATAAGTCCAGCGTCGAGTGGCTATTGCCATTGTATAGTCTTGAAAGCACAAAAGTTTGCAATAGTAATCGTTTATTGTTTAAGCAGCTTGATATACTGCAAAATGTTTGTCAAGCAGGAAATCCAAACTGGAGGTGACTTTCACTGCGACCTCCGAAATCCAGGCTGAAATGATGGTGGGACCCGTGGGATTCGGCGATTCCACCAATTTCTCTTCTGGCATTCGGGCCCGATCTTTTTCTTTCCTTGGTAGTTTTGACATCTTCTCTCCGATAATATGAATATGCTGTAAACGCCCAAGATAAACTAGGCTATTGGGCTGATAAAGAAGTAGGAGTGAGTTATAAAAGTCAGTTTTTGGAGGGTTTATCGAGGAAGATGGTGGGAGAAGCAAATTTAGCTGCTTTTCCTGTGATGTGACCCCAAGTAAAAAGGTCTTATAAGAGCTTTTTGATAGCACTTGGAATTTTTTTCTATTATTATTTTTACATTCCCTGCTTAGATTTATATTTTTTGTAGACCTTTTAAATAATGAACTAATATTCATTCACACAGCATTTTTCTCAAAATCATTTCTGCAGACCCTATGTGCTGCTTTTAGCAGTATTTATATTGATTACATTAATATAAATGAAACATATTTTAGAACACTTTTTAAAAAATTAATCCATATGTGCTCCTTGTGACCCTGGGCAAGTCACTTAATCCCCCATTGTCCCAGGTACATTAGATAGAGTGTGAGCCCACCGGGACAGATAGAGAAAATTGCTTGAGTACCTGATTGTAAACCACTTAGACTATAAGTGGTATATAAATGCTAAAAAATAATTGACCATATATTAGCATACATATTGTACCAACATGCCAAAATACTAGTATTTGTATAAATTCATCTATGTGATCTCTTAAATACTGTGTAGTACTATTTATGTGGAATCGAGTGAGACACATAGAAGAGTATTTTAAGTGGTTTTATTTTATTAATTAGGCCACTGAATGTCTCTTGTTTACATATGTTGAGTCTGTGCTCTATGATCCCATTAATCCCGGATCCTAATGTTCTTAATTATAATGGGTTTGCTAATCAACTATAAGCCAGGCCATTTGTTGCTTTGTTCCTACCACACAAATCTTGACAGGAAAAGCAGCACTTCTTTCAAGCTTTCAAATTCACGAGATAAATGGAAAACTAAAAGTTCAACAGTACTGTAATAAATGCATTGCGCTCATCAGTGCAATTATATGGAACTCTACCTTCATTTTATCAATTGTCTCTCACTGTTTTTTTGATCAGTTCTATTTCCTGGTATAATGTAGAGGGTCATTTATCTGAGTAATTCCCAGATCATTTTCATAATGACACATCTCTCCACTTCCAAAAGGCAATTGGTGTGCGGTGCACTCAGAGAAATAATGTGCAATTTTAAGTCCAATCCAAATGAATGCCAAATGCTGCAATTCAAAAATTCAGCTGCCTGTGTGATACCTGGGACATAGAATTGATTCTATGTCCCAGCTATGTCACAGCTGCCTGTGTGATACCTGGGATAGAGACCTTCAAAATACTTAGGGGCATAGAGAGGGTGGACAGGGACAGGTTCTTCAGACTAAAAGGGACAACAGGTACGAGGGGGCACTCAGAGAAACTGAAGGGAGATAGGTTCAAATCAAATGCAAGGAAGTTTTTCTTCACCCAAAGGGTTGTGGACAAATGGAATGCGCTCCCGGAGGAAGTGATCCGGCAGAGTACAGTACAGGGATTCAAACAGGGATTGGACAGATTCCTGAGGGAAAAGGGGATCGTGGGGTATTGAGGGAGGTGCTGGGGTGTTGCATAAGTATAGACAGCTCACCAGGTCGTGCAGGTGCAAGGCCGGAGGGTTAGGACATTGATGGGAAGATAGGACTTCGATGAGAAACCTAGGGGGCAAGGGGGCCCCTTCTGGTGATTAAGGCAGGTCATGACCTGTTGGGCCGCCGCGGGGGCGGACTGCTGGGCGGGATGGACCTCTGGTCTGACCCGGCAGAGGCACTGCTTATGTTCTTATGTTCTTAATTATAGCAAATAATTCATAGTATATTGCAAAACTCTTCACACCCTTGTATATTTCTCAGCTTCTTCTGTTTAAAGCATACAATTCAAATACAGTAAAGTAGAAATGTGTTTCATTGATCTACACAACTTATTCTATTGTATACGGGTACTGTGCTCAGAGAGTGAGGGGGGAAATTTTGGCGATGTTATAGAGATAGAAGTGACAGGCCTTAGCAATTTGTTGGATGTGCTTAGTACTGACTTTAAGAACAGGTGTTTTCTCTTTTTGAAATATACACCTAAAAGCTATCCTTAAATACACTAACTGCCTGTTTTACAAAGCCGTGCGGCAACAGCCCCGAAGCCCTTTAAATGTTTTATGGGCTTCGGGACCGTTACTGCTCAGCAGCCGCTAGCGGGGCTTTGTAAAACAGGCCCTAAGTTACTACAAAAGTCTCCCAGGAAAATTCCTGAACATAAGAATAGCCTTACTGGGACAGACCCATGGTCCATCAAGCCCAGTAGCCCGTTCTCATGGTGGCTAATCCAGGTCCCTAGTACCTAGCCAAAACGCAAGGAGTAGCAACATTCCATGCTACCGATCCAGGGCAAGCAGTGGCTTCCTCCATGTCTGTCTCAATACCAGACTATGGACTTTTCCTCCAGGAACTTGTCCAAACCTTTCTTAAAACCAGCTACGCTATCCGCACTTACCACAATCTCTGGCAATGCGTTCCAGAGCTTAACTATTCTCTGAGTGAAAAAAAATTTCCTCCTATTGGTTTTAAAAGTAATTCACGGGAACCATTTAGGAAGCCGCTTAGAGTCGACCAGCAGCACCAACATGCTCCTACTAATGTACGGCTCAGCGGTTGGAGGCTAGAACTCGCGGCAGGCAGCGACAGACCAGATTAGCAGCGGGCAGGAGCACGGAAAGCTCGCTCCTGCCCGCTACACATCTGAATCACCAGGGATTCCAGCAGCAGAGGAGGTACGATAGACAGGGCAGGGATGGATGGATGGATGGAGGGAGGGAAGGGGGCTATGTGCCGTGCCTGGCAGGGAGGGGGCTGGGTGCAGAGCCTGATGGGAGGGAGGGAGCGCTGGGTGCAGATTCTGGCAGACAGGGCACTTGAATATTAAGCAAACCGACAAATTTGAATCAACCATTTTTCCTCCTTTTTGAGGGGAAAATGGTGGTCTCAACTTATATTTGGATCGACTTATATTCGCGTTATATTAAAGTAGTTTACATTTGTGATATACAAGTACTTTTTCTGTCCTCAGCTGGCTCACAAGCTAAGGGTTTTTGGGGTGGTTTTTTTGGTACCTGCTTTGCATGCTTTCCAAGCAATATATCTATCTGATACTTTGATGCTATCAGATGCTTTTGATACATTATTCAAGAGGAGTATCTAATCTATTACAGAGATGACCTCCAGAAACTATCCCTCTGTGGCAAGCTGGCACTATGAATGGCATGTGTGAGCTTGGTGTTCCTGGTGTTTCACCTATTTGGTGGTCACTGCATGCATTTTACCGCCCGATTATCAAAATGGCTCACACTGGTCTTTTCCGTGCTTTCTAGCAGCCTCCGATTGTATTCTGCAAAGTAGTACAATGAAGTCATTAATATTAAAATGATCTCTCTAGCCAATTCTCAAAAAGGAACACCCCTCCATTTACGAGGAATCAGGGCCTATATTTACCGGCAGGGTCTGAGCTGTCATAGCCTTATTTTCCTGTCAGTGCCTGAGCACTGATTGGCTGAAGCACTGACGGAAAAATAAAGCAGCTCTCAAACCCACCACCACAAAAGGCCCCAATTTCTCTTAAATGGAGCCCCCAAAAAGCCTAGTGGTCTAGTGCCACCCCCGCCATTGCCACCACTGCGGAAGATTGGCAGGAGAAATGCCCACTCCCTCCTACTGCAAGGTCGGGGACCTCTCCTGACAACAAGCTCCCCCTGACCTCAAGCCTGGTGGTCTAGTAGGCCATCCCTCCTCTGATCCCACCACCTTTTTTAAAAGACCAGCAGGGGAGGGGAGACCTTAGGTGCCTGGGCCAATAAGCGCCTTAGGCCCCTCTCCCATTCATCCCAGGATGCACCAGGAAAAGGAAGACCCACCATTTTGAAGAGGGGTCTACTGGTGGGAGTGAGCGAGCATCCCTCCTGCTGGTCTTCTAAAAAAGGTATGGGGGGTCAGGAGGGTTGGAGGAGGGGATGGCCCACTAGACCACCAGGCTTGGTGTGCTGTGTACACACAACAGTTGTACCCATTATGAAAAAGCAGCCCCTGCTCTTCTTGCTTGCCGGTTCAGGCAGGGACAGTAGGGGCTGGTTTTTAAAAAAAATTATAGACAGGCAGGCAAGTAGGCAGGCGGAGTAGCTTTGCTAGCGATTTTTCTTCTAAGCACAGCTTCTCCCCTCCCCTCCCCTTTACCAGTGATTTTCCACACACATAGCATTCATTCTATTATACTGTGAATCACCAGTAAAACAAAAATCGCTTCTACTACAGTATTTTTTTTTTAACATGGTGTCAGAGCTTAGAGAATCTGGCCCTAAGTCAGCAAACTCCAATGGGAATCCTATTTTTAGCAGATTCTTAGAGAGGATTACTCTAAGAATCTGCTAAGTGGGGGAAGGAGAGATCCTTCTTGGAGTTTTGCTGAACAGGGTTGGGAGGGACCCTGTCTAGTAAGTGATTTAAAATTTTTAAAGTGGCCTTTATTGTAATAAGTTTGGGACTCCCAGCTTAAATGAAGTTTCAAGTTTCAAGTTTAATAATAATTTGATTAATCGCTTAATCTAAATTCTAAGCGATGTACATAATAATAAAAATTACAAAATAAGGGGAATAATACAGTAAATAACAAAACTAAGACTAACGAGACTATTGACAAATTTAACGAAACTAGGAACATAAGGGAGGAGATGAATAAGGGTTACAATTTGTTTAAAAGTTATAGAAACAAATAAGGGAGATACATAAGAAGAGGGAAGATAAAAATTACTTCAATAAAATTAAAGAGAAAAAATAAAATTAGATGGAAAACTAAATGATTAATTTACAAAGGCATCTTTAAAGAGAAAGCTCTTTAGTTTACTCTTGAATTTTTCCATATTGGGTTCTTCCCTTAAGTGGCTAGGGAGAGAATTCCAAGTTTGGGGGGCCGTGACTGAAAATATCAATTGTCGTCTAGTATTAATAATTCTAAGGGAAGGAATCGTCAGCAAATGCTGTTCAGCGGATCTTAATGTTCTATTGGAAGTGTATGAAATTAGTAACTTGTAAATGAAAGCCGGAGTTTTAAAAAGAAGGGATTTAAATGTGAGCAGACATAGTTTATATGTTACCCGTGAGCAACTGGAAGCCACTGCGCTTTCTTAAGAAGGGGTGTTACGTGATCGAACTTCTTAGCTTTGAAAATGAGCTTAATGGATGCATTTTGTCTAAATACATGCAGGCCCATAATCAGAAGAAACGTCTAAGTCTGATATGGACATAAGGCGCTAGTCGCCTAGAATTGGCACTGGTAAAATGTCCCTTCTCGAAAAGTACGTCTAAACTATTACATTTTTAAAAAATCGTCTTATCTGTATGTCCAGGCGTTTGATCGTCCAGACTGCCACTACGTCTATCTTTATACCACATTCTCGACCAAACATTCGTTCAAGTCCTAAATGCCCAGAAAAAGACCTTTGGGATGTGGAAGAGCCAGTATTGTGATGGACTGGCCACCCAGACATGGCAACAGAGCAGTGCGGAACCTTACAGGGCAATGCTGTGAACTTCACAAATAGGGTGCCACAGACATCGCACCACAACTCCCTTATAGGTTATGGTGAGTTCCCCAAAACCTACTATATCCATCTGTCTACCTGAGAAGCATTGAAGAAGCTTTGAAGTTAAATTAAGAAAGAATGTATAAATCCTGAATTAACATTGAATGTGGTGATATTGATTGAATTTGGGATTATTAAACTATTACCTTGAAGTGGATGGTATATTATAGTGAAGGCACAACGCAAGGAAGCGCAGATCTGCCATTAACAGGCATCAGGTGCAAAGTGTACTCTCCCTGCATGATAAATATAGGAAGGGTTTGAGTACTGACATAAAGTGATGGAAATGTTTTGCACCAGAAATACCAACATCTGGATTTATTTCTCATATTTACACAATTTAAGGAAGCCTAAAGTGGTATACAGAGTGTATAAATTCAAAGTTTAAAAAATAAATAAATAAATAAATTACACAAAAGAAATAACTAGACACAAATGAAGCCTATTTGTCAACAATAAATCAGGTGACTTTATTTATGTTTAAAATTTCTATACCGTCTAGCCCTAGGCGATTTACATAAGATCAAACATACATAATACTTAAAACAATACAAAAAAACAATCAGATATCAAGATTTTAAACTGACAAATCTTCGATAAAAGTGAGTCAGACCCTATAAAAAAGCAGTGACAAACAGTTGTGTTTTAAAGAATTTCCTACAAGTTCCTCTGTTAACACATTTCCTTAACTGTCCTACCAGCTTCATCTTAATGGTCACGACTACCCGATTATTAAATCTATCAAAATTTTGGGAGTCACACTAGACCGACATTTAACACTAGCAGAACACACAAACTTAGGGCTCCTTTTACTAAGGTGTGCTAGCATTTTTAGCGCACGCAGGAAATTACTGCGCGCTATGCTTCTATAACTAATGCCGGCTCAGTGCTGGCGTTAAGGTCTAGCGCGCGCGGCAATGTAGCGTGCGCTATTCCGCGTGTTAAAGCCCTAGCGCACCTTAGTAAAAGGAGCCCTTAGTGGTACAAAAATGCTTTTTTACATTGCGGAAATTAAGAACCATAACAAATATTTTGATCCGTTATCGTTCAGACTATTGGTGCAGGCATTAGTTTTATCTATTTTAGACTATTGTAACATCATCTATTTAGGAGCACCCAAAAAATTCGAAGAAAATTAAGGATAATTCAGAATAGAGCTGTTCGATTGATTTTTGGTTTAAAAAAGAACGACCATATTAGTCCATATTATCGTTTACTTCATTGGCTGCCTTTGGAGGCAAGAGTATTATTCAAATTTTCCTGTATCTGCTTTAACCCTTTCAGGACCAAGGGACATATTTGTCCCATAACTTTAAAATCCTATAAATTTTGATTGGGATAGTCTACAGTTCTAAATTTGATATGTACGGATTCCATATGATACTGCCTTTATGTAAATAAACTGGTTCCGACATTCATTCATTAGCGTCGTTGCCAGATTGACGAGAAGATTCACTTGCCACACTGTCCATAAGCCAGAAGTGTGATTTTTTAAATAAAAATAATGATATTTCACAAAAAAAATCAATTTTTTGGCATCTGCAAGCCCTTTTTACCATAAAAATGTCGTCAAAACCACAAAAATTGGCCTACGATCCTTATGGTCCTGAAAGGGTTAAGCTGATATCGGGATTGTCTCCAGCTTACCTTTTTCCTCATTTTGTGTTCCATAGACCATCAAGAGAAACTAGAAACTTCTACTTATTTGCTTATCCAAAAATTAATTGGTGTAGATATAAGACCTTCTTAGGTAGGACCCTAGCATTTCAAGCTGATAGGCAACAATCTTGGTTAGGTAAATGTGTTCAGCAAGCTATGTTATCCTATTGCAGTTTTCAGAAATTAATTAAGATCACTTTGTTCGATAAGTTTATTACTTAGTGAGTTTTATTATTGAAATTCTATTTTACAAATATTTGTATTTTTTACTATATTATTGTATTTCACTGATTGTCCAGCTATTTTTAGTGTAAACCACCTAGAACTTTTGGCTATGGTGGTATAAAAGAATAAAGTTATTATTATTATTATAACGTTACCCTAGCGCAAAAGGTCATTACACAAATTTCTACATATTTCAGATTAACGTTGCCCCTGAGCATAGCTGAATTTTCAGACCGCAAGAGTCTTTTAGGGAGGTAAACAGTCATCTTTTCTTTGAAATACTCTTGAATGCTACTTTATGGAAACAACCAAGCTTTCACTGTTCTCCTGTTCTGTAGTTTCTTCCAAACATACCGTACAGAAAGTGCAAGTTTATTCCAAAGGCGCTGTGCTGTCACTATAAGCACCTTCTTCTCAATCTTCACACGAATTACAGTAGGAAGAAGATAGCAAATTTTTAAACCCATGTACTCAAGGTATCACTGCTGCTTGTCTTAGACGCTTGTTGCTGTTTTCCCTGGGCTTTGTGTAGAATTCTGGGTTAGTCATTATAAATCTGGCAGCATTCACAGCAGTGTAATCAAAGAACAGTAATCACAGCGCAGAGAATGAGTTGTCAGAGCCTGAAGAGTGGCAGGTGCAGCTGCAGAAATGTCATTAGGGGAAGAGACGTGAGAAAGTGAAAGTGAAAAATGAGGTTCTGCTGCTTCTGGAGCTGCAATTATAATTTGTGAAGACGGTGATGGTAATAACAGCTGATCTATCCAGGGGTAACTAACGCTGGGTCCAGGCAAGAGGCAGAAGAGTTTGCATTAGAAAGGTCACCGATATTAATGTTAGGGAAGCCTCCCCAACCTCAAAAAATGAAATGCAGTTGCCATAGCTTTTTAATACAGAACCTGAATATTCCTTTCAAGCAATATGCTTCGCATGTGATACAGCCGGTAGCAGATATTCAGATATTCTTTATATCATATAACCCAGCATACACTACCAGGCTTGGAGTAGCCACAATTATTGCTTATGGATTCAATATGTGTTCCGTACACTTCCCACACACATTTTAACTTAGAATATAAGTTATTGTTCTGATGGAAAAGCCTTTTTCTTTGATATAGAACACACACAGTTTTTCTATAATAATATAGGGTGCCTATGGCATTCTACAAAGGCATCTCAGTATACACCTCAGCTTAGCTCATGTAACTCTGGATGCATTGACCTACTGCAGGGGTAGGCATTTCCGGCCCTCGAGATCCAGAACCAGGTCAGGTTTTCAGGATATCCACAATGAATATGTATGAGATGGATTTGCATGCACTGCCTCCTTGAGATGCAAATCTATCTCATGCATATTTATTGTGGCTATCCTGAAAACCTGACCTGGCTCCGGCTCTCGAGGACCGGAATTGCCTACCCCTGACTTACTGCAGCCTTTGAATAGTGTAACCCCCTAGTCCTCACACAAAGTTATTTGTTAGGACCACAGCTGGGATGTATCAGCTGGAGTCCCACAACAAGCAAGCACCAGGAAGTCCACTCTCACCTTTCTGTTTCTCTCTATTTAGAACTGATGGAAGACCTCACCAGGTTTGGACCAAACTCCAAACATAAACTTTACTCTCTATAAAGAATCAGACGAGGCACTCTCTTAAACAATGGTCAGTCTCTTGGTGGATACATTCCAGCTACACTCCCAAAGGATGATGCTATAGTCCTCTTATTATTCAGGGGTCAGTTGATGGGATTTCACCAGAGACCCAAACTCTTCTCGGTCAGGTTGCACTAGTCAGTTGGTGTTCTCTGACCAAAAGACCGGGTGTTTTTTTTCAGTCCTTAAATGTCTTTCGGAGGTAGGGCTACTTCTAACTAGTCCTCCCCCCAGAAGATTCAAACACTGAGGGCTCGATTCTCTACGCTCCGACACCACGGTAAAAAAAAAAAAATACTGTGGTGGGAGCGATTTTTGTTTTACTGGTGATTCTTAGCTTAATATGTAAATTATGTAAATTATGTCTCTATGTATGTTACTTTGGAAACCACTGAGATTTTTGGCGGTATAAATTTTTTTTTTTAAAAAATAAACAACTTTTATGAGTGTACTTAATTGGTAAGGATGGAGAGATGCCCATATCAGTTGAGATTGTCTTCCAGAGGTACCAAGGGACCCAGACTATACCAAGAAAACATTCTCCAGATCATAATGCTGCTGCCACCAGCTTGTGTACATCTAACAATGGTTGCTGAGTGTATATTCTCAGAGGTTTCATGCCTGCAATGCCAATGTCCATCTGTTCGATGGAGCTCAAAATATGACTCATCAGAGAAGGCAGCCTTCTGCCAGTTGGTGCAAGTCCAATGTCGGTACTTCTGTGCAAATTGCAGTCGTTTTTTGCGACAAACCCTTGTGAGCATGGGTGCGGTCACCAGCCGTCTGCTCTGGAGCCCTATTACTACAGGGTTCACTGCACAGTCATTTTGGACACACATCTGGAAGCCCCCCAGTTTGGATGGTGAGTTGCTCCATAGTAGCGTGCCAATTGGCCCACACCAACCTACGCAGCTAACATTCACCTATTGCATTGATGCCTCATACTGCCCCACAGTTACCATGTCAGGTTGTTGAAAAGGTTCCTTTCATCCACTCATGGTACACTTTAACCACAGCAGCCAGTGAACAGTTCACAAACT
Source organism: Geotrypetes seraphini (assembly GCF_902459505.1). NCBI lineage: Eukaryota > Metazoa > Chordata > Amphibia > Gymnophiona > Dermophiidae > Geotrypetes > Geotrypetes seraphini. The sequence continues at coordinate 326,274,664 of NC_047085.1, read as the reverse complement.
CCACTGTTTCCGAAATGCTGCTGCCCTTGGCCTGGTAGCTGATGTTCATGCACTTTTCAGTGTCTGATAAATCACACTTTTTTCCCCATGACAGCCATGGTTGCTATATTGGCAACTTGCTGACATCGCACCTTATATACTCATGAAGTCTGCGCGTGACACGTACATTCATTTATTGGCTGTGTCTCACTGACGTCAGAATAATGTGACTGGATCATGTAATACTTCTGTTGACTAGCAAGGAATAAACTATGGGCCTCTTCTATTGAACTGTGCTAGCAGTTTTTTAGCGCAGGGAGCTGCGCTGAAAGGCCCGCGCTGCTCCCAACGCTCGTAGAGTTCTCATGAGTGTCGGGAGCAGCGCAGGCCATTCAGCACTAAAAACTTCTAGCGCAGTTTAATAGAAGAGGGGACAAATTCATATCATTTAATTTACCTCCTATTTACAGGTTTGACATTAAAGATGCATTTTTTAAAAAATCCATAAAAATGAACTATAAATTTTTTGTCTCTGTACACATTTCTATGGCTCAGTTTCAAGCAACAGTTTTGCATTACAGATTCAGAGCTTCAAGATTCCAACATGTGTGAAACAGCTGTCATAGATGCTGGCTTGGTGGCACTGATGTTGATGAACAGCCTGGGTAGCTGAAATATGAACAGTGGCAAGTGTTCAGCAGATATCTACGAGAATCTCAAGATAAAACTGCAAAGCCTAAATGGAGTTGATGTCTGTTGCCGAGCCTAAAAAAGTCTTTATCCCTAACCCAGAAGAGGTGTATGTGGATTTTAGGTAGAACATGGGAAAGGAGAATGCTAATGTCCAAGTAAGGGTGTGGGAAATTTCCATAATATTTTACAAGATCCTTTTGCTGCACATCAAACTTGTTCCACATACAGAGGGAACAATGATTTTTAGAAAGCTGCATATTGGGGGAAAATATAGAAATTCCTCCCCCCCCATCAATGCTACTTCTTTCCCCCTCTCATGGCTTCTCGCATATGCCAGCTTTCCCCCTTCAAAGCCCCCATGGCACAGATCCCCTGAGTTTCAATCCCCCAAATGTGAAACTTATGGAGCAATTCTATAATGGTGCACAGATGCCACATGAGCTAAGCTGAGGTGTATACTGATATGCCTTTGTAGAATGCCATAGGCACCCTATATTATTATAGAAAAACTGTGTGTTCTATATCAAAGAAAAAGGCTTATCCATCAGAACAATAACTTATATTCTAAGTTAAAATGTGTGTGGGAAGTGTACGGAACACATATTGAATCCATAAGCAATAATTGTGGCTACTCCAAGCCTGGTAGTGTATGCTGTGTTATATGATATAAAGAATGTGTAATGATTTATATATAAAAAAAATTCCTTATATAAAAAATGGTTTATAAATAAAAAAAGGGCTCTGGGGTTGGTAGTGTGTGCTTTAACAGATGAAAGAGCTCAAGGATTGGTCATATGTGCTATAGTAAAAAAATGTGTGCTAATGAAGCAAGAGCTCTGGGATAAGTAGTATGTGCTATTAATGAGAGTGTTTTATTTAATAAATGTGGTGATTTACGAAAATGCAAGCATTCTAGGACTGATCATATGTGCTACAGTATATTGAAAAACGCTCCAAGACTGCTGGTATATGAACATTTTCTTTGTATCCCCACTTATTGCTCATGGATTCAATATGTGTTCTGCACACTTCCCACACATATTTTAGCTTAGAATATGAGTTATATATAGAGCACACATACTTTTTCTATAACAATACACACTATGGGGTTCATAATCAAAATGGAAATACGTTTAAAATCCCGTCTAAATCGGCACTTGGACGATTAACAAGACAAGTCGTCCAAGTGCTGATAACCGAAACGGGTTTTAGATTTATCTAAAAACGACTTAGGCCTTTTTCAGTGCTGCTGTATGCTCAGAGCTAAAAGGGGCGATTTAGGAGGAGTGGTCAGGGCGGGATTTGGATGGGACGTGGGCCGACCTAGACTTAGTCGTACTGCAAGTATAACTGAAAGTTTAACGAGGCTGCCTAGATGGAACTTATATGTATCAACTTAGGAGATGTAAAAACAGGTCTAAGTGCCCAGAAAATATTCAAAGTGACTAGATAACCACTGTAGAGACAAAGTACAGACTCCCACACACTCCCCCAGTGATCACTGACCCCCCCACACCATCATAAAAATCAAAATAAAAACTTTACATATCTACCTCCAGAACATCAGCACCTGGCTTTGAAAGCCTAGAAGAGCTGCACAGAGGTGGCTTAAATAGTCTGGGGGTGAGCTAGTGAACCATAGAGAGGAGGACACAAGCCCATAAGCCACTCTAACCACTGCATTTATGGTGAAAAATGTGAGTCCACCAACCCCCCCAAAACCCTACTGTACTGCTACATAGTTGGCACCTGCAGCCATAAGGGCTATTAGGGTGGTGGACAGGTGGGTCTAGTAGGTGTTGGGGGTGTTTTGAGGGGCTCACCATGCCCTATATTGGAGTTGTGGTGATATGTTTATGTTCTACCCTTTTTGTGAAGTTCGCAGCAGTGTCCTGTAAGGTGCCCCACTACTGTATTGCCATATCTGGGTGTCCAGTCCATCACTTTGCTGGCCCCGCCCACATCCAAAAGGACTTTGAGACCCCTGAGCTAGACCATGGCTTGCTTCCTTACATAGTACACCCTCTCCTCCTCTCCAAACACTGCAGGGACTGTTGAAATTTGACTCTGGAGGTTGGCCTGCAATGATGACATCAGTGGACTCGTCTCAGCAGCATCTCTGTCAGCTGGACCTTGGCCAGCTTCCTCACCAGATATACCCTTTCTTCCTTCCCCTTTCTTGATTTTCCTACCTTTTCCCTTTGCTTTTGAATATTTCCAGCACCTTCCTGCCACTTATCTAGTTCCTTTGTAGTTTTCCTGGGTTGTTTTATTTTTTTTTTTTCTAGTTTTGAGCTTTTCAAGTCAGGCTGCTTTGTAATGGCAGTGGAAACCAGGCATAGAGTGCTGAAAAGGCTGACCTCTAGTGTAAGCATGCAATTTCTTTTCTACTCAGGAGTCAAAATTGGAGACAATATAATCCACACTTGTGCCCAAGTTTCCAGTAACCTACCCCTTTAGGATCTGGGGTTGTTTCCCCCCCCCCCCAAAAGACTAGCCTACCTGTAAACAAAGGGATTCTTATTACAAAATAAAGAACAAATTTACTACCAGTTTCAGCTGCTTTCAATAGCTCTTCAAGTAAATCCCCATAGAGTTCACAACATCTAAATTTTCATCCTTCTAAATGTTGAAAAATGAGGGACTATTATAGCATAAAAATGTAACCAATTCAAGCCTATTTTAAATCTAAGTAATATATATTAACAAATTGAATAGCTGGATATACCACCCATATATCTTTGTAATATTCTAAACAGCAAGATCTATGTACAGAATTTTGATTTACAGCTTATTTGAGAACAAAAGATAATACTGAATGGTGAAATGAGAACACTTACAATTTCAAGGTGAAAAAAAGGTGTTAGAGAAAGCTACTATGTTGGAGGCTCTAAGACCCCGATTCTGCAAACTGCGCCTAACTTAACGTCTGATTTAAGTGGTTAACAAGTGATTTAAGGGTCTTTACAAGCGTTAATTGGGACTTAGACGGAGTTAGGCGTCAGGTAGGCGTTCTCAGAATATAGATGCGAGGTAGACATGAGTTTTTGGAAAAATCGCGATCAAGTATGTAGACGTGGGTGTAACGAGGGCGTAACATGGGTGTGGTTAAGGATATGCTCCAGATAGATGCTAATTAGGCGGTAGCCCGTGTCTAAACACTGCGGAAATTGTAGGCAAATGAAAAGCTGGTCTAAGTGTGGTTTCTGCTTGAGCTGAACGCGAGTTTCTATGGGCGGAACATAGACGTGCTTTGGGCTTCCGAAATGATATTTTCTTTTCTTTTTTTTTTTTTACAGGTTATTTAGGTCTCCTTTTATTAAGCTGCAGTAAGAGCTAGCATGGGCTTACCACAGCTTAAAAGGACTTACTGCAGGATGCACAGAGATGTCTTGTGGTAAAAGCACAAATGGGGGAATTCTATCAACAGTGGCTTAACTTAGGCACCAGTAGGCGCCCTAGTGGTGCCTAAGTTAAGAGTTTAAAATGGTACTTAAATACAGCTATTAAAAAAAAATATTAATACAGCTATTAAAATTAATACAGCTATTAAATAAAATTTCAAGACACCTATCAGCGCTTAAAAAAACGGTGCCAGAATTGTACCTCCGGAGGTGCCTACCGGTGCCTAATGCCACTGCAGGCATGGCTAATGCCAGAAGTGGCGTTAGGTGCCGGTAGACGCCTCCAGAGGCTCGATTCATGTCAAAGGAAGGCGCCGGAAATATAGGCCCTGAAAACCCTGGCCTACATTTCCAGTGCCTTCCTTTGCCGGAGGCTTGATTCTTTAAACAGCACCATTGCGTGACTGACATGCAATCGGTGGCCGCTTTTAAGGTGGCTCCTGTTAACGGTGCCATTTAGAGTATCCAGGCCAAATTGCACACACAAACCATGCACTAACAAAAAATGTTTCTGAGGGGCAGGAGGAGAGTTTTCCTGACAGTACAAATCAGCGTGAGATTAGTTTGTGAGCCCTTACTGCCTACAAAAGGGCTATTCTATAAGGGTGCTCATGTTTATATGCCCCTTGAATGTGTAAGTGCACAAAATACTGTCCCTTTCACAGTTAAGTTGTACACTTATGTGCATAAGTGTCAGTACAACATTTAAGACCTATTCTATAAGGGGCACATAAGTGATATAACATGTAAATGCAAGGGTGGGGGTGGGGTTTCAACTTGGGGAGAGCATGGGAGGAGCATGGGCAGGGCTGCCACTTACTCATGCAACTTAGAGCAGCACATTTGCTAGGGTGCACTATTTGCAAAGACCGTGCACTATTATCGGCACACAAAAAAGTATAAAGGTCTGGATTCTCTAACCGGTGCTGTTGTCGGCAGCTGCCAATCACAGGACAGCATCTCTGCAAAGGTAGGCGCTGGACATGTAGGCCAGGGTTTTCCTTGCCTACATTTTTGGTGTCTACTTTGATGTGAATTGTGCCTCTAAAGGCACTTTACGGGGTGTTAATGCCAATTCCAGCTTTAGGCATGCCTACAGTAGTGTTAGGTGATGTAAAGCGCCCACGGAAATGATGCCAATTTTTTAGATGCCAGTAGGTGCCTTGAAAATCAGTGAAAAGTTGTTGTTCAAATGGTGCTTTTCACTGAGCTTGGTTGTCTAAAAACCAGCACTAATTAGAGAATCCAGGCCAAAATATATTGTTTTTTTTTTTTTTTTCTACTAGTCATTTGTTAACAAAATGCGATGACATGAGATATGTCATTTAGAGAATGACACAGGGACAAATTTTTCCCCGTCCCTGCGAGTTCTTTTCCTGTCCCTGCCCCATTCCTCCAAGCTCTGTCCTCATCTGCATGAGCATCAAACACTTTAAAATCATATGTGTCTAAGGCTTTTGAGGTTAAGGCAGAGCTTACAGGAATGGAGCAGAGACAGGGGCAGTGACAAAACTCGCGGGGACAGGATGGGGAAATTGAGTTCCTGCAGGGAGGGGGACAAATTCTCTAATGTTGGTTGACATTTCCTATGTTGCAAATGCAAGTCCATCCCAATTATGGAATGGGCTTTCATTGAGTGTCATCAGGGAGCTCACAAGAAGATGCCCACCACTTATATAATTAACCTCACAATTCTTGATCTCAAATTATAGGGCACTCACAAAGAGAATTGAGGAAAAAAAGTACCCCCATGACAAGCACCTAAAAGTGTATTCACTCTTTGGTTCCTCAATATCTCTCCTCTCTTATCTCTTACAAATTAAAAAATAAGTCTCTGTTATGGCCTTAAAAGTATGTTGTCCACATCACCTCCTCTCTGTAAACATTTGGTCTTAGTAATAACAGAAGTAGTATTTTTCAAACAAATGGTTCATCTGGGCCAAATGGTTTTCCTTCAATCTGCCACTTGTGCTCAATTACCCCAGTATTCAGTTGCTGTGTTACCACATATATATCTAGGAAATGAGAATAAACTAATATAATACAGCAGTATATGTAGTAATGTGTCCCTGCCAAAAGGTTTATATAGGGAAGACAAAAAGAAGTTTGAAAATCAGAACGAACGAACATAGATCCAGTTTAAAATGTAAAAAACTGAGGCTCCCATGGCTCTCAATGCAACGAAAAGTGAAACGAAAGAAAAATCCATACGAAAAGATGTGATAGTAGTAAAGAATGCAACATAAACAATATCAGCAATTCATTTCTTAGTATTGCAACGGAAAGTGAAACAAAAAAAAAAATCCATACGAAAAAGGAGATTACCGCTGAAAAATAGCTGGAAAGCGATGACCACAAATGCTCGCAGTCTAAGCAACAAAGTTCATGATCTGCAAGCCCTGATGTTAGAGGCAGATCTAGATATTGTCGCTATCACAGAGACATGGTTCAGTGAATCACATGGATGGGATGCAAACATACCAGGATATAATCTTTTTAGGAAGGACAGAGATGGTCAAAAAGGTGGAGGAGTAGCTCTCTATGTAAAGATCAATATCCAAGTGACCGAAATGCAAGGGACCTGGGGAGAGGAAGAAGCGATATGGATTACTCTGAAAAGAGAAGATGGAACTTCTATCTATGTGGGTGTGGTCTATAGACTCAGTCGCAGCAAATTGATAAGGATCTGATTGGGGATATCCAAAAGTTTGGAAGGAAAGAGGAGGTTCTGCTGTTGGGAGATTTCAACCTGCCGGATGCGGACTAGAATGTTCCGTCTGCGGAATCAGAAAAAAGTAGGGAGATTGTGGATGCCTTTCAAGAGGCTCTGCTCAGACAAATGGTGATGGAACCCACAAGGGAAAAAGCGATATTGGATCTGGTCCTCACAAATAGAGAGAGTATCTCTAATGTTCGAGTGGGTGCTCACCTGGGAAGTAGCGATCATCAAACGGTTTGGTTTGATATAACGTCTAAAGTGGAGAGTGGCCGCACGTTACTTAAAGTCCTAGATTTCAAACGTACAGACTTTAATGCAATGGGAGAGTACCTGAAGAAAGAACTGTTAGGATGGGAGGACATAAGAGAAATGGAAAGACAGTGGTCTAAGCTGAAAGGAGCGATAAGAATGGCTACGGACCTTTATGTGAAAAAAATCAATTAAAACAAGAGAAAAAGGAAGCCGATATGGTTCTCCAAACTAGTGGCAGAGAAAATAAAGGTGAAAGAGTTGGCGTTCGTGAAATATAAAAAAAGCCAAGAAGAGGAGTGCAGAAAGGACTACAGGGTGAAACTGAAAGAAGCCAAGAGAGAGATACATCTGGCAAAAGCACAGGCGGAAGAACAAATGGCTAAAAATGTAAAAAAGGGAGACAAAAATTTTTTCAGATATATTAGTGAAAGGAGGAAAATGAAAAATGGAATTGCTAAACTAAAAGATGCTGGGAACCAATATGTGGAGAGTGATGAGGATAAAGCAAATGTGCTAAACAAATACTTCTGTTCTGTGTTCACAGAAGAAAATCCTGGAGAAGGACCGAGATTGTCTGGCAAAGTTACACGAGAAAATGGAGTAGATTCTGCACCGTTCATGGAAGAGAGTGTTTATGAGCAACTTGAAAAACTGAAGATGGACAAAGCGATGGGACCAGATGGTATCCATCCCAGGATACTAAGGGAGCTAAGAGAGGTTCTGGCGAGTCCTATTAAAGACTTGTTCAACAAATCTCTGGAGACAGGCGTGATTCCTGGGGATTGGAGGAGAGTGGTCACAGGGATGAAGCAGGAAACTACAGGCTGGTGAGCCTCACTTCAGTTGTTGGAAAACAAATGGAAATGTTCCTGAAAGAAAGGATAGTGTACTTCCTTGAATCTAGTGGGTTACAGGATCCGAGGCAACATGGCTTTACAAAAGGTAAATCGTGCCAAACAAACCTGATTGAATTTTTTGATTGGGTGACCTGAGAGCTGGATCGAGGACATATGCTAGATGTAATTTACTTAGATTTCAGCAAAGCCTTTGATACAGTTCCTCATAGGAGGCTGTTGAACAAATTTGAAGGGCTGAAGTTAGGACCCAAACTGGTGAACTGGGTTAGAAACTGGCTGTCGGACAGACGCCAGAGGGTGGTGGTTAATGAAAGTCACTCGGAGGAAGGAAAGATGAGTAGTGGAGTCCTTCAGGGTTCGGTGCTGGGGCCGATCCTGTTCAATATGTTTGTGAGTGACATTGCTGAAGGGTTAGAAGGAAAAGTGTGCCTTTTTGCAGATGATACCAAGATTTGTAACAGAGTAGACACCGAAGAGGGAGTGGAAAATATGAAAAAGTTAGAGGAATGGTCTAATGCCTGGCAACTAAAATTCAATGCAAAGAAATGCAGAATAATGCATTTGGGGATTAATAATCGGAAGGAACCGTATATGCTTGGAGGAGAGAAGCTGATATGCACGGACGGGGAGAGGGACCGAAGATTTAAAGGCAATAAAACAATGTGACAAGGCAGCGGCTGCTGCCAGAAGGATGCTGGGCTGTATAAAGAGAGGCGTAGCCAGTAGAAGGAAGGTGTTGATGCCCCTGTACAGGTCATTGGTAAGGCCCCACTTGGAGTATTATGTTCAGTTTTGGAGACCGTATCTGGCGAAGGACATAAGAAGACTTGAAGCAGTCCAGAGGAGGGCGACGAAAATGATAGGAGGCTTGCGCCAGAAGACGTATGAGGAGAGACTGGAAGCCCCGAATATGTATACCCTAGAGGAAAGGAGAGACAGGGGAGATATGATTCAGATGTTCAAATACTTGAAGGATATTAACGTAGAACACAATCTTTTCCAGAGAAAGGAAAATGGTAAAACCAGAGGACATAATTTGAGGTTGAGGGGTGGTAGATTCAAAAGCAATGTTAGGAAATTCTACTTTACGGAGAGGGTGGTGGATGCCTGGAATGTGTTCCCGTGAGAGGTGGTGGAGAGTAAAACTGTGACTGAGTTCAAAGAAGCATGGGATGAACACAGAGAGGGGCATAATTGAAATGGACATCTAAGTCCATTTACGTCCATCTTGCAGGTCGTCCAAAGTTAAAAAGAGCCTAAGACACATTTTCAAAAGATACGTCCAACTTTTTTTTACTTTCGAAAATCGTCTAATTATACGTCCTGCCAATCTGATCGTCCAAGCTGCTAAATCGTCCATCTTTATACCACATTTCTGTCCAACTTTCTGTCCAAGTCCAAAACGCCTAGAACAAGCCCTGTTGGACGTGGGAGGGGTCTGCAAAGTGATGGACTGCACACCCAGACATGCCACCTAAATAGTGGGGTACCTTACAGGGCACTGCTGTGAACTTCACAAAAAGAATGCCATGGCTTCTCCTCACTACAGCTCCCTTATAGGTGACGGTGAGCTCCCCCAAATCACCTCAAGAATCCCATAGACCCACTTATCTACCACCCCAATAGCTCTTTTTAAAAAAAAAAAAAAAAATTAAAATTTTTAATTTATCATTTTAATTGTTACTTATGGTGGGAAAATTTTTCTTTTTTTTGAGCCCAAACAATTGTTAGAATTTATTGTGGCTAAAGAAGGTAGTGAAATCATAATTGGTTCTGTTGCCGTTCCAAAAGAGTAGCGCGAACTGGCAGCTTCCTGCGTCCTTTGTGAATGCTCCTAAGATGATAGATGGGTATTTCTTTTTTTATTTCTATTCTTTGACTCCATATTATTTGTGGACCCCAATAGCTCTTATGGCTGCAGGAGCCACTTATATGCCAGGAAAAAAGGGTTTTTGGGGTGTATAGGGGAGTGCACATGTTTAAGTATCAATGCAGTGATTACAGGGGCTTATGGGCATGGGTCCTCCTCTCTATGGGTCCATAGCCCACCCCCAAGACGACTTAAACTGCTTCTGGGCTGGACAACTAGGCTTTCCTATGCCAGGCAGGCAGGTGATGATGGTCTGGAGGCTGAAATTCAAAGTTGTGAATAAAATTTTTATGGGGGTGGGGGAGTGGGGGTTGGTGATCACTGGGGTAGTGTGTGGGGGTCTGTGTTATGTGTTTGCAGTGCTTATCTGGTGAGTTTAGGTGGGTGTTTGTGACTTAGAGCATGTTTTACATGGTCTAAGTCACAACGTCCAAGTTCCATCTAGGCTCTGTTGTTAAACTTTCGGTTATACATGCTGCATGACTAAGTCTAAGCCGACCCATGTCCCGCCCAACTCCCGCCTTCGACATGCCTCCTGAAATGCCTCGTTTAGCTTTGGACGTTGAGTGACTCTATGAAGGCCTAGGTCGTTTAGAAATATGTCCAAAATCCGGTTTTATTATCGGTGCTTGGACGTTTTTGAGAAATGTTCGTCCAAGTGCCGACTTAGGCCGGTTTTTGGACATTTTTCTCTTTCAATTATGAGCCCCAGAGGATCTAGAATCAGAAAATAATATTAAAAATTGAACTACGGCCAATACTGGGCAGATTTGCACGGTCTGTGTCTGTATATGGCCGTTTGGGGGAGAATGGGCTGGGAGAGTTTAGATGGGATGGAGTAGGTTTTAACAGAGATTTTGGCAGTTGGAACCCAAGCACAATACTGGGTAGAGCTTTGGATTCTTGCCCAGAAATAGCTAAGAAGAAAAAATTTAAAAAATGTACATTGAATCAGGTTGGGCAGACTGGATGGACCATTCGGGTCTTTATCTGCCGTCATCTACTATGTTACTATGTTAGAACAAAGATGGATAAATATATTACAATCCTTGGAACCATTAGGCTTGAACAATTGTATTGAGTGGAAGATTTTATTTATTTAAAAATTTATATACCGTATATTACCTCTACAGTTTCCATAGTAACAAACATAAAGGGTTCCTTTTACGAAGTTGCGCTAGCATTTTTAGCGCATACATTGGATTAGCACATGCTATAGCATGTGCTAGCCAAAAATCTACCGCCTTTTCAAAAAGAGGCGGTAGCGGCTAGTGCACGCGGCAATTTAGCGTGCGCTATTCCGTGCATTAAGGCAAGCCCAAAATGTTAAACAAACATACATAATTCAGGGCTCCTTTTATCAAAGTGCAGTAGGGGTTTAACACGCGGAATACCGTGCGTTAAACCGCTTGCCGCGCTAGTCGCTAATATCTCCATTGACGAGGCGTTAGTATTTTGGCTTGCCACTGGGGTTAGCGCACCTTGATAAAAGGAGCCCTCAGTTATTATAAAACAACACTCTTAAAAATGGTCGATAAATATCAGAAATCTTCAAATCCAGTTTGAATATAAAAATTTTTTATACTTGATTAGGGTAATAGAAGAGACAGTGTAAACTTTAGGTTGAGCTCAAATTTAATTGCGTTTGCTGTTTCATCGGTCCTTGCGCTAAAAATCACTTTCGCGGTTTTGAAAAAGGGGGGGAAGTTATTTCTTTCATTAAAAATGGTGGATAAATGATGTCAAGCAAATCCACCATTGGTTAGTAATGATGGTGTCTTGTTTAAATGGCAAGCACCATTTTGTTACAGATTCTTACAGACGCTTGATCTTTGAAAAGCAACAATACAGTTTGAAAAAAAATGAAAGTTTCAAATCTTATTTAAAGAAATGTAAGTTTTAAATCTTAAAAAGTTAGGTTTTGCTAGGCATCTTCTTTTCTTTACCATAAGCAGGCATTAAATGAGCTCCATTGCAGACAGAAATGATATTAGAATTTTTGATGGACTGGTGGAAGATGATGATAAAGATAAAGCAAAAAGTTTATTATTTAATCCATAAGCCTGCATTTAGGGACCAATAGGGACCCATGAAGAAGACTATAGTGTCGAAACATGGATTGTGTTGGGCCCACATATTTTCAGAGGTTCAGGCCCTAGACATTTTTATGTGGATTATCTATTTGAGTTTACAAACCTTACCTATGTGAACTGCACTGACTGCCTATAGAAGGACAAATACTTTATAAATTCTATTGTATACTATTTAAAATACGTTTTGGAGAAACTTCAGATTATATGCCTCAACTCTTTAATTTTTCTAATAATCCATCACTGAATCTGAGAAATAATGAAGAATATAAAATACAATAGATCTTTCAACTCCATATGGGCTTATCAAGTAGCAAAACTTTGGAAAACTTTACTGACTAATATTAACCAACAATCTAATTTTAAGATTTAAAAAAAAAGACCTATCGATTTCAAGAATTTGTTATTAATAATTCCTAAATATTATAATACTATTTAATAATTTGTATCTTCATAATTATTTTTGTAAACTGCTGTGAACTTCATAAAGGTATTGGCAGTATAAAAAGAAAGATTGTATTGTGTTGTATTAACAGTCTGTTCTAAAACCCATTTTAGAGGAGGGAACATCTCAGGAAAGGCTGTTTCTTATCTTTCAGCATCTACTGGTTAAGAGTTGTTGACAATGTGTGAATGTACTGTATATATAGATATACATCTGCCTCCACTGGTTCTAGGACCACTAGTTAATAGCTGTTGACAATGTGAGCTGCTAAGTCTGGCAAAGAACCACTTATTTTGTGAAGGTGAGAAAATGTTTTCTATGTCCAATATGTCCAATGTATCACCTGTAGAGAATGATGCGGAAAACAATGTAGTAATGCAATACATTGGACATCTCGGATCCCTGAGGAAGGAGTGTTTCTCCAAAACACGGACTGTGTAGGGTCCGTATTCCATATATATGAGAGTCAAAAGGATTACAAAATTATATGTTTTTAAAAATAAAGATTCCTGTCCTTGTACATTCCCATCTGTAGTTTCTTTCTTGATATTGCTGGAAATCCTTTTGCACCAGTCAGTACGGTTAGACTAGAGCACTATCACAATTCAATTTTTTTATATTGTGTTCCATAGCTTTGGAACTCTTTACCACAGAGATTGAGAGAAATGAAAAGTATGAGCTTGTTCAAAAAGTAATTACAACTGTAGTTTTTGACAAGCTTTTGATGTTACTTGCATTTGATAGTAGACCTTGACTGGAGTAGATTGGTTGAAAATTTTTCTTTTCAGTGTTGTTTTCTATTTGATTCTTATCTCTCCCTTCCACGAAGCCACAATAGGCTTTTTTATCGCTGGTTGTGGCAGTATTAGCTCCGGCGCTCATAGGAATTTTATGAGTGTCTGAGCTAATACTGCTGTGGCTGGTGATAAAAAAAGCCTAACGCAGCTTCGTAAAAGGGGGAGGGGGCATGTTTTAAAATACTGATTATGTGTAAGAACATAAGAATTGCCGCTGCTGGGTCAGACCAGTGGTCCATCGTGCCCAGCAGACCGCTCACGTGGCGGCCCTTAGGTCAAAGACCAGTGCCCTAACTGAGACTAGCCTTACCTGCGTACGTTCTGGTTCAGCAGGAACTTGTCTAACTTTGTCTTGAATCCCTGGATGGTGTTTTCTCCTATAACAGCCTCTGGAAGAGCATTTCAGTTTTCTACCACTCTCTGGGTGAAGAAGAACTTCCTTACGTTTGTAAAGAATCTATCCCCTTTTAACTTTAGAGAGTGCCCTCTCATTCTCTCTACCTTGGAGAGGGTGAACAACCTGTCTTTATCTACTAAGTCTATTCCCTTCATTATCTTGAATGTTTCGATCATGTCTCCTCTCAGTCTCCTCTTTTCAAGGGAGAAGAGGCCCAGTTTCTCTAATCTCTCACTATATGGCAACTCCTCCAGCCTCTTAACCATTTTAGTTGCTCTTCTCTGGAGCCTTTCGAGTAGTACTGTGTTCTTCTTCATGTACGGTGACCAATGCTGGATGCAGTATTCTAGGTGAGAGCGTACCATGGCCCGATACAGTGGCATGATAACCTTCTCCGATCTGTTCATGATCCCCTTCTTAATCATTCCTAGCATTCTGTTTGCCCTTTTCGCCACCACCGTATATTGTGTGGACGGCTTCATTGACTTGTCGACCAGTACTCCCAAATCTCTTTCCTGGGGGGGGGGGGGTCTCTCCAAGTACTGCATTGGACATCCTGTATTCATGTATAAGATTTTTGTTAATGACATGCATCACCTTACACTTATCCACGTTAAACCTCATTTGCCATTTCGCGTCTCATTTCTCGAGTGTGTTTATATCACGTTGCAGGTCTTTGCAATCCTCCTGTATGATTGTGTAGTATATAAATTGATAAATAAATGTAAGGACAGTACCTTATGCTGATACAAGGGCTACAGCATTTTCCATTACAGGTCCAAGAAAGGTTTGGGAGGTTATTTACACCTTGTCAATAATTTTAAGAAATAATTGAAGACCCATTTATTTTTCTTGGTCTATCTGCAGGCGTAAGGTTTTTGATACCTAAATCACAAACAAATTCCTGCTGCTTGTTAATGAGTTTGTTAGTTATATATTTGATTTTGATATGTGGGAATTGATTATGAATATTTTTATTTATTGAATTTTACAATTATAATCAAGCAATATATATAACATACAGAAAATCAACAAATTACGAATAGCAAAACACTCAAAATCCTAGTTATTATAATAAAGATAACTTTCAATTTATGGTTAAAGTCTTCTCTTGGCTAATTCCATGTGAACTGGTCCAGTTTCAAAGAGGGCCTCCACTCAACATCTGCCCCTAACTTTGGACCTAGTTGAGACTATGCCCAAAAGCTTTGGATATCTTCATTAGAGGTTGCAACATATTCCCTGAAAAACATTTCATCAATTTCTGAAATGGGGAGCTCTGGACCACTTAACATGTTGTAAGTTTCAACAGTCATTAAAAATGTGGAAACAAAATTAAAAGTTCTACAGATACAACGATAAGAGAAATAGCCCTATGGAAATCAGGAATAGAAAACAGGTGTGGGTAAAAAAAGCATTCTCATTTATGCTTGAGAAATAATACTCAAACTGGAACAATGAGCTGTCAAAAACAGAACATCCAAAATAATTAAAAGTGCACAAGGGACACGAAGTCGTTAGAACTTAACTTATGTGCAGTAATTACAATAAGGCTAATTAAGAAGATGTAACTGCCGATTTAAACTAATATCTGGTTTGATTGAATCTTATTATTGTTGCTTCAGGCAGTAGATGAAAAACAATTTACATTTCAATATGACATAATGAATTGAAGATAGATGAGAGGCATTGATTAGCAGTCCTTTTACAAGGGTAAACATCTTCACTGCATACGCGTATGGTGTACAGTCTTTCAAAACTTTTCAATTACTTGTTGCATGAACTTGGATCATTCCTACTCAACAATTCTTCTAAGATAAGAAGGAGGAAAATAAATAGGATTTGTAGGCTGTACAGTTGATATTTCTCATTAAAAAGCATAGGTTAATCAAATATCCACCAATCTCTTTTATAGATCTTTATGTTGAAAGCCAAGCATATGAAAGATCAGATTTGTTTTGTTTCTCGAGATCAGATTTTAGAATGCACTGTCAAAGGTAGGGATTGCAGCAGTATTGTCTTATGAGATCAAATAACACAGTAATTGTGTTGTTCATTGATTAAATCTTTTAATCACAAGATTTATTGCATTACCCAAAATGTAAAAGAGTTGAAAGAAATTTAGCATGTCCAGCCCTACTAAAAATTAAATCTGGTAATTTTATTTTTACATTTATATGGACACCATCTCCTCCCTTCTCTCCTCTTTCCCTTCTCTCCATGGATGCCATCTCCTCCCAGCTCTCTTCTCTCCCCTTCCCACCATCTCCTCCCTTCTCTCTCCCCTTTGCCTTGCCGTCCTGCCTCAGGAACCCATTTGCTGCTTCTCTTCCCTCTCCTTGTCCTTCACCTCAGGATAATTCTGACCACAGTTTACTGTCTCTGGAGACCACCCCTTGCCTTTCCTCCATGGGAAACAGGACATTCAGCCTCCTCTGACAGGACTTCCTGTTTCTTGATGCTATGGGGAGAGGCTTTGGACCACATGAAATGTAGCCTGCTTTCACTGCAGCAATCAAATTCAGGACCGTGAAAGGCAGGGAGAAGGAGCAGCAGAAGAGAGAGGGCTGCTGCCATGCCTGAAGAGGTTAAGAGGAGGTGCTGGAAGACAGGGGTGGGGAACAGCGGTTAACGTGCATTAAAAACACAATGAAGTTTCTAATGCATTAAATGTGCAGCCTTAGTTCAAACATACCAGAGTCAAGGACTTGCTGAAAAGTTAGAATGTCACCATCATAGTGGTTTACTATATTATACTCAAACCAGATTGAGTAGAGAAAATCATATGATGCGAGATAATATAATGGTGGAGTGGAGTAAATTAGGTCAGATGAACTTTTGCATCAACACTTTAATCTCAGAGCAATTCAACCTAATCAGTTACAAAGTACATATTTAGCAGGATCTTCAGAATACCAGCAGGGTAATATAACTCTAGCTGGCTGGGCTCATCAGTGATCCATATGCTATTAATTTTCAAAAGTGCAAAATATCAAATGCTTCTTTTAAATAAATCTTATGTTCATAAATATCCAGTGCAATGTTCAGTAACAAATGACTCATAGTCATTTCTGAACAGGTAAATAATTCATAATAGGTTGCTTAGCTTTGCAACAGCACCTCTTCCGACGAGATATCCGTTTCAGTAACTTTCATCAGGGATGAGGTGAATTCAAAAATTATCATGCAGTGGTCTGTTCAGAAATGACTATGAATCATTTGTTACTGATATTTTGCACTGTTGTAATTTGATGGATTTGAGAGATCTGTGTTTTGGATCTTGGGAAGCGGTGAGGACGATGTGACCCATTTGAATTGGTAGTTAGCCATGCTCTAGTAAGCTATTTAGAAGTTTGGTCAGTCAGGCTATTATGAGGTCTGGAATGTTTGCTAATTGTTGAGTGGAGCAATTGTCAAGGATGCCGATATGAGTGGATAGCTTTTTTTTTTAGCTGTGTGGCTGTATCTGATGTTTTTAGAGGCTTGAAGGAGTTCCAAATTTGGTCAGGTGAGGTTTGAGATAATTTCTTGTGGTTTTGTGGTGGTATGAGACCATGGACTGGGAGGTGGGGGGAGGGCAATATACCAGCAGGATTCCTATATTACTGGGCTATACTGTATATTTATTTTATATATTTATTTTTAGTATTTATGTACCACTTATAGCCGAAGTGGTTTACATTCAGGTACTCAAGCATTTTTCCCTATCGGTCCTGGTAAGCTCACACTATCTCAGGGGTGTCAAACTCAAATCACATAAGGGGCCGAAATCTAAAACACAGGCTAAGTCGTGGGCCAGATTTTTTTTATTAAGATACTTACCCCCTCCTTTGCTGATGCACAGCGTGGGCCCCAGCGTCGGTGGCGGCTCCGATGCTCACAGGACTTCTGTGAGCGTTGGATCAATCGTCGCCACTGCCAAAACTCACGCTGCATGCCAGCAAAGGAGGGGGTTAGTTTTAGTAGAAGTATAGGGATACAACCTCTCCAACCCCACGCCGGCTACAAAATAAATAAAAAAGACTTTTCCTCTCTTTTAGGTCCTAGTTCACGCTTGCTGTCTAACACCAGCTCTGGCAGGATGCACATTTCAAATCTGACATATTGTAATCACAAAATGGAAAATAAAATTATTTTTTCTACCTTGTCTGGTCCTTTTTGTTTTAGTCCCAGTTTCTCTTTCTGATTTTGTCTATCTTCTAATTTTTTTTCCAGTGTCTGCTGTCCATTTTTTTCTCCTCTTCTCTCTTGCTCCAGTCCCTGTCTCCAATATATTGATTTTTTCCCTTTCAACTTTTCTCCTTTTTTCTTTTATGCCTCTGTCCACTCAAATCTTACCCTCTTTCTCATCCTTCTCCTTTTTAAATCTTCAGCTACCTATCAATTTCCCATCTTCTCTTATTCTGTAGCTCTCCCATTTCCCATCACACTCCTTTCCCAGTTTCCTATTTAATTCTATCTCTCCTCCTCTCTCCTGTTGGTCCAACACTTTGCTCCCTCTCTTTTCTGTTGTTCTTCCCAACTGCCCCCCATCCCATCTCTCCTCCTGTCTGCCTGCCTGCCTGTCTCCCTCCCTCTCCAAGGTCCCCCATTTCTCCCTTTCTCTTCCCAATGGTTCTCTCTTCAAGTATCTTTTTCCCTCTTTCTCCACACTACCCCAGGTCCAACCTTTCTCCCTTGATCTCGCTCTCCTTACAGCCCAGCTTGCCTTGCCCTCCAGCGCCGGTCCCTCTCTCCTTATAGCCCAGCCCCTCTCTCCTTACAATCCAGCATGCCTTTTCCTCCAGCGCCGGTACCTCTCTCCTTACAGCCCAGCATGCCTTTTCCTCCAGCGCCGGTACCTCTCTCCTTACAGCCCAGCATGCCTTTACCTCCAGCGCCAGTCCGATGTCACCGCCAAGCTGAGGAATCTAAACTAAACTAAACTAAACCTTAGGTTTGTATACCGCGCCATCTCCACAAGCGTAGAGTGATTCAGAAGCGTTGTACATGGCTCCTCCTCCTGCTTTTCGCCTGCCCCGGTCTGTCTCCAATGATGCACAACTTCCTGTTTCCGGCCAGGTGGACCGCAATGGACAGATGGCAGGAGGGGGAGCGACGGACAACACTGCTGAATCGCTGCCGAAGCAGGCAGACTTTCTGGCATAACAGCGACATTGGACCGGCGCAGGAGGGAGTACACACTGGGCTCTGAGAAGAGGAAGTTCAGGAGCAATGCTGCGGGCCACATAAAAAGGGCAGGCGGGCTGGATTCGGCTGGCAGGCCTTGTATTTGACACATGTGCTCTATCTTATTGGATTTATCTTCTAATTTGCATATCATATATTCTAATTCAGGGAAGATTGAAGAGTCTGTTAAGATGATTTGGAAGATGTTTTTGTAGACTAGTGCGAGACCTCCTCCTCGTATGTTCAGTCTGGGTGTGTAGAAAACACTGTATTCTGGTGAGCAGAGATGGGGTATTTTTGGGCAGTTTAGGTCTTTGAGCCAAATTTCTGAGAAGGCAAGACCTAAGTCATTTGTGGATATCAGTTCATTTAATAGCAGTAACTTTTTGGCTACAGATCTGGCATTGATATAAATGAATGGCACTGGGGAAGTAGCTCTTTCTTTTATGTGTTGATGAGTGATGTCGACATAGAGTAGGTTAGGGTGATTTCTAGCTGTAGGAGATCTGGGGTTTCTTTTTGTTTGTGGGCCGGTTGCCAGAGATTGTAGGGATCTGGCTGCAAAGTGTGGTAGAGTTGTTCATAGAGAACCTGCTGGTTTGTGGGGTGAGTCTGCTTGGTTTAGAGTTATGATACAGTATGTAGTGTTCCATGTTGGGAGGGGCTTATTTATTGTTTGGTGGTCTTCTTTTTGGCTTAAAAGACCTAGGGAGACCAGCATTAGTATGTGGTACCACTTCATGGTTGAGGTTTACACTGCGATTTCTGATTGGAGATACAGAGGATTGGGAGGGTATAGATTAGCTGACTGGAGGTTACCTTGGTATGGTGTCGTGGTCTTCACTGGTTGCTGTGAGGAAGGCTCATTGGTTTCAGATGATTGATTATTCGCTGGTCTACGTATGTCTTATTTTGGATGAACAGGCTATGCAGATCTTGTTCTCAGTTTGCTATGATTTTGAGTGTTCAAGTTCAAGTTCAATATATTTGATATACCACAAATAAAAAATCGAGGTTAAAATCTCAGCGGTTTACAATATAAAAGTATATATATATATATATATATATATATAAATTTTAAAAAAGGGGAGGGGGACAGTCAGACAAATTAACAAAATTAAAAACATAAGGAAAGGAAAAGAATGGATTGGTTACAATAGATACAAAAGAGTGGAGAAAGGGAAGGAGTAAAAACATATAAGGTGAGGGTAAAGCTTTACACATGTTTGATTTCTGCTCACGCCTGTTGAGTTATAAGCAGAATATCCAGAGAAAGATAAATTGCCTGTAGAGGGTTTCGATGGCTTTTCATGACCTGCACAAGGAACTGCACAAAGAAGCATGCCTTTGGCTTGCACCCTAGGTGAAGCACTGAGCAGCGACATGCTGCTAGGCATGTTTGCCTTAAATAGCTTCACATAGCTGGAGCATCGGAGGGGGCTGAGTGACTCTTCCATGCTGGCCCGACTTGCTTTGTTCCTCTGGTGCTGCTGGATCATGGAAAGGCAGCTTCTGGTGGCAGTGGCAGTGGCAGTGGCTGCCTTGTGTTTAACGTTGGTTTCTTCAGACACTTGTTGAAAAGGCATCACACGGCTGGAATGTTGGGGGTGGAATGTTGGGGGTGGAATGTTGGGGGTGGAATGTTGGGGGTGGAGCGACTCTCCCATGCCGGCCCGACTTGCTCTGTTCCTCTGACGCAGCACCTTTGGGCGCTTGTTGAAATGATGTCATGCATCAGGGGGGGCGGAGTGGCTCTTTTACACCAGCCCAACTTGCTCCGTTCCTCTGACACTGCTGGATCACGGATGGGTAGCTCCCTGTGGCAGTGAAGCTGCCTTATATCGAGCAGTTGCTGTCAGGGAGGGCATCAGGTAAACACCCTTTGCTTAAGCAGGAGGCACTTCTGCAACCTCACCCCACACCACTGTTCATAGAAAGCAAAGCTAACAGCCAGCCAGAAGTGACTTCCACTGTCCAGTGAAAGATCAAATCTCTACTTGAAACTGTAGAAAGGGAAGATCTAGCCATGTATATGGCTTGCAAAGACCTAATAAATATGGGGCTTACCCAGTTTAATGAAAGCTACAGGAAATGAAAATCTGACTTTAAGGATGCCATAGCAATTATGAAACTCATCCCAAAGCAAGAAATTAATCAGATGATAAGATGGTTGGGAAACCAAGTCCATCAGCTGAATGTGTAAAGGAATTGAAGAATACATATTTGCATGTCCCCTTCAGAGGATTAAAAGAGATATGGGAAAGACTCAAACAGAAGAAGCAGAGAAGTGGTGTGGAGGAGTAGCCTAGTGGTTAGTGCATTGGACTGAGATCCTGAGGAATTACGTTTGATTCCTACTGCAGCTCCTGCTTATGTAATGCACAGTCTTATATCCTGCCAAAGCTTCACATAGCTGAGTTCTAGGTGGGCTACAATAGCCTAAAATCATTACATAGAGCTTACATACATACAACAGTATGACAGAATCAATTTACATCCTTAAAACTGTTCTTTGAGTGGCGATTTAACAAATAGTAATTTCATAGGTGGTAGTATCAGATTGCATTATCTTTGCTGAGCAAGTCAGTTATCTCTCCATTGTCCAGGTACAAAAAAACAAACAAACTTAGATTATGAGCCCACTAGGGACAGAGAAAATTCCTGCATATAATGTGTACAGCACTGCATGCATCTGGTAGTACATAAGAACATAAGAATTGCCGCTGCTGGGTCAGACCAGTGGTCCATCGTGCCCAGCAGTCCGCTCCTGTGGCGGGCCCTTAGGTCAAAGACCATTGCCCTAACAGACTAGCCTTACCTGCGTATGTCTGGTTCAGCAGGAACTTGTCCAATCTTGTCTTGAATCCCTGGAGGGTGTTTTCCCCTATAACAGCCTCCGGAAGAGCGTTCCAGATTTCTACCACTCTCTTGGTGAAGAAGAATTTCCTTACGTTTGTATTTAATCTATCCCTTTTTAACTTTAGAGAGTGCCCTATCGTTCTCGCTACCTTGGAGAGGGTGAACAACCTGTCTTTAACTACTAAGTCTATTCCCTTCATTATCTTGAACGTTTCGATCATGTTCCCTCTCAGTCTCTTCTTTTCAAGGGAGAAGAGGCCCAGTTTCTCTAATCTCTCACTGTATAGCAACTCCTCCAGTCCCTTAACCATTTTGGTTGCTCTTCTCTGGAGCCTTTCGAGTAGTACCGTGTCCTTCTTCATGTACGGCGACCAGTGCTGGATGCATTATTCCAGGTGGTGCTATAGAAATGATTAGTAGTAGTGGAAGCTATTCAGAAAATGCTGAAGAAAAGATTTGAAAAATCTTCCAAAGATCTCAAGTAAAGATAATGATAAGTTAGGAGGTCTCTAAGAACTGGAAGCAATCAAAACTGATCTGAACTTTGCAGGGCTTTGTTACTTCGATACATTTTGGGGCATAAATAATATTGCAATAAGCTGCCCTGATAGGTGCCATCAACTTGTGTTCGAATCCTACTACTTGATGAACATCACCGAGTTTTCGTGACAGAATACAGAAGTAGACTGCTGGGCCTTTCTTCTGCGCAGTATAACAGTACAAAAACAGTAGAACAATTAGGAATAGTGCAAAACACAGCAGTTCGTCTGATATTCGGATTGAGGAAAAACGACCACATCAGCCCTTACTACAAAAAGTTGCACTGGTTGCCAATGGAGGCGCGCATTCTGTTCAAATTTGCCTGTATTTGTTTCAAGCAGGTCTGGGGTCTAGCGCCTTCCTACCTGCTACCACACTTCATATTTCACAACCCCATACGACCAACCAGAAACCGAAAAATATTTACGTACCCAAAAATCCACAGGCTGCAAATACAAATCCTTTCTGGACAGGACTTTCAAGTTCCAAGCAGGCAGACAGCAGTCCTGGCTGGACAACTACATAAACAGAGCCAGTCTGACCTAAGGCACATTCCGAAAATCAATTAAAACCATTCTATTTGACAAATTCATCTCCTAAACAGAAGCCTCTAAATGATATATTCTCCCTCTCTCTACCTCAATGTAATTTTGCTATTTTTTGCTGTTCCTTTACCTATTTCTTATATAACCCTCTCTTCTTACATCCTGTATTTCGCTGATTGTCTAGCTTTCTTCGAATGTGAACCGCCTAGAAGTCTTTCGACTTTGGCGGTATAGAAGAATAAAGTTATTATTATTATAAATTCAATGTTGTCGCTTTTGTCACATCAAATGCGATCCTCCGCCTCCAACACTGCCCTACAATACATAAAATGATCATCATTTGGCATATATTTTAAAGAAGACAATCAAGAATGATTTCCTTCCTCCACGGTCTTCAAAAAAGTTAGTTTGAGACTTAGCAAAGAGGAGAAATAATTCCAGAGTCATATTTGACATAGCTGAAGCAAACAAGGTATGACAACATCAAGAAACCTATAGCTGTACATAAGACAGACAGATGTGTTGCCTGCAGCACCTACATCTTCTGATCGTTCCCCCCTTCTCCAGAGAAAATAGGGGATTCAAATTGACAGTGTCCTATACATAGGAAACCTCACCCTTTCAAGAAATGTTGAGGGTTTAGGGAGAAACCCTTGAAAGAATGCAAAGAACTATTGAATAAATACAGAATTTGCTACAGACATTGCTCTTCATCCAGTCATATTGCTAAAGACTGCAAAGGCACCATCAAGTGTTCAATTGAACAGAGTGTGACAATGACAATATAAGGAAGGAATCAGATTTTTTTTTTCTGTCTTGATTGACTAGATCAGACATGGGCAACTCCGGTCCTCGAGGGCCGGAATCCAATCGGGTTTTCAGGATTTCCCCAATGAATATGCATTGAAAGCGGTGCATGCAAATAGATCTCATGCATATTCATTGGGAAAATCCTGAAAACCCGATTGGATTCCGGCCCTCGAGGACCAGAGTTGCCCATGTCCGATCTAGATCGTGAGCTCATTCGAGCTTCTTTGCAACACTGCACAGCGCTGCGCACATCTGGTAGAATTCTGGAGATAGTAGTAGTGATAACTATGCGGCGGGCTGAGATCCTGGTGAACTGGGTTCAATTCCCACCGCAGCTCCTTATGACCTTGGTAGGGTTACCAGATTTAAAGATTGTAAAATCTGGACCAATGGCCCTGCCCCCAGGCCTGCCTAGCCCCAAGCTGTTCTACCCAAGTCATGCCCCATTCTGCTCCAGCCCCACCCCCAACCTCTTCCCATGTTCAAAGCCACGTCAGGAGAGCATCTGCGCATGCGCAGATGTGATGTGATGATGTCACACGCATGCACATGTGACATTGTCGCATTGCATCCACGCATGCGCAGATACCCTCTTGACGCGGCCCTGAGCTGGAAGCTTTTTAGAACTCGGACAAAGTGCTGAGTTTTGAAAAGCCATCTGGAAGCCCGGACAGTCCTCCAAAAAGAGGACATGTCCGGGTATATCTGGACATCTGGTAACCCTAGACCTTGGGCAAGTCACCTACCCTCCATAGCCCCAGGCTCAAAAGTTAGATGGTGAGCCCACCATTGACAGAGGAAGTGCCTGCAAAGAATGTGTAAAGTGCAGTGTATTTCTAGTAGCACTATAGAAATGATTAGTAGTACGGTAGTAGTGAGTCAGAAAAAGCTATGAGTGGGGATGAAGGGGCTGGGGGAGGCCAGGCCCTGTCCATCTGAGCAAAAAAAAATGAGCCAGCAAAGTAGTGACTGGCAGAGTCATGGGTGGTGGAGAGGCCGGACTCCACCGTCGGAATTGGGAAGCTGCCAGAAAGGGAGTGGTAGGAAGAGCATGGCGGGGAAACCAGATGCTTCCACTTGAACAAGGAAGTGAATGGAACAGCTGAGGCAGTATATTTTCGAGACAGGTTATTAGGACGAGTCCTTACTTTATGCAAATAGCCCTCTATTATGGAAAATGTGCAGATTTTCATTGAAGATGAGAGTTTGTTGACAAACACCCTTTGAGCATTTGTCCATCTGCACATAGGAAGATTAATTTTAATTACATTTTCACAGATGTTAAAAGTTCTACAATTTTAAGCACATGACTAATCATTCTTCAGGATGGAGCCTACACACTCTGGTGTTCTGTAAACCTGAACACCATGATGCTTGATTAAACAAGCTGTTGCCTTGTTAGCCAGTGTTCAGATTCTAATGATTTGTATCTCCTTTCTACAGAGAAACCACAAGTAATAGTACACAAATTCTACTCTGATAATCCTGCAGGTATCAACATGGCAGGTGCAAATATACAGTACACCCCTCTCCCTTCAGCCCTTTTTTCTCTCTCCCACACTTCTGAAACAATTATGTGCACATACCTTTTGTAGTGGAATTAAAGACCAGAACTTATTATGGGATCCTTTTATTAAAGCGCGCCTTAGTAAAAGGACCCCTTTGTAAACTAACACTGGCTGCACATATTATAGCAGGTCTTGCTTATCCATTTCTACCCTACATGAGATCATTTTCATGTGCAATTTTCTTTGTTAGTCCCTTTAATTTCAATCTAACTACCGTTACTCTACCTTATGCTATCCGGTAAGATGTTTTATTGCCTATTGAGATGACATTGTAAATTGTACTGTATATTATGCCATATTATGTACTGTTATTTTAATATTTTTTTCTGCTGAAAATATCTTTTGTGTGTATCCAGATTGTTCTTGCTGTATACTGCCTCGGGTGAAATTTTTCCAAAGGCCAGTAAATAAATGCTAAATAAATAAATGTAAAAATGTTCCACTGGCAAGAATATGATTGTAGTTTACCTTCAAACAGTGCATTATTTAAATCACCCACTAACCTGTTTACTTCTATTGCCTGATTGCTATCTGGTGTGTCATGTCTCTGAGGTCCTACCTCGGCTCAGACAATGTTTAGCTCTTACCTGCCACCTCCCTGGAGCCGACATGCTCTATCCCCCAGCCAATCGCTACCGGAACCTTCTCTCCGATGTGAGAATTGACGTCGGGGGGAAGGCTTGTGAGCCAGCTGCGTGCAACATGTGAGTTGCTGCACGTGCTGTGGCCCGTCCCTGCGCGGAGTTGCTGGTGGGAGTTTCCAGTTCCTCAACTCCACTAAGCCGGTTTCTGTTTGCCGGTGTTTTGTTTTGTGTAACATAAACATATTCCAGTCCTTCGCCATAACCAAGACTGATCAACCCTCATAAGATAGAAGTCCTCTGACATACAGCAAAGGGGTGCAGCTATCTCAGTTACATATACCTTACCTTGATGCGGTTAGAACTGAATTAACAATCCAAGCTTGGGTATACCTACCTGTGATGGGAAAATAGTCTCTGTCTTTTGCCAAATGTCCAACAGAACCCTCCCCTAGGTGTGGACTCATTGGATGCATGGTGCCATCTTAATGTTGGCTATGTGCACCCAGGGCCGCCAAGAGAAAATCCGGGCCCCAGTACAAAGAAGGTGTGTGGGACCTTATCCAAAATTCTGCATACATGTATGTGTGTATATTATTATTTATTTCTAACAATCGTAGATTACATTGATCCATTGCTATTGTCTTTCTGCTAACTGTCAAGCCATTTATAGTCTTGAATCTCTTGATAACGTAGACAAAAAGGCTACAATTACAACATTTACAGGGAACTTTACCTGTGGAATTATTTCTTCCTTCATTGTCCTGTAAAGTCTTCTTTGCAGTCCACGATGAATCAGCATGGCTCGTGTCCCATTTTCTTCTTCCTCCCAGGATTTGGTGGGAAAGCAAAGAGGAGTAATCTGAACAATAAGTTTGAAGCTAGGAATGAACACTTGTTGAAAGTCACTTTCACAAGTTTTGGTTCGTTGAATCTTGAATGCACTGTCACTCAAAAGTATTTTATCATTGTCACGGCCTTCTATTGCTTCATTTGTCTTAGTTTGTAAGGACATCTGCTTCTTGAGACAACGACATGTTTCGGTTTCCGTGATGTTTCTTGGGCTTCATTGGGCCCCCCCTTGAGCTTCATAGGTCCTGAAGTGATGTACCGGCTGCACCCCTCTCTCCTCGGGCCTGTGTGCAACCAAGGGACACTCCGCCTTGTTACTACTATCCATTGAATATAATACAGAGTTGCTGCTGGTGTTGATGGACTTCACACCTAGATGAGCTGTTTGCAAATTTCTTCCCAACATGGTTAAATGTTCACCTGCTAACAACTCTCAGCATGCATCCTTCGATTGAAGGGATAGAAGAATGTATGGGAGAATGTGATATTATTGTCGTTTTGGGTATGAATGACCTTGCTTGGGACAAAGCATTCAGAAAAGATAGGGAAGACTTTTAGACATGTGATTCAATTCATGGCCTTTTCAGGTGGTACTATCTGACTGTGATGGGGGGACAGAGGAAAGGAGAAAAGATATTCTATACTAGAAGCTTCAATTCTAGTGAAAGAGGCTTAATACACTTCTCATCTTTGACTGTTAATATTTCTGTAGCGAAGCATCAGAATCACTGCACTGCCAAATTTCACACAAATCATTAGGCTCCAATTTCTACCCTGCCCTTGCCTGGTTTGAAAAGCATGGGCCATAAATATCATAAATTAAATTAAATCAAATCAGTTTAAGGCTAGTTGAGGTTGCATCCATGTACTACGAACCACAAGGAGCTGATTTAATCAAATTCTATTTTCAGGAATTTTATAAAAATGGCATTTTTTCACTGCTTGTCGTTTCTTTTTTTTTTTTTTTTAAATTACTGCAAGCACATGTGTAAGGAGATCCACCGATCTGCCGTACTAGTAAGCTGTCTCCCATAGTTGAAGGTACTGATAGTCACCATTTTGGGGGTCTGTGGAAAAGGGAAGTGAGTTGAGAATGTGTTTCAGTTGCTTTTTCCTTGCAATGTCCTAGCTCAGGGGTAGGGAACTCCGGTCCTCGAGAACTGTATTCCAGTCGGGTTTTCAGGATCTCCCCAATGAATATGCATTGAAAGCAGTGCATGCAAATAGATCTCATGCATATTCATTGGGGAAAACCCGACTGGAATACGGCTCTCGAGGATCGGCGTTCCCTACCCCTGTTAGAAAAGTAGGGAAAATATTCAACTGGCAGCAGTCGGCATTTTTTGGCCACCACCTGCATAATGCTTAGATATTGAATGCTGGGCATCCAGGCATCAGCATTGAATATCAGGGCATAGATAGCCAGCTGATTCTTAGAGTTAAGTACTATGTTCAGCCCTTAACTGCATAAGATGAACTACATAAAGATAAGATTGCATTTTGGTCCTCTTTTACTAAGCTGCCCCCAGGCCCGCCCAGTTCAACCTTTCCCTGACCCTGTCACGCCCCAGTCTCGCCCCCAATCACACCCCATCCCTGCACCCACTGCCTGCTCTCGTCGGGCAGGACATATGTGCATGCGCAGATGTGACGCCATGATGTCACTCGCGTGTGGCATCATCGTGTCACATCCACGCATGCGCGGACGTCCTCCTGCCCAACCTGATGTGGAAGAAAGATTTTCAAAACCTGGACAAAGTGCCGGGTTTTGAAAAGCCGTCCGGACCCCCGGACATGTCCTCAAAAAGAGGCCATGTCTGGGAAAATCTGGACCTCTGATAACCCTAGGTCCGGGGCACTAAGGGCCAAATATTCCAAATGGTGTCCCAAAGTTAGACGATGGTAAGTGTTCTACCAGCATCTAACGAATCAATCAGATGCACTTTTTTTTCCCCACATAAACATGTTCCAGTCCACCGCCATAACCAAGACTGATCAACCCTCATAAGATAAACTCCTCAAATCAAGGTGCAGCTATCTCAGTTGCATATACCTCACCTTGATGAGGTTAGAACTACATTAACAATCCAAGCTTGCATGCGCCGTTCTTGGGCACCTGTTTCACACCTAGGGATGCCTAAGGCTGGCATTGGCATGGTTTGCACCAGAAGTGGCCTTAGGCATCCATAGGGGTCCCTATATGCCTCCATAGGCGCAAGACCAGCGCCTTAAATGTAGGCTTTTAAAATGCTGGCCTACATTTAAAACGACTGTGTTAAAGTTGCAGATTCTGGACATGGTGCCTGCTGGCAATTGACACACTGCATGTGCCCGTTTTGCAGGCACCGCTTCCAGAATCAGGCCTTAAATGCTCTGATGCTGCTCCAGCGCTCATAAAATTTCTATGGTTAAATCATTTGAAATATCGACCCCAATATCTAATATAGAGGATATATGAATTTGTATGTGAGTTTGGAATATAAAAAAGTTTTTAATGTTTGATGAAAAAGCATATAGTTGGGTTTAGACCTTATAGAGGCTAAGAAACATAAAAAATGATGGCAGAGAAAGGCCACATGGTTCATCGATGTTATCCAATATCATCCAGAGAAAGGTAGAAATAATAAATTGTATTTTATTGTTTCTTATTAAATGATAGCCTAGTGTTTGTTGCTCTCCAGAATGAAAAATTCATGTTAGTATGGGTCTGAATGAATTTTTACAAAGTGCTCTGTGTTAGGGTTACCATTCTTTGTACCATCTCCATTTCTTTTATATCTTTTTGAGATGTGGCAGCCAGAATTGCACAGAATACTCAAGGCATGGCCTCAACATGGAGTGATATAGAGGCATTATGATATTCTTTGATTTATTTTCTATTCTTTTCCTAATAATGCCTGTTGAGAACTTTTTTGTTGTTATACATAGTGGTATAGCATATAGGACCAAAGTACCAGGAGACCCAGTTTAAATCACAGCAAGCTGACAAGCGTTATCATTGAGAGGAAAAGGATCTCAGAAACCTGCTCAGGACCAACAAAACTCAATGGTCTGAGACTTATTGGGTCCAGATTTCAGTCATTGACCCTAAAAAACCTCTCATATAAACTACTATGAAAATACACTTACCCCCTCCCCTCCTTTACAAAGCCGTGTAACTGGCTGCCGCCCTTTAAATCCCATTCTCCCCAACCAGCTCAATGTGTTACAGGTTAAAATACATGATTTACAGTTAACTGGTTACAATCTGCCAAAGCTACAGTACAAGTTTTTCCAAAACAAGTTTTTATCCTAACTCGACACATACCGGTACTTATCTATACAAATTATTGAATTCAAAAAGCATTTCCATATACACTTATTATTGTGTTCAATATTAGCATAGCCTACAGCCTAGCTGCTCTGGATAGGCCCACTCTTTCTATCAGAAGCTAAACAGGGTTAGACCTGGCTAGTACCTGGATAGAGGACTACTGGGGAAAACCAGGTGCCATAGGTTGCAGGGCCCTATATTGGGCAACAGAAACATAGTAGAGTAACATTCCTGTATTCTGCCTGGAAACATCACAGGGACGATTCCTCACTATGATGCAGCCATGGGCTAGTGGTTGATTCAAAGGCATACATGCACAATATTAGCATATAATCCAAAGAACATCAGACACTTATGTGCTTCAATATTCACAGCTCTGTCCGAACAGGACCCATTTCTCTGAACAAACCAGCTTCATCAGGCATCAAAATTACAGGCTGTTTCTGTGGAATAAAGTGGAAATGAAGATTAATATCCACTTACTGAAACATTATGTTAAAAGCCCATCCTGTGAATCAATGACCAAAGTTATAATTAGAAATAAATCAAATATCTGCACAATAACATGCTTATATCCTACTCAAGAAGCAACACTACTACTCCCTTTTATGTACCAATCTTTTTTTTTTTTTGGTAATCATTTTTATTAGAAAGGGTACAACCGAAGAACAGGAACAACAAGAATAATGTACCAATCTAACACTAAAATATTTGATTTTGTCATGTATCCAAATTCTTTAGAATTAATAACCCATTATTTGCTCCATATGTATCATATAAGATAATTCCCTAAATATATACACTTTTCAATGGTGTATGATATAGAATGCACATCTTTGTGACGCTTTTGTTGGAATAGCATATAGAACCCCTGATACAGTCACTAGTGCTGAAACACGGTCCATGTCAGGTCTCATTTTCCACTTATTATTATTATTATTTATTTTATAAATCTTTATTCATTTTAAAGCCAAAAATAAGAGCAACACATTATACAGACATTTTATATTGTAACAGCACTTAAATTCAAGCAAAATTATATTCTATGACAAATACAGATATTCCCCCCCCCCCTTTCTACATATCCAACAATTGCACTCAAATTAAAAGTATCTTCCCACCCATCCTGGACGTGTATGATCAAAGAGCAAAATCAACATTCACTCCTTAAAGAATTTTGTCAATGGCTCCCAAATATCCATAAACTTTCTATAATGTCCCTGCTGTATAGCAATCATACGTTCCATTTTAAACGTGTAGCATAGAGACTCCCACCAGAAAGTATAATTTAACCGATCCCAATTTTTCCAGTTTCTCATAATAAGTTGTATGGCAACCCCTGTCATAATAAAGAAAAGTTTATTATTCTGGGAAGATATTTGGCTTTTAGCCCTCATTAACGTGCCAAATAGCATGGTATCGTATCACAATGCCACTGGATTTTCCAACAGTTTATTCACTTGACCCCAAATGGATCTCCAAAATGGATGGATCACATATTTTATAATTTGTGTATTTGTCAGCAACATCAAACACTGTGGAGTCAGCAGTACTAAAGACTGTGGACTCTTCAGAAATTGTGGAAAGTGTTTACCTTTTAAAATAAAGCATGTGGTGTTCTGAAGATTGGTATTCTTGGATTTATTTCCTTCGGTGGGCCTCACTTTTGCTGCTTGTTGTTCGACACGCATGAGGACATCCTCCACTTTTTCATCTCTAAAAGTATAACATGTCACCTATGTATGAAGACCAAGTAGATGCCTGCTTTCAGCCTATAGTTTAGAAACAAATGGATGCCTATGGGGCTCATTTTCAAAAAAGATAGATGTCCAAAAGACAACATAAACTGGCACTTGGACATCTTACTAGTCAAAACAACCAAGCGGGTATTTTTGAAACTGACTTTCCAGACATCTTTCTGGTTGTTTTATCTCCAGTGCGTCTAAATCTTAAGGGGGCATGTTAGAGGTGTGTTTTGGGCGGACTTAGAACTTGGTCATTCTGCAGGGATAATCAAACTTTTAACAAAATATCCAGGGCATCATTTAGACATTTGGAGCTATACCTGTTTTAAAAACAAGGCTCAAAAAGGTATCCAAACTGGCCAGATGACTACTGGAGAAATTAAGGCATGACTCCTCCTTCCTTTCCCCCTCAGTGGTCACTGCCCCCCATCACCACCCAAAGATGTGAAAAAAAACAGTACATTCCAGTCTGTTTTACAGCTTCAGATGGTCACATAGACAGCAAAGCAGAGGGGCACTCTAGGGGGTACTGCAGTGAATGTCATATTTAAAAGTCCCAGTGAACCGCTTTGTGAGCCCTCCAACCCCCCCTCAGAAAAAAGAACCTATTGTACTTACATAAAAATGACACCTGCAGTCATACGGGCTATTGTTGTAGTGTACAGGTACGTATAGTAAGTTTTGGGTGGGTTTTAGAGGGCTCACCATACAATATAAGGGGTTATGGTGAGATGTGTTCCTGGAACTTTTAAATGTGACATTCACTGCAGTATTCCTTAGAGTGCCCCTTTGCTCTACCCAGATGTCTGTGTGGCCAGTTTGCTAAGAATGCTGGCTGCTTCGACATCTCAATAGCTTGTTTTTATGCGTTTTTCATTAGGACAAATGGCTAAAAAACGTACTAAGGGTCAAAATGTCTAGATAGGTCATTAAAAAAAAAAAAAAGAAACGCCTTGTGTTTTGGAAATGGACATTTTCTCTATTGAATTTCTGGACATCTTTCTCAAAATGTCCAAACTCAGACTTAGACATCCTATCCAAAATGCTCCTCCACATGTCTTTATAAATATTAAGGGTAAAGCAGCAGATTGAAGGCACAGACTTTATACCTTTCAGGAGCAGGTGTAAATGCTGGCATGCTATGTAAATAAGAACACACGAGTTTTATAAATACATGTACCGTATATACTTGAATATAAGTCGATTCGAATATGTCGAGACCCCCATGTTTCCCTTCCAAAAGGAAAAATAATGGTTGGCTCGAATATAAACTCCAAGATATATTTACCCGAAGTGGTTCAAAACACACTATACAAAACTGATATATACCACTTCCAGAGAAGATTGTATCCAAAATATATATTCTTACACTTCTAACTACTCAGGAAAAGGCCTCAGAATAGGAGCCTACGCACAGTCCTATCACAGACTGGAACTTTCAGCGTAGCAGCTCCTTGCTCCAATCATTGGCCAAAAAACTTGAGAATTAATTTAGTTCACTTTAATTATTTAATTATTTTTTAATAAATATGTATACTTTTTTAGGCTTTTTTTAAACTTTTCTTCAAATTATTCTTAACCACATGGATACACCTCTCTGATGGTTTGAGAAAGAATTTGACAACTAAATACTGAATACTTATCTCAGCGTTGTCATTACTAATTCATATGTTGCCTGTTCACTGCCAATATGTTTGCCGACGTGGCCAGCATTTCGTGGACATAACATTCGGTCCACTGCTTCAGGGCCAGAGGCAGAGACATTAAGGCATCTGAAATATATAATCAAATAATAACATGAAAATGCTACCGTTCAAAAATGATCTTATAGTCAAAAATAATCAGACTTACTGCTCCGTTAATCGCTGCCAAAAGCTCACAAACAGAGGAAATATGGCACCAGCAGTACTTTTTATACTAGTGCCTCAGCGTGCTGACTAGGCAACGTACCAGGACGTTCTGACGTCATCCTACCCGACATTAACCCTTAACGGGAAGAATTAAAGCCCGGGAGAGAGGAAACTTACTATTAATGTTCTAGTAAATTTACATTAATAAAAGTGTTGCCATTCAAAATTTTTATGCAAACCGCCCGGGTCAAGGGATCCCAGGCGATCGATCCAGCGTTGTTCGTGCTGGGCCAAGTAACGTTTAAAGTCCCCTCCTCTTTTGTTCTGATGTACAACTTCAATGATAATCGCCTTAAAAGAGAAAAATTCATGATCTTTTTCTATACAGTGTTTAGCTAGTGCAGCACCTATTACTTTATTTTTAATGTTACTTTTATGTTCTGTTAATCGAGTGGTGAATTTTCTCGAAGTTTGTCCTACATAAAGTAACCTGCATGGGCATTGCAGAACATATATAATTCCTTGTGATTTACAGTTAGAGGAATGTTTTAAAGAATACTTTTTATTGTCCCTAGGGTTACAAAAAGTGTCAGACGTAATCATTATTTTACACATCTGACATGACCCACAGCTAGACTGACCAGAATGTGTCACTCCAACATCCCCATCAGTATCTGGAAAGGTAGGGGGACACAAAATTTCTCTAAGATTACGGTTTCTTCTATAGGCTATCCGCAAATGGAAATCCTGAAACACCCCAGCAATCTTTAAAAATTTCCTAGTGTTTCCTCAGGGACCGAACAGTTTTGTAACAATCCCCTGAGTATGTAAGGACACAAGTCATAACCTGATCATCCACTTTCTGAGTTTTATCATTTCTGGGGGTTAACAGAACCTCCCTGTGGTTATAATATGCCCTTTTATAAGCTGCTGAAACTACTTTAGATGGATATCCTCGTTGAAGAAATTTTTCTTTCAAGGTAGTCGCCTGTTTTTTAAATTCAGTAGTAGAGGAGCATATTCTTCTTATTCTCAAAAATTGAGAATAGGGTAAACTTTTCTTAAGGGTAAACGGATGAGCACTAGAGAAGAGAAGAGAAGAGAGGAGTTACAGTCCGTGAGTTTGAAATAGACTTCCGTTGTAAATGTTCCATCTTTAATTCCAATTTGAACATCAAGGAAGGATATCTGCATATCACTGTAGGTATGTGTAAACTTAACCTTTGGATGACATGTGCTTATGTATGACAAAAATTGAAGCAATTCATTCTCTCCTCCATTCCAGACTAGAAAAATGTCATCAATATATCTAACCCATATTTTAATCATCTTAAAATATTCAGAAGGATATATCCAGTCTCGTTCAAATTTATCCATAAAGAGATTGGCCACCGAGGGGGCCATAGTAATACCCATGGCAACACCTGATTTCTGTTGAAAGAGAGTATTTTCAAACATAAAAAAGCTATCGTTCAGGACTATTTTAGCTAGTTCCACAATAAATTCTGTGGGCACTTTAGGGTTCTTTCTCTTTTTCAGGGTAATGCTGATGATATCTAATGCCTCATCCTGGGGTATGATAGTAGAGGGAACATACATCAATTGTTACCAGTAAAGAATGGGAATCAGGGATTATACCATCAAGTTTTCTGAGAAATTCTGTAGTGTCTTGAATGTATGCCATAGTCTGTTTCTTTGGAGAAACTTTGGAGAAACTTATCAATGTATATTGAAGACGCCTCCAACAAAGGTTATTTTATGTAGGACAAACTTCGAGAAAATTCACCACTTGATTAACAGAACATAAAAGTAACATTAAAAATAAAGTAATAGGTGCTGCACTAGCTAAACACTGTATAGAAAAAGATCATGAATTTTTCTCTTTTAAGGCGATTATCATTGAAGTTGTACATCAGAACAAAAGAGGAGGGGACTTTAAACGTTACTTGGCCCAGCACGAACAACGCTGGATCGATCGCCTGGGATCCCTTGACCCGGGCGGTTTGCATAAAAATTTTGAATGGCAACACTTTTATTAATGTAAATTTACTAGAACATTAATAGTAAGTTTCCTCTCTCCCGGGCTTTAATTCTTCCCGTTAAGGGTTAATGTCGGGTAGGATGACATCAGAACGTCCCGGTACGTTGCCTAGTCAGCACGCTGAGGCACTAGTATAAAAAGTACTGCCGGTGCCATATTTCCTCTGTTTGTGAGCTTTTGGCAGCGATTAACGGAGCAGTAAGTCTGATTATTTTTGACTATAAGATCATTTTTGAACGGTAGCAATTTCATGTTATTATTTGATTATATATTTCAGATGCCTTAATGCTCTGCCTCTGGCCCTGAAGCAGTGGACCAAATGTTATGTCCACGAAACGCTGGCCACGTCGACAAACATATTGGCAGTGAACAGACAACATATGAATTAGTAATGACAACGCTGAGATAAGTATTCAGTATTTAGTTGTCAAATTCTTTCTCAAACCATCAGAGAGGTGTATCCATGTGGTTAAGAATAATTTGAAGAAAAGTTTAAAAAAAGCCTAAAAAAGTATACATATTTATTAAAAAATAATTAAATAATTAAAGTGAACTAAATTAATTCTCAAGTTTTTTGGCAAATGATTGGAGCAAGAAGCTGCTACGCTGAAAGTTCCAGTCTGTGATAGGACTGTGCGTAGGCTCCTATTCTGAGGCCTTTTCCTGAGTAGTTAGAAGTGTAAGAATATGTATTTTGGATACAATCTTCTCTGGTAGTGGTATGTATCAGTTTTGTATAATGGCTCGAATATAAGTCAGGCGGTTTAATGTTCAAGTGTCTCTTCCCTCCCCTGTCAGGTTCTAAACCCAGCCCCCTTCCCTCCCTCCTCTGTCAGGCTCTGCGCCCAGCCCCCTCGCTGCCAGTCACTGCACACAGCCCCCTCTCCTCCCTCCCAGGCTCTGCACCCTGTCCCCCTCCCTGCCTTGCCTGTCATACCTCTGCCGCTGGAATCCCTGGTGGTCTAGAGGTGTAGAGGGCAAGAGCAAGCTTTCCACGCTTCTGCCCGCTGTTTATCCGCTCGGTCGCTGCTGCAAGTTCTGGCTTTAGCTGCTGAGCATTACCAAACAAGAGCGCGCTTTGGCACTGCTGCTCGGCCCTGAGAGGCTTCCTGAATGAGAATTCACGGGAGCCATTCATGAAGCTGCTCAGTGCCGAGCAGCAGCGCCAAAGCGCGCTTCTGTTCAGTACTGGTCAGCGGTGACCGAATGGATTAGAAGCAGGGCAGGAACATGAAAAGCCCGCTCCTGCCAATACACCTCTAGACCACCAGGGATTCCAGCAGCAGAGGTACGATGGACAAGGCAGGGAGGGGGGACAGGGTGCAGAGCCTGGTAGCCCAGCGAAGGCCTGCAGAAGTCTGGAAGGGAAACAGGTGGGCGCTGGCCTGAATATAAACTGGGACCCCCATTTTTGTGTAGGTCACTGTGAAGACATGGGTGGTACATGGTTGGGTTCTCATAGGATCATTCCTGACTGAGACTGAGACAATTTAGGGTATGCAGAATTACACCTGCTCAGTCAGAGGGGTGGGGATCAGGCAAGAAGGTAGTTAAATACTCTGATCCTGAGAGGCCAGAAGCCCTGAGCCAAGAGGTCTCCGAGGGAGGGGCAACTGAAACTACAGTACCTCAGGGAGTGCCAGGGAAGAGAAGCAGACAGAACCAAGTGTTTCCCTGGGGTGGAAAACTGTAAGTTGTCCAGTCAGCCTCCAGGAGTTGATTATACACAGATAGAAGTATGGTAAATGATGTATTCAGCTCATTTTTTTAATGCCATTTGTATAGAATTCTTGATGTGATGTGCTGGGCTTAACTAATTTCTGCTTAATGTTCAGTGGCTTACTGTGGAAGCTCTGTGTATATCACAACCTTGCAACATGTTTTCAAATATTCAGCTGCAGTTAGATGATATCAAAATCATTTGAAGAAATCTGGCAGTGTGCCATAGCTAACAGCAGCTTTTTGGACACAATAGAGAGCAAAATCAAATGAATATATTTATATTTATGGGAATCACAGCTGAGTCTCTGAGCCATGGCAAATGAACTGGTGATCAAACACACTTAGATTCTGTAAAAGCATTTTTCCTCGTAGCAATAAAACTTAGCATTTTATGCTAAGAAACCTATAGCCAATTGGGAAGGATTGCGAAATCTACAGACCCAGAGGCAATGACTGGAAGACAAATTTTAATAAATGAGACTATTGAGACAGACATGGGAGAAACCACCACTTGCCCTGGATCAGCAGCATGGAATGTTGCTTCTATAGGTTTTTTTTCCCCAGGTACTTCTGTCTGGATTTGCCATCGTGAAGACGGGATAAAGGGCTAGATGGACCATTAGTCTCACCCAGTATGGCTAATCTTATATAAATGTGGACAAATTTGAAATTGCAAACTAAATGCTATAGGTTGGGGGGTTTCCAACTGCAAAGGCTGCCTTTACTAGCAGGTTCCGAAAATCCTACAGAGAGGTCATGAACTAAAGCAACACTGTGACCCCATCAGCAAAGTACTGACCCAGACTGTGATTTGGTCAGCTCTGCTCCAGGGTCACGCTGACTCAGAGGGACAGTGGAATGAAATTCCTATTGATGGTAAGAATCAGCCAGTGGCGAGTCTAGGAAACCAAATATTAATAATCAACTGAACAACAACAACAAAAAAAGATTTAAAAAGCAAGAGGTGCAGAGATAGCGTGGGGAAATCCACTACTTATTCCTAGGATTAATAGCATAAAATCTGTTTTACTACTTGGGATCTAGCTAGGTACTTGGGACCCATGTTGGCGACTATTGGAAACAGGATACTGGGCTTGATGGACCTTCGGTCTCTCTCAGTATGATAATTCTTATGTTCTTATGGCTACATTAGAGCATGTCCATTAATACATAAAAATAGAAAAACTCCATATTTTTACTGCTGCAGTAAAAATGGCACACTAAGATCACGTTTTACCACAGCTTAGTAAAAGGGCCCCTTTATGTCATGAAAACCAAAACCAAAATGTATTTATTTTATACTGCTTCAGGTTGAAAATGACATGCAATAACATGCTAAAATGAAATCCTGTTGATATTTCCTATGCAATTTCTAGTGAATGGATATTCTTATTCATCACGGAAGCCTGACTGTGCACCTCTATATTACACTTTTGTTTTTGCATACGGTTTATCTGTGTTGCTGCGTGTGTGACCAAGGCCAGGTGTTCTGGTAGGAATGAATGTCGTGAAGCATTATTGGTGTCATGGCCTCTAGTAGGAAGATATTTGTTGGCTTTCCATCAGCCCTTTTGGCCCAAGATGGCCCTTATAAATTAGCGAAAATCACTGTCTTATTCAATATGGGGCTTATAATCGAAAGAGAAAAACGTCCAAAAACCAGCCTAAGTTGGCACTTAGTCGATCATCAGTCAAAAACGTCCAAGTGCCGATAATAAAACTGGGCTTTGGACGTATTTATAAATGACCTAGGCCTTCATAGTGCTGCTGAACGACCATAGATAAATGGGGCATGTCAGGAGGAATGTCGAGGGCGGGATTTGGGCGGGACGTGGGCAGGCTTAGACTTAGTTGTACTGCATGTATAACCGAAAGTTATACAGCACAGGATCGAAAGAACTTGGACGTTGTGACTTAGACCATTTAAAACATGATCTAAGTTACAATAACCCACCTAAAGTGACCAGATAAGCACTGCAAATACATAATACAGACCTCCACACACTACCACAGTGATCACTGCCCCCCCCCATAAAAATATTAATCACAACTTGAAAATTGTGCCTCCAGAACATCATCACCTGGCAGCCTGGAATAGGAAAGCCTAGTCGTGCTGCACAGAGGTGTCTTAAACTGTCTTGGGGGTGGGTTAGGGACCCATAGAGAGGAGGACCAATGCCCATAAGCCCCTGTAATCACTGCATTGATATTGAAACATGTGCACTCCCCTATACACCCCCAAAACCCTTTTTTACTGGCATATAAGTGGCTCCTGCAGCCATAAGAGCAATTGGGGTGGTAGATAAGTGGGTCTAGGGGATTCTGGAGGTGGTCTGGGGGGCTCACTATGACCTACAAGGGAGCTGTAGTGAGGAGAAGCCATGGTACCCTTTTTGTGAAGTTCACAGCAGTGCCTTGTAAGGTACCCCACTATTTAAGTGGCATGTCTGGGTGTGCAGTCCATCACTTTGCAGACCCCTCCCATGTCCAACAGGGCTTGTTCTAGGCGTTTTGGACTTGGACGGAAATGGGGTATAAAGATGGACGATGGAAGATCAGATTGGCAGGACGTATAATTAGACGATTTTCGAAAGTAAAAAAAAGTTGGACGTATCTTTTTAACTTTGGACGATTTGCGAGATGGACGTAAATGGACTTAGAAGTCCCTTTCAATTATGCCCCTTTTTGTGTTCATTCCACGCTTCTTTGAACTCGGTCACAATTTTACTCTTTTTTACTAGCATATAAGTGGCTCCTGCAGCCATAAGGGCTATTGGGGTGGTAGATAAGTGGGTCTAGGCCAATTCTGGAGATGGTTTGGGGGGCTCACCACGACCTATAAGGGAGCTGTAGTGAGATGAAGACATGGCACCCTTTTTGTGAAGTTCACAGCAGTAAGGTACCCCACTATTTAGGTGCCATGTCTGGGTGTTCAGTCCATCACTTTGCTTGTTGTAGGCGTTTTTGACTTGGACGAAAAGTTGGACGAAAGTGTGGTATAAAGATGGGCGATTTAGTGACTTGGACGATCAGATCGGCAGGACGTATACTTGGACGATTTTCTAAATGAAAAAATATTTGGACGTATTTTTCGAAATGTGTCCTAAGCTGTTTTTTTTACTTTGGACGACTTGCGACTTGGACGAAAACGGACTTAGATGTTCCTTTCGATTATGCCCCTCCACGCCTCTCCATGTTATAATAGGTAGCATGCAACATTTATATATCAGTTATAATACTCATGATGTCAGCTCAATAGGACTTCTTAGATTTACAGTGGTGCCTCGCATAAAGAACGCCTCGCACAGCGAACGCTGCACACAACGAACTTCATGTCATGATTCATACAACGAACTTCGTTTCACACAACGAAGTTGCCCGAGCTTCCACGATCGCTGCCGATGTATTGCATCCTTCCGCGCAGGCGCTGCAGGCAGTCGTTAGTCACTGCGCTTAACGCGTTTCACATAACGAACTTTTCGCATAACAAACTTGCTCCTGGAACGAATTAAGTTCGTTGTGTGAGGCACCACTGTATTTTCATAAAGTTTCAGTTTCAAAGGTCAAATGACTTCTGCTTTTTCCTTGTATATCCTGGTATAGCTTTGTTCTGTCTGGCTCTTAGCAAAAATAAGTACTGTTTCTCCACAGATTATAATGATAACTAAAACTAATGGAACTAAATTTATTCATTCTAATTTTTTCCATTTTACACTAGCTATTAGAATATTGTTTAGTATTTGTAGATGCTTAAAATTAGGTGGGCAAGGGTATAGCATGCATTTTCAATATAAAATAAATTAGGGCTGCAAGTTAATCACAGTTAGCTGTGATTAATGCATTAATCAATACTCGTGATTAATAATAATAAAAAAAACCCCAATCATAATTAAGAAAATGAATCATGTTATAGCATCTCCTGCCTCCTCCAAACATCTCTTCTGCTCTCTTCCAGTCCCAACCCCTGTCCTTGGCATGATCCAGCATCTTTCCCCCCAGCTGTAATTCCAATGTCACTAGCCCCTTGTACCAGTCTACCTTAAATATGGTCTTCTGTTGCTCCACAGCAGCGGCAGTATTGCACATCTGCTACCTGCAGTCTAGTCTGAAGCATTCTCTCTGACCAAGTTCCTGCTGAACCGGAACAAATGCAGGTAAGGCCGATCTCGGTTAGGGCACAGGTCTTTGACCTGGGGGCCGCCGCGTGAGCGGACTGCTGGGCGCGATGGACCACTGGTCTGACCCAGCAGCGGCAATTCCTATGTTCTTATGTTCTACCCTTGCAGAAAGAGGAAGTGATATTAGAGGAATCAGGACGGACAAGAGGGAAAGCTTCAGAGCAGGGTGCAGGCAACATATACAGTATGCAACACTGCTGGAGACCAACAGAAGACCACCTTTAAGGTAGACCAGTGGGGGAGGGAGGGCAGATGTCAAACTGTGGGTAGAGAGAGGGGAATGAGATGTAGACTCTTGAGCAGAACTACAGGGGTCAAGACAGTGATCTGGGATAGGAAGGGGAGAGAGATTATCAGTCCTTTATGAAAGGGAAGGGGGATAGAATTTGATATTCCACCTTTCAGTGGCTACAGTCATAGCAATTTACAGATTAGATACAGGTGCTTATTTTGTACTTGGTGCAATGGAGGGTTATGTGACTTGCCCAGATTTACAAGGAAGTGCAGTGGGAAATAGGGAAATAAATAAAGATATCTTTACTTGTGCAATTAATCACAATTAAAGTTTTTTTTAACTGTGTAATTAATCACGATTAAAATTTTTAATTGAAATGCTGCTCTAATATAACTAAATCAAAGTCGGAGTGTGACTAGTAACCGCAATAAAGCAATGGCAGCTATAGAAGTGAAAATCAGCAGGGAGCATTTTAGCAATCACCAGCTCACTAATCCTTGCAGCATTTCCACCCCTTTGTGCTGTTTACCTTGCTAAGAAGATCATGTTGGAAAAGGAGGCAGGATCTTTGTGACCTCATATCTCACAAAGGCCCCATTGCACGCATTGTTCTATAAAAGAGTAATTTGATTTCTGGATTTTATCAGGTTCTCAAAGGCATCAATGGGGTTTAACCTATATGGTTAAGTGCTGAATACTCACTGAACCTCATAGGTGATAGCCAGATGCACATAACTAAATATGGCCCAGCACTGAATATCTAGGCATAAAGTCAGCGGCAGCAAGAAAGTGCTAACTGCCACTGGTTGAACATTTACCCCATAATTTGATGTTTCTCTTTTATTACAAATTGATGTTTTCATCTGCTTATTCCTATTGAATATAATTTTTTTGTGTGTTTTGCTCTAGTGATAGCAACTATTAGTGAGGATCTCTCCATCTATCTGTTTGTGCATCCATCCAAATGTATACATAGGTTTGTTTGCAAATTGCTTTGGATTGGGCCTAGACTAGAAATTCTTCCTGTTAATGTCATATTGAAGTCAGGTATCTCATTACAACTTGTTTTCACCTCTAGAGTCTTGGGTATTGTTCTGGATTCTTCCCTTACTTTTAATGACCAGATAAACTCTTTGGGAAAGAAATGTTTTTTCAGTTTGCGTATGCTGAGAAAACTTAGGCCACTATTTTATCAGGAACACTACTCATTATTGGTACAGTCCACCATGCTTACTCAGCTGGATTATTGTAACTCTGTTTATTTGGGTATTAAACAGGGTAGTTTAGATCGACTCCAGTTGATACAGAATACAGCGATGAAACTTATTTTTGGAAAGAGAAAGTATGATCATGTATCCCCATTGATGAGAAAGCTTCATTGGCTTCCAGTTTGTCATAGGATACAGTTCAAGTGTGCATGTGTTGTTTTTAAATTCCACTATGGAATATTCGATCCTTCAATCCCTCTTTGTTGGAATGCTATTAGATCCTGCCACTCAAAGATTACAACAATCTCTAAATTATCATTTCCATTCTCTAAAGGACTTAAATGTGCCGGGAAGCTCAGTAAATCTATGGCATTTAAATTGGTGGAAATTTGAATAGACTCCCAGATTCTTTAAGAATGTTAGGTCAGCTATATCAATTTCAAAAAAATTTAAAAACTTGGCTGTTTACACAGTAGTTATCCAAGATTATTAGCTGACGAACAGTAACTAAGGGCTAGATTCACAAAGCAAACTGATCCTGTACCAATCGGTTTGTGACCCCTTTGCAATCAGATTTCCCTCCGGCCCGATTCACTAACCTCTCCTGTGATCCGCTTCCAATCCGTGCGTGCAAATGAGGGGAAACGCATGCAAAGTCGACAGGGATGCGATTCGCCAACAAAATTTTTAAAACTGATTGGGCTGGCCGATCAACCCATGAAGCGACTGCTGGGGACCAGTCACAAACGGCTTTCTGACTCTCCAGCTCCATTGAAGCCCTGCTCTCTGCTGCCCCGAATCTCTCCTGCCTGCCGCCCCGATGCTCTTCCCCGGATCTCTCCTGCCTGCTCTGCCCCGAATCGCTGCCCTGCTCTCTCCCGAATTGCCGCCCTGATCATCCCCGGATCTCTCCTGCCCTTCTCCGCACTGCAAGCCTGTGGTTTTAACCTGCGGGTTTAAAGCGGGTTAAAACCACAGGCTCGCTGGGCTAAAAAGTAAAAAAAAAAATAATCCCCGTTCCGGCACCTTATCACTTTAGTAGGATTGTTCTTTTCCTCAGAAACTTTTACAGTTACTTTAAAACAGGCCCACATCAATCCTCTTCTTATAGATAATTTAGAACTCTCTACCCTACTTTCTTACTTTGTGAACTGCTTTGAACTGAAAGGTACAGCAGTATATAGTGTATTTTTATGTTGTGTTTATGTTATCAAATTTACCTCTGGTGTCAAAACTGAGAGCTGTGCATGACGGAAGAGCGGGACTTGGGTATGATTGTATGTGATGGCCTTAAGGTGACCAAACAGGTTTAACCAAACAGGTTAAAAAGGTGATGGCGAAAGCTAGAAGGATGCTAGGTTGCATAGGGAGAGGTATGGCCAGTAGGAAAAAGGAGGTATTGATGCCTCTGTATAAAACTCTGGTGAGACCTCATTTAGAATATTCTGGAGGCTGCAACTTCAAAAAAGGATGGAGTCGGTCCAGAGGAAGGCTACTAAAATGGTGTATGATCTTCGTGATAAGGCGTATGGGGACAGACTTAAAGATCTCAATATGTATACTTTGGAGGAAAGGAGGGAGAGGGGAGATATGATAGAGTTATTTAAATACCTACATAATATAAATGTGCATGAGTCAAGTCTCTTTCATTTGAAAGGAAACTCTGCAATGAGAGGGCATAGGATGAAGTTAAGAGGTGATAGGCTCCGGAGTAATCTGAGGAAATACTTTTTTACGGAAAGGGTAGTAGGTGCGTGGAACAATCTCTCAGAGGAGGTGGTGGAAACGGATATTGTGTCTGAATTCAAGAGGGCCTGGGTTAGGCATGTGGGATCTCTCAGAGAGAGAGAGAAAAAGATAATGGTTACTGTGGATGGGCAGACTAGATGGGCCATGTGGCCTTTATCTGCCATCATGTTTCTATGTTTCTAGGATAGCCTTGGATTTGTAGATGGACTGGACTTTGCTTAGTATGGGTTTCTGGCCTATTATAGTATAGAGATTGCCCTTGTCTCTTTAAATGGTGATAAGCAGATCTTAATGGATCACAGAGAATGTGCTTTACTGATTCTTCCCAATCTATTAGTGGTTTTAAAAGTAGTAACCCATGATATACTACT
The DNA here is from genome assembly GCF_902459505.1 of Geotrypetes seraphini. Taxonomy (NCBI): domain Eukaryota; kingdom Metazoa; phylum Chordata; class Amphibia; order Gymnophiona; family Dermophiidae; genus Geotrypetes; species Geotrypetes seraphini. The sequence continues at coordinate 326,229,825 of NC_047085.1, read as the reverse complement.
AGCCATTTGGCTCATAGTGGCTTTTCATTTCTCTCTTGACATAGTCTGCTTGAATGTTGCTGTAATTTGCTTCATATTGCTATCAACAAAGAAAAAAAATAAGGGAATACACCTTTTAAATCGGAATAAAATAAAATTTAAGAATGCTTTTGTAGAAAGCTGTAACATGCAGATAATATATGAGATGAGAACAATTTGATGTTTATCTATGTTTTGTTTGATTTCATGTGATGCAGCCTTTTGCAAAAATATGAAGGCGAAACAAAAATTAAAGGCAATTGTTAAGTTACGTGATAACCAGAACAGAGTTAGTGAAATGCAACATATGTACTCGTACATTGCTTGTTGGATAGTTTATCCACACACTGTGCACGCTTGGTCTTTAGTCGTGTGGCAGCCAAGTGGTCAGAAACATGGGCGCTCCATTGCAAGATTGCTTCATTGAAGAACAATATGCAGTAGTACGCTTTCTTTGGGCAGTGGGAAGTGAAACCTGTGGAAATCCACTTTTGGATATGGACTCAGTATGGACATAGCACCATGAATCAACAAAAGGGTGGGTGGGTAAAAAGGTTTAAAGCTGGAAGAACAGGTGTAACTGATCAAAGTCGTTCTGGTTGTCCATCAACATCAGGCACACAAGAGCTTATTGTCAGGATGGATGCCTTGATTAGAGAAGACCGACAGATAATGGTGTCTCAATTGGCTGCAAATTTGGATATCAGCTATGGATCTGCACTTGACATAATGCATGATGACTTGGGATTTATTTGTTTATTCAATTTTTTTAGCCCGTCCTCCCAAAGGAGTCTAGAATGGGTTACAAAGTACATCCATAATAATCGAGACAGGACAGAAATGACATAATTTACATAAATTACAATATAGACATGACAATAATTTACAATATAGACATGACAATAAAACATATGCACTAAGTAGCATCTGGTGAGATTAGGTGGTGTAGGTGCGTTGACTGAGTGGCATTTCTGGATTTGTAAAGTCTCCGCACGATGGGTTCCCAAACAGCATACTGATTTGCACAAGCAACAGCATGTGGAGGTTGTGACCCAAGTATTCTGGACAGAATTATCACCGGTGATGAGTCATGGGTGCATAACTATGACCCGGAGAGCAAAAGACAAAGCATGATGAAGTAAGGGAAGCGGTGCTCACCTGGCTTCGGGAGCAACCCAAAAACTTCTTCTCTGCAGGAATGCAGAAGCTAATTGAATGATACAACAAATGTGTTGTCTTGCATGGGGACTATGTGGAAAAGTGATATGTTCAATTGCTCAGAGTTACTTCTATTAAAGCCATTCAATGTATTTTCTCTTTACTTTTCGATTTACCCTCGTACAATTAAGAAGTTAATATTAGCCTGAAAGAGGTGCTTGGTCCTGCTTAGAATGCATTTCATCCACAAATCTGAATTAATATTTATTTAGAATGCATGGATCTTATAACCCTTTATTTGTTTGTTCATGTCTTTAAGGATACCACAAAGATTGTGGATAACATTTTAAAAAACTATTTTTGCAGGTATAATTCTGTTTTATCTGTAGGAAAAAAGCTTTGAAAATTACCCTTAAGGAGGGAGGTGTGGGGTACTGTTAAATGGGGTTGTTTTACTACAAGTTGGGGTTATTTATTGCATAAAATGGGACTCTGTGCTAAAATAACCCAACTTAACAATAGACCATATTGAAAACTTCTATGTACCTCCTTGGCGTTTGACATACGCTACCGCTGTTGCATTGTCAGAAAAGGCCCTCACCACATGGCCCTCCAGAGTTCTTCTGCAATCTCACCAGAGCCAAACGAATGGCCCTCAGCTCCAACCATTTCCTCTTAATTGTACGAGGGTAAATCGAAAAGTAAAGAGAAAATACATTGAATGGCTTTAATAGAAGTAACTGTGAGCAATTGAACATATCACTTTTCCACATAGTCCCCATGCAAGACAACATATTTGTTGTATCGTTCAACCAGCTTCTGCATTCCTGCAGGGCCTAGCAGCCCTTAATGGGACATCGATTGCAATTGGCTCCCCAGTCCTGAAGGCTGGCATCCATCATCACAACGACCCAGAAAGCAATCCGCAGTGGTATGCCCACCTAAACGTTGCGGACTTTTGCTGCAGGATGAGGACTGATTTCTTAGAACTTTTGTTTATTTTATGTTCATCATTTGCTTTAAGTTCCTGTGATTCATTAAGACATATCTTCTTTTTTTTTATATAACTTTATTGATTTCCCAAATATTGACATTGCAATAAACAAGTATATAAACATATAATAAAACAATAAAAGCACATTCATCTTACAGACATATCTGATGTATGTTTGCAAAATGAAAAAAACCCCCCAACAACCCAGAAACAATCTAAATTACAAATTGTTCTTCTAAAATTGATTTTCATGTCCTATGATGCATTTAATGTAATTATTTTATACTTTAGGATTCCTTTTATTAAATGGTGCTAGAGGTTTTAGCATGAGCATTCCTATTAGTGTCAGAGCATTTACCTCGTCGGCCCACGCTAAAACCCTCTAGCGCTGTTTAGTACAACCCAGCATTAATGATTTGTCTTACCGTTGATTTAATAGGAAACGGGTTGAAATATCAAAACCCTTTTCATCCTATATCTCCCTCCCAGAAGACTGCTCAGCTGATACAGGTCCTCACACCAGTTAGGCATAGGAAAGAAAGTCTCTCCCACAACTAAACTCTCTCAGGGCATTCTTATGCCAACATGGTTGATTGTTGTACTGGCAGTCATCCCCTCCCCCCAATGTATGCTTCCTCCTACACTCTTTTCTCCCGTGTCTAGAGCAGTGTATCACAAATGGGTTGGGAGCTGGCTTGGAGGTAGGCTCCAAAGGGTGGTGGTGAACGGCACCCCCTCCGAAATGTCAGAGGTGATTAGTGGAGTACCACAGGGCTCAGTCTTGGGCCCAATCCTATTCAACATCTTTATAAGAGACTTGGTAGAAGGGCTTCGAGGTAAAATAACATTATTCGCCGATGACGCCAAACTGAGTAATGTAGTGGGCAAATGCACAACAGACGAAGATTCAATGCCCGACAACATGATGCACGACCTACTCCTACTGGAGCGATGGTCTAGGACATGGCAACTCAACTTCAATGCCAAAAAATGCAAAGTTATGCACCTGGGCAGCCAGAATCCATGCAAGTCTTATACCCTTAATGGCGAGATCCTAGCAAAAACGGTAGCAGAACGGGACTTGGGGGTAATCGTCAGTGAGGACATGAAGTCTGCCAATCAAGTGGAGCAGGCTTCGTCCAAGGCAAGACAAATCATGGGCTGCATACGAAGGGGTTTCGTCAGTCGTAAGGCGGAAGTCATTATGCCATTGTATAGATCCATGGTGAGGCCCCACCTGGAATACTGTGTGCAATTCTGGAGGCCGCATTATCGCAAGGATGTGCTGAAACTGGAGTCGGTGCAAAGAATGGCCACCCGGATGGTCTCGGGACTCAAGGATCTACCATACGAAAAACGGCTTGACAAATTACAGCTATACTCGCTCGAGGAGCGCAGAGAGAGGGGAGACATGATCGAGACGTTCAAGTATCTTACGGGCCGCATCGAGGCGGAGGAAGATATCTTCTTTTTCAAGGGTCCCACGACAACAAGAGGGCATCCGTTGAAAATCAGGGGCGGGAAACTACGAGGTGACACCAGGAAATTCTTTTTCACTGAAAGAGTGGTTGATCGTTGGAATAGTCTTCCACTACAGGTGATTGAGGCCAGCAGCGTGCCTGATTTTAAGGCCAAATGGGATCGGCACATGGGATCTATTCACAGGGCAAAGGTAGGGGAGGGACATTAAGGTGGGCAGACTAGATGGGCCGTGGGCCCTTATCTGCCGTCTATTTCTATGTTTCTATGTTTCTATGTTTCTAAACTGTGTACTGCCGCACACTTGTGTGCCCCAGAGGATTCCAGGTGTGCCCTGAGATGACAGTGAGGAGGAGAGGCACCAGCGCTGGCTGACTGCTTACAGGATGTGCCTGTTGTGGTGAGAGGCACGTCCAGTAGTCAGTCAGCCGATGCCTGCACCTCTCCTCCTTGCCGGCACCTCTGCTCATTCTCCTCGCCTCTCCTTTTGCAGCACCCCACCCCCACCCCCCACCGGCGGTAATAGGAGGCTCAGGTCCATGGCTGGAGGACTTCTGTGCATGTTCAGACATCGATGTGACGACATCGATATGTAACTCGACCTGGATAAGGGCGGGCGAGAAATACACAAACAAGCAAACATCACGCACGCCTGTCTTCATGTCAACGTCTATGCATTTCTGGGTGCCCTCCTGCCACAGCCCAGAGTATGCCAGCAGTTTAAAACGTCTGCGACACACTGGTCCAGAGTACACCATACTTCCTCCTCAGCATGCCTGCCATGGATGAGAGAAACAGATACTGGTCCAAAGCCAAGCTTTGAAATTCTGAAAGAAAACAGGAAAGCTGGAGCTAAAACACATGTACTCCTGAGCCACACTTATCCTGATTCTGTCAGTTTCTGATCATCATCTGTTTATTAATCATTGACTCTTTGCATTATATATATATTTTTACATTTGACATTCTTCTTGCTAGTTCATATCTCTGCTGTGCAGGCCCTTCTCCTGAGTAATCCGTACTACTAGTTCAACCCTGTGTTTAAAATCTTTTGAAAAGATCCCTTCCTATGAGAATAGCAGCTGAGCGTTTTTAATTAACAGCAATGCCAGTAACCTTGCTCTAAGCATCACAATCATAGCCAGATTAATGAAAAGATTTCTTCTCCTTCTCAGTAGCTTTTTCTCTCACGTTCTCATTATCTTTCATTCTTGGCATCTCTCTCTACTATTCATAACATTGGCAAACGTTGCCCTAAGTTCCTACACACTCTAATACCTGCTGAAACACAGCACACACACACACACACACACATATGTCTATCTGAGTAATATGACTTCAGTGGTAGTATAAACGTATTCCAAAAATCCCACTGCCTTAGAGGAATAGAGAGAGGTAAGTTCAGCAAAAAGAAAAATATCTTTAAGTAAATGGAGAAAAGACCTCAGTTTCTTCCAGGGAAAATTTCACCTGGAGGACCTCTATGCCAGCCGCATACAACTTATAGCTGCATAGGAAAAAACATCCTAGGTCGATAAAAACTCCATATGTTCAAAAATCCTTAAATATCTTATAATTTATAATCCAAAAGGCAACACTTATCCTCAATAATTTACTGTCCTCCAGGCATGGTTAGAATCCAAACAGTTCACACTCTTCTCCCAATGCCGTTGTAATTTCCAAGCATGGGAGGAAACACTTCTCAGACTCCCGACAGGCCCTGTTTCGCTTATACTTAAAGATATTTTTCTTTTTGCTGAACTTACCTCTCTCTATTCCTCTAAGGCAGTGGGATTTTTGGAATTCGTTTATGTGGTGATTTATTATATTCCGTTTGCTATTATTTTGATTTTCAGTGGTAGTATTACATATAATTGATAGGGAGTTACAAAAAAACCAAATGTTTGTTTTGCAATATGATTTTATTTTGTTTGTCATGTCCTTTTTTGTGATTTTATTCATTTTGGTTTTCTTTTTATGACATAGATGTCGGTTTAGGGGGGAAGTTACTAAGTTGTGTTAAAATATGGCAATAAGGCAAAACGCATAACACAATTTGCAATCAGTCTCTCAAACTGCATTATTCTGCTGCCTTGGAGCATCAGGGCACCAACATGTAGTATGATGGTTCCAGGAAGCTTTTCTTAAAGGGTCCAGAGCTTTTCTTAAAGGGTTCTCTCTAAGATGAGCGCATGAGCGATCGCTCACTTTTTTCAGTGGCGTCGCTCATACGCTTTCCCCTGTCGCTCACTTGAGGGAGGTGAGAGGAAGCGGTGGCAGCGGCAGCATTTTCCAAAGTTGAAAGATGCAGCGGTGGCTCCTCTCAAGATCCCCGACTGCATCGGACTTCGTGAGAGGAGCCGCTGCCACGTCTTCAGTGGCTACCAAGGGGGGGGGGGGGGTGGTCCGCTCCGGCTGTGCACATCCTCTAAGCTGTAGTCGGAGAGGAAGTTCGGGCCAGCCAATCGCTGCCTTGCTGGGCGGAACTTCCTCTCCGACGGCAGAAATGACGTCGGGGGAAGCAGAGAGAGCTTGGAGCAGCCGCGGCGGTGGCTTTGGGGCCTGTTTCCCCCCGATGGTTGCGGCGGTGGCTTTGGGGCCTGTTTCCCCCGATGGTTGCGGCGGTGGCTTTGGGGCCTGTTTCCCCCAATGGTGGCAGCAGTGGCTTTGTGGAGGGTAGGGAGCAAGAAAGGGGGCAGGCAGGGAGACAGAAAGGAAACAGAAAAAAGAAAGGGGGCATCAAGAGGAAAAAAAAGAAAGAAAGGGCAAGGAGAGAGGAAGAAAAAGTTGGGGGAGGGAATGAGGTCTGGAGGAGAGGAAGCATACAGGCTGAAAGAAGGGAATAAAGATTGGATGCACAGTCAGAAGAAGAAAGTGCAACCAGAGACTCATGAAATCACCAGACAAGGTAGGAAAAATGATTTTATTTTAAATTTAGTGATCAAAATGTGGCTGAATTTATATATGCTGTCTATATTTTGAACTATGGCCCCCTTTTACTAAACCGCAATAGTGTTTTTTAGCACAGGGAGCCTATGAGCGTCGAGAGCAGCGCTGGGCATTTAGCGCAGTTCCCTGCGTTAAAAACTGCTATTGTGGTTTAATAAAAAGGAAGGGAGGTATATTTGTCTATTTTTGTATGGTTGTTACTGAGGTGACCTGCTTTGACCTCTTTGAAAAAACCCCAGAATAGGAATGATAATTAACATTTTCTCAGCGTATAGTGTGCTTTGTGTTTTTTAATTTTATTGTTGGTAGATCATTTTGACTTGGTCATTTTAAAGTAGCTCACAAGCCCAAAAAGTTTGGGCACCCCTGAGCTAGAGCATTGAAGCTGTGTATTTCTATTTTATCCCCCCTTTTACAAAAGTGTGGAGCGTTTTTTAGTGCCAGCTGTGGTGGTAGCAGCTCTGATGCTCAGAATTCTATGAGCATAAACATTCAAACATATCCATAGATGATTAAAAATACATAAGGAGTACAAGGATAAAGTACATTTGTTTAAAAATGCGTCCTCCGCAACTGGTTATAAATTTGTGGAGTATGTAATTTGTCGCTCATGCATATTTTTTTTTGCACACACCTCATCAATCCTTAGAGGGAACATTGGTCCAGAGCTATATAAATAATGGCTTTCTTCCTCCCCATTGACCTCTCCCACTCCCCCCCATTGCAGAAACCTCTCCAAACCTTAATGTAAAGCCATCATATTCTTTAACTCGTGTTCTCCACAAACAGTACTTCATAACATATTCATTTATAATTTTTACTTATTCATTGGTCTTCAGAAGTGCCAGTATACTATGTGGCACTAGCCTCCTCATCAGACCATTATGTTTTATATAAAGTGCTTTAGTGCATTAGTGCTTCTATACTTCAGTGCTTAAGAAAATAAATAAATAAATAATCGTTCAACTTATCTTTTTTTCTGCATTTTCCGAGTTTTCCCTTTGTCAATAGTTATCGGGAAGGGACCTGCCATTCCGACATGTTTCACCCGAAGGCTGTATCAAGAAAAAGTCCCCCCTTTTGCTTTAGCTCCACACCATCCCAATCATTGGAAATTTTGTGACATTTCCAATGATCGGGATGGAAGCCTTCTCTCTGACGTCATGAGGAGCCGACGCCCGTGGCTTTGAGCAGGGGAGCCAGCCAGAAGTGAAACAACCACCGGAGGGAGCACAAGCTGGGACGGACACCACTGTTTACAGCAGGGATGCCCACATTTTTTGGGCTTGCGAGCTACGTTTAAAATGACCAAGTCAAAATGATCTACCAACAATAAAATTTTTAAAAAACACAAAGCACACTGTACGCAGAGGATATGTTAATTATCATTTATATTCGGGGGGGTTTTCAAAAAGGTCAAGGCAGATGACTCTATGCAATGTCACCTCAGTAACAACTATACAAAAATAGACAAATATACTCCCTCCCTTTTTACTAAACCACGATAGTGGTTTTTAGTGCAGGGAGCTGTGCTGAATGCCCCGCGCTGCTTTTGATGCTCATAGGCTCCCTGCGCTAAAAAACACAATTGCGGTTTAGTAAAAGGGGGCCATAGTGCAAAATAGAGACAGCAGATATAAATTCTCAAAACAGACACATTTTGATCACTAAATTGAAAATAAAATCATTTTTCATACCTTTTTGTCTGGTGATTTCATGAGTCTCTGGTCCTTCTTCTGTAAAGCCAATATTTCTTTCTTTCTGCCTTTCTTTCTCCTCCTGGCTCCCCCTCTTTTTTTCTGCCTTTCTTTCTCTCTCCTCCTGGCCCGCCTCTTTATTTCTGCCTTTCTTTCTCTCTCCCCCTGGCCCCCCTCTTTCTTTCTGCCTTTCTTTCTCTCTCCCCCTGGCCCCCTCTTTCTTTCTGCCTTTCTTTCTCTCTCTCTCCCCCTACCCCCACAAAGCCATCATGCTGATTTCTCCACTTCCCCGATTCTTTCCCTACCCCCCATCCCCAAGCCAGCAGCCGATTTCTCCCTGCTCCTTCCCAGAGCCAAGCCTGGCGCATACAAGCACCGGGCCCACAAGACTTCAACTCCGGCGTCAGTTCTAATGGAGAGGAAGTTCCAGGCAAGCCAGCCAGCGATTGGCTGGCCCAGAACTTCTTCTCCGATGTTAGAATTAACGCCGGAGGTGAAGTCTTGTGGGTCCTGCACTTTTCCCCTGCCCACCAGCCCGCCTCATCTTTTGCCTCCACCTACCACGCAGTTGCCGGCCGGGTTAAGGAGTGACTCTGCGGGGGAGCCGGTGCCGGGATGCGGTGGTTAGACGGAGCAGTGGCAGAATAGGGAGGGTGGCTGGCTGTGCACCCCCTTGGGGCGTGCACCCGGGGCGGACCGCTCCCCGCCACCCCCTTGGTACACCACTGCCTACTACCCAACAATTCCTTGAAATCAACCTAACACCATCACTATTCTCAAAACAATCTAACGCCACAAGAACCACCTCACCTCTTTGAACCAACCTCACTATTCTCAAATTCCTCTGGAAATGGCTAGATATATTTTTATGCAATCTGCCTTGAACTGCAAGGTAACGGCGGAATATAAATTACTAATGTAATGTAATATATTTAAGTACTTTTTGGTTTCCTTTTCTGTATCCAAATGATTTTTTCTCTTTTTTCCATGATTTTCTCCTCTGTTTTCTAAGATTCTCATTTACTTTCTCTTACTCTTTCTTCCCCGGATCGCTTGCCTGCCCCGAACAATTGCCTGCTTCGATCGCCTGCCTGCCTGCCCCGACTCTCCCATCCTTCCCCACAGTACAAGCCCGTGATTTTAACCCACAGACTTAAGTGGGCTAAAACCACAGGCTCCTTAAAAAAAGAAAGAAAAAAAAATCTATTATGATAAAAAAATCTATGTTGGGCCCGGAGGTCCAGCGCATGCACTGGGATCGCTATCGAGTGATCCAGGCAGGCAGATGGGGGCGTTCCTCCGATCGTATTGGCATATTGGCGTTTCCAGAATTCATCGGACCTGCCCGGATCAGGCCCGTTTGGGCAGGTTCGTGAATCTAGCCCTTTATTCTCTAACTTTCATGCTCATGGCATACGAGCATAGCCTTGAGTTTACAGGGTGAGGATTTTCACATGCACAGATCTATTGGAAGCATTCATGTAGTCATTTAAAGATATATTCTCAATGTCTGGGATAGTCAGCTAATGCAATCGTTTCTCCAGTGATCTGCATTACCTCTACCATAAAGATACAACTCCTACTTCCATGCTAATACTTACACACATGCACCTCCGTTCCCCGTTCCCGCTAATAATAATAATAATAATAATTTTATTCTTATATACCGCCATACCCAGCGAGTTCTAGGCGGTTTACATCAATTAGATTAAGATCTGCATTGACAAGCAGATTTACAACAATTTATCAGAATTACAGCTTTGATCGAACTTGACAAAGGATGAAGAGAGTAGGGAAAAAAGGGAAGGTCTAGTGAAGGAGGAGAGGAGCAGGGGGGGGGCGAAGTGTTATTTTGGGATGTGGGGACAGTTAAGGGTCTTGTTTGCTGAATACTTACACACATTCACCCCCGTTCCCATTCCTGCTATAAATTGGCTACATTGTTTCCCATTTTTGCAGGCTAACTTCGGGTTGCTGCGATTTGCCGCAGGAATCCTTCACCGTGTCATTCTCTAGTAGAGACCATTTTCTGACAAAACATCCTGCATCTTAGCAATATATGTTCTACATGACAAGAACCCTTGAAACCAATTCAGTACATTACCAGATATTCCTATACTGTTTAAGAAAGTGAGTAAAATTTTGTGACCTGCAAGATCAAATGCACTTGAAAGATTCAGTTGCATAATAAGAGAATGTTTTCCTGACCACTCCTCCCTCCGTATTCATGGTGTCAGTATCTTTGGATTTGGTTATTCACATTTTTTTGGCCTGGGACCCCCCCTAGTGAATCACTCTGTCCTTGACCTCCCTAGTCCTTACCTGGTGGTCTAGCAGTGACACGGGGCAGGAGCAATCTTCCTACACTCCTGCCCCATGCAGAGCCATCATCAAAAATGGATACTGTGAGTTCCTGTGGTCTCACGAGACTACAACGGGAACTCACAGCAGCCATTTTTGATGACGGCTCTGCACAGGGCAGGAGTGTAGGAAGATCGCTTCTGCCACGCGTCACCGCTAGACCACCAGGTAAGGTCTGGGATGGTCCGGGACGCAGGAGGGAAGCACGAGGGAGGCGGGGTGGGTGAGAGTCAGCTCAAATGTTTTTCACAAATTTTCTGTATTTGTGGGCCAGCTCCGCCCCTAATCCCCACGAATACGGAGGGAGGAGTGTACTCATAAGTTGTCTTATTTCTTTCAGTAAGAAGATTATTATTCTTTATTATATGCAGAGAAAAATCCAGACTGCGATGAGTTCAATATATTAAAAAGCAGTCCTAATGATGGGAATGGGGACTTGTATACTGCCTTTTTGTGGCTTTGGCATTCAAAGCAGTGGGCACTAGAGGATTGAGTGACTTGCCCAGGGTCATAAAGAACAGCATTAAGAGTTGGTTAGAGAATGACACAGTGGCGGTTACCCGCGGCTAGCTGCGTTTAGCCGCGGGTAACCTCCCGAAACGGGGAAAGAAAAATAGCAGTCGCTGCAGGGACGGGGACAAGGCCATTCACCGCCCCTTGGAGCGGTGAATGTTCTTGTCACCGCAGTGAGGTATCAAGAATTGCGCGGTCCCCGCAGCCCCCATCCACCCGCCCGCCCGATCGATCAATCGATCGATCGATCGTAGCGTTTAGCCAGCTCCCTTCCTCCACCTCACCTTAGTTTGCAGGCTTTTTTTTCGGCGACCGGCACGCTTTTAAAGAGCTGCGCACGCGCGGCTGCTCAAGTTCAGTCTTCTCCTCTGATGCAACAGGAAGTTGCAGGTGGAGGGAGGGAGCTGGAGGTGCTCCTGATGAGTAACAAGTGAGTTGGGCCTACGGTGCAGAACAGCCTTTTGGAACTAATTCTCTTCAGAGGAGGTGTGGATGGTCCATATCTAGCAATGCAGTAGGACTGCTCATATTGTACAAAACTGCTTTTCTTTCAGACAGGGAGCGTTGCCGTCAGTTTGTTTTGGCTCTGCAAACCACCTTGAGCTGGTTTGGATCGTGTGGTATATCGGGTTCAATTAAACATTATTGTGCAGGTGGTGTACTTGACCCCCCCACTCTGTCTTTTGGTAATATGCCTCCCTACCACTCACTAGCCTAATCCTTATGTGGCCAGGCATAGGTTTCTGTGCTTTGAAAATAGAAACATAGAAACATAGAAATAGACGGCAGATAAGGGCCACGGCCCATCTAGTCTGCCCACCCTAATGACCCTCCCCCACCTTTGCTTAGTGAATAGAACCCACGTGTCGATCCCATTTGGCCTTAAAATCAGGCACGCTGCTGGCCTCAATAACCTACAGTGGAAGACTATTCCAACGATCAACCACCCTTTCAGTGAAAAATAATTTCCTGGTGTCACCTCGTAGTTTCCCGCCTCTGATTTTCCACGGATGTCCTCTTGTTGCCGTGGGTCCCTTGAAAAAGAAGATATCTTCTTCCGCTTCGATGCGGCCCTGTGAGATACTTGAACGTTTCGATCATGTCCCCCCTCTCTCTGCGCTCCTCGAGCGAGTATAGCTGCAGTTTGTCTAACCGTTCTTCGTACGGGAGATCTTTGAGTCCCGAGACCATCCGGGTGGCCATTTTCTGAACCGACTCCAATCTCAGCACATCTTTGCGATAATGTGGCTTCCAGAATTGCACACAGTATTCCAGGTGGGGCCTCACCATGGATCTATACAATGGCATAATGACTTCTGGCTTCCGGCTGACGAAACCCCTGCGTATGCAACCTAGGATCTGTCTTGCCTTGGATGAGGCCTGCTCTACCTGACTGGCAGCCTTCATGTCCTCACTGACGATCACCCCCAAGTCTCGTTCTGCTACCGTTCTTGTTAGGATCTCACCATTAAGGGTATACGTCTTGTATGGATTATGGTTGCCTAGGTGCATGACTTTGCATTTTTTGGCATTGAAGCTAAGTTGCCAGGTCCTAGACCAGCGCTCCAGTAGGAGTAGATCGTGCATCATGTTGTCGGGCATTGAATCTTCGTCCGTTGTGCATTTGCCCACTATATTACTTAGTTTGGCGTCATCAGCGAATAATGCTATTTTACCTCTAAGCCCTTCTGCCAAGTCTCTTATAAAGATGTTGAATAGGGTCGGGCCTAAGACTGAGCCCTGTGGCACTCCACTGATCACCTCCGTCATTTCTGAGGGGGTGCCATTCACCACTACCCTTTGAAGCCTACCACCAAGCCAGTTCCTAACCCATTTCGTCAAAGTGTCACCTAATCCTATAGAATCCATCTTGCTCAGCAACCTGCAGTGTGGTACGCTATCGAATGCTTTGCTAAAGTCCAGGTACACGATGTCCAGGGACTCCCCAACATCCAGCTTCCCCGTCACCCAGACAAACAAGCTGATCAGGTTGGATTGGCATGATCTCCCCTTAGTAAATCCATGTTGACGGGGGTCCCGTAGATTTCCCTCATCCAGGATCTTATCCAATTGGTGTTTGATTAGAGTTTCCATTAGTTTGCTCACTATTGATGTTAGACTCACTGGTCTGTAGTTTGCTGTCTCCATCTTTGAGCCCTTCTTGTGGAGTGGAATGACGTTAGCCGTCCTCCAGTCCAGCGGGACGCAGCCTGTACTAAGGGAGAGGTTGAAGAGCGCTGACAGTGGCTCCGCCAAAACATCACTCAACTCCCTAAGCACCCTGGGGTGTAAGTTGTCAGGCCCCATTGCCTTGTTAATCTTGAGTTTTGATAGCTCATCGTAGACACTGCTGGGCGTAAACTCGAAGTTACTAAACGGGTCAACTGAGTCAGCCCTTGTCTGTAGCTGAGGGCCAAGCCCCGGTGCTTCACGGGTGAAGACTGAGCTGAAGTATTCATTTAATAGTTGGGCTTTTTCGGAATCCTTTTCCACATAGTCTCCGTCTGGTTTCTTAAGACGTACAATCCCGCCTGAGTTTTTACTTCTATCACTGATATACCTGAAGAAGGATTTATCTCTCTTCTGGATGTTCTTTGCCAGAGACTCCTCCATGTGGAATTTAGCCTCCCTGACTGCTGTTTTGACTGCTTTTGACTTGGTCAGGTAGTCTGCTCTAGAGTCCTGTTTCCCCGATTGTTTGTAAGAGATGAATGCTTTTTTCTTCTCCTTGATGAGGTCTGAGATCTCTGCAGTGAACCATTGCGGCTTGTTGTTTCTTCGCCATTTACTTACTAATTTAACATAGCGGTTTGTCGCTTCTTGTATGGTGGCTTTCAAAGTCGACCACATTTCTTCCACGCTATCGGTTTTTGCTTGGCTTTGTAGCGCCTGGTGAACAAAGGAACCCATGTCTTGGAAGTTTGTGTCCTTGAATTTGAGGACCTTGGTCAGCGTGGTAGATTTAGTGAAACCTTTCCTAAGATTGAACCATACCATGTTGTGGTCACTGGAGGCCAATGTGTCGCCTACCGAGACCTCTGTGACACTTTCTCCATTGGTAAGTAATAGGTCCAGTATTGCCTGATCCCTTGTTGGGTCCAACACCAGTTGCTTCAGACCAACTCCCTTCATAGAGTTTAATAGCCTCCTGTTTCTGCCGGAATCAGAGGTTAGTGTATCCCAATCCACATCAGGCATGTTGAAGTCACCTAACAATACTGTGTCCCCACGTAAGGTGAAATTTTCTAAATCCCCGATTATTTCCATATCCAGGTCATCCTGTTGTCTTGGGTCTGTAAATTACGCCAAGATACAAGCATTTGTCCTTCCCTCTGGCCAAATTAACCCAAAGGGATTCCCCAGTGTATTGGACATCTGAGATTCTTGTGACCTTAATGTCATCTTTAGTATATAATGCTACACCTCCTCCCAATCTGCCTTCTCTGTCCCGGCGAAGCAAGTTGTAACCCGGTATGACCATGTCCCACCCGTGAGAGTCTGTGAGCCAGGTCTCAGATATTGCCACCACATCCAGGTCGGCATTCCTTATTTCTGTTTCCAACTCCAGGATCTTGTTTCCCAAACTGTGTGCGTTGACGTACATAGCCCTCCATGTTGTATTTTTGTTATGTATCAGTGGGGATATACCTGCTTGAGCTATTTGAACACCTTCAGCATAATTTGCGTTGTTTATGTTCCCCCTGGACCCAGAACTACAATGTGTACTCCCCAGAGACCCAGAATTACAATGTGGCCCATACTTATGATGTGAACCTACCCCCGACTCGAAGGTGTGTGTATTCGCCCCTGACCCAGACTTTCGGTGACTACTTACCACATCCTCAAAACAGTATTTGCAGTTTAGTTCACCAGGTATGTTGTTTGTGTCTGTACCCTCCCCCGACTTACCTAGTTTAAAGCCCTGTGAAGTAGGCGGGCTAGACGGTGTCCAAGGACATTCTTCCCTCTTCTGGTCAGGTGTAAGCCGTCGTGTCCCTGTAATCCTTGCAAAGCTTCTCCATGGTGCAGGAACCCGAAGTTCATCTCCTTGCACCATTCTCGCAGCCAGTCGTTTGCCCTCTGTATTCGATCATCTCTGGCTCTGCCCTTGCCCCTCACAGGGAGAATCGAGAAGACCACCTGTGCATTCATCCTCCTCAGCTTCTCCCCCAGAGCTCTGAAGTCCTCAGGTATGCTGTTCGTGGTGCTCCTGGCGGTATCGTTGGTTCCAACGTGGATTAGAATCATGGGGAAGTGATCACGGGGCTTGATGAGCCTTCATATTATCTTTCGAGAGACCAGGACATTTGTTTTCCTTTCTGTTATAACATTTGGTAGCAGCAGACTACGTGGCCACCCTTTGCCTGGTTTTCTGTTACCACTGCAGCTGAAGGCTGATCCTTACTCCTTTTGCCATTATGTGGTGGGCATAGCCAAATCATCCTTACACTCGTGTTAGGCAACTTGCTACCTGGCCTATCTACTACATGTCCAAATCCGTTTTATTCTGGCCAATTTTGTAGTTTCTCTTGGCACTTGATTCAGGCAAATTTCTGCATGGATAATCTGAGATAGGGGCAAAGGCTACATTTCATAGGCAGAATTTCAAGGAAATGGGGGAGGCGAGCAGAATCCTAGTGATGTGTGCCAGTCTGCATCTAAGGTGAGGTGGAGGGAGGGAGATGGCGGAATGCTGCAATCGGTCGGGTGTCTGCTGTTTTTGTATCATTGCCTGCCTGCACTCACGTTTCAGATCCTCCTGTTGCTCATTGTACTGCAGCATCTGCATGACTATGTGCTCAGGTGTGCATTTTTAGTGTGCACAATTGACCTGATTCGAGCTATAAGTGAACATGGGGGACACGTCATTGCAAGGGAGGACAAGTCAATTGATTTATTTTATGTTCTGTTTTTACTACAGGGCAGAGGCACTGAAACAGATTCTCAGTGCAGTAGTAGTAGTGGCAGGACTCTCTTCTGTCTTCATGGTGTTTCGCAGTACTGAGGCTTATATGGATGCTGCGGGGATGGTGACGGGGCGGTGAATGGGATGGCAGTGGCGTTGATGGGGCGGTGAAAGGGATGGCGGTGATGGGGCGGTGAAGGGAACGGCGGTGACGGGGCGGTGCAGAGGATTGTGGGCCGGGGACAGTGCAGTGACGGGGACAGATTTTTTCCCCGTGTCATTCTCTAGAGTTGATCTCACAACCTCTGGATGTAAAGGCAGCAGCTCTACCAGTTAGCCACATCTTCCACCAATTGATCTGTAACCAATCCCTCCATAATTTTAATAAAGTAGGGAAGGATGCCACAGTTGCTGCAAGTTGAATGATGGCCATTGACCAGGTCTACTTTTCAGCAACCCTGAATGTAACTTACCTTGAGTTCAGATTTAGAAAAGTGAGTAATGAAATTTAAAATCACATAACTGGTAACACAAGACAGAATTTGCCCTTTTAAGGCACATTTTGTTTATTGAGTCACTTTTGCCCTGCTGTTAAAAAACAAATGTTTTTAAAATATAGCCAAAATATATATTTTTATTAGCCAGTCTATTGAAAAATATATGTGTGAACCAATCTGATTATTTTTTAAAATGACCAACTCTGTATTATTTAACAGTGCTAGCAGTGTACAAGATAATTCATTTCATACTTTCAGATCAGGACAGAATTTCTCTAAATCACAGCTAATCTCTTTCCTGTTCGCACCTACGGGGTTGCATTTCTAGCTCTTCCTTGACACAATCACATCAACTTTGTTCTCATTATCACTTCTCTCTCATTTTCTGCATTATCTTTCACACTGTACTCTCCAGACACCATGTATGTGTGATGGTAACAATGAAAAGAGTTCTCTCAGGACTGCAGATAGGGAATCACAGGCTGCAAGGTGAGATGCTGGAAGTCATATTGTTGTAGTTATCACATATTTATGAGTTTTTTAAACATTTTTTTTGTCTGTATTTGTGAGAAGGCTCTGCATAATCTGTGCATTGATTGCAGCTTATCTTGTTAACCTACCGTAGAGCGTGGATGTAAGCAGTTTGCTAAGAGAAAAGAGCTGATGGTGAGAAAAAGGGGCTTTCAAAGTTTCACTGTTCTTACATCATAAATCTTATGAGGACCTATTGTAAAGAACAAGTACTGACATGCAAATGGGCTCTTCAACATTGAAATGAGCCCTCCGGTGGATTCTTAAAAATTGCCGAGACATTTTCTAAAAGCGGCGTTGGCTTTTAGCTACAAAAATAAGCAACTGGTCCAGGGATGCCAGTACATTGACTGCACTGTTTTAAACCCCGGCATGGCAGTGTCAGAGACCGCTAAAAAGCCGTGTTGTGATGCAGCAGAAGAGATGCTCATTCTCTCCCCTTGCATCACAACACCCCTCCCCAGCAGCGGCGACGATACCCCCCTCCCACTTGCGGAGGGAGAGATGCCGATTCTCTCCCGCTGCCAGCCAACAACCCTCCTCTGCAGCGGGAGAGATGCCCAATATTTCCCGCCACAAACAACCCCCACCCTGTAGCAGTGGCGACCCCCCCTTGCAGTGCGAGAGATGCCGATTCTCTCCCGCCGCAAACAACCCCGTGATCCCCTGCAGCGGGAGAGATGCCCATTCTTCCCCGCTACCATACAACGCCCCCTTCTGCCTCCGACATCCCCCCTTACCTCCATGTAGATGCATAACCTGACGGATATGGATTCCCTCCACCCAGCTGGCCCACGTCTTCCAAAATGGACCTTCCCATTTTGGTTGTTTGCTGTATGTGTTGTATGTCAGTGGATGAGAGTGGGCATCTCTCCTGCTGCGGTGGGGGGGGGGGGGTGGTGGTCAGGTGGTGATGGTGATGGTGGCGGTGGTTTTGCTTGGCAGTGGGAGAGAATTAGCACCTCTCCCGCTGCATAGGGGAGGTTCCTGCTGCTGCTGCCACTTCTGTGGTGGCATCTCTCCTGCTGCTGGGGGAGGGGTTTGTTGGTTGGCAGTGGGAGAGATTGAACATCTCTCCGCTGTTGTGTTTTTAGAGTTTTTTTCCTTTCACGTTTTTCTGCGCATGTGCCCATCACTATCATGAGCGATGGGCACATGCAAATTTAGCGAATCTTTGCTGCTGTCCACCGACCTCATTTGCATGTTCCATTTTTTGAGAATGTCTCACTTTTTTTGATTCACTATCAACATGGCTGCGTTAGCAGACCGTCGCTTTTTAATATGTTTAAAAAAAAAAAAATCCTGGCCTATGTCAGCATTATGCTGGAGCAGTGGAACTTCTAGAACTACTGGAGTGTTTGAAGATTTAAAGAACTGAATATTCTATGAGCTCCTTTTACTAAGGTGCACTAGCGTTTTTAGCGCATGCACAAGATTAGCGCACGTTAGCCGAAAAATTACTGCCTGTTTAAAAGGAGGCGGTAGCGGCTAGTACACGCGGCATTATAGCGCCTGCTATTCCGCACATTAAGGCCCTAACGCACCTTTGTAAAAGGAACCCTGAGTGTTTGATTCTCCAGGTAAAGATAAGTGTTTTTCTAATTTTCCTGTGCACAGACAGTGATTTGGACTTTTATGAGATATGGAGCAAGTTCTCTGCGGAGGGTTTTTTTTTTTTAATGCTAATGATAAGATTTAAGGCAGCTAGAAGTTTCTGTATTTATGCTGCTACTTAAGTTTCAGGCTTTTTCCGTCACATGTTTTTGACTGCTAGATACTCTGTAGGTTCCTTTTCCTGCCTGACTTGGTAACAATTGAAATATAGCTGTGTCATTTAAACTTGGTTGCCATCATTCTCAGGCCATTGAGAGGCTTCTCCTCCACTAATGTGTAAAATACAGTGGTACCTTGGTTTACGAGTGCACCGGTTTGCGAGTGTTTTGCAAAACAAGCAAAACATTCACAAAATCGGTGCCTCGGAAACCGAGCTTGCCTCGATTTGCGAGCGGCGCCCCCCGCAATCCGGCACCCTCCCCCCCCATGATCCGGCATCCCCCCGCTCACGTCACCCCCCCGCCGTGATCTGAAACCCCCATATCCACCCGAACACGCTTCTTACCCCCATCTATTTCGGAGAATCTCGGAGAGAGCGTGAATTCACAGGCCTTGATCATGTGCAGATGCTCAAGGCCCAGCAAAGAAAAGGATGCAGATCTTCGGGCACCGGCACCAACGCACAGGACATGCCGGTGCCGGTGGCCAGATGGGGGTAAGACGTGTGCTCGGGTGGGTCTGGGGGATTTCAGATTGCGGCGGGGGGGTGTGACTCATAACTCATAAGATGCATCTGTTTGTGACATGCCTGTAGCATCAGATAGGTTTGACACACCCAGGAATTTACATACCTTCTTTGTATACTGGAGCACCAGATACAAGCACATCAAGTCATTCGTGAGACTCTCCAAGATGATCTTTAATCATTTACCATCCCAGTGAAGAGCTGCGTAGTGGAGGATTCTCCCGTACAAAGACAATAACACCTTCAGCAATTTCTTGTCTGTTAGCCATTCTGCTGTTGCATGTAGTTTGTCGTGAGATGTCAAAGTTGCTGAGGTCCTAATTGCCAGACTTAATGACTGCTGAGACAATGAGAGTGTTTTGATTGTCTGAAAGTTTCAGTCTGTCAGCTGCAGCAGTTATTTCATTGCACAATATTTTCCATGGCAGTTGAATTGTTGTAAAGTCAGCTGCCTTGGTCTTTTCTTTAAGTATGAAGTTGTCAACTTCCATGCCACTTTCTTCAGTACTTCCTGCTTCAATATCCATCTCACCACTGTCACATACTTTAACGTTAAGCAACCTTGCCTTTTCTTTATCAGTCTTTCGCTTTTCATTTTTCTATCGAAACGTTTGCATCACTGCTTTTGTTGCAAATATGTTGTCATGCCCAGACATGGTTTCCTGTCTGTGTCTTTTACCTGTTTGGCCAAGGTAGAAGTCAACGTCAATGTCTTGTCTTCACTTGACAGCAGTCGAGAACTCATTATAGTTTCAATGGCATCTGGAGCACCAATATCAAAAAGTATGTCCAGCTTCACCATAAAGTTTCCTCTTTTTCATCCTGGATCACTTTCACATTCTTTATTTTTTGAAAGACTACTCCATTCACACCAGAGAGCCATAACATCCAGTTTACAGTTCTGCCTGGTGGTCTTTGTCTTGATGCGGGCCATATGCCAAAATACAGTGACAGTGTCAGCAACATTGTAGGCGATTTCTTCATTTGAAATGCTCTTTTTGATATTTTCCTGATCATGACAGAGATGCAAAAAAATACTTCATGACTTATAATAATAATAATAATAACAGTTTATATACCGCAGGACCGTGAAGTTCTATGTGATTTACAATGATTAAAAAATGTTACAGATTGAGTAGTACTAACAGAGTTAACATTTAGTGGTCAGTTATTGTGGGGAAAGATTGTGCAGTACAGCTGCCTACGTACTTTAGGAACAGATATGTTTTTAAGTGTTCGCAAGCATAAGTCCATTATTTTAATTTGTATTTTATCTTTATCCCATGTATTAATAATAATAATTTTATTTCTTTTATACCGCTATACCGTGAGGTTCAAAGCGGTTTACCATACCATACCATACCATAAATATGCAATAAAAATTGAAATAAATGAAAAAAAGGTACTTAGAAATTCCCTAACTGTCCCGAAGGCTCACAATCTAGCTAAAGTACCCAAGAAAAATAATTATTAGATAAAGCAGATAGAAAGATAAAGACATAGATACAATATATCAGAGATTATTTCTGGATATGTTACATAGGAAATTATTTCTGATTACATTTCATAAGAAATAACGTTACATAGGAATTACATAACATAATAAATTACATTTCATGGGAAAATTAATTCTGGTTACATTGCATAAAAGCTTAACTGATTTTCATAAAATGTTAAGTAGAAGGTTATAGTGGAAGATAATATGGATTAAATTGATTATTTGGAAAACTTTTTGTTTATTAGGATATTGAGAGGATGATACCAGGGAGTAGACTATACATGGGAATGTTATAAAGAGAGTAGGCGAAGGAGGAGTTTAAGTAGTTTGAATATACTTTAAGAATAGGAAAGTTTTGATTTCTTTACAGAAAACTTTAATGTCAGATGTTGTAGATAACAATTTGGAGATAGAGGATTCTAGTTTTGCTGCATGTGTTGCTAGTAGGTTATCATATTGCTTTTTGCGCTGAGTGCCTTTTAGTGATGGATAGGAAAATATGTTCTGTGATCTTCTTGTTCTGGTTGGTAGAAGATGATTTAGGCGATTATAGAGATAGGTGGGTGCCGTACCATAAATTACTTTGAAGAATATACAGTATAGTTTGAATTGAATTCTAGCTGTATTCGGTATCAATGTGAGTCTAAGTAGGCATTGGTGATGTGGTCAAATTTTCTGAGCGAGTATTAGCTCACCTTGTTGTGAACTGCCTAGAACTTTTATGGTGTGGTGGTATATAAGAATAAAATTATTATTATTATTTATTATTATTATTAATTGTTTCAGATCTTTACCCCATAATGCTACCTGATATGAGAAGAGATGTTGAAGATGTCTTTTAAATTTACATCCTCTGACCGGTGGGGAAACAAAATTCAAGTTTGAGCTTCTCCTGTGTTGATTGGTTGAGAAAGAGAAAAGGTCAGTTATATATCTGGGGGCTAGGCCAAAAAGTACCTTAAAGCAGAAACATCCAAACTTAAACTCACATGTGCCTCCACCGGCAGCCAATGCAGGAGTCGGTATGAAGGAGCTACTTAGACCCTGCAACTTAGACCCTGTAATGAAAGACGATGAGTGACCAATGAACAAAAATTCACTGTTCTGGTAACTGGCCTTGAGGATTTCTCACATGATGAATTTGGTAAACCAGGAACATCATCTTTAGCAGTATAGGTTTTTCCACTTCTAGTTGACATGATGAATGAAATGAGCTACTGTATTTATAAACTTAAAACTATACCATAGCAAAACTCAAACACTGCATTGAATAAAAGTGAATTTACACTTTTATTCAATATAACTAACACTTATCAGATATTGGGTTTACTTAGGTGCCATTCATAACCACACAAGCCCAGAATATTCCTAGAACTAAAATTGGAACGCTCTTCCGGAGTCTGTCATAGGGGAGAACACCCTCCAGGGTTTCAAGACAAAGTTAGACAAGTTCCTGCTGAACCGGAACGTACGCAGGTAGGGCTAGTCTCAGTTAGGGCACTGGTCTTTGACCAGAGGGCCGCCGCGTGAGCAGACTGCTGGGCACGATGGACCACTGGTCAGACCCAGCAGCGGCAATTCTTATGCTCTTATGTTCTTATGATGTCTGAATAAAGGTGGGGGTGCTCACAAGCATTTCTCCGGCAGCAGATCAGTTTCTGATGTCATACTTGCCCAGACAAGTCCAGCCAGCCATGTGACAGTCAAATATTTAGTATTCTATTAATTTCTGTTTGATTTCTGTCAGATTTACTTATATTTATATGTTTAATCTACATCCATCTATGCAATAGCACAACACACGTTCTTCACAAGGGACTTAAATCAATAACCGTTCTTCCAAAGATAGCATAAATTCTACTACCTTGATATACCCTCATGTACACATATTAATGTTATGTTCTTAAGGATCCTCAGCGGCACCACTTAGGGCTCAATTCAATCTCATTGCCCCAAGCTTTACGTGTCAAATCTTCATCGGGTCCTGTCTAAATTTAATTCAATAATTTTTATATCGTTTTTTACTTTTGTTAAAGTTTTTTATATATTAATGTAGTATTTAAAAAGCTATACTTAGCTCTTTATCATGTGGTCTCTGGCCCAGGGATTGTCATACCGACATGTTTCGCTATAAGTTAGCTTTATCAAGGATAATACCCTAGAGAACAACAAAAGTACATATTCAATAATATACATTATTATAGCTCTCTAAGTGCCCCAAATTCATCTAGCTTAAGGCACAAAAACAGCCTTCCATTTCTTACCGTGTATTCAATCGCTAGCAACACGACCACTCTACCTATAGAGATGGCGGCGGCGTTCTTGACAGCAGTTAAATAGTGCCGGGCCCGAGTACACTGTACACCCGTGATTACGTGGCAACAGCGTCACGTGCCGGCCTGCCGGTTTTAAAGAGATAGTAACACTTTTTACTGGAATGGTGTATTCTATATTGTATATTGTAGGAGGAGCCTGCCGCCCAGTAAAGTTAGATCAAGGAACCCCACTCCAAATCAGCATTCAAACCAAATGGTGTCACAGTATTTAAGGAATATATCCATCTCTGTTCTTTATAATTTAGCAGTTCATCATAGTTACCCACCTCCCTCCCCACCTCCACACTATCAATAACTCGCCAGCGGACCTGATCTATAGAATGTTGACTGTTTATAAAGTGTTCCACCAAAGGGGCCTGCATAATTTTATTTTTAAGCCGTGACTTGTGCTCATTCAATCTTATGCATATGGGCCGTGAAGTCCGGCCCACATACACAAGACTGCAGGGGCACATAATTATATATACCACCCCAGTAGATTGGCAATTAGTGTCCAAAAAATATTTGACTATTTTTCCAGTTTGGGGATCTGTCCAAGAGGTACCTGTAATGGTGGTGGTACACCATTGGCAATGGCCACACTCCTTGTGGTTTCCCACAGTATGCTCTTTAAAATTGCCCAGTTTTTGTTGGAATAATATTTGTCCTATAGTTTTACTTCTTTTAAAGGCAAACATGGGGGGTTCACTGAATGTATGATGTATTTGGAGGATATGCCAAAATTTTTTTATTTGAAATATCAGCTCTTTGGCTGCCATAGAAAATGGGAGAACACAAATTAATTTATTTACATCCTCCTCCTGTCGTTTTTCAAGGAGGAGAAGGTCCCTATTCGCATATTTAGCCATGGTATGTGCCTGCTTAATAGCCCTAGCGGGATAACCTCTCTCTCTAAAGCGTTCCTCCAACTCTTCTGCTGCTGTTCTAAAATCCTGATCTTCCGAAGAGATCCTAAGGGCTCTTAAAAATTGGCTGATAGGTAGATTAAATTTGAGATGGTAAGGATGGTAGCTATTAAAATGTAGGAGGGTATTGCGTGCAACCGATTTTCTATGTAGCTGAGTTTTCAACTGGAGGTCTTCCTTTACAATTAATATGTCCAGGAATTCGATCTTTTCCAAACTAAATGAGGGAGTAAATTGTAAATTAGGGTCCCTCGTGTTGATCCATTCGAAACGGTAAGAAATGGAAGGCTGTTTTTGTGCCTTAAGTTAGATGAATTTGGGGCACTTAGAGAGCTATAATAATGTATATTATTGAATATGTACTTTTGTTGTTCTCTAGGGGATTATCCTTGATAAAGCTAACTTATAGCGAAACATGTCGGTATGACAATCCCTGGGCCAGAGACCACATGATAAAGAGCTAAGTATAGCTTTTTAAATACTACATTAATATATAAAAAACTTTAACAAAAGTAAAAAATGATATAAAAATTATTGAATTAAATTTAGACAGGACCCGATGAAGATTTGACACGTAAAGCTTGGGGCAATGAGATTGAATTGAGCCCTAAGTGGTGCCGCTGAGGATCCTTAAGAACATAACATTAATATGTGTACATGAGGGTATATCAAGGTAGTAGAATTTATGCTATCTTTGGAAGAACGGTTATTAATCTACATCCATAGCATAATGATAGCATTACCACATGTTTAGTGCAAAATTATCAGCCAATTTTAAGAGTAAAAGCAGATTTTGGTGGTGCTTATAGCCATTGACTTGGAGCGACCCCAGGATGGGTCTATAAAATTGTACAAAAAAATATTTTGTGATCAAACACATACAAATACATGGGGAAAACTTCAATTAGTAAAGTTTCTCCAACTTTAGATTTTTCTGGGCAACCCTAATGTTGAACTTCAGATTAAGCATTTTCTTCCTTTGTGAGAGTAGCATCTGTCAACATAAACAGAAAATGCCTAATTTGTAAAATTAAAAAAAAAACATGGAGAGGATTTATAATGCGTGATTGGTTTTGCTTTTCACAAAGATCCCTTGTATAATTTTCTATGTTGCATTTCTATTTTTTTTAAAATTTTGGTGCTCATGCTGAAATGTGGAAATAAAGACATTTTTCAGTCCTCTTTTATAATACAGTGCTTTACCTATTCACGTGTGCATGAGAAATTCCTTGATAAATCAGAAGCCTGGGCTTTTATTTCCTATTTTTATATTTTTAATAGCACATTTTAATAATGCTCTGAGCTAATCTGCTTCATTAGGAAGGGTGATTGCCTGCATTACAGTCAGGGCTGTCTTTCCTAATAGGCTTCAGAACATTTTCACTTAATCTCTGGCTGGATGCTGTCCAAATTTCCAATCAGAATGTAATTGTCTGAAAAAAACAAACCCCAAGACATTAGACATGAATAAGCTGAATGGATAGAATGCAGGGACTAACGCAGCTGTTGAAAATCTGTTTAATCTTTTGATGTTCTGCCATCCCTCTACTCTTCTGGATGTGATGCACAAATTCTAACACTGTCCTTTTTCTTTTTTACCATGAAATTTTATTGAAAATTTTATAAAAGTATAAAAGGAAAAACCAAACCAATATCAATATAAACTCATTGCAAGAATTCAGAGAAATTCCAGTACAATACAGAAAGCTCAAATAAGAATAATACAATAAGTTCTCTTAGTTTGTGGTACAACTCAGGAAAACAAGAGGAAAGATCATAAAATAGGGGAGGAGAGAGAGAAAGAAAGAAAAAGAAAAGGGAAGGAAGGGCTACTAAAGGGGCGGAAGAAAGGGAAAAGTCCTATATCAAAGAAAGGAAGAAAAGGCCAAAGAGAAGAAAGTAGAGAAGAGAGATGAAAGATAAGTAAGCAGTACTATATACGAATTTGTGTAAACTTTATAGGGTATTCAAATAATCCTTAAAGATGGCCCATTTTGTGTTGATTTTACAGCTCCTTTTACTTAGCTGCAATAGCGGTTTTAGTGCATGCTTAGTGTGCGCAGAATTGCCACGCTTGTTAGATGCTAACGCCAGCATTGAGCTGGCATTAGTTCTAGCCGCGTAGCGCGGGCTAAAATTCTGCGAGCGCTAAAAACGCTATCGCAGCTTAGTAAAAGGAGCCCTTAGTGTTTAGAGGCATAGTGGTAGAAATCAACATTTCACGCTTATGTTGTAACAATACAGATTGGAACCAAAAATGTGCATTGAGCGAGCCAAAAGATTTCCAGTTGGATAGTATAAGTCTCAAAGCAACGATGAGGAGTGTATCAAAGAGAGCATGATGAGATGCAGCAATATTAATAGAAGTTGTCTCTGATTTCAGCACAATTACACTAGAAATGAGGTCAGATTGAAAATTAAAAATTACCTGTATTTTGCAAACAGGGACATTCAGCAATCATATGAAGAAGAGTACCTGGAAACAACTTACAATTCCAGCATTCTAACACTGTCCTGACATACTCGTATTTTCCAATTTTTCACCACTAGAAAACTCTACTAGAAACTATAGGGCTCTTTTATTACACTATATTCCTGTGGTAATAAGTACCAGATTGTATTGAGATGGGAATTTAAAGAAACCCACCTCCCAGTAAGGATGAACAATAATCCCTAGTTGAATGTGGGCTTGTCAAAAACTTTTAAAGTTTCACACAAGTTCATGTGTTCCTCAAATTGATTTGCCAAGCTTTAAAAACACAAAACCCAATGCAGATTCCTGAAATTAGCAAATCTGTATCAACCATTTAAGTCAGAGGTGTCAAAGTCCCTCCTCGAGGGCCGCAATCCAGTCGAGTTTTCAGGATTTCCCTAATGAATATGCATGAGATCTATTTGCATGCACTGCTTTCATTGTATGCTAATAGATCTCATGCATATTCATTGAGGAAATCCTGAAAACCTGACTGGATTGCGGCCCTCGAGGAGGGACTTTGACACCCTTGATTTAAGTAGATTTATGAGTAAGCTTCCAAAAAATGGATGTGGAAAGAATTTGTATATTGAGGGAAATAAGTAAGGGATCCACACCTAAGTTCACTGGGGCTGCTACTGGCCCTTGGGCTTGCAAAGAAGAGGACTGTTCTAGAGCCTGCACTTGAGTCTTCCACTCCCTCATGGCTATCATTTGAAACTGCAAGCCACATTGGTTCTCTAAGGGCTCCTTTTACAAAGGTACGCTAGCATTTTTAGCACACGCACCGGATTAGCGTGTGCTATAGCGTGCGCTACGAGAAAAACTACCGCCTGCTCAAGAGCAGACGGTAGTGGCTAGGGCGCATAGGATTTTAGCGTGCGCTATTCCGTGCGTTAAGGCCCTAATGCACCTTTGTAAAAGGAGCCCCAAGCAAACAAGTGTTGAATATAATTTTCCAAAGACAGCATTATTTGTATATGTTCTAAACTGATATGAGCAATCACTCTAAGGCAGGGGTGCCCACACTTTTTTGGCTTGCGAGCTACTTTTAAAATGACCAAGTCAAAATGATCTACCAACAAAAAAATTAAAAAAACTCACAAAGCACACTGTATGCAGAGAAAATGTTAACTATCATTTATATTCAGGGTTTATTTTTTCAAAAAGGTCAAGGCAGATGACTTTAAAATACACAATGTCACCTCAGTAACAACTATACAAAAATAGACAAATATATCCCCTCCAATTTTACTAAACCGTGATAGCAGTTTTTAGTTTAGGGAGCTGCGCTGAATGCCCCACGCTGTTCCCGACACTCGTAGACTCCCTGCGTTAAAAAACGCTATTGCTGTTTAGTAAAATCAGGCCATACTGCAAAATATAAACAGCAGATATAAATTCAGACACATTTTGATCACAAAATGTAAAATAAAATGGACACATTTTGATCACTAACCCCCTCTTCTACGAAACCGCTCTAGCAGTTTTTAGTGCAGAAAGCCGCACTGAATGGCCCGCACTGCTCCCGATGCTCATTGAGTTCCTATGAGTATTGGGAGCAGCGCGGGTCATTCAGCGTGGCTCCCCGCGCTAGAAACTGCTAGCGCGGTTTCGTAGAAGAGGGGGTAAATTTTAAAATAAAATAATTTTTCCTACCTTTGCTGTCTGGTAATTTCATGAGGCTCTGGTTGCACTTCCTTCTTCTGACTGTAAATCCAATATTTCTTTCTTTCTGCCTCCTGCATGCTTCCTCTCCTCCAGACCTCATTCCATTCCCCAACCAACATCTCTCTCTGTCCCTCCATGAGTCCAACTTTTTCTTCCTCTCTCCCTGCCCCCTCCCCTTTCTTTCTTTCTGCCCACTTTCTTTCTCTCTCCCTGCCCCCTTCCTTTCTTTCTGTCTGTCTTTCTTTCTCTCTCCCTGCCCCCTTTCTTTCTTTCTTTCTCCCTGCGCCCCCCCCAAGCCACCGCTGCCGATTTCTCCCTGCTTCCCCGATACCAGGCCAGGCATGTACAAGTATATACAACCTTATTACCAACCGAGGGACCCGACACGGTCCGTGTTTCGGACAACAAACCTTCCTCAGGGGTCCGTGGTAGATAAGGTTTTGCAACAAACAGCATTAAAGGAAAAAATAAGTGCCTGAACGAGTGTAGTGCTGGATTGTAAAAAGCAATTTAGATTCCTATTTAAATTCAAAGATACAACCCCTTTAACAGTTGCAAGGTCCCTGAGTAGAAGAGTTGAAGAAATATTTGATGGTCATCTGCTTAGCCAGTGTAAGCTGCTTGAGGACACTCTCTTGCTATTTCTTCTTCTGAAACAGTCAGTACAGCAAGACCCTAGTGGGCTTCCCCTATTCAAAGCTGAGCAGAACACTGAACTCTTGTTGAGAAGAGCTCCCTTCATCGCCTGGAATAGCAAGCTCTTTCACTCCAGTTCTTGGGCTCAGGTGATGCACTCTGTTATGCTGGTTTGATAGAAAGAATCCTGAGATCGAGTGGCGTAGTAAAGGAGGGAACGGTCTGCCCCGGGTGCCATCTTGGTGGGGGTGCCAGCACCCGTCTTCCTCTCTGCCCCTGCTCCTTCCCCACACCCCACTACCATACATGCGCGCCCCTTTCCCTTTCCTCATACCTCTTTAATGTTCACGATGCGAGCAGCAACTACAACCTGCTGCTCACGCCATGGACTCTTCCTCTGACCTCATTTCCTGGACTCGCGCCTATGAAGTAACATCAGAGGAAGAGCCGACGCTGGCGTGAGCAGCAGGTTAGGGTTGCTGCTCATGCCAGGAACATTAAAGAGGTATGGATGGGGTGGAGGTGGGGCCAGAGAAAAGGGCGAGGAAGGGGTACCATCACCCTGGTCGCTTCTCTCCTTGCTACACCACTGCTGAGAGCCTAGGAGCCAACATTTGAAAATGATTGGGGGTGCTAAACTCAAAACTCACAACAAATTTCCCTTCACCCAGCAAAGAAAAACATAATACATCTGGTACTGAATGTCCAGCTTGTATATAAATATCAAGAACAGGGCAAGTAATGAGGACAAATCAAAAGCTAGGGCCCTGCCAGTCTCTTCTCCCCCTTGCAGCTTGTCAGCATCGTACATTCTCTGTCTCCATTCAGGCCATCTATAGCACTTTTCTCCAACCTGTCCCTCAGCCCATCATCTACACCACACTTTTTTCCTTCATGGATTCACCAGAGGCAGGTCTTGTCAGACAAATTTTGATCAATTTCTTTGACTGGGTGACCAAAGAATTGGACTGAGGGACTGCCTTAGATGTGGAGTATTTAGATTTTAGTAAAGCCTTTGACATTGTGTCACACAGGTGTTTAATAAATAAACCGAGTGCCCTTGGGATGGGCCACAAAGTGATGGACTGGGTCAGTAACTCCACAGAGGATAATGGTCAATGGAGATCTCTCTGAGGAAAGGGTTGTTACCAGTGGTGTGCCTCAAGGTTTGGTTCTTGGGCCTGTTCATTTTTGTAAGTGATATTGCTGAAGGGCTGTCAAGTTAGATTTGCCTCTTTGTGGATGATAGCAAAATCTGCAATAGAGCAAACATCCTTGATGGTGTGAATAACATGAGGAAGGACTGAGCAAAGCTTGAAGAATGGTCTGAAATGTGGCAGCTAAGATTTAATGCTAAGAAATGCAAGGTCATGGATTTGGACTGCAAAAACCGAAGGGTATGATAGAGTTTAGGAGGTGAAGAACTTTTGTGCATGAAAGAGGAATGTGACTTAGGTGTGATAGTATGTGGTGATTTTAAGGTGGTCAAACAGGTTGAAAAGGCAACGGTAAAAGCTAGAAGGATGCTAGGGTAGGGTTACCAGATGTCTGAATTTACCCGGACATGTCCTCGCATACTCATTATTCTGCTCATTTATCTCCTTGACAACTCTGTCACATGGATCCACCATTTCTAGAAACTCCCCTCCTTGTCGCTTGCTCTACCCTTGTAACCCAGTATTTCTTTCCTTTCTCCCTCTAACAAGTCCAACATCTCTCCTTTCTGCTCTTCCACTCCCTCCTTCCAAGTCTGACATACCTCCCCTCCCCCTTCCAGCCCCCAGTCCATATCCCCTCTGCCTTTCCCTGTTCATCTCTTCTCTCCCTCCTCTGCACTCCCTGTGTCATCCATCTCTCTCTTCCCCTTCTGCCCCCTTCTCTGAATCTCTTTCCCTTTCCCCATTTCTCCCTCTTCCCATTTTGTCCCCCCATCCATTTTTCCCCACCCTCTGCCATCTCTCCCTGGCCCCCTCTGCCTTCTCCATCCATCTATCTCTCTCTCCCTTTGTCCTCCTCCAAATCCATCTCTCATTGTCCCCTTTCTGCCTCCTCTATCACCACTGCCTGTCCTCTCTGCCATCTCCAAGTCCATATCCCCATGTCCTCAACAGATCTGACACCTTTCCCTCCCTCCCTTACTCATTCCTCACATCTCTCCTTCCTTCCTTCATATGAGGCCAACATCTTTCCCTTCCCCCACTCCCTCCCCCAAATCCTATAGGCCCTTCTCTTCCTCTGCCAACTCCAGACTCCGTCCCTTCTACTTTGCTGCGCTGTATGCTTGGAACAAGCTGCCCAAATTCCTACGGCGGGCTCCGTCTCTAGCTGTGTTGAAGGCCCAGTTAAAAACCTACCTCTTTGAGATTGCTTTTGATTCCTAACTCCTCTCACCTTGGGTTCTGCATCCACAACCCTATATGCCATGTCTATCTGTCCAAGTTAGATTGTACGCTCTTCCGAGCAGGGACCGTCTATAAATGTCATAATGTACAGTGCCACGTATGCCTTTCAGTGCTATATAAGTGATAAGTAGTAGTAGTAGTAGTAGTAGTATGGGCAAACTGGATGGGCTGGCACCTATTCCCGGGAGGGATCTCTTGCTGCTTACCCTTTCTTTTTGGTATACTGCCACAGTGATTCAGGTACACTTTCATATAACTAGGAAAATATTCCTCAGCAAATGTAGAGCCTTCACACTGCCACCGTGACCCTGTGTCTGTTTACACGATTTTATCCTAGAGCCTGCTGTTCAGCTACAAAATGAAAAGAGCAGCGACACTGTACACCAGTGATCTCAAAATTGCGGCCCGCCAGGTACTGTTTGAGGCCCTCGATATGTTTATCATTATCACAAAAGCAAAATAAAACAGTTTCTTGATCATATGTCTCTTTAGCTATAAATTACAATATTATGATTAAGACTTAGCCAAAAGGAAAGATTTGTAAACTATAAAGAGTTTTACCTCATGCAAAATTGTCATTTCTTTAATAAGACATTAACTATTTTTTCTGAGGCCCTCCAAGTACCTACAAATCCAAAATGTGGCCCTGCAAAGGGTTTGAGTTGGAGACCACTGCTCAACACAGTGCATTACTATTGAGTTTTGATCCTGTCACATTCTTTTTAAGGTCTGATTTTTTCCCCAGGTTTGTTTGTCTTACCATTTTTCAGGATTCAGGTGATCATTATTGGCACATGCAGTATAGACAGAAATTTAAACCAGTAATATAGTCACTGAAGCTCTTTTGTCTGCACAAAACCCCCACAATTGACAATGTAAATTAATATCAGCCATTCACAGCTTAATTTTGCATGTAGCATTCTGTAATAACTGATTTATATAATTACAGGGCACCTGCAGGTTTCCCACAATTATTTAGTGACACATTAATTTTGAGTTCCATGGTAAGCATTTGTGTGATAAATTATTCCTAAAATATCGTGACTACAAGATCGGATGGCAAACTGTTAACTTTCTATTTATTGTATCTTACAATATATAACATCTTTAAGCTATACAAATAAAGGGACCCTTTTACTAAAGCTTAGCATGTGCTAATAGGCATTAGCATATGCTAAGTGCCACATGGCCCATAGGTGTAAAATAGGACACGTAGCATTTAGAGTGCACTAATGTCCGTTACTATGTGCTAAGCTTTAGCAAAAAGGTGCCTTAACAAATATTTACAGAAGAGCATAATCCAATATAGAAACAGGTCACACCAGGAAGAATATATGATTGGGGATATGAGAAACAGAACACGGGTTAGTGAGAATTTTTAGTGCAACAGGATTATCAATCTTGACCAGCAGGTATCTATCCTCTTTTACTGTGAGGTCTATAGAGAGCCTAATTTACATATTCCTGCATTAACCACCAGCTAGCACACTTTCTTAAATAGGATCCAGAATATACACAACCAAAATGGTTTCTTTCTCATAGCAAAATTTGTAGAATATAAAGAATATTATTACAGTGGAATTTAATATAACCATGAACCCATTAGTGATCTGCAATTCTCCTCCCCTTAAGGGACCCCAAAAGGGTCATCAAGGCAAAGGACTGAATGATGTGGATGTTTAGAGAGCTCTCAGTCTAGCAGAAGAAAATGGTACATTTTATTTCAATGCCCATAAGGATTATGTCAGACTCAATTATAATTTGCTGGATGTATCTCTGTTTTCTAAATTACTTTCTGTCAAAATGGAATCATCGGTGTTGTCAGATCACCCTCCTGTTAATGTAACTCTGAGACTACTGGACCCCAAACAGGGCTAGTATGGAAATTTCATCACATGTTTCTCTGGGAAAGACTTGGAAAAGCTTTGAGACTAATAACCACAATGGCAAGGCAAACATCACATACTGGGAAGCTGCAAAAAGAATGTTATGAGGATAAATGATCTCCTATGGAGCACGCATATGAAGGGCAGTACTGTTAACAGGGCGCCTGTATCTATATACTACTAAAGTGCGTATGTGAATGTACACAATGTCAGCACTTTTCGGGCTCAGTGTGACAGCAAAGCACTATTATATACATAAGGATAAAAGTAGGAGGAGTTACCACAAACTCAAATGAGATAGCAGAGCTATTCCTTAAACGCAGTTGGGTTTTGTATGGCGACACATGGGTGAATATTTGGTGAATTACAGAAGTTTCCCAGGAACAGAGACTCTTCTTAAGCAAAAAAAAAAAAAGAGAAGTGAGAAGGAAAAACTGAAACAGGTTCTCTTGATTCTCTTTCGCTTCTTGAAATGATTTTTGAACTGAGACTCTATAAGGGATATTGTGGATTAACGCGATGATTGAAAATGGGTGCTTCCTCACTTTAACTGCAAAATGAGCACATTTATATGAGCTATGTTAGTTGCCATTTTCTGACCACTATACATTGTCATAGAGTACATCTATAATAATAAAATGCTAAGCGCGCATGCGCACACTCGCCGCGTGTTCCCTGAGATCTGATCTGTCGAGATGTAGCCACAAGAGTGCGCATGCGCGCCAGACAAGCCTCCCTGCTCTCCACCTTGCGCCGCTGAAAGGATTCTGAGGAAGGCGGCGATGATGAGGGGAGTCGCTGTGGCAAATTCAAAATTAAATCGGCACCACACTCGTACCAGGCGGGGATCGTCAGAGGAGCCGTGGCGTCTGCCGCCACTGCACCTTTTCAAACCCTCCCCAGCATTTCCGCCATTCTCAGTGTTTTCCTTCCTCTACCCTTATAACCCAGCATCTGCTTCCTTTTCCTTCCTTTCCCATCTTCATAACCTGACATCTCCCTATCTCTTCCCTCCTGCACTCTCCTCTATGGTTCAGCATTTTTCTCATTCTCTTCCCTCACTCCCATTTCCAGGCATCTCTCTATCATTCTATTCTGCTCCTGAATCCAACATATCCCTCTTTCTCCCTACCACCTCCTGTGTATCTCTCCCTTCCTCTCATCCACCCCCATATCCAACACCTCTCTCTCTCTCCCTAGTGCCCTGTATCAAATCTCTGCACCATATCTTCCTTCCTTCCCTTTATAATGTGCAATTTCATCCTCTCCCCTTACCATGCATGTCTCCCTCTCCTCCCACTGGCCACCAACTTCCCTTCCCTCCCCCTGTGCCAGCAACTTTCCTTCCTCCCTTCACAGGTACTCTAAGGCTTCCTTCTTCAGGTCATGTTATCGGCAATGATTCTCACATACTGCCTGCTGCTAAACCGGAAGCCTCCCCTCTGCTGCGGAGAGACTTCCGTGTCAACGGCAGGCAGTGTATGGGAACTGCTGCTGATACTGCGACCCGAAGAAGTTGACACCATTGAGATTCTGCACTGGAAAGGGAATTCTATAGAAATTAAGCATTGCGCAGTTACGCAGAATTCCCCCAGGAGTAGTACTTGTCCCAAGCTTTCTTAAATTCAAATAGAGTTTTCATCTCTACTACCTCCTCCAAGAGACTGTTCCATAAATTCACAAGTCTTTTGGTGAAGTATTTCCTCAGGTTAATTCAGAGCCTGTCCCCTTTTACCTTTATCCCATAACCCCTAATTCCAGAGCTTCCTTTCAATTGAAGGAGACTCACCTCCTGTGCGTT
The DNA here is from genome assembly GCF_902459505.1 of Geotrypetes seraphini. Classification (NCBI taxonomy): domain Eukaryota; kingdom Metazoa; phylum Chordata; class Amphibia; order Gymnophiona; family Dermophiidae; genus Geotrypetes; species Geotrypetes seraphini. Next base: position 326,194,815 of record NC_047085.1, on the reverse strand, counting down.
TATGCCACAAAGGTGTTTAAATGTCTCTATCATATCTCCCTTCTCCCACCTTTCTTCCAAAGTATACATATTGAGAGTTTGGTATATGGCTTGGTTTTGGTACCACATTTACCGGTATGATAGATATCTTAAAGCTCCATTAGTGAGACTTTATCAATAATATAATCAACATTCATAATGTTTTGAGCTTACTAGGGGAACCCATCAAGCGTGACCTCAATTATCACTCTTATTTAAGGAAAAGTTACTAACGAGTTGACCAATGTTAATTAGCACAGCACGTTAGATCAGTGTTCTTCAACTGCCGGTCCGTGATCCAGTGCTGGCCCGCAAAAATTTCTTGCTGGTCCATGAAGGATTCGGGTCTTCACAAACTGCACACTAGGCAGGAAGAGAGGCTGTGGTGCTGGCGCCAGCTGACTTGCAACTTCCTGTTGCCGTTGCGTATGCCGTGACTACTGCCTCCTGCCATTGCCGGGTTTCCTGCTTCCTGCTGTGTATGTCTCCGCACCTCCAGACCAGCAGCGGCAGCTCTGTGTGCTTTTAACTTCAGCACACAGCTGCCTCTAAGCAGTAGTTTAGCTGTGGTTTCATGAGGCAGCCTTGGGGCCTTTTGCTAGGCCGGCGTGCTTCAGTGATGCGATGTGGGCCGGCCTACCAAAGACCCCGAGGCTGCCTCATGAAACCGCGGCTAAACTACTGTTTAGGGGCAACTGTGTGCTGAAGTTAAAAGAACACAAAGCTGACGCTAGGCTAAAGAGAGGAAACATTTGCTGGAAAGGCAAGGGAGAAGGGGTACTCCTGGACAGGGGAGGACAGAGGGGAAGGGGTACTGCTGGACAGGGGAGGAAGGAAACAGCTGGCAGGGAGATTAGAAAAGGGGAAGGAGTTAAAATGGAATGGAGAGATCAGATGAGGGAAAGGGGAGAAACAGAGGATTGAGAAAGTAGAGAGAGATTGATGTTGGGAAGGGGGTCAGATGAGAAATAAAGAGAGAGGGACAAAGATGCTAGATCTGGTGTAGGAGAGATAAAAATGAGAGCAGAATGAATCATGTAAAAAGGAGAGAGGGGGTACAGGCTGGATGGAAAGGAGAAAGGGGTGAGGGGCATAGAAAGAAGGCAGATACCATATGGAAGGGGGAGATGCTGGATTGAAGAGACAGAGGGCAGACACTGGATGGAAGAGAGTGAAAAGACGATGAAAACCAAAACCAGAGACGACAAAAGGTAGAAAAATAATTTTATTTCTATCCTGTGATTAGAATATATCAGATTTGAAATATGTATCTTGCTAGAGCTGGTGCTTGACATAACTGGGGGCTCTCTCTGACCAGGGGGAAGTTGCCCTAGTTGCACTCCCCTAACACTATTCCTGTCATGTGTGACTGTGGTATTCTGTTAGCATGATATTTCTGTGTACCATTCTGTTACAATTTGGCTTATTCAGTTTTCTTGATAGTAGAGGGGATATATATGAAGGGGAGGGGAGACAGGGGTTTTGTTGATCCTTGCTCTGTATTATTTGTATTTATAAAATGACAATTATACAGAAGATTGTTTCTTTTTATACTTTAATAAAAATACGGTCAATATAAAATCATAACTATTTGAGACTTATACGGATAGGATCAGATAGTTTGTGGGACCGAGCTCGTGGGGATGGGGCGGAGATGGGTTTTTTTTTTTAAATTTCAGTCTTAGTAGTTTGCTGGTCCATGAAAAAATTATTTTATTTTCACTGGTCCATAGGTGTAAAAAAGTTGAAGAACACTGTGTTAGATAATAATGAAATACATAGAATGCAAATGCATGCAAAACAGCTCATTATTATAAAGAATGAATTATGCAACTTGTTTTCAACCTTGCAAAGTGAGTTGTTCATGAAAAATAAAGCCACCTCTGAGTGCTCCCTTATTTGGTAGACTGAGCCCTTAGTAATAGTATCATGAGGCTATCACTAGGGGGCAGAGGTGACCATATGGATACCAGGAGATGTTGGGGAAGCAGCATTTGGGGATCATTCTTGCTCTTGCTACCTACTGGAGAGATCCCCTAGTAAGTTCTAGGGGTAGGGTAGGAGAAATCAGGGGTTAGGATGGGAGGTAGTTGGGGGCATGATGGGGTAAGAAGGGGAATAATTTTTTTTAAAAAAAGAAACAGGGATTGAGGTGTGGAGATATCTATTTATTAGGGGATTGGTGATGGGATAATTGCTTAAAATCCACTATTTTTGCTTTGTTGTGATCAAGAAAGCAAAATATTCCTGGCTGCAATAACACAAAATTCAATTTACTGAAGCATCCCAGGTTAGAAACTTGAACAGTTAATTTTTCTGGGTTACAACAGATGATTCTACTGTAGCTTAGTAACTATTTATCTTAATATAGCTATGGAGCCCCTAGCAATTGCCGCCAGACAGCATAAATTTATTCATAAATTTTTGACTAAAACATTTCAGTGAAAATTGTCTTTTTATTTATACTTATTTTGTTTTATTCCACAATAGATTCTATAATGAAATTACAAACATTAAATCATTTTCCCTTTTAAATGTTATACAGTCAGTTGGACTAAGCTAGTAATAATGCTTTTCAATAGCTTGAAAAGCAAGGATGAACTAGTTCAATAGTCTTTCACTGGATGCCCATAGTTTCCAGTACCTGGATATCTGGTTCAGGGTCTTTTTTGAAGACATTATAGACTGCAATGAGGAACACATATTAAATCAATTCATTGGTCTCCTGTGAATCTATCCTAGTGGGGAAGAACAGAAGCTATAAATATGGTATATTCTCTGAAAATGAACTTTAAATATCTGGCAGCTTTATTTGGGGACAAGTTTTATAAATCCATGGACTAGATTTTTGTGAATTCTTTGCTGTTAGCAGTATGTAGTGAGCAATCCCTACAGTGTTTTACATTTGCAGTCAAAACATGGCTTTCAGTACACTTATGGAATTTGAGTTGGATCAGGTCATGCTTATCACCAGTAGCATAACAAGGGGTGGTGTATGTGTGTGTGTGTGGGGAGGGATCTCTTAAATGTATTACATCCCTCTTATCTCTAGTAGTTGTCACCGGTAGCGAACATGATTTCCTACTCACTTCTTGTACTAACTAACACTGTTTTCTAAAGTCACTTCCTGGTAGTGCTGTCAGATTCGCGATTGGAATCGATTCAAATTGTTTTGTTTTAGAAAAAAAATCGAACTTACCGATTCGTCGGTCCCCTTGCTAGAGATCCGTTCGGGCTTTCCCTCTGCCACTGGAGTCCTTCCATCTAATGTAACTTCCATTTTGCAAAACTGGAAGTTACATCAGAAGCATGGACTTCAGTGGCAGAGGGAAAGCCAGACCAGGTCTTTGTGTGCAGATCGGCGGCAGCAAGGCTCTCTCCTCCCCGGCCAGAAGTATTTTTCCTCTCCTCCCCAGCCAGGCAAAAGCAGCGCTAGCAAATGTGATTCACTATCCTGCTGCTACTCCGGGCGTCTTTTCTCCATTCGGTCACCCAAGCAGAAACAGGAAGTTTTCACTGAGGGCGGGCAGCAGTGGAGAGAAGACGCAAGGAGTGGCGGGAGGAGTGGATCGCTAAATCACTACCGCCACTGGCAACATGTTGTAATGTCAAAATAAAGGTAGATGGGGGGAGAGGGGAGATGGACTTGGGGGAGTTGGTGGACTGGAGAAGGAGATATGGGAAGAAGATGGATGGGAGAGATGAACTTGGTAGGGGGGGAAGATGGATGGTAGAGGGGGAGAGGGACTTGGGGGAGATCATGGAGAGGAGAGATGGACTTGGGGGAGGAAGAAATGGACTTGGAGGAGTTGGTGGACTGGAGAGGGAGAGATGGGGAGAAGATAGATGGGAGAGATGAACTTGGTGGAGGGGGGAAGATGGATGATGGAGGGGAGATGGACTTGGGGGAGATCATGGAGATGGGGGGTGGGATAGAAGAAATAATGGATATAAAAAAAGGAGAGGGAGAGAGATGGTGGACAATGGGATTTAGGGAGGGAAGTTGGACACAAGGGATGGTGTGGGGGGATAGAGATACTGGATAGGAGGGTAGTTAGAAAGAGATAGAGAGAGCTGGTGGGGAAGGAGGGAGAGATGCTGGATGAAAGGGTAGTTGAGAAAAGGAGAGATGGTGGATCTGGGGATGGTGGGGTCCATCGCAGCAGCTACAGGAATAGACAAAAAAAAAAAAGGAAAGATGCCAGACCTCCAGGGGAGGGAAGCAAAACAGAAGGGGAGGACAGACAACATGGAAGATGGATGGTTAGCATGGAGAAAGAAGAAAACAACAAATAGGTAAGAGACCCTGTCAAACGAGTTATCAGAAGACATTTGTCGCAGAGCCAGGAACCAAAATGATTTGAATAACGACCAGACAACAAAAGGTAGAAAAAATAATTTTATTTTCTGTTTTGTGATTACAATGTGTCAGATTTGAAATGTGTATCCTGTCATAGCTGGTATTAGACTGTGAATGTGAGCTAGGATTTAACAGAGAGGAAAAGTCTTTTTTGTTTGTTTATTTTGTTTACACCATAGCGCCAATTTGGGTAGGAAAGGGCAAAGGGGGTGGAGTGGGTGAACAGGCTATAAAATAAACTCACCAGGATGTTTGAAAAAAACATCCAATTGGGCAGGAAAATCAAATCGAATTGAAAAATCGATTCAATAAGCTGAATTGAATCAAAAATTTTTTTTCCTGAATTGGGCAGCGCTACTTCCTGGTCCCATGAATAGGAAGTGACATCAGAGGGAGGCATAAGCAGCAGGAGGAGACCCTGCTCACTGCCAGTGACAACTACAAGTAGTATGGTGGGAGGGGGAGAATGCATTTAAAAGACCCTATGTTGGGGGGGAGGGGGTTGAGAGATGCTAGCGCTCCCACCAAGTCGGCGCCCAAGATGCTCTGCCTCCCTTCTACTCTGTACTATCTGTGGGATGAATGCATATCTTTCCTGTTATGATGTAGTTCCTTTCAATTATGTTTTAGCCTATACAGTATACCACTTAGTCCTACTTGTTAATTAAAGGAGTAGAGCAAGTCTCAAAATAAATACATTAAAAAAATAAAAGAAATGTAAAGCACCCTGAATTGCCGTGCAGAAGTTGAAATGTAATAAAGAGCAAGTACTGACTAATTTTTTCTGCTTTAGAGAATATTATTTATTTATACTTCTAAAGGGTGAACATTGCTTCTAATTTAATTATATATAAGATCTCCCCTATGATTGGAAGTTCAGTGTGATGTGATTCTGCCTCATCTAATACAATTAAACCCCAATATGATTTTACCTACCTCTTGCAAAATCATCCTCTGAGACAGTATGGAGACAAAATGAAGTTGGACTTCTTAATGGAAGTATACAGGTGTTGATTCCTGCTTCACATACTGGGTCTTCTTATACATTTTAGATATGTACTAAGATAATGGGGGGGGGGGGAAGGGAGAGAGGGGGGGGTCAATATTTGATGTGGCCTAAGAGGGCAGGAGAGGCCAGCTACTGATATTTAGCAGCGTGCAACTGGCAGGTGCTGATGAATATCAGTTCTAATCGCATAGGTGGAATCCAGGCAGTGCCGAGGGCGGAGTCAAGGAGGAGCTAGTAGTTATTTGGACTGGAGGAACTAAAAGATCCCCTGATATGGGTCCCAGCCAATATACAGCAGAAATTTGCCTTTGTGTCTTATTCAGGTTCCAGTTGAAAATTTCAGCTGGGACCGGCCAGCACATGTCATGCCCAGATATTCAATGCTGCCACCTGGACATAGCTCGACATTGAATATCCAGGTCTAATGTAACCAGCAGCAATAAGTGCTTTAAAAAAGTGCTGACCGTCACCAGATGAATATTAACCAGAGAATTATCATTGCCTGCAACTCTGTCTGCATTCTGATAGTGAGTCTGATTTACTGTCATGGGATGATAATCTGGATTGTGATTTGGTATGCATTAAAGTATTACCTTTCTTGAAATCTGCTTCTCGGTTCTATAAGAGTCTTAAGAATGATAAGTGTCAGAGATGTATTGGCACTGACAGTTTGGGAAAAGGATACACCAGTAAATGCTTAAGCTTTTAGAGTATGGAAAGGTTTGGGGGGTAAATTATTATACCGTTCATTATCTGCATCCTTGATATAAGCTTTGCATTTCATAACTCACAGATCAATGTGAACTCCACATAAAACTACTAAGCTTGCTGCCACATCCGATGAGAAATCTCGGTTGTGATTAATAGATTTAGGAACGCCTTCTGATATCATACTTTTTGTCCTTGTCTAAATAGATATTGGAAAGAAATTTTGGAGAGGGTAGGTCATATATTTCAGATTCAAGAAGAGTTGCTATCAAAATGAGTTCTCTGAAAATCCCTGCCTGTAGTTGAAGAGATACCAAAGTATAGAAAAAAGTTATGTGACATTTTTTGATTTTCTTGGTCTTAAAGTTTATATTAAGTAATTGGAAGGATAGCTCACAGATTGAGTTTAATAGTTGGTGGAACATTGTTTGTGTCACAAGTATGAACATATTAGTATCCAAACTCAGAATATGTGAAAAAAATCAAAATATCAGCAGTAAACACTTTCACAACGATTTAGTGGAAGGCAAGAGCATACCACAATATGAGCTAAAAAGAGCCCCAACGGGGAGGAAAAGCCTCAGACAAAACCCTCCCACCGCCACAGCAGTGGTTAAGGTGTTCAGGCGGAGAACCTCATCGGCATAAAATCCTCCCGTGGGGACCACCGTGGCTCTATATTGTGTTATAGTTGAATAAATAAATAAATAGGTGGTGAAGTTCTTAAACTCTTAAAATAGTACTGACTCAAAACAGTCACCCAAAGTGACTTGAAACTTATCTTTTGTTCATGAGCTCGGTCGGAACACCAACGATGGCCAGCGTTTCACATAGTGCTGCCTCAGGGTGTGACCTCCGATCGTGAGCTTTCAAAAACGAACACGCTAACCCGTGTTTCAATGCACAAAAGTATGAACATATTACAGCTGAAAGATACATAGAAACAGAGTATGATGGCAGAAAAGGGTCATCGGCCCAACAAGTCTGCCCACTAGAATAACCCTCCCCCTAAACACTCCCTCGAAGTGACCCCACATGTTTGTCCCATTTTTTCTTAAAATTGAGCACGTTGTTGGCCTCAACTACCTGAAGTGGTAGATCATTCCAATGATCAACCACCCTTTCGGTGAAGAAATACTTCCTGATGTCACCATGAAATCTCCCACCCTTGGTTTTTAATGGATGCCCTCTTGTAGTCATAGGTCCTGTGAGGAAAAAAGATGTCTTCTTCTACCTCCTCAATACGCCCAGTAACATATTTGAACGTCTCTATCATGTCACCCCTCTCTCTGCGTTCCTCGAGAGTATATCGCTGCAACTTAATTAGGCGTTCTTCATATGGGAGATCCTTGAGTCCTGAGACCATCCTAGTGGCCATTCGCTGAACTGATTCCATTCTGAGCACAGCCTTTCCATAGTGTGGCCTCCAAAATTGAACACAATATTCCAGATGGGGTCTCACCATGGACCTGTACAACGACATTATAACTTCAGGCTTTCGGCTGACAAAACTTCTTTGGATGCAACCCAGCATTTGTCTAGTCTTGGATGAAGCTTTCTCCACTTGATTGGCAATCTTCATATCTTCACTAATGATTACTCACAGGTCCCGTTCTGCAACAGTTCTTGCTAAGGTCTCACCATTTAGGGTGTAAGTTCTGCATGGGTTTCCACTACTAAGGTGCATAACCTTGCACTTTTTGGCATTAAAACTCAGTTGCCAAATATTAGACCATTTTTCCAGTAAAAGTAAGTCCTGCATCATAGTGTCGGGCACGGTTACTCTGCCCACTACGTTGCACAGTTTAGCGTCATCGACAAATAATGCAATTTTGCCTCGAAGTCCCTGAGGCAGGTCCTGTACAAAGATATCAAATAGGATTGGACCCAAGACCGAGCCCTGCAGCAATCCACTGATCACTTCCGATGTTTCGGAGGGAGTACCATTTACCACAACCCTTTGAAGTCTGCCACTGAGCCAGTCTTTAAACCATGCAGTCAACGTTTCTCCTAATCCCAATGAACTCTTCTTGTTCAATAACCTATGGTGTGGGACACTATCAAAAGCTTTACTGAAGTCCAAATATACGACATCCAGGGACTCTCCCTTATCTAGCTTTTTCGTTACCCAGTCAAAGAAGCTAATTAGATTACATTGGCAGGACCTTAGTAAATTCGTGCTGGTGGGGATCCCTCAGTCCCCCATCATTTAGAATTATATCTAATTTGTGTTTAATCAATGTTTCCATAAGTTTACATACTATTGATGTGAGACTGACCGGTCTGTAATTTGCAGTCTCTGACCTGCAACCCTTTTTGTGGAGCGGAATGACATCAGCTGTTTTCCAGTCCAATGGGACTTTTCCCGTGCTTAGGGAAAGATTGAAGAGCGCAGCTAATGGCTCCGCCAGGACATCTTTTAATTCCCTAAGCTCTCTGGGGTGTAGTTTATCCGGTCCCATGGCTTTGTTCACCTTGAGCCTTGATAGTTCTTGGTAGATGCTGATGGCGGTAAATTAAAACTTCCGGAACAGGTCTTCCCATGTCTGCAGCTGTGGACTGGAACCTAGTGCCTCATAGATAAAGACCGAGCAGAAGTATTCATTGAGTAGTTCGGCTTTATCGGTGAGGAAAAAAAAAAGGTAACCCTCTGTAAATGTTTGTTGTTTTCTCAGCAACCACTTTGAATTTCAATGAGAAATGTTATGCACTTTTTTAGTCATAATAGTTACATATGATAGTAATAAGAGTAGATATGGTTCAATCAATGATCTGAAACAATGTGAAAACAAAATTGCATTTCTGCAAATTGACACTTAATGAAAGATAACCCTGTTTTCAGCTACAGAGGCAAAATAACACTCAGAATTCTTCTCCTCCTGCTCCGGCTGGGCCCACGTAAAAACCCCAAAAAACCCCAGAGCTCGCTTTGGGTCTGGCAAGGGCTGCGGGTCCTGAAACCTTCCGATTCAAGCAGCGTCTGCAGCACTGTACACATGCTGCTTCGGGGCCTTCTACTGCCCTGATTTGCTGGGCAGTAGAAGGCCCCGAAGCAGCGTGTGTAGAGTGCTGCAGACACTGCTGGAATTGGAAGGATTGCCGGGACCGCGAGAAGGGAAGGGGGGGGGGGGGGCGGTAAGGAACTAAGGGAGCTGGCCAGACTGCGGGAAGAGAAAGGGGGGGGGTAGGGGAAACGCTGCTGCTGCATAGGGAAGTGGTGTGGGGGGAGGGAAATGAAGGGGGAGGGAATGCTGCTGTGGCTGCTGCACAGGGAAGTGGTGGGAGAGAAATGCTGCTGCATAGGAGGCAGGGAGAGAGTCAGATAGATAGAAAGAAAAGAAGAAAGACACAGGGGCAGGGAGAGACACAGAAAAACAGATAGACAAAGGGGGCCAGGGAGAGAGACAGACAGCGGGAGGGAGAGAGAGAGAGACAGAAATAAAGACACACAGACATATATTCTAGCACCCGTTAATGTAACGGGCTAAAATACTAGTGGCAAATAAAACCGTAAAATTTCACACTAAAATTCCATGCAGTCATGCAAAAAACTCTAGGGGGTTACTTTTTTTTTGCCCCATCATGTTTAATCATGCCATCTTTGTATAAAAAGGGTTTCCTTTGATGCATTTATTTCAGCATAAACTAGTTTTACACTTTTTCTTTATTCCATCTGATGACTTTGCACACTTTGGCGCCTAAATTTCTGCATGCAAAATTGCATGCTATTTTATATTGCATACACAACTTAAGTGGTTAATGAGCCAATTAAAACCAATAATTGGCTCTTTACAATTAATTAATGCACAACAATTTAGATTTGTGCACGCATTGCCCTAGGCGCTATTCTAAAATGATCTGTACAAAATGGCGGGTATCTGAAAAGGGGGCATGGTCAGGAGCAGGTCAGAGATGTTGCTAAAAGTTGTGCATGGATTTATAGAATTAGGTCAATCTATGCTTAAGTTAGGTACCGTAAAGCAACTTGCTTAGCGTTGATGTTACTCAAGCTGCCATAAATTTTCTTTCTGACTTTACTTTTTAACACACCAGGGATCGTCAGAATACCACTTGATCACGTAGATCAATAAGATCAAGTAGATCAGTGTGGCAGTACTCCTCCCCAGTTCCCCTTTTGTTTGGTGTGTAATTTACTGCTCTCTTTTATACTGACCCCATATGGACTAAATGAAACTAGTGATTGGATGATGCAAGCTGAATAGGCGGGCTTTGAAGGCAGTCTGCTGGTAAGGGGTATTCCTGCGTTCTGATTGGTGCTCGGTTGGGATGACATCATTGAGGGGCAGTCTTTAATAGTGCTGTAAAAAAAACCCTGCGGCCATATTGACACTGGTGGAGACATGATTTAATGGAATAAGCGAGTATCTTATGAATTTTGGTAAGCAGCTATATTATGTTTTTTTAACTATTTAGGTTTTAGTGAAGTTAGCTTGGTCTAATAGTAAGATTTTCTTGCAGCACTTCCAGTAACCCCGACCCTGAAGAAGTATGAAACGCGTCGGAGGGGAACTGGTGCAGCAATGATCTCGATAAGCTAAGTCTTTATTAGATGATTACAAAGAATGCACACATTTGAAATCATGAAATATAGTTAAACACTTTGGTATTAAAAAGCATATAAAGATAATTTATTAGTATAAAAGAGAGCAGTGAATTACACACCAAACAAAAGGGGAACTGGTGAGGAGTGCTGCCACACTAATCTACTTGATCTTATTGATCTACGTGATCGGGTGGTATTCTGAAGATCCCTGGTATGTTAAAAAGTAAAGTACGAAAAAGAAAATTTTTGGCAGCTTGAGTAACATCAGCCCTAAGCAAGTTGCTTTACTATACTTATTGTAGTGCCAATAAACAGCTTAAGTTAGGTACCAGCATTTGCACTTGTTAAAAGGTTGTTGTTGGTATGTTGTTGTACTGCTTGAATTTGTATATCTGAAAAATTAATAAAAATGATTAAAAAAAAAAAAAAAAAGCAGGCGTAAGTCCAGTGCTCAAAATTTAGGCATGGATCCGTGCCTAAGTGCGATTCTATAAAGCATAAGCGCCATTCATAGAATTACATTTAGGGCTCCTTTTACAAAGCTGCGCTAGGGCCTTAATGCACGGAATAGCGCACTCTAAATTGCCGCACGCACTAGCCACTACCGCCTCCTTTTGAGCAGGTGGTAGATTTTCAGCTAGCGTGTACTATAGCTCGCACTAATCCGGTGCGTGCGATAAAAACATTAGCGCACCTTTGTAAAAGGAGCCCTTAGTACCAATTTTTTAGGTGCTGAATTTTGAGCCCCATTTACTGAATCTAGCCATATATTGGCTTTATACCTATAACTGATTATATGCATTGGGTTTGCCTTTGCATTGGTATAAAAAATTAAATAATTCCCTTGAACTAACAAAAATAAAGAACAGTTTGCCATCTAATTTCTTCATTTTATCCTAATCTCGCTTTAAAAAGTTAAATGCTACTGCAGTAGTTTTTCTTAATTTCCTCCCTCAAGTGATTCAATCAGATTTGATTGCATTCTGGTTTTGATTGTCAAGTGTCTACATCACTTGCTCCAAGTCCTGCATTCAATGAGGACTATCTTTAAAGTAATCCCCCTTCTCATCAGCTGCAAACAAGAATCCTCAACACGTTCTGATGAGGTAATCGCCTAGTCAATACTAAGGTAATTGAAATTTCCCATTATTGTTGTCTTTCAAGTTTTATGTGGTTTTCTAATCTCTGTTCGCCCTTCACAATGTGTTCTCCATTCTGGTCAGATGGATGGTAATACACTCTCACTGTTATAAACTTCCCTATTGCATATGGATTTAAATCTATAATGCTGCTATAGTGCTTTTGGTTTCTTTTAGGACAGTGGCTCTTAAACCTGTCCTATGGGACCCCCAGCCAGTTGGGTTTCCAAGATATCCTTTCTGAATATGCAGATTTTCATGCCTGTCACCTCTATTATATGCAAATCTGCCTCATGAATATTCACGCTGGATACCAATCGGACATAGGATAACATATAAAATTCTTGTTTTGACATTTAAAACATGTACCACAGTCCCGAATACATAAATAGATTTTTGATCGCCTACAATCCTTCAAGAGCGCTACATTCAGCTTCAAATCACTTTCTATCCATTCCCTCACTTAACCATATCTATCTTAACATCTATCTTTTCAGTTTCTCCCCCGTCGCTCCCCCGTCCCTTGGATCTAAGAGAAGAATCATCACTGGATCAGTTTAAATCTAAATTAAAAGCTTTCTTATTCAGAGATGCTTTTAATGTTTGAGCGTCCTTTTCAGGATGTCGTATGATTAACTACTTTTATCTTTTTTTTTTTTTTTAGCTGACCTATGGATTCTAACACTCCCCTTCCTTTTGTTTTTTTCCATTTATGTTACTTTCCTATTTTTACTTTGTAGTTTTCCCTTTTTTATCCTATTGTATCTGTAAGTCTCTAGTCTCAATTGTGAGTCTTTAAGTGTTGGTCTTTGTATAAAAACCAAAAATTAAACTTTTTTTAAAATTTGGTTTTCATATCTTTATTCATTTTAAAAACCAACATCAAGTGCAACATATTATCAAACAATGTACAAATTAAACTGCACTTAATTCCATCAAATGATATAATAAATACATAACCCTTCTCCCCCACCACCCACCCTTTCATACAGTATAAAGACAATCAAGAGTAATTCAAATGATCAAGACAAACAAAATTGCAATCAAATAATAAATTAAAGGCATATCCCCCCCCTCCCACCCACCCATCCTGGACGTGTATAGTCAAAGGGCTAAAACTAATGATCAATCTTTACAAAATTTTGTCAATGGGTCCCAAACCTCCTTGAATTTCTTATAATGTCTCAATTGTATTGCACTCATATGTTCAAATTTATAAGTTTGGCACAAGGATTCCCACCAAAAACTATAGTTTAACCTGTCCCAGTTTTTTTTAAATAAGCTGTATGGCAACTCCCGTCATGATGATAAGTAGACTATTATTATATGGAGTTATTGGACTCTTGGCCCTCAATAACGTGCCAAATAGAACTGTATCATATGTCAATGCCACTGGAACATCTAGTATTCTATTAACTTGACTCCAAATGGATTGCCAAAATTTAAGTATCAAGGGACAAAAGAAGAGCAGATGATCCAGTGTCCCTATAGCGAGATGACAGTGCCAGCATCTATTTGACTTAGAACTATCTAATTTTTGTAATCTAACAGGGGTCCAAAAACTTCTATGCAACAAAAAAAAACCATGTTTGTTTTATAGATGCTGATGCCGTACATCTCATCCTCCAAGTCCAAATTTGTGGCCATTGAGCTGCAGAAATCTGCTGCTTAATCTCAATGCTCCAAACGTCTTTAAGACTATTTTTTGGTTTCTTATTCAGAAATTCAGATATTAATTTATACCACTTGGCTGCCTGATGCCCCAGCAAATCTGTCTGGAAGCACAGACCCGGCAAGCTATACTGAGTTTTTAAGTTACGTCAATCAGGGAACCCCCTTCTGAATGGCCTGCTTCAACTGCAACCACTTATATATTTGATACTTTGCGATACCAAATGTTTGTTGCAGTTGTGACAAAAAAAATAATTAAACTTATTAGTTTTTTTTTTTTATTGTACACCGCCTTGAAACTTTGTCTAGGCGATTAATACAATTTTTACTAAAACTTGGAAACTTCATTAGGGATATCTTGAAAACCCGACTGACTGGGGGTCCCCCCAGGGACAGGTTTAAGAGCCACTGCTTTAGGACTTTAATCCTGGTTGACTTTCTCACCCTTGAATTATAGTGTCACCTTAGAATGAGGGCGATGGGGTAAATTCAATAAAATGCCAAAATGGAGGTGCCAGAACGATGTGTGCTGAGTGTGACTCTTATAACGGCAGCTACACGCGAAACTGCCATTGTGCCATTATGGCAATACTAGTATAAGTTGGCAGTTTTGTGCCTAGCTTTAGGCTTGGCCGATTATACCATATAAGAAGCTGGTGTAAGTGAAGAGCTTGCGCCTAACTGTTGTTAGTATTCTATAACCCATATGTGTGCCTCATAGGCATGTCCTTGACCTCTCCATGCCCATTCCCCTAGTCACAACCCCCTAGAAGTTGCATGCTATAGAAATTGCACATGCAGTTTCTAGTGTAGCAATTAAGGTCAACTGCCAATTGGTGCCAATTAACACCAGTTAACAAATTTAAACCAATAACTGGCTGTTAACTCCAATTATTAAATTGCACATGTATCTGACCCAACTTTGGGTGCTAAGCATAAAGTTGGACACTCAGTTTAATAGAATTAAGAGGTTAGCGCACATATATAGCCAGTTACACTAGTATTGTCTAAAGCAGGGGTGTCCAACCTTTTGGTTTCCCTGGGCCGCATTGGCCCCAAAAAATGTTTCTGTGGCCACACAAATGCGCAAACGCTGCAGCAAGACAGAGGAGGGAGCTGGCAAGACGGTAAACACCCGAGGGCAGTAGAGGAAAACACTGCATCGCCCTCGACCGGGGCTGTACAAAATACTTCACAGAGCTGCATGCGGCCTTCGGGTCGCAGGTTGGACACCCATGCTCTAAAAGTACCTATTTTCCTTTATAGAATAAGATCCAGATAGGTGCCCTCTGAGCACCACAGACAGTGATGTAGTAAGGGGGGGGGGCAAACTGCCCCGGGCATCATCTTGGTGGGAGCACCAGCATCTCTATGCCACCTATGCCACACTCACGCCCTCACTTCCCACCCCCACCTTCCTCCCCATCTCTTTACATCTTTGCCAGCTGGGCCTTGAGAGTTCACGTTCGACGTGACCTCTCAGGCCTTGCACAGGAAGCAGATCTTCAGGCACCGGCACCATGCACAGGACATGCTGGTGCCGGTGCCGCTGCGGAGGCTACAGAAAAGTAAGAAGAGGGTTCGGGTGGGTTGGGGGGGACCTCAGGTCGCGGTGGGGGGGTGCCCGATGGCAGGGGGGGGGTGCTGGATCGCGGTGGGGGAGGGTGTCGGTTCGCAGGGAGGGTGCTCGCAAATCGAAGCGCGCTCGGTTTCCGAGGCGCCGATTTTGCAAATGTTTTGCTCGTCTTGCAAAACACTCGCAAACCGGTGCACTCGTAAACCAAGGTACCACTGTATTTGGATTTCAGTAAAGCTTTCGACAGTGTCCCACACCATAGACTATTAAACAAGATGAAATCAATGGGTTTGGGTGAGAAACTAACTGCATGGGTCAGTGATTGGCTGAGTGGAAGACTTCAGAGGGTGGTGGTCAACGGCACCCTCTCTGAGACATCGGAGGTGACTAGCGGAGTGCCGCAGGGCTCAGTCCTGGGACCATCCCTTTTCAACATATTCATAGGGGACTTGACCCGGGGGCTTCAGGGTAAAGTAGCACTGTTCGCCGACGATGCCAAACTGTGTAACATAGTAAGTGAAAGCAACCTCCAGGATAGTATGACACAAGATCTGATCACGTTGGAAAACTGGTCCTCGACATGGCAGCTAGGCTTCAACGCTAAAAAATGTAAGGTCATGCATCTCGGCAGCGAAAATCCATGCAGAACATACTCCTTGAATGGAGAAACGCTAGCTAGGACTTCAGAGGAACGGGACTTGGGGGTAATCATCAGTGCAGACATGAAGGCTGCCAAACAAGTAGAGAAGGCCTCATCAAAGGCAAGGCAAATGATGGAATGTATCAATCGAAGCTTTGTCAGCCGTAAACCTGAAGTCATAATGCCACTCTACAGAACCATGGTGAGACCCCATCTGGAATACTGTGTGCAATTCTGGAGGTCACATTACCGGAAAGATGTGCTTCGAGCTGAGTCGGTCCAGCGGATGGTCACTAGGATGGTCGCGGGGCTCAAGGGTCTCTCATACGAAGAAAGACTGGGCAAACTGCAGCTCTATACCCTAGAGGAGCGCAGGGAAAGGGGTGACATGATTGAGACATTTAAGTATGTCATGGGTCGTGTCGAGGTGGAAAACGATATATTCTTTCCCAAGGGACCCTCGGTCACAAGGGGGCACCCGCTCAAACTCAGAGGAGGGAAATTTAGTGGTGACATCAGGAAGTATTTCTTCACAGAAAGGGTGGTAGATCACTGGAACAGACTTCCAGTGCAGGTGATCAAGGCCACCAGTGTGCTCGACTTTAAGAATAAATGGGACATCCACGTGGGATCCCTACGAGGGTCGAGTTAAGGAACTAGGTCATTAGCATTCAGACTTAATGGGGTGGGTCAATAGAGTGGGCAGACTTGATGGGCTGTAGCCCTTTTCTGCCGTCATCTTTCTATGTTTCTATTTGTTTTCCATTTTCTGAATGCCATTCTTGAGTTCTACCCTTTGGGATGCCAAAAATAAGGTCCTTGGCACATCTACTGTTACATGTAGCCAGTGAAGAGTGCTACACAATGAAATTTGGACAGAGCTCACACAGACAGAATCCTCCCTCAGTCTCCTGACTTGCTTTGAGTGCTAGTTTAGAGAATGACACGGTGACAAAATTTATCACCGTTCCCGTCCCCGCGGATAACCACGGGAAATAACCTCATGTCATTTTCTAGTGTCTATTTCAACCTCAGTCCTTCTGCACCAGCATTCTTCAAAGCAAAGCTTGTGGGTCAGTGGTTGTGGCCATTCATACTCTGATTCTTCCCTCTCTCTTTAAAGAATGACATGAAGATGGTTTCCCGCAGTTATCCGTGGGGATGGGAACGGTGATGAATTTTGTCACCGTGTCATTCTCTATCTAGTTGCTATAAAATGTGTGGTCTCAAAGCAAAATGCAAAACGACAAGTTTTTCCCTAATGAATTTGTAGGAAACAAATCTTCTCACTTTTCTTATAGGTGATACATATTCAATTTGTTTAGGGTTGGGGATGTGCTGTATTCATCAACTAACCTTCCGTGTGCAACACCCATTGGTGCCAGTGGAGGATGTAGTTGAAACGCTTGCCTTCAGAAGCAGGGTTCTTGTTCTCTTAACCTTCATTGTTTTTCCCCCTCCCTTTTTCTTTCTTTAACCTCTTATGGATTTTACCTTCCTTTGTAGGTTTTTCTCTTCTTTATACTGCCCATTAATTTCCATGAACAGGTCATTATTCTTCTTAAGTACATCATTAAATACATAAAAAAGTATTGAACAGATAAAAATGATTGCCAGAGGTAGTATGACTACTAAGAAGGAAAGAACTAAAATTTTGGGACAAGTTTCCTTAAAAGTTAAAATATAACTTTCTTTTGTTTTAGGTAGAACCTTCCACCTATTTTATGAGCGTTGTATACAACTGGACTGGTGAACACAAGCTGTTATGAAAGTTTCCTTTTATTCATCCAATGGTTCAAATGCTACAGGTATTGCAGCCCCCATAAAATGCAGCTCGATATAATGTGGGATAACTTACAAAGTGGACAAGTTTTGGACTTTTTGTTTGTTATATGTTACGCTGTTGACCTGCTAGTTACATGAATTCATTTTTAACAAGGTAAAATATCTTGGATCCCAGTGTCTGTGAGAGCAATATCTCCAAATGGGTTAGGTTTGTGCACAGCATGACAATACTGAACCTTACCCCATTGCATTTTTGTGCTAGGCATGCTGTTACTCAGTAGCACTTAGGTACCTTGCTGGCACATTCATGGGTATGTGTAGACTTACATGCATAAGTGCTTGTACTCTAGACATTTATGCCTTCAAGGGGCATGTTAATATGGTTATCTAGATCAGTGTTCTTCAACCACCGGTCCGTGGACCAGTGCCGGTCCACAGAAATTTCCTGCCAGTCCACAAGGCCAGCACGTGCATCAGGCCCAAAACAGTGTTCTTCAATCGCCGGTCCACAGTGTGATCAATGCGGCGTTATCTTTGAGCCAGCTCCCTCTTCCTCACTGATTCAGTGCATAAAGCCACGGGCAGTGGCTCCTATGCACGTCCTGCGCCTAAACCGGAAGCCTTTTCTCTGACGTTGCAACGTCAGAGGGAAGGCTTCCAGATAAGGCATGGGGCATGCAAGGAGCCGCTGCCTGCAGCTGTGTGCACTGCATCAGTGAGGAAGAGGGAGTCGGCCTGAAGATAATACTGGGGGCAGTATAAAATGGCCAGGCGGGAGCAGGCCAGAAGGAAAGGTATAGCATGGAGGGAGGGAGACAACAAAGGTAGGGAGGATTGATTTTATTTTTGAATTTAGTGATTGAATTATGTCAATTTTGAGAATTTACATCTGATGTCAGTGTGTTTTGTGTAGTTTAATTTTGTGGTTAACCATTATGTGTTGTTAATAAGATTATATTGTGTATCTGTGAAAAATGAATGGAAAAAATAGTCTTACAATTAGTACTATTATGGGGAGGGGGGTCTGGGGTGGAGATTTGGTAGAGATGAGCAGGGTCTGGCCCACGACTTAGCCCAGTGTTCTTCAACCGCCAGTCCACGGACCGATGCCGGTCCACAGAATAATTCTTTTATTTTTGCCGGTCCATAGGTGCAAAAAGGTTGAAAAACACTGATTTAGATCATAGAATTGCCCTTCACAAGTATTTATTAAAAAATTTATATACCGCATAAAAACTTTGCGGTTTACAAAATTACATGCATACATATTAAAAAATATTAAAACATGTTTTGACAGAACAAACACAATAAAACATTAACTAACAGTATTATTATTAAAACCTTTTTTCAAATTCATCCAACAAGATAGAAAGACAAAATCCCTAATGAACTATTTTACATAAATTTGCATGTTTTGTATCTTAGTATGAAACACAGTAATTTGAACTTAAATAGTAATATAACCTGCATTAGTTCCCTTTAACATGCATTAAGGTACAAACAGTGCACATTATAGCCATAACAAAGCTTGCTAACTACCATGTTTCCCCGAAAATAAGACAGTGTCTTATATTAATTTTAGGCCCAAAAAAGGCACTAGGTCTTATTTTCGCGGTAGTGCACATGATCATCTCTCCCTTCCTCTCCTTCACCCAATTCTTTCTCTTTCCTTTCTCTCCCCCACATGTGCAGCATCTTCCCTTCCCTCCCTCTGATCCCTTGTGCAACAGGACTCTTGCCTAGCTTCCCTTCGCTCCCTCCCATCCCTTGTGCAGCAGAACCCTTGAGCGAGCACTGCCCCTCCCCAGCACCCGCACCCACCACGCATCCAAATCCCCATCCTTCCCTCCCTCCTATTGGAAACCTGCCGCGAGCCTTACCTTCCTAAGCAGCATCAGACCGGCAGCACTCTAACAGGCTGCTTCGGCCATGTCCACCCATGAATTCACTGCCACGTTACTGATGACATCATCGGTAATGGGCAGAGTGAATTCATAGGTGGACATGGCCGAAGCAGCCTGTTTAGAGTGCTGCCGACCCGATGCTGCTTGGGGAGGTAAGTAGGACTTGCGGCGGGGTTCCGATGGGACGGTGGGATGAGAGGGAGGGAAGGGAAACTGTCGGCGAATCCTGGGACTAGGGCTTATATTAGGGGTAGGGCTTATATTAAGGCCTACCCCGAAAATCCTGCTAGGGCTTATTTTCGGGGTAGGTCTTATTTTCGGGGAAACACGGTAGTCCTTTTACACAGGTAATTTTTTTATTTTTTACCAATACAAATGAATTTACTACTATTACCACTACTAATCATTTCTATAGCATTATTAGACCTTCTCCTTCTTACAAATTTCCTAGTGAGTTTTGAAGGTTTATTTAGTATCCTAACTAGAATGAGGTATGAGGTAAGGATATGCCATAGAAAAATACTTCCCCCACCAAGAAGGTAGTCTCTTTCCTTTCTGTGATATAATATTTAAAATCTGAGATCATTTATATTTGATTCAGACATATTATTGTAAAGCTAATCTTATTCCAAGTGCATTAATTAATTAATTAATTAATTAATTAATTAAATAAAACGGTATCATGGACAACTTGTTTGTTGATCTTTATATCTACTGAATGTATCCAAGCAGACCATTACAGCAAGTAGATTGCTCTATTAAAAGCTAGCTGTTGAAAAAGGAGATACTGTGCCTAATAAGAGCAATTTTGAAGCTCCCTGTTGAGCTTGCAGGCTCACAGAGTTTCACTTAAAAAAAAAAGATGGCCAGCTGTGCCACAGGGATCTTTTATCTCACGTACTCGGCAGGTGCACAGTATGTGAGGTGAACATCACGTTGAGATTTCAAAATTAAATTCTGGCAGACATCTCAGCTAGCTCTTTCTTAGCCTCTGTCTAACACTACCTACTTTCTCCACAGGAAAATGCCTACATACTACCTCAAGCATGAATACATTTCCCCAATGAGATAGCCCTTGGCAATATATATTTTTTTATTAACATTTTCTTTGTATGGATACAGAAAACAGTAAAAATAACAAAATGTCAGTAATTAAGAAAACTCAAACAATTCCTTCATTCATTATCTAGTCCACATTCAGGGAGAAAACATCCAAAGTTACCAACACTCTATAATTTATTTCTAAAAATTTTAGACCATCTATTCCTTAGCGGTTAACAGTAAAAATATTCACAATAGTTCCAGACAAAATACATAAATGCAGAAAAAACATCTTCAATTACAACTCAATCATATTAACAGTGTCCCACGAAAACCGGGGAAACAGCGTATTAGCAAGAAATGTTACAACAAATCATCACAATCATAATTCGAGACATCCAGACTAACTGACAGAGCAAGATCAGAGAAATGCCTCAACATATACTGCATTTTTCACCCCATAAGACGCATCTGACCTTAAGACGCACCCTAGATTTAGAGGAGGAAAAGCCAAGAAAAAAAATTCTGAACCAAATGGTGTACCCTGTGCTACTACCCTGCCCTGTCTTCCTCTGGTGGTCTAGTGGTAGGCCTGGATAGGGCAGGCCTAGTGGCAGGTAAGTAGATAGGCAGGCAGGCCTAGTGGCTGGTAGGCAGGCAGGCATTGGGGTACTCAGACTGCCAGGATGTCTATCTTTATACCACATTTTCAACCAAAATTTCATCCAAGTCTGAAACGCCCAGAACAAGACCATTTGGATGTCCTGTAATGGACTGGCCACCCAGACATAGCAACAGAACAGTGGGCACTGCCAGCTTGCATCTGATTGAACCTAAACCCAGTGGCGTACCAAGAGGGGGGCGGGGGGGGCAGTGCGCCCCGGGTGCCAGCCCTAAGGGGGTGCTCCCGGCCTTGCCGTTCAGTCCCCCCCCACCCCCGAAGGACCGCTCGCCCCACTGACCTTCCTGCACCACCTGTGAAGCAGCCCGCAGCAGGATCGCAAAGTCAGCATCAGCGATCCCTGCGCTGCTTAGGCGCTGCTTCCTGCGCCGCGATCCCGCCCCTCCTCTGATGTCAGAGGAGGGGCGGGACCGTGGTGCAGGAAGCAGCGCAGGGATCGCTGACGCTGACTTCGTGATCCTGCTGCGGCTGCTTCATAGGTGGTGCGAGGAGGCCAGGGGGGCGAGCGGTCCTTCGGGGTGGGTCGGGCATCAGGCCTTCAGGGTGGGGCAAGCAGGCAGGCTTTCAAGGGGGAGGGGGGTGACAGGCAGGCAGGCAGGCCTTCAAGGGGGGACAGGCCTTCGGGGGGGTGCAGACCTTCAAGGGGGGGGCAGGCAGGCCTTCAGGGGGGGGTACAGGCCTTCGGGGGGGTGTAGGCCTTTGGGGGGGTGCAGACCTTCAAGGGGTGCAGGCCTTCAAGGGAGGGGACAGGCCTTCAAAGGGGGAAAGGCCTACAAGGGGGTGGGACAGGCCTTCAAGGGGGGGACAGGCCTTCAAGGGGGAGACAGGCCTTCAAGGGGGGGAAAGGCAGGCAGGCAGGCCTTCAAGGGGGGACAGACCTAAAAGGGGGGGACAGGCCCTCAAGGGGGTGGGACAGGCCTTCAAGGGGGGGACAGGCCTTTGGGGGGGGTGCAGACCTTCAAGGGAGTGCAGGCCTTCGGGGGGGTGCAGGCCTTCAAGGGGGGACAGGCCTTCAAGGGGGGGAAAGGCAGGCAGGCAGGCTTTCAAGGGGGGACAGGCCTACAAGGTGGGGGAGAAGCTACAAGGGGGTGGGACAGGCCTTCAAGTGGGGGACAGGCCTTCGGGGGGGGTGCAGACCTTCAAGGGAGTGCAGGCCTTCGGGGGGGGTGCAGGCCTTCAAGGGGGGACAGGCCTTCAAGGGGGGGAAAGGCAGGCAGGCAGGCCTTCAAGGGGGGACAGGCCTACAAGGGGGGGGAGAAGCTACAAGGGGGTGGGACAGGCCTTCAAGTGGGGGACAGGCCTTCGGGGGGGGTGCAGGCCTTCGGGGGGTGCAGACCTTCAAGGGGGGGACTGGCAGGCAGGCCTTCAAGGGGGGGACAGGCCTACAAGGGGATGGGACAGGCCTTCAAGGGGGGTGCAGGCCTTCAAGGGGGGACAGGCAGACCTTTAAGGGGGGACAGGCCTTTGGGGGGGACCATGATTTAGAAGTACACAGAGGGAAGGGGGTGTTCAAAGAGACGTGCATATGCCAAACTTTAGGGGGGGGGGAGAAATAATGGGTCTGAAAAAAGAGGAGAGGGAGAGAAATGATGGACCATAGGATTTAGGGAGGGAAGGAACAGAAAGGGAGAGAAATTGGACACAAGGGATGGTGTGGAGGAGGGATAGAGATACTGGATAGGAGGGTAATTAGGAAAAGAAAGGGAGAGATGGTGGACTCTGGGGTGGTGGGGAAGGAGGGAGAGATGCCGGATGAAAGGGTATTTAAGAAAAGGTGGATCTGTGGAGGGAGATGAAAAAAAGGAAAGATACCAGACTTCCTGGGAAGGGAAGGGAAATGGAAAGGGAGGACAGAGTTGGCAGATGGATGGTTAGCATGCAGAAAGAAGGAGACCCTGGCAAGCAAGTTATCAGAAGAAACCAGAGCCTTGGACCAACAAGATTTGAAATATAACCAGACAACAAAAGGTAGAAAAATTAATTTTATTTTCTGTTTTGTGATTATAATATGTCAGATTTGAAATGTGTATCCTGACAGAGCTGGTGTTGGACTGCAAACGTGAGCTAGGATTTAACAGAGAGAGGAAAAGTCCTTTTTGTTTCTTTATTTTATTTACACCACAGCGCCAGTGTGGTTAGGAGAAGCCAAAGGGGGTGAAAAAGCTATAAAACCCACCAGGAGTTTTGAAAAAAATCACCCAACTGGGCAGGAAAATCGAATTGAAAAACCAATTCAATAGGGCTGAATTGAATCAAAAATTTTTTTCCTGTATCTGGCAGCATTAGTTTGCGCTACTGTCTTAGACTTTAGGACCTGGGATTGGGGAGAGATGGCATCCTCAGTACTTTATAATGCAAGTGAAACGAGGATTTGGTCAGACTTTTGAAGGGTCTGCAGAAAAAAAATATTGGATAGGGCGGGGACATGAGACAGCAGGAAATGGGAACTTTTCTTCCTTCTATTTTTGTGAATGGAAAGGCTGAGGATGTCAGAGAGGTCAGTTAAAATATGTGCTTTATAAGAAAATATAATAATGTGTTTTATAAAGTTTATAGCATAGCTGGCCTACCCAGTGAGGTGTTTCTAGTGGTGGTGGTGGCAGCGTGTCAATGTGTTTAGAGGAAGAGGTGGTCTGGGAAATTCTGCTGAGCAAACTCTGGGCCCATTTCCACCCCCCCGTTAGTCCACTCCACTCAACTGGTTCACACACTGAGTGGGTCTTTGGGTGTTGTTTTGGGATCTCTTCCAGTGGTTTATCTCCTTCTGGTCCAAGGAAGGAAACTTTGTTATCCTTAGCATTGACCTACAGAATATGTTTGTAACAGCGCTGCTTGTGTGGCATTAGTAGTGATGTAGTGATCGAAAGAAAAAAACAGACCTTTGCACATTTTTGCACTATATGGTGGGTGTATGAGGAGATTCACATTTCCTGCACAGCTAAGTCCATGTGAAGTTACCTTGTGCTGTATTTGACATCTAGCAAGGTCTCTGTTTGAAAGGAAAGATCTAAACTTAAAAATGAAGTGACCAGAAGTTATGGTAAAAGCAGATAGTGTAGCTGGTTTTAAGAAAGATTTGGACAAATTCCTGGAGGAAAAGTCCATAATCTGTTATTAAGACATGGGGGAAGTGTCTGCTTGCCCTGGATCGGTAGCATGGAATGTTGCTACTCTTTGGGTTTTGATCAGGTATTAGTGTCCTGGATTGGCTACCATGAGAATGGGCTACTGGGCATGATGGACCATTGGTCTGACCCAGTTAGTCTATTCTTATGCTATGTTCTCATCTGTAGGGGCCTTTGTTTTCACTTCTTATTTTAATGTATTTTTTTTCTGGGAACTTATCAGTGTTTTTTATAATGGGAACAAAAATGGAAGAGAATTAATGTGTGTGGGATGAGGGGGTAACTAATTTCTTCAGCTAAATAATTCAATCCACTTCAAACAGACATAGGAGAACTCACGCACCATTCACACACCCTCCAACCAAAAACGTCAAAAGAAAAAAACTGTTCGACAACCTCCTAGCCATTCGAGCTGCAACACTCGACCCCCAACTCTACAACCAATTGACATCGACCACAGACTGCAAAACCTTCAAAAAGAAATAAAAACCCTTCTATTCAAAAAACACATAAAACCGAACTAACACAATCAGAACTGTCCCAAGCATCACCTGCAACTACTCCATATGTACTTCTGATGTCATGACAATTCAGACATAATTTATGTTATGTTATGTTTGGAATATAAGAAAATTTTCACTGCCTGTTTCTATTCTGACCATTTATTCTGTTTCATGGTCATTACAAAAAATATTTTTTTACATAGGGGGGGTGTCAAAAAATGATGGGCCCTGGGTGCCACATACCCTAGGTACGCCACTGCCTAAACCTCTAGGCACATGATGAAGGAGGAGGTTGCCAAAAAAAAGAAGCAAGGCATGGGATATCTTTGGGAAATCCCTTCCAAGGAGGAGGAGTGAAAAGGCTTTGCTGCTATGGACAGACCTTCCAAGAACCTCTCACTCAGGACTTCTAGGCCAAGAGCTTTCTGACTTCTAACCAGCTGCAACTCGTATAGGTCCTGTGCTTCATGGTACAGGAGCCACTAAATCAGAATATGAAAAAAACAGCCATTTTCCAGCCATAGCAAAGTGACCTTAGAGTGTGGGAAAGACCCACCTAAGGGGATGCAAAGGCCCCTTTTTGCTGCAGCCCCAAAGTTTCTCACCCTTTAAAATTCAGAAAATGCTCCCCATTATACTTGGTACTGAGTTCTTGTCTGTATGACAAAAAGGGTCTATTTACCAGGGATTAGGCTGCAATAGTAAAGTAACAGTAGAAACTCATCACAAAAATGCTCAAGTAAGAGTATAGCCTCTTAAAACAACTTTTTTATTACAAAGTTAAAAGTATTGGAGAGACCACTGGGGCCCTGTGCTTTAGGAGATCCAATGCTGCCAGGTGTCAGTGACTTGTAGCTGGAACAAGCCAACATATGTTTTTGGAAAAACAACTGGTGTGATGATGCCCACAATATCATTGGAAGTCTCTTCCACCCTCCCCCCCCCCCCCGACACAGTGTGCCCTGGCAGTTTCTTCCACCACCGCAACACAATATCTCTGGCAGTCTCTTCCATCCCCCCCAGGTACCTTTATTAATTGCGCTTTATCGGCAGGAGCTTTCTGTGCTCCTGCCCTTCCCTCCATAAACTGTTGCCTCCTGATGTCTTCTTTTAGCTGCAGAGAGGTGCTGAAGGAAGGCACAAGCTTTTCGCGACCACTGCGCTTTATCGGCAGGAGCTTTCTGTGTTCCTGCCCTTCCCTTCGTAAACCGCTGCCTCCTGATGTCTTCCTTCAGCTGCAGAGCAGTGCAGAAGGTAGACGCGAGCTTTTCGCGGCCTGCCTGGTCTGCGCTGCTCTCTGAATAGCTTCTCATTGCGTGAGAATTGACGTAAGCTATTCTGAGAGCAGCACGGGACCAGATAAGCCGCGAAAAGCTTGCGCCTGCCTTCTGCACTGCTCTGCAGCTAAAGGAAGACATCAGGAGGCAGAAGTTTACGGAGGGAAGGGCAGGAGCACAGAAAGCTCCTGCCGATAAAGCACAATTAAAAAATGTACGGGGGGGGGGGGGAGAGTGTATTTGCACCATAAGACGCACCCTTATTTCTACCCACTTTTGGGGTTGAAAAAAAAGTGCGTCTTATGGAGTGAAAAATATGGGAACTCAGTCTTTAACATTTTTCTAAATTTTGACCAGTCAGAACAGGTCCTCAGGATGCCAGGAAGATGATTTCACAACTTCATTCCTGCCACGGACATCATTGCCGTTTTAAATTTAACATATCGGACAACATTTTCCTTCATATAGGTCAGTCTTCTGACCTCAACATCCTCCCTGGTTGGTACACCTATAAATTCTGATAATTTACAGGCACATAGTCATACAAACTATGATGCACTATCGATAACATCTTAAAGCAAATTCTTTGAGCCACTGGTAACCTTGAGCCACTGGTAACCAATGTAATTTCTTTAACAACGGAGTAATATGTTCTCTGCTCGAAATACCCAGAATTAACCTTGCCGCTGAGTTCATCAACTGTTGTAATGCTTTACACTTGACCTTCGCTATACCCAAATAAACCATATTACAGTAATCCAAATGAGTCAAAATCAGAGCTTGAACCACTGAACGAAAGTCATGTGGAAGGAACATTGGTTTTAAACTTCTGTATAAGCATTTAGAGACCTGAGTTCAAATCCTAATTGTAACCCTAATCAAAACCTTTATTACAATTTATTTAGAAGCTGATACAGAAGACTTAGCAGACAAAAAGTTTTCTAAATGTGAAGGGTCCAAAAATATGTAGGAATTACCTTCGTATGTGACCAAAGCTTTGCAAAGAAACTTAAAGAAAAAGGATACCTCCATTGCCAAATCCTTTGTTTTAAGCAACAGGAAAGCTTACATCTGTTTAGGCACCAATTATAGAATCTGGCCCTTTGGGGAAAATGTCCAAAAATCCACTAGAGAAAATGACTATTTTCAAATCAGAAAAACGTCTAACTTTATGTGTCAAAAATGACCATTTTCTAGATGTTTATAAGCATAATGTGTCTATTTTTTAGGACCCTTTTTGGAAAAAAAAAAGTCCCAAAAGACATTGGAACATTGGAACAAAGAAGCAGCCAGCATTCTTAGCAAACTTGCCACACAAACATCTAAAAAAAAAAACTGCGATCCTTTTTGTACCTATATTTAGCGGCTACCATAAAAAATAAGGATGTTAGTAACTTGCCCTAAAACCTCAACAGACTACAAAACATCAATCACAAAAGAAACAAAATTATGTAAAGAGGGACGAGGGTCCTCAGTTCACAGTGTCGGTTAAGTATAAACCTGACCCCTCAATGGAGGCTATTATATGTTGGGAGCTATCAGATAAGTGCCGATAAAATTGTTTTCACAAATTAATGATATAAACTGCTGCAAACTTTACATCTGCTTATACTGACATTAGTGTGTTTGAAACTTTGAAGTCAAACAATGGATTATGAAATTTTGAGGCTACCATTTATTTGGATGAATTTGCACTGAATAGAGATGTTTGATTTTTTATTTTAGTGTTTAGTGGAGGAGAGTGTGGTGCCGTGGTTAGAGCTACAGCCTCAGCACCCTGAGGTTGTGGGTTCAAACCCCATGCTGTTCCTTGTGACCCTGGGCAAATCACTTAATCCTCCACTGCCCCAGGTACATTAGATAGATTGTGAGCCCACCGGGACAGAGAGAGAAAATGCTTGAAGTACCTGGATGTAAATCACTTTGAACAATTATTGCATGAGAGGCCCAAAGATGTTCCAAGAGACCATGCATGCATGAATTGGGGTCCATATAATAGCCTCCATTGAGGGGTCGGGTTTATACTTAACCAACACTGTGAACTGAGGACCCACGTTACATAATTTTGTTTTTTTTATGATTGAGGTTTTGGGGCAAGTTACTAACATCCTTATTTTTTATGGTAGCCTCTAATACAGATACAAAAAGGATCTCTGTGTTTTTTTTGATTGGTATATTCCTTTGTTGTGTTTTTTTTTGATTGCAGAGGAGGGGCACCCTAGGGGGTACTGCCGTGAATATCACATAAAAAAAGCCCTGGGTACACATCTCACAAGGTGAGCCTTCCAAAATCTACCCAATACCTACACCTATACATCACAACACAAGATTTTGATGACTGTTTTAAGTTTATGTCATCTTTGATATACAAGGTTGCTTTCACAACGGATTTTTTTTGTTCACTGCTATATGCGTTCAGATGTAATTTCAGTGCTATATTTTGTGATAAGTGCACACCATTAATGGCATGTAAATATCAGAGTTTCAGTTTCTGTATGAGTCAGCTCCTGAATCCAGGGATTGTTTCTGGTTCTTTATTTGGTTTTGGGGTTGTAGGAGACTTTCTGGGTTTTCATTAGGATTGTTTGGGGGGAAGGGGGTATGGAGGTTGCAATATTGTATAAGATGGACGAGCTGTACATACCATGTTGCATTACTGTGCTTCGATTTCCTTTCTATGTATTTGTTATGTATGTTTTGTCTATTAAAAAAACAGATTTGACAGTAATGGCATGTAAAAACATAAATAGTGAGAAAAAAAGACACAAATAATATTTATATTAGAAAATAATGAATGAGTATTTATAAGAAACACACAACTCATAATCAAATAAATTATAAGATTGAAGGTTTATATATTAACTGATTAGCTTGTTTTTTCTGCACGAGAGGTTTTTTGAGGGTCCATGATTGAAATCTGGAACTAAGGGCTCCTTTTACGAAGCCGCGTTAGCGGTTTTAGCGCACGCAGCTTTTTAGCACACGCTAAATCCACGCTACGCGGCTAGAACTAACGCCAGCTCAATGCTGGCGTTAGCATTTAGCGCGGCCGGCAGTTTAGTGCACGCTATTACGTGCGTTAAACCGCTAACGTGGCTTCATAAAAGGAGCCCTAAGTCTCAGACTTAAATCATTTGATTTCCATCAGTATCTGAGCAGGTTTCTGAGACCCTTTTCCCTCTCATATATATTTAACATCTATTACTAGTTTTACTAAAGCCATTATTCAGTTTTAAATGTAAGCTTAGGATTGACTTTTTTCATTCCATCTCAGTCATATTGTTAGTCAAGTCACTCAACCCCCCCCCCCCCCCCAACATTGCCCCAGGTACTATAGTTAGATTGTGAGCCCACCAGGACAGATAGGAAAATAAAATATTTAGGGCTAGATTCACTACCCCCGATTCCGTGTCCAATCCGTGCCCGATTGCATGTAGGCCGACGAATTCACAAAAGGCCTGCATGCACATGGGGACGATCGTTGACACACTCCCACCCACTGCACGGATTGCTAGAGAGCAATCCCGACGCTTGCGCAGACCGTCTAAGAGCCGCAACTTTTTAAAAAATAACTTTTACTTTTAAACAGCCCAGCAAGACTGTGGTTTTAACCTGCTTTAAACCTGCGGGTTAAAACCACGGGCTCACATGCGGGGAATGGCAGGAGATCAGGGCTGAGACGGGGCAGAGAGCAGATCGTAGCAGAGAAGCAGGGTGGCAGAAGGCAGGACAGTTGGAAAGGACCTCAGCGACTGATCCTCAGCAGTCACTTACTTTGGATCAGCCAGCCCAGTCGGTGTTGCTTTTTTTTTATTTTAGTGAATCGCTTCATGTCTGCATTTGAATGCCGTTCCCCCTCATTTGCATGTGTAGATCAGAGGATGATCAGGTCAGAGGATAGTGAATCGGGTCGCAAAGGGCTCACAAACCGATCGGTACACGATCGGTTTGCTTAGTGAATCTAGCCCAGCCCTTAGAGAACCTGCATACTAGTCAATGTAGTGTAAACCACTTTGATATCTGCAGAGGAAAGACGGTATATCAAATAAAGATAACCACAAACAGAGATCAATTAGTTTTCCCACATTAAACAATCCAGACTGAGATGAATTACAAAACAGTCTCACACACGGACTCCAATTTCACTCTGACGAGAGCTACAGTGAGATGTCTGAAGCATCAAAGGGATTAATTTGACCCCTTTGGTTTGTCTAGGTTTGACTGCTTATATTTTGGTATGCATAATAGCTAGCCCCTTGAAACTTTTATGTCATGTAAATAACCAATAAGCATAATAATAATAATAATAATAATTTTATTTCTTATATACCGCTGTACCGTGAGGTTCTAAGCGGTTTACAGTAGAAACAGAAGAAATGTATTAAGTAAGATTAATTAAGATGAAGAGAAAGTACTTAGAGTTCCCTGACTGTCCCAAAGGCTCACATTCTTGCTAAAGTACTTGAGAAAAATAAATTAGTTAGGTTATAAACATAGAGTAGAAGAAGGTAGGAAAACAGTTCATAGGAAAATTAATAAAAAGGCACAGATGCAAGAAATAATTCACTTCATAAATTAGTTAAAGTTAAAACAATCTAATTTTGTTTGGATTCAAAATGATCCCTGTGGTAGACACTTGCACTGAATTTGGGTCTAACTGACATGGCAGCGGCTGCCAGAGCTGAATATTGGCCAGAACCTGCATAAAAAATATTGTCAAGTTTCCCTCTGATCCCTCCTCCCAACCTCCAGTGATGTCCATAACCCCATAAGTGTCGGGACGGGGAAGCCACAGGGGCCATGCCCTCCCTAAAAATTGGCAGTCAGAAGAGTCAGTTATGGCTCTACTCTCCAACCCAACTCCTCCCGGCCACTGTAATTTTAAATCTTTGGGCAGCCGTTGCGCAGCATCGCTGCAAAATCAAGACTTACAGGGCAGGCCTGCTCATTGACGCTGTGCGGCGGCTGCCAGAAGATTTAAAATTACAGCAACCGGGGAAGGTAGGTGGGGGAGTCGGAAGTTGGAGAGAGAGGTCATGCCACAGGATCCTGCTGGGGTTAGGTTGGGACCTTTGGGCCACCCAAATGAAAAAGCATTCCACTGCCTATGCATAACCCCCCCTCCTAACCTACCCCGATGAAATAAGACCCCTCCCTCAGCAGGTCCATAACACCTCCCATCCCCAGGCTACCAATCCAGGATAGGTCCCCCTCCCCCGACTACCTGAAGTTTCTGGAGGACCAGTGAGGCAGAAGCAATCCCCACTCACTCCTGCACATAGCAACTGCCTTTACAAAATGGCTGCTGTGACCTTTTTCATCAGCCTAGTAGTGCTACAATATTGCCAGCACCTGCATAACTGCCGTCTCCTCCTCAACACGATCCCCTGTAGCGTTGCTGACCTGCTCACCTAAACAGGCGGTTCGCGAGAAGTCCCAAGTAGGCCCCATAGTGCTGGGTCGCCCCCCCCCCCAGGTCACCTAAAGAGCTCAGGAGTCTGACAGATGCTGGCTTCATACTGTCTCATAACTATATGATTCACCAGTGGGGGGTGAGGGGAGCACTTCATACTGCAGTGGGAGCCGTCAGATTACTTTATTAAAGCACCTGTGTAGGTCAAGGGGGATCATTTTCCAGGAGGGTACGTGCTGGTGGGGTGGACAATCTTCTCTTGTCTTGTGATCGTAGGGGTCGGTTGGGGATATAGATTGGTCCCATCCTACATGGCAGAAAAACTAGCACTCTGTCAAAGAATTTGAAAGCTAGTGTGAGCTAGACATTTCTGGATGCGTAGCCAGTTTACAGCAGACAGGGCTGGAGCAACGGAGTCACGAATAGTTAGGTTTTTCAGTAGGCGAACTGTTGCATTTTGCATGGGTTGCAATCTCTGTAAGTTAGTTTCAGGTAGTCCTACTAGTGGTGCGTTGCAATAGTCTATGCGTGATAAGATGTAGGCGTGTAGCAGTTGGGTGAATTCTTCTGAGAATTACGGACAAATTTTTCGAAGCTGGCGCAGGTAGTAGAAGAAGTTAGATACTACCTGTGAGACATGACTTGTTAGCGATAGGTCTGCATCTAGTGTGATTCCAAGGCTGCGTACTTAGCACTGAGGATCGAGTTATCCCAGGAGAAGTCTGGGCGAGGGTATGTGCAACTTTTCTTGCGAATCCAAAGTAGTTTGGTTTTGGATGCATTTTTGATTTCCAGTTTTTGATTTCAGAAAGGCAGCCTTGTAGTTTATTTAGGTGACCCAGTAGAGTTGAATATCATCTGCAAATGAGTGGATCATGATGTCATGTTTTGATGCAATATCAAGCACTGGTCTGGTGTATAAGTTGAAGAGCAGCGCCTTGGGGCGCGCCATATGTGAGTGGTTTGGGACGTGAAAGGTCTGATTCTAGCAGTACACTCTGAGATCTGTTCTTTAGGAATGAGGAGAAACAGTGTAATGCCGTGCCACCGATGCTGATGTCGGTAAGTCTGGAGACGAGGAGAGTGTAGTCAATGGTATCAAAAGCAACGCTGAGGTCAAAGAGGGCAAGCATTATGCAAGTTTGCTGGTACTTGTACATGAAACATTATGTGTGTAACAATATGCATTCATACAGTTCTAAAATGTTTCACAGGTAGTTTCCACATCTTTTTACTACCTACGCCAACTGCAAAGGATCAAACCCTTCCTCCCAGAAACAGACTTAGCCCAGCTGCTCTATGCCTACGTACTCTCTAGGCTAGCCTACTGCAACTCCCTATTCAATGGAGACCTAAAACGCCTTCAAAAAGTCCCAAATCCAGCAATTCGGCTCCTATACATCCTCGGCATCCATGACTCCATTACTCCAGCGCTCCGTGCAGACCACTGGTTACCAGTCAAAAAGCGCTGCATCTTCAAAGCCCTGGTTATGACCCACAAGAGATTCCACAAAAAAAAAAACCCTGCCTACATAGCATCCAAGCTACACCCATACACCCCTAACTGCCCCCTCCGTTCCAAAGCAGAACAAGGACTCAGCATTCCCGCAGAGAGATCCCTCCGGATGAGCACGACACGTAAACGCTCCTACAGCCATTTCCTCCCTCAGCTATGGAACCAGCTACCCACACAGATAAGGTCACTAGATTTACTAATGTCCTTCGGTAGAGCAATAAAGACCTTCCTTTTCCAACAATAGGGCCTCAGCTGAACAGCTTCCTCAATTTACTCTCCAATTACTCTTTGCAATTACTAGGCTAGATTCTCAAATAGTTCTGTAATTGTCTAAATGTAACCTAATTGTTGTCATGACTATTCTGTTCTTAAATTGATTGCGAATATCAAATTGTAACCCATTCTGAGCTTCAGGGAAAACGTGATAAAAATTGAAATAAATATATAAATAAAATACCTTTAGAAATGCTCTTGGGGGGGGGATAGGATGTCTTTTTTCTGTGTGGTTCCTTTGCAAATGTGTAATCCACTGTCAGAGACATATGTATATCATTCTGAATCATGTGCATTTACATTAATTTCTAGCAGATAAAATTTCTTCTGTTTAAATGGTTTCTTATGCTTTCCTTTTTTTTTTTTATTTATGAACTTCAAATAACAAATCAAGATAAAACTTGTACAGAAAGTGATTACAGCAAAAGAAACAAAAGAAATCTCATAATTTTACATAAGAACAAAATATTGCATAATCTCTCAAGTCCACCATAAGATCCATGATGTAATATGAACGGAATAACAGGAAAATACTAACTACAGATATGAGGTACGTGGTTAACTGATGTTCAGGCGTCTATATCTTAAAGCTCTCATTTCTTTCCCTTCTCCAGGTGGGACAAGGAGAGAAGGGCCGTCAGCTGGTTTGGCTCAAAGAAAACATATTTCTGAGAATTATATTGTACTATACATTTGCAGGGATGACGAAGATAAAAAGTTCCCCCACGAGAGAGATGCTAAAAACCACAGGGGGCGAGGGAAAGAGAGATGAAAGGAGAAAGATGCCAGACCATGAGGGAACAGAGGGAAGATGATGGATGCCAGACCAAAGGGGGGGGGGGTCTAGAGGAGAGATGGAAGGGGGAGGCATACAGTTTCTGGAAGGGGCATAGAAGGAGAGAAGATGCCATATAGGGAGGGGCAGAGAGATGGCAGACAGTGGAGGGAAGGAAGACAGTAACAAGAAGATGAGGAAAGCAGAAACCAGAGAAGACAAAGGTAGAACAAAAATTTTCTATTTATTTATTGCTTGTGTTGCATTTTATGCAGAGTCCAGCTTCTTGCTGGTTCAATTTAACCTTTGTCTATGTATTTCTATTTTATCCCCCCTTTTAGAAAACTGTGGAGCGTTTTTTAGCACCAGCCGTGATGGTAGCAGCTCTGATGCTCAGAATTCTATGAGCGTCAGAGCTGTTACCACCGTGGCTAAAATCCACACTACAGTTTTGTAAAAGGGGGAGGGGTTAGTTTGTGATGACATATTCCATACTAGGTGAAGGTGTTTTCTGTGTTCTGTGTGTTCGAAAGACATGGTTTTTTGTTAGGATTGACGGTGTAGGATTGATCTGTACTGGTCTGGCTTGTTTAGTTTTACAATGGGTGTATTGATGTTGTACTGCTCACTGCAGTATGTAAGATGCTGCCTTTTCCTAGGTACTCATGTGTGACATGTAGCTTGTTACTAAAAATCATGTTTTTTGTACAGATTGGGGGGGTTGCCAAAAATTGATGGGCCCCGGGTGTCACATATGCTAGGTACGCCACTGCCTAAAAGATCTGTTTCTGGGCGTTTGGGACTTAGGATTTTTTTTTTGTTTGATAATGTGTTGCAAGTGTAGACATAGTGGTGGCATGGGCGTTTAAACTGCTGAACGTAGAGGTACGCCGTTCTAAAAAAAAACAAAACCCTCATTTTGGATGTTTTTTTTTGAGAATAGACATTTTTACTGCTTCTACTTTCAACGTTTAGGGCCTTAGGCCAAAAGGGGACTTAGAAGTTTTTTTTATTATGCCCCTCCACGCATATAAGTGAAAGTCCTGCCCATTCTCTGCCCAGACATTGCTTATGTGTATGCTTTGTCAAGGTGTGTATTGTGACAAGCAGTTAGGAAGCATTTGTCACATAAGAATGCTAGGTTAAAAGTTAGGGTTAATCTCCATTCCTTAAGTATAAGGAAATGCAAATCATAAATTTTGAGAGGGCTGGACTTCATTTCCCAGCAGGCAGTAGGGCTGGAATTGGAAGGAGCATGCACTTGATTACTAACCCAGCTCATGTTATGAGAGGAATTTATATAGAGGGCTTTATCTCTTAGAAAACAGGCATAGCCAGGACACATAGCAAGACATAGCATTTGGGGAAAGGAAGATGGGTTTCTCCATGAAAACGGGTGGTTAGTCACTGTAGCAAGGTTCCTTCTCTGTGCTTGTTTTCCTAGGCACAAGCACCTGAGCCTGGGGAGTTGTTTGGTTTTCACGATAGGTAGAAGAAAGAGAAGCAGTTGGCCTCCAACAGGCTATCATGTCAACTGCTTAAGGTATTTAAAAGTCCGTTGGTGAAAGGATGAAGACCAGTCCAGAAGAAAGAGGTTTGCAGGATATTTCCTGTGAGTTGGTTTCATAGGAAGCTTTAGTTCTAGTTTGGAACTAGGCTGCTGGTGTCAACATTTAAAAAGAATATAGAGCAGTTTTTAAACTAGAAACTGGGGGAATAATAAGAAAGATAGGGCATTCTGATTTGGATGTCCTGAGAAGTGCATTCAAAATTTGGATGCTGCAAACATCCATTTTTAAAACTGTTATCTTTTTTCCCTAAAATCACCTATTTAGACATCTTGGCCATCAATATGTCCAACCTTTTTTGGCCATTTTCAACCCAAAAATGTTCAAGTTCAAAACATCCAAATCCAGACAATTTGGATGTGGGAGTGGCCAGCAATGTAATGGACTGGTCATACAGACATGCCAACAGAGCAGTGGAGCACCTTAGAGGGTACTGCTGTGAACATCACATAAAGGGAGCCAGATGTACATTTCACCATAACCTCAAATTTCTTCTACCTCTTTGGAGGGGCTGGTAGGTTCAGATGAAAATCCAGAAAAGCCTGATTTCCTGCCAGGGAACCATGCTTAACTTGAGACTATGCATTTGCAGCAATGGAACCACAGTAAGATTCTTGTGCACAATGAATTTTATGCGGTAATGTATGTACACCTGTACCTATTCCTGTTTATTTACATTTATAGCATTTTCTTTATTCTTATTCTCATTTTTAGATCTGTTTTGCATGTAAACTTGGAGTGCCAAGAGTTTTCAGCTTCAGTTCTGCTGTTCCTCTGTTCACATTGCCTGCCGTACCACTCAAGTAAGGCTGAACATGTAGTAAAATATGGTTCCCTATTTCTGTTCACATGTGTTTCTGATTAGTGTTAAAAAAACAACAATATTTTAAATACAGATAACCTATGCCTGGTCTACATGCATAAAGTACTCAAATGTTTTATGTGCATTTTTTAAAGGGGTTACCATTGTTTTCTGAATTAGCCAATTTTTCACTTATCTGACAGCGGTTTGGTTCAATTTACTTCAGATAATTGAGACTTTACAAAGTTTATGATATTTATTCAAGTATCATCTGATTGCAGGTTGCCCTCTTCGCCTGGTTCCTTCGATCTTCCCAAACATGATTCTTTGTTTACAAAAGAGCCCGGGAGATTGAAATCCTTTACAACTGGTTTCAGAAAAGGTCGAGGAACAAGAGACATTATTAGCAATGTTAGATGGATATTGGAGAAGAGCAAAGAATATAAAACCCCCTATACCTTTGCTTTATCGACTACAGCAAAGCTTTTGACTATGTGGATCACAGTAAACTATAGAGAACTCTAGTGTAAATGGAAATACCCAAACACATAACTCAGCTGATAAAGAAAATCTATGAAAATCAAGAAGATGCAGTGAGAACTGAATATGGAAACACTCATTGGTTTCCAATTAAACATGGCATCAAGCAAGGATGCATCTTGTCACCTTACCTGTTCAACCTGTACGATGAAACCATCTTTAGAAAAGTAAATTTGGAAGAAGAGAGTGTCGTTTTTAAAGTTGGTGGCCGAAATATAAACAACCTGCGCTATGCAGACGTTACAACGCTCATCACCAGCAGCAAAGAAGACATGCTGTATCTAAGGAGAAAAGTCAAAGTTGAAAATCATATGTGACCCGATATCCACAAAATGATTGCATGAAATGATAGCCTTTGTTTCTCTGATAATGCCTATTGTTTGCCTGGGTCCACAAAGTAACAATGCTTAATGATTTCAAGATTTCCTTGTACCTCCCCTCCAAGACACAATTCCTGTGGCCATGGAGGTGGCAAACACCTTGGGAGTTAAGAAATTAACCAACTCAGTGAGTTGATTGTCATTGGAGGAAAGGGCTTCCTGATTATAAGAAAGCATATTGCACATCTCCATAAATTGATATTATGCGACCATGACCTCCTGTACTATCTGTGTTGATTCTGATTCATTTTGCTAAGTGCTCTATGGCAGCAAGTGAAAACTGGGATAAGGAAGGATGATTTTGCTTTCTATGATAACAAAACTAGTAGGCAGTAATGAAAGAAGTACTTTGTCGGTAAGTACAGTATCATCATAACCTTGAAGAATCATATCCTGTAAAAGATTAGAGGACATTAAAACAAGGTTAAGGGTATATACAATACTGAATAAAGATTAAGCATTTCATTACTTTATTTGGTTGGAAAGAGACTGGAATTTCTATAGCAATATTAATTCTTGAATATGAATAGACAGTGAAGTTCACAATGTTAAAAAAATATATTTTTAAAGGCAATTATGCAGTAGGGCAGTAATTATTTCCACTTGTGCTGATACACATTTATCACTGGAACAAGTAAGCTTATATAACTGCAAATCTACTTCTCAGTATTTATTTTCTCCTGCAGTTCTGAAATGATTTCAAACATTTTCAAAGCAATCATTTATTCTATCTTATGATTGCGCTGTAGTTCAGCTTTAAATACAAACAATATTTTTTCTCTATATTGTTAATACTGTAGTATTATTTATCTGATAATTTATGCTTTAATGAGTACCAGAACTAATAAGTTTTTAAGTGGATCGGCTCTTTGGAAAGAACAAAATTCATGCACATAGTAACCTTCATTACCATGAATGTGGGTAATGTTATTTTCCACATTCTTTCACTGGGGTCTGTTTAGTAAGTAATGCACTTTATTCCCCATTAATGATAACACAGACAGATGTGGGTTAGTGGCTAGGTCAGTCGCATAAATAGGATAGACTAGACCCTGAATGTTAAGTATCCTATTTTCCTTCTTTTATTCCCTCCCATGAGAATCCTTTATTTCCTTTCTCCCACCCCTCATATTACCCTACCCACTTGCCTTTCTTTGTAATAACTGTTGCTTCTCACATATCCTCTCACTTTCTTTACCAGTGGCTTAGTGAGGGAGGTTGGTGCTTCGGGATAATAGAGATACAGAAAGAAATAGAGAGCTAGAGGCAGACAGACTTGTTGCTACTGGAAATAGTGGGGAACCACAACATTTTCTTGGGGCGGTGGCACTCAGCATTGCTATGCTGCTGCTTAGACACCCCCCATCTTCTGCGTACCTCTTGAAATGTTCGCTGGTGCAAGGAGCATCTTCCACCTACTGCTTGCGCCAGCCTTGGCTCCCTTCTGACATCACGTCCTGGTCCGCAACTAGGAAGTGACATCAGAAGGGTGTTGAGGACAGTGCGAACAGCAAGTGGAAGATGTTGCTTGTACCAACAAACATTTAAAGAGGGACACGGGGTAGGGAGGCAGAGAGGAGGAGAGGCACCGGTGCCTCTCACGAAGATTTTACACAGGGAGATCCATCCCCCATCACTACACAACTGTTCCTTACCATACATGATGAAACCACATGATGCCTTTCCCTCACCTGTCCACTCATTTCTCCCTAAAACTCATTTGTGCAATTTCTCTTACCCCATTTAATTCCCAAAGAGGCACTTTTATGAAACTGCACTAAAAAGTGGAATTAACATGTCATTACATGGGTCATTCTCACAAGCTAAGGCCATTTTTACTTTCTGGGTAAAATGATCAATTTTTTCCCCCCCCCCCATTAATGGCCATGCGCTAATTTTTCCATTATGTAGGCAGTAGAGAATGACACGGTGACGGTTTACCCGCGGCCACCGCATTTAAGCCGCGGGTCACCGCCGAAAACGGGGAAGAAAACTAGCAGTCGCTGCGGTGACGGGGACAAGGCCATTCACCGACCGCGGAAACGGTGAACAGGTTTGTCCCCGCGGGCCAATGTACCCCCTTCTAGGAACCGCTATTTCACCGTGCTCCTCATTTGTCATTTCAACCCTTCCTGCCAATCGCAGCAGAAGGGTACCCAACCCCTCCTGCCGGTCCTCCCAATGGCCTCCCCTAAGATCGCCGGCAGGAGGGTACCCAACCCCTCCTGCTGGACCCCCCCCCAACGAACCCTCCCACCCCGGAACCCCCTTAGTCTTACTTTTCAAGTTGGACCGGACAGCTCCTCGCTCGTCTGGCCAGCAGGCCTGCCTCCGTCCAAATGAGGCGGGCCCGCCCCTCCCCTCCCCTCCCCTGCCTCCCAATGGCCTCCCCTAAGATCGCCGGCAGGAGGGTACCCAACCCCTCCTGCTGGACCCCCCCCCAACGAACCCTCCCACCCCGGAATCCCCTTAGTCTTACTTTTCAAGTTGGACCGGACAGCTCCTCGCTCGTCTGGCCAGCAGGCCTGCCTCCGTCCAAATGAGGCGGGCCCGCCCCTCCCCTCCCCTGCCTAACCCACAGGATCCTAGGGCCTGATTGGCCCAAGCACCTAAGGCCCCTCCTATAGCGGGAGTGGCTTTAGGTGCCTAGACCAATCAGGCCCTAGGATCCTGTGGGTTGGGCAGGGTAGGGGCGGGCCCGCCTCATTTGGACGGAGGCAGGCCTGCTGGCCAGACGAGCGAGGAGCTGTCCGGTCCAACTTGAAAAGTAAGACTAAGGGGGTTCCGGGGTGGGAGGGTTCGTTGGGGGGGGGTCCAGCAGGAGGGGTTGGGTACCCTCCTGCCGGCGATCTTAGGGGAGGCCATTGGGAGGACCGGCAGGAGGGGTTGGGTACCCTTCTGCTGCGATTGTCGGGAGGGCCGTTGGGGGGGTCTACAGGAGGGGTTGGGTGCCCTCCTGCCGTGATCGCTGGGGGGAGGGGAGACTTGCAGCCGTAGCCGCGGTCACTATGCTAATCACGGCAGCATTTAAAGTACATGTCGTGTTTGTTTTTGCATT
This sequence comes from Geotrypetes seraphini, assembly GCF_902459505.1. Classification (NCBI taxonomy): domain Eukaryota; kingdom Metazoa; phylum Chordata; class Amphibia; order Gymnophiona; family Dermophiidae; genus Geotrypetes; species Geotrypetes seraphini. The sequence goes on along the minus strand of NC_047085.1, from coordinate 326,154,488 downwards.
GCTAGCCCCAGGGGTGGTGGAAGATTAGTGATTGAAAAACTGTATGAAAAATAACTATTTTAAATTTAGTGATCAAAATGTGTCAGTTTTGAGAATTTTTATTAATTAATTTTTTCTCTGCGTGTTTTGTTTTTGTATAGTTATTAACTAATATTTAACTAAGTTTTAAAGTTTTAAAGTTTTAAAGAATGTTTCCTTTATACGTAAATAAAGAAAAGTGAATGGGATTGCAGTGGCGGTGACGGGGCGGTGAATGGGGTGGCAGTGGCGGTGACGGGGCGGTGAAGAGGATGGTGAGACGGGGACGGGGCGGTGACGGGGTTGGTGAGACGGGGACGGGGCGGTGACGGGGATGGTGAGACGGGGACGGGGCGGTGACGGGGACCAATTTTTTCACCGTGTCATTCTCTAGTAGGCAGTAAGAGCTCATGCACTAATCTGTTAATGCATAGCAGTGTTGGTGCACCAGCTAATTGGCACAGAACATGTCCACTGTACTCCGGACCTGCCCCCAGTGCTAATATGTTTTTAGTAGTGAGCAATGTGCATACATCCAAAAATTACCGTGGTACTTCTAAACCCTTTTTTGCTGCAGTAAGCAAGTGTTAGTGGTGACCACAGGTTAGTAAAAGGTCCCCAAATTTCCTCCCAATTGCCTTCATCCAGTCACCCTACCACATTGTGCCCAAAAGCAAACCAATATTTATTTTTTTCAAAATTTATTATTACCTGCCTAACCACCTAAATGGTTAAAAAAAAATTCATATTAAGTTAAAATCAAAAACAAGGAAAAGACTAGAATGGAATGTACACAGTGCAGGAATTTTTATTAAAATCCATACAAAACTATAATCCTTAGGCTCTTATTCCATGTATATGAGAACCATTTTTTAAGGATTACAATTTTGTATGGATTTTAATAAAGATTCCTGCACCGTGTACATTCCATTCTGCAGTCTTTTCCTTGTTTTTAGTGTTTGCCTTTTACTGCAGACCCGTTGGATTTTTCATTATTTTGTATTAAGTTAAAATAACATATGCATAACACAAATCAAAAATAGGCAAGAAATACTCTGTTACCAATATGCTCTGCCCTTCAACATAACAGCAATGATTACTCTAAAGAATAGGTCAATGGAAATCCTGCACAAAAAGTGTGTCTTTAAACAGTTTTTTAAAATCCCACACCACTCACACATAGATGTATGCGTAAGTGGCCGGGCAATGCATTCCATAATACTGGACCTGCCATAGAAAAAAGCTGATTGTCTAGTATTGACGAGGAGGAATGGGATATAATCAAATGAAACTTCTAAGTCCGATTTGGATATATGGTGCTATTTGCCCAAAATCAGCAGTGGTAAAATGTCCATTCTCAAAAAATATGTCTAGAATATATTTTTTTTTCCTGAAAATTGTCTATCTGGACATTCAGGCCATTGATCATGCAGACCATCAGTACATCTATCTTTATACCACATTTTCGACCAAAAATTTGTCTAGGTCCCAGATGCCCAGAGCCATTTGGATGTGGGAGGGGTCAGCATTGTGATGGACTGGCCACCCAGACATGGCAACAGAGTAGTGGGGCACCTTACAGGACATTGCTGTGAACGTCACAAAAAGGGTGCCTTTTATAAACATCTCAGCAGAATTCCTGATATGGTGAACCCCCCATAATACCTCAAAAACCCACTATACCCACCTATCTACAACCCCAATAGTCCTTATGGCTGCAGGTGGCACCTGCATGGCAGTACAGTAGAGTTTTGGGATTTTTTTTTGTGGGCTTACATTTTCTACCATGAATGTAGTGGTTAGAGTGGCTTATGGGCCTGGGTCCTCCTCTCTATGGTTCACTAGTCCACCCCCCAGGCTACTTAAGACACCTGTATGCAGCTCTACTAGGCTTTCCTATAGCAGGTGCTGATGTTCAGGAGACAGGTAAATATGTTTTATTCTGATATTTGTGGCAGTTTATGGGGGTTAGTGATCACTTGGGGGAGTGAGCGTGGGTCTTTATGTTGTCTCTACAGTGGTTATCTGTTCAATTTGGATACATTTTTGGCACTTATACCTGTTTTTACAACTTCTAACTCCCAACATATAACTTCATCCAGGAAATCTCGTGAAACATTCGATAATCACTGTAGGATTTAATCTACATGTAGATGACACATCCTGTGCATGAGCTCAATTGCTGGTTCAACAATTAGGGAGCTTTGGGTTACACCAGTCGGTGAGATTTGCAACTCACGTGAAGTGTTACACTCTGGATTTACTATTTGGTAGGGAAGAAGATATTGCAGTATGAAACCCTTCATCAATTATACTGCCATGGACTTACCACTATTTGGTATGTTTCTTCATGAGATAGCCTGATGGGGGAAAATCAGAAAAACAGAGAAGGGACTAAAGATGGGGATAGGATTCGTTGATGGAGACAAATTTAAAAATGGAGCTGAAGCCGCAGGAAATTGATACTACAAACATGGACCTTTCCAAACTGGTGGGAACTTGGGAAGCAGCCTGGAGGTAGTAGCCTCATTAAAACTGTAAAAGCCAAGGAGAAGAAAAGCAGGTTTTGTCCCCTCAGATGAAATTATACAGCTAAAGAGAGAGAAGAGACAGCTGGAAGGAAAGTAATAGAAAAGGGGAAAGGATGATACACTAGGAAAGGCCTGACAAGCAATCAATAGAATTCACATAAGGAACATTAAACATGAAAAAGAATTCTTTTCTCAGAAGATCCTAGCAACAGGAAACTCCTCAAGGATCCTTTATCAGGTAGTCCATGGTCTGTTGGGAAGAAATCAGAAGGAGCCACTAAATGGGTGCTCCCTAATTAGTATGGGTTTCAGCAGATTCTTTGAAGAGAAAATAATGTGGGTTTCAGCAGATTCTTTGAAAAGAAAATAATAAAATTACAGAGCGATAACAATGTTTTTGGCAGCATAACCACAGCAGAGAGTGGGGAGGGAACAGGAAAGAGAATGGGAGAATTTGAGCCAGTTACAGAGAAGCAGGTAAAGAATATGCTAAGAGCGATGAAACCTGTTCACCCCCCTTTCTTTAGACACCTGCCCAATATATTTGATGAGAGATCTAGAAGGACTAACACTAACCCTTCTGACAGACCTTATTAATCATTCAGTTGAGCAAGGACTAGTTCCCAGTAAATGGAAACAGTCATAAAGCCCATTCTGAAGAGCAAAGACAAAGATATGGAGAATCTCACAAACTACAGACCTTTAGCAAACTAGCCATGGATATTGTATAAGTTGACCTGCCAACAGATTTCATCCTTTTTGAAGGATTTCTCCAATTTAAACCAGGCCCAATCAGGATTCAGAAGACACTTGAATACTGAGACTGTCTTGGTAGCAGTGCAAGATTCTGTTTTCAAGCACCATGTGAAGGGGAGGACACACTACCAGGGTTTCTTGACCTATCAGCAGCACTCAACCTGGCCCAGCATGCTCTGCTGGGAATGCAATGCAGGGAAGTAGATTTGAGGGGAAGGGACATAGCATGGATAGAATCCTTATCTAATAGGATGCTGAGAGTGGAATGCCAGTGGGATAACTGAATGGAAAGAAATGAATATAGGAGTTCCCCAGGGGTCAGCACTATTTCCCATGCTGTTGAATATATTCCTAAAACCACTGGAGATATTCATTTGAAATTTGGGGCTGAAAATGTTACATATACATGGATTATGTTCAACTGATCATCCTATTGGCTATACCAAAGGTGGTGGCTAAACAGATGATTAAGTTAAGACTGGAGAAAATATTTGGATGGCTTCAGGTCAATGGACTGGTAGCAGAGGAGTCTGGGACATAAGGTGTGAATTTGGCTGATATGTAGCCGGGCACCATGTTGTGTAAGGACTTGAACGCAAATACTAGGCCTTGAAGATGTAGTGTTTGGTGATGGGTAGCCAGTGAGCTGACGCTAGTGTTAGGGATACTGAATCGGTGCAAAGGTTCTTCAGTAGTCTGATCGTTGTGTTTTGTACACATTGGAGACTCTTTATATTTTTTGCTGTCAGTCTATTGAATAGCATTGCAGTAGACCACATGGGAGAGGATGAAGGCATAGAGAAGTTGTGTAAAGTCCGATTCAGAGAAATAGTTTCTTATTTTCTGTAGTTGTAGATAGTAGAATGAAGATGAGACCACTTGTAAGATATGGTCGGTAAGTGATAAGTTAGAGTCAAGAAGTACCCCTAGGCTGTGTACTTGGTCTTTGGTGGTTATAGTAGATGATTCCTAGAGGCGAGGGGGCAGTTGTAGGCGCAATGTTCTTATGCCTCATGTGCAGTTATGCCACATAGGTACTTAAATGTCTCTATTAAATCTCTCCTCTCCCACCTTTCCTCTAAAGTATGCATATTGAGATCTTTAAGTCTGTACCCATATGCATTATGATGAAGACCACTGACCATTTTAATAGCTTTCCTCTGAACCAATTCCATACTATTTGTATCTTTTTGAATGTGTGGTCTCCAGAATTGCACACAATATTCTAAATGAGGTCTTGCCAGTCTTATAAAGGGGCATTAATACCTCATTTTTCTTACTGGTAATACCTCTCCCTATGCACTCTAGCATCCTTCTAGCTTTTGCCATCATCTTTTCAACCTGTTTGGCCACCTTAAAATCATCACATACTATCGCACCCAAGTCCTGCTCATCTTTCGTGCACAAAAGTTCTTCACCCCGTAAACTGTACCATTCCCTCAGGTTTTGGCAGCCCAAATGCATGACCTTGCATTTCTTAGCATTAAACTAAACTAAACCTTAAGCTTATATACCGCATCTTCTCTATAAGGATAGAGCGCGACAAGGTTTATAAGAGTTCAAGAAAGGAAAATATAGTAAGAATTAGTGGTTATATAGAGAGCAGTGGAAATTACATTTTTGAAAATAACCACGTTTTCAGAAGTTTTTGAAATAATTGGAAAGAGCCCAAATTATGCAGCTGGACAGGAAAGTTATTCCAAAACTCAGTAATTTTAAAGTAGAGAGATTTCCCTAATTTTCCGATATAGATAACACCTTTTAACGAGGGGAAAGATAATTTAAGCTTTTGGATAGATCTGGTAATATCAGGTCTCACAGAGTTCCAGGATAGAGGAATTAAAGGGGAAAGAGTGCCATGCAAGATCTTAAATGTTAGGCAGGCATATTTAAAGTAAACCCTAGAGATTACTGGGAGCCAGTGAAGTTTTAACAAAAGTGGGGAAATCTTATCTGCCAAGTTTCAGACCATTCTTCAAGCTTCACTAGATCCTTCCTCATATTATTCAAACCATCAGGTGCATCTACTCTATTACAGATTTTGGTATCATCCGCAAAGAGGCAAATCTTACCCATCAGCCCTTCAGCAATATCGCTTACAAAAATGCTACAAAGAACAGGCTCAAGAACCAAATCTTGAGGCACACCACTGATAACATCCCTTTCCTCAGAGCAATCTTCATTGACCACTACCCGTTCTGGCCTTCCACTCAACCAGTTCCTGACCCAGTCCATCACTTTGGGGCCCATGCCAAGGGCACTCAACTTATTTATTAGACACTTTTGTGGAACACTGTCAAAGGCTTTGCTAAAATCTAAATGCATGGCATCTAATGCACTCCCTCTATCCAATTCTCTGGTCACCCAGTCAATGAAATTATCAAATTTGTTTGATTAATTTTGCCTGTGAGGTGTCACGTCCATTGTCTCCTACCACTGCAGGAGTATGATGTCAAAAGAATAAACATTACCATAATGTACAGAACTTCCTCCATCCCCCTACAGTTGTGACCATTTTTGCTGGTGGTTGTCCAAAAGCAAGCTCTAGAACAGACACAACCATAGTGAGCCTGAGCACTAGAAATTGTAGTGCTGACCAAGAGAGAACAAGTAATAATTTAGGGAGTATAAAGTGAGTGACAGGGAGATACAGTATCTGGTTATGTCATGTGCTCCTCAAATTACACTCATTTTTTTTTGCCAAGGCCTTAATATTTAAATAGTGTGTTATTTTTATTTTAGCAATGTTATACGACAACTCCCAAGCTTTATTTCTAAGCTTATTCTCTAACCAGAAGCATATATTTAAAACTCTTCTATAAACTGATTTCATATGATATGAAAAAATGACATTACAAACATAGCTTTTCCTTATGTGGAGTCATCATTATATTACTTTTTAATTAAGCTGCTGACTGATAGACTGGACTGTGACTCAATAGGAACACTGCACAGCTATGCTAGAGACATGGGTTTAATTTCAGAAGCTGTCTTCTGGTTTTCAGGGCAGATGAGAATAGCAAATCTAGTAGGCAATAATGAAAGAAGTACTCTATCTGAGATTGTCATTGTCTCATACAGTATCTTCATAACCTTGAGGAATCATATCCTGTAAAAAATTAGAGGACATTAAACCAAGGTTAAGGGTACATACAGAATAAAAATTGTCATGATCAATTGGGCTAGATGCAGTGTTGGGGGGAGGTTCTGAAGTAAGTAAAAGCAAGCTGGTTGTAAATGAAGGCATAATCCGGCTGACCTGGAACTGTGTTCTGGGCCTGCATGCCCTATGCACAGGGGACCCTTGTTTCTTGCTTCTCTCTCCTACAAGAAAAGGGCCCACAGGAGCAAAGCCCTGCTTCCAGTCATGCTTAGACCCAATAACACCATCATCAGTCACATTCACTCACTACTACCAACTATGGTATGAGACTATACATACAAACTCATATATCCTGAGTTAAATAAACATAACGGCCTTTTTTTTAAAAAATCTTTATTCATTTTTAAACTTATAATAAGTGTGATAACATATCCATACAAATAACCATAAATATATCACTTAATAATCAACAATGATACATATAATATTCTCTTATCTCCCCCTTTCCCACCCTTATCTATCATATAACCAATACTTATACAACATGTAACAATAAAAATACCCTCCCTCCCACCCCATAATTGAACTTGTAAATTTAAGGGAAATAAAATTTTTCTAATCATTACAATAACGGCCTTAAAAAACCAAAATTATATATTACCAATAGTACGATAAATCCAAATCACAAGAATTGGTAAACAGATATTAATCTCCTCAACTGGACGTCCTACAATGGAAAGATCATTGCACCATCAGCTATGTTCCAATAAACGAACCATTCAAACAGGAAATAATAAAGAAAGGCAATCAGTACAGGCTTAGTTCTCCCTTCGTGATGACCAATAGCCTCAGGCAGATATTCATGAAGTGACAAGCACTAAGACTACCGTCTCAATAAATTCTGCCCCGTACATCATAATGCCATAATATATAATAAATAGGCTGATAAAAATCAGGTGCAAGCATCCATCCAAGGTAAAAAGACCAGGGGAAAAAAAATATAAGAGTAGGGGAGTGAAAAAGTACCTTGCAAGTCAGAAAAACAAAAAATGAATCAAAAAACTACTAACAAAAATAAAAAAGAAAGTAAAAAAAGTCAAACATGTCCCAATCCTCGAAGCAGCGTGTGTAGAGTGATGCAGACGCTGCTGGAGTCGGCAGGTTTGGAGTCGGGACCGTGGGAAGGGAAGAGAAGAGGGGGGCGGCAAGGCGAAGAACTTACTTTTACCAGAGCAGGGAGTCCAGCGCTGGCGGGTGCTGTAATGCTGGGGACCCGCGCATGCGCACTCCTGCCACCACAGACCTACATCTCACGGAACAGGGAAAATGGAACACGCAGGTAGGAGTGCGTATGTGTGGCTAGGGTTATATTATATAGGATTATAAGGAACAATAGAATAGTTAAACTAACAATCTAAATTTATAAATATCAATAACAGGAAAACAAGAAAGTACTGTAAAATATTGTACTATTATCCCCAGTTGTTAGCAACTAGGTCTCATTGCATAAAAAGAGATCTGTGCTAAAAGAGCATAGTGGTAAAATAACATGTCTTAACGGAAGCTCATATTGATATCTACACCCCTGAGAGTGGCGTTGTAGATAGATATATCCAAAAAGCACAAACACACATGCTGTTGCACAGAGAAATAAGGTGGAGGGGCTGAGGGGGGAGGCTCAGAAGGGTGAAAAGGGCAAAGGAAATGGCTTAGAGGGTTAGAGAGGGTATTTGATAGGGGCAAAATGGAGCAAAGTGCGAGTTAATGGGTCTGTAGAGGGTTAGATTAGACCAGAAAGATAGACATAGGAAGATAAGAAGCCTGACCATACAATGAGACACAAAAAACTAGAAGTATAATGTAGTAAGCAATGCAAAAATACTACTAAGGGTATTCAAGCCAGGCTGGGAGACTTGAACAGCGGGGCCAAAAGAATTGCCAGAATGGACTCTCTCTCTCTCTCTCTCCCAACATAACCGGGCAAGAGACTCCGTTCTGTGAATTCAAATAACAGACATGAGAAAAAGCTTTGCAATAAGCAAATATGTGTTTATTAATGCTTTCCATGTCTGGGAAGAGCCAGTACACGTCAATCAAATTTTCTGTGCTCTCCAAAGGTAGAAATCAAAGTCAAACAGATTTATACCATATGTGACATCATTTGTAATAATTACCATACTTTAGAATACAATGGCACAGTTGATCACATGACTTCCTTCCCAGGAACATCTTAAGTCAATGTACATTTAAATCCTTAATTTAATGTTAAATCCAATTTTTAAACCCTACAGGTAGCAGTGTTTCACATTTTCTATCCTTGTAGCCTCTACTTAACCTTCCTTAAATCAAGTTTCAAGTTTATTAGGTTTTTATATACCGACTATCAAGCTTATCTAAGCGGTTTTACTATCAGGTACTCAAGCATTTTCCCTATCTGTCCCGGTAGGCTCACAATCTAACTTCTGTATGAACTTTCCCAATTAGCTTTGTATGTTTTAATCTATAACGAACAGATTTCCTCTGTAAAGGCCTCTCTGTAAAAGCTCAAGTTTCCTGTTCTTCTGGGAAAACCTATACCCAGCCCTTTTCATTTCCATACATCTGCTATCACAATCCTATACCAAACACAAATTAATCTCTGTCAGTTCTTAACATAAGCTTTTTCCTTTGTCAACATGTTCTTTTTTAATATTGTTATCCAGTTTGGTTCTATCATAGCCAATTCAAAATAACCTTTTATGGACAGTTTCACACTTCACCTGTCTCATTTACCCCAAATAATTTCAAGGTTAATCTCCTTGTATCACCTTGCATGTTTTTTTTTTCCAGTGGTAATTATTAATAGTAGCTGGGCACACCTATGGTATCAATATATCTTCAAAAAGGGTAATGGCAGCCATTTTGTTTGCCAAACTCAGACAGGGCAGATGCAGATACAGATGGAGACTGCTCCTATCCTGACCCACTGAGGATCACTGCCAGGTGAGTTCCTGAGGTGATGGGGGACAAGGGATATGGAGAGAAGGTTGGGCTTTGCACATGATGGTGGCTTGGATTTGGGGGAGGAGCTTATTGAGGTGCTTAGATCCAGGGGTTGGTGGATCAGAGGTGGGATCTGATAAATGGATGTGTAGAATCAGGGAAGGAGAAAGATTGGATCATTGTGCTTGGGGAAGATCAGATGAGGAGGTGGGTTTGGAAGGATGAAAATGTTGGAAGGGGATTGGAAGACATTCAGCAGTAATTCCATCTTTTTCTGAAGTACCAGTATGTGCAGCCACATTATCAGCTAGCACAAGGTGCTAAACCCATATTAGGTATCACAACCAGCCTGCCCATGTCAGAGATGACTCTCACCCCCACCCGTGTTAAGTAGTACCTATGGATTTAATGCATGATAGATTTGAGTGTGGGCTTTCTAACATTTATTATATAGTAAACTCAACTATATTTAAATATGAAAGAAAGTTTTGTATTATTTTCGATGTAATAATCTATTGTTTGTAGACTAAATTACATCTTATCCTTTAAGATGGGAAGTTGACATTTAATAGTTGGTCATGTGGTACTCAGCATTATGTCTAGAAATTCAATGATGGGCCGTATCCAGGTTTCAGCACTGAATTTCCAAGTTTGTGGAGCTAAAACATAGCCAGTCAAGGACAATATTCAGCACTTAACTGGTTGTGAAGTACTGCATAAAGATAGGATTTTTATGCGGTCCAATTTATGCTGTTAATCTGGTCAATTAAATTCTGACTCGTGGCACTTAACTGGCTAAGTATTGACTCAACCCTTGGAATGCCCTCAAAATGCTGGTTTTTACAGAGGCATTAATGCCCGGATTCTCTATAAGGAGGCAATATTGTGGCCGCCTAAAAAGCGTCTGCCGATCACGTGTCAATCACATGATGGTGTTGTATACAGAATTGCGCCTCCAGGAAAGATAGGTGGCAGAAATGTTGTGAATCGTGCCTATGTAGGTACTTTATAGTGCTCAACGCCACTTCCGACATTAGCCACGCCCATAGTGGCATTAAGTGCCTTAAAGTGCCTACATAAGGCAATCCCAGTGCCTTTTATTTAGGCGTCAGTAGGTGCTTTAACTTTTTTGGTTTTTTTTGTCATTTTTAAACAATGTTTGTCAATTAAAATAGGTGCCAGTAGGGCGCCGTTTGTTGAATCTCCCCCTAACTGGACATTTTCAGCAGCAGTAACTGGTTAAGTTCCTCTGAAAATGACCAGTGAACCTCAAACTGGAGTCATTTCTAGGCAGTTAAATCATTTTGAATATGGACCCCATTATGTTTAAGTTTAGATAAATAATGAAGTAGTACTAATAAAAATATTAAGGACAAAATTCAAAGGGGATTTTATGGGCAAATAGATGATTACCAGCAGAAAAAGTCCTTTTAAAATTTGCCCTGGACCTTCTGTAGGGAACAGTACAGTATATAAGCTGCCAATACTGCACATGCTTCCCTATGAAGAAAAAAAAGCAGTGCGCTATGGGACAGGACAGGCAGAAGTATATATGGGATTTAATTCTGAAACCCTTGTTTCTGCCTCCTCTTGCCTTTCCCTGTACCTGCAGACATATGGTTTCAGGGGTGAAAGGGAGAGGAAAAAGAATCCCTGCAGTACTGGCCAGTCTATAGACTTGTAAACAGAAATTCTTTGGTCTAATTTCCTTTAAAAATCTGGTTATAGATCACAGGTAGAAAGAACCTAAGGATCTAAAAGTTAAGTGGGACATTTGAAAATAACCCTCAATATTTGTAGGCCAGAATATTTCCAAGAAATACTATACCAATCCATTTTGCAATGATGACACTTGACAACTAGGCCTGCAGGTAGCTCTAGTGCATAAAGGTTGCAAAAATTACCATTTGGAGAGTGACTCTCATACCATGTTTTATTAGGAGTGCTACTGTAAACGGATCCTGTGATCACTTGCTACATGAGGCTGTGATTTTATTATATTATATAATGATGGCTTGGAAAAAGTGGACTACAATTTGTCAGAGAAAATTAAATAATTGGCAACATCATTTTCCTGTACACAAACGTGGTGTATAGATTTAAAAAATGAAATACCTTCCTGATGGGCAGGTAAATGCCATTTGTTTATCATGTCGTAGTAGCTCATGGGTTCTGAAAATTTTCTCTCATGTGCCTCTTTTGCTTTTCCTTGGTAGCAGCTGATAATCTTTGTGGTTTAGCCTGCAGATCTGTGTCACACCTGTCATCTCTATTTCCAAAGACAGGCTGAAGACACTCAGCTTCCCTTGTTCTGTTACTGCCATTCTAAGCTTTTGTTAATTGCATATATAATTGGGTATCATCCAAAGAACACCAGGAAAAGAGAGCACCAATGCTCTTTTCCTAAATGAATACTAAGGAATATGAAATGAGGGTTGGCCAGTGCCTACCAACTTGCATTAGAGGATACAGTAACACATTTACATTTTATTCAGTGTTATTGTAGCTGTGAATTAGTACAAAGAATCTCTGGAATGTGACTGAGCACCAGAGATTCTAACTCATAGTAATATGTAGACAGAATGGGACTTCTGGGATCTTTAAGCAGCTTCCTCTCACGGCAGGGAGATTTACTGGGTCTCCTACCTAATCATCATGATAAAATGACAGGAACCTAAATTAGGACACATTCTTCTATACTCCAATTTAGTATTCATAATGATTCCCACCCCTCAATACACAGACATACATGCATGATTTTCTTGGCAAGCTCAGCTCTGTTCTTTCCACTAACCATACCAGTGCTTTTAAATCCTTGCAGGTCAGAATTGCATTCCAAGTACAGGAGAGTTTTATGTAGGACTTTATTCAAAAGGTTTATAGCCTACATTATTTTAAAATCTAAGAGGGTTACAACTAACAAACTTAGCCATTCTATATAAAAAAAATATTTACACTCAAAATGCAAATAGAAAAAAAAATTTAAAAAGAGGAGGCCGATTTTTAGAAAGGATATACAAATTAGAGCCAGATTAGGATGAATCAAGTTCTGATAATATTTTAGAACAGGATCTGACATAGGGCTCCTTTTACAAAGCCACGGTAGAGGTTTCTACCTTGGGCCGGTGAGGTAAATGCTCTGATGTTCAAAGGAATTCAATGAGTGTTGGAGCATGTGCTTTGCTGGCCCTTGGTAAAAACCTCTACCATGGCTTTGTAAAAGCCGACAATACACAGAGAAATGGATGTCAATGTACCTGTGACCTGCGGCAAGAACATCCATTTTAGAATCATAAGGGGCTAATTCTCTAAGCCGTGCCTGTCATAGCAGGCGCCTAGAAAATACGGAGAACCGCTTGTATTCTCCTCCCCCTCTTCCCTTCCTCTTATTTTTATTTTTTAATGTAATCATAATCTCATAGTTTATTAAAATTTGATAAAATGCTTAACATAACATTTCAAAGCATTGTACAATAAAAGCCATAAATAAACAAAGCAAATAAACTACAAAACACACTTACTTGGGAGGGGGGGGGGGGAGGAGAGAAGTAATGTAAAAAGGATAGAAGGGAAAAAATTACAATTCTTAAAAACAACAACAACAGAGGAAAGAAACAAAGGGAAAGCATTGGGAAATATTTAAAATTTGTAAAAAAATAATAATAATAAAAAAAATGAAGATAGCTTCAGAAGGTATGGGATACTTCAATCATATGTATCTTTAAAAAGAAAGCATTTTAAGCTACTCTTGAATTTATCCAGACTTTGTTCTGCTCTTAAATATAATGGAAGTGAGTTCCAAATAGAAGGCTTGATATCCCTGCATTGCGACCACTAAGCTAAGTCCTTATTAATTATCATTGAATAAAAGTATTAAATAAAATAAAAAAATAAATAAAGATACTATAAAAAGGAGTCTGATGAGGAGAGGACACTTAGGGCTCCTTTTACAAAGGTGCGCTAGCCGCTACCGCCTCCTTTTAAGCAAGTAGTAGTTTTTCGGCTAGCGCCCGCTAATCTTCTATGTGCGCTAAAAACGCTAGTGCACCTTCATAAAAAGAGCCCTTAAAGCCACGGACTATGAAAGTTACTGAGTCCATGGTGGTGTCGCCAAGGACTGTTAGTGAATGGGTTTGAGAAATATACTGGACATTGTTTAAGAGCATGAACAGTTACCTATGAGTAATTGTGAGTTATAGATTTCTCAAAATAAGTTAGGTCTATCAAACTTGAGTGCTTTAGTAAAGTGCATGTTACACATGCACAATATCTGCCCCATTAGAAAAAAAAAAAGAAAAAATAAGCACCCTCCCCGCCAATGAGGCCCTCCCCACTGAACTGACACCGCAAACCAGTCCCCCTCGCACCAGCGAAAATGGAAGGAGGAATGCCCCTTTCTCCTGCCATGCTGATCTTCCCCATGAAAGAAAATTGGCAGGAGGGATGCCCACTCCCTCCTTTCAAGGCAACTCCCTGCCCCCCCCTTGTGGCAGCAAAATGGCAGGAGGGATGCCCACTCCATCCTGCCACCGAAGGCCCACTCCCACGCCAGGTGCTCCAGAAACATTCCCGACCCTACCCCTTGGAAAAAAAAAAGAAGGAGGGATTCCCACTTCCTCCTACCACTGGAGGACCCTGAACCCCTTCCCACCCTCCGTACTTTTTTAGTAAACCAAAACAAACAAACAAAAAAAAAAAAACCAGGGCTCTTGGACTGGGAATTCTCTGAACCTCCTGATGGCCCCGACAGTACTGATCTGAATTTGATTGGCTGAGCAGTATCTACTTGTTGCCTGCTCAACCAATCAAATTCAGAGCAGTGATCTCAGGACCTTTAGGGGGTGGGGTGAATCCTCTGAAGGCCCCGACAGCACACCATTGTCAACAGTGTTATTCCTGGATATTCAAAGACGGGACCTGTGTAGGCTCCAGCTTTGAATATACAGTTATTTTCAAGCCAACTACCTCATAGCCACTTAAGCCGATATTCAGTTTTCTGCAGTCCCATTTATGCAGTAAAACCGGCTGCTTAAGAACTGAATATCAGCACTTAAGTGGGCAAGTGCTGACTCCACCCTCAGAACACCCCCAACATAACCGACTTTGATTTAGGCGCAAACTGTGATATTCAGCAGCACTTAGCCAGGTAAGGACCGCTGAATATTAGTGGCTAGCCCTGCCCAAGCGATTTAACCAGTCAGTGGCTAAATTGCTTTGAATATATTGGCCCCATAATACATAGGATTCATAGCATTATTGTTACACAGATCATGGGAGGGGTTCTGCAGCTGGATAATGTAAGCATTTTGGTAAAGTTGCTTATTGAGAAAGGAGATAAATGAATGTGAAAATTAAAAAAACAAAACAAATAGGATTTCTTTTTTTTTTCCCCATGAAATTTTATTGAGTTTTCAATTAAGTACACAATAACAGAGAACAGTAACATAATATCAATGAACTTCACAGTACAGCAGTAAAGATATCAATGATTTCAGTATGCTTCCGGCATAGTAGTTTAAACCCAGCTTTTCAAAATGGATCAGGTTTTAGTGGCTATTGAAATCTACAGGTGATTTACTAGCAATTCCTTATTTCTTGCCAGCAAAATAGGATGCAAAATCCCCAGCAAGTAAAATGCCATAAAAAGTAAACACTAAAAGAATCAGTCACAATAAGATCATTATTGTGCATTGTAGACATCAATTTTTGTGTAGCAGTGGTTGAATAAAGTATAGCTTGTTTATTTTTGAAAAACATCAATAAACCGCTGAAAGACATTTTAGTTGGAAAGCTCATATAAAGATCTTCATTTCAGCAAAAGATGTGTTCCTTGGTTAATTTGCTACAGAAGTTCACAGTAGAGACATTAATGGTTAAACTAAATTGTCCAAGAAACTTGACGACTCTTGGAGATAGCTTAAAGTTACTATTTCTTTCTTGTAATTAAAAAAAAAAAAAAAAAAAAAGAAAGGTTTAGCTGTTCTGGGATCAGTCCTTGCTGAGAGGAACCCATTTTATTTGTTTGTCTGTTCACAACTTTATTTTTTTTTTTTTCTAATATAACTGTTTATCCTTGGATAGAAATGTTTGTGAGACAATATACAGGTCTGAGTGAAAACTGTACATATGCAGATATTGGTCTTTGGAGAAATATGATTTAAAAAATTCAAAATTCTGCACATATAATTGAAGGTTTTCAGTGACAACCAAATCCTTTCCCATATATCTTTAATTTCTTCTTCAAACATGAGAGCTCCTGGTCTAAGGACCTTACTTCAAGGAGTCTGGTTGCACCAATGTCAACCCCCTGGTGGTGAAAGATGGTACTACAGTTGGTGCATTTAAAATTAATTTTTGTCACGAGTTTTAGGGTAGAGAATGACAGGGAAAAAATTTGTCCCCGTACCTGTGAGCTCATCCCCATCCCAAACCCGCAAGCTCAGTCACCGTCCCTATGGGCTCAGTCCCCATCCCCGCCCCATCCTCACAAGCTTGGTTCCTGCCCTGCCCCGTTCCCATGAGCACCAACCCTGTCCACGCCCCGTTCCTGCAAACCATCTGATCCCATCCACACAAGCCTCAAATAGTTTTATACTGAACTTATTTTATTAAAGTATAAAAAGAAACAATATTCTGTAAAACTGTCATTTTATAAATCAAAATTCTGGCTGCCGAACTAGAGAAAGATCTTCAGCTGGCAGGGCTTTGTTTATAAATGTTTATCAACACAACTAATATACTACTTTATCCTAAAGCAAAAAAAAAAAAAAAAAATTGAAATTTTTTTCTACCTCTATTGTCTTGTTTCTGTTTTCCTCATCTTCTCCTCATTCAATACTTCCATCCACTCTCTCACTTTTCCATATGCTCTGTTATTGTGCCTCTCCCTTCCATCTCTCCCTCCATCCCCCCACCCCAATTGGTCTGGCACTCATCTTCTTCTCTCCGCTCCCCCATAGTCTGGTATCTCTGTCTTCTTCCCTTCCATCTTTTTTCCCTCCTCCAGGTGGTTTTTGCATCTCTCTCCTCCTTTCTTCCCCTCATATCTGGTATCTGTCTCCCCAATCCAGCATTTTTTTTCCCCTCTCTCTCTTCCCCATTTCCCTTCAGCGTTTGTTCCTCTCCATCCCTCCTCTCTCCACCCCCTTCAGCACCCTTCGCACAGTCCATCAGCCCCCTCCTGCTCGCCGCGGTCCAAGCATCTCCCTCCTTCCCTTCACCTTCACTGGTGATTTTTAATTTTTGCTCAACAAACAGCCGGAGCCTTGAAGTCATGTGCAGTTGCCGGAAACTTCTCCTCTGATGCAAATTCCTGTTTCTGGTTGCCTCAGAGGAGAACTTTCCAACAGCCACATGCGACTTCAAGGCTCCAGCTGCTTGTTGAGCAAAAATAAAAAAAATCGCCAGCGAAGGTAAGGAGAAGGAAGGGAGGGAGAGAAGGCAGGAGATGCTCGGAAGGTGGCGATCATTAGGAAGGAGGGAGGGAGCTGCTGGACTGCACGATTGGTGACTCTGTACGTTCCCTCCCTTAACTGCGTAGATAAGGCCATTCGCCGCTCCATGGGGTGGTGAATGGCCTTGTCCCTGTACTCATGGTGATCGCTTTTTTTCTCCCACTGTTTCAGCAGGTTACCCATGGCTAGCCGCAGCTAGTCGCTGGTAACAGCCACAGTGTCATTCTCTAATTTAGGGTTTCCCAGTTAAAATATCATCAGCCAGCATGTTGCACAAGAAAATCATATTTAGTTTTACTAGTTAGAATTTCAAAATAACATACACACAAAAATCATATAAAACAAATTCTATTAAAATAAGCTTGCATTTCTCTAAAGAAACTCATTTTACATATAAGCTGAAAATACTAACAGATTTCAAAGAAGCAAGTCAGAAATTATTATCTTTTAAGTTTCTTCAAGCCCATATTATGAAAAAAAATAAAATAAATCTGTGACCTGGGTCAGTGTGCACACTTTAAAAAAATAATCAGTCTCAGTCACTTAGCTTTCTCCTCTTCCCAGAGCGTTCTTGAAAGTTGGGCACCTTTGTCTTTCCTTTCTGGTCACTAAGGTCAGGAGCCTCCAGTGTTGATCTCAGTAGCACATCTACTAGCCTACCTATACCAAATTAATTTTAAAAATCTACTTCCCTAACAATATGTAATTTGGAGTATTCTGGCATTTTCTAGACCAGGGCTGCCCAAGTCCGGTCCTCGAGATCTACTGGTAGGCCAGGTTTTCTGGATATCCACAATGAACATGCATGAGAGAGATCTGCATACCAAGAAGGCAGTGCAGGCAAATCTCTCTCATGCATATTCATTGTGTATATCAAGAATATCTGGCCTGCCAGTAGATCTCGAGGACCGGACTTGGGCAGCCCTGTTCTAGACTATCTGAGTGTTGCCTCAACATAACTGAATAACTAGCTATCCCCACGAAATAAAATTTAACAAAAACAGTCTTTTACTTTCCCACCCAGAACCAAATCACTCTCTCATATAATCAGGGAATATAAACATGAATATCTTGCAGTCAGTCCCAAACAATTTGCAGGCACTGAATGTTCTGCTCTGTGCATCAGAGACTGAACCAATTCTATAGAGTTGCCTGTGAGAACTGAGAGCTGGTGATTCTTGCACCTTTCCCTGGTTAAGCCTTAACTAGTAGCTATGTATTACATAGGACAGCTTTACCAGACTGCCAGCCATCAAAGCTTCTCTGCACAAATGTACACTTCTCTGAAACATTATTCTATTTTAGAAATCCCTATTTCCTTTATGAACAGTCATCTAAGAGCAGGCCTAACATCTTGCATTTGCTCTTTCAGCCACTCTTTGTCTTTTACCATTCCGTTTTCTTACCAGGTTGATTCCTTTCCTTTAAACCTCACACATACTCACGCAGTCTCCCTTAAACCTTTCGAGAAAAGGTTTTCAAGACGAACACTCATGGAATCAACCAAATTTCAACTATGAGAGCAGGACAACTTAATACAGACTTCACACACTATCATAGCTCCCACCCAACCGCCTCTCACCAGCAACTGCAGCATCTGGAATGGTTACACCCTGGTTACCAGGGCAACCAGCAAGTACAATGCAAGTGCATGGCCGCAGAGAATAAATTTATCACCCCTTTACACCTCTTCCGGCTGATACAAATGTTGTCTCGACATTCTTATGCTTACCATTGTAACTGACAAACACTATACACTTAAAAATAGTACTGTCTTCAATTAATCACTCACATCAAAATTTCCTCACAGACCAAATACACCACTTCCTGTACTAATGCAAATAATAGTTTTCTGTCAGGTATTTGGGGGGCACCCTCTATTTTCCCTAGAGAAATGTTTTGGTATGTAATCACTCCTAGGGGAGCAAACGGTTGCTTCTCCTGCTATTTCATTGTCCATATCAATTTCTATTGTCTCAGCTATTGGAATAGCAATGTCGTGTTCGATATGGGTACCAGACTCACCTAACAATAAATATAACACACTATTATCTTCATCAACATCAGTTTCTGCATCAATATCTGTATTAGAGACATCTGATAAATCTATTAGAGTGAAACCTGTGCATAGAACTGGGTAGTAACTTTACATGATCTCGGTAAACCGTTTTTACAAGATTACCTTCTTTGGGTATAACTTTAAGACTACTTCCACCTGGGCCATTTACTAGATCAACCACAGTGGTCTCAAACTCAAACCCTTTGCATGGCCACATTTTGGATTTTAGGTACTTGGAGGGCCTCAGGAAAAATAGTTAATGTCTTATTAAAGAAATGACAATTTTGCATGAGGTAAAACTCTTTATAGTTTATAAATCTTTCCTTTTAGCTAAGTCTTAATAATAATATTGTAATTTATAGCTAAAGAGACATATGATCAAGAAACTTTTATTTTACTTTTGTGATTATGATAAACATACCAAGGGCCTCAAAATAGCACCTGGCGGGCTGCATGTGGCCCCCGGGGCATGAGGTTGAGACCACTGATCAACCACGTATACCTTATTCTCCCACAAATCTTGGATTTGTGGCGACCAGCAAATCTCTGAACCCTTAGTAACACCCGATCTCCCTTCTTCAGTAAGGACCCTTTCGCTTGCCGATCCTCTAACCAAAATCTGCTTTCAATCCCCTCGTTAAGGTATATCAATACCATAAGAATCAATATCTTCTCAGTTACGGCCCCCTAACTTTGGAATTCAGCTCTCAGCTACTTAAGAGAGATTACATCCCTAGAGAAATTCAAATCCAGTTTAAAAACATTTCTTTTCAAAGATGCTTTTGAAGTTTGATCGTCCTTTTAAGGATGTTTTGAATTTTATACTAATTGGGCCATTCTGGCCTTCTATTTCGTTTTCCCCTACTTTCGTTTTTACTGTTTTTTTGTTCTTATGTTTTTTTGCTCAAACATTGTAGTTCCAACCCATCTCCTCTCGTTCCAATATGTCATTTGTTTGTCTTTGTTTAATGGCCTTGTCGTGTGTTTTTATAAATATAATTTTAATTTTTGAAAAAACTGCTTTGAATTCTGATAAGGCGGTATATCAAAATTTTAATAAACTTGAAAACTTGGCATAACACCTCTTCTGGATTGACTTTTTTTCCAGCTGTCTGATTAGCCACTTCCCAGGCTAACATCATTCTTTCATGATGCTTCCTCCTCTTTCTGAAGTTGTAATACTCTTTCTTTCTTCTCTTCTAGGGTTTATTCTTTATGAGTTTGGGGGAAACACCATTTGATAAAAGCTCAGAGTTTGTCTTCTTTAGTTCCAACCTTTCTTTCTAGTCTTCTGGCATTGGGAAAAATTATAAACAACACACAATACTGTACATCTCAACACTGAGGTTCCATCTCCTCTCTCTCTCTAGCCCTTTTGTCTGCATTTTCTCCATTATAATATTGGTCCCCAGAGCATCGTATCTTTTCTCTGGATTCTCCAGACTGTGATTCTGGGCCCAATAACTCTTTCCAGAATCTGAAAATCTAACCATTAATATCACCTCACATTCTTCTGCATTCTTGGGTGGAAGATCACAAGTGTATGTGTTCAGGATAACAAGAGGTACATTCACCTCATCTTTCCCCTCATCCACTAAAACTGGAGACTTGGACCAACTGTAGTAAGCCTCCTCCTTAAACTCAAGATATATGTAGCTATACTCTTCATGTGTTCGCCTTACCCCTCTTTGTTGTCTATCTGAACTCACTGTGTCACATTTGTCATTGTTTGCTTTCTCCGTTGATCTTATAAGGGAAGAGTGGTCATTATTAGTCTCCGTCTGTGTAATCAGATGATCCTCTCACTCCAGGTGCATATTCCAAAATTTCTTCCATCTGAGTTCCCAAATCGGCCATAGGAACTTCCTCTTTATCTGCTTCCTTTCCCATTCCTGATTCTGACTTCGTTCCTGTCTCTTTCTTTGGTTTTCCTTGTTTATGCATGGGGTTTTTCTTCCTTCCATTTGGTTTGTTTAGTTCCTGTCTCAGCAGGTTCACAAAGAAACCGCAATTCAGAAATTGCTTTTGTCAAGTACAACACTGGCACCTCTTGCTGTAGTGTACCCCTTTCCATGGTTGTATTATGTCCGTCTAACTTCTTCTTTCCAGGATGCCATCCCAGCACCTTCTCCAAGGAGAGTTCCTTAGTGGGAAAGGCCTCTTTCACATTTGTTCCATGTAACACATCTGTGAAAGACCAGTATTCTAAATTGTCCATTCTCTCCTGCATCAAGATTCCACTTTCAGATTTTATCTCTTCTATTTTGCAGTTGACTCAGTGGAGGAATCATTCTCCTGAACAAGAATTGGCCTTGAGCATTGTTTAGTTCTCTGCAGTTCAATATTTTGTTTTGGCATCCCCATTTCTCCTTTCTTGTCCATCCTTTTGTACTGCTCCAGCAGTGCTTTCTCACCCTTCGAACTTACTTCCATTGTATCAAGCAACTGCATGGTCTCAAGCTGTTGGGCAGGTTTGCTAGGCTTCCATCCCACTACAACCCACTGAATTCTCCAACTTTCTTTGTCTGTGCCTGTAACCTCAGTTTGAATATCCATTTCAATGCTGGGAAAAGAACTGGATGTGTTGGCATTGGCCTCCTCACCACTTGTTTCCTCTTTAGCAGCAATCTGATGGCTTGTGTGCCTCTGCAAAGGCTTCAGTCACCCAACAGCATCCTTCTTCCCTCTCCTCCTCTTTTTGCTTCCTCTGTTGCCTCTTGCTTAATGCAGCTTCCCTCTACATCTCCTGGTACCATTCTTCCACCTGTCGCTTTCTTTCCAGCTAATATTCAAGTTCTAACATGCATCTCTCTGGGCTACGAGGCATTCTCTGAGTTCCAATGAAGACACCGTTCTCATAATCATGATTCTATCTTTCAGGACTTGGGCTTTGTTTACATCTTTCTGGGCTCAGTTTCCTCGGATTCTCAGGGCTTACATATAACTCCCTATCCAGACTTTCAAATCTTGCAGATTTTTGGATATTAAAGTTTCTTAGGTCTTCCAACCTATTTCTGCAGAACTGAAACAGGTGTCCTGGTTCTTTATAATGGTAGCAGATAAATTGTCCGGCCTCATTTCTCCAGGGTGACTTTCTTCTGTATGAACCCTTTTCTCCCTGATAGTTTCATACTCTCCAACTCTCTTCTGATGCTATGCAAAATCTCCTGCTGACTCTGTTGCTTTTGTTCAAGATCCCTGTACTTTGAGTCTAGAGATCCAAGCTTCTCAGCCACTGCTTTCAACTGCTGAAAGGCTTCAGACAGCATATCTGACTCGTCAAATGCTGCTTTTATACCCACTTCATTTCTTCTCTGCAGAATCTTAATCTATTTGGTTGATTCCTTGAGTGTTCACCTTGAAACCTTTTCTCTAGAAGTTGGAGACTGTGTGAGTATGTGTGAGGTTTAAAGGAAAAGAATCAACATGGTAAGAAACTGAATGGTGAAAGACAGAGAGGAGTGGCTGAAAGAGCAAATGTGAGATGTTAGACCTGCTCTTGGATGACTGTTTATAGAGGAAATAGAGATTTCTAAAATAGAAACAAAGAGTCCTTAAGCAGTGTACATTTGTGCAGAAAAGCTTTGATGGTTGGCAGCCTGGTAAAGCTGTTCTAAGTAATGCATAGCTGCTAGTTAAACCTTACTAGGGAAGGGTGCAAGAGTCACCAGTTCTCAGTTCGCATAGGCAATGTATGAAAGGAACTCTAGCTTGAATAAAAAAGAACTGGGGTTTTAAAAGAAAGACAAAGTGAAAGGCTGTGAAATCTTTGTTTCTATACAGTTGGTTCAGTCTCTGATGCTAATATTGATGTTTATATTCCTTGTTTGAATGAGAGAGTGATTTAGAGTTCTAGGTGGGAAAGTCAGGGACTGTTTTTGTTAAATTTTATTTCATGGGGATAGCTAGTTATTCAGTTATGTTGAGGTAACACTCAAAGATATTCTAGAAAATGCCAGGAAAATACTCTGTATTACATATTGTTAGGGAAGTAGATTTTTTAAAATTAATTTAGTATAGATAGGCTAGTAGATGTGCTACTAAGATCAACGCTGGAGGTTCCTGCCCATAGTGACCAGAAAGGAAAGACAAAGGTGCCCAACTTTCATGAAAGCTCTGGGAAAAGGAGCCAGCTAAGTGACTGAGATCAATATATATATATATATATATATATATATATATATATATATATATATATATATATATTTATTTATTTATTTAAAGTGTGCACACTGTCCCAGGTCACAGATTTTTTTAAAAATAATCTGGGTTTGAAGAAACTTAAAGAGAATAATTTCTGACTTGTTTCTTTGAAATCTGTTAGTATTCTCAGCTAATACGTAAAATAAGTTTCTGTTAGAGAAATGCAAGCTTATTTTAATAGAAATTGTTTTGTATGATAATTGTTTTTTTGTGTGTATGTTATTTTGAAATCCTAACAACTAGTAAAAATAAATATATTTTTCTTGTGCAACACGCTGGCTGGTGAATTTTAACTGGGAAACTCTAAAACTTGTGACAAAAATTAATTTTAACTATACCTACTGTAGTACCATCTTTCACCACCAACCAAGGGGTTGACAAATGGCATCATGGACCAGGATTCTTGTCTAGTCCATCATCATAAGCAGGAATCTTACCTGTTTTGAAATAGTGTGCATAAATACTGTATTTTGAAAAAAATCATTGACTGGTAAATCCCAACGGGAATTCTAACTGAACTGTGCTTAGACCTTGGTTACATAGATTCTGTTGTAGGAATCTTTGTGGCAATCCATGTATCTTTGGTTCTAGTAACTCAGGTAGTGTGAAGAAACTGGAACCCGAGTGGAGAAGAGAGATGGACGATCTTAAGGAACTATTCCGACAGCAAGCCATTTCCTTAGAGAAGGAAATGGAGCATCAGAAAGAGTCCTGTCGACTGGCTTGTGTTGTTATAGAGAAGTTCAGTGAAATTCCTACTATTTCACAGCAGACATCACAATAGGCTGCAGCACTGTATATTCCTAGAGATAAGCGAATACCCAATTTGAAAGCAGGGGATATGTCAGTGGAAGAATGGATGGCGAAAACAAGGTCAGCATTGAAAGTGTTGAGAGTTCCTCTAGAACAGTGGTTCCCAACCCTGTCCTGGAGGACCCCCAGGCCAGTTGTGTTTTCAGGATAGCCCTAATGAAAATGCATGGACAGATTTGCATGCCTGGCACCTTTATTATATGCAGATCTCTCTCATGCATATCCATTAGGGCTATCCTGAAAATCCGACTGGCCTGGGGGTCCTCCAGGACAGGGTTGGGAATCACAGCTCTAAAAGATCAATGGGATGTAGTACTAGACTAGACTAATTATAAAATTGTATCGACCCCAAGACAAGCATGATGTGGAAGAACTGTTTCAATGGTTGACAGAGGAATTTGGGGATAAAGTTCCGCTCAATGTGAGGAAGAAGGAGTTTTATGCCTGGAATCAACCAGATTTCAACTATGAGAACAGGACAACTTAATACAGACTTCACACACTAACATAGCTCCCTCCTAACTGACTCTCACCAGCAACTGCAGCATCTGGAATGTTTACACCCTGGTTACCAGGGCAACCAGCAAGTACAATGCAAGTGTTTGGCTGCACAGAATAATTTTATCACTCCTTTATACCAACCCTTTCCTGAATAGGAATAAAAACAGTAGTGGGGCTGATATTTAGATTGTGGGAGACAGCCCAGCTAAAACTCATGATCAGTGGTGAGCTGGATATTCAGTGCTGGGCCATTTCAGGGGACCAGCATTGAATATCTGGGGTTTTACTGGCCTCTATCAACTTAACTGGCTAAGTCATAAGAACATAAGAACATAAGCAATGCCTCTCCTGGGTCAGACCTGAGGTCCATCATGCCCAGAAGTCCGCTCACGCGGCGGCACAACAGGTCCAGGACCTGTGCAGTAATCCTCTATTTATACCCTTCTATCCCCTTTTCCAGCAGGAAATTGTCCAATCCTTTCTTAAACCCCAGTACTGTACTCTGCCCTATTACGCCCTCTGGAAGCGCATTCCAGTAGTCCACCACTCGTTGGGTAAAGAAGAACTTCCTAGCATTCGTTTTGAATCTGTCCCCTTTAAACTTTTCCGAGTGCCCTCTTGTTCTTTTATTTTTAGAAAGTTTGAAGAATCTGTCCCTCTCTACTCTCTCTATGCCCTTCATGATCTGATAAGTCTCTATCATATCCCCTCTAAGTCTCCTCTTCTCCAGGGAAAAGAGACCCAGTTTCTCCAATCTCTCAGCGTATGAAAGGTTTTCCATCCCTTTTATCAGACGTGTCGCTCTCCTCTGAACCCTCTCGAGTAACACCATATCCTTCTTAAGGTACGGCGACCAATATTGGACGCAGTATTCCAGATGCGGGCGCACCATCGCCCGATACAACGGCAGGATAACTTCTTTTGTCCTGGTTGTAATACCCTTCTTGATTATACCTAGCATTCTATTTGCTTTCTTAGCGGCCGCTGCGCACTGTGCCGTCGGCTTCATTGTCATGTCCACCATTACCCCCAAGTCCCTTTCTTGGGTACTCTCATTCAATAACATCCCTCCCATCGTATAGTTGTACCTTGGGTTTCTGCTTCCCACATGCAATACTTTACATTTCTCAACGTTGAACTTCATCTGCCATCTCGCCGCCCATTCCCCCCAGTTTGTTCAAGTCCCTTTGCAATTCTTCGCATTCCTCTTTAGTTCCAGCTCCACTAAATATTTTTGTATCGTCCGCAAATTTTATTATCTCACACTTCGTCCCTGTTTCTAGATCATTTATTAATATATTAAGTCAATATTCAGTGTTAGCTGGTCAAGTTATTAGCGGCCAAAGACAGGCCTGCTATTTACATGGCCCAATTTGGCTGCTAAACGTTGACAGCCAGCATTTGAATATTTGTGACTAGCTGACTAAGTCATGTAACATAGGTGGCTATCCATGAATATTCAATGGAGATAGTTGCTGTCTCCCACTAAATAATAGCAGTTAGCTGGCCAAACATTATTTAACTGGTCAGGAGTCATTCCTGGTAGGTTAATTAGTGCTGAATACCAGGCTGATTATTCCTTCCATGAGTTTGATGCTTAGAGAGCCATTTTTGACAAGGATGTCTAGTCTGATTGGGATGTTTCCCGTTAAATATCCAAAGTTGGAAGCACAGAAACATCCATTTTCGAAACCGAACTGCTAGACATCCATAAATATATTTATTTGTTTTAAAATCGTCTACTTAGATGTCTAGGCTGACAGAACATTCGACCTATAGGACACCTAACTTTATACCCCCATTTTTGACCACAGAAATGTCCAATTTGAAAACATTCAAATCCAGACCATTTTGACATGGGAGGGGCCATCATCAGGGCAGGATTAACCAATAGGCCAAGTAGGCACGTGCCTAGGGCCCGAAATGGTCAGGGGGGCCCGATGAAGGAGGGCATCAACATTGTTTTTTCCAAACGGCGATGGGCCCCTCCAGCATCGATCAGCAATGCGGGCCCCCCCGATTGGCAATGCAGTCCCCCCATCGACGGAAAGTAAGACAAGCAAGCAACGTGGGTAAGAAAGGCAACGGGAACTGTAATTGTGCAAGCGGTGCTGCTTGCCCAAAGCTTCCCTCTGACACAGCTTCCTGTTTCCGCCTGGGTGCATGGTGGGGTGGGGCGTGGCAGGGTGGCCAAGTGTACTTGTGTGCCTAGGGGCCCTCTACAAAATAATCCTGCCCTGGCCATCATTGTGATGTACTGGCCACACAGACATGCCAACAGAGCAGTGGTCTCAAACTCAAATCATTTGCAAGGCCACATTTCGGATTTGTAGGTACTTGGAGGGCCTTAGAAAAAATAGTTTATGTCTTATTAAAGAAATGACAATTTTGCATGAGATAAAACTCTTTATAGTTTATAAATCTTTCCTTTTGGCTAAGTCTTAATAATAATATTGTAATTTATAGCTAAAGAGATATATGATCAAGAAACTGTTTCATTTTACTTTTGTGATTATGATAAACATATCGAGGGCCTCAAAATAGTACCTGGCGGGCCACATGTGGCCCCTGGGCCGCAAGTTTGAGACCACTGCCTTAGAGGGTTGTGAATTTCACCTAAAGAGTGCCAGAAGTATATCTCACCATATACCCCTTATAATTTATGGTGAGCTCTCCAAAACTGCCCCAAAACCTACTAGACCCACTTGTCTACCATTCCAATAGCCTTTATGGCTACAGGTGGCACCTATATGGCAGTAAAGTAAGATTTGGGTGGTCTCGCACTTTCCACCATAAATGTAGTAGTTAGAGTGGCTTATGGGCCTGGGTCTTCCTCTCTATAGTTCACTAGCTCATCCACTAGGTTACTTAAGACATCTGTGTGATGCTTTACGAAGCTTTTCCATACCAAGTGTGGTTGTTCTAGAGATTTTTGGGGTGGGAGGGGGTTAGTGAGCAGTGGGGAAATGTGTGTGGGGATCATACCTTAATGTATCCAGTGGTCATCTGGTCAGTTTGGGTCCCTTTGTGGAACTAAGAGGCTTCGAAAATAGGTCTAACTTTGAATGTCTAAGCTCTGTCCAGGACGTCTTAGAAAAGGTTTGATTATTGTCGTAAGACATTCAAGTTAAGCATGCTCAAAGTCTGCCCAAAACACACGCATGATACGCCTCCCAGCATGTCCCCTGGAACTCTGGACGCACAGTGGGAGAAGCATCTTGCTAGATTGTATATTTTATTGATTTTTGTGTACTACTTTGTTATTGGTTTTTGGTATGTTTAAATAATTATGTGAACCATTCTGTTATTAAATAAAATAAACTGTGGTACAGGTTCTATGTGCAATTGAATAGAATTTTAAATAAGTTCTAGGAGGGAAAGACCTCAGAAGCCTGCGCCAACCAGAATAACAAATTCTGTTGTGGTTATACAGCAGGACAGGTTTGTAATCATAGGTCTCACACACCCCTCCACACCGGTTACCAACACGACATTTTTATCGTGTATTCAACACTTCTCACATTTAAACCGGTGAATAAACAAAAAAGAAAAGCATTTATCTGCAATAAGGATAAGAGCCCGACGGGACCCGTTTCGCCACTTTGAGGGCTTCGTCGGGGGACTTTTTTTGAAAGTGTGTTCAGTTTAGACTAACACTTCAAAACTGAACACACTTTCAAAAAAAGTCCCCCGACGAAGCCCTCAAAGTGGCGAAACGGGTCCCGTCGGGCTCTTATCCTTATTGCAGATAAGTGCTTTTCTTTTTTGTTTATTCACCGGTTTAAATGTGAGAAGTGTTGAATACACGATAAAAATGTCGTGTTGGTAACCGGTGTGGAGGGGTGTGTGAGACCTATGATTACAAACCTGTCCTGCTGTATAACCACAACAGAATTTGTTATTCTGGTTGGCGCAGGCTTCTGAGGTCTTTCCCTCCTAGAACTTATTTAAAATTCTATTCAATTGCACATAGAACCTGTACCACAGTTTGTTTGTTGTTCACATTGAAGAGGTTCAGATCCATTTCAGCTGTATAGTAGTTGTGCACTAATTAAATAAAATAAACCATAAACCATAGATGTCCAGGAAAAGGGTTTTCATTATCAGCACTTGAACATCCCTGCGATTAGGACATCCAAGTGCCGACTTAAGCATTTTTTGGATGTTTTAGTTTTTTTATTATGAGCCCCTTAGTATCCAACTTTCATCATGCTAGGATTCTGCTTTCCTGAGCCTTCTGTGTGCATGAAAAGAAGGACAGAAAAAAAACCCAAAAAGCCTTTCCACACATCAAAAATAAAAAACTCTTTTCTCATATTTTAAATGGAGAAGACATTTTGTATAAACACTACTACTACTACTACTTCTACTATTTATCATTTCTATAGTACTACGATAAGCACACAGTAGTGTACATTATGGGGCTCATAATCGAAAGAGAAAAAGTCTAAAAACCGGCCTAAGTCAGCACTTGGATGAACATTGTCCAAATATGTCCAAGTGCCGATAATAAAAACGGGTTTTGGACGTATTTCGAAACGACCTAGGCCTTCATAGTGCCACTGAACGACCAGAGCTAAATGGGGAGTTTCAGGAAGAGTGTCGAGGGCGGAAGTTGGGCGGGAGGTGGGCCGGCTTAGACTTAGTCGTACAGCATGTATAACCGAAAGTTATACAGCCCAGGATCAACAGAACTTGGACGTTGTGATTTAGACCATTTAAAATATGGTCTAAGTCACAAAAACCCACCTAAAGTCACCAGATAAGCACTGCAAACACATAAAACAGACTCACACACACTACTCCAGTGATCACCGACCCCCATAAAAATCATAATCACACCTTTAAAATTCAGCCTCCAGACCATCATTACCTGGCAGTCTGGCATAGGAAAGCCTAGTCGTCCAGCACAGAGGCGGCTTAAGCCATCTTGGGGGTGGGTTAGGGACTCATGGAGAGGAGGACCCATGCCCATAAGCCCCTGTAATCACTGCATTGATACTTAAACATGTGCACTCCCCTATACACCCCCAAAACCCTTTTTTACTGGCATATAAGAAGCTGCAGCAGCCATAAGGGCTATTAGAGTGGTAGATAAGGGGGTCTAGGGGATTCTGGAGGTGGTTTGGGGACTCACCATGTAGTGAGATGTAGTGAGGAGAAGACATTGCACCCATTTTGTGAAGTTCACAGCAGTGCCCTGTAAGGTACCCCACTATTTAGGTGCCATGTCTGTTCAGTCCATCACTTTGCAGACCCCTCTCACATCCAACAGGGCTTGTTCTAGGCATTGTTGACTTGGATGAAAATTTGGTATAAAGATGGATGATTTAGCGACTTGGATGATCAGATCGGCAGGACGTATAGTTAGACGATTTTTGAAACAAAAAAAATTTGGGACGTAGTTTTTGAAAGTGTGCCTAGGATGTTTTTTTACTTTGGACGACTTGTGAGTTAGACAAAAACAGACATAGACGTTCCTTTCGATTATGCCCCTCCACACATGCAAGAGACAGACCCTGCTTGAAAGAGCTTACATGGTGTACCAAGTTAGGCAGTTTGTTACAGACAAATGGTGCAGCAAAGTAGAAGGGACGTAGTTGAGAGTTGGCAATGGAAGAGAAGGGTACAGACAAGAGAGACTTACCTGATAAACAGAGTTCCCAGGGTGGAATATAGGAAGAGAGAAGAGTGGAGAGATTCTGAGGAGCTGCAGAGTGAATACACTTGTAGGTTAATAAGAGGAGTTATAGCAAACCAATGGACAAAGGTGTAAAATAAACAGTCAGGGTAGATAAGAGGAGTCAGAAAAAATTCTTAGAAACAAAAGCAAAAAGGGACAAGGACACCAATAGATATCTATAGAAACAGGGAAAATGACAGCAGATAAAGAACACATGGCATATCCAGCTTGCACATACATACCAACTGCTAATCTCTACTATTCCTTCTTTTCCCTTAGAGATCTTGTGAATTCAGAAACAGTTTTGCCTCCACTACCTGAACTGGGAGGATGTTGTATGTATTCACCATCCTTTCTGTAAAGAAGTATTTCCTTACATTACTCCTGAGTCAATCCACTTTCACCTTATTCCTATCTCTTCTCTTTCCAGAACCTCCATTCAATTGAATTATTCTGGCAAGCTTTATTACCTAATACACATGAGGAGTTAAGGGGACCTCCCTGATTTTTGAGCTAAGCAAACAATTTTGGCATTCCCTTGTTTTCCTCCCTGACTAATCTTTTTTTTTTTTTTTTTTTTGCTGAGATCTCTGATTTCTAGTTGGCTATTCTGTTGTGTGGGCAATTCTAGCTTCTGTTCTGTGCATGGCAAAAGATTTAATCCTTGCTTATCCTAAAGCTAGAGCACTTTAGGTTAACTCTGTTAAATCTCTGATTAGTACCACGACAGCCTTGGTGAAAATTAAAGATTTATCAGTGGTCCTTCAGACAACTATTTTTCTGTTAAATAATTTGTGCTAACCTCTGCTCCTCTCCCCCACCTTTTCAAGCACTTGGTCAGTGAGGCAAGCTCTACTGCAAGCAGTAATGTAAGTTATTCTAATTTTTAATACCCTTGTAGATTGCTGTCACTGTCCAGAGATCTCCATCTTCAGTTGCTTCCCAGAAGTGAAATACA
Source organism: Geotrypetes seraphini (assembly GCF_902459505.1). Classification (NCBI taxonomy): domain Eukaryota; kingdom Metazoa; phylum Chordata; class Amphibia; order Gymnophiona; family Dermophiidae; genus Geotrypetes; species Geotrypetes seraphini. Next base: position 326,123,427 of record NC_047085.1, on the reverse strand, counting down.
ATACAATACAATTCAACTTCTTACATCCCACAATTTTCAACAGGGAATCATTGCGGCTTTCAGCAAGATGAGTTACATTTGTGATATAGTGTAATTGATAAGCGAGTTTAGTATTGCCAGGTTAGTTTAAGGGATGGCAGTCTGTGGGATGAAGAGTACTGGGAAGAGTTGAGTCTACTGGGGGAAGAGATATGTCTTTAATCTTTTCCTGAACAGGCAATGTATCAAGCCATCAATCTGCACTGATGAAGAAGCTGTAACAGATAACCTCATGATTTAAAACAGATTTTTCTTCTTTCATATATATTGTGACAGGCAAAAGGGGCCAAGCCCTAAGACATACAATATGTCAGTCAATGACAGCCCTGCCACTGGTTGCAATACCAGCATTGCAAACCTTGGCCATACAAAGGCAGTTCCAGTAAACTTAGAGAGTGCAGGAACAGGGATTTATTTGCCTTTAAATAAGCAGGACAGAGTGCAACAGGCAGAGAAAAGCTTCCAAAGCTGCAGCAGGCAGAGAGGGAGGGGTGCAAGTTTCACACAGAGTAACACCAGACCTCAGGGAACAAGCGATATTCTCATCAATCCTTCTTAGGTAAAAAAAAACCAAATGAGAGAAATCTGTATCATGGAGCTGAATGATTGGCTGCACGGATGGTGCAGATGTGAGTGCTTTGGATTTTTTGACCATGGAATGATTTTCCTAAACCTGCTCAGCAGGGATGGTGTCCATCTATCGATGAAGGAACAAAGTGTCTTCAGTAACAGATTGGCTAATGTACTCAAGAGGGCTTTAAACTAAATTTACTTGGGATGGGTGTAAAATATCCTGAGGTAATTAATAACTCTCAGAAATAAGACATCAAATACCATTATTGAAATGAGACCAAAGGGCAATAGCTGGAAAGCATTGCATATCAATACGATGGTAAGGGTAAGAAATCTAAATGCTCTAATAGTTGAAGCTAAATTGGATTTAGTGGCAGTCATGGAAATGTGGTTCACAGAGAATCATGATTGTGATGTAGTTATACCTGGCTATAATCTATTCAGGAGGTATGGAGTAGGTAAAAAGGGTGGAGGAGTGGTGTTATATGTTAAGGGTAATATTAAAGTAACAGAATTGCAAGATATAGAGGGTAAAGAAGAAACGATGTGGGAAATCTGGAAAGAGGTGAATGGAAAATGTATTTACATTAGTGTAATATATAGGCCTCCTTCACAGTCAGAAGAAATGGACATGGATTTAAAGACATTCACAAGACAGCAAGGAAAGGAGAAATACTACTGATATGTGATTTTAACATGCTTGATATTGATTGGACCGTCCTTGCTGCAGGGCCATCTAGAAGCAGAGAGATCTTGGATTCATTACAGGAAGAATTGTTCCAACAATTAGTAATGGAACCCAAATGGGATAGATCCATGGACTTGGTGCTTACATATGGGGAAAGTGTTTCTGAGGTTATGGTGCATGATCATTGCTATCTAGTGATCATAGAATGGTGAGGTTCAATATAAAAATGAGGGATGAGAGGACTTACTCAAATATGAAGGTTCTAAACTTCAAAAGAACTAACTTTGTTAAGATGGGGGGAATACCTCAAGGAGGAATTAGTTGGATGGGAACAGCCGAATGGCATAGAAAAGCAGTGGGCGAAATTGAAAGGAGCTATACTGAAGGTGACAAACCTTTATGTTAAAAAGATAAAGGTAAAAGGAAAAGGAAAAGAAGGCTTCTTTGGTGAGAAAAAAGGTTAGCCTTCATAAATTACAAGACATTGCAGAAAGAGTAAGACAGACCAGTGGCGTACCTAGGGTATGTGGCACCCGGGGCCCATCATTTTTTGACACCCCCCCCCCCCCCATGTAAAAAAAATTTTTTTTTTTTTTTTTTTTTTTTTTGCAATAACCATGAAATGGAATAAATGGTCAGAATAGAAACAGGCAGTGAAAATTTTCTTTTATTGAACCTCATATATGTAACCATTATTCCAAACATAACATAACATAAATTATGTCTAAATTGTCATGACATTAGAAGTACATATGGAGTAGTTGCAGGTGATGCTTGGGACAGTTCTGATTGTGTTAGTTTGGTTTTATGTGTTTTTTGAATAGAAGGGTTTTTATTTCTTTTTGAAGGTTTTGCAGTCTGTGGTTGATATCAATTGGTTGTAGAGTTGGGGGTCGAGTGTTGCAGCTCGAATGGCTAGGAGGTTGTCGAACAGTTTTTTTCTTTTGACGTTTTTGGTTGGAGGGTGTGTGAATGGTGCACAAGTTCTCCTATGTCTGTTTGAAGTGGATTGAATTATTTAGCTGAAGAAATTAGTTACTCCCCATTCCACACACATTAATTCTCTTCCATTTTTGTTCCCATTATAAAAAACACTGATAAGTTCCCAGAAAAAAAATACATTAAAATAAGAAGTGAAAACAAAGGCCCCTACAGATGAGAACATAACATAAGAATAGCCTAACTGGGTCAGACCAATGGTCCATCATGCCCAGTAGCCCATTCTCATGGTAGCCAATCCAGGACACTAATACCTGGTCAAAACCCAAAGAGTAGCAACATTCCATGCTACCGATCCAGGGCAAGCAGACACTTCCCCCATGTCTTAATAACAGATTATGGACTTTTCCTCCAGGAATTTGTCCAAATCTTTCTTAAAACCAGCTACACTATCTGCTTTTACCATAACTTCTGGCCACTTCATTTTTAAGTTTAGATCTTTCCTTTCAAACAGAGACCTTGCTAGATGTCAAATACAGCACAAGGTAACTTCACATGGACTTAGCTGTGCAGGAAATGTGAATCTCCTCATACACCCACCATATAGTGCAAAAATGTGCAAAGGTCTGTTTTTTTCTTTCGATCACTACATAGCCTAATGCCACACAAGCAGCGCTGTTACAAACATATTCTGTAGGTCAATGCTAAGGATAACAAAGTTTCCTTCCTTGGACCAGAAGGAGATAAACCACTGGAAGAGATCCCAAAACAACACCCAAAGACCCACTCAGTGTGTGAATCAGTTGAGTGGAGTGGACTAACTGGGGGGTGGAAATGGGCCCGGAGTTTGCTCAGCAGAATTTCCCAGACCACCTCTTCCTCTCAACACATTGACACGCTGCCACCATCACCACTAGGAACACCTCACTGGGTAGGCCAGCTATGCTATAAACTTTATAAAACACATTATTATATTTTCTTATAAAGCACATATTTTAACTGACCTCTCTGACATCCTCAGCCTTTCCATTCACAAAAATAGAAGGAAGAAAAGTTCCCATTTCCTGCTGTCTCATGTCCCCGGCCTATACAATATTTTTTTTCTGCAGACCCTTCAAAAGTCTGACCAAATCCTCGTTTCACTTGCATTATAAAGTACTGAGGATGCCATCTCTCCCCAATCCCAGGTCCTAAAGTCTAAGACAGTAGCGCAAACTAATGCTGCCAGATACAGGAAAAAAAAATTTTGATTCGATTCAGCCCTATTGAATTGGTTTTTCAATTCGATTTTCCTGCCCAGTTGGGTGATTTTTTTCAAAACTCCTGGTGGGTTTTATAGCTTTTTCACCCCCTTTGGCTTCTCCTAACCACACTGGCGCTGTGGTGTAAATAAAATAAAGAAACAAAAAGGACTTTTCCTCTTTCTGTTAAATCCTAGCTCACGTTTGCAGTCCAACACCAGCTCTGGCAGGATACACATTTCAAATATGACATGTTATAATCACAAAACAGAAAATAAAATTAATTTTTCTACCTTTTGTTGTCTGGTTATATTTCAAATCTTGTTGGTCCAAGGCTCTGTTTTTCTTCTGATAACTTCCTTGCCAGGGTCTCCTTCTTTCTGCATGCTAACCATCCATCTGCCAACTCTGTCCTCCCTTTCCATTTCCCTTCCCTTCCCAGGAAGTCTGGTATCTTTCCTTTTTTTCATCTCCCTCCACAGATCCACCTTTTCTTAAATACCCTTTCATCCGGCATCTCCCCCTCCTTCCCCACCATCCCAGAGTCCACCATCTCTCCGTTTCTTTTCCTAATTACCCTCCTATCCAGTATCTCTATCCCTCCTCCACACCATCCCTTGTGTCCAATTTCTCTCCCTTTCTGTTCCTTCCCTCCCTAAATCCCATGGTCCATCATCTCTCTCCCTCTCCTCTATTTTCAGACCCATTATTTCTTCCCCCCCCCAAAGTTTGGCATATGCATGTCTCTTTGAACACCCCCTTCCCTCCGTGTACTTCTAAATCATGGTCCCCCCCCAAAGGCCTGTCCCCCCTTAAAGGTCTGCCTGTCCCACCTTGAAGGTCTGCACCCCCCTTGAAGGCCTGTCCCTTCCCCTTGTAGGCCTGTCCCCCCCTTGAAGGCCTGCCTGCCTGTCCCCCCCTTGAAGGTCTGCACCCCCCGAAGGCCTGCACCCCCCCGAAGGCCTGTCCCCCACTTGAAGGCCTGTCCCACCCCCTTGTAGCTTCTCCCCCCCCCTTGTAGGCCTGTCCCCCCTTGAAGGCCTGCCTGCCTGCCTTTCCCCCCTTGAAGGCCTGTCCCCCCTTGAAGGCCTGCACCCCCTTGAAGGCCTGCACCACCCCCCTCGAAGGCCTGCACTCCCTTGAAGGTCTGCACCCCCCCCGAAGGCCTGTCCCCCACTTGAAGGCTTGTACCACCCCCTTGTAGCTTCTCCCCCCCTTGTAGGCCTGTCCCCCCCTTGAAGGCCTGCCTGCCTGCCTTTCCCCCCCTTGAAGGCCTGCACCCCCTTGAAGGACTGCACCCCCCCCGAAGGCCTGCACCCCCTTGAAGGTCTGCACCCCCCCGAAGGCCTGTCCCCCCCTTGAAGGCCTGTCCCCCCCCTTGTAGGCCTGTCCCCCCCCTTGTAGGCCTGTCCCCCCCCCTTGTAGGCCTGTCCCCCCCTTGAAGGCCTGCCTGCCTTTCCCCCCTTGAAGGCCTGTTCCCCCCCTTGAAGGCCTGCACCCCCTTGAAGGTCTGCACCCCCCCAAAGGCCTACACCCCCCCCCCGAAGGCCTGCACCCCCCTGAAGGCCTGCCTGCCCCCCTTGAAGGCCTGCACCCCTTGAAGGTCTGCACCCCCCCCCGAAGGCCTGTCCCCCCTTGAAGGCCTGCCTGCCTGCCTGTCACCCCCCTCCCCCTTGAAAGCCTGCTTGCCTGCCCGCCCGCCCCACCCTGAAGGCCTGATGCCCCGACCCACCCCGAAGGACCGCTCGCCCCCCTGGCCTCCCCGCACCACCTATGAAGCAGCCGCAGCAGGATCGCGAAGTCAGCGTCAGCGATCCCTGCGCTGCTTCCTGCGCCACGGTCCCGCCCCTCCTCTGACGTCAGAGGAGGGGCGGGATCGCGGCGCAGGAAGCAGAGCAGGGATGCTGACGCTGACTTCGCGATCCTGCTGCGGGCTGCTTCACAGGTGGTGCAGGAAGGTCAGTGGGGCGAGCGGTCCTTCGGGGGTGGCGGGGGACTGAACGGCAAGGCCGGGAACACCCCCTTAGGGCTGGTACCCGGGGCGGCCCGCCCCCCCCCGCCCCTCCCTAGGTACGCCACTGAGACAGACAAAAATATGTGGAAAAGGTATGAGAAACAGGAAGAAATGTAGAAAAACAAAGATGCAAATGGAAGAAAAGATAGCCAATTTGGTAAAATTGAAGGAAAAATGTTTTTTAGATAGGTAAGCGATAGGAAGAAGTGTCAAAAAAGCTCAAGGGTGAAGCTCAAGGGTGAAGGGGACAAATATGCAGAAACCGAAATGGATAAGGCTGAACTGCTTAACAATTATTTCTGTGCTGTGTTCATGGATGAAAGACCAGGGGTAGGACCGCAGAAAATGAACACAAATGGGAATAGATGTGTAGTAGATCTGGAAAGATTCTCAGAAGACTGTGCTTGTGAGAGCCTAATTAAATAAAAAATAGACAAAGCGATGGGGCCTGATGGGATACATCCCAGGGTACTCAAGGAATTCAATGAAGTTCTGGCAGCTCCGTTGTCTCATCTTTTCAATGCCTCCCTAAAGTCTGGTGTAGTCCTAGAGAACTGAAGAAGGGTGGATGTGGTCCCTCTGCACAAGAGCGGAAGTAAGGAGGAGGTTGGAAATTACCTCAATAGTGAGTAAACTAATGGAAATGCTTCTTAAGCAGAGGATAGTGAGATTTCTAGAATCACATACTGCAAGAACCGAGTCAGCATGGTTTTACGAGATGCAGGCCATGTAAGATGAATCCGATTGATTTCTTTGACTGAGTGACCAAACAGTTGGATATGGGAGGGGTGCTAGATGTAGTGCACTTGGACTTTAGCAAAGCTTTCGACATGATGCTGCATAAGAGATTGATAAACAAGTGAATACATGTGGTATGGACCCTAAAGTAACAAACTGGATTAAAAGCTGGTTAAGTGGATGGAGACAAAGGGTAGTAGTAAATGGAGTTTGCTTGGAGGAAAAGGATGTTGTTAGTGGAGTACGGCAGAAATCTGTCCTTGGGCTGGCTCTATTTAACATCTTTGTGAGTGATATTGCAGAAGGACTGTCTGGCAAAGATTGTCTTTTTGTGGATAATACCAAGCTCTGTAATAGGGTAGACACCCCGCAGGGTGTGGATAACATGAGGAGGGATTGGTGAAGCTTGAAGAATGGTCAAGCAATTGGCAACTAAGATTTAATGCTGAAATAATGTAGGGTCATGCACTTGGGCTGCAAAAATCCAGGAGAACGGTATAGTATAAGGGGTGAGGAACTTTTGTGCATGGAAGAAGAGCGGGACTTGGGGCTGATTGTGCGATGATCTCAAGATGGCAAAACAGGTAGAAAATGCGATGGTGAAAGCCAGGAAGATGCTTGGGTGCATAACAAGAAGAATAGCCAGTAAGAAAAAGGAGGTGATAATGCCTTTGTATAAATCTTTGGTGAGGCCTCCATTTGGAATATTGTGTGCAATTTAGGAAACCCCACCTTCAAAAAGATATAAAGAAGATGGAGTCGGTCCAGAAGTCTGCTACAAAATTAGTTAGTGGACTTTGTCATAAATCATATGGGGAGAGACTTAGAGAACTTAGTAAGTATACTCTGGAAGAAAGTTGGGAGAAAGAGGATATGATAGAGATGTTTAAATATCTCCTTGGTGTTAATGTACAGGAGGTGAGTCATTTTCAAATTAAGGAAAATTCTGGAAGGAGAGGGCATAGGATGAAGTTAAGAGGTGATAAGCTCAGGAGTAATGTAAGAAAATACTTCTTTACAGAAAGGGTGGTAGATGCATGGAATGGTCTCCCGGTGGTGGAGACAAAGATTGTATCTGAATTCAAGATAGCATGGGATAGGCATGTGGGATCTCTTAAGGAAAAGAGCAGATAGTAGAGAGTAGGGAAGGGCAGACTGGATGGGCCATTAGGCTTTTATCTACTATCATGTTTCTCTGTTTCTATTAAATAGATATTTAAATGTTTCTATCTTAATTATTTTCCTTTTCTGACCTTTCTTCCAAAGTATACATATTGAGATCTTTAAGTTTATCCCCATTACTTTTATGACGAAGACCACAGACCATTTTATTACCTGCTCTTGGGACTGATTCTAGAATTGTAGAGTGCACTCTAAATGGGGTGTAGCAGTAGAAACAAGGGCAGCCTGGAGCTTTAATAAATACTGTCACACAGAGGTTGAAACACAAAAGAAAACTATTTATGTGCATGAAAGTGGGTGACCAAGTGGCATAGCCACAAGTGGCCCTGGGTTTCTTTTTCCCTAATCCTATCATGTCATATTTGCTTTAAATCAATGTTGCTATTTGATTTTCTCTAGTAAGTATATGCTTGTGATTGTAATTTCTAAATATTTAATAATAATAAAAAAAATGTCAGACAGTGGAGCTACCACAACTTCCCTAAGTTCCTTCCCTTGTATGTAACTCATCTGGTCCCATTGTTTTGTCTATATTTACTGTAGTTCAGCCAGCTCCAATCAAAGATCAGATGTTCCTTATAATCCTGGGCAAGTCACTTAATCCTCCATCGCCCCAGGTACAAAATTAGTATCTGTCTATATGTAAACCGCTTTGAATGTGTAACCACAAAAAAATGGCATACAAGTCCCATTCCCTTTTCCTTTATTTGCTGATCCCCAAAATTTAAAGGGCCTCACATTCAAGGCTGTTTATCCGGATAATGGCTTAGATCAGTGCTACCAGTGGACATTCAGTGACATGATCCAGAAAATGCTATCAAATAACCTTACAGATTTCCTTGGCGCTATTTGGATAGTGCTTGGGTGATGCATGGATGGAGCCAGGGAGGAAAGGAAACTAATCTAGTTAGCACCAATATCCAAACAGTTACCTAGCTAATGAATACATGAATTACTTTCCTAACTTTATCTAGAGAGCTATTGGGATAGCAATTTGAATATCAGTGCTGTCTGAATACTGCTATAACAATGGCATATTGGAGAGGTAGATTGGATGGGCCATTTGGCCTTTATTTGCCATCATATTTCTATGTTTCAGAGGCTGAGGCTGCATTTCACAATATTTTTCCCCCTCTTGTTCCCATTTATTGAACAGAACCTAGATGTAGATGTAAAGAGCTACATTTTGGTTACACTAGAGCACTTGAAATTTCTATTCAGGATCAGATTGTCACATAAAGTGTTTATAAACATTTTGATCTTTGTCAAAATGGATCATTGAAACTGTTTATAAGTTTTGCCTTCACAGTACCAGATAAACTTGTTAGAGGTGGTGATTTGAAGCAATCGCTCTTTTAATTCATGAAGAGTTCTTTTTACCCCGATGGCTTTTCTGAATGCATTCATTTTCACGTTTTTTAAAAAAATGAACTTTATCATTTTTCACTTATGCTTGATTTACTGTTGACAATCCTTGCTCTGCATGACTATTCAATGCTGCTTACTGTCCGGTTAGTGGCACTGAATATTAATAAATTTAAATGACATGATCAGTGTTTCGAACATCAACAACCATGGAGTTTAATATTGACCTAAAAATATATACTGTACTTCAAAAACAGGCAAAAGTCACAGAAAAGTCAGAAACAGAAAAAGCATTCAAAATCTTTGGATCTGAAGCATTCCTTGTCATCCCTGCTCTGATTCTTTATTCAGTTGGTTCCTAGATGGATACTTTCCTCCTCATGGTCTCCAAAACTGGCAGGGTCTGTAGCTTCGTTTTTAAAAAATTGAAATACCTGTTTTAGATACCTTCACTGTGCTCTGGACTAGAGCTGACCAATTCAGGAAAAAATTTTTGATTTGATTTGATTTTGCCAATTGAATCGCGAAACAGGAAGTTATGTCACAAGGAAGGACTCTGGCAGAGGGAAAGCCCAAGAGCAAGCCTGAATCGGTCTATTTTATTTTAAACAAATGAATTTGAATCGATTCAGCCAAACTGCATCAGTAAATCAATTTGAATCATGAATTGGATGTCCAGAGCTCTACTCTGGACAACCAAACATCAAAGGCTCATAAGCAATTTAACTTGCCAGAAATGTCTCCTAGCTGGTTAAATAGCATATTTGGGGCTAACTGGTCATTTTCAGTGGCACTTAACAGCTATTTTGGGGGTGTTCTAAGAGTGGAGTTAATGGAGACAGCACTTAACTAGCTAAGGTTACCACTTAAACAAGACTACAAAAAAGTCAGTTCTATCTTTATACAGTGCCCCAATTAAGTGCTGAATGTTGCACTTAACCAGTTATGGTACATTCAGCTCTGTAAACCTAATTCAAACATGGCCCGACATTGAATTAATGGGCATTATGTCAATGAGGATCAGCAAAATGCTGAGTGCTGCCAGCTGAATATTGACCTCCAAACTCTCACAGTCCTTTAGACTAAGACATATCCTCTAGGTGGAGATATGAATTGGGGAATAAATTGCATTTCCTCCCAACAGTGCAAATAAGTGAACAGATGACAAAAATATTTAAAACAAACTGATTGTCTAGGAGATGAGTGATGTACCTGGGTAGCAGGTCTGTTGCATAGCTTTGAGTTATTCATGTTTTCCTTCTTTTCTTTTCCATAGATGGGCACTAAGGGCCGGATTTTCAAAAATGTTGCTGAAAGTTAGGCACCGGCAGGCACCTATATCGTACCTGTCAGTGCCTAACTTAAGTGCTTTAATTGATTTTAAGTGGCACAATAATTGATCATGCTATTAAAAAACAAAAATGGATTTAAAAAAAATTATGCACCACTAGGTGCTTTCTGGGACCAGTGCCTGAGTCCTTGGTGCCTAGTGATACCAAAGCCCAGAAGTGGGTGTGTTTAGAAGGTGATGCCAAACTTTGGCATCACTAAGTGCTGCTGGCCACGATTCTACAAGGAACCTAGGTGCCATAAATGTAGGCCTGTAAAACCCTGAGCTACATTTCTGGCACTAGCATTTCTGGCACTACATTTCTGGCACTAGATTCTGTAGGCAGCGCCTGTCTGTGCACCTGCCAGGTCAGGCACCATAAGAACATAAGATTTGCCGCTGCTGGGTCAGACCAGTGGTCCATTGTGCCCAGACCAGTGCCCTGTTAGAGTCTAGCGTTACTTGTGCATGTTCTGTTCGAGTAGGAACTTATCCAACCTTTTCTTGAATTGCTGAAGGGTGTTTTCCCCTATAACAGCCTCCGGAAGAGCGTTCCAGATTTCTCTACCACTCTTTGGGTGAAGAAGAACTTCCTTACGTTTGTACGGAATCTTTTCCCTTCTAACTTTAGCGAATGCCCTCTCGTTCTCTTCACCTTGGAGAGGGTGTACAGTCTGTCTTTCTCTACTAAGTCAATTCCCTTCAATATCTTGAATGTTTCGATCATGTCCCCTCTCAGTCTTCTCTTTTCAAGGGAGAAGAGGCCCAGTTTCTCTAGCCTCAATTTGTACGGCAACTCCCCCAGTCCCTCACTTATAGAATCAGCCCCTAAGGTGGAAATACTATAAATAGTGCCCAAAGTTAAGTGCGGGAAGATCCGTGCTAATCTAGTAATCTGTCAAGGATGGTCACACTTAACTTTGGGTGCCACTTTTACAGCTGCTGAAACCTGATGTAGATGCTGGCGCAAAACTAATTATATATCCCTGTGAGAATAGTCTTGATAGGTCAAGAAAACCAATACATTTACTAATATGTTTAATCAATAAATATATTTATCATGTGATAAGTGTAACCGCAGTGTGATCGTGAAAGCTAGCAGGACAATGGCAAAACCGAAGTACCATATACGTTTTTGGCAGGTTATACGTTTATACGTTTTTGGCAGGTTAGATTTCAAGCCATGCCTCACACCACTATAGGAATACACTGTGTGCGTTTTAAATTATAAAGTGATTCCAAACACTTAAATAAACGTGAATGTGCTGGGAGGTTTGGTTTGCCTCTCCTGCCTTCCATTTTGCTTCCTGTGCCTCTCATGTCACCCTTGCTCTCCGTGCCTCTCTAACTGTGGAAACAGTCTGGTTATTCTCAGCACTGGAGATAGCAGGCACTCTCATTGGCTGACTATGAGATTGATTAATGAGTTTTTCTCCTGTTTGCTCGTTGGTGTGAGAGAGAGAGATGTCCTGGCTCTACTCTGCAACTGTTGGGAGGAGGAGGGGGAGGGAGGTTTTTTTTTGTGGATGCAAAATAAGTTTATATCTACCTTATAAAAACTGGTGTACTGTGTCAAACCAAAGGTTCATGAGGATCATATGTGCAGTGTGCAAGCATCATCCTTCAGGTGTATGCTGATGGAAGAAAGGTTGAGAGCCATTTTTGTAGGCATCTGAAGAAGGGATTTGAAAGTTTATGCTCTTCACCTTCTCTATTTCATTTGTCCACAAAGCTAATTATACTCCTTTATACAACATTTGACTTAAACATAGTTTAGTGGTTGCCCCACCTTGCTGGTTTTATAAAACTACCACTAAGCTTAACAGTATATTGTTATTCTTGTGCATTTGACAAATAATCAACCATTTATGACATAAGAGCTGCCTTTGATGCAGAAGGAAACTTCCTTCTGTGGCTGATCACTAGCCGAAGAACAAATTGCTTCTGTTCTTCATCTTTAGTCAAAGTATCACTGCCCCCTCCCTCTTTTATAATGCCATGCTAGCGGCTGCTGCGTGGCAAAAGCCCTTTAAATCTCTATAGACTTTGGGACAGTTACCGCAATGGTAGCCACTAGCATGGCTTTCTAAAAAGGGGTGGGGAGTGGATATTTTTCAGAGAGGCTTATCCCTCTTTCTGCATTCTTTTGGAGTTATTTGAAGGTCAGCTTCACTCATTCAGCAAAAAAAAAAAATATGTTCTGCATATGTTTCCATAGGAATTCTCGATCTTCATTTTTAAGTTCAGCCATAACATCTTTTGAAATATCGACAACTGTCTATGTTCACTTTTAAAGATTGCTTCATTCTGTCTATCACCTTCTCATTGATGAGTTCTGTGTTTCTTTAGGGACAAATACTCTTTGTGTAGTTTCTTCAACTTCCTAACGCAAGAGTCTACAGTATGCGTTGTGTTGATATCCTGGTTTGATTCCATACCACCATCGCTGACTCACATGCCAACTTATAGCTTTCCTGTAAAGGCTTTCCTTCGTCACAGTGATGAAAAATGATCAGTCAAAGAATATCCAGTCTACATGGCAGTCTAGCAGTTGATAGCTGACAAACTGACTTCCCAAGAAGCCAGTTTTTGGGTGCAGATTACAAACTAGATGACACCATGCAGACTAATTATTCATAATCACCTACATACACAACACACAAACAGTGCATGCTGGGGTAACGTCTAAATATTGTCTAATCAAGCTGAAATTTGACACATGAGCAGTGGCATAATGAGGGTAGGAGGCATGCCTCCTGCACCCTTCTCTCTGTTCCCCTGCTCCTTCCTCACCCCCCCCCACGCCATACTTGCGCCCTCCCTTCCCCCTGTACCTCTTTAAATCTTTGCCAGCGTAAGCAACTTCTCCATCCTACAGCTTGTACTGGCATTGCTTTCCCTCTGATGTCACTTTGTGGCCCTGTAATTAGACAGTGATTTCAGAGGGGAGTCAGATCAGTGTGAGCAGCAGGCTGAAGTTGCTCATGCTGGTGAAGATTTAGAGGTGCGGGGGGAGGGGGAGGGGGGCATGAACATGGTATGGGGGTAAAGAGGTGCTGCCCTTCCCTCCAAGACAGCACCCAGGGCAGTCCACCCCCCCTTACTACACTGCACATGAGTAAGACATACCAAGTGGACAAAAATAAGCCTTGTGGAGACAAGATTTGACAAGGTTGATTTTTTTTGCATACTACTGTGGACCACTCTGCTGATACAGTTACTAGAATGACATTATTAGTTCTCACATGTTTTATATGCCATAGTTCATTAGTCTAATAATAGGAAGTCAATCATTGGCAAAAGAGTGACATAATAATGTCCTGTGCACCTGAGATGTGCCAAATGAGGGTCAATGTGAAGAAGTGAGCCTCAAGGATATAGCAGAAAGAAGAGGAAAGTTATTTTTTCCAGAGAGCAAAGTTAAGAAGATATTGCAATATCCTTGCTTTAGTAAGAGCGGAATATTATTATTATTTTATTGATTTGATATTCTGCTTTTACCATCCAAGGATTGAAGCAGTATACATAAAAGTAAAAGAGAAACCCAAAAATTGAATAGAACTCCAATTATCAATTTGAAAGGAACTATCCTCAACCACAATCATTCATACTGTAGCGTGATATTATATGTTACCACACTCCATACACCCAATGGTCTCTCTTTCCCCTCCCCCTCCCCCTTTTCCTTTCTCTTCTTTTCTTTTATGGTTTAATAAGTATTTTGTATATAGTAATTGCTTCCTTAGTAGACAATGTACTTTTATTCCCAATAAGTATATTTAAGTTTGCTTGAAATGATGGACTTAAAGTAAAAATGATTTCTAACTGGGATTCTGAAAAGTCTGAGAAAGCACCTATTCCAAAAGCATGGCTGGGAGTGACAATAAATGGACAAAAAACATGGGCAGACAGAGGCAGCTAAGGCGAATACACAAAAGCATGGATCAGTGCCTGCCCACTGTCTGCAAGAAAATCCCATTTTGACATCACCGATGACAAGACAGCCCTGCTCTGTGATGCACTACGGTATGGTTGGATGTGAGATAGAGACTGCCCAGGAGTTTTGATGCATCCTGGGAAATCCCCCCACATAAAGCCAGAAGATCCCAGTGTTCTCTCTCTTTCCATCTTCCTTCGGACCAGTGCTGGACTAAGCTGCAACCTTTGCAAACATGTGCTTCTAAACATGTGCTTTTTCAGGCCTATCCTGCGGCCTTCTAAGGACTTTTCAACCTGCATGTGTGAGTAACTTTGAACCTTTAATCTTAGAGAAATTTTATCTGTGTATGTCTATTAATTCTTGCTTAAAGATCCCATCTGTAAACTGTTTCTACCAGATTCGTTGTAATTTTATACCTACTCTAAAAATAATTAAATTTTCAGTTTGTTTGTAAATGTTCTGGGTCTTGGTCCTTGATTCATATATATTTAATTACAGAGCTGAGTGTTAATCAAGCGAGTTAACTTCCCTTCCAAATTAATATTTCTTTATAAAATATATTCCTCTCTATGAGATTGATATATTTTATTGGTGGAGATTAATACTAATTTTTATAACAATACAATTCTAAAAAGAAAAAAAAAAAAGCTAAGGTCCGCAATGAACTGTCTCAGCAAACCTGAATGCCCATATCAATCTCTAGGCTCAGATGATGAGAATGTGAAAAAATGAATCTTAAGTAAGGTCTTGAAGTGGAAGAATGACAGTTCAGTTATAATAAAACCAGAGAGGGAAATCCAAAAGTGGAGTGCAAGAAAATAAAAAGCAGAATGCCTGGTGAGCCTGATGAGGAAGTTTTTATGATTTTTTGAAGCTGGAGGATAATGGTGATTTGAGGAATACACAGTTATCTCCAGCAATATCAGATAAGTTTTATGTGTTTGTGCCCATGGTTGGCTTCCATTTCATTTTGTGACTGTTGGTGATAATAGCAAGGCATTTTATTTCATCTTATGTGAACTGCTGCCTAATAGCTTGAGGCTTTTTCTCCACCTAATTGTGATTCCCAGTCTCTGATGAGGGGCCTTCCATTTGAATTTATAATTGTGCATTAATTTCCACATTAGTGTATGAGTTCTTACCACCTAGGGATCACGTGGTAATAGGACATGGATGTAGAATGCTAAATCATGAGTGGAGACTAACCAAGCTTGACAGGGGAAGGAACTGCTAAAACCTTATTAAAGGACAAATACAAGAGATGTGGAGAAGCCTGGGGAATGAATACACCAAAAAGTGCAGCAGGAAGACCTATGCTCATGGCTTTATAAACTGTGACAAGAATCTTAAATTATACTGTTTAGATGGGAGAAGGAAACTGAGCCCAAATCTTGAATTAGAGAGGAGAGTTTCCTGGAAACAGTATTGGGTCTGATGTATCTCTGACATTATTATGCCAAGACCCTAGAAAAGCTTCTGCCAGCCACGGAATGCAGCCCATGGAATGTGCCCACAGGGGAGCGTCCTGTGGAGTACAGTGAGATTTTTTTTTTTTTTCTAATGCCGCCCTTCCTGTCGGTGCATGAGCCAATCCCCACTCGTACACCGAGAGGACAAATGATATTTGCAGCAAATGGCTGCATATTACTACAGTAGTGTGTGCTTTCTGACAAACTGCATTTTTAACACACCAGCAATTTGCATTATATTTGTTTGTTGCATTAGAGAGCTAAAACTTTGCATTAGCCTTGCAATAAGAAACTGTGTCCTAAGTGCTAGTGCGTGACTATAATGCGGGCTTACTGCAGTGACTCCTCAGTGTCTAGAGGCAGTTTTGTGTATGCAATGGATTTTTAGCAGATAGAGGGAGAGAAGTATGTGTGTGTAAATGGATCATTAACTCCCTTTGTATCTTTTCTCTTTTCTGCTATGTAAGATAACTCCATTGTTTTACAAATCAGCTCTCACTTTATGCTGTAAGATTTATGACTCTTATCTGCATCTGCCTATGTTCCCAAAGCTTGTTCTTTACAGTAGTCTTTGACTGATGATATTCAGGACACACTTATTAACACGTAAGTGTGACTGTCTGAAATGAGTTCATTGTATTCCTTTAAAGGTTCTCAGCAAATGGCTCATTAAGCTAGAGGTGGTCAGTCCATGCTAACCTACTGACAAGCCAGGGTCAGCTGTAATGCAATACTAACCAGACTGCAATTACTCAGGTTTGTCAAAGCCATAACTTAAGTTTGGACTTTACTTTAGTCACCGTTAAATTGTGTCGTGGATATGCCTGGCAGCCTTACCAAACAGTACTGCATAATACTGATGCTCTTATTAGTAGCTCAGGGTGAGTTACATTCAGATACACTAGTTATACTCCATGGAGGTCTTACAAATGAATAAACTAACCAATGAATTAACCAAAGGATGATAGAAACATAGAAAAAGATGGCAGATAAGGGCCGCGGCCCATCTAGTCTGCCCACCCTAATGACCCTCCCCTATTTAACTCTGTGTAGAGATCCCACGTGATGATCCCATTTCTTCTTAAAATCAGGCACGCTGCTTGCTTCGATCACCTGAAGTGGAAGTTTATTCCAGCGATCAACCACTCTTTCGGTGAAAAAGTATTTCCTGGTGTCGCCGTGCAATTTACCGCCCCTGATTCTCCATGGATGTCCTCTTGTCGCCGTCGGACCTTTGAAAAAGAAGATATCCTCTTCTACTTTGATATGGCCCGTGAGGTATTTGAACGTCTCGATCATGTCTCCCCTCTCTCTGCGTTCCTCGAGTGAGTATAGGCGTAATTTATCCAGCCGTTCCTCGTACAGGAGATCCTTGAGTCCCGAGACCATCCGGGTGGCCATCCGCTGGACTGACTCAAGTCTCAGTACATCCTTGCGGTAATGAGGCCTCCAGAATTGTACGCAGTACTCTAGATGGGGCCTCACCATGCCTGCAGCCAAATAACTGCAGCATTTCCAAACAAGCAAAACATTTCCAAATAAGTAAAACATTTATTGAGAACAATAAAATCTGGAAAGGGGAGCAGTCAGTGAAAAAGAACTCTAGGGGAGATCATAAAGGCCATCTTGCAAACTGTTTTTCAACTAGATGGTAAGTGGGATCAATACGGAAAAAATCCAACCATACACCGAGAAGCCCACTCTCTAGCATGCAGCAAATGAGCACCCAGCCCTAAGAAGGAGCGTAGCAGCTCATGAAATAGGCGGCAGCAATATGACCCCCTTGATATAGCCATTATCTTTTGGCGAAACAGGTCATGTCGGGCTGTGGCTGGCTGCCTTATACCATCAAACCGAAGATAAGTGATTGAATTTCTTTATTTGATATACTGTATGCTTGAAAGACAGAAGAGTTTTTCCAATTTTTAGGAATAATTTAAATAAAAAATTTTTAAACGTGAACACTCAAGATTTAGAATAGGAAGAAGGAGGTTATAAGGATCAATGATTGAAATGTGGAACCTGATAAGTCTTGGCTTAGGTTCATTTACCAAATACCAAGCTGGTTTCTGAGATCCTTTCCCTCCTTTCATCACACTCTATGTGTTAGAGAGTGGACTTCTCAGTGTATGATGAGAACATAAAGGCCCTTGGGAAGATAAGGATAAGTGGTCCAGAAGCACTGATGTGGACAGAAGGGGACTGGTGCAGGCATGGAGAAGGGGATGTCATACTCAGGAGAAGATGCGATCAGAAACACTAGCTCAAATACCTGCTGCTGAGCATGCAGCATCTTCTCTGTGAGGAATTATATAGGAAGTTTCTAGTCTCCCTTAATCACACTTCCTCACAGGATTAACTATGTATGCTTGTTTAACATTTTATGCTTGTTACTATGGAAACCATATAGGTACTATAAGGTATATACATTTTTAAATATATAAATAAATAAAGACTGCAGTATAGAGAGGGTATATTTCAAACAAGCATAGCTAGCCTGCTGTGCCAGGAAGGTGGGGCCCAGACTGAGGCAGAGTTAAAATCTCTAGAGCGGGCACAGAACAATGAGGCCCAGAACAGAGAAGTAGGGTCCTCCTGGTGGTTCTCAGGAAGGGCTGAAGTATCTGAAGACAAGCTCAGGGAAGAAGGGAACTGTCTTTCCAAATATGCCTTCATTATATGTGTGTCCAGGCTGAGAATAGAAGACTGCCAAGGTAGCAAGTCTTTTCCTGAGAGGTTTGAACCTGTATGGCCAGGCTATGGGTAGGCCTGGGTTAGAGTAAAGCTGTCTTTAAGCTGCTGCATCCCGTGTTTGGAGGTTGGGCAAGAGACTAGCCATGGAAGAACTTTGCACTGCCTTTACAAGTGACTCTATGCAGTAAATAGGTTTCTGTATATTTTGGTTTAAGAAATAAATAATTCCTCTTTAATAAATCTTTATTGATTTTCAATTCAAAAACAGTGCATAAAGTTATACACAGTTAACATCACAGACAGCACTTAGAATCAATCAAAGAATGCTACAAAATATTTTCCCCTCCCCCTCCCCCTCCCTCTCCCTCCCACCCTTCCTTAAGAACATAGACAAAGTGCTTTAAATTATACATAAAATTAATATCATAAATAGCATTTATATTCAATCCATAAGTAGCACAGACTATATAACCCCCCCTCCCACCCTTCCTGGATGTATGAATCAAAAAAGAAATTAAAGGCCTAATCCAACTAATCAGAGTTAACAAAATTCACCAATGGACCGCAAGTTAATTGAAATAATTTGTTATGACATGACATTTCTGAATTAATTTTTTCATATTTATTACATAAAGTTTCCCACCAAAAGGAGAAATTAAGTCTATCCCAATTTTTCCAGTTCTTGGTAACCATTTGCATGGCTATCCCAGTCATGATGATAAAGAGTCTGCTTTTATACTTTTCTAATGGAGGTTTAGTTGACAACAATATCCAACAGATAACCACCTCAAAGGACAACGGAATCGAAGACTCCAGTATTAAATTAATTTGTCCCCATATTAAATCCCAAAAGTTGAGCATCAAAGGACAATAGAACAACAAATGATCCAGGGTCCCTGCTTCAAGATGACAATGCCAGCATCTATTAGACTTTGAACTGTCTAACTCAGGGGTCTCCAAAGTCCCTCCTTGAGGGCTGAATCCAGTCGGATTTTCAGGATTTCCCCAATGAATATGCATGGGATCTATGTGCATGCACTGCTTTCAATGCATATTCATTGGGGAAAACCTGACTGGATTCGGCCCTCAAGGAGGGACTTTGGAGACCCTTGGTCTAACGTTTGCAAACGAACTGGGGTCCAAAAAACTCTATGTAACAAAAAAACAAACCAAGTTTGTCTCATAGATGCTGACGCTGTACATCTCATCCTTCAAGTTCAAATCCGTGGCCATTGGGTAGCGGAAATCTGTTGCTTTGTCTTAATGCTCCAAATGTCCCTTAGGCTTGTTTTTGGTTTCTTATTCAAATATTCCGATATTAATTTATACCACTTGGCGGCCTGATGCCTGATGTGGAGGTTATATGAAAGCTCAGTGCTCAAACTTGCTCATGCTATCACACTCTCCAAAGAAACACCAAGTCCATTATCTTTTCCTTCCATGCTGACAATCCAGTACTCTAGCTTCTCCAGAGCAGCTACCACTACATTATCCCCCCCCCCCACACACAATTTTTCCATTTGTACCCGCAGGGGATGCAGTGACTATCTCTGGGGATAGCATGGAAAATTTGCAGTCATCTGGGTGGGAGAGGACTTCCAAATGAAGAACCATCTCTGAACCTCTATCTTTATTTTCCAGGACAAAAAATAGTGGTCCAATGGGGAAATGAACAGAGAAGGGTGGAACTAAAATGGGGGTAGGTGGGTGATAGGGTAGGATGGCAGCCTGCCAAGTCTGATGGTGTTGTAGTCTGTGGGAAAATTAATAAATAATAAAAGCATAACCTATAGCCTTGACAACATATAGAGAAGTTGGCGTGTCTATCATGGATTCTTAATTTGACAAGCAAACCCTATTCTTTGTGAGATTTTAATAGGCATGCCTGGATCCAGGCATATAGATAGGACCATAGTTTCATAGTTTTTTTGAATTTTGATTAAACGCTTCTCCAGAAGTACAAAGTGTTGTACATGGTAATTTAAAATAGATAGGAGATGAACATATTAAATAATTAAACATAAACCAACAAAACAAACATACTTATTACATTACATTACATTAGGGATTTCTATTCCGCCATTACCTTGCAGTTCAAGGCGGATTACAAAAGAATTATCCTAGATGTATTACAACAAGAACTTACAAAAAAAAAAAAAATTGGTCATTTTCAAAGAGAGTAAGAAATGGGTAAGATTATTTGTTTGGGGTAGTTGGCTTTAGTGAGAGGTGAAGTTTGAGACTTGCGGTATTATTTCTTTTTTCAGAGTTTTCTTGAAGAGTATGGTCTTTATTTCTTTTTTAAAAGTCTTGTAGTCGAGGGATGCTGTCAGTAGATTGGCGATTTGGTTGTCTAGTTTGGCTGCTTGAGTGGCCAGGAGGCCATCATAAAGTTTTTTCTGTTTGACCTCCTTAATTGGGGGGTAAGAGAATGGGGTGTGAGTTTTCTTATGTCTGGTTGCGGTGTTGTGGATGAAGCGGTTATTCAGATAGTTTGGACTGTCTCCCTATAAAGTCTTAAATAGTAGGCAGTAGAATTTAAATTGTATTCTTGCTGGGATCGGAAGCCAGTGCGATTGGAGATATGCTTCTGTAATGTGATCATGTTTCTTTAATGAGTAGATGAGTCTTAGTGCTGTGTTTTGGATAGTTTGTAGTTGTTTTGTTATGGTTGTAGGGCATGGGACGTAGAGGATATTACAGTAGTCAAGTAGGCCTAGTATTAAGGACTGAACTATGAGCTGGAATTGAGTTTTTTCGAAGAATTTCCGAACTTGTCTTAAGTTTCTCATGACTAAGAATGACTTTTGTATTGTTTTATTGATTTGCGGTTGCATGGTGCAGCATCTGTCGATAGTTATTCCTAGCAGTTTTAGGGTGGTTTATATAGGGTAGTTGATTGCGTTGATTTCAATGTTGGTTATGGTTGGTATTTTTTTGTTTTCTAGGAGGATGAATTTCGTTTTATCTGGGTTCAATTTCAGTTTGTGATCTTTCATCCAGGCTGCTATTGATTTTAGTGTTTGGTATATTGTGTTTGTCATGGAGAGTTCAGGTTGATCGAAGGGTATGAGAATGGTAATGTCATCGGCATAGCTGTAGGAGGTTATGCCTTGTTTGTCCAGGTGAGAGCTGAGGAAGGCTGTATAGAGATTGAAGAGAGTTGGGGATAGAGGGGATCCTTAGGGAACTCCGCAGGGGTTTGACCAAGGTTCAGATTTTTGTTTGTCTGATTTTACTCTATAGGTTCTTGATTTAAGGAATCCTTCAAACCATATGTATACTTTATCTGTGATACCTATTGTATCCAGGATTTGTAGTAGAATGTTATGGTCCACCACGTCGAATGCAGCGGTAAGGTCTAGTTGTATGAGCATCATTTTTTTTCCTGTGCTGATATGTTGTCTGGCTGTGTCCAAGAGAGATCCTAGTAGTGTTTCCATGCTGAAGTTGTTTCTGAAGCCGGATTGTGTGGGATGGAGTATGTTATGGTTTTCTAGGTAATTGGAGAGGAATTTGGCAACTAGCCCTTCTATTATTTTGACGTAGAGTGGAATAGAGGCAATGGGTCTATAGTTGGTTGTTTGGTCTATCGGTCCTTTGGGGTCTTTGAGGATCGGGGTGATGATGATTTTGCTGAGGTTGGTAGGGTAGTGGCCGTTTATTAGCGAGATTTGTATCCAGTTTAGAAGAAGAGCGCGGAATTTTGTGCTGGATGTTTTTAGGAGATATGGTGGACAGTTGTTGAGGTCACAGGATGCATGGCTGTATTTTTTGTAGTATTTGTTGAATTCAGGCCATTGTATGTTGGGGAATTGAGACCATATTCTATCTGCTGCAGTAGAATCTCTATCTATGGGGAGAATTGTGAATTCGTTAGGATGGGTAGAGGTATCATTGAGGGTAGCTCTTGCATTGGTAATTTTATTTTGGAAGTGTTCTGCTAATAGAGTGGCTGAGGGGGGGGTAGGTAGGGTGGTCAGGTAGGGTTTGGTGTCGGTTAGGGTTTTTAGAATTTGGAATAGTCTTTGGTGTCTTGGGTTTCAGTGCCTATTAGATTGGTGTAGTGTGCTTTTCTCTTGTCCTTTAATTGTGATTTGTATTGTTTGTTGATTTTTTTCCAGGCAGATTTTGTATGATCCGAGTTCGATTTTCTCTATTTTCTTTTGAGTTGTAGCAGTTCTGAGTCGAACCATTTATCTGATCTCCTACTGGGTCTGGATTTGGTTTGCAGTGGGGCTAAATCATCAAGGGTGTTGGAGCAAAGTCTTTCCCAATGTAAGATGAAGTCCTCGGGGTTGTTTTCTGGAATAGTTTCATCTATTTTAGACCAGAATATGGAGGGTTCGATGTGTTTGCGTGAGGTGTATGTTACTTTATTGAGTTTTGTTATAGTTTTTTTGTTGTTTTTGGTCCAGTTGATGTTGAAAGTGTAGGTGTAGTGGTCTGACCAGATGGATCTGGACCATGTTCCGTTAGATGTATGAATTTCTGTTAAGGATGGTTGGTGGGTCATGAAGACTGCAATATCAAGTTGGTGGCCTTTTTCATGAATTGTTTGTGGATTTAGCATTTGAAAGGATAAGGCTTTGAGAAATGAGAGAAAGTTGTCTACTTGTTTGGATGATTGATCATCTAGGTGTAGATTTAGGTCTCCTAGGAGTAGGTTGTAGGTTGTTATTAGTGAGTTTTGTTATATGAAGTCTTCCACTTTGGATTTTGCTAAAGACCAGTTTCCCGGCGCTATGTAGCAGAGCATGTAGTTTAGTGTGTCTTTTAGTGTGGTGCTTGAGAGTTGGCTAAAAGGTCCATGTATGGGTTAGATGTTTTCTCAATTATATTAAGGGATTAGATCTTGTTTGATTAAGATTTCTAGGCCTCCGCCTCTTTTTTTTCTCTGCAGGCCACTGTAATTTTGTATCCTTGTGGACAGACTTCAGTTATTCTGGGGTTTGAGTCGGAGGTTAGCCAGGTTTCTGTGAGGAAAAGACAGCCCAGGTTTTCTTGTGTTATCCAGGTTTTTATAAGCTCTGTTTTTGGACCTAGCACTCTGATATTTAAGTAGGCGCATTTGAGTGTGGATATCTCTGTGTGATAGTTGTGGGTTGTGTTTGGATATATAAGTGATTTGGTGTGCCGGTGTGGTTTAGTCTTAGTGTGTGTTTATGACATGAAAACATTGGGAGAAAAGGGAAGAACTACAATTTATTACAAAAGAATACATAAAAGGAAAATACAATAGGGAAGGGAGACAAATTAAGTGATGCGGAAGTAAATTCATATGTAAGAAATTAAAAAGAGGCATCTTTAAAAAGAAAGCATTTTAGGCTACTTTTAAATTTCTACAGAAGTAGTCAGCTGAGATAGGCCATAGTGGCTATGCTATAAAACAAGACGAAGGAATAATACATGTGACTGCCCTAAATTAGACATTCGTACCTATCTTCCTATAGGACCCCAGTCTGACCAACCTTTTTTTTTATTTCTATGACGCTAGAACCAAATTAGCATGGATTTTACTTCAAAGTACTAAGGACCCGTGACACTGAAGTTTAGCCATTCTGCCAGTGTGTGAAGAATCAACAGGTCTGTGTTACTAACATGTCTGACATGTTTTTTTCTATGGGCACAGATGGGTGTGTGTGTGTTCGTGTAACACATACATATCTGGCACATAAAAAAAGGCAAACCAGCTTCCTCCTGATGACAACCCCTCCCCCCCTGCCCCCGACAGCTCCCCTGCTAATACCCAGAACAAAAGTAGAGGCAGGAGGGATGTCCATTCTCTCCTGATGCTACAAATTCCCCCTCAAGCTGAGCCAAACCACACCCCCTGCAGAAATCCCTCCCGCAGTTAAATTGGCAGGAGGGATGCTCACTCCTTCCTACCACCACAAACTTCCCTGCCAAACTGACTCCCCCCACCAGGACCCCCTCCCCTTTCCCACTTTACCAAAAATCAGCAGGAGGGATGCCCACTCTCTCTTGCCTCCAGAAAATGCAATATGAGCTTATCAGATGAGAGAAAATCAAGGGAAGGCCGAAAGTGTCAATCAAGCACACTGCAGGATTTTAGAGACACCATAACATGCCTGGAAACTTTGTAAATTTATGTCATTGTGTTTCCCAGTGAACAGCTAACATTTAAAAATTAAAACTCATTGTTATTCCAACTGCCCTAGTGTTATCTCTTAGCAAGTGCGTGATGCAAGACAATCTGTTCAATCTGAATGCTCAGCTAACCAGTTGAGAAAAGAATAGATGTGCCAAACACTTCAGAAACAATCTAAATGAAGTGACATCTGCACGGACTCTGATGATTCAGCAACAGCCAGAAGGCTGCATTGTTTCAGCAGAAACTACCACACTATTTTACTAAACCTAGCAAAATTCTATGAAAGCTGTTTATACCCATTTGTGCTGCCCTGGAAGATCAAGGTTACCTGAAAGCGATGGCAGGAAGCAATCCTGTACCCAGGTCCTATCCTGAAGGTAAAACAGTGATCTCTCACTTCAAGATATGTCTTCGAGGGGGGGGGGGGGATGCCCAGGAGGGAATGATTAGGACTGCCATTGTAGTTGGTGAAATCGATCATTAGGAATGTGGGTAGTTGGTAGAAATGAGGATCACTTGATAACTTGCCTGTCTTGTGCAAATTTGGTAGACCTCATGTAATATCTAAATAGAATTTTAGAAAGTTTTAGGGGAGCTGGTTATCATAGTACATGTGGATTCTAACAGTGCTCCCCAGATGAGCAGATTTTTGGAAGAGTAGAGCAGGGACAATATAGAAAGTCACAGATGTCACTCTAGTTTCTGCCCCCACCCCCTTATCTCTTTCATGAGTTGTTTTGATTCAGAGCCATTCCTTGGCATATTATATTTTCCCCTCCTTTTATGTTTTCCTCTCCCCTTCTCTTTTCTATACATTGTTTTTCTTCCCCTTCTTCCCTTCCATGCAATGTTATATTTCTTATGTATTTATTTCTACTTTATTTTTTTCCCCTTTATATTTTATTGTACACCGCCTAGATTTTCGTAGATAAGCAGTTTATCGAAACTTTAATAAACTTGAAACTTGGATGCTGAGTCCTGGAAATTGGCTACCAGTATGAAAATGAATTTTCTGTGGAACCCAGTGAATGCTGACATGTGATGGGAGAGTTGTGGTCCCTTTTCCGACATATGTGTGAAGGTAGCAGAAAAATCAGTGTTAGTGAAAAACGTGCTAATTTAGAATGATCATCCACCCAGCCAAGCATTGGTACTAATGTTGCCTCCCCTGCCAACAGATCCTCTTCCACCCTGAGCACAGTGGTGGTGTTCTATTGCACAGGTATATAGGAATTATTCTTTCAAAACACACACAGAAATATGTCAGTATTAGGTAACCACCTTCATACTCTCTATAACAATTTTTTTAAAAGAAATAATGGTAAATAGTGATAAAGGTTCTCAGTATTCACAACTCTCATGCAGAAAATTCCTTCTCCTGGAGTTGTGTCTTGTACCCAGAAGGGTAATTCATTGTGAAATATCCTTGGACCTTACAGTGTGTTTAATAAATCCAAAAATAAGATGAAAAATCCACTTTGTGAAATTTCTTAATGTGTGTTTTTTAAAAAATAATAAGTGTTATTCATGAAAAAAAGTCCAATCTCATAATAATATCTCCATACGAATTATAATCCACACAGTAAACTGAAAATTGTACTTATCTTGAACAATGATAATTCACTGTCTTTAGTGTGTCAGAGAATCACCCTGCTCTACAGAGCTCTGTTTCAGAGGATATAACCCCCCTTTCTCAGGAGCAATCATTCTGGATAAGGTGAAAACGATGATCATAAGAAGAGGATCTGAGGTTGAAAATGGTGCTTTGGCATGGAAACGCCCACAATGGACACTGCAGATAAAAGAGAAATGTGATGATGAAATTCATGCTTAATGACTATATACTTGAAATTACTTCAATTAGGAAAATATAAACAAAAAACATGTTTAAATTGTGGAATACCACTCGATAGAGTCATTTAATCCTTGGGGTTGTACTGATTTCAGTTTGGAAAATCCAAAATTGTTCTCAGAGAGCCAGATGTTCCATTTTGTTTCCATTGTAATCATCAGAAATTTTTTTCAATGATAAACCATCTAAGGTCTAAAAAAACAGTGTGACGTGAGTGCTGGAAATGGTAGTTCCAAGATCCAGTCTCACCTACAGGATATATAGAGGTAGTCCATACTAAACATGCTTACTTCTGTATGACCTTCCAAGCCCAGTCAGCTTGAAGGTGGAAGAACTGCAACCACAGGAGGAAGCAATCTTCTTGGCCACCATCTTTTATAAATGCTTACTTCTCTGTTGAGGACACTACAGTCTGTGGTGACAGATGACACATTTTCTGGCTTCACGTTGCAAAAATGCTAGCTCTAAACAGCCCTATATACTGTACATGTGTAATGTTATTGTGCATATATTCAGAGGCCTAGCTAGGCATAGTTCATGAAAGGTTCCATGTCCACCAAGCCTTTTATAAAATACTTAATTTTACAAGGGAGTCCTTAAATGTCCATTAAGCCATCAATCTACCCAAAGTTATCCTTCTTACATGTATTCAGCATCAGTAAATTGATAACTGTCACAACTGAGCATGCACAAATATCTTTAAATGGATAAATTATTTGTTTGAAGCTCTATTTGCAATTTGGCAGCTGCAGCTTTGACTTATAAGTTATAAAGAGTGGCTGAATTTCACTGCTTTCCATATACAAAGGGGTGATGAAAAATTCTCATCCCAACCAAACAGCTTCCTAAAAGCCACTGTAGCTGAAAAGAGTGTTACTTCGTTAAGTGCCAATTTGTAAAATTGAAATTCTTTGTGTTGATATTATATCAGATCATTGATTGAACCATATCTGCTTGGTAGGCACTTACCACTTCAAAGTACACTTCTCCCTCCGTATTCACGGTTTCAGCAATTGCGGTTTCGATTATTTGTGGTTTTTAGCTTGCTGGCTCCTCCCCCCCAAATGACATCAGCTTGCATAGAGAAATCGCTGATTCCAAGCATTTACAGAGAAAATAGCTGATTCCCAGCACTTTCTTCACCGTGTTTTGCCTCTCCTTCAGGAACAGGCCAGGTCTCCCACCATGTTATTCGCGGTTTCATCATATTCACGATGGTTTTTAATAGAAAACAGCGAATAACATATGAAAAAATTATTCGCGGTTTTTCTGTATTCGCGGGTGTGTTAATCCCCAATCACAGCGAATACAGAGGGGGTGAAGTGTAGGTGTCTACTCTGAGGTGCCTAGCAGAAAGTGGATGTGGTTAGGGGCAGATTCTGGGAGAAGTTTGGACATGCTAAGACTTAGGCACACTCATTTAGGCCAAGAAAACTCTGGCATAAATAAAGTGTGCCTAAGGTTTCAACATCTACCGGCACCTAGCACCTAAGACTACTTAGGCATGCAAGGCACAGTTCCATAAACGGCACCTAGTGGATGATTGACAATTGTGCTTCTTGGCCATTTTTGAAACAAAAAGATGGCTCTGTTCCTTTTTTGAAAATGGTCATGCTCGTTATTGGATTTTTGTGTGTGTTCCGCAAAACATCTAAACTCGGAGTTAGACGTTACTGTATATTGAAAATACCCTTCCAAACTTTCCCTTATACATGTTGTGGAACACCATGCATACTTCTACTGTACTAAGGGAGTGATTTTCAAATTGCCAGCTTATATGTGAAAATTATTTTTATTTTATTTTATTATTTTCAATTTATATCATCTTTATATCTTACATTACAAAGAATACAGAATATTGGATAACACCTCAATTACAAAAAGAAAACAAATTACATAATAGATTCCAATCAAGTCCACTTTAAGAGGGAGAAGCATAACTATCTTTTACAGAAATAGACAAAAAATAATAAGGAAGAAAATATCTTCCCATCAGTAAAGGCGCAGAATTAAACTTTTTATTCCTCATTTCACCAGTTACTACTGCTCATATGATTTAAGAGTGTTCTTCAACCGCCGGTCCGTGGACTGGTGCCGGTCCATAGAAATTTCCTGCTGGTCCACAGGGCCAGCACGTGCACCCCAGACAGTGCTCTTCAGCCTCTGGTCCATGGTGCAATCGATGCGGAGTTGTCTTTGGGCTGGCTCCCTCTTCCGCAGTGCTGCAGTGCACAAATCTGAGGGCAGAGGATCCTACGTGCGTCCTGCGCCTGAGCCAGAAGCCTTCTCTATGATGTCGCAACGTCAGAGGGAAGGCTTCCAGATGAGGCGCAGGACGTGCGAGGAGCCGCTGTTGACAGTTTCGTGCACTGCAGCACTGAGGAAGAGGGAGATGGCCTGAAGATAACACCGGGGGGAAAGCCAGAAGGCAAAGCACAGCATGGAGGGAGGGAGAGAACAACAGAAGAGGGAATGTTTTTAGTTTTTAATTTAGTGATTGATTTACATCTGCTGTCTGTTCAGGAAGAAATGCATTTGTTTCTTTTCCTCTGGGGTTGTACTGCATGCAGAGTCTTGCATCTTAGGGTTTGTTTGTATATATTAGTACTTTTAGTTTTTGGTCCTGTATTTGCATGGGGTTATCTGTATTCTGGTAGGAATGAATATTAAGAAGCATACAGTGTGCTTTGTGTAGTTTAATTTAGTGGTTAACCATTATGTGTTGTTAATTCAATTATATTGTGTGTGTGTGTGTATATATGAAAAATGAATGATAAAAATGGTGTTACAATTAGTACTATTATGAGGTCTGGGTCTAGGGCGGAGATTGGGTGGAGATGGGCGGGGTCTGGCCCACAACTTAGCCCAGTGTTCTTCAACTGCCAGTCTGTGGACCGGTGCCAGTCCACAAAATAATTATTTTATTTACGCTGGTCCATAGGTGTCAAAAGGTTTAAGAACACTGATTTAAGAGATTGTTCAAATTATAAATAATTTACAAACACAAAATCTTTGTTTTGATAGGAAACCAAACACTTACATGAAAACTTTAGAAAAAAAAAAGTTGCACCGCCAAAACTTTAGGTTTCAAAGCTAAAAAAACTTTCCTCCTAAATTAGGGGGTTCCTGGAGGCATCTGGAAATAATATCACTTTTGCCCCACAAAAATCTACATCTTTTTTTTGAAAATTATTATTTACTCATGTAAGTAGCTTTTAAATTTGTCCTTCTGGTCTGTTAAACTGATTATGCTATGCACCAGTTCTACAATAAATAAGAAGATGAAATAACTGAATGGAAATTAAAAAAAAACCCTTAAAGACAAAATATGCAAGAAACATTACATATCATTCCCAAGGTAAAAAAAAAATGAATGACCATTAATTTATTTTGGGTACTGCTTGAATGTGTTGTTTGATTGATTCAAACATGAAGACTCTCAGACATTGTTACCAGTCTAATGGGCTAGCAGCATTCCCACCATGTTCCCTAGGGATGAAGGTCTGGTGAAGTGGATGAATATTTACTGTGAAATGGAAGTTATAATGAAGAAGCTAGGCTTTCAGTTTCCATGCCAGGTTTCATTAGTAGGATTTGCAATACATGAGATAGATGTAATGTAGTCTAAAACATATTAAAGGTTTTTGGCAAGGTGCCATCTGGTAAACTTCATGCCCCATCAAAAATAATTCTGCTTAATTATTTTTTTCATGAAATGTCAGGAAAAATAGGAGGCTCTCATGGTCTGCAAAATCAACTATATTATTTTCCACACTGCTTGATTTATACAAATCTGAGACAAAAGTGTTTCTAGGAGAAAGTTATTTTTTAATTTCAGCAAATAAAAATAATGTCCTATGTTTCAAACATATGGATTTTTAGAATACCCCAACTCTGTGCCATTTAGAACATTATCTATGCAATATTTAATATTAGAATATTATCTTTGCAATATTAGAATATTATCTATGCAATATTAGAATATTATCTATGCAATATTTAATATTTTCATCAATGACCTGGAAGAAGGAACATCCAGTGAGATCATCAAGTTTGCAGACGACACAAAGCTATGCCTGGCAATCAGATCGCAGAAGGATAGCGAGGAACTCCAGAGTGACTTGTGTCAGAGAAATGGGCGGAGAAAGGGCAGATGAAGTTTAATGTGGAAAAGTGCAAAGTAATGCATTTAGGCAGAAAGAACAAGGAACACGAGAATAGAATGTCAGGAGCAACTCTGGATAACAGCGAACAAGAAAAGGACCTGGGTGTACTGATAGATAGGACCCTGAAGCCGTTGGCACAATGTGCGGCAGCAGCAAAGAAAGCAAATAAAATGTTAGGCATGATAAAGAAGGGAATCACAAGTAGATCGGAGAGGGTTATAATGCCGCTTTATAGAGCAATGGTCAGACCACACTTGGAATACTGTGTCCAACATTGGTCTCCCAACCTAAAGAAGGATATAAAACTGCTGGAGAGGGGACAGAGACGAGCAACGAAGCTAGTAAAAGGTATGGAGAACTTGGAATATGAGGAACGACTTAGGAGACTGGGATTGTTCTCCCTTGGGAAGAGGAGACTGCGAGGGAATATGATCGAGACTTTCAAAATACTGAAAGGAATCGACAAAATAGAGCAGGAAAAAAAATTATTTACAATGTCCAATGTGACACGGACAAGAGGACATGGACTGAAGCTGAGGGGAGACAAGTCCAGGACAAATATCAGGAAGTTCTGCTTCACGCAGCGAGTGGTGGACACCTGGAATGCTCTCCCAGAGGAGGTTATTGCGGAATCTACCGTTCTAGGATTTAAAAGCAAACTAGATGCACATCTCCTTAAGAGAGGCATAGAGGGACATGGGTGACTAATATTACGCCAGGTGTATAGCTGGCTGGGGCTCCGAGTGTGCGGATCGCAGGACTTGATGGACCAAAGTTCTGATCCGGAGATGGCAGTTCTTATGTTCTTATATATGTGACACTCTGTGTACCTTTTCAAGAATCTGGAGTCACTCTCCTGATATCCCTGATATTTAGAATTTGGTAGAAGGAACCATTCTTGTGTCATGAAGTCATCTTGATCAGTAAATGAGAAGCAACCAAGGCCTGTCCATAGTTGTCACTATAATGCTTCATTTAAATAAACACAAAAAACCTAAAATGGTCCAGGAAAAAATTATAAAGAATAAATAAAACCTCCCAATCATAATCCTTAAGGATGTTACAAAAAACATGTGGGAGTTAGAAAAATCTCAAATGTATGCAAAAGACCAAAAATTGGTTTATCCTTGATCTCAATGTCATTTCAGTAGCAATCTCTGGGTTCTCAATCCGGTCCTTTGGACACACTTAACCAGCCAGGTTTCCGGGATACCCACAATGGATACCCAAATTCTGAGCAATATGTTTGTGAGTGACATTGCCAAAGGGTTAGAAGGTAAAGTTTGCCGTTTTGCTGATGATACTGAGATTTGTATCAGAGTGGACACCCTGAAAGGAGTGGAAACCATGAAAAAAGATCTGCAAAAATTGGAAGAATGGTCTAATGTTTGGCAACTAAAATTCAGTGCAAAGAAGTGCAGAGTGATACATTTAGGGAGTAGAAATCCGAGGGAGCTATATGTGTTGAGAAGATGAGAGGCTGATATGCAGGGATAGGGAATGGGACCTTGGGGTGATAGTATCTGAGGATCTGAAGATAATGAAACAGTGTGTCAAAGTGGTGGCTTTAGCCAGAAGGATGCTGGGCTGTTTAGAGAGGCATAACCAGCAGAAGAAAGGAGATGTTGATGCCTTTGTACAAGTCATTGTTGAGGCCCCACTTGGAGTATACGGCTAAGGATATAAGACTTGAAGCGGTCTAGAGAAAGGTGATGAACATGGTAAGGGGTTTTAGCCAAAAGATGTATGAGAAGAGACTGGAAGACCTGAATATACAGTATATACTCTAGAGCAGGGGTATCCAACCTTTTGGCTCCTGGGCTGCATTGGCCAAAAAAAATTTTTTCTGGGGCCGCGCAAATACTGCAGCAAGACAGAGGAGGGAGCCAGCAAGATGGTAAATACCCAGGGGCAGCAGAGGAAAACACTGCATCGCCCTTGACTGGGGCCGCACAAAATACTTCACGGGGCCACATGCGGCCCTTGGGCCGCAGGTTGGACACCCCTGCTCTAGAGGAAAGAAGGGACAGAGGTGATATAAAACAGACATTTAAATACTTGAAAGGTATTAATACTGAACCAAATATTTTTCAGAGAAGGGAAATGGTTAAACTAGGAGTCATAAATTGAAGTTGCGGGATGATAGACTTAGGGGTAATGTTAGGAAATTATTTTTCACGGAGAGGGTGGTTAATGCCTAGAATGCCCTCCCAAGGGAGGTGGTGGAGAGGAAATGGTGACAGAATTCAAAAAAGTGTGGGATGAACACAGTGGATCTCTAATTAGAAAATGAATGGCATTAATTGACGAACAAGGGCTGGTACTAGGCAGACTTGCACGGTCTGTGCCAGCATATGGCAATTGCTGAGGATAAGTTGAGGAGGATTTTGATGGGAACTCCAGTAATTTAGAACATGAGGAAGGTACTGGGTGGACCTTTACAGTCTGTAACCAGCAAATGATGTGATGGATTTGATAGGCTGGAGTACCCAGTAATAGCAAAGAAAAATGATGATTCAATTTAAGCATGAATTTATAATGTGTAACTGTTGGGCAGACTGGATGAACCATTCAGGTCTTTAACTGCCATCATTTACTATGTTACAATGAGATTGATTTGTATAGCACACTTACCTGTAACAGGTGTTAACCAAGGACTGCAGACAGATATTTTCACATGTTGGTGATTTCATCCATGGATCTCAGTGCAGACAGTGCTAAAGTGTACTGTCACTTAAAAAATTTCAAAAGTCTCAAGGCTGTCCATATCACATATGCACTGGTGCCTTCCTGTCTGATGCTGCCGATGTGATACAGAGGAGGAATAACACTTTCCAAATTAGAAACTTGAGAGATGATGTCAAAAGTGGTTTAAACAGTGGTTTCATCAGAGAGGAAAGGATAACATTAAGATCCTAAGCAACTGGAAGAGGTTGATTGGTGGGTTTGTATGAAAAAAGCCTTTCATAAAT
The DNA here is from genome assembly GCF_902459505.1 of Geotrypetes seraphini. Lineage (NCBI taxonomy): Eukaryota > Metazoa > Chordata > Amphibia > Gymnophiona > Dermophiidae > Geotrypetes > Geotrypetes seraphini. The sequence continues at coordinate 326,090,110 of NC_047085.1, read as the reverse complement.
CTGGAAACTAAGGGATGTATAGATAAAGCACAGTTACTTACCTGTAACAGGTATTATCTAGGGACAGCAGGCAGATATTCTCACAAATGATTGACTCTGAAGAGGGTGGTCTCCTGACGCAGTGACCTCGTGAAACAAGGCCCTGCAGGATCTCTTGAGATTATTTTGAGATTACTCTAGGATTGCTTAGTTGGAGCTGAGTTCCTTTCTTTCTCGATGGATTACAAAAGTCGATTGATTTAATGACTGGATGATTTTTTTGGGCGACTGGACAAGTTTCAAAACATCAAACCCAGTTGGATTGGCTGGCCAGCTAAGTAACATTTTAATTTAAGTTTTTGTTATTTTTCACTTATCTTTTTCAGCTCTAGGATTGCTTAGTTGGAGCTGAGTTCCTTTCTTTCTCGATGGATTACAAAAGTCGATTGATTTAATGACTGGATGATTTTTTTGGGCGACTGGACAAGTTTCAAAACATCAAACCCAGTTGGATTGGCTGGCCAGCTAAGTAACATTTTAATTTAAGTTTTTGTTATTTTTCACTTATCTTTTTCAGCCCTCTTTAAGACTTAACTTTGTGCTGATACTGTTTAGATTTGTGAGACTAATACGTTGTTTTGGCATGACTGGTTTTTCTCCTCTTGATGTTTCTAAAGGAGTTTTTTACTTCATGCCTTTGTCCGTATGGCCTATGATATTAGAAAGACTCTAATTTGAGCATTGAGCTTATTGTGGAGTATTTTCCTTTGGATTTTGAGGCCATTGTTTGTAATTGGGTTGGCTGACTGATATTTGGCACAAAACTAAGTAGTTAAGACATAAGAACATAAGCCGTGCCTCTGCTGGGTCAGACCAGAGGTCCATCATGCCCAGCAGTCCGCTCACGCGGCGGCCCATCAGGTCCAGGACCTGTATAGTAACCCTTTATCTATACCATACAATCCCCTTTTCCTTCAGAAAATTGTCCAATCTCTTCTTGAACTCCAATACCGTACACTGTCCTATCACGCCCTATGGAAGCGCATTCCAGGTATCCACCACACGTTGGGTGAAGAAGAACTTCCTAGCATTGGTTCTAAATCTATCCCCTTTTAATTTTTCCGAATGCCCTCTCGTTCTTGTAGTTGTTGAAAGTTTGAAGAATCTGTCCCTCTCCACTTTCTCTATGCCCTTCGTGATCTTGTAAGTCTATATCATATCCCCTCTAAGTCTCTGCTTCTCCAGCGAAAACAGCCCCAGTCTCTCTAATCTTTCAGCGTATGAAAGGTTTTCCAAACCTTTTATCAAATGTGTCGCTCTCTTCTGAACCCTCTCGAGTATTGCCATATCCTTCTTTAGGTATGGCGACCAATATTGGACGCAGTACTCCAGATGTGGGCACACCATTGCCCGATACAATGGCAGGATAACTTCTTTCGTTCTATTCGCTTTCTTAGCGGCTGCTGCGCATTGTGCCGACAGCTTCATCATCATGTCCACTATTACCCCCAAGTCCCTTTCTTGGGTACTCTCACTCAATAACAGCCCTCCCATCGTGTAGCTGTACTTCGGGTTTCCTATGTGTAAGAATTTACATTTCTCTACACTGAACTTCATCTGCCATCTCGTCGCCCACTCCCCTAGTTTGTTCAGGTCCCTTTGTAAATTTTCGCAGTCCTCTTTAGTCCTAGCCCCATTAAATAGCTTGGTGTCATCTGCAAATTTTATTACTTCGCTCTTTGTCCCTGTTTCTAGATCGTTTATAAATAAATTGAATAGCAGCGGTCCAAGTACCAACCCCTGCGGAACACCACTCGTGACCCTCCTCCAGTCTGAGTAGTGGCCCTTCACTCATACCCTCTGTTTCCTGCCCGCCAACCAATTCCTGATCCATCTGTGTACATCTCCTTCTACCCCATGGTTCTTCAGTTTCCGAAGTAGGCGTTCATGGGGTACCTTGTCAAAGGCTTTTTGGAAGTCTAAGTATACAATGTCTATGGGGGTCCCCTTTGTCCATCGTTTGTTAATTCCTTCGAAGAAGTGCAATAAGTTGGTCAGGCACGATCTTCCCTTGCAGAAGCCATGTTGACTTGTTATCATACATTGTAGCAGATTAGAGAGACAACATTTTTCTTGACTAAATCCATGTTGATTTTGTCCCATTAACCCATGTCTATGTATATGCTCAGTCCTTATATTTAAGTAATCTATGGTCCTAATTCTTTCTATCAAAAGACTTGTAGTTAGTTGTGCAGTTTAGTGCTTCAAAGTTTAGATTTCTACTGAAAGTAATTTATTTAAAAAAAAGTTCAGAGGCTTTAAATACAAAGAGTGGATTCATTTACATTGGAATGGCTGAATGAGAGAACAGAAACAGTCACACCAAAATCCCAAAACATAATTCCTCTAATTCTAGAAAGTTACATAGCCAAATTTCTATCTAGCTTGCAAATTTGTGCATGCAATTTATAGGTTAGTTGCATACATAATAATGATTTATACTAGCTTTCACTAAACTGTGGTAGAGCTTCTTACCACGGGTCAGTGAGGCAAATGCTCCGACCCTTATAGGAATTGAATGAATGTCAAAGTATTTACCTTGCTGACCCATGATAAAAAGTTCTACCAAGGTTTAGTAAAAGGAGCTTTAATTAGCTGTTAATTAGTTTTAACAATCGATTGGTATTAATTGGTGCTAATTACCAGTTACGTGCATAACTGCCCTTTGGCCTAGATTCACTAACCTTCCAATCCGTGTGCGATTGGAGGCAGGCCGACCAATTTACCAACCATCTTTATGCAAATAGGGGTGATCGGAGGCACGTCCCCAACCGACTGCATGGATCGGATTGAGTTGGGGAGATCCCTGACAGTAGTGACAGGAGAAGCAGCCTCCTGTCATTGCTGTCAGGGCTTCTGCCGGCTTTTTTTTTTTTTAATGGGCCGCAAAATATCAGGCCTATAAAAAAAAAAGAAAAAAAAGCCTCCCCCTACCCAACAAAGCACCCCTGTGCTGAACACCCCCCAATTGGCCCAGCACACCACCCCCCCGGCCTGGCCCAGCCCACCCCTGGCCCGATCCGACCTGACACCCCCCTGTACCTAAAAGTTGGGAGCAGAAGGGGTGCTCAGTCCATCCTGCTCCGTAGGCCTCCAGCGGTGGGAACAGGAGGAACCGCAAAGTCCTCCTGCTCCTTCTCCTCCACCCTGCCCAATGCGAATGGGGGCCTTAAGCTCTGCCCCATTGCATCATGTGATACAAAGGGAGGAGCCTAAGGCCCTGATTGGCTTGGGCACTTCGGGCTCCTCCCTCCTTGGGGGGGTGAGTCGGTTGGTGGCAGGAGGGAATTGGTATCCCTCCTGCCATATTTGCGCAGGCGGGGAGGGTAGCGTCAGATGGAGCGGCTGGTGGCAGGAGGGAGTGGGCATCCCTCCTACAATTTGTGGGTCACCAGGGGGGGGATCGCATTTGCTGGGGGAGGGTCCTCAGCCATTTTTTGACAGGTCTGCCTGTCTTTTCATTTTTTTTTAATGGGGCAGATATTTTGCGTGTGTAACACACGCAAAATATCTGTGCCATGGAAAAAAAAATGAAAAGACAGGCAGACCTGTCAAAAAACGCCCCCCTACCCCAACAAACGCGGGAGATTTCAGGGCGGCAATGGAGCAGGAGTGTCAGTAGGGTCGTGTGCAACTGGTCCTCAGCAGTCGCTTCTTCTGTTGATCGACCAGTCCAGTCGGTGTCTCAGATTTGTTTAGTGAATTGCGTCCCTGCCTACTTTGCATGCCATTTCCCCTCATTTGCATGCACAGATTGGAATCGGATCGGAGAAGAGGTTAGTGAATCGAGTCGGAGGGAAATCGGGTTGCAAAGGGGTCGCAAACCAATCGGTACACAATCAGTTTGCTTAGTGCAGGGGTGTCCAATGTCGGTCCTTGAGGGCCGCAATCCAGTCGGGTTTTCAGGATTTCCCCAATGAATATGCATGAGATCTATTAGCATACAATGAAAGCAGTGCATGTATATAGATCTCATGCATATTTATTGGGGAAATCCTGAAAACCCGACTGGATTGCGGCCCTCGAGGACCGACATTGGACACCCCTGGCTTAGTGAATCTAGCTCTTAGTCTTCTATAAGTTTGCATTCAAATTCCAGAGCATGCAACTGAAAGGGGTTGTGGATCTCGAAGGAGCATGGATGGTTTGGAGGCAGGTCTGGCAGTTACACGTGCAGGTTATTAGACTACAAGCATTTATCTACCTGCCTACTGTTAGGAATGAAGGATATAAAAAACAAACACCCAAATTAATGTTAGCCAATTAAGTTGTGTGCGTATCTGAGTAGTGTGTCTAAATTTGGGTGCCCAAATCTGGTTGGCATATATAATATCAGGGGGCTAGTGTCTCTTAAATAGGAGGTGGTAAGTACTCTCACATTAACCCTTGCAAATAATGCATGCTAAACATACAAACATAGAGTATGACGGCAGAAGAGGGCTGGCGGCCCAACAAATCTGCCCACTGAAGAACCCTCCCCCCCTGGAGTACCCATCTTTTATGCATAACTCTGTAGTACCCCCACCTGTTTTCCCATCGACTTTTGAAGTCGGGCACGCTACTAGCCTCGACCACCTGGCGTGGAAATTTATTCTATCGATCAATCACCCGTTCGGTGAAGAAGTATTTCCTGGTGTCACCATGAAATCTTCCCCCCTTAAGTTTTAGCGGATGCCCTCTTGTTGCCGTGCCCGTAAGAAAAAATATTTATTCCTCCACTTCAATGCGACCTGTGATGTATTTGAATGTTTCTATCATGTCCCCCCTTTCTCTGCGCTCCTCGAGAGAATATAAGTGCAGTCTGGTCAGACGTTCTTCATAAGGGATGTCTTTAAGTCCTGAGACCATCCTAGTGGCCATTCTCTGGATTGACTCCATTCTCTTCACATCCTTTTGATAATGTGGCCTCCAAAACTGGACACAGTATTCCAGGTGAGGTCTCACCATAGATCTATATAACGGCAGTATGACCTCAGGCTTTCGGCTGATAAAGCTCCTTCTGATGCAACCCAGCATCTGTCTTGCCTTTGCTGAAGCTTTATCCACCTGATTGGCAGCTTTCATATCTTCCTGGATGAGAACTCCCAAGTCCCTTTCTGCAGTGGTTCTTGCTAAGTTTTCACCGTATAAGGTGTATGTTCTGCATGGGTTGCTGCTCCCAAGGTGCATTACTTTACATTTTTTGGCATTAAAGGTTAGTTGCCAAGTACTGGACCATTGCTCCAACAAAAGCAGGTCCTTCTCCATAGTGCTGGGCCCGGTTACGGGATCAGGTTCTGTTGCTTTGCCCACAGTGTTGCATAGTTTAGCATCATCAGCAAATAATGTAATTTTGCCTCGAAGTCCCTGAGTTAGATCCCTAATAAAAATATTAAATAGCATCGGGCCCAAGACCGAACCCTGCGGCACTCCGCTGATCACTTTTGACGTTTTTGAGGGGATACCATTCACCATTACTCTTTGAAGTCTGCCGCTAAGCCAGTCTTGTACCCATGCTGTCAGTGTTTTTCCTAGTCCTAACTAGTTCATCTTGTTCAATAACCTACGGTGTGGAACACTATCAAAAGCCTTGTTAAAGTCCAAATACACGATATCCAGGGACTCACCCTCATCCAGTTTTTTTGTTACCCAGTCAAAGAAGTTTATCAGGTTGGATTGACAAGACCTTCCCTTTGTAAAGCCATGCTGGTGGGGATCCCTTAATCTTTCATCATCCAGAAATGTGTCCAATCTGTTGGATGATGAAAGATTAAGGGATCCCCACCAGCATGGCTTTACAAAGGGAAGGTCTTGTCAATCCAACCTGATAAGCTTCTTTGACTGGGTAACAAAAAAACTGGATGATGGTGAGTCCCTGGATATCGTGCATTTAGACTTTAGCAAGGCTTTTGATAGTGTTCCACACCATAGGTTATTGAACAAGATGAACTCGTTAGGACTAGGAAAAACACTGACAACATGGGTACAAGACTGGCTTAGCGGCAGACTTCAAAGAGTAATGTTGAATGGTATCCCCTCAAAAACATCAAAAGTGACCAGCAGAGTGCCACAGGGTTCAGTCTTGGGTCCAATGCTATTTAATATCTTTATCAGGGATCTAACTTAGGGACTTCGAGACAAAATGACTACATTAGCATATGGCCTGCATACAAATATTTTTTAAAAAGCGTGCTTTGTAAATCTGGGCTTAGCACATAGGAAACTCCCACATTAAAACACTAAGCTAGGGCTACTCAATTTTAGTTCTTAAGGTCCACAGGCAGGCCAGGTTTTCAGGATATCTGCAATAAATATACATGAGAGAGATTTGCATACCAAGGAAGTATTTGGGAGCCACTGACAAAATTTTGCAAAGAGTGATTGCTGATTATGCCCTTTGGTCAAACATGTCCAGGGTGGGTGGGTGGGTGAGAAGGCAGGTTAGAATGTATTTTTCAATTCTTAATTAGAGTGTAGTTCTTAGAAATAATTATGGGGGGGAGGTGATAATCTTTTTTGTCATAGATTATAATTGTAATTGTATTTAAATGCTTTTATAGAATTTTTTATTTTGCACTTACCGTATTTGCCGGCGTATAGGACGACTGGGCGTATAAGACGACCCCCCAACTTTTAGTTAAAAAATAGAGTTTTGTGTTATACTCGCCGTATAAGACGACCCCTTCTTCCGCACACCTTCTCTACCGCCCCGGGTGCAGCACAGCCGGCCAGGTTCCCTTACTTTTGTGGCACTTCCCCGACCGACCGACAACAGCCCCGGTCCGACAAACCTCCCTGTCCTTAACCGCGAATCTAAATTACCTTCTTACAGCTGCTGTAAGAAGGTATTTAGATTCGCGGCTACAGGGCAGGGAGGATTGTCGGACCCGGGCTGTTATCGGTCGGTCGGGGAAGTGCCACAAAAGTAAGGGAACCTGGCCGGCTGTGCTGCAACCGGGGCGGGGCGGCTGCCCCTCTCTCTTGGTAGCCACTCGAACCGCGAGGCTACTCTCCTTCTCCTTACCTGCCATGCCTGCAGCACAGAGCCGAACGGAAGCCTTCCCGACGTCAGCGCTGACGTCGGAGGGAGGGAGGGCTTTGTTTAAGCTTTGTTTAAGCCCTCCCTCCCCTCCGACGTCAGCGCTGACGTCGGGAAGACTTCCGTTCGGCTCTGTGCTGCAAGCAGAGAAGGTAGGGAGAAGAAGAGCCGCGCGACTGAGTACATCCAGCCCCGCAAGTAAGGGCATGTAAACTGTACCCGGCGTATAAGACGACCCCCGACTTTGGGGAGGATTTTAAGGTACTGAAAAGTCGTCTTATACGCCGGCAAATACGGTACTTATGGCTTTAAAATGAATAAAGAAATAAAAAAATTCTTTCATGCATATTCATTGTGGATATCCTGAAAACCTGGCCTGTCTGTGGACCTTGAAGATCAGAACTGAGTAGCCCTGCTCTAAGCCAAGATTGCAGCATACTTTAGTAGAAGCAATAAATTAAAAAAAAAAAAAGCCAACAATGCATTTTCCTGACCCTTTGGTCAATAATTGTGTTGGCTCATGTAATTCTTTTCTGCTTCAGAAGAGAATGAAATCCATTCCAAGGCAAATGGAGCAAGGGGCAGTTTCAATTGGAGTCTTGTTTTATTTTCCTAATTACAATTTCCTTAAACTGCTTAGCTTTATTCTCTCAGAAAAGTGTCCAATCCAGCATATTTGTGTGGCTGGGCGATTTTCTTTTCTTTTTTTTTTAAACTGCATAGTTGCCCTACATCCTGTTAATTTCTTTTTACGTGAACTATAATAAATCATTGTCTCTCCAATTTGGTAATTCAGTGGAATACCATAAATCACCTTTTAATCACTTTATTTTTGTAGGAGTTCCAATTTTTGTTCCTGTAAATTGTTCTAAATGAATACATTATGGAGGTCATTTAAGATGGGTTAAAAGCCATTTACAAGTGTAAAAATCAATTTTAGAAAAGCTGCTACAGAGCATATACAGATTTCAAGAATACCCTAGGTTTGATTTAACTGGACTTTAACCCCTTATAGAATCTTAGCATCTAAATGTGTCATTTGCATACTAAGGGCTAGATTCACTAAGCAAACCGATCATATACTGATCGGTTTGCGAGACCTTTGCGACCCGATTTTCCTCCGACCTGATTCACTAATCTGTGTAGCAATCCAATCCCGATCCTCCCATGCAAATTAGTAAAGCCCCATGCAAAACAGCCAAACGATTGATTCACTAACAATGGCTTGGCTATTTTGAATTGGGTTTTACGATTCTAAAACCCGACTGCTGCAGACCTGTCAGTAACTGAGTCATCAGCAGGTCTGCAGTTTTTTTGACAGGCCTGCCTGTCTTTTTTATTCATATTTTTTTCATGGCACAGGTATTTTGCATGTGTTACATATGCAAAATATCTGCCCCATTAAAAAAAAAAAATGAAAAGACAGGCAGACCTGTCAAAAAACGGCTGAGGCCCCCACCCGACAAACGCAATCCCCCTGATGACCAACAAGTAGCAGGAGGAATGCTCACTCCCTCCTGCCACCACCCAGCACTGCCCTCCCTGCCTGTGCAAATAAGGCAGGAGGCATGCCAACTCCCTCCTGCCACCAACCGACTCATCCCCGACCAGCCCGGTTCACCCCCTGACCAGCACGGCACTCACCTCCCTGGCCCAGCCCACCCCTGGCCTGCCCATACCTACAGGTTGGGAGCAGGAGGGGTGCTCAGTCCCTCTTGCTCTGTAGGCCTCCCACCCCACGACTGGCCCGGCCTGGCCCACCCCTGGCCTGGCACCCCCGTACCTCCAAGTTGGGTGCAGGAGGGGTGCTCAGTCCCTCCTGTTCCTCTGGATCCAGCAACATGTCTGCCTGGGCCTTAGGCCCCACCCCGGTGCATCATGTGATGCACAGGGAGGAGCCTAAGGCTCTGATTGGCTCAGGTGCCTCAGGTTCCTCCCCCCTTGGGAGGGGCCTGAGACACCTGAGCCAATCAGGGACTTCCTTAGGCACATTCTGTAGGCAGTCAGCCGGTGCCAGTGCCTCTCCTTCTCTCCATGCCTCTTACCTACCAGCATCCCCCACTAGTGGCTCAAGATCCTGTCTGGAGGGCATTCGTGCATGCACGGACTTTGACATGACAACAGTGGCGTACCTAGCATATGTAGTATGATAAACACTTTCAAAACGAGTAAGGTAAAGTCCAATAGAATAAATCAGACAGACACAGCATAGACCAGATCACTACAATATGAAGGAAAAAGCCTCAGAACGAGCCCTCCCACCTCACCAAAACGGCTTAAAGAGGCAGTCGAGCAATAACCTCACTGGCAAAAAACCTTCAATTTATGTTCGTGTCTTATGCTGTGCTGTATAATGCCAGTAAATATTAAAGATAGAGGAATAAAATCCACTTATCCTGCTGATCGGTACACCAACGGTGGCCAGCGTTTCACATTTTCATGCTGCCTCAGGGTGTATCCCGACCGATCAGACTCAATTCAAAGCGAACGTCTCCACGTCTCAATGTGAAATGACTGTTACAGGGGTTTTCCCCCTGTAACAAAATTTACTAACTATTCCTTCGCTCAAGATTATTAGCACAAGACGGCAGTTTATTTTTTCTGTAACCGCTCCACAGATTTGGAACGCTCTACCAATTTACCTACGAAATGAGCATGATCTGGGAAAATTTAAAAGTAATCTAAAAACATTTCTTTTTAAAGATGCCTTTGATATTTAATCTATTAATTTTGTGACCATTGTTTTTTTTTTTTTCTCTATTATATTTCATTATTTGTTTTCCTCATGTATTTTCCCTTTTTTGTTCTGCTTTTCTATCATGAATTGTATTTCACTTTCCTTCTTTGCCTTGTGTTATGAGTATATTGGACTATTTTTAATTTAATGTTATTATTTAAAGTCTGTAATGTATTGTTTCCCTCTGAATGTATTTTAAATTTTACATCGCTTAGAATTACGATTAAGCGATTAATCAAATGAACTATTAAACTTGAAACTTGAAACTCGTTCTGAGGCTTTTTCCTTCATATTGTAGTGATCTGGTCTATGCTGTGTCTGTCTGATTTATTCTATTGGACTTTACCTTACTCGTTTTGAAAGTGTTTATCATACTATACATTGAGTTTTCAAGGTACCTAGCATATGTGACACCCGGGGCCCATCATTTTTTGACACCCCCCCCCATCTATATGAAAACATGATTTTTAGTAACAATCCACACGTCACACATGAGTACCTAGGAAAAGGCAGCATATTACATACTGTAATGAGCAGTACAACATCAATACACCCATTGTAAAACTAAACAAGCCAGACTAGTACAGATCAATCCTGCAGTCAATCCTAACAAAAAACCATGTCTTTCGAACACACAGAACACACCTTCGCCTAGTATGGAATATGTAATCACAAACTAACCCCTCCCTCTTTCACAAAACTGTAGTGTGGATTTTAGCTACGGAGGTAACAGCTCTGATGCTCATAGAATTCTGAGCATCAGAGCTGCTACCACTACGGCTGGTACTAAAATACGCTTCACAGTTTTGTAAAAGGGGGGATAAAATAGAAATACATAGACAAAGGTTAAATTGAATCAGCAAGAAGCTGGACTCTGCATACAATGCTTTACAGAAACAGTGACACATGTCTCCTAAAGCAATAAATAAATAGAAAATTTTTTTCTACCTTTGTCTTTTGTGGTTTCTGCTTTCCTCATCTTCTTGTAACTCTCTTCCTTCCATCCACTGTCTGCCGTCTCTCTTCCCCTATATGGCATCTTCTCTCCTTCTATGCCCCTTCCAGAAACTGTATGCCTCCCCCTTCCATCTCTCCTTTCACCCCCATTGGTCTGGTATCACTCTCCTCTCCTTTCCTCTCCCACACCTCTCCTCTGCAATCCCTTTCCCTTTTTTCACTCATTTCCCTTTTCAATTTATTTTCTGCATCTGTCTAGATTATGTTCTTACTACCCTCTCATCAATGTCCTTTTTTACTGTCTACCTAAAGCTTGCCACCTCTTTCCCTCACCCCTCCATTGTTTCCCTAACTCAATCCTTTTCTCCCCATCATGTGTCCTCCTTTTATTTATCACCTCCTTCCATCATGTACCCTCTTTCTCCAACCCTTCCATCTAGTACCTTCTCCTCTCTCTGACCACTTATCATCCAGCATCTGCTCCCCTTTTTCTCTCCTCCCATTTCCTTCTGGCATTTGCTCCCTTATCTCTCCCATCTGCACTTCCATCCAGCATAGGCTCCCCACTACTATCCGATGTCTGCCCTTTCTCCCTCCATCCACCCCTCTTCAATCAGCATCTTCCCCCTTTCTTTCCCTCCAATATCCTTCCCCCTTATGTCTCTCCCCTTTCTCTGTACATCAGTTCCATCAGCACCACCCTTCCATACCACCCTGCCCCCTTTCTTTCCCTCCACCACTCTTCCATTCCAGCAGTCCTGCTCCTTTCTCTCTCTTCATGCAGCAAGGTCCCGCGATGACTGTAGCTGCCTGCTGCCAGTCCACCCCACTCCGACATACTTGCTCTAGGGCGGACTCAGCAGCCGCATACTGGAAGGTCCCGCGATGACTCGTCTGCTGGCTCTGCTCTGGAAGAAGTAAGTTACGTTGGAGGGGGTGGACCTGGCAGACGCAGGGAGTTGCGGCAAAGTCCCGCAATGACTGCATCTGCTGGGTCCACCCCCTCCGACGTAACTTACTTCTTCCGGAGCAGAGCCAGCAGACGAGTCATCGCGGGACCTTCCTGCATCTCAGCGCGGCTGCCGACTCTGCTGAAGAGAAAGTAAGTCAGTGGTAACGTGACCATTTATTTTTTTCATCAAAAGGGGACATCTATTAATTGACTGTGTATCCTTTCTTTTTTTCTGCACTCAGGCCCAACAATTGTCCCTTTCTATTCCCTCCCTCCTTCCTTCCCATGTTCTTAGTGCCTCCATGCCTCCTTCCCGTGTCCATAGTGCCCCCAGTGCCTCCTTCCCATGTCCTTGGTGCCCCCATTGCCTCCTTCTTATGTCCCCCCACTGCCTTCCAGATTTTGCCCACCCCCAAAGCCAGCCAGTTCTGCCACCTCTCCATTTTTTTCTCTCTGTCACCACCCCATCCCCTATGCTCTGGCATCTCTCTCTTCTCCTTTCTTTCCTTCGCACCCCATAGTCTGGTATCTTCCCTTCCCTGATTCTCTGGCATCTCTCTCCTTTCCTTTTCTTCCATCTTTCCTCCCCCTCCATGCTCTCACATCTCCCCCTTCCTTTTCCCTTAGTCTGGCATATCTTCCTCCTTCCCTCCAAGTCCTGGCATCTCCTTTCATTCCCTCCCTCATCTTCCTTCTCCCTCCAGCTGGGTACAGCAACACTCTCCCCTGCAGCTCTGGACTTCCCCACACCTGCTCCCCCCAAATTGCCATGCTTCGGTTCCTCTTCTTCCTTCCTTCCTCCCCCCGCGGGACCCTGCGGCACCATCAACTCTTTCTCCCTCTAACACCGGCCCTGCAGCTCCGGACTTCCCCACACCTGCCCCCCCCCGGATCGCTATTATTTTAAATGTTATAGCCGCAGCGCTGTATCTATCAGTGGAGACGTCTAACCTCGGCTTGCCCCGGAACTCTTACTGCAGCAGCCGCCCGTCTAGGCAGGAACAGGAAGTCACTGTTGCAGTAAGAGTTCCTGGGCAGGCCGAGGTTAGATGTCTCCACTGATGGATACAGCGCCGTGGCTATAACATTTAAAATAATAGCGATCCGGAGGGGGAGCAGGTGTGGGGAAGTCCGGAGCTGCAGAGCCGGCGTTACATGCAATGAGAACAGGACAACTAAGCGTCCGACGTCGCCTTCAAAACTGGGCCGGCTGTGCACCCCCCCAAGGCGTGCACCTGGGGCGGATCTCCACCCCCCTTAGTACAGCACTGCATGACAATGTCTCACATGCGCGTGATGTCATCGCGTCAATGTCCGTGCATTTCCAGATGCTGTCGAGTTTCAGTCACCATGTTCAGTGTGCTGCGACATTGCATATTTGTGAGACACTGGCATATACAGTGTGCATCTTTAGTGAATGTCCCTAGCCTGCATAAGCCCCTCCCATAGACACACCCCCTTTTCAGTTGGACGCTACAAGATTTGTGCATGCATCTTTATAGAACAGAGCTTAATGAGATTTACAAGCAAATCCTAATTGGAGCCAATTAGCTGCAATAATTGGTTGTTAGCAGCCAATTATTGCTCATTATTACCTCATTACTCAGTTGAACTACACGTATATAGAATCCATATTAAGGGCTAGATTCACTAACCTGACTTCCGTGGGCGATCTATGGCTGATTCCAGCAGGCCCGACCAATTCACAACACAAAATTCAAATGAGGATGATCGAAAAAATGCCCCCCTCCCTGACCGCACGGATCACTAGTGTGCGATCCTGACACATGCGCAGACCATCTGCTTTCCCTGCAGATGGTCTGTGCATGTGTTTTGTGTCTGTTTTTTTGCTGGGGTTTTTTTTTAGGGGGGGGGCCCTGACTCTCCTACTCTCCCAGGGAAGGGCTATCCCTGGCGGAAGCAGCCTCTTCCCTTTCTCCGGCACTGGCTTGTTCACTTTCTGCTGCTCAGTGCTCTCATTCAATTGTGTGGGAAAGATTGTGGCAAATCCTGCTTTCTCCTATCAGCCGGTCATGCCCTGCTCACTGCCCCGAGATCTGGATCTCTACCGCCTTCCCTGCAGTGCAAGCCCGCTTTAAACCCGCAGGCTTGCACTGCAGGGAAGGCGGCAGAGATCCAGATCTCGGAGCAGAAGGCAGGACATGATTGGGGCAGAAAGCAGGGCTGGAAGACTGGGGCAGAGTGCAGGGTGGCAATGGATCAGGAGAGTCAGCAGAGACATGTGTGACTGCTCCTCAGCAGTTGCTTCTTCTCTTGATCAGGCAGCCCAGTCTGTGTTCCAGATTTGTTTGGTGAATCGCGCCCCTGCCTACCTTGCATGCCGTTTCCCTTCATTTGCATGCACGGATCAGATGCGGATCGCAGGGGAGGTTAGTGAATCGAGTCGGAGGGAAAACATGTCGCAAAGGGGTCGCAAACTGATCGGTACACGATCGGTTTGCTTAGTGAATCTAGCCCATAGAATCCAGAGGACAGTGTGCACTGCAAGGGGGGCATGAATGTGGGTGAAGCTAGGCAGGGTATTTTCAGGTCCCAAACTTACATGCATAACTCACAGAAAATGATGTTACTTGTTAAAATGCACAATATATTCCTCTCATATGCACTTAAATATTTTTATGGACCATCAGAATGTGAGTGACCCAGAACATACTTTTTCAAATGTATTCACTCAGCAACTCATAAGTCCATTTTTTTCATTATATATAATCTAAAGCTTATCATTAGTGTAATCCATAATGTTCAGTACAAACCCACTTATCTTAAATATCTTCACAATTCATTGTCTTCCTTGATAAGCTGAGGTTCAATCATTCCACTGTTACAGCACCTGACATAGGGCTAGATTCACTAAGCCCAACGATCAAGTTCTGACCACTTAGCGACTCCTTTGCGACCCGATTTCCCTCCGACCCGTTTCACTAACCTCTGTACTGATCATCCTAGGATCTGCATATGCAAATGAGGGGGAACACCATCAAATGTAGGCAGGCAGCGATTCACTAGAAAAAAAAAAAAAAAAAAGCAACACCGACTGGGCTGGCTGATCAGCAAACAAGCGACTACTGGGGACCAGTCGTTCATGTAATTTCTGACTGCTCTGCCCCAAATCTCCTGCTCTCTGCCCCGAAGCCATGATTCTCCTGCTGCCCTGCTCTGCCCCTAATCTCCTGCTCTCTGCCCCAACTCAAGACACGATTCTCCTGCCACCTTGCTCTGCCCCTAATCTCCTGCTCTCTGCCTCAACTCAAGCTGTGATTCTCCTGTGCCCTGCTCTGTCCTGAATCTCCTGCTCTCTGCCCCAAATCAAGCCACGATTCTTCTGTCACCCTGCTTTGCCCTGAATCTGCTGCCTGATTTTCATGCCCCGATTCTCCCCGACTCTCCTGCCCTTCCCCGCTGTGCATGCCCATGGTTTTAACCCGCGGGTTTTAAGTGGGTTAAAACCATGGGCTCACGAAAAAGTAAAAAAAAAAAAAAGTAAAATTAAACTCTGTCAGGCACAGAGAGCCAGCACATGCGCAGACCATCTACAGATGGTCTGCACATGCGTTGGGATCGTTATAGAGCGATCCGGTTAGGCGGTTGGGGGCATGATTCTGATTGCCCTCATTTGCAGGAGGGTGATTCGTGAATCATCCCCCCTGACATGGATCGAATCAGATTCCTCACGGATCGGATCCGTTCCGTGCCCTTAAATAGCTGCATCAGGGAATTATAACTGTTTTGGTGTTTTGGGCTTTGTTTTTTTTAAATATCTTTATTCATTATGAAGCCAAAAATAAGTGCAACATATTATACAATCATATTACACTATACTATCACTTGAATTGATTCAAAATTATAATCTTTGACAAATATATATACTACCCCCCCATCTTCATATTCAAAAACTGCACTCAAATTATAGATTAAAAATATTTTCCACCCCCCCTCCCATCCACCCACCCTGGACGTGCATGATCAAAGGGCAAAATCAACAATCACTCTTTGCAAAATTTTGTCAATGGCTCCCAAATTCTCAGAAACTTCTTATAATGTTCCTGTTGTATAGAACGTTCCATTTTGAAGATGTGACACAAAGATTCCCACCAAAAAGTATAATTCAATCGATCCCAGTTTTTCCAATTCCTTAAAATAAGCTGTATGGCAACCCCTGTCATAATAAGAAGTTTGTTATTGTGAGATGATATTTGGCTTTTATCTCTCATTATAACACTTCATCTCCAATTTTAAACCAACTAGTCCAAATATCTTCTGACTCACAATATCTCCTGGAATAGGAGCATTCAAAACAGCCCTTTCTCATTATTACAAAATTGCCACGGCGTCTAACTTACATAGAGGTTATCACATGGTGCCAACCGACCAATCATATCACACCAGACACATCCAATCAAGTTCTTCATTTAAACTGCTTGTAATTCAAAGATCCATTTTTGTTCTTATAGCTCAACACTCTTTCCATATTACCTCCCTTCCCCCCACATTCCACTTTATCTATGACTCTGTATCAAATATCTGAAATTTGATGATTATGTTGAACCCAATGATGTAAATGAGGAGCAGGCACAGTGAAGAAGAACGACACCATGCCTTGAGATATAGACAGTCCAAAGAAAAGGCAAGGGAGATGTCAATTCAACCAATGAGAAGATCTTTATTCATAAATGTAGTCCCAACAAGAATCCTAGTTTCGGCGTAATCAAAACGCCTTTCTCATGGGACACTCGTAAAATGCTGAAAAGCAGAGTCATGCATAGTGGCAGGCAATAATTACTGGTGTTAATTGGTTTTAATTAAAATTTATGTGGGTAAATTTAGGCCTGGAATCCATGCCTACATTTTATGCTCAAGTCATAAAAGGGGGCATGGGAATGAGAGGTCATGGGTGGATTGGGGGTGTTCCTTGAATTTATATGCATAGTTATAGAATAAGGGGGATCCACACCTAATTTAGGTGCAAGTTTTTATACCACATTTCAGTTGGTATAAATGACGGGTGTGATTCTTGGTGCTAAGTGCTATTCTATAATTTTGAGTGCCATTTATAGAATCATGCTGAGCATTATTTTTATGGTGCTGGATTTTTAGGCGTTATTTATGCTATATGCTTAGGGGCTCATAATCTAAAGAGAAAAATGTCCAAAAACCGGCCTAAGTAGGCACTTGGATGAATATTTCTCAAAAATGTCCAAGTGCCGATAATAAAAACGGGTTTTGGACGTATTTCTAAACATGATCTAAGTCCATGTAAAGCATGGTCTAAGTCACAAAAACCCACCTAAAGTCACCAGATAAGCACTGAAAACACATAAAACAGACCCCCACACACTACCCCAGTGATCACCAACCCTCCCACCCCCATAAAAATTTTAATCATAACTTTAAAATTCTGCCTCCACATCATCATCAGTTGGCCACCTGATATAGGAAAGCCTAGTCGTCCAGCACGGAGGCAGCTTAAGTCATCTTGGGGGTGGGTTAGGGACCCATAGAGAGGAGGACCCATGCCCATAAGCCCCTGTAATCACTGCATTGATACTGAAACATGTGCACTCCCCTATACACCCCTAAAACCCTTTTGTACTAGCATATAAGTGGCTCCTGCAGTCATAAGGGCTATTGGAGTGGTAGATAAGTGGGTCTAGGGGATTCTGGAGGTGGTTTGGGGGGCTCACCGTAACCTATAAGGGAGCTGTAGGGAGGAGAAGCCTTTTTGTGAAGTTCACAGCAGTGCCCTGTAAGGTACCCCACTGTTTAGGTGGCAGTCCATCACTTTGCAGACCCCTCCCACGTCCAACAGAGCTTGTTCTAGGCATTTTGAACTTGGATGGAAAGTTGGATGAAAATGTGATATAAAGATGGACGATTTAGTGGCTTGGACGATCAGATCGGCAGGATGTATAATTAGACGATTTTTGAAACAAAAAAAAGCTGGACGTATCTTTCGAAAATGTGTCTTAAGCTCTTTTTAACTTTGGATGACTTGCGAGATGGACGTAAAAGGACTTAGACGTCCCTTTCGATTATGCCTCTCTTATTATATATGCATGCCAGCATTTACATGTCCAGAGTTCTGAGTGATGCTGCTCTTATTTGGATACATGCTTTTTTTAAAAA
This sequence comes from Geotrypetes seraphini, assembly GCF_902459505.1. Taxonomy (NCBI): domain Eukaryota; kingdom Metazoa; phylum Chordata; class Amphibia; order Gymnophiona; family Dermophiidae; genus Geotrypetes; species Geotrypetes seraphini. The sequence continues at coordinate 326,072,263 of NC_047085.1, read as the reverse complement.
AAAAAAAAAAAAAAAAAGGCTGTTCACTCTCTTTGCTTTATTTTTTATTTATATAGAATTTATAATACTTCATCAAGTATAATAAAACTTGACCAGATAACCAATATAGAAGTTATAAAAAAAATACAGCAAACATCACTCAAAATACATAAGTAAACATAAAAATCAGGGCCAAGATAAGAAAATAGAGGAGGTAACAAGAAGAAATAAATCTGCATTATACAAAAATCAGTTACTGATCCCCACAGCTTAGCCTATAGTAGCCTAATCTGATTCAGCATGAATCCAAAAATGTACACAGATATACAAGTTAAAAGAAGATATATTGCACATTTTGATATCTAATAGCACATTTACATGGAAATTGTAATGGAGAATCCAAGCACTTCCTGGCATAGAGCAATAAATGCTTTCTCCACTCCGGGGTAGGGGTGGGGGGTCTTGTAAAGGTTCAGAGAAATTCAAATCTGAATTCATTACACACACTTACTAGATGTCAGATTTAACATACTTCCTCATATGAAAATGGTAAAGTTTCACATTTCAGTGAACTTTGCTTTGCCCGGTGACTCAGCGGCACTTGCTATGTACTGTCATACATAACATGACCATTTATTTTTCTCATCAAAACGAGACATCTATTAATTTTCAGTTCCGCCCCCAATCCTGCCCTAGCCCCACCCCCAATTTCTTCCATTCATTTTTCATGTACACACAATATCTTATTAATTCATAATGGTAGCCATAAAATATATATATATTTTTTTTTAGTAGTATAAATCATGTTTTATTGGCACATCAGCAGTAAATACACAATACAGCACGACCATACAACAAGGTCGCGAACACCAAACGTACCATCCAACACATTTTCACCCCAACCAAAGAATCCCCCCAATCCCCACCCACTCCAAAACCCAAACCCCCACCCCAACCCAAACCCACACCATGAGACCCAATCCATACCCAAAAACCCCCCAGCAAGAAAGGATTATGCTGAGCAAGCTGTTTGCTTATGCCGCTCAGCACATATCAAACAAAACAAGAGAACCAAATCCCATCCTCCCACCCACAATGTGTAATCCCACCCTACCCACTGAACTCCACATACTTCCAACCACTCATACCCACCATTCACACTCACCCAAACATCCACCCACCAACCCGGGGAAAACAGCTGAGAGCATAAGGTATCAGCAACAGAGTGAATTCAAGACCAGACTTCTGGCCCTAGGGGAAAGCGAGGAAATGTAGGGGTCCCAGGTCTGCAGGAAAATCTTCGACCCCCTGACAGATAATCGAGCATGGCGCTGCTCCAAGAGCATCAAATTATGAAAACAATTCCTCCAAGCCCAGTAAGCAGGCGCTATGTCTTGCGTCCAAACGCTAAGAATGACCTTCTTTCCTATAACAGCACCTTTCCGGATCAGCAACCGATGTCTCCGAGCAGGCACTCGCAAAGATTCATATCTATCCAAAAGCAAGCCTACCGGAGACATCGGAATAGCGTGACCAACCAGCCGCTCCAAAAAGCGGAGTATGGCTCTCCAAAAGACTTTCACTCGAGGGCATCCCCAAAATGCATGAAAAAAGGAGTTGCACCCCAGTGTACACTTAGGGCAGATTGGAGAAGAAATGCCCCCAACCTTGTGGACCCGCTCTTGGGAAAAATACGCTCGATACACCACTCGAAATTGGCATTCCCTCAGTTCTGCACTAATAGAAATAGAAGAGATACGACCAATAAGGGAAGGAAAGTTCAAGGACTCACCAGGTATGCCCAGATCTCTACCCCAGCGGTTCTCCAAAGCCGTATAAGACTTCTGAGGAGTAAGCCGCCGCAAAGCCCCATGCAACGCAGACACCGTCAAGCCACAAGCATAAAATTGGGCAAAAAATAGACGAAATTGGTTACCCAATCGAAACCGTAAGCCCGGGCGCGCCAAGGACCTCACATAATGATGGATTTGCCGATACGCAAACAGACCTCCCACACCCAAAGAATGAAGCATGGGAAAGTCTCCCCAAGGTCTTATCGCCCCTTCCTCATCCAATAAATGCTCAAGAAGAAGAAAACCCTCTCCAGTCCATCGCACAAAGACCGAGTTATCACAGCCAGGCAGAAACTGCGGATTCCCCCGTATAGACAACTGATCCGAAACTTGATGGTCCCTCCCCAGTAACCCGACCAATGCCTTCCAAGAAAAACGCCACGACCTAAGGATGAAACTAGATCGGAACGCGGGGGGCAAGAGGCGAACAGGTAACTGAGACAACGAAAACAAGTGCCAAGGAGAGAAAAGAGCATGTTCAAAGTCCCGAAAAAGATAGTCATCACTCCGTAAGCACCAGTCTCCCAAAAATCGCAGCAAGCAAGCCAGATTATAGAGGCCGATATCCGGGAGTCCCACACCACCGATCCTTCCCGAGCCGAACAGATAAGAGATCGATATCTGAGACTTCTTGCCTTGCCAGAGGAATCGGGTCAGCTGCCTATGAAGCCGTTGAAGATCGCTACGACGCAGACAAAGAGGCAGCAACTGGAGTACATACAACCAGCGGGGAAAAATAACCATCTTATACAAATGAACCCTACCATAAAAAGAGAGAGGCAGAGACATCCACTTTGCAAAACAACCCTCCGTAGCGGCCAACAAAGCATCCACATTAGCACGATATAACCGTCCCACACTGCTCGTGAGTTGCACTCCCAAATATTTGAATACACCATCCGCCCACCGTAAAGGAAACTGCCCCGGCCACTCCAAGTGCACCGCCTCGGCAGTAGCTAATGCCAAAGATTTATCATAATTCAATTGGAAGCCCGAAAAATCGCCATATTCCGTAAAAAGCGACATAAGAGCAGGAAAGGATTCCCACGGGGAGGTCAAATGAACCAACAAATCGTCTGCAAATGCCGAAATCTTAAACTCTCGGCCGCCAAGAGAAACACCCCGAACCGCCGGATTAGCAGAGATTTCGCGAATTAAGGGATCCAAGGTGAGCACGAAAAGAAGAGGAGACAAGGGGCAACCTTGTCTAGTACCCCGCTGAATTGGAAACACCGCCGAAGAAACTCCATTAACCAGCACCCTGGCCTGCGGATCATGATATAACGCAGCCACCGCATCACTAAAGAAACCTCCCATACCATAATGTTGAAGAGTACAAAACAAAAAATCCCACAAAACCCTATCAAAGGCCTTATGGGCATCAAAACTGACCAACAAAGAAGAAACCTGCTCCCGCTCCACCCACTCCAGCGAAGCCAGTATAGTACGTAAATTGCGAGTGGACGACCGACCTTTGACGAACCCAACTTGAGGCTCCGCCACCAGTGAGGGCAAAATACCCGCCAACCGGTTGGCCAACAATTTAGCAAAGAATTTAGCTTCAGCATTCAACAAGGATATGGGGCGATACGAGGAGGCCCTTAATGGGTCTTTGCCGGGCTTAAGCAAAACCACAATCTGAGCAACCCGAAGAGAAGGCGGGAGAGCCCCATCGCGTACCGCAGTGTTAAACACATCAACCAGAACTGGGGCCACGTCCGCAAGTAGAAGTCTATAGAATTCACTGCGAAAGCCATCGGGCCCCGCCGCCTTTTGCAGCGGAGAACTACCAAGAACCAGCGATAGCTCTTCAACTGTAAAAGGAGCCTGCAAACGCGCATTCTGAGCGTCTGTCACCACCGGATGAGAGACCTGATCCAAATAAAGATCACCCGCCAACGAAGAAACCGGTGGAGCAGCATACAACTCCCGGAAATAATGGTGAAACACCGCCGCCATATCCTCATCTTTGTGGACCAAACCACCATCTGCCCAGCGAAGATGGAGAATTGGGGAAAACCCTTTAGCACGTCGAATCAAATTTGCCAAAAGCCTACCGCTCTTATTAGCATGCAAATACAGTTGAAATTTATAGTATGCCAAAGACTTCATAGCCCGATCATGTAATAGTTCCCGCAACGACAACTGCGAAGCCAATAATAACGCTCTATTGATTCCGGTGGGATGAGCCCCATAGCGGCGACGATCATCCTGAACCTGGCGCTCCAACCGGAGCACCTGACGGTCGCGCCTTTTTTTCTTTCGGCTAGAGTAAGCAATGATCTCACCCCGCAACACCACTTTGGCAGCCTCCCAGTAAAGAAATGAGTCACCCCTATGAGACGCATTATGAAAAGCATAGTCCTTCCATTTATCTACCAAGAAAGCATGAAACTCCTGATCAGAATAGAGCGAGAGAGGAAACCGCCAATGAAAGCCCCCAGGGGTATCTCCAGGAAACTCTAAAATAAGAACAATCATAGCATGATCCGAAACATCATATCCTCCAATCTCCGCCGAGCTCACCTGCGAAAACAGGGAGTCCGTGAGCAACCAATAATCAATACGGGACTGCGTTGCATGGGCACTAGATGTATGAGTGTATTCGCGGTCTCCAGGATGTAACACCCGCCACACATCAATCAAAGACATAGAAGAGGCAAATAAGGGAAGGCCTCTATTCGGGGCATACCTGTCGTGAGGAAGGGGATTAGATTTGTCAATAGTGGGATCAAAAGCTTGATTAAAATCCCCACCCAACACCACTGGAAGGTCCTGATGAAGAAGTCTGGTGAGTGAACGCATAAAGGACCCATCCCAAGTGTTAGGAGCATATATATTACACAAGAGCAAATCCTGCCTATTAAGTGTCACTTTAGCTACCAGATAACGCCCCTGCGGGTCAGACCATACCTTATGGGTAGTCAAATGCAGACCCTTACGACATAAAATGACCACCCCCGCCTTCCGGTGCAGACCCGAAGACTCCAAGATCTCGCCAACCCACCACCGGCTGAGTTTAACATGTTCCGCAGAAGAGAGGTGGGTCTCCTGCAAAAATGCTATATCCGCCTTTTGTCTATTCAATGCACTAAGAATTTTTTGGCGTTTAACAGGAGATGTGATACCATGGACATTCCAGGAGATAAACTTAATTACCATGAGTAGGAAAAGCTAAGATAAAAAGAAAGATAGCTGAATAGACTACCGGGGGAACCGTCCCAGCCAGCGGCTCCTTCCCGGAGCAAAAATTCACCCATAGTCCAAAAAAAAACACAAACACAACCAAACACCAATATCCCGGGTCACACAACCACCTCCAGTCACACCCAAACACACCCTTCCAAACATTCCACACATACAAACCCCCCTCCCAAGCCCAGCCCCCAACCACCCAGCAGCCCTCCCCCCCCCCAACAACCTCCCAAACTCCAACCCCCAAATTCTCATGTACAGATCTGGGAGAAACCCAGATACCAGTCACGCTGAAAAGCCCTCCCGAGCCCACCCCCCAACTTCCATATAAACTAAACACAAACCCACGAAAAAGAAGTACTGGAAAATAGACTAAAGACATACCTCAACAAATAAAACAAGAATGAACAATTACTGCGGAGGAACAGGCAGTTATGCGGGGAAACTTTCCCAATATAAACCGCAAAGAAGACAACATATCAGGAAATAAAATAAAAGAAATCCCCCTCATGCAGAGAGAGAACAAAACGAGAAACTATGTCAAAAGCAGATGGGGGCACCATGGCAGGAAAGCAAGCCATCCCCCACGGGGGAACAGCGCCATATAATCCAATACACAGGCAAACAAGAACAGCAGAAACAAAACCAAAGGGCTGGAGTCCTCGGACATGGGTCAGGCAGAGAAGATGGCAGCAGCTCCCAAAACTCCAGCACCACCGCCCCACCGGCAGCCCATGGCAAAGTCCAAGGCTGCTTGCTAGCAGCAGCAAAACAGCAAGAGAGCCAGCCCAGTACAGTCCAGAAACCAGAAACTAGGAAACAGAGGACGATCAGGGGCTAGGCGCCGCTCCCGCCAGACGTTGCACATAAGCCAAGGCATCGGCCGCAGAGTCAAAAAAGTGAGAGCGACCCTCATGTTGAACTTTGAGGCGTGCAGGATAGAGAAGCGCGAACTGGATGTGCCGCTCATGGAGTTGACGACAAACAGCGGCAAACTCCTTTCTCCGGGCAGCCAATTGAACCGAGAAGTCCTGGAAGCACAAAATCTTCTGATTTTCATAGGTGAGGGGGCCTTTCGCCCGAATAGCCCGCAGGATCTCCACCTTGTGGGCATAATTCAACACCTTGAAGATTACCACCCTAGGACGGGTAGCATCTTGGCGGCGAACTCCCAGACGGTGCGCTCTTTCAATCCGCAGGGGCCCCGCAGTCGAAGGAAGCTGAAGAGACTGCACCAGCCAGGATTCCAGAAAGGAATGCAGCTGCCCATCCAACACCGACTCGGGAACGCCAACAAGTCGCAAATTGCTGCGCCTGGAGCGATTCTCCAGATCCTCCACCTTAAGTTCCAGCTGGCGAATTTTTGAGTCCGCCGCTGTCTGAGCCTCCCTAGACTGCCCGGCCGAGTCCTCCAAATCAGACACCCTTTGTTGAAAAGAGCCAAACTCCGCTCTAAGATGGCTCACAGAATCATCCAAGCCATCCATTTTGTCTGAGAGCTTTTGGAGCTGGGAGGTAAGGGTGTCCTGTATCGCTGCCCGCACCTCCGTTATGATATCCGCTACCCACTCAGACCTTGGTGAAGAAGGAGACACGAGGGCCGGCTCCGCCATCTTGGAATCTGCAGCCCGAGGCTTCTCCCGATCTTTGCGGGTCACTTTTGCAGCCATAGTGCCCCAAACCGAGCTCAAAACGCTGCCGGGACTTCCCCTCCGAAACCGGAAGTCGGGGAGAGCAGACCGCGCCGATAGCAACGTCGGCCGAGATCAGGAAAACAAGCGGGCCCGGGAGCTCTTCTCACACACGTCGGCTCACCGAGACGGCATCACGTGACCTCTCAAAATATATTTTTTTAAAAACCACAAAGCACACTATACACAGAGAAAATGTTAATTATCATTTACGAGTTTCGTTTTTTTTCAAAAGATGTCAAGGCAGATGACTTTAAAATATGCAATGTCACCTCAGTAACTATAGAAAAATAGACAAATATAGTGCAAAATATAGACATTAGATATAAATTCTCAAAACTGACATTTTGATCACTAAATTGAAAATAAAATCATTTTTCCTACCTTTTTTGTTTGGTGATTTCATGAGTCTCTGGTTGCACTTCCTTCTGTCTGTGCATCCAATATTTCTTTCCTTCTTTCTTTCTTAATCCAGTCCAATCCTCTTGGGGTCCAGGACAGGTCTCTCTCTCTTTTTCCTCTGTTACCCTTCCCAGATCCAGTGTCAGTTCTCCTTTGTACCTTTGTTCCAGGTCTCCCTGTCTCTCCTTCCTATATTATGATCTTGCATTTCTCTGTTTTTCCTCAGGGTCTCTCTCCCTCTGTCTGAACCTCCAATAGTCCTGCATCTGCCTCCTGTCTTTTCCCTTTGGTCCAGACCTTTCTTTTCTAGTCTTTCTTCTGCTTACAATCCCCCCCTTTCTCTGCCTCTTTCTCTCCTTCCTTCCTTCCTTTGTCCCCCTCACTGCCTTCCAGCCTTTGTCCCACTCCCTCCCCCAAAGCCAGCCAGCCAGCCTACCTCCCTCCCTGTCTGTCTGTCTGCCTTCCTCCCTCTGAAGCCAGGCCTACCGCCGATTCTTCTGCTCCCCCCACCTGGTCCGCCTCCGCAACCATCCGCTGCTGCTTCCTGTCTGCCACTGCTGCTTCCTGCCCGCCGCTGCAACAACCACAGGAAAGGCATGTCCAGGTGCAGGCCCAGAAGCCTTCTCCCCGATGTCAATTCTGTCGTCAGAGAGGACATTCCGGGCCAGCCAGGCAGCAAAAAATTCCTCAGTCTAATTGTACATTGATTGAAAAAAATACATTCTCTGATTTGTTTTAAATATACTACCTATTAATTTCATGGCATACTTCCTCATCTTAATATTATATAAAAGGTTTAAAATTTTTTCCTATATAGTCATTCCATCCCATTCATGATATAATAGACCTCTATCATATCTTGTTTCAGGTGCCTCTTTTCCAAGATGAAGAACCTTAACCTGTAAAGCCTTTCTTCATAGGGAAGACATTCCATCCCCTATATCATTTTGTTTTCCTTCCCTAGAATATTCCAAACTTAAAATAAAACTGAGAAATTTGGTAAATTATGTGGTGCTCAATTACTTTTAAATGAGAACTACTTTCTTCTCAGCCTTTAATCATTTGGCTTGGAGAAAGCAATGGCACCATAAGTATGCAATCAAGTTTAATTACTTTATATTTTCAAGACTTTCTGCAAAGCTTTAATTTATAATAAGGATTACAAAGTGAGGACATTTCTGTTTAACAGTGGAATCACTGATAGCATATATTAGATTTAATTCCATTATAAATCTACATTGAAATAAGTTTTCCTTATTTATAAAATTATTGGGCCTGATATTGAGACCACAGGAGGCAGTCTGGCTACCTCCCGCGGTCCACGGTGATCCCGGATAGTCAATACTTGGGCCATATCTGGCTACTGGCATTAAATATCTGGGTCAAGGTTTGCCATCATGGACTTAGCTGGTCAAGCTGATATTGAGTGGATGGCCTGCTAAGGCCTAGTGGCCAAAAATAGACATGATTTTTAGGTGGGTCTTCTAGCCAAGCAGTCCCTGAATATTGTCAGTGGCTAGCAATTTTACGTGACGTAGCCAGTCACAGGCCATTCTGGGCAATGGCATATTCAGCGGGTGTTAGCTGGCTATCTCCCACTGAATATTGGTGGCTAGTTGATTATATGCTATGTAGCTGGCTAGGAGCCAATCCTGACAGGCCCAGTAGCTCTGAATTTCGGCCATATTGTGTATATTTTTGACTAAGTCTAGCAAGCAACATGAGAAAGAAATAAATAAAATTAAAACTCTACTTTAATAATAATAATAATAACAACTTTATTTTGTATACTGCAATACCATAAGCAGTTCAGAGCGGTTTACAGAGGAAGAGACTGTACACAGACAGCGATATTACAGAAAATACTTTCAATTACATTAGTAAGCTGAGAGTAGTTAGGTATATCTGGAAGTATGTCAGAGATACAAGTATTTCAGAGATAAAACAAGCAGGGAGGAGTCAGAGGAATTTATCAAAGAGATAATAATAATAACTTTATTATTTTATACCACCATAACCAAAAGTTCTAGGTGGTTTACACTAAAAAGAGCTGGACAATCAGTGAAATACAATAACACAGTAAAAAATACAATTATTTGTAAAATAGAATTTCAATAATAAAACTCACCAAGTAATAAACTTATCGAACAAAGTGGACTTAATTAATTTCCGTAAACTGCAATGGGATAGCTTGATGAATACATTTGCCTAATCAAGATTGTTGCCTACCAGCTTGAAATGCTAGGGTCCTATCTAAGAACGTCTTATATCTACACCCATTAATTTTTGGATAAGCAAATAAGTAGAAGTTTCTAGTTTCTCATGATGGTCTATGCAACACAAATTGAGGAAAAAGGTAAGCTGGAGACAATCCCGATATCAGCTTATAGCAGATACAGGAAAATTTGAATAGTACTCTTGCCTTCAAAGGCAGCCAATGAAGTAAACGATAATATGGACTAATATGGTCATTCTTTTTTAAACCAAAAATCAATCGAACAGCTGTATTCTGAATTATCCTTAATTTCCTTAGAATTTTTTTGGGTGCTCCTACATGTTAAATAGTCTAAAATAGATAAAACTAATGCCTGCACCAATAGTCTGAACGATAAAGGATTAAAATATTTTTTAATCCAACTCAAACATGCCTTTCGTGACCTTATACATAACAACACAAATAAATGGAAAGAACCTGACCTTTATAGGTATTGTACAACATTAACTTTCAAAAAAAAAAGAAGCCTCTAACTGGTATAAATTGTTCCAATCGTATAGACTGACTTCTTACCATTCCACACAGAATAAATGGCAAGAAGAATTAGAGATACCCATTGTAGATGAGGATTGGAATCAAATGTGGTCTGTGATTTATAAGATGACTAGCTCAGCAGCATTATATCAATCCTTTTTCTTTTTGATTTATCGTGCTTTTTGGACACCAAGTAAACTCTCTAAATTACAAACGGAACAGATGAATGGTTTGTGTTGGTCCTGTAAACTATCCATAGGAACGTTAAAACATATGATTTATGAGTGTCCTCTATTACAAAGTTATTGGCATTCGGTATGGTCACAAATTTCTCATGTTTTAGACATCAAGGAACAACTGTCATACTCGAAATTACTTATAAGCTTAACTAGTTCACATATGCTTATACCTACTGATAAAGTACCATTACTTCAATTTTTACTATTAGTTGCACTGCGCATCATATTCAACAATTGGAAAAACTTTACTAATGTTTCACACACTGAATGGTGGAACACTGTATGTCTTTACGCCAAATATGAAAGAATAGCAGCTACTCGGAGAGGATACTTACATAGATTTAGGAAAATGTGGGAGTTATTAATTACGATCACAGAGCATGAGATGTGAGTGGTGGGTTGCTGTGGCCCCTGTGAACCTAACGAACAAACATAATAAACCTAACGAACGAACATAGCGAACTTGCCAATTCAAGATATTTAATGTTTGCATTATTGTTACTGATTGCACTGTTGTGCCTACTGCGATGTGATATCATAATTGTAAGTTTGATATGCTGTTTATCATTCCTCAACCTAGCCTCAGAGCTATGTTACAACATTATACGTTGAATGTTATTGATCATTCTTTACCACGTCTGGCCAGTGCTTTTAGTTCTGGTTTTGTTGATTGTTACAGTTACTTCATTGTTATTTTTATGAAGTGTATTGAGGCATGAATGATATTGTACATGTTTTCTAGCATCAATGTTAAAATTACTATCATATGTGCCTCAGATGTGTGTATCTTAAAATATTAATAAAGATGATTGAACTTAAAAAAAAAAAAATATTTTTTAATGGTTTTTAATTTCCACAATGTAAAAAAGCATTTTTGTACCACTAAGTTTGTGTGTTCTGCTGGTGTTAAATGTCGGTCTAGTATGACTCCCAGAATTTTGATAGATTTAATAATCAGGTAGTCATGACCATTAAGATGAAGCAATGAGTCTGTTATTTTGTCGTTGTGACTAGCCAAGAAAAGTTTGGTTTTTTCCGTATTGAGTTTCAGTTTGAAATTAATTGTCCACTGTTCTATCTGAGTCATAATAGAAGATATCTGGTTTAAAATTTCAGTGGTAAAATTATTTAGAGGGATTAAAATAGAAATGTCATCTGCATATATATAAAATTTTACATTTAAACTCTGTAATAAATGTCCTAAAGGGGAAATGTAGATGTTGAATAAGGTAGGCAATAGCAGAGAACCTTGGGGCATACCAGATGGGTTGCTCCATGAATGAGAATAGTTACCGTCTCAAATCACTTGATAAGATCTTTTCTTCAAAAAACCTTGAAACCAGTTACAGACCCTTCCTGAAAGTCCTATTGTGTCTAAACAACTCAACAATATTTCATGATCTACTAGATAAAAGACACTACTAAAATCTAGCTGAAGAATTAAGGCACTAGTGCCTTTGCTAAATAGGCCATGAAGATAATCAAGCATTGAAGTTAAGACGGTCTTCGTACTATATCCTCTTCTAAATCCTGACTGATTGTCATTAAGGATATTAAATTTATCTAAATAACTTACTAATTCTAAATTAACTAAACCTTCCGGTAATTTGGTAGACAAAGGAATGCTTGCTATGGGTCTATAATTGGATTTCGTGGCAATTGATACCTTCTAGTCTTTAAGAATAGGGGTAACCAAAATTTGACCCAATTCATCAAGAAACAGTCCCTTAATCAAAGAAAAAAGTAGATGAAGCATTTTTCATTACGTTTAGGGAACAATCGTCTAGCAAACAATTCGATTTGACATATTTATTGAACTACTTTAAAAACTGTTGCCAGTCTGGGACTTGGAAATGATCCCAGGACATATCAGCCCTTGAGCCATCTTCCAAGTAACTAAGTTGTAAAGCATCATAGTTGCAAGTAGGAGATTGTAATTTTGCTTTCAAATCTAAAATTTTATTATTGAAGAACTCTGCAAAAGTATCAGGAGACGGCGAGCATTCATTATCCACTTTTAAAACCAGTGTAGTATCGGTTAAGTTATTAACCAGTTTAAATAATTATCTCCTATTTATCTTGGCTGACCTTATTTTCTGTGCATAATGTTGTGAATGTTTTTATTTAATCAGGTGTTTAGAGTTCTTTAATTTAAGTCTCCAATTTACCTTGTCCTCCTCCCTATTTGATTTCAACCAAATCCTTTCAAGTTTTCTTAATTCCTGTTTAAAAATCAATGGATCAGTATCAAACCATTCATTGGAGGATCTCTGTCTCTTTTTATACATTTTTAATGGAGCTATTTGATTTAATACTTGCTTACTGAACTTTTTCCATCTTGTTGGAAAATTTGAGTCCTCCTCATCTTTAGGATTTAGCATAGTAGGCCTTAGGCAAAAAAGGGTTTTTCCTCTTTCAGGAATTATTTTATAAAAGGAGGCCCAAATGAGAAGTCCAAAAAGGCACCCATTTTAAGCCTATTTATAAAGGTAACATACCAGTAGGTGTCTATGGTGTTTATTTATAAAGCACAGTTTGTGTTTTAGATGTTCATAAAATGGCACATAGAGGTCTTTTTATTAAAGGTGTGCACTGGAAAGGAGGCCTAAGATTTTGGTTTGCTCAGGTGCCTAGCTGATCATGCTCTCTTCCTTCAGAAATCGTGATTCTACTCGGACAACAATAAGATGGGTGGAATGTTGGCTTCTTATCTCAACAGTCAGCATTCTAGAAAATGAGTATTAGATTTACATTTGCCTAATATTGAGGTATGTACTGATGATTTTCAGATTTTATCTATGTTTCGGGACTTCTACTCTCGCATTTACACTTTGGAGGTGACCAATCCTTCTCAGGCTATATCTCAATTTCTCTCCTCGCTTCCTGGATTTGAAAAAAAAATTGATCAATTCCATTCTCTGGATGTACCTATCACCCCAGGACAAATTTACAAATCCATTAGTGAATGGACTCACCGGAAATCTCTGGTGCCATTGGATTCGCTACCAAATTTCTGTATCAGTCTTTCATTGACTCTGGAGAAATGCATGAGACCTTTGCTGAAGCCTGTATTATCATGGTTGAAAAACCTGACAGAGACCTGCTTTCTGTCAAAAACTACAGACCCATTTCTCTTATTAATATAGACTGTAAAATCTATGCTAAGATTTTGGCTACCAGACTTCAAAATGTACTGGGAGACCTGATTTACATGGATCAATGATTTAATGGTCCATCATTCTACTGCTAACACTAGAATGTTTTGCTATTTATTACACGTTGCTAAATCTATTGAGTCTCTGGCCTTCTTGGTATCGCTGCTTGCCAAGAAGGCCTATGACAGAGTGGAATGGGAGTATCAGTTTTCTACTATGCCATGGATGGGTTTTGATTCTACTTTTATCAATATGGTTAAAGTCTCTTGTAGCTACTGCACTGCACGTTTATTTGGGTCCTCTATCCCCCTTTTATTTAACATTGCTCATGGCCTATGGCGACTGTGATTAGGGCACATCCTGATATCATAAGCTTTCAATTGACTTCCAATATTGTCAAAATGTCTATGTATGCTCATGTTTATTTTACTTACTTCAGCCTCAACAATCCATTCCTCTTTTACTTACATTAATTGAGACATTTGAGTCCCTCAGGTTAAAAGATCAACTGGGACAAAACAGATTATGCCATTAAATATTTGTTGTATTAGATCCCAGTTTAACTCTTATCCTTTCAAATGAACTACTGGTCCTTTTAAATATTTGGGCATTCAATTCTATGATGACTTAGACAATGCTTTAACAAAGAATCAAGAACTACTAATAGATGCTGTGTCTTGTCTGTGTGATAAATGGTCTCCTCTCCATTTGTCATGGTGGGAGCAGCTAGATTCTATCAAAATGACTATTGCTCTGAAGATTTTACACACCCTAGTTATATTGCCTATTCTTTACCCAGCTTCCTTTTATAAGGCACTAGACCGTATTTTGTTGAAATTCCTCTGAAGTAAGAAGCAACATAGAAGAGCATTACAAATTCAGAGAAGGCCTAAGTATCTTGAAGGTGTTACCTTTCCTGACTTCTACAGATACCACTTGGCATTCATTCTACAGAAATGTAGTAATTGGATTGATAATTCATATATTGGGAAGTCACCTTTATGTCCTCTATAAGAAAAAGAACCTAAAGGATCCTCCCTAATGACTTGCTTAATGTGCTCTAGTATTTTTCTTTGAGGTTACAATCCAACTTGGTGATTGTATCCTCTCATAAGGTTCTCCATCTATTTGACACATTACTAAAAAATTAGATGAAAACACTCTCGAATGATTCCACTATAGAGAAATACCGTACTAAGTTTAAAATTTATGGTAAGTCTTTGGCCTTCCTGGGTGGATAAGGGCATTATGACAACTGGTGATGTTATGGATGATTCTTGACTTCTGAAATTTGTGGAATTGCAAAGAACATATCTTCCTTTTCCCGATGCTATCTATGCTATCTATGCTATCTAATGACTTGAAATTTCTGAACGTGGGCTCAAACATGTTTCGGGTCACCATGCTGCATCTTTTTATAGATACATGGCCCAAGTCACCTTTGTGTTTACTTTAGATGCTCAGATGATTTGGGACACTGAATTGCAAGTGACTCATTTGGAGAATGACTGGGCCACCTTCTGGTTGTCTAATATGAGATGTTCAATGGCTACCTCCATTACCCAGTCCCTTTATTTCCTATCTCACAGGGTTGTTGTTTTTTTTACCCCTGTGAAATGTTCTAAGTTAGATTCTTCTATGTCTTCTCTATGTTAGCATTGTGGATTTTGGTATCAGGGACTTTGGATCATATGCTCTTTTGTAGTAAGATTCAGCCCTTTTGGTAGTCAGTATAAAAGATTGTTTGTAAGGTTTTTCAGATTAATGAACCTGTAAAATAATATATTATTTTTTGGAAAGCAAAGACCCTATCCAATATCTTACTTCCATCTTAGTCCCGCCTTTTCAGTATAATGATGGCAATTGCTACTCAGAATGTTTTCAGTGCCTGGAAAGATTCCTCACACTTAAAATGAGATTTTCTGGTGGAACTCTGTCTTACTGCTAAGTATGAGGCAATAGCAACTGAGCAAATGGGTCGACCTCTTGATAATGAATCTAAGTGGTCTTCACATGGCTGGCATGTACAAGGTAGGCTGAATCCTATCTAAATGTATTGTACCATCTTTTCTCCTGTGCTATTGTGCTCCATATTTCTTTTGTTCTTGTTTTTGCTGTTATTCTTTAAATACCAATAAAATGTTTGGAACTAAAAGAAAAATATGTGCACCGTTATAGAATACACGTGGGGAGGTTACCTGTGAGAGGTGCAGCGTTTCTGGAGGTGTTCCCGTGCCCCGGATAGCAGCAGTGCTCTGATTACATCGAGAGCGGCTGACTTCGGATGCCGAATCTCGTCGGGCACCTGCGGAGACAACAGGCGTGACGTCAGCCGGGTCCTACACTAGCCAGTGAAAAGGACGCCGCTACTGCCTATCTGTGGAGGTTACCTGTGAGAGGTGCAGCGTTTCTGGAGGTGTTCCCATGCCCCGGATAGCAGCAATGCTCTGATTACATCGAGAGCGGCTGACTTCGGATGCCGAATCTCGGCGGGCACCCACGGAGACAACAGCCCTGACATCAGCCGGGTCCTACACTAGCCAGTGAAAAGGACGCCGCTACTGCCTATCTGTGGAGGTTACCTGTGAGAGGTGCAGCGTTTCTGGAGGTGTTCCTGTGCCCCGGATAGCAGCAGTGCTCTGATTACATCGAGAGCGGCTGACTTCGGATGCCGAATCTCGGCGGGCACCCGCGGAGACAACAGCCCTGACGTCAGCCGGGTCCTACACTAGCCAGTGAAAAGGACGCCGCTACTGCCTATCTGTGGAGGTTACCTGTGAGAGGTGCAGCGTTTCTGGAGGTGTTCCCGTGTCCCGGATAGCAGCAGTGCTCTGATTACATCGAGAGCGGCTGACTTCGGATGCCGAATCTCGGCGGGCACCCGCGGAGACAACAGCCCTGACGTCAGCCGGGTCCTACACTAGCCAGTGAAAAGGACGCCGCTACTGCGGCGCGGCCCCTTGGGGAGACACTGGGAGACACTGGACAATAAGGACTGCTGGAGCTGTATGCTAGTAAGTTGCTTAATTTAAATCAAATGGGGAAAAGGAAAGCTAAACCCAAAGTATCGACTCCAGTAGTAGTTGGTCCTATAGATAGACATTTTATGTCTTCTGATGTTAGAGGAGGTAATCAGGATGCTGCATCTTTATCGGGGGCATCGCTTAGCCCTCTAGAAAGAACTCCTCCTCCTCTACCGAAAATTGCTGTTGGTTTGGATTCCCAAAGAGGTTCCAATTCTCAAACTGTGGTTTCTATGGAGCAGGAGGCATCTTCTTCATTATTTTATGAGGAGATGCTTAAAGCTATCTCCTTTCAAAGAGAGGCTTTTGCTCCATTAGAAACCCGGAATGAGCCACAGGAAATTTCCCTTAAAGATTTATGGTTAATAAATGTTAGAGTAGAAGAGTTATTAACATCAGTGGTAACACAAAATGTGAAGTTTTCAAAAGAAGTAGTTACTAAATTAGAAAATATTGATTCAAATTTGAAAACTATTGAGAAACGTTCTCTGATTATGGAATCGCAAGTATCAATATTACAAACTTTGTCATCTTCTGTCCTTAAAGATTCACATATTATTTATACAAAATTTGAAAAAATGGAGAATATACTTCGGGCAAAGAATCTGAGATTGGTCAACTTTCCAAAAACTCATTTATTGACCTCAGAGATTTTGATTCGTAAGTATTTTAAAGAAGTTTTGGGGTTGGCAGATCCAGATTCCTTGCCCATAACAAATATGTATTATATCCCACAGAGAAAGAAAGTTTCGGCAGAATTGGGAGTAGACCAGTTGGAACAGATAGAATTTGATTTAACAGGTTTTTTTGGAAGACTCACAAGATGTAATCCAAACTAGGTCTACCCTATTAATAACTTGTGCTAGGGAATTAGATAAATCTTTAATTATGAAAGCTTATTTTCAAAATAAGCAAGCAAAGTTTTGTGGATATAATGTATTAATATTTCCAGATGTAGCCCAGGCTACACAATTGAGAAGAAAGTCATTTTTGAATTTAAAATCAAGACTGCTAGCCTTAGGAGCTACTTTTTATTTAAAATTTCCATGCAAATGTTTAGTGAAATTTAAGGAAAGTGATTATATATTTTGGGATTCTATACAATTAGAACAGTTTCTAAAGCTTCATGAAACACAAGTAATTGCCACTTGATTTAAGTGTAATATGAGTTCAGTAGAATAGTGCACTGTAAAATTGATCTTAGTTCTAAGATCTTGATTATATTTTTAGTTTATAGTTGAAGTTAAGATCAGGATAATCTCCCGTAATGAGGACTAGAGGACAATGACAGTAATGTAAGATTAATTTTATTTTCAAAGATTGTGATACTATGTTCCTTGTATTATTATTTGTATAAATGATAATGTTTAAAATTGATAAATAAAAAAAATAAAATAAAAGAATACACGTGATGCATGCACAAGTTTGGCGCAGGTATTTAGGCCTGGTTTTCTTTGGCTTAAATGAGAGCTTATAAAAGTTATGCTTCTCACTGGCACTTTGTGTAATTCTATAAGGTGTGCATACCTTTTATAGAATTGTGCTAAGCACCATTCTAGTCAGCACTGATTTTTTGGGGGTGCCATATACAGAATATAGCCCTAAGTGCTGAAAATTAAAAATGGCAATGCTGGTTTCCATTTCAAGCCCTTCTTTGCCATATTCACATATACTTTGAAGCATATACTCCCCTCAGCTCCACTGGAATCAATAAAGTCAACATGAGCATTATAAGCCCAATAAAGTATACTATTTGTAAAATCTTATACCACATTTCAACTCAATTTTAGGAGTTGAATTGTTAACTAAATAAAGAAAAGCCAATTTATGCACAAGAACATGTAGAAAAATAACAGTCTTGTGCAGGTTGCTGTCTCATAAGGAAGGATTAATACCTCTTAAGAAGAGAGCTTTAAAGATTCCTGGATGTTCAGAACTACATAATAGACATCATTTATAACCGTAGCTTCTGTGCTGATGCTGGCACGATATCACTTGCATCTGATGAGAAAAATAAACACATTTCAGCACTTGCCTCCAAGCTGACTGTATATAAGATAAACTTCAATGCATTACAATTTTGCTTCTGCTACATTCGAAGAAATGCATGCTACAAATAAAAACCCCACTTCCAGGGAGGCTAAGTTCAAGAGTGGCTCATTGTTTTCAGTAGCCAGAACCACAGTCAACCCTCAGAGGGGCACTAACCCCCAAATTCTGTACATGGCACCATAAAAAATCGGTGTTAAGTGTGAGTCAATAAAAGTTAGGCGCACTGTATAAAATTGCGCATAGCACCACCTAAGATTTAGACATACCATAATTATGCCAAGATTTTCTTGGCCTAAATGCCTGTACCTAAGTTGTGTACACAATGACACCTAAGTCCATAAACAGGTGCCTAACTCAAAAACATGCCCACAATCCACCCCTTACCGTTCTCACTTTTAACTACATGCTTTGGACAAGGCGCCTACCACTTTGTGGTAGGCATCTACCAAGTTAGGTGCCTAACTTTCAATTAAGTTCAATTAATGCCAATTAAGAGGTATTAATTGCTAATTATCAGCACTTATTTAGTCTAGTAATCAATTAAGTTTGGCGCGCCAATGTAGACGCCTAACTTTAGGCAGACTTTATAGAATTTGGTGGTAAAACTTTAAGGATGAGTGGCAACAACATGCCAATTGTAGAAAGGAGAGGAAGGCCCACAAGTCCACCTATAACATATCTCTAGTCTAGCATGTTCCCTTTAGATTTGGATGCACAGCAGCTAGGATGCCTCGCGAGATGTCTAGGGGGATGCCATGCCCTGGGCACCTCCTACCCTTACTATGCCACTGCCCTGAGTGCCACTTTTCGAGTACAATTTACTGAATGTGGCCCACTGTCTGCTAAAAGACCCCTACAAGAGTAATTAAGCAAAGGTCCCAATGAAATGTATACAAATGTACTCGATGAATATTCCTGTGTATATCCTGAAAAACAAGGGCCTGATATTCAGTCAGCGGTGGTAAGTGTTTTGCTCACTGTCGATGGAATTATTCCTAGATATTCATAACTGAGCTATCCTATTATTTTTCAGCTAACAAACATATGACGATATTGGCGGTATACAAATTAAAATTATATTGTATTTTATAGTCACTTACGTTGATACTCAGCATTTATGCAGCCATGGAGAAGCACACAAAGAGCATTTATGCACTAAACCTGGCTGCTTAAGAATATCAGCACTTAAGTGGCAAAGTGCTAACTCTGCCCCAGAATGCCCTCAACATAGCTAGCTGTGAGTTAGTGCTAAACCACAAATTTCAGTGGCATTTAGCTGGTTACGTGTTGGTGAAAATTTGCAGCTAACCCTAACCAAAGGATTTAACTGGTCAACAGCCAGCTAAATCACTTTGACTATCAGCTGACAAATTTATTTGTGGACCCTACAAACCATGGTTAGTCACTTCTGCATTAGAGTACAAATAGTAATTCGCTAGTGATTTTACATCTTTTTTTCACATAACTACTTTACATCCCGTTAAAAGTCTAAATGGGAAATATATAGAAAGCTAATAAAAACTCCTCTACAAACACATAAGGCTAGATTTGGCATTAAACATTGAACATGGGCTCATGAAATCTACCACTAACTAATTAACAAGCATCTTTCTTGCATCTATTCTCAACTGAGAGTTCTGACTGACAGTCCAAAACACTTCAGGCAAAAGACTCGCTACAGATTGCGGAAGCTTTTGCAGCTTGAAAGTTTGCACTTGTGTCGCCAAAATATTATATACAAAGGAAAAATGATAACTCTGAAATTAAATTATAGAAATGATATTCTTGGAGTCATCTAAAGACTAAATTAAATCTGAGTTAGAGAAGCAAGCTATCCTTAAACTTTCTTAAATAAACAGGCTCTGTTTTGTGGACAAACTGTAAATGTTTTCCCATAGGTCTCCAAACAAACACAGTATAGGAGAAGACAGTTCCTACAGCTGAAGACTTGAGTCTTGGCTGTGGGGGCTTTTTTCTTGCTTAAATTTCCTTGCAAGTGTTTGGTGACATATTAGAACAGCAAGTATGTTTTTGTTGATCCAACTCAGCTTGAGACATTTCTTCAAGATAAACCTAAGTTAGATGTTTTACCTGACAATAATGCAGTGGCTGATAAGTAAGTGAAATGAAGAAATATGATTAGAAATTTGCCTCCTTGCGGATAGGATATAGTTTATTTCTTTACATATGTGAATTTCTTCAGGTATACAGCAGCCCCAATAATGTGGGCTAGATTTGTTTAATTTTATTTGTAATGTATTTTCCTTGATATTTGTAGAATTTCCTGATTTTATTTTTTATAAATAATTTTATAAATAGAAAAAACAAATTATAGAAATTATCATTCCCAGTATTCTGGTACTGTTCAGCATTGTGTCTGGCCAGATTGATACACTATTCAGGGCTTCTAATTAACTAAAACTGATTAACCCTGATACAGCATCCTGTCATCATTATTTGGTTAGTTGGTTTTAAAACACTACTGTATATTATAATTCTTATGATTTGTGAATTGCTTTGGATTGTACTGTATGTTCTCTTAAGCTTCTGCTTTGGGTTAGATTATGTCAATGAAAGGCAATATGCAGTGCACATGCCTCCAGTTCCTCCTTGTTCTTGGCCAGGTTTTCCAGGACTCTTGATGTACCTCTACACACAAATCACTGGTAAGGTGTAAAGGAAACTTTTCTTTGTTCACAGACCTGGCCTGTTTACAGCCCAGGCTCAGGGAAGACACCATAAACTCTTCTTTCTCCTTCCCGGGGGTCTCTTCTCCACCTACACCGGCATACCTACAGCCAGGCAGCAATCAATCCAACACCATCTCCAATATATATCCGGCTTTCGCCTTGCAAGTCTCTCCCATACAGTCACGGGGTAGCACTGCTTCCCAGAGCTTTGCTTCAGCGCCTAACTAGGGAAACTCCCTCCTTCTGGAGACCTCTCTCATGTGGCAACATCTCTCCTTTGGGGACCTCTCCCAAATGAACCCAGCCTGGGCAGAAGTATTCCTTTTTCTTTCTGGGTCCCACTCCTGTGACTCAGCAATTGCTCTAATTCCTGTATGGTAGCTCAGCAATAAGTTGCTGAGCCCAGTGAATCCTGGGATCTGTAGTTTATCCCCTCTCTGGCAAGTGCCCCGTGCTGCCTGGTAGTATAATAGTCACATTGGTGATGGAAAACACCTTAATTCATCACACTTCTCTAACTAGCTATCTTCTGGCCAGACATTGGATTGTTCATATTTTAGCCTGAACAGGGCCTAGAACAGCAGCACAAGCTATCTTGAACAATGGTCAAGGTCTGCACAAAAAATAAAGAGAAAAATCGAGTAAGGCAAGATGTGACATTGCTGTAAAGCCATTCGTTTGCTCTATTAAACTATGTCTATACGGTCAGTAATTTTTAGTTCAACTATCAACCTGGGGTTGTCATAATTAAATGTCAGCCAGCTCTTTATACTTAAATATTCCAAGCCAGATACTGGTGCTTATTAACTGCCTGGAGTTAGGACAGCCTTTTCTCAGACAGTGGTTAGTGAATGTTATTGCTAAACTCCTAGCTCTGCCCAGACTCTGCACCTGACCATCCCAGCACTATCCGAATAAGTGCCATGGTGATATGCCTGGAAATTCAGTGGCACTATCCGAATAAGTGCAAATGAATATCTGGGTTTGCCTGGATGGTCACGAGATATAGTATGTTGCAGTAGTCTATGAGACCTAGGATTAGGGATTGCACTAAGTGATGTTTACAGTGCTCAATTTGATTGATATGATTGAAAAGAGGACACAAACAGTGACATTGAATAATGAACAATTGGTAATACTTTCAGTAATAGATTTTTCCAAAGTGGACAATAAAAGAATACTTACAGTGTCAATTTGACAAAGAATTTGGGTAATCGGTGGTGCTCATGGCAATGAATATGAGACAAACATTGGGCAAACACTGATCAGATGATAATGACAGTTCAAGGCTGGTAATAGGAGTTCACATACGGTGATAGCATTGTGATGGACATTGTATCACCAGTGATACTTACAGTGAAAAGTTCGGAGATGGTCCTGGGAGTGCTAATAGACAGAGGCTGTACAATGCAGCCACAAATCAACAAAACAATAATAATAAAAAATCATTCACAGTCATGAGAAACCTGAGGCAAGTCAGAAAATTATTTGACAGAAAAAGCAGTGTGAGTTACATTACCCCTCTGACTGGATTATGCAAGAAGAGGAGGAATCTCCTCTCAGCCCAGGAACAGTTTTTTTCTCCAGTTTCTGGGTATATGGAGGTAGGTGAAGGCTTACCGGAGATCCAGGAACCAGCTGAGGCCATGCAGATCAGCTAGCTCAGTGAGTGTTGATTTGCATTTAACCTATCTGCCTGCTAATATATGTTTTTTGTGCCCTGTTTGTGAAAGCACATTCTTTTTGAAAAGTGTTACTCAAAGGAGACAAAGTTTAGAATTTCCATAGGCTGAAGTCAGTTTCTCTTTCTCCTGTTGGGGCTAATTCATGTGCTACCTGCAGCTGGGTTGACTCTGTGAGGTTGCTATGGTTATTGAGAGCAGAGCAAAGGCTGCTTTTAAAACCTACCTGTTTTCTGTGCAATAAGAAATCCTCTGTGTCTTGAAGAACCATTTAAAGCTGTATGTCGCTAGAATACTATTGCTAAATGTATTCATGAGCAAAGCTGGTATAGACTGTCTGATTCAAACCTGGATTAAACCAGCACTACATTTAACATCTGATAGAAACCAATAGCCAGGAAAACATTGGTTTTTGTGAGGTATTTATTTTGTTTTCATTTTGAGCTGCTTCAGTGCAGTGAACTGGAGCCTGAGTTTGTCATGGTGCTTTTCCTATGCAAGAACTATTACCAGTTGGTAAAAGCTGAACTATTTTCTGGATGCCTTTCATGAGCATTATCTGTGCTGGGTGCAAAAAACATAACACAGGATTTGAAGCTTATCTGGCCAGTGGCCTTAATAAATCTTTATTTTGTTTTGGAAGAGTGATAGAAATCTGGAACACTCTTCCAGAGGCTGTTATAGGGGAAAGCACCTTCAGAAATTCAAGAAAAGGTTAGATAAGTTCCTGCTGGACCAGAACATATGCAGGTAAGGCTAGATTCAAGGAAGGCACTGGTCTTTGACCAAGGGCCGCCTTGTGAGTGGACTGCTGGGCACGATGGACCACTGGTTTGACCCAGCAGCGACAAATCTTATGTTCTTATGTTCTGTTTGTTGAATGAAAATCACTTTACTTACCAGTACCTGTACTGTTAGGCAGTTGCCTAGTTTGAAAGGCCTGAAGGGGACCCTCAAGCTACTGGGGGCATGCTGTGGAGAAGATTGTTGCAGCCCAAACACGCTAACCATGCAAGTTAGGTGCCTAGGGGTGACAACATTCATTGGAGCTACTGCCTAAAAAGTGATGAAACATAGTGGTTTTTAAAGTTTTGCGAAAGTTCTGAAGAGATAAACATGATCTAATTTGAGGCGGTAGTCCATTCCATATCGCAGATAGTAAGTATGGAAAGGAATGTAAAATTTTATTAATGGACTTGATTCCTCTCAATGATGGAAAAGAGAGCTTAGTCATATGAGCTGTTCTCATGCCCGAAGACCTCATGGTGTTTAGAGATAAAGCTTGTGAGAATAAATAATATGCACACACTGAATGGAGAGAGCTGGATCAGAATAAGTGAAAGAAAACCTGATCCCCATGAATTTAGGGGAGAAGGAGATGAATAGGTTTTCCAGAGTATACAAACTTTTGGTTAGCTCTGTGTTCACTGTGGATGAACATTCTGCATGAGATAGCAGCATGGGATCCATATGGATAGAAATTCCATGTGTGAAGGAAGCAGTATACAGGTATGGCTATACTACTACCCATATTTACAATGACATTATACTCTTTAATATACAATAAATAGCTTCATAAGAGAGGAAAAGGATCTCAGAAACCTGCTTGGTTGTCAGAAACTTGAACCTTAACCAAGGCTTACAAGGTTCCACGTTTCTATTATTGATCCTGAAAAACCTCTCAAGAAATGCTTAACTGCTCCTATTTGTATTCGTCTATAAAGTGATATTTTTAACAACAACTACTGGTGTCTCAGTATATTATAACAGCATACACTTATCTCCAATGTAGAGTGGCCGGGCGAGACAGGATTGGTTTTGGCCTGATAAATGTACGCATTCCGGGAGGTCAGCACTCGTCGGCATGTATTAGCTCTAGAATTACCACAGTTTTCCAAGTAACAGATGGAGTGATCGGAAAATGTGTGATCGAGGGGAAAAGCACGCAGTGAGCCATTTTGTGCATCAGGTCAGCAAATGCTATTATCGCTAAAGATGTCATAACAGGTTTAGTGATGATTGTTGGCTTTAGTGCGTCTGGGCCACAGAGACTCTCCTGAAGAAAAGAAGAACAGCAACCTTTGAGAGTGTCGTTCAAAACATAAAGCAGTGGTCTTCAGTGTGCAACTCCAGGGCCATAAGCAGCACTTAAATTCTTCCATTGTGGCCCTCAAACAGTTGGCTGAAATGCTCTTCAAATCCTGTAAATGTGTTAATTTCAGTCTTGCCTTCCTGATATAGTAATTGCTAACAATCTCTTAAGTGTATTACTCGAGTGTCTTATTTATGGAATTTGCTACTGTTGACAATACAAAATAAAGTTAAAACATATCCTTTAAGTGTTAATTTATAATGTTTAATACCCAGCCTGAATGAGCAGATTATGGTGGTTTACAAAGTTAGTAATAAGTATAAGCAAGAAATCTTTTGGTGGTCCTAGAGCTCTCGTATTCATACTATGTAACTTTACATAAAAATAGGTTGGAGACCACTGGCATAAAGGCCTTTTGAAGCATTGCAAGGCAGAAAATAATGGCCTGTGTGGGCATTATTGGTACCTAGGGCCAGGAAGAGCAGAGGTAACCTTCTAGTGGGGAACCCTGTTACTGGTAGTTACAAAGCTCTGTGAGGGCTGGTAATCCTGGACCCCAGCAGGAAAACACTCAAGAGACTCCTCTTGATTACTAAGCATAATAAAATGCCACTAGAGGTCCCAGCGAGGGACAAGGTGTTTGGAATGCGATCAGCATTAGGGGCCTTGCAAGGTAGAAGGCTATCTAGGTGTGCCAGTAGAGGAGGATTGCTCTTTAGAGGACAGCAGTCCTCAGAGCACAAGGAAAGCTTCCAGAAGACTGCAGCAAGAAGAGGCCTAGCCAGCCTGGAAGTTTAGTTGCTACCTGTCCAAGAGAACTCCAGAGCAGGGGTGATCTGGAGACTGGGAGAGGGTGGACCAGCAAAGAGATGAGGGATTTAGGTATACAGTCATGCCCACATACTGTCTTAGCTAAGGAGCTGGAAGAAGCTTACAGCTATTACCTTGGCAAACAAAACTGAAAGGGTTTAAAAGGTGCAAAACACTAAGTTTCTGGTTCTAAAGATCTGGGTTATAGACTAATGCCATTTTTCTAAGTGCATAGGTATTGATTAAATTGGATAAGTACAAAGACTATTTGCATTTGTTTATGATAACTAAACATATGAGTAGGCCTATGTTTTGTGGATTATGAGGTGGCACCATCTGGCATGAACAGCAAATAGCAGGGCATAGCAGAGACTTTTCCGTGGACAGAAAGTGTGTGTATATAAGCAAACATGACTAAAAACCTTTAAACGATAGTTAACAAAAGACCAGGAAATTATATAGAGAGAGGGAATAAGAAAATAATAAATATATATAATTGTGTAAGTTGCTGGTTAAGCAGGACTTAGGAAAAAATTAAGTACATAAAAAATCTGTAGAGGTAAAGATTTAAAAGTATAAGAGTTCTTTCTCCTTCTCTTTGTTTAGACCAAACCAAGTTCCTACTTTTTTTCTGTGTTCTTTGTTTAAACTAGGAAGCTCAGAGATTGGTAACAGCAGTCTCTGGAGCCTCTGACCTTTGGTCTAGTTGTGAGGAAGATATGATTTCACATTCCTTAGCGGAAGAAGCCTGTATGTTAAAATCTCTTCTGTGTGCTTTAAAAATTATTGACTATCGGAAACATGAATGTATGAATGAAATTTGGGATCCCAAAAATGAAAGATGACCAATTGTATGAATGTATATGTGAATTTCAACTAAAAACTTATATTTTATAAGGATTAGACTCTGGAAAATCCAGATGAGAACATGTGGAGTTTGACCTTAGCTGACTTTTATCAAGTCCAGGGACTGTTGCCATGGAGACTATCTGTGAAATGTGTGTGAGGGAGGGGGAAAGGGGGGTTGAACTATAGGATTTCTCTTCTTATCTTTGAGGCCTGCTTGTTTTAAACATCTGGATCTCAGACTACCTTCTAATGTAAACACAGCAAGAAATGCAAGTAGCCCTTTGCAGGTGAAAAACTGTTAGTTTTCCAGAGAAAATCTTCAATGGTCAGAGAGAGTTTTTTTGATTATAGAATGACAATGATAAGATATATCCTTTCTTTCTAAAAACAAGTTTTGCATTTCTTTGGTAAATTGTCAGTTTAAGTGGTGCTAAGGAGTTCTTTTAAGAATATATATATCTCATATGATTTTATGTAATCCTAAATACACATTTAGAATATCTTAGAAATTATTGTAACAGAAATATATATTTAAGTTTTTCCTGTTCAGAACCTAAGGAATTTCTATGTCTAAAATAGTTCTGCCTTTTAAGAGAATGTGGTAGCTGAGCATTGGAAGACTGAAGTGACTTGTCACCAGTCACTGTAATAGTATATAAGCATACCCCAGCTTATGATCTAAACTAAACTAAAAGTTAGCTTTATATATCGGGTCATCAACCAGAGGAAGCTCGACTTGGTTAACAATAATTAAGAAAAATATACTAAAAATTGCAAAAAGATTAATTTTCAAAATGTTTAGCAAATAAAAAAGTTTTTAAAGATTTGCGGAAGAATTGGAAAGGACTAGGACATCTCAAAGTTAAAGGGAGTTCATTCCATAATTGAGAAAATTTAAAAGCCAAAGATCTGGGGGAGAAAAAAACATCTCTCTACAAGGACCACTTAGTCCTTGGGAAAGACTCCCCTCCCCCTTCTTACATAGAATGTTTATGGAGTTATGGTTTATGATAATGCATGTAAAGCATATCACTAATTGACATTTTAATTCTAATCTTAACCTCAAGTTTAATTTGATATAAACTGAATAAATATTATTTTTATGAAAATATATGTCTGTGTATGAGTTATTGGCATAAGGTATCCTATGTTGGGCTGCAATGCAATAAGTGTGCTCAATTAGGATTTGATTATCAGACAGAAAGCAAAGGGTAGGGTTAAATGATCATTTTTCTCAATGGAGGAGAGTAAATAGTGGAGTGCCGCAGCAATCTGTTCTGGGATTGGTACTATTTAACTTATTTATAAATGATCTGGAAATTGGAATGACAAGTGAGGTGCTTAAACTTGCAGATGACAATAAACTGGTCAAAGTTGTTAAAACACATGCAGACTGTGAAAAATTGCAGGCAGACCTTAGGAAACTGGAAGACTGGGCATCCAAATGGCAGATGAAATTTAATATGGAAAAATGCAAACTGATGCATATTGGGAAAAATAACCCAAATCATAGTTACCAGATGCTAGGGTCCACCTTGGGGGTTGGCACTCAAGAAAAGATCTGGGTGTCATTGTAGACAATATGATGAAACCTTCCACCCAATGTGCTGTAGCAGTGGCCAAAAAAGCAAACAAGATGCTAGGAATTATTAAAGGGATGATATACAAAACTAAGAATGTTATAATGCCTCTGTATTGCTCCATGCTATAACCTCAACTTGATTATTACATTCAGCTCTGGTTACCTTATCTCAAAAAAGATATAGTAGAACTAGAAAAGGTTCATAGAAGAGTGACCAAAATGATAATGGGGATAGAACTCTTGTATGAGGAAAGACTAAAGAGGTTAGGGCTCTTCAGCTTGGAAAAGAGATGGTTGAGGGGAGATATGATTGAAGTCTACAAAATCCTGAATGGTATAGAATGGTTGCAAGTTGATCGATTCTTTACTCCATCAACAATTACAAAGACTAGGGGACACTCGACGTTACAGGGAAATACTTTTAAAACCAAAAGGAGGAAATATTTTTTCACTCAAAGAATACTTAAGCTCTGGAACACATTGCCAGAGGATATGATAAGAGCAGTTAACATAGATGGTTTAAAAAAAGGTTTGGACAAGTTCCTGGATGAGAGGTCCATAGTCTGCTATTGAGATGGACATGGGGGAAGCCACTACTTGCTCTGGATTGGTAGCATGTAATGTTGCTATTATTTGGATTTTTGCCAGGTACTTGTGACCTGGATTGACCATTGGTCTGATCCAGTAAGATTATTTTTATGTTCTTATTAGCTAGATTTACTCATAGCAATCTTTTTTTTTTAAATTGTTCTGGGGAGAGAAGAGGTATATAAATTTATGTTAAAACTACTCACTAACACTTTCTCAGGTGGAGGCACCAAGTGCCAAATGAATAAAGGACTAATGGAGAGTGCCTTTGGAAGATTCCAGCAAGGTTGGGCCCCAGAACCAGTGATGCCTCAAGGGGGCATTACACATTTATCTTTATCACAGAAAAAGTGAGTGGAGTCAGAGGAGGGATTAGGTCAGGAAAGGCAAAAATGTATGTAGTTTTATATTTTTGAATCTATGCATGTTTTAAATGGAAAAAGTATCCACAAACAAAGCAGGTGCAAATCCATGCTTGTCTTTTCCCCCCAGCATGCATGTATTCTACCTTTTGAAGACAAACAAATCACACAAGTTAATGCACTCTTAAACTTTGCAGCAGCGTGGGTAGATTTGAAAATTGACCCATATTTTTTCAGCAGTGAAACTCGTGTTGCCATATCTTTGAATGTCTCTCATCAGACATACAAACCAGCTCCTTTGCAGCAAATGACACTTATGAATCTGCCAGCATCCATGAAACTTATTAGACTATACTTAACTGGAAGAAACAAAAAGATCCAGTTATGAGTGTCAGGAAAGCAGAGAGCAAGACTAGAAGTATCTGAATAAAAAATACTATTAATAAAATATAGTACTTCATCTATGAATACCATTCCTCACAGATAATTGTGACCTGCTGATTTTTTTAACTAGATGAATTTCTTTTTATAGAAACATATTGTTATTTCTATGTCAATTTATTTCTGAGGCATGTTCATGCATCATTAACTTTCACAGGTTGCAGAACAGCATGACATGAATTACATTTGTGTTTTCCTGACAATATTTTCAAAGGTATAAGTTATAAATCCAAAAGGTTAGAGGCCTAGAGTATAAACTAATTTCAGTTTTAGTGATGCCTTTCATTGAAAAAAAAAAAAACAACCCACACTGAACAATGTAACAAATCATTCATTAAATGATAATGAAATACAACATAAAGGATTCCTTTTATCAAACTGCGGTAGAACTTTTTTACCACAGGCTGGAAAGGTAAATGCTCTGAGCATCGGAGCATTTACCCTGTTGGCCTGCAGTAAAAAGTTCTAATGCTGTTTGATAAAAGGATCTCTAAATATATAAAAGAAAGCAAAAAAAAATTTTTTTTAATATGTACTGCATATATATGTACTAAGGGTGGACAAAGCCAAGGGGCTGGGTGATGTACATCCGAGGGTACAGAAAGAACTTAAGGAAGTTCTAGCAGCTCCACTGGCTGACCTTTTCAATGCTTCTCTACAGTTGGGAGTGGTACCGGAGGACTGGAGAAGAACAGATATGGTCCATCTCCACAAAAGTGGAAGTAAGGAAGAGGTAGGTAATCACAGGCTGGTAAGTGTGACTTCTGTGGTAAGCAAATTAATGGAAACACTTTTAAACAGAGAATAGTTCCATGCAGTTGTCTAATAAATACGTTGAGTGCATTCAGTATGGGCTTCAAATTGACCAACTGAGTCAGGAACTGGTTGAGTGGAAGGCAACAGAGGGTAGTGGTCAATGGAAATCGCTCTGAGGAAAGGGATGCCACCAGTGGCCAGGTTCAGTTCTTGGGCCTGTTCTTTTTAACATTTTTTGTAGGCAATATTGCTGAATGGCTTTCTGGTAAGATTTGCCTCTTTGCAGATGATACCAAATCTGCAATAGACACTCCTGATGGTGTAGATACCATAGGAAAGGATTTAATAAAGATTGAAGAATGGTCTGGAATTTGGCAGCTAAGATTTTTAATGCTAAAAAATGCAAGGTCATGCATTTGGGATGCAAAACCCGAGGTAATGGTACAGGTTTTTTTTTATTTTTTATTTATTTATCATTTTATATATATATATATATATATATAGATACATATACATTACTTGTATAAGAAATAAAGAGAGAACTTCTACAAATTTTAAAGGAGAAAATATATCAGGATAATATCCATTTCATATTTAAACAAAATTCACTCTTAAACAAAAAGCATTCTAGAGGAGAAACAATTCACATTTGTGAGAGATATTTATAAAGGAATAATCCATAATTGTAGAGTACATCTTCTTCTTACTTTACTTTGGGGATAATCCTACATTCCCTTCAGAGATATTTGATGTTGTTATTCCCTTTCCTTTGAGAAAAAATTGTAATTGTGAGGGCTCAAAAAATATATATGAATGTTGATCCAAGAGGATCTTACATTTGCAAAGATATCTCAACTGGTATTTGGCCCCCAGTTGTATTACAAACTGTTTCAATTCGAGGAACCTCTTCCGTCTAGTTTGAGTTGCTTTTGAGACATCTGGAAACATGCTGATCTTACTATCCAGAAAGGTCACTTCTTTCAGCCTGAAAAACAGTCTAAGAAGTGCCTCTTTGTCTTGTTGAAAGACAAACACCACCACAAGAGTAGAACGACAGATTACTTCATCCACTGAAGTTTCAAGGACTTCTGTTAAGTTCAAAGGATTAGGAAATTCAGAAGAAACTTCTGGACCTGAAGTTTTCTGTTTTGGTACTGGCAAATAATATATCCTATGTAGAGGAGGTAGTCCGGTCTCAGGATATTTAAATATTTCTTTTTAGAACTTATAGAACATTTCCTTAGGAGGTGTTGTTAACACCTTAGGAAAATTAAGAATTCTTAAATTCAACATTTTCATATAGTTTTCAAAGTTTTCCATTTTCCTAGTAAACAGTAATCTGTCCTGCAAAATAACAGACTGAGAAGCTTGTAAACTTTGAAATCTCTGATCCAAATTTTGAACTTTTCCTTCCTGATCCTTCAATTCCTCCTGTAATTTGTCCAATCTCCGTTCTTGAACAGTCACCTGAGGTAGGGTTCCTGCACATAATTTGTACAAAGAGTCTAACACCATCCAAATAGACTCTAAAGTGATTTCAGCAGGTCTTACCAGAGGAAGGACTAAAAAAGCATGTCCTTCACTCGCTGAAATCTCAGCCACCTCCTCCAATGAAGTTGTTCCTGCCGAGAGCACTTGAGGATTAGGCAAGCCCTCCAGCTCCATTGGCAACGCCATCCGTCCCTGTGGAACCGCCGCTATTCCCCAGTCTTGCGGTTGCAGAGGAGGTGGAGGTCCCGCGGGGCTGAGTGAGACTTCGCTCCCGAGAGCCAAAATCTCTCTCCGATTCGGCTCAGCTGGTGCGCCCTGTGGCGAAGATGTGAGGAAACGGGTTATTTCCTCCTGTCTCGTTGAAGCAGATCCCGGCTGCCGGGCTGAAGCAGCCGCTCTGCCTCATCTTTTTGGCATGTCGCCAGCGGAGTTAAACCCAAAACCAGGTAGGAAAGTTAAATTTCGTAGGAGAGCACAACTCAGTGTCCTCTCTACAACGCGGCCATCTTGTTTCGGTACAGGTTTTAGGAGATGAAGAACATTTGAACATGAAAGAGGAGCAGGACTTGGGTGTGATAGTATGTGATGATCTTAAGGTGTCCAAGCAGGTTGGAAAGGTGTCGGTGAAGGCTAGAAGGAGGCTAGGGTGCCTAGGAAGAGATATGGCCTGTAAGAAAAAGGAGGTATTAATGCCCCTGTATAGGACTCTGGTGAGATCTCATTTAGAATACTGTGTACAATTCTAGAAACTGCACCTTCAAAAGATATAAACACGATGGAGTTGTCTAGAGGAAGGCTACTAAAATGGTCAATGGTCTTTATCATAAGGTGTATGGGGATAAACTCAAAATCTCAATATGTATACTTTAGAACAGTGGTAGGGAACTCCGGTCCTCAAGAGCCATATTCCAGTCGGGTTTTCAGGATTTCCCCAATGAATATGCATTGAAAGCAGTGCATGCAAATAGATCTCATGCATAGTCATTGAGTAAATCCTGAAAACCCGACTGGAATACGGCTCTCGAGGACTAGAGTTCCCTACCACTGCTTTAGAAGAAAGTTGGGACAAGGGAGATATGATAGAGATGTTTAAATAGTTCAAAAAATACCAAAAATGTTACAAGCCAGCAGTGGGAATGTCATAGGAGAGACACATTAATTATCAATTGTGGAGAAAAACACTCATATCAGTATATATTTTGGCAGCAATCACCTCGTATTTCAAGCTGCACACTTGGTTGTCATAGGCATAAAAAACTCCTCACGTTTAAATGTCAAACTCACACTGGGGCAAAGCCAACCATTGTGCACAGGGAAAAAAAGGGAAGCTTTTACTTAGCTCCAAACTATGGGGTGCACCGACTTCCAGTGTAGTTGTTATAAACCATAAGCAGAGTAACACTCGTGGTCACCATCCAAGAGAGCTGGCATCCTACAAGAGCCTTGTTTTGGCGTTAACCAACTGCCTCAGAGATTTTCAACTGAAGCCTGCTGTGGTAAATGTACTGTATGAACCAACATGCTTGAAGGGACAGTTGTCCAGATTCCGTGCAAAAAGGGAATTGATTTACATGCCTTGTCCACATATGATAATATCATCTGCCTCTGTGGGTTGGCGTATATTGGGCATACAGCCAGGAAGTTTAAAACACGGCTGTTTGAACATCGGTCCAATGATGACTTTAAATGCAGTGTTCTGGATCATATTCCAGCCACAGACAGAAGGAGAGATATAAAACAGATCCTTTATCAGTATGAGCAGAGATTGATTTTTTTCTTGAACACTCTGTGACCGAATGGCTTGAATCAGCATGTAGAATGGAGTGCGTTTTTTTGAAACTGTCAGCTGTTGGTATGTCTGTGTCAGCTGTTGCCTGGACTCCCTGTTGAACAATATCTCTCTCCCTCCTCTCTATTCTTAGTCTAGCATCTCTCCCTCTCCCTCAAGGCCTGTATTTCTCTCAACAGATTGAACACTTCCTGTCTGGTGTGTCTTAACTGTAAAATGGTTGAGAGCCATTGCCTTAGAGCAGTGTCTCTCAAACTTTCTCGAGCCGGGGCACACTAACGGTAGTGACCACGACTTGAGGCACCCAGAAGTGTACGGACATCGATGTGATGACATCACACATTACATTACATTACATTAGTGATTTCTATTTCACCTGTACCTTGCGGTTCTAAGCGGATTACATTAGAAGAAAGCTGGACATTTCCAGGAGAATTACATAACAGTGAAGAAAGCAGGTTTCAGATACAAATAGAGGTTACATATTGAGGTTTCGGACGTTTTGAGACATTGAGGAGTCCTATCAAGCAGGTTACAATACTTTGAAAGAAAGCTGGAAACCGGTTATATATTGAGGATTTAGTTTGGAGACTTGACTAGAAGTTGCCAGAGGGGAGGTATATTCATGAGGAATATTTAGTTGGGATGGGAAAGGGGGAGATTAGGTTGATGGGATGTGTTTTTTGAATAGTAATGTTTTGATTTCTTTTCGAAACGCTTTGAAGTCAGTTGTTTTGGTCAGCAGCTTGGAGATGGCATATGTGTGCCATCATCACGTCGATGTCTGTACATGTGCAGAGGCCCTCCAGATGGGCCCTGAGATGGCAGTAGGGGTGCCAGCAGGGAAGAGGGCCGGAGAGGAGAGGCACTGGCACTAGCTGATTGCCTACAGCAGTGTTTTTCAACCACTTCAAACTAAGTACCCCCTAAGTCTAACAAATATCAATTGAATACTCCAACCACAGACCTTCCTAGGCCCACCCAAGCTCTGCCCCAGATCTCGTCCCCTTTACTAATTATAATGCAATTTTTTACATTTATTTTTCATATACACACAATATACACAACAGATATAAATTCTCAAAACTGACACATTTCAATCACTATATTGAAAATAAAATCATTTTACCTACCAGCGATCCTCTGAAGTCTGCTGTAATTAGCTTTAAAAGTGAGACTGGGAAGCCAGGGGGGAAGCCGGAGGACGCTAGAGAGAAGGGGGAAACATGCAGGCCTTCGGCGAATCAGGCAGCGCTGGCACTGTATCGCGTAGGGAAGTCAGCTGGCAGGTGCCTCTCTTCCTCCTCAGTGTGCCGTGGCATACTTGGAATCTCAGGAGGCATACTAGTGTGCCTTGACACACAGTTTGAGATACAGTGCCTTAGAGCATCCACAGCATATAGAAAGCAAAATATGCAGATCTTTCCAAACTTAGTTATTTTTTTGGGCCGCAAAAATCCAAACACATGGCTCTGCCCCATTCTACCTTCAACTCTGCCCCATTCTGTCCTACCCCACCCTCCCAAACCTCCTCTCTTCTTCCCCGAGAAGCTCCGGCCACATATCGCACAATAAGAGTGTACCTAGGAAAAGGCAGCATCTTAAACACTGCAGTGAGCACTAGAACACCAACACATACATTGTAAAACTAAACAAGTCAGATCCCGTCAATCAATTGATCCTGTAGTCATTGCCAACTGAAAACTATGTCCTTTTCATACACACAGAACAGAGATACATCCTTGCCCAATATGGAATAATCACAAACTAAAAATAGAAATATATAGACAAAAGTTAAACTGAACCGCCAAAAACCAGATTCTGCATACAATGCAACACCACAGCACCACAAAAACAGTGACGCATGTCCCCTACTACTGTGCAAAATATAAAGACAGTAGATGTAAATTTGAAAAAACTGATACATAACAATCACCACTTTACAAATTAACAAATAAAAATAAAACAAATAATGAGAAATAAGAAAACTCCATTTTATTGGACTAATCTATTTTTCAATTAGCTTTCAGTGGCCAAATCTTTCTTCAGAACAGTACAGTATACTGCTGTTATGGTATCCTGTCCTAAGGAAAGGAGTTTAGTCCAAATAAATTCCCTTATTTCCATTTCCTATTTATAAACTTTTATCAATACAGTTATAATACTACTTGATTCTAAGTAAAGCAACAAAAAAATCTTTCTACCTTTTGTCGTTTCTGCTTTAATCATCTTCTCTTTGCTCTCTTCTTTCTATACAGCGTTTGTCCTCTCTCCCTTCCATGCAACATTTGCCCTCTCTTTGCCCCTTCTACCCAGCTTCTGCCCTCTCTCTCTCTACCCCTTCCATCTACTTCCCACACTCTCTCTGCCCCTTCCATCTACTGTCCACCCTCTCTCTCTTCCATATGGCATCTTCCCTCTTTCTATGTCCCTTCAATAAACTGTATATCTGGGGGCCCTTCTCTCCTTTGCACATGATTCATTTAAGCTTCACCCCCTCTCCATTTTTCTGTCTCCACCCCCTCCCCTATGCTTTGGCATCTCTCTCTTTCTCTTCTCCTTTCCTTCCTTCCCACTCCACACCATGGTGTGGTATCTCTATCGCCTTCCCTTCCCTCATGCCATGGCAACTCTTCCTCCCCCTCCATGGTCTGGTATCTCCTTTCCTTTTTTCCTTTCTCTCTCTCCCATGGACTTGGCATCTCTGGTTCCTCTCCCTTGTCTTCCTTCTCCCTCCTTCCCTCTCTCTCCCCAATTGGGTGCTGCAGCAGCAGCATTTCTCTCCCCCCTTCCCTGTGCAGCAGCAGCATTTCTCCCCCCTTGCCTGTGCAGAATTTCTTCCCCCCTTGCCTGTGCAGCAGTAGCATTTCTCTCCCCCTTGCCTGTGCAGCATTTCTCCCCCCTTCCCTGTGCAGCAGCAGCAGCATGTCTCCCCCCTTCCCTGTGCAGTATTTCTACCCTCTCCCCTTCCCTATGCAACAGCAGCATTTCCCCCCCTTTCCTGTGCAGCATTTATATCCTTCCCCCTTCCCTGCCCAGCATTTCTACCCCCTGCCCAGCATGTCTGGCTGGTTCCCCTGCTGAAAGCCGCAGG
The DNA here is from genome assembly GCF_902459505.1 of Geotrypetes seraphini. Classification (NCBI taxonomy): domain Eukaryota; kingdom Metazoa; phylum Chordata; class Amphibia; order Gymnophiona; family Dermophiidae; genus Geotrypetes; species Geotrypetes seraphini. The sequence goes on along the minus strand of NC_047085.1, from coordinate 326,035,699 downwards.
CGTCTACACCTCACCGATCCGTGGCTGTGTCAGAAGCCTTCTCTCTGACGTCGTGATGTCTGAGAGAACGCTTCTGACACAGCTGCGGATCGCGCGAAGAGCGGACGCCTGTGGGCTTTAGCTGGGGAGCCGTCCAGAAGCTGAGCAATGCCGGTGAGCCTCCGCGGACACCCCTGTTTACTGCCGCTGCTGCTGGTTAAGGAAAGGCAGCAGTGGCAGAATAGGGAGGGTGGCCGGCTGTGCACCCCCTTGGGGCATGCATCCGGGGTGGATTGCCCCCCCGTCCCCCCTTGGTATGCCACTGAAACCAAAGGCTCGCAAAGAAAAAAAAGAAACAAAAGTAAAGTTTTAAAAAAGTAAAAAAAAAAAGGTCGCTGCTCTTAAGCATGTGCAGACCATCCACAGATGGTCTGTGCATGTGTCAGGATCACTAGAGAGCGATCCTGACAGTCGGATTGGGGTGTGATTCCAATCACCCTAATTTGCATGAGGGCGATTCGTGAATCAGCCCCCCAGACATGGATCGGATTGGATCCCTCATGGATTGGATCCAATCCATGCCCTTTGTGAATCTAGCCCTTAGTAGGGCTGAAAACATTTCAGCACCCTTTCGTTGACATGAAAATGCACATCAGTTACATATAGAACTTCCATTATGGAATTTGCACTTTGCGTGCATTATTCTAATGCTTAAAGTTGAGTGCAATTTCTCAGATTTACGGTACTCCTTAGTATGAAACTTTATTGCTCTGTATTAAACAGGCCACTTAGATGTCTTGCCAAATCTCTTTCTTTTCACCATCTCTTTGCATACTAGACTGGGGAATGCAGCTTTAAAAAAGTGTTCTTTTCTTTTTCTTTCATAATGGCCAATAGACACTTATGAGCTCTAAGCAAGATTTACATTCCAACTTATAATGTTAGAAACTCTTCTAGATTTTTGCAAGATTGGTAAGCTCCTGGGCTCGGACTACATGTTTTATTCATTAGGTCCACAAGTAATAAATGAAGAGCTGTGAATTTCATCTTTTCATTTTCAGAGGAACCTCATTTTTGTGAGCCTTATGTATCACCAAACAGATGGCCATTTGGAAACAATAATTTATTTTAGAGAAATCTTAAAATGAGTGATGCAGTTAGTGAAGGGCAATTCAAACCTTACCATCTGGCATGAATCCTATACAGATATGACTTAAGTACTGTGAAAAGTCTAATTAGTCAGTCCAATAGATCGGTTTGGCATTTTCCAAGGTGCAATATTCGTTTTTCCACTGGAAATAAGCCAGAATCATATGGGGCAGTTTAATAAGTGGGGCATCCTTTTAGGTACTTCGGTAATGCATAAAAGGAGCATATTCTATAATGACACCTGGACACCCATAAAATACTATAAAAGTCATTATAAAATACTAGCTTATCCTGGTATTGGCACACCTAACATTTAGATGCCCACAGATATATCAGCCATGGAGCTGGCATAGGTGTGGGTGGATAACCCCGTCTTTTACAAAGGTGCGCTAAGCTTTTTAGTGTGTGCTAGATATTAGTACATGCTAAACATGCGCTAAACACTATCCTATGGGCGCATTAGCGGTTAGCACACGCATTGATTTAGCACGCGCTAAATCCGCTCTAAAACGCTTAGCACGCCTTTGTAAATGTGGCAAAAGAGCATGAAACATAGTAAGTGAAGACAGAAAAAGACCTGAACGGTCCATCCAGTCTGCCCAATCATATTCATTATCAATTCATGATTAAATTGTCTTTCTTTGGCATTTCTAGGACATAGACCTTAGAAGACTTCCCAGCACTGTCCTTAGGTTCCAATTACTGTAATTACCATTGAAACCTCGGCCTTTCCAAACCATCTTGTCGTTTGCAGGACACAGACCATAAAAGTCTGCCTGGCACTATCCTCACTTTCCAAATTACTGGAAGTTTCCGTTGAAGCCCTCTCCAGCCCACCTTAAATCAAACTGCAATACACAGGCTACGGACTGTGCAAATCTGCCCCCCCAGTATCGGCCTTAGTTCTTTAAGACTTATAAAATTGTGTAAGTCGTGTGTTTAAGAAGAAGCCCCGCCCATGTCATGCCCACGTCTGCTCATATGTACGCTTCACTGAAGATATGTACTATGGTACTTTCATATGGCCTTTTAGAATAGCATTCAGGGTGCTTGTGTATGTAAGTGCTAACTTTACCTACATGTATGGATGCAAGTGCTTGGAAATGTAGGTGCCCTAAGAGTGATAGCCTCATATGTACACCCCTCTGCATAGTCAAATGATTCATCCAGATTGCGCACTAATTAAGAGTCAAGAGGCTTAAAACAGGGGTCTCTAGGCTTGTAGGGCCACAAAGTAGATGTGAGAAAGTTCTGGGGCCCTCTCAAAGATTTTAGACTTACACATGTAATTTTAAATACAAAATTTGATTCTATAAGGACATATTTAAAAATAAAAAAAAACAATCTCACAGAAAAAAGTAAAAAAATAAAATCTCAGACAAAAAAGAAGACTGCTGCCTGTGTCCCCCCTACGCAGAGATATACAACAAACAGCTATTAGCATAAAAAGGCCAAAAATGCCAGAGACAAAAAAAAGATTGCTGGCTGTGATCCCCCCCCCCACCCCAGTCTATACAATGAAAAGGCCAAATAAAAATGCCCCAAAAAATAAAAATAAGAGGTCGCCTTTGCTTACCCCCCAACCTCAGCTATAATGTTCAATTTCTCGGCCTTTAAGAAAAATTTACTAGGAGGAGGGGGTCTGCAAAGGACGCACAGCAGGAAGGCAGGCATGCACAGGAGGCATTGGCATTTCAAAGTGAGGAGGGGTACAGTGTTCAGCATGCCTCTTAAAATGCTTTCACTTCTGGCAGAGCATACCAGATGTGAAAGCAGATGAAGAAATTACAGATGGTCTGCGCATGCGTTGACAGTCAGATGGGGGCGTGATTCCCATCGCCCTCATTTGCATGAGGGCGATTCGTGAATCAGCCCCCCAGACACAGATCAGATTGGATCCCTCATGGATCGGATCCGATCCATGCCCTTTGTGAATGGGAGCCTCTGCCATGTATTTTCCTACTTGCATTTAAACGCTATCACGTAAGCGATATGTGCTGTTTTAGAATAGCTTTTAAGCACCATAATGTCACTTTCTTGGGCTCAGTTTACACTCACATGTATAAATGCTAGTATTCTAGACATTTATGCATCCATGGGACATGTAAAGATGGCGCCTGGGGAGAATGTGGTGCAGTGGTTAGAGCTACAGCCTCAGTACCCTGAGGTTGTGGGTACAAATTCCTCACTGCTCCTTGTGACCTTCAGCAAGTCACTAGATAGAGTTTGAGCCCACCAGGACAGATAGGAAAGTACCTGAATGTAAAACCACTTAGGATATAAGTGGTATATAAATAAATAAAATAAAAAATGCACAGAAATCAGTGGTGTGGAGCTATCTTGGAGCATAATTGCATTACTTTTAAGTGATAAGACTGTCCCCAGAGAAGACAGGTGCAACTCCATGTGGGTACCTTTTCATCAACAATTTTCAATTATTCATACGTACTTCCAGAAGTAGCAGCTAATGATTCCTTGTTTACTGGCTAAATAACAAAAAAACACATTCCTAAAAAAAAAAACCAACCACTGTATGGCTATCGTATTGAGGCTAAAAAGCTCTATTTCATGCTGTGGTTGTATACCTCAGACTGCGGAGCAATTTACCCAATTTCAGGGTTCTTTTGTGTAATAATTTACACGCTCCTGTTCAACTCATAGGTTTCCAACCACCCTTGTTTACTGTGCCAGCCTGCAAAAGCTTGTCAAAATCTATCTTAATCCATCTGTATTAGCCTGGAGAACATCCTCGGGAGCTAATTCCAAAGCTTGCTTGACAAAAAAAAAAATCTTTATATTTCTTTTAAATCTTCTCCCAGTCAGTTCTGTGTTGGGTCACCTAGTCCTGGTATTACATGATAGGGTAAACAATTCCTATAATTATCCACTTCACTTCAGTCATTGTCATGAACAGACATCTGAGGAGAAATATAATATTTCTCCTCAGATGTCTGTTCATGACACTGAAATATGATAGCAGATAAAGGCCAAATGGCCCACCTAGTCTGCCCATTTGCAATAACCATTATCTCTTCCTCTCTTCAAGAGTTCCCACGTGCCTATCTCAAGCCTTCTTGAATTCAGACACAGTCTCGGTCTCCACCACTCTTCTGGGAGACTGTTCCACGCATCTACCACCCTTTCTGTAAAAAAGTATTTCCTTAGATTACTCCTAAGCCTATCACCTCTTAACTTCATCCTATGCCCTCTCATTCCAGAGCTTCCTTTCAAATGAAAGAGACTTGACGCATGTGCATTTACATCACGTAGGTATTTAAATGTCTCTATCATATCTCCCCTCTCCCGACTTTCCTCCAAAGTATACAGATTGAGATCTTTAAGTCTGTCCCCATACACCTTATGATGAAGACCACACACCATTTTAGTAGCTTTCCTCAGGATTGACTGAAGAGCCTTAACCTATTCAGTCTTTTTTTCACATGGAAGCCATTCCATTTGCTTTATCATTTTGTTGTTTTCTAAAAATTTTCTATTTCTGCTACATCTTTTTTGAGATAGTGATTAGAATCCAAGATCCAAGATGGCCGCAAAAAAAACATGGATCCAAGATGGCCGCAGGGACGGTTAGCTGAGCGTCCTGGCTGAGACTTCCGGGCGATTAAAAGATTTACCTGCTCCTTTAACGAACCTTTCCTTTGTTTAAAATGCCAAAACGAAGGGGCCGAAGCGCCACTGCAGTCTCGCGGCGTCCAGACCCCATCAGAGTCGGCAGTATCGACGAACTTCTTCGCCGGATGCAGGCAGTATCCGTGGCGTCGTCGGCTCACCCGATGGAGGCACTTGGAGGCGAGCTGCAGGTGATCTCCCCGGGACTAGAGATCTCCCTTAGCCCCGACGCCAGAGCACCTCCCCCACTACCTCGGACAGCCAGCTTCCCACAAGAGGAGGAGTTACTGGAAGGCGGTGAGCTCCCCTCCTGTGAGGCTTCGAAAATCAGAGAGGGGAGCTTGGATTTAGAGCAGGACTCCCGTTTGGAGAGCCCTGTGGTGTCTGAGGATATTATCAACAACAGCGTTCAGGAGGGACACCTACAAGAGGCAAGGTCAGTTGAAGTGTGTAAAACTGTGCCTAAAAAATATACCACAATAGACAAGCCCCAAGAAATAACCCTAGAAGCAATTTGGGATCTAGTGGCAGATCTGGCTAATTCTATTAAGCCTCAACTGTGCCAAGTTGAACAAAAATTAAAAAACCATGATACATATATAACAAATATACAGACTGATATGCAAGAATTAAAAAATTCAAATACGGTCACCAAACAGCTAACAGATAATGCACCTGGGTAAGAGAAACCCGCGTAGAACTTATGTACTAAATGGTGAGACCTTGGTTAGGACCACGGCGTAACGCGACCTAGGGGTGATCATTAGTGAGGACATGAAGGTTGCCAATCAAGTGGAGAAGGCTTCCTCCAGGGCAAGACAAATGATGGGGTGTATCCGCAGAGGTTTTGTCAGCAGGAGACCTGAAGTTATGATGCCGTTGTACAAAGCCATGGTGAGGCCTCACTTGGAGTACTGTGTTCAGTTTTGGAGACCACACTACCGAAAGGACGTGCTGAGGATTGAGTCGGTTCAGCGAACGGCCACCAGGATGGTCTTGGGGCTCAAGGATCTCCCGTATGAAGAAAGATTTAAAAAATTGCGGCTGTACTCACTTGAGGAAAGAAGAGAACGGGGAGATATGATTGAAACATATAAGTACATCATGGGATGCATCGAGTCAGAAGATGATATCTTCTGGCTCATGGGACCCTCGACCACCAGAGGGCATCCGCTGAAAATCAGGGGAGGGAAGTTTCATGGCGACTCCAGGAAGTACTTCTTCACCGAAAGAGTAGTGGATCATTGGAACAGACTCCCACTCCAGGTGATAAAGGCCAGCAGCGTGACGGATTTTAAGAGAAAATGGGATACTCACGTGGGATCTTTAAGGGAGTAAATTCAGGGGAGGGGATACTTGGAATGGGCAGACTTGGTGGGCTATAGCCCTTTTCTGCTGCTTTTTTCTATGTTTCTATGTTTCTAAACATTAATGCGAGACAACACAAACTTGAGAAGGAAATTGGAAGCATTGGATAATATTTCTCGCAATAATAATCTTAGACTAATTAACTTTCCTAGAGTGGCAACAATACCTCCGCGAGATATGTTGAAACGATATATGGTAGAGATATTGGGAATATCAGAAGAACTGCTGCCACCGTTTACCCAGGTCTACTATTTGCCTATACGAAGGGAAGAAGGACAACATTCAAAATTACAGGAATTACCAATGGATCAAAAGTCATTAGACATTTCAAAAATTTTGGAACAGTCGGACAGGGAAACCGTGACACCAGCAACTTTACTTCTCACAGTTGCCTTGGCACCAGATAAACAATGGTTATTAAGACTTTTCTTTAAAAATAAATTAAAAGAATTCTTGGGACATAAAATACAAATGTTTCCTGACCTGGCACGAGAAACCCAAAAACGACGTCGAGAATTTCTGATCTTAAAACCAGGAGTTATTGCGCTTGGAGCTTCTTTCTTTCTAAGACACCCATGTAAATGTGTGATAATATATCAAAAGCAAAAATACGTTTTCTTTGACCCTACACAACTGACTACCTTCTTGTCGGCTGCGCGCCTGAATGCAGGGACATTATGAGAGCTCATTGAATTAATTTGGATATTTTTCAGCTGACTGGATTTCCTGAATTTCCTGGTTTTTCTTTTTTTTTTTTTTTCTTATATTAATGCTCGCTGTTATTACTTCTTGGATCCATGATTTGTGGACTTGAGCTGGAGTTAAGCTATTTTTCTTTTTGATAGTGTTAAATATAACAAAATTTTGTATTTTGTATTCTTTAGATAACTCTATCTTTCTGTACAAGTGGATACTTGATATTTTTTTATGGAAAATGTGATAAATAAATAATAAAAGGCTTCACCCTTTAAAAAAAAAAAAAAAAGAATTGTAAACAACGTTGTCACAGCATGGATTGATACAGAGACCTATTGATATTCTGTTTGATTCCATTCTGATGGCAGCTGCTCACTGAGCTGAAAATTCCAATGATTGTCCACAATTATGTCAAGGACCTTTTCCTGAGTGGCTCATAGCTTTATGTAGAGTGAACGCAGAGCGTGAGTAAGAACACAATAGACACAGGCAGGGTAATTTTCAAAGGTATGGGCAAAAGAGCTATTTAAAGACTGTCTACTCTTTCAGTTGATTTATACTGACCCTTCATTGTGGCTTATTGTTATATCTCACTGTTTACTATTTCCTGTGTACCAACTGCATTGAGTGTGTCTTTATTTCTAATTTTGAAACATGGTGCCAGAAGTTTCTGGACCTGCACTATTTCTCTGCCTAAGATGGACACAGTACCCAAAGCATGGTGGGTTATAGAAATGTGAGTGCACAGCAAGGCTTTCAGTGATATTGATCAGCATAACATTGCACATGCTCTTTTCACGCTTGACCCCCCATTGCTAGGGTTACCTGACGTCCGAATTTGGACAAGTTCCTGGAGGATAAGGCCATAGATATGGGTCGGTAGCATGGAATGCTGCTACTATTTGGATTTTTAGCTAACAAACACACGGATCATTTCCCAAAATATCCAACCCACAAAATTGTCAATCAAGAAGAAAAGGGGGTATGAAGGATAATTAATACAAAAATTATTTTAATAAATTTTTATTTGTATTTTTATTTAGTGCCTGACTTCTTGTTTGAAATGATCTATTATTGCTAATAACCCACACTTATCATATAAAACCTTATTTTAAGCATACACTTTTACCCTGAATGTATAAATAAATTCATCAAATTTAATTTAATTTAAGAGGCTGAAGTATCATAATGAATGCATTGTTCTCAGTAAAGAGATCTCTTATAACCTAGATGTTATTTCAAGTCTTCAGCCTGAATGCATATGGTGTAATCATTTACTTCAAATCTCCTATCTACCTCAAAATTTTTTTTTAATTTTTATATGTATATTTAATCAGTTAATTTAATTAAAAAACTATCAACTAACTGACTAAGGGTGCATAATTTAATTTCTTAACTTAAAATAACTTTATTAAGCATATCAAAATTTTTATTTAGTTTAGAACTTATCTAAAATTCAATTCAATTCATCAAAAATGTATTAAAGTGTATCAAAGAAAAAAGAACAGCAACACTTATCTTAGTGGCTTCCCAGCCAGAACCAACGTTGGTGGGTTATGAACTACCCAATGCTCAAACTATTTTAGAGCGTTTCAGCTATCAACTAGCCTTCATCGGGGGACAATGTAGTTGCTGTGCCACTATGCAGTTTTTCACAACAACAAGTTTGAGAAACTGCATAGTGGCACAGCAACTACATTGTCCCCCGATGAAGGCTAGTTGATAGCTGAAACGCTCTAAAATAAATTTGATGAATTTATTTATACATTCAGGGTAAAAGTGTATGCTTAAAATAAGGTTTTATTTGATAAGTGTGGGTTATTAGCAATAATAGATCGTTTCATAAACAAGAAGTCAGGCACTAAATAAAAAAAAAAAAATTATTAAAATAATTTTTGTATTAATTATCCTTCATACCCCCTGTTCTTCTTGATTGACTATTTGGATTTTTGCCAGGTACTTGTGACTTGGATTTTACTCCGTGAAGACGGGATACTGGGCCAGATGGACCATTGGTCTAACCCAGAAAGTCTATTATGTTCTTTTTTTAAAATTTTATTTTTATTAATTATATCTTTTTCACAAGCATAACAACTTGTTTAAGGAAATACAGAGCCATAATCCAACATGAAAATAAATCTAAGTACAAACCACAAACAGAAGGAAAAGAGGAATCAAAATTACTGAGAGATAAGTTACAGGAAACTATTTAGGAAAAGGCTTAATACGTCAAACCTCCCAGTTACTAATTATTTGAACCAGACACTCCATCTCTGATCAACTCCTTGAGGTCCAAAAAGGATCTTAGCTGATCGGGCGCATAAAATATATATTTTATACCCATATATTTAATAATACACTTGCAGGGGTAGGTTAACATAAAGGTAGCACCCAATTTCTTTGTCTCATCTCTTATCACAAGAAATAACTTGCGCCTTTCTTGGGTTAATTTTGTTACATCATGATGTAGCCAAATTTTTTTACCACAAAATTGTGAAACAGAGCTTTTGAAAAATAATCTCATTATAGAATTAAGATCTTGCTCAAATCTAAAACCAACAATCAGTGTAGCTCTCTCTTTAATATCAGAATACAAGCTTTCCAAAACTGGTGTTAAGTTCTGTAAATCAGTGTCAACAGGTAAACTATCTGACACAGGTAATCCAATTGCAGGTAATTCATTTGTACTATTCTTATGTACTTATGACATGTCCTCTTTTTAGAGAACTGTTCAGGTGTCCGGATGTCTTTTGAAAACCCGGCACTTTGTCCGGGTTTTGAAAAGCTGTTGAAATTGAGGTTGATGTCACATGTACATGCGCATGCAGGAGACGTCATCACATCGCATCTGAGCATGTGCAGATGCACACCAGAGACTCAGCCCAAAGAGATGAGGTTTCCATGGGGCTGGGGTTGGGGGGGGGGGCAGAACAGTGGTGGGGCCAGAGGTAGAATGGGGTGGGCTCAGGGGTGGGCCACGTGTCCTCTTTTTCCAGATGCAAAATCTGATAATCCTACCCATTGCCCTAGGTATATTACACAGATTTTGAGCCTGCTAGGACAGGCAAGGAAAAATGTTTGAGTATCTGAATAAATTCATGTAAACCATTCTAAGCTCCCCTGGGAGAACGGTATAGAAAATTGAAACTGCAAATAGTATTCCACCACCGGAGAGCATGAAGGTCTGTGGTGCCTTTAAGGGCTCCTTTTACGAAGGTGCGCTAGGGTTTTTAGCGCATGCACAAAATTACCGCGCGCTATAGTGCGCGGTAGCTGAAAATCTACCGCCTCCTAAAAAGGAGGTGGTAATGGCTAGTGCGCTCGGGAATTTAACGCGCACTATTGCGCGCGTTAAGGCCCTAGCGCACCTTTGTAAAAGGAGCCCTAAGTGGCAACGGGAACTTTTTCAGAGCAGATCTTGAAGTCTGTTCTCTAGCAACAAGCTTGTGTGAGAATCCAGATGAAGTGCAGGCAGCTACATTAAGAAGGGTGATGGGTGCTGAATGCCACGATATTTATAAGCACAATTTGAGCCTCACAAAGGAGCAGAAGTTATACTGGATGAATTAGAAGCCTATTTCTTCTTCTTCTTCTTTTTCTTTACCTTCATCTTTTTCCTCATTTTATTCTTTTTCTTTCTTCCTTCAATTTCTCTTTCCTCTTATCTTTTCTTTTATTATCTTTTCATGAACAGTCCTAGTACTTTAGATCTTTTAAAACGATTCAATTCTACATTGCACACTGTAACTGAATATTTGTTATACTAAATGTTTTGTTTTATTTTTTGATACCCTGTACTTGAACTGTTTCTTATATTTTTTCAAAAAACTCAATAAAAAATATTGAACTTGAGAAGCCTATTTCAAACTGATCAAAAATGTAATATATGAATGGTTCATGTTTGGCGGCTGTCAACAATAGGAGGATGACTCCACTGACAACTTTGTCACGCGTTTGATAAAGAGAGTGACATGTGAGTATGGGCCACTGAAAGATGAAGTTATTCAGCATAAAATAGCTCTTGGCATTGCTAATGAGTTCACACACTGCCATCTCTTAACAGAACATAACTTGATTTCGAATACAGCCATTGAAATGTATTGTACTGCAGAACTCAGACTTGCACCTGACCCTCTCTTTTACTAAGGTGCGCTATGCTTTTTAGCGCATGTTAAATATGTGCTAAATGCTAACGTGTGCATGTTAACCTATGGACGCATTAGCGTTTAGCGTGCACATAGATTTAGCGCACGCTAAAACGCTTAGCGTACCTTAGTAAAAGAGGACCTGAGAGCCAGATTCTCTAAGTTTGATACTACGGCAAAAAAGTACTGTGTTAGGAGTGATTTTTGTTTTAAGGGCAATTCTCAGCACAAAAGCATGCAAATTATATGCATGCTATGTGTGCGGAAAATCGTGAAAAAAAATGGGGGAGAAACTGTGCCTGGTGCTTGCTCAGAAGAGCAGTCACTAGTACAGTTCCTCCTCCTGCCTACCTGCAAAATACAACAACAAAACCCCCCCGCTCTCCCTTCCTGAACTGGCAAGCAGGGAGAGCATGGGCTGCTTTTTTTAAATTGGCACTGCTGTTGTGTGTGCACAACACACACACACAAGAGCTGCACCTATAACCCCCACCCCAATGTTGGAAGGCTCTTTCCCCCACAAACCTCCAACATCGGGGTCCTTTTTTTCCCCTGAAATATCAGCAGGAGGGATGCCCATTCTAGAACAGCACTGGCATGCAACAGACAAGTGTAAGCGAGTTGTGGATGGCTACAGCAATTGTAAAGCAAATTGTAAAGCAACCCATCTGTAACCAAATCCACAGCATATTAATACTGTGACAATGTACTTAAGTGTGTTAAAAAAAAAAAGAACACACTGTCAAGTAAATGGAAAATATATCAGCTCAAATAATTTTGCAAGCATGTTTCTTTCAACCAGGACACAAAACACAGCAAGTAAACTGCATAAGTTAGAAAAGAAATAAATAAATTACAGCATGTATCTAAAGGTAAATTGTGCCAAATGAATTTGATTGACTTGGTGACCAGAGAATTGGATCAAAGACGTACGCTAGATGTAATTTACTTAGATTTCAGTAAAGCTTTGACACAGTTCCTCTTAGGAGGATCTTAAACAAACTCCGTGGGCTGAAGTTAGGGCCCAAAGTGGTGAACTGGATTAGAAACTGGTTGACGGACAGACGCCAGAGCAGGGGTGCCCACACTTTTCTGGCTTGCGAGCTACTTTTAAAATGACCAAGTCAAAATGATCTACCAACAATAAAATTTAAAAAAAACACAAAGCACACTGTACGCAGAGAAAATGTTAATTATCATTTATATTCAGGTTTTTTCAAAGAGGTCAAGACAGATGACTTTAAAATATGCAATGTCACCTCAGTAGCAACTATTCAAAAATAGACAAATATACCTCCTCCCTTTTTACTAAACTGCGATAGCGGTTTTTAGCACAGGGAGCTGCGCTAAATGCCCCGCACTGCCCTTGACACTCATAGGCTCCTTGCACTAATATCCGCTATTGCGGTTTAGTACAAGGGGGCCATAGTGCAAAATATAGACCGCAGATATAAATTCTCAAAACGGACACATTTTGATCACTAAATTGAAAATAAAATAATTTTTCCTACCTTTGTTGTCTGGTGATTTCATGAGTCTCTGATTGCACTTTCTTCTTCTGACTGTGCATCCAATATTTCTTCTCTTCTTTCTGCCTCCTGCATGCTTCGTCTTCTCCAGATCTCATTCCATTCCCCAACCAACATCTCTGTCCTTCCGTGAGTCCAACTTTTTCTTCCTCTCTCTCCCTGCCCCTCCCCTTTCTTTCTTTCTATCTGTCTCCCTGCCCCTTTCTTTCTTTCTTTTTATCCGTCTGTCTTTCTGTCTCCCTGCCCCTTTCTTACTTTCTTTCTCTCTCTGTCTGTATTTCTGTGTCTCTGCCCCTTTCTTACTTTCTTTCTCTCTCTGTCTTTCTTTCTTTCTCCCTGCCCCCCTTTCTTTCTTTCTGCCTCCCTGTCTTTCTGTCTCCCCTTTCTTTCTCCCCAAGCCACTGCTGGGGCTGTCATCTGGGAACAGGCCCCCAAGCCACCGCAGATGCCTCTGTTGCCGAGTTCTTCATTTTCCGACACTGCAACAGGCCAGCAGCCTTTTCCCTAACGTCAATTCTGACGTTGGAGAGGAAGTTCCGGGCCAGCCAGGCAGTGATTGGCTGGCCCAGAACTTCCTCTCCGATGTTAGAATTGACATCAGGGAGAACGCTTCTGCAGGGAAAGCTTGGGGCGGCAGTGGGGGACATCGGGGAGAGGAAGGCTGATCGGCCCGGTAGATCGTGAAGGCAACACAAGTCTATCACAGAGCCCGGGATGGGCTCTGTGATCGACTCGCGTTGCCTTATAGATCTACCGGTCGATCGCAATTGACGTATTGGGCACCTCTGCGCCAGAGGGTAGTGGTAAATGGAATTCACTCAGAGGAGGGTCAAGTGAATAGTGGAATGCCTCAAGGCTCAGTGCTGGGACCGATTCTGTTCAGTATGTTTGTGAGTGACATTGCTGAAGGGTTAGAAGGTAAGGTTAACCTTTTTGCGGATGATACCAAGATTTGAAATAGAATTGACACCCCAGAGGGAGTGGAAAACATGAAAAAAGATCTGCAAAAGTTTGAAGAATGGTTTAGCGTCTGGCAATTAAAATTCAATGCAAAGAAGTGCAGAGTGATGCATTTGGATGTTAGAAATCTCACGGAACTGTATGTGCTGGGAGGTGAGAGGCTGATAAGCACAGATGGAGAGAGGGACCTTGGGGTGATTGTTTCTGAGGATCCAAAGGCATCTAAACAGTGGGTTAAGGCAGTGGCTGTAGCCATAAGGATGCTAGGCTGTATAGAAAAAGGAAACCAGCAGAAGGGAGGTGTTTATGCCCCTGTATAGGTCTTTGGTGAGGCTGCACTTGGAGTATTGTGTTCAGTTTTTGAGGTCATATCTGACGAAGGATATAAAAGAGACTTGAAGGTGTCCAGAGGAAGATGATGAAAATGATAAGAGGTTTCAACCAAAAGAAGTATGAGAAGAGACTGGAAGACATATATATGTATACTCTGGAGGAGAGGAGGGACAGGGGAGATATGATAAAGACGTTTAAATACTTGAAAGGCATTAATATAAAACCAAATCTTTTCCAGAGAAGAAAAAATGGTAAAACTAGAGGGCATAATTTGAGGTTACAGGGAGGAAGACTTAGGAGCAATGTTAGGAAATTCTTCTTCACGGATAGGGTGGTAGATGCCTGGAATGCCCTCCCGAGGGATGTGGTGGAGAGGAAAACGGTGATGGAATTTAAAAAAGCGTGGGTTAAAAATAGAAGATCTCTTATTAGAAAATGAAGGATGTAAAGTAAAGAACTAAGGCCGGTACTGGTTACATATATGGTGATTCGGTGTAGGATGGGCTGGGGTGGGCATCAATGTGAACACTACAATGGAACAGGAGGATGTTACTGGCCAGACTTTATGGTAGATGTCCTGCAAATAACGAGATGATTGGATAGGCTGAAGTGAGCTTGGAAGGCAACTTCAGCATTTGGAATGTAGGACAATACCAGACTTTACAATCTATGGTCCAGAAATATCAAAGAAGAGACAAGTTAATCTAATGAACCCTCCAGCCAATTTGCTTTTGGGGAGGCGGGGGGGGGGGGGTCAGTATGGCAGGAAGTGGGTATTCCTTCTGCCCTTTCACTGGTGTGAGGAGGCCATCAGCAGCAGGGGAGGGGGTGGGGGCACTGTTCCCTCTAAGCTGTGCGCTTGTGCACGCACACACAACTTTCCAAACCCGCGCACACAAATTAAAATAGCGTACACAAAAAAATAAATTTTTGCCTAAAATGATTTTCACTGCTAAAATGAAATGTTGCAGAAGACCAGCTGTTCCGATTTCCCATTTATCACATTTATTGAAGCTCTATAATATAAATTTTAAGTCATTCATGTGATTCCGTTATCTTTGGCAGTTGAACTTGACATGTCACATGCCCCATAGGATATGAAACACTTCCGATTCTTTGACTTCCTGAAGTTCCGCCATATTGTTTATTTCATGGGATCGTAGTGTGCAGCGTGGTACTGCGGTTGTATAACTGTATTCGTTTATTAAATTGCAACCAGATATAACCCTTAAAATGTCTAAACCACGAATAGTGAAAAGTGTAAAACACAGGAGACTTGCAACAGCTTTTAGGTCTGAATGTCTTGAAGAAATTGTTGAAACAGAGACACCGGAATCTCGAAATACAATGCGTGTTCGACTGTGTGAAATATTTACCTATGACCAAGATGATGGAGTTGTGTGTTGTTATTGTCAAGATGCCAAAGCAATGGAAAATTCTCTACTGGAAAAAATGGGATGATGTTTGGAAACTGGACTTTCTGAAATGCCATCTATCAAGTACATCTCATACCGACAGTATTAGGAAACTCAGAAGTAAAAATCCGAATTTAAGAGGGGGACTGGTTAACATGTTGCTTGAAAGCCCAACCAAAAAAAGAAAACAGGCAAATTAGTAATGAACGGAAGCATTCCAGTCCTGATGAATTGTCGACAGTGTTGTGCTGGCCATTAAGATGAATATCTCAATGCTTTCTGTTCAAGATATCAATGAGCACATGACGAAGTATGTTAGTATACCTGATAGCTGGAGAAGCAAAAACTATGCATTTGAATTTCTTGGAATTATCAATGGCATCGTGCAAGATGATCGTATGGCAGACATTAAATTAGCAACGTATCATACGTTAACTGTTGATGAAAGCACAGCCATTTCTGTCAACAAGTACTTAATACTCTAAGTATCGGCAAGTCAATTCAAATGAGTATAGGACATCATTTGGTGGGATGCTACAGTTGGAAACATGTGATGCTACATCAATAGTAACAGCAATTAGGGAATTCTATAGGAAACATGAACTTGACCTGAATAAAATGATTATGTTCACCTCTGATGGTGCCTCTGTTATGTTGGGCAAAATAGATGGTGTTGAAGCACAGCTGAGAAAAGACATTCCACATTTAATGTAGCAACATTGTGTTGCACATCAGGAAGATTTGGGACTCTCTGATTCATGGAAAGAAGTAAAATTGATGAAAGAAGTAGAAACTGTAATGTCGGTCTTCTACTAAACGATGCAAATTTCAAGAAATAGCAGATGTATATGAATGTGAATCAATTGCTTTCAGACCTCTGAATGAAGTGTGCTGGTTATCTAGACACTTTGCACTTAAAGCAATTATTCGAAATTACGATCCCCTGTTAAAATATTTTGAAGAAGACAAAAATAATGATCCTATTGCAAAGTACTGCTATAAGAAGCTGTACAGTGAACAATTTCATATTACACTTGAAGTTTTGAATGATGTCTTATCAGAACTGGCTTCCTTAACCATGGCATTTCAAAAACATGGTTTGACACCATTGGAAGCTTATCATCTTGCACAGGGTAAACTGAACAAACTTCAAATGCAATACTTAGGCGACAAGGTTAAGTGGAGTGATAAAGTCAACAGTCTTCTTGACAACAGGATGAGGTCTGGAGAAAAAGTTTCAGTGGATACTAATTCCATATTAACCTTCATCAACATCCTATGTTTGCATCTGGGTGAAAGATTTCCTGAAAATGAAGTTGAGGAATGGTCTGCTTTTGACTGTACAGCAATATCACAATGCGACTTTGACTTCGGAAATGGACATATCAGATCTCTTTGTTTAAAGTATAAACAATTTCTTCCGGAGGAAAGTGTTATTATTCAGCAATATGATGAGTTTAAATTCCTTGTTGCAGAAAAAATCAAAAGCAATCTGATAAACAGCTTTCCAGATATGACGAAATTTGCATTTCAGAATGATCAATTTGCAGATTTAGCAAAATTGATGGACATTGGTGCCACATTCTTAGCATCTAGTTCAGATTGTGAGCGTGGTTTTAGTCTAATGAACAATTTGAAGACTAAACAAAGGAATCGTTTACATTTAGAGCATTTGGAAATGATGATGCGTGTTAAGAGTCACCTTCAAGATGGAAGCTCAACAGATCTTGACAGAATTTTATCGGACTGGATAAATATGAAAGATGGCAGGGAAAAACTTTGAAAATTAAATTGCTGTTATTTTCTAAATTCTAAGTATAAAATACAATGATACCTTATATATAGGTAGCGCTCAATGAAACATTACAATGAAACATAATTTATGTTTATTGAAATGAGACTTTATGTTGCATAAAGTGTAACTAACATAAAGTGTAACTAAAATTACATTGTGTTTTCGTTAATTCAGACTAAACTCAAAGACCTGCCCATAAATGCCCATAACTGAACTCCGGGCCCTCTGGCAATTATTTTTATAGCGCACACAAATTTAGTTTTTCTTTAAAATGCGCACAGATGAAATTTTTTGCGCACACAGCCTATAAAAAATTAGAGGGAACATTGGGTGGGGGTGTTTTTGTTTTCCCTAATGGGGCAGATATTGTGCATGGATAACATGCACAGCATCTATGCCCATAAAAAAAAGGTTAGACACTCTTCTTTGGATCGCTAAAAGCGATCACTTTTTTTAATGTATTGGAAAGCTATGTTAGAGCATCAATCACTCTACTAGTTTACATGACATTTTAATATCAATTAGCTTATTTGCATGGTCAGATTGGGGAATGAGCGATTGTGCAGAAAACCAGGTAGAGTGCCATTTTCTGCATCGGGTCAGCAAATGCAATCATTGCTAAAGCTTTTAAAATAGCCTGACCAGAGCTTTGATGTCTGGGAAGAAGCAACAGATCAACCCCTTCTGAAGAATCCTACTTTCGATCCAACTGAATTCTTTCACCGTGGAACAGTCTCCAGTCTCTCTTCTAAAATTGTAGCAAACAGTGCTTTCCTACAACTATCAGATTTCTTAGAAAAAAAATCAATACCTTTCACCTTAGCAGTGGCGTACCTAGGGTATGTGGCACCCGGGGCCCATCATTTTTTGACACCCCCCCCCCCCCCCTCATGTAAAATTTTTTTTTTTTTTTTTTGCAATAACCATGAAATGGAATAAATGGTCAGAATAGAAACAGGCAGTGAAAATTTTCTTTTTTTTTTTTTTTTTTTTTCCAAAGTATTTTTATTGAGAATGGCAAAAGGTCCAGACAAGCAACCATGGTCTGTACAGAAACTTATACATTATCAAAAAGAACACAGAATGAGAGTAACAGCAACAACAAGCATGAACAAGCCTCTCCCAAGAGAAAATTGCCAATGAGAGGCATAGCAATACACAACAAAAGGCCAAAACTTGGGGCAAGCAAACAAATCCCACCCCAGAACCCACAAGAATAATAAGCCGGACTAGACCCTCAGCCATATTTTATAATGAAAAAAACCCCCACAAGCAACAACACCCAGACCGCTCACCAGACACACCAATCCGCACAACAAGCACCCAAGAAACACCCAGCCACCACCCAGACAAAACTACCAGACACACCTACCCCACCAAGCCCAGACCCAACCCCCCCTCCCCAGAGAGTGCAAGCGCAAAGTGGACCGTGAAAAGGGCAGCTGCAGAAGTGGAAAGCCCCAGATAAGTAGGTTAGCTAAAGAAAGCCCACAGATAGAAGAAATCAGGATAACAGAAGTTCCAACAAATGCTCCCACAGAAAATTTTCTTTTATTGAACCTCATTTATGTAACCATTATTCCAAACATAACATAACATAAATTATGTCTGAATTGTCATGACATCAGAAGTACATATGGAGTAGTTGCAGGTGATGCTTGGGACAGTTCTGATTATGTTAGTTTGGTTTTATGTGTTTTTTTTAATAGAAGGGTTTTTATTTCTTTTTTTAAGGTTTTGTAGTTTGTGGTCGAGGTCAATAGGTTGTAGAGTTGGGGGTCAAGTGTTGCAGCTCGAATGGCTAGGAGGTTGTCGAACAGTTTTTTTCTTTTGACGTTTTTGGTTGGAGGGTGTGTGAATGGTGCGTGAGTTCTCCTATGTCTGTTTGAAGTGGATTGAATTATTTAGCTGAAGAAATTAGTTACCCCCCCCATTCCACACACATTAATTCTCTTCCATTTTTGTTCCCATTATAAAAAAACACTGATAAGTTCCCAGGAAAAAAATACATTAAAATAAGAAGTGAAAACAAAGGCCCCTACAGATGAGAACATAACATAAGAATAGCCTAACTGGGTCACACCAATGGTCCATCATGCCCAGTAGCCCATTCTCATGGTAGCCAATAGTGCTGCCCGATTCAGAGAAAAATATTTCATTCGATCCGATTCACCCTGTTGAATCGATTTTTCGATTAGATTCACTGTTAATGACACCGCTTTTTAAGTTTAAACAAAGTATAACAATAAATTTCACAACAACAATAAATTTCACAAAGTACTTAAAAAAAAAAAAAATCACATTTTTCCATTAAAGCAGTTCTGGAGACATTTGCTTGAACAGTCTTTTTTCCCAGTCCATAAGCAAGCAATATGAAAAAGATTTCCTTAATTATCTACTCAAACATTTTTGCTATTTACTTTCATTGTACCTATACTATTATTCAGTAGAAAAAATGGACTTAACTGTGCAGGAAATGAATCTCCTCATACACCCACCATATAGTGCAAAAATGTGCAAAGGTCTGTTTTTTTTCTTTCGATCACTACATAGCCTAATGCCACACAAGCAGCGCTGTTACAAACATATTCTGAAGGTCAATGCTAAGGTTGACAAAGTTTCCTTCCTTGGACCAGAAGGAGATACTGACAAACCACTGGAAGAGATTCTAAAACAACTACCCAGAAATAACACCCAAAGACCCACTCAGTGTGTGAACCAGTTGAGTGGAGTGGACTAACTGGGGGTGGAAATGGGCCCAGAGTTTGCTCAGCAGAATTTCCCAGACTACCTCTTCCTCTCAACACACTGACATGCTACCACCACCACCAACACTAGGAACACCTCACCGGGTATGCCAGCAATGCTTATAAACTTTATAAAACACATTATCATATTTTCTTATAAAGCATATATTTTAACTGAACTCAGCCTTGCCATTCACAAAAATAGAAAAGTTCCCATTTCAAGCTGTCTCATGTACACTTTTCAAATCTAACATATTGTAATCACAAAACAGAAAATAAAATTATTTTTTCTACCTTTTGTTCTCTGATCAATATTCAAATCTTGTTGGTCCCAGGCTCTTGTTGTCTTGCTTGCCAGGGTCTCCTTTCTCCGTGCTAACCATCCGTCTGCCATCTCTGTTCTCCCCTTCCGTTTCCCTTCCCTCTCCCGGAGATCTGGCATCTTTCCTTTTTTTTGTCTCCATCCACAGATTCACCTTTTCTCAACTCCCCACCACCCCAGGATCCACCATCTCTCCCTTTCTGTTCCCAACTATCCTCCTATCCAGTATCTCTATCCCCCCTCCACACCATCCCCTGTTTCCAAGTTCTCTCCCTTTCTGTTCCTTCCCTCCCTAAATCCCATTATGCACCATCTCTCTCCCACTCCTCTGTTTTTAGACCCATTATTTCTAACCCCCAAAGTCTGGCATATGCATGTATCTTTGAACCCCCCCTTCCCTCTCTCCCTCTGTGTACTTTTACACCAGGACCCCCCTCCCCCGAAGGTCTGTCCCCCCTCCGAAGGGCTACACCCCACCCCTGAAGACCTGCACCCCCCGAAGGACTTTACCTCCCACCCGAAGGTCTGTCCCCCTCTGAAGGCCTAAACCCCACCCCTGAAGGACTGCACCCCCCCCGAAGGCCTGCACTCCCTTGAAGGTCTGCACCCCCCCGAAGGCCTGTCCCCCCCTTGAAGGCCTGTCCCACCCCCTTGTAGGCCTGTCCCCCCTTTAAGGCCTGCCTGCCTGCCTTTCCCCCCCTTGAAGGCCTGTCTCCCCCTTGAAGGCCTGCACCCCCCTTGAAGGCCTGCACCCCCCCTTGAAGGCCTGCCCCCCCCCTTGAAGGCCTGTCCCCCCCCTTGTAGGCCTGTCCCCCCCTTGTAGGCCTGTCCCCCCCCTTGTAGGCCTGTCCCCCCCTTGAAGGCCTGCCTGCCTTTCCCCCCTTGAAGGCCTGCACCCCCCTTGAAGGCCTGCACCCCCCCTTGAAGGCCTGCACCCCCCCTTGAAGGCCTGCCTGCCTTTCCCCCCTTGAAGGCCTGCACCCCCTTGAAGGTCTGCACCCCCCCAAAGGCCTACACCCCCCCCCGAAGGTCTGCACCCCCCTGAAGGCCTGCCTGCCCCCCTTGAAGGCCTGCACCCCTTGAATGTCTGCACCCCCCCCCCCCCGAAGGCCTGTCCCCCCTTGAAGGCCTGCCTGCCTGCCTGTCACCCCCTCCCCCTTGAAAGCCTGCTTGCCTGCCCGCCCGCCCCACCCTGAAGGCCTGATGCCCCGACCCACCCCGAAGGACCGCTCGCCCCCCTGGCCTCCCCGTACCACCTATGAACAGCCGCAGCAGGATCGCGAAGTCAGCGTCGGGTACCAGCCCTAAGGGGGTGTTCCCGGCCTTGCCGTTCAGTCCCCCGCCCCCCCCGAAGGACCGCTCGCCCCCCTGGCCTCCCCGCACCACCTATGAACAGCCGCAGCAGGATCG
Source organism: Geotrypetes seraphini (assembly GCF_902459505.1). Taxonomy (NCBI): domain Eukaryota; kingdom Metazoa; phylum Chordata; class Amphibia; order Gymnophiona; family Dermophiidae; genus Geotrypetes; species Geotrypetes seraphini. The sequence goes on along the minus strand of NC_047085.1, from coordinate 326,014,224 downwards.
CGAAGTCAGCGTCAGCGATCCCTGCTGCTTCCTGCGCCACGGTCCCGCCCCTCCTCTGACGTCAGAGGAGGGGCGGGATCGCGTCGTAGGAAGCAGCGCAGGGATGCTGACGCTGACTTCGCGATCCTGCTGCGGCTGTTCATAGGTGGTGCGGGGAGGCCAGGGGGGCGAGCGGTCCTTCGGGGGTGGCGGGGGACTGAACGGCAAGGCCGGGAACACCCCCTTAGGGCTGGTACCCGGGGCGGCCCGCCCCCCCCCCGCCCCCCCCTAGGTACGCCACTGCACCTTAGACAATAGTATTGAATCAGCTTTTGTGGCCTTGATAAATGGGATTGTAATTTATCTCGACAAAGGCAGAAAGGATACTTTTGTTGTGGCAAATATGAATGTTGCATCTGATTATTTAGACCACAGGTATCAAAGTCAGTCCTCGAGGGCTGCAATCCAGTCGGGTTTTCAGGATTTCCCCAAAGAATATGCATGAGATCTATTAGCATACAATGAAAGCAGTGCGTGCAAATAGATCTCATGCATATTCATTGGGGAAATCCTGAAAACCCAACTGTATTGCGGCCCTCGAGGAGGGACTTTGACACCTCTGATTTAGACCATAATCTGCTTATCCAACAGTTGCAGTAATTAGGTGTTCAAGAGATAAGGTTGAATTTTAGAATGATACATTTTAAGTTAATTTTTGTGTACTTTATAGATGTCTAAAACTCCAAATAGATGATAAAAGTGGGATATCATTTTTTTTAAAAACAATAAGTAGATGGTTCGGTTTAAGATTGACAATCTGTTCTTATATAGTGCAGTGACAAAATTCTCTGTATAAGTCACTTCCCTAGCATGCGGCGTCTCTCAAGGATTCATTCTGGCCTTTATTATTTAATACTGTATATTCTTTGACCATTAGCTATGTTTATTGAGGGCACAAGTTCTGCAGATGACATAGAGCTTGTGATCTATACTGACTCCAGTTACCGTAGTTTAAAATACCCCCCAAAAAACTGTTTGGATGCTCTCACCTACTGGTTTCCTTCCAACAGGGGGAAATTCTATGATTGGCACTACGTGCAGTTCTATAAATAGCATTCATCCTTGGTACCAATTCCCACACCTGACTCTGGTTGCCAGATTTTTACTTGCTGAAACCCATTGCAAATCCTGGCGTACAAGTTGTGCACAGAGATCCATTATTCTACAACACTGTTCACAACTCTTTGGAACACCCCCTTTTGGATTGCACACTATGGAATTTATATGTCCAGTATTATAGAATGGCAAACAGCCAGTTGTGTGCACAAATCCTAATTAGTACCAGTTCATGTCAGTAATTGGTTATTAGCATCCAATTACTGCTTGTAACTGGGTGCTATACTATATATATATATATATATATATATATATATATATATAGAGAGAGAGAGAGAGAGAGAGAGAGAGAGAGAGAGAGAGAGAGAGAGAGAGAGAGAGAGAGAGAGAGAGAGAGAGAGAGAGAGCACAGGCTAAAACATAATCTTTAAAAGTGAGAAGCTCCCTATGCTTTAGTAACAAACATTTTTTTCCTACCATCATTTCTTCTATTAAGGGAATTTCAATTCCTCATAAAGATAAAATGAACCCTCTGGGGTTCATGGACTCTCACCTTGCCTTCAGAAGGCATATTTGTATCTTAATGAAGAAATCCTCTTTTCTCCATAAAATTTGTATCATATGTCTTTATTTTTTGTTAAAAATGGAGGGCCTTCAATGAACTACAGCAGAGGTAGGCAATTCCGATCCTCGAGAGCCGGAGCCAGATCAGGTTTTCAGGATATCCACAATTAATATGATTTGCATGCACTGCCTCCTTGAGATGCAAATCTAACTCATGCATATTTATTGTGGATATCCTGAAAACCTGACCTGACTCCGGCTCTCGAGGACTGGAATTGCATACGTTGTTCAATAACTACCATCACTATAGCATACGTTGTTCAATAACTACCATCACTAGCTTGAATATGGCAATATACATATTTTTCTTTGGCATCTCAAATGTCTCTTTACGGCACAAGTATAGAGTAACTCTGTCAAAATGATTTCTTCACCTTGGAAAGTTGATCATTTCACACTACTTTCAGCCACTCATCCCTGGCTCCCAATTAGTTGTAGGATCAAACTCAAGATTCTCATCCATGCCTTCAAGGTCTACCTCATTGGGTAGCCTAAATATTTGTTGGGCCTAATTCCCTATTCTCATTTCAGAAACTTGAGATTATCTATCTATTAGTTCTTCTATCACTGTCCAGAATCCATTTAGAATATGCTTAACCCTCTGTTTTTAATTATCAGGTCTTATTCATAAAGAATTCTATGCTACTTCATCAGAGATCTGAGCACAGTTTCTCAGCCTTGAAGTCTGGGTTAAAAACTTGCCACCCAACATTTAACTGCAACAGCCAACATTTAGATAACAATTAAAACAAAACTTTGGTGTTCAGGTACCTGGATACTGGCTGGTACTGAATATACAGTTTCAGTGAAGACCCGTAGTCAAACTGCTAATCTAGGTAAAGTTAGGATAGCATAAAAATAAGAGTTCCCATACTGAGTCAGACTAAAGGTTCACCTAGCACTGTATTCTGCATCTAAATAGCAGATGAAATTTAATGCACTTTAGGAAAAATAATGCAAATTTTAGCTACATAATGGTGGGTTCCACATTAGGAATCATAGAAAGGGTGGTAGATACATGGAACAGTATCCCAGAATAGGTGGTGGAGACAGAGACTGTCTGAATTCAAAAGGGCCTGGGATAGGCATGTGGGATATCTCGGAGAGAGAAAGAGATAATGGTTACTGCGGATGGTCAGACTAGATGGGCCTTTTGGCGGTTTTAGACCTTTGTTCAGTATTGAGACAGTAATTGCAGCTATCTTAGATAATCTGTGTCTCTTGTTCAGCAAGGCCTTAATGCCCTGATCATGCAATTTGATATGAGCTCTGCCTTTGACCTAATGGACCATGGGAAAATGCTACAATGTCTAGATGCTATTGGTATTAGGAAAGAGATATTGGACTGGTTTTGAGGCTTCCTTATGTCCCTTACCTATCAAGTACATTTCAATTATGATCTCTCCGATACCTGGAGCAATCCATCTGGCATACCGCAAGGGTCACCACAATCCCCATTGCTTTTCAATGTCTACATGTCCTCACTAGGTGTACAATTGACCCAGCCGGGGATAAAATTATTCAGTTACGCAGATGACTTCACGATCATCATCCCATTTGCTAACTCTCTCTCGGAAGTTACTCCCAAGGCATCAGAAGCACTAAATTTGATGGAGCAATGGATGACTGATTTCAAATTGAAACTTAATTCAGAAAAAAACAAAATTTTTTGTAGCTTTGCTACATCCGCTTGACACCAAAACACTACTATGCATCAATAAACTTAGTTATCCTATTCAGACTACTATGAAGGTTTTGGGTGTAACACTAGATCAGTGCCTAACCATGAAAGACCAAGTAGACTCCTTAATCAGAAAGGTTTTTTCACTCTCTGGAAACTTCGATCCATTAGAGCATATTTTGATATGCCAGCATTTAGAATTCTGGTACAATCGCTCATACTGAGTCAACTTGATTACTGTAACATCGCCTATTTAGCAATTTCCCAAGAGAATATTCGACAATTACAATTAATGCAAAATGTAGTGGTCAAACTGATTTTCAGGCTGAAGAAGTTTGATCATGTGACACCTTACTACTGACAACTGCATTGGTTACTGATGGAGGCACGTGTAAAGTTTAAGTTCGCCTGTCTCTGCTTTAAAGTACTATACGGTCTAACCCCTAAATACATAACTGACCTTTTCTCCTTCTCAGACAACAGACATAAGAGAAGTTCACATTTGAACTTCATTCCCTCCCCCAGTTAAAGGATGTAAACTCAAAAGACACCATCAACACCTTTTCTCATATCAAGCAGCATTATGTGGTAAAGATCTAGAACAATTGCTTACGCCTACTACTTATGGAGAATTTAGGAAACGCCTAAAAACATATCTGTTCCTGAAGTATCTAGACAGCTGACCCGTACAACTCTTTCTCTTCAATAACAGTTTCCTTGAGCTGTTAACCACTATCTTTCACTTCTGTTAAGTTCAATCAATTTGTACCATCTTTTAATCTTTGTAAACCGCATAGAACTTCACAGTCCTGCGGTATATAAACTGTTATTATTATTATTGTGTTTCTGTGTTTCAAGAAAAAAGATATAGGCACTGGGCACAATGGGCCTGATTCTATAAACTCCACCTAAATTAGTAGGCGCTGTTTTCAATGACACCTACCATCAGTGAACACTTTTTCCTCCTTTCCTATTTGGGCATTATGAATCCCCTGAGGCAGGTTCGCTTGATTGGTGAGCTTCAGGAGTTTTTCATCAGACTATCGCTGGAGTCCATTTGGATAGAATAAGATAAGCTTTTGTCCACTTTTTGAAGACATTTTTTGAAAATGTAATAGCTGTGGAGTTCATTGAGTAGTGTTTTAAAGGACTTTGTTTAGTGGTTTAAAGAGAATGAAAGAAGGGCAAAGAGTCAGATGATTAGAGACTGTTGACTTGAGATTGACTGTGCATTATAGACTTGATTTTTAAGTCTGATGCCTCTCTCTCTTTATTGCTTAATATTAAAAGTTTGAGTGAGGTTGTGACTTAAGTTTAATGTGGTCCTCAGTGGGTACTTGTAGTGGATTTACTTGTTTTTTTTTTAAATTCATTTGTTCCCCATTTTTCTTCTTTTTTTGTTCTGAGAATCCCACAAAGTAGCAAGATTCCATAACATTCACCCCCAGAGTTAAGCAGTAGTTTTCCCCAGGTCTTCCTTAACAATGATTTATCCACATTACCTTCAGGAATTTGTGCAAATATTTTTTAAACTCAGTTATGCTAACTGCTTTTACCACATTTTATCAGCAGCAAATTCTAGGGCTTAACTATATATTGAGTGAAAAAATATTTTATCCTATTTGTTTTAAAAGTATTACTATGTAACTTCATGCCATGCCCCCTAGCCTTGTGCTTTTTGAAAGAGTATTGGAAACTACAGAATATAAATGAAAGTATTAAATTAAGTATTAAATCAAATTAAACAATTGATTTGCATTTGCCCAGTCTATTCACCTCAAGATTTTTTCATCTCTATTATTTCCTCCCTCAGGTGATTCTTCTCTGAGTTGGAGATCTCTAACCTCTTTAGCCTTTCCTCATACAAGAGTGGTTCCATTTTTTAAATCATTTTGGTTGCCCTTTGTACCTTTTCAAATTCCACTACATCTTTTTTTTAAATTCTGCAATCAAAATTCCACACAGTACTCAACTTGCAGTCTTACCATGGAGTGATATGAAGGTATTACAGTATAATAGGCTTTGTTTTATTTCAATTCCTTTCCTAATGAAACCCCTCCCCACAATGGGGGTGGGTTCCTGAAAACTTGAAAATAAGTGTTTGTAAACTGTATTGAATCTGAAAAGTGAGTGAAGTTTCTGTCTGACATTTGGCTAAGCTGCAGTAGAAATGCAGCAATCCACAAAGGTCACATGCAGTAGTGAAGCGAGGGCGAGAGTCACCAAGAGCAGTGGCGCCCTTCCCCTGCCCTTGTCACCATCTCCCATCTCCAAATGCTCCTTCCCCATTCACGCGCCACTTCCCTTCCCCCATATCTCTGTAACATTCCTGGCACAAGCAGCAACCCCCATGCTGCTGTCGCGTTAGCATCGGCTCTTCCTCTGGTGTCACTTCCTAGGCACGGGTCCAGGAAGTGACATCAGAGGAAGAACTGATGCTGGCATGACAGCAGCTTGGGGTTTGCTTCTTATGCCAGGAATATTACAGAGGTACGGGGAAAGTGAAGTGGCGGGCATGTGCGAAAGTGTGTGGGGGGGGAATGAGCGAGGGGGGAGAGGAACTGCCCCCCATCCCCACCCCCCTCCTTACCGCTTAGATTTTAACTTTGTTTTTATATTTGTGGTATATCAAATAGCTTGAACTCAGTGTGTGCAGAAGGAAGAGGGTAACTCCATATGCAAATCATGCACTGAGGGATGAACACTCAAAACACTTGGGTGAAATGTTATACAATTTAAGAGATTATTTCATGAGTGGGAATAAAGGTTGTGGGCTCAAATGAATGTGGAGATTTGAACTGAGCAGAGCTGAGTCAGAATAGGGAAGTGGAAATCCACTCCTCATGAGTCCAAAGGAGGGAGAATATAGTGGGGAGGCACACCCAGGGAATTAGAAATTGGTTCTGAGAAGCTTAGAATCTATGAACTTGTACTGTATAGTAGTACTGCCTGATTCAGGGAAAATTTTTTTTTTAATTTGATTTGGCCAATTGAATTGATTTTTTGATCTGATTCACTTTTTTTGCCCAGTCAGGCGTTTTTTTTAAATCAAATGTTCTGGAGGGTTTATTTTGTAGTCTCTTCACCCACCCCACCCACCTTTGCCCTCTCCAACCTCACACCTGTGCTGTGGTGTAAACAAAATAAACAAAAAAGACTTTTTTTCTCTCAGGTCCAAGATCACGCTCGCTGTCTAACACCAGCTCTGGCAGGATACATTTCAAATCTGACATATTGTATCAGGATACATTTCAAATCTGACATATTGTAATCACAAAATAGAAAATAAAATTATTTTTTCTACCTTTTGTTGTCTGGTCATTTTATTATTCAAATCATGTTAGTCCCAGGCTCTGGTTTCTGTTTGTCTTCTGTTAACTCGTTTACCAGGGTCTCCTGCCCATTTGACGTTTTCTTCTTTCTCTGTGCTCACCATCCATCTTCCATCTCTGTGCCTTCCCTTCCACTGCTATAACCAAAATTTCCCACTGTCTACTATCTCTCTCTCTTTCCCTGCCTTATGCCCTGGGTCAAACCTCTCTATTCCCTTCCATACAGCATCCCTCTCTTCCTCCTCTCCATTATCATATGTAACATTTATTTCTCCCCCTATGCACCATCTCTCCCTGCCCTCAACCCTATGTCCAACATTTATCCCTCTCTCTTCTCCATATATGTCTCCCTCCCTTCCACCATATGCAGGATTTCTCCCTCACCCCTTTCTACCTCTTTGATGCATCTCTCCCTTCCTCTCCTTACCCCATGTCTAACAATTCTTCCTCTCTCCCCATGCACTGCAGCTTTTTATCCATCCTTTCCCCCTGTGTAGCAGCTTCCATCCCTCCCACCCATTCCCCTGTGCAGTAGCTTTCCATCCCTCCCATCCCCCTGTACAGCAGTTTTCCTTCCCTCCTATGCACCTGTGCAGTACCTCCCATCCGACTCCCTCCACCATGAGATCTGACATACAGATCTCCCAAAGCAGCAGCAGTTGTGGCAGTGGCGGGCAGGAAGAGGCAGTGTTCTGAACAGGCTGATCCTGGTCTGCCCCACCAGGGCTTTCTCTGTCATGTCATCAGTGACATCATCAGTGACATGGCAGAGGGAAGGCCTTGGCAGAGTAGCCCAGGAGCAGCTTTTTCCAAGCATTGCTTCTTCTTGCTGGCCACCATCACCACTGTTGCTTCTTTAGGAAGGGTACTAGGGGGATGGGTCAATGGGTGGGTGGGGAGGGAGGGAGGGGGAGAGAGAGAGAAATGTGGGAGATCCCTATCAGTTCAGCTAATCCTGGCAGAGGAATTCCCAATCAGCTAAGCCAGCACGACTCTCTGAAGCCACAGTTTGGGGGAGTCCTGCAGGCTCAGCTGATCTGGGATCTGCCTGATCAGCTGGTGGCAGGCTGTGGAGGGGATCCCCCAGCAAAGATAGGTGACAGAAATGTAGGCCAGAATTTTCTGGGCCTACAATTCTGGCACTTGTCCTTGTGAGAATCACACCTACGTGGGTACTTTAGGCGTAATTCTCTAAACAGTGCTGTCACGTGGTTGACATTAGATCAGTGACTGCCGACATGAGCGCCTGTTAAACAATCCGGGGCTTAGAGTTTATGTTAGGGTTTCAAAGAAACAGTGGCATTGGGGGGGGGAGTGGGGTGAACCTCCCTGGGCTCCGTCTTGATGGGGTTACTGACACCTCTCCACCCCGCCACACCATACCATACTCACTCTATCCCTCCTCCCTACCCCTACCTCTATAGATCTTCGCCAGTGTAAGCAACTTCTCCTGCCTGCTACTCGTGCTGGCCTGGTTCCCCTCTGAACATAAAAACAGCCTTACTGGGTCAGACCAATGGTCCATCAAGCCCAGGAACCCATTCTCATGGTGGCCGATCCAGGTCACTAGTACCTGACCAAAACCCAAGGAGTAGCAATATTCCATGCTACTGATCCAGGGCAAGCAGTGGCTTCCCCCATGTCTTTATCAATAACAGACTATGGACTTTTCCTCCAGGAACGTGTCCAAACCTTTCTTAAAATCAGCTATGCTATCCACTCTTACCACAACCTCTGGCAATGTGTTCCAGAGCTTAACTATTTTTTGACTGAAAAAAAAATTTCCTCCTATTGGTTTAAAAAGTATTTCCCTGTAACTTCATTGAGTGTCCCCTAGTCTTTGTAGTTTTTGACAGAGTGAAAAATCAATCCAATGGTACCCGTTCTACTCCACACAGGATTTTGTAGACTTCAATCATATCTCCCCTCAGCTGTCTCTTTTTCAAGCTGAAGAGCCCTAATCATTTTAGTCTTTCCTCATATAAGAGGAGTTCCATTCCCTTTATCATCTTGGTTGCTCTTCTTTGAACCTTTTCTAGTGCCACTATGGGCTCCTTTTATCAAGGTGCGCTAGCGGGGTTAGCGCGTCGGATATTTCATCGTGTGCTAACCCCCGCGGCAAGCCAAAAATCTAACGCCTCGTCAATGGAGGCATTAGCGACTAGCGTGGTAGGCGGTATTTCGCACGTTAAACCCCTACCGCACCTTGATAAAAGGAGCCCTATATTTTTCTTGAGATAAGGAGACCAGAATTGAATGCAATACTCCAGATGAGGTCGCACCATGGAGCGATACAGGGGCATTATAACATTCTTAGTCTTGCTAACCATCCCTTTTTTAATAATTCTTAGCATCCTGTTTGCTTTTTTGGCCACCACCGCACATTGGGCGGAAGGTTTCATTGTATTGTCTATGATGATACTCAGATCCTTTTCTTGGTGCTAATCCCCAAGGTGGACCTTAGTATTCGGTAACTGTGATTTGGGTTATTCTTCCTAATGTGCATCACTTTGAATTTGTCCACATTACATTTTATCTGTCATTTGGACGCCCAGTCTTCCAATTTCCTAAGGTCCACCTGCAATTTTTCACAATCCACATGCGTTTTTAACAACTTTGAAAAGTTTAGTGTCACAGGAAATTTAATCATCTTACTCATCGTTCCAGTTTTCTAGTTCAGACTCCTGCGGCACTCCACTGTTTACTCACCTCCATTGAGAAAAATGGCCATTTAAATCCTACCCTTTGATTTTCATCTGATAACCAATTCCTAATCCACAACTGAACTTTCGCAGGAGCTTTCTGAAAATCTAGATACACTATATCAACCAGCTCACCTTTATCCACATGTTTATTCATACCTTCAAAGAATTCAAGCAAATTTGTGAGGCAGGATCTCCTTCGACTTCACTGAACCCATGCTGACTCCGTCTCTTTAAATCATGTTTGTCTATGTATTCCACAATTTTATTTTTTATAATTGTTTCTACCATTTTGCCCGGCACTGAAGTGAGGCTTACCGGTCTATAATTTCCCGTATCTCCCCTGGAGCCCTTTTTAAAAAATCAGCGTAACATTGGCCACCATCCAATCTTCAGGTACTACAGACGATTTTAGTGACTGGTTACAGATCACTAACAGCAGGTCAGCAATTTCATGTTTGAGTTCATTTAGTACCCTGGGATGTATCACATCTTCAAGATTCACCCGGTCACTGGGCCAGGAAGTGACATCAGAGGGAAACCCAACGCTGATGTGAGCAGCATGCTGGAGAAGCCACTCGTGCTGGCAAAGATTTACAGAGGTACGTGGGGGGAAGGGAGAGTGCAAGTGTGGAGTAGGGGACAAGAAAGAGCGGGGCGGTACGGAAGGAACAGTGAAGGGCAAGGAGGGTGTGGGGAGAGAGGGGAGGGGGTACCACCGCCCTGGATGTCTCCTACCCTTACTATGCTACTGCATAAAAAATCTGGTTAGAGCAGTATTTTTCAACCTTTTTTGGGCAAAGGCACACTTGTTTCATGAAAAAAATCATGAGGCACACCACCATTAGAAAATGTTAAAAAATTTAACTCTGTGCCTATATTGACTATATATAAAGTAATTCTCTTGAATAGGAATCAAATAAACACAAAGAAAGTATTTTATAATTACTTTATTATGAAATATTAAGTAAACAGAATAGTGAAAAATTATAAAATACTTTATTCAGTGCGAAACCTGGGCCTGTTTGGCTGAACACAAAGCTGATATTCTGGCTGGAATTGAAGAAAGACGCACACGTAGCTCTTCGTCAACAGCCGTTCCCTTCACCGCCCCATCACCGTCACCGCCATCCCTTTCACTGCCCCTGCCATCCCATTCACCGCCCAGTCACCGTCCCCGCTGCATCCATATAAGCCTTAGTACTGTAATATTTAGCTTATTCCTTTCTTATAAATCAAAGTTCCTGCTGCTGAACTAGAGAAAGAGATGTTCAGCTGGCAGGGCTTTGTTTATAAATTTTTATCAACACAACTAATATACTATTTTATCCTAAAGCAAAAAATAAATAAATAAATATAATTTTTTTTTTCTACCTTTGTTGTCTGGTTTCTGCTTTCCACATCTTCTCATTCAATTCCTTCCATCCACTGTGTGTCTTCTCTCTACGTCTTCCATTTGCAGTTACTGTGCCTCTCCCTTCACCCCCCCCCAATTGGTCTAGCACCCATCTTCTTCCCTCCGCTCCCCCATAGTCTGGCATCTGTCTTCTTCCCACTCTGTCTTCCACATTTCCCTTCGGGGTCTGTTCCTCTCCACCCTCCTTCAATGTCTGTCCTATTCCTTTCCACCACCACCCTTCCCTCCCTCCTTTACCATCTGTTCCTTTCTACTACCCTTCAGCTCCTCTCACGTGGCTTATCTATCTACCTTCCTCCCTCTTATTTTCATGGCACGTTACAATGTAATTTGTGCAAGCCACTGGAGCATGCGAGCTCGGTCCCTGTCCCATCCCCACAAACCATCTCGCTTCTGTGCTCCTATTTTCTCCATTTCTAATATCTCCCCTATGTATCTGTCATTGCCCCCCCCTGTGTCCATATACCATCCCCATGGCATGTCCCCTTTATGTCTCTGTCCCTATGCCCCATGCACATAATTTCCCCTCTTTCTGTTACCTTCCTGTGTCCAGATTTCCCCTATCTTCCTTTTCCATACCAGTGTGTCTCTTCTTTTCAACCCCATCTAGCTTTTTTCCCTCTTTCTTCCCCCCCCCCCTGCTTCTAGCATCTGGCTCACCTGCCTGTCCTTCCCATTCTTTCCTGCTGTGGGTTTTTCTTTCCGTCTTCATCCCCTTGGCCCAGAATCCTTTTCCCTTTCACTCCCTCCTTCCAATTTGAGCCGGGAACACGAGCGATCGCACGGTCCCCGCAGCCACCACTCGCCTGCCCAATCGATCCTACTGTTTAGCCAGCTCTCTCCCTTCGCCTCACCTTAGTTTGTAGGTTTTGTTTTTCGGCGACATGCACGCTTTCCCAAAGAGCCGCGCGGCTGCTCAGTGTTCAATCTTCTGCTCTGCTGCAACTTCCTGTTTCCGGTTGCGTCAGAGCAGAAGATCGAAACTGAACAGCAGCGGGGACCGGGGGAGTCTCATGGGAGCACGTGCGGGACCCGGCCTGAGGCCTAATCAGTGTCTGCACCGTACGGCACACCAGGCAACATCTCGCGGCACACTAGTGTGCTGCGGATCAGCGGTTGAAAAACACTGGGTTAGAGTATAGTTTTTGTTTTTTTTTAAATTTAAGGTTACTGTTTAGAATTTACCATACCACAGCTAGAAACTAAAGAAAGCCTCTCTTTATTGTTTAATTCCCTCCGCCCAACCCCTCAGCTACTGCCCACTCCAAGGCTGATCTTTGATTTATAAGTTTTTCAGCTAATTAGGATAATATTACATATTGAGGCAATTTTCTTCTGTCTTTTTTACATGGAAGGAAGAAAAATAAACTATATCATCTCTACTAAAACTAGAAAAATATAAAGGAATGGTTAACAGCATTATAAAATTACAATTTAAACCCCCTTTTTTATAATAATGCTTGCTTGCTCTATAGATTTCTTTTTTTACCTCCATTTCAAAGGGAGATGTGATCTAATTAAACTCTTTGAAATCCAAGCACATCTGAGAGTTAGATCATACACAAAAAAAGCTAGCTGTTTCTTTTGACATACAGGACAGCTGTCTAGATGTAAAGAGTGATCCAAGATGAGGGACTGGTTCCATGTGTGAGATGTTTGCAGTTTGAATTGTTCATCAAAGAAGTGGAAGAACTAAGAGAAGAGGAGTTAAGGTTGAGAAGCATCCGTGACAGCAAGAAAAACATTGATAAAATGTTTAAACTCTCCAGCAGCATACACACACACTGTGTGTATGTGTGTGTATATCTATATATCTATATCTATATATATAATAATGGAAAAGTAGAAAGACCATCAACAACACAGAATAATTTTGTCCTATTTAAATTGGTATACTTTTATCACCAGATTCTGAAGCAGATGATCAAAAAAGGACTCTGGGATTAAGGAGATTTGCAATAAGGAAATATTGAAGCAATCCAATTCTTGGTTTTATATACCGATTCATCTCTCCAATAGGGCTCGACTCAGTTAAAAAATATTCACAGAACATGGAAAGAGTTAGATAAGACTTCAACCTCTATAATCATTAGTTTGAAGTAGAGGGATCAGTCAGAAATTTCTGAAATAGAAAGGTTTTCAGCACGTTATGAAAGGTTGATAGATGAGAAAGAATTCTAACTTCTAAAGGGAGCTCATTCTCAATTTTTGTGAACAAGAAAATAAAAGAGCTGTGAAAATTGCCCATAGTTTTGATTCCCATAACAGTGGGAAAGGCAAGTTTGTATTTCTGGATAGTCCTAAATTTAGAAGGGTCATGAGAATTAAAGGAGATAGGAACAAAGGGGGAAAAAGTCCCATACAATATTTTAAATATTACACTAGCACATTTAGATTGGATTCTCCAATGGACTGGGAGCCAATGAAGTGTTTTCACAGTCGTATTTACATTTACTACATATCAATTTGGCTGATATGTTTTGGATAAGCTGTAGCCTTTTCAAGTTACATATACTTAAGCAAACATAAAGGGAATTGACGCAATCTAATTGAGATAGAATAATAGCCTGGACCAAAACAATAAAGTGTTGTTGATAAAAGAAGTGACAAACTCGTCTAAGCATTTTGAGACAAAAGAAACATTTTTTGATACATTATTAATCTGAGAAGACAGAAAGAGTGTAGAATCCAAAAAAAGCCTAGGATTTTTGATGAAAATTCAATTTTCAGAGCTTTACCCAAGATTAATGATAGTGAAGATGGCAACAGTTCTATTTTAGAGCCAAACCACAGAAGTTTTGTTTTAATTTGCACTGTGGAGGCCCAGTCCTGGATTCTTAAGATGCATGAGTTAATATCCGCTGCTAAATTACTTAAAGTAGGGTCAACTTCAAGCAAGATGAATATGTCATCTACATAAGTAAAAATAGATTCTGTTGAAAATAGTTTCAAATGCTTTAATGTAGTCATATATATATTAAACAAAATGGGGGGCGATGGTGAACTTTGTGGTACTCCCAGAAACAGAAGTCCAGGTGAAAAATGATTTGCCCTCATTATGCACCTGATACGATCTTAGTGTCAAAAAGCCTTTAAACCAATTTAGTACATTTGATCAAGACCGATATTGGTCAACAGTTGAATTAGAATGTCATGATTAACAACATCAAAGGCTGTGGATAAATCAAATTGCAATAAAATTACAAATCATCCTTGAGTCAGAAGACTTTGTATTTTTGCTACCAGCGAGATCAATAATGTTTTGGTGCTAAAATTTAGATGAAATCCATGCTGAAATGGGAGCAAAATTGAGAATTCTTCCAAATATTCTGAAAGCTGTTTTGAAACAATAGATTCAATCAGTTTACTTAATATAGGTATATTCACTATGGGGCGATAATGAGCAGCGATGGTTGGATCTAAGTCTGAATTTTTCAGTAACGGAGTGAGTACAATAGGACCCATGTCCATTGAAAAATGGCCATTGTTAAGTAAATAGTTTATTAAAGCTGTTATCCATGAATCCGTATAAGAAGGAATACTGCAAAAAATGTAAGTTGGAAAAGGATAGAATAAATATTTTTTTAAACCAAATTTTACACAAAGCTTCGTTATTTTGCATTCAGCTGAATGCATAGTTGTGTTGAAGGCATCATCATGAATATTTTGACTTCCAGGACCATGAGATCATTTCCCAAGGGTTGGTATGCACAGATGTTGTCCATCTATCAAAATAGTGGAGATGTGTCTTTAGCAGCAGTCCTTAAATTAGAATCACTGGTGTGTGATAACCAAAGACACTAGGCAAGTATGAGCCCTCAGTTCAGTGAAACATTAAATAAATCAATAGAAATAGGGAAAAAAGGGGCAACATCTAGAATGCAGTGTATACTAATGCCCATAGTATGGGAAATAAGGTTCTGGATTCAGAGCCTGTGATGAAAGAGGATGACTTGGATATTTTTGTTGTTATGGAAATATGGTTCATGGAGAACTACGATTAGCATGTGGCTGTACCAAACTATAATCTGTTCAGGAAGGATAAGATAGGAAGAAAGAGAGGAGAAATGGCGATATATGTTAAAGATAATATTAAAGTACAGAATTGCAGGACTTAAAGGATAAATTAGAGGCATTATATGTTAATCTGGAAAAAGGAAATGAAAATTCTATTTACCGTATTTTTTGCTCCATAAGACGCACTTTTTCCACCCAAAAAGGGTGCGAATACCCCAATCCCCCCTTTACCTTATTTAGGCTGCCGCCACTGCTCGCCCCTTACCTGCCGCCGCTGCTGCTGGTTGCTCACTGCAGCCAAAAGTAGAAGAAGAGAAAGGCCAGGCGGGTGCAGCGATTCCACGCTGCTGGCCCAGAAGCCTTACTCCCGACATCAAGGTCCGAGCCAGCCAATGATGTCGGGAGTAAGGCTTCTGGGCCGGCAGCATGCAATCGCAGCACCCGCCTGGCCCTTCCTAGCAACTTCTTCTGTTCCTGGTGCTGCGCTGAGCCAGGAGTCCCACCCCACCCACCACTGCCGCTGCTGCTTCTTCATCGACGTCGGAGGTAAGGCTTCTGTGCCAGCGGTGCTCAATCGCTGCACCCACCTGGCCCTTCCCAGCAATTTTTCTTACTCCCATTCTCGGGCCGCTATCGGTGGTTTAGACAGGAGTTCCGTCCCGCCCCTCCACTACTGCTGCTTCATGGATGTGTTCTCACAGCGGCAGCAGCGGGAGGCAACTAAAACCAGCACTCAGGCGGGCGGGCAGGCTTGGGGGGGGGGGTGCGGAAGAGGACAGGCTGGAAGGCAGTGAAGGGAACATAGGAGGGAGGGAGGAAGGGACAATTGTGGGCCTGAATTTGGGGGGGGGGGAAATATGACCAAGGCAGTGAGGGGAACATAGGATGGAGGAAGGATGGGACAATTGGACCTGAGTTGGGGGGGGGAAGATGACAAATACAGTGAGGGGAACATAGGAAGGAGGGAGGGACAATTGTTGGGCCTGAGTTTGGGGGGGGGGGGGGAAGATGACCAAGGCAATGAGGGAAACATAGGAGGGAGAGAAGGAGAGAAGAAGGGACAATTGTTGGGCCTAAGGAAAGAAAAGAAATCACCAGACAACAAAGGTAGGAAAAATGATTTTATTTTCAATTTAGTGATCAAAATGTGTCAGTTTGGAGAATTTATTTATGCTGTCTATATTTTGCCCTATATTTGTCTATTTTTTTATAGTTGTTACTGAGGTGATATTGCATATTTTAAAAAGTCATCTGCTTTGACATCTATGCCCTGTCCCTGCTCTCCCTGTGCCCTGTCCCTGCCCTCCCTGTGCCCTGTCCCAACCTACCACTAGACCACCAGAGGGGGGACAGGGTGCAGAGCCTGGCAGGGAGGGGAGACAGGTTACAGAGCCTGGCAATGAGTGTGGGTTTGGGTGCCGAGTCTGGCAGGGAGAATTTGGTTCAGAATGTTTTTTTTCTTGTTTTCCTCCTCTAAATTTAAGGTGCGTTTTATAGTCAGATGCGACTTATGGAGCAAAATATACGGTACCTAGTGTGGCATACAGGCTTCCTTCATAGGTAGAAGAAGGGACAGATATTTACTGTAATTAAAAACATTCATTATATAGCCATGAAAGGGGTGGTGATTTATATATGATGACTGAGGTATCTCTTTTGCAGTCATCTAGAAGTAGGACAATCCTGGATTCTTTACAGGGAGAACTATTCAATCAATTCGTAATGGAATCATGCAGGATGGGTAGAGTTACCATATGGTTCCAGAAAAAGGAGGACGGAATGAGACATCCGACTTTTACTTCCACTGCTTTCAATGGAAGTAAAACCCAGATGTCTCAATCTGTTCTCCTTTTTCTGGAGCCTTATGGTAATCCTGAGGATGGGGCCATACTAAAATTAGTGCTTATGAATGGGGAGAGTATTTCTGATATTATAGTGGATGATCATCTGACATCCTGTGATCACTGGATGATATGGTTCAATATTAAGATAGGTGTGGAGAGGATTCATTCAAAAGTAAAGGATCTAGACTTTTACAAAGCCGCGGCAGTGATGCTGCCGTGGTAAATGCACCGAAGCCCTTTCAATTCCTATGGGCTGCGGTGCATTTATGGTGGCAGCATCACTACTGTGGCTTTGTAAAAGGGGCCCTAAATTTGTTGAGATGGGGGAATACCTCAAGGAATTGTTAGCTGTATGGGAACATCTGGAAGAAGTAGGAAAGCGGTGGACAAAACTGAAAGGAGCTATTTTAAGGATATCAAACCTTTTTGCAAGAATAAAAGAAGGCTGCTTTGGTTCTAAAAAGTAGTAGCTAAAAGATAAGGAAAAAGAGGATGACCTTTCTTAACTATATATGAAGAGATTTTAAGCTTTAAAATAAACCTAATAGTCAAAGGGGATCATCATGACTGAAAATTTAAAATGACTGAAGTGACTAAAAAAATTAATGGTGATTACTTTTTTTCAAATAAAGATTACAAAACTGGATGTTCTGATTAGCTCAGTGGTACCTAGCTGCTGACTAAAGGACTCTCTGAGTTATAAATCAGCATCAGTATAATTCCCATAGGCATTACTTCAATAGAACTGAACTCTTCCCAGGTAGAATGATTCAGGGTTGTTATGGGTTTTGATGGGCACTTTAAAAATCACACTTACAGCTGATTTACACCCAAGCTGGAAAACTGACAGTGAACTGGCAAGCACTGCTTAAGTGCCTCTTTTTTTCAGGGTTAGTATTCGTATGACAGCATTTTTCTGACCTTCATTTCCAGTTCATAGAACAAAAGCTACTGTTAGAATTTCAGCTTTGGCAAAGCAGCATAAGAAGTCCACCATGTCTGAAAAATCCTGTCCTTCCCCCCCCCCCCCACCCCTACCCATCTAAACCCTTGCTATAACATAGAGAATGACAAAGGGACAAAATTTTCCCTGTCCCAATTGGAATTCAATTTCCCCATCCCGTCCCTGCGAGTTTTATCGCTGTCCCTATCCCTGCTTCATTCCTGTAAGCTCTGCCTTAACTGCACAAACCTTGAACACTAAGGCCCAGATTCTGAAAACTTTAACGCCGTCGCTAAACTGTTTTCCGGTGCAGTTTAGCGGTGGATTATCATAATGGATTATCTCTGTCTTTAGCAAGGTTTCTAGAAGTCTCTGACACTGACATGCAAATGGTCTCTTCAACATTGAAATGAGCCCTCTAGTGGTTTCTTAAAAAATGCCGAGCCATTTTCAAAATTCAGTATTGGCTTTTGGCGAACAAAAATAAGCGATTAGTCCAGGGATGCCGGTCAGTGTCGGAGACTGCTAGAAAGCCCCTGTATTGTGATGCAGCCGAAGAGATGCCCATTTTCTCTGCTGCATCACGACACCCCTTTCCTGTAGCAGCGGTGAACACAACACCTAACCCCAGAACAGCGGCGATATCCCCCCTGCAGCAGGAGATATGCCTACATTCTCCCGCTGTCCTAAAATCCCCGCTGTGACCCGCCCTGCAGCAACCTGACTCTCCCCGCAGTGGGAGAGATGCCCACTCTTCCCCACTTTCAAGTGCCCCCCCCATCTCCGCTGCCTTTCCACCTACCTCAAAATAGATGACCCAGAGGGATCTGGATTCCCTCCTCCCAGCTGCCTGCATCATCTAAAATGGGCCTTCCTCTCCCCAGTGCATCTTGGGAGGGGCCTTAAACAACTTGGGCCAATCAGAACCTCATGCCTCTCTCCAGATGCCCCTCTCCTGGACACCTAAGGCCCTTCCTATGGGGTGTCCAGGTCAATCAGAGCCTTAGGCCCCTTCCCGGTGCATTTGGGGAGGAGCATGAGGTTCTGATTTGCCCAAGTTGTTTAAGGCCCCTCCCATAGGAGGGGTCTTATACAGCCTGGGCCAATCAGAGCCTCAGGCCCCTCCCCGGTGCATCCCAAGATGCACCAGGAAGGGGAAGGCCCATTTTAGATGATGCAGGCAGCTGGGAGGAGGGGGTCCACGTCCCTACAGGTCATCTATTTAGAGGTAAGGGGGAGGAGAGCGGTGGAGACAGGGGAGGGGGGGGTCACCTGAAAGCGGGGAGAGTAGGCATCTTTCCTACTGCAGGTGGGTGGGTCACGGCGGGGTAATTATGGTGGGGATTTTAGGGCAGTGGGAGAGTATGGGCATCTCTCCTGCTGCATGGGGTGGTTGCGGCGGGGATTTTAAGTCACTGGAAGAGTGTGAGCATCTCTCCCGATGCAGGGGGTGGCTGCGGCGGGGATTTTAGGGCAGTGGGAGAGTATGGGTATCTCTCCTGCTGCAGGAGTTGTGCATGGTTGGGATTTTAAGGCAGTGAGAGAGTGTGGGCATCTCTCCCGCTGTTGTGTTTTTGTTTTTACTTGACAGTGTTTTTTCTGCACATTTGCCCATCGCTGTCACCAGCGATGGGCACATGGAAATTTAGCGAATCTTCCCTGCTGTCCACCAACCTCATTTGCATGCATGATTTTTTGAGAATGTCTCAGTTTTTTAGATTCGCTATCAAATTGGCTGCGTTAGCAGACCGTCGCTTTTTAACGTGGGTTTTTGGGAATCCTGGCCTTAATGATTTTAAAGTGTTTGAGGCTTGTGCAGATGAGGACAGAACTTGCAGGAATGGGGCAGGGACAGGAAAAGAACTTGACGGAACGGGAAAACAAGTTCCCGCGGGATGGGGAAAAATTTGTCCCTGGGTCATTCTGTACTATAGAGTACAACTATGATAAGACTTCTATGCAAAGCAGTGACACACTAATTTCTTCCTTTTAAGGAGAATTCAAATCACTCTCATTTGTGACCTTTTTGAAATGAATACTGTCCATTCTGCCCAAGCTTTCTGTTAGTCAAATTCAAGATCAATCTAAAGACTTTCTTATTTCGAGATGCTTTTAATCAAACCTAAAAGCATCTTTTCTCTCTTCTTTCGGCCAGCAAGCTTCCATTATTTTAATGTTCCCCTCCCTTTTGTTCAATCCTCCCCCCCACTCTCTCCTTCTCATCTATACAATGTAACTTTTTCCCTTCCACACTTACTGCCCTCACATTCTAGTACGTCAAGTCTTTGTCATTTATGTTTAACTTTAGACATCTTTTTGCACATACTACTACACTTAATTCTTTTTTTAAATTTTATTGTTAACCGGCCAGACAATTGTTTGATGGTCGGGATATTAAAAACCAATAAACTTGGAAACTTGGAAACTAGAAGCTACTATAGTAAACATTTCTTTCATAAGGGCTAATTTTTCCCCATACTTAAGGAACAAAACAAAACCTTGGTAAATCTTGGCTTGATATCATAGGTTTTTCCTACAGAAATAAACCACAGGACATAACTTGCATTGCTCATGCAGTAAAAATATTGATAGAGACAGGTGGCACTTTATACACTAAACAGTTTATTGAGCTTTTGAGGGCCACAGCCTGCTTCGTCAGATAGCATATCATGTTTTTATTCCTGTTAATCTATGTTGATCTTTCCCCCAAACAATTGGGATGAGTTTCTTCAAAATGAAAACAATATCATGCAGCTCCAGTATTATAGTCAGCTACTTTGGCCCAGAGATAGCTAGGCATTATTAATTAAGTTTCAAGTTTATTTAAGATTTCATATACTGCCCAATCAGCCTTCTAGGCGGTGTACAATGTCATAAAAACATGTATTGACTAAAAAACATATTTAAGATAACAGCACATCATTAAAAACAATAATAGCTATTAAAAACATTTAAAAATAAAAACAAACAGTAACAAAAGGGAAAAGGGCTAGAACTACAATGAGCAAGTAGGGAAGAAAACAAAAGGAAGGGTGGCAAAAAATAAAATAAAACTATGTAGCCCTGAAAAGGACATTTAGGGGCTCCTTTTATCAAACCGCGCTAGCAGGGTTAACGTGCGCAACTTTTCATCACGCGTTAACCCCCACGCTGGCCAAAAACTACCGCCTGCTCAAAAGGAGGCGGCAGCGGCTAGCGCATCCGGCAGTTTAGCGGGCACTATTCCGCGCATTAAACCGCTAGCGCGGCTTAGGAAAAGGAGCCCTAGGTCTTGAAAGCGTCAAGGAAAAGAAATGTTTTTAACTTTCATCTTAAAATGGTGAAGAATTGATTCTTCCCGTAAATGGGCTGGAAGATTATTCCAAAGAGATGGAGCGCTGACAGAGAAAATGGTAGACCTCATTGTGTTGACATACTTCGGAGACGGGACAGATAGAAGATTTTTGGCAGACGATCTTAGAGTCTTAGATATGGGATACGAAGATTATTAATAAATTTGGGTTGGCTATTTGGTCTAGTTTTAAAAGTTAGTAATAGAATTTTGTAAGTGATTCTGCAACATGTTAAATGGGTAAAGGAGTCAGTGAGTGAACCAGTATAATGTTAAGGAGTCATTTTATTAAGCTGCAGGAAGTGCTAGCTCACGCTAACAGAATTCATGTGCACTACATGCTAAGAAACCTATTTTATACCTATGAGCTTCTTAGCATGTAGTGCGCATGAATTCTGTTAACACGTACTAGTAATTTACTATTTTAGAGTTGTTGACTGACTCCAAATTTTCAAGACAGGCTGATTTGGTCCTGGGTGTTTTCCCCATGGCATATAGAGACTTGTAGTCTTGATTTTCTTATTCAATAAAAAAGATCTGTAAGTCCCTTCAAGCAGTAGGCACAAGTAGTACTAAAACAACCTTTCTTGAGAGTTTGAAGCTAGCTTGCAACCCTAAATATATATTCACATTGTCACACCTGCCCAGCTCCTGTTCACGGCAGCGAGCTGGAACACTGTGACCTTTAGGCCTTCTTAGGCGTCTGCCTAAGGTATAATATCAGATTCCCTGACATTACCAAAAGAAAAACAGGCAAGGGAAAAGAAACTCACACACCTCAAAATCCAGTATAGTAGAATAATCAAACAAAGGTTTTATTATGTTCACTGGTTGCATTGAACAAAAGGAAAAATGCTTCAGCTTAGCAGAACTCAAAACAAGCACTCAAAACTATGAGGCAAAACACAAGCTGTTCAAACAGAGCAAAACTTTCAAAGAAATCCAGTGTCCAGGTTTTTGGGTGTGTCTCATTTTAACCTATCGTTCCACAGCCTCTGGACTTTGTTAGCACATCTATAAACAGTCCTGTTCACCAGAGTAGTTTGGATTTAGTAACTTTCCCTAAGCTGCTTCAGCTCTGTAAACCGTATTCTCTTCTTTAGCACAGAATTCACAAGGTTCGTGCAGGCTCTCAGCACAGCTCCCTGCTGTGCCTTTCAAGTAATTAATTATGCACAACTGTGAGGAAGAACGCTCTCGGCTCAGCTTGGCTGCTAGCAGAGAGAACAAAAAAAAAATGCCAAAACATTTGCTTTCAAGCAGCAATTAACAGGTCATTATCAGCAGGGAGAGAACTACACCTCCCCTTTAAACTATCACTGGCATAATGGGTAGCTTCACTACTGTGGACACAGGCAATACACATCCCCTTACTGCTTATCAATGTCCATGGACACCTCCTCCGGTCCTACCAGACTCTCCTGGATTTCCATGGGTTCCCCTGGGGTTCCTTCCTCATTCCCTGGGTCAGCAGTAAGCTCTTCTGTGTCCACCATTTGCCAGTCTCCAGCCTCCTCGGGCTGTGGATGAATCTCTCCCGTTTGCCTCCAGGCTGCTTCCCCCCGGAAGCCTCCTCGGCTCCTCCTCCCCTGACTCTCTCTCAGCTGCTCTGTTTTAACCCCCTCTAATTCGCCCCTCCCTGCTCTGAAGAGGGGGAAGGGAGAGAAATTTCTCTGCAGCTGTGCCTGTCTCAGTGACAGCTTCCTGTGCTGAGACTGGCCTTCTGGGAGCTGTAGTTTCTTAGCTCCTGGGTTAGTCACAGTGAAGTCAGTGCTTATAACATTAGCAGGGCCAACCTGATCTGCTCTCCTGCAACGTGGTTTCCTGCTCTTCTTCCCTAATCCTGTGTCGAAGCTAGTAAGAGAGCTAGATTTGTCACAATTCCCCACCCTTAAACGCTGACTCTCACTTGACCCTTGTGGAGTCCCTGTGTTCTCAGTAATTCGAGACAATATGTCAACATTTGTGTTCAGTTTCCCTGGCCGATGGATTACTTGGAACCTGAACACTTGGAGGGCAAAATACCAGCGCGTAAGCCTAGCATTATTGTTACGCATAGTATTTAACCATTTCAAAGCAGCATGGTCCGTAACTAATGTGAATTCCCTGTCCTGTAAATAATGGTCAAGTGTTTGTACTGCCCACTTTACGGCCAAGCATTCTTGTTCCACGGTTGCATATTTCTGTTCATTCGGGTGAAGTTTCCTACTTAGATAAAGTACCGGATGCTCTACCCCTTTATATTCCTGACTCAACACAGCCCCCAACCCCGTACCTGATGCATCTGTCTGAAGAATCAGAGGTTGAGTAAAGTCAATGGCTCTTAACACCGGCTGTGTACACAAATTCTCCTTGAGAGCTTCAAACGCCTGACTAGCAAGGACCCCCCAACTTAACGTGTCTGGGCTACCCTTCTTTAACATATCTGTCAGGGGTCCCGCCCGTGAAGAGAAATGAGGGATGAACCTCCTATAGTACCCAATCAACCCCAAAAAGGCTCTTAGCTGCTTTTTGTTATTGGGCCGTGGATACACTTTGATACACTGTACCTTATCCACTACGGGCCTTATTTGCCCCTTCCCCACAATGTACCCCAAGTATCTGACCTCACGTTGGCCGATGAAACATTTCTTTGGATTGATCGTGAGCCCTGCTTCCCTCAAGGACCTTAGAACTGCTGCTAAATGCTCTAGATGTTGCTCCCAAGAGACAGAATGTATCACAATGTCATCAATGTAAGCATCCGCATAGCTATGATGGTCTCTGAGTACCTCGCGGACTAAGCGTTAACAAGTAACTGCCGCGCCATGTAATCCAAAAGGCATACACCTAAACTGGAACAAACTCCGTGGGGTACTAAATGCCGTTTTAGGTCTGGCTGTCTCTGTGAGTGGAATTTGCCAGTACCCTTTTGTCAGATCTAGAGTTGTCAGAAACTGGGCCTGTCCCAACCTGTCCAAGAGCTCATCCACCCTAGGCATCGGAAAGGCATCAAATTGGGACACCTCGTTCACCTGCCGAAAATCAATACAGAAACGGGGTGTCCCATCTGCCTTAGGGACAATGACAATGGGACTACACCATGGACTCTGGGATTGTTCTATTACGCCTAATGACAACATTTCCTGAACCAAGTCCTCCACAAGCCTTTTTTTTTCTTCGGACAGCCTGTACGGACGTACCCGTACTACTTTCCCCGGAGTGGTTACTATATCATGGGACACTAACCCTGTTTTCCCAGGTAGAGTGGAGAATACGTCACCAAACTGTTGTATCAACTCTTGTACTTGTTGAACTTGCTCCTGCGAAAGAGACGTCCCTACATTAACTTCCTCCTGCATATGAAACTCCGCCACCTGGGGACCCAGCTCATCATCTTGCCATCGTTGTGCCAGCAATGTTAACGTTTCCCGATCTCTCCAGGGTTTCAATAAATTAATGTGATATGTCTGTATACGACCTTTATCATCCTTGACCTTGTAATCTACTTCCCCTACCTTTTCTGTAATAGTGTGAGGGCCCTTCCACTGGGCTAAAAACTTGTGTGGGTCATTCGGGACTAGTACCAGCACCTGATCTCCCTCCTGTAACTGGCGAGATTTGGCCTTTTTGTCATAATACCTTTTTTGACGTTGCTGGCTCCATTCTAAATTTTCTTCCCAGCTCCAAGGCACGCTGCAACCCCTCCTTAAGTTGGGCTAAATAGGAAATGAAACTGCTCTCTGCCTCCTCTGGAAATTCCCACTTATCCTTTAGCATATCTAACACCCCTCTAGGTGGGCGCCCAAACAACATTTCGTAGGGACTGATACCTAACGAATCTTGTACCTTCTCTCTAGCCACAAAGAGAGCAAAGGGTACAAACAGATCCCAATTGGTTGGTTCCCCCTCAATACCTTTTTTAAGTATTTGTTTGAGCGTCTGATTGAATCGCTCCACCATCCCGTTGACTTGAGGGTGGTAGGCAGACGTCTTAATGTGGCGAATGCCAAAACCTTCCCAGAACATTCTCATTTCTGAAGACATGAAGTTACTCCCCTAATCAGTCAACATTTCCCGGGGAAACCCCACTAAACAGAATAGACCCAGTAACTCCTTCATAATATTAGCAGATGTAGTCTTTTTCAATGGAAATGCCCAGGGAAATCGGGTCGCTACATCCATCACTACCAATATGAAACTATTTCCCCTTGGAGTTCTCTCCAAAGGTCCCACTATATCCATTGCCAAGCGTCTCAGAGGTTCCTCTATCACTGGTATAGGTATAAGAGGTGCTCTTGCTGGTTTCGCTAATGAAAGTTTTTGGCACGTAGGGCAGGATTGACAAAACTCGGTCACTTCCTTCCGTACTCCTGGCCAAAAAAATCGGCGACCTACCTGTCTAAAGGTGGATTCTGCTCCTTTATGCCCTGATAGGGGATGATCATGAGCTATCCTAAGGACAAGCTTTCTAAACCCCTGGGGAACTACTAATTGTTGCTCCCTTTTCCCTGATGTGTTGCCCGGAATCTGTCTGTACAGCAGTCCCTGCTTTATTATCCATTGAATATCGCCTTCCTGTCTGCCATTCGCTCGCTGCCATTCTTCACCCAAGGTAGGGTCAGCTTTTTGCTCTGCCCTGAACGTGGGAAAGGTCTCCATCACCTCCTTAGGCAACCAGGGTACCTCTTTGGCCCCAACAGCCTGCGCCATGGCTCGACCCCTTCCCTGCTGCTGTCTCCTATTTTGGGCTCTTGTTTTACATTTCTGACTTTGCCCTGCTTCTCTAAAGGCTTCCCCCGCAAAGGGAAATATCCTCCCTATACTAGCCTCAGGCTCAGAACTACGAAGTCCTTGTGACCTTGTATTCACTAGACATTGTCTTCCTCAAACCCTTGCCAGTCCCGGCCTAGTATGACCTCAAAAGATGCCTCAGGAACTACTGCCAGGGGTGTATTGTATACTTTTTCTTTGTACCTAATAGTGGTAGGTCTCAGTGGATACTGTTTGCTGTCCCCATGAATGCATCTAATTTTAACGGAACCAAGGGACTGCCCTCTCCCTTCTTTAGGAAAAACTTTCTCCCAGAATCGACGATCCATCATAGACTGATCAGCTCCCGTATCAAGTAGAGCTTCTAGAAAATCGGTAGAAAATATTCTCCTTCTACCGGTTCTTTCCCTCTCCTCATGCCATACGCTACTGTGCAACCCCCTTCTTCCTTACAATCCCGCAGCTGATGTCTTTTTCTCCCACACCTAAAACCATAGATAGGGGCAGAAGTAAAGGGTTTTTTGGTGCGTGTGCCTGATGTACTTGGGGTGGGGCTAGGATTAAGTCCAGGGCCCTGATAAGTAGGAGCCCTCTATCTGGTGGTCCTGGTCCCCCTTTCTCTACAGGGTCCTGGGCATCAAGATAAGCCTCTGCCACTGTCAATGATTGGTTTAATTCTTGGCAACCCTGCCTCTGGATCCAATTTTTCACATTCAGGGGCATAGCTTCCAAGAATTGTTCTCTCAAAATTTCTGTTAATAAAGCCCTAGGGTCTCCCACGAATGGTTGCAACCACCTCTCCACTAACTTGGTGAGGCGCTGCAACAGAGCCTTAGGCCTTTCCCTGTCCTGTAACTGGGTTGACCTGAATGCCTGTCTATAGTGTTCTCTAGTGTATCCTAGAAAGTCCAGAATATGCGCCTTAATGGATGGGTAATTATTGGCATGTTCTGGTGCAATCGTTTGAAAGGCTGCAAGAGACTTTCCAGCTAAACAAGGTAACAGGCGTACCGCCCACTGTTCTGCTGGCCAACCTGCTGCAGTCGTGATCCTCTCAAAGGAACTTAAAAAGTCATCTGGGGCATCCTCAGCAGTGATCTTACTTAAGTTCAACACATTTAAGGTATTTTGTCCTACCATAGGTAGAGCTGATATCACCCCAGGACCTGCAGCCACAGCACGACTCCCAGTTGTAGCTTGGACCAGTTGTGCCATAACCTTGCTTTGCTCTCCCATAGCCGATAACAGTTCTCCATGCTGCCGCTGAGTAGCCTCCTGGCTAGCGTTCCACCTCTCTTGGCTGGTCTCCAAGATTTTCAACAGTTCCTCATTCTGACGCTGACGCTCGCCCGCCAACATCGCCACCACCTGAGGATCCATCTCCGACCTGAAACAAGAATAAAAGAGAAAGCAAGACCCAAGTGCGATACCTTACAGGTCTATTCTCCCCAATACCTCCCTCACCAGCCCCTTTGCCTGGTGTGCTTACCCGGGCACTGGTGAGTCTGCGCCGTCGTGCTCTTTCAGGGTGCACCGCCCTTCTTCTTGGACCACCGGTCCTCCCTGCTTGACTCCTCCGGTCCTGGCTCTGTGCTGAACTTTTCCTGGGCCGCTCTCCTCCGACTTGCCACGGCGGTATCCTCTGCGTTTTCTCGCTGTAGGTCTCCGCTGGCTCTGGAAGTGCAGTGCTTACAGGAAAAATGTTAGCTTACTCCACAGGCCACTGGAGTCATACTACCTTCTTGGCAGAATACAAAAAAAAAATTTCAGGGGTGTGCAAGACAAAAAAAAAAAAAAATTTCCCACTTGCCACTACTTTCTATGCCTGAAGGAGGTACTAATCGCACTCCTGATACCACTTTGTCACACCTGCCCAGCTCCTGTTCACGGCAGCGAGCTGGAACACTGTGACTGTTCCTGTCCATACGTGTACCCTTTAACCAGGGTACCCTTCAGGCCTTCTTAGGTGTCTGCCTAAGGTATAATATCAGATTCCCTGACATTACCAAAAGAAAAACAGGCAAGGGAAAAGAAACTCACACACCTCAAAATCCAGTATAGTAGAATAATCAAACAAAGGTTTTATTATGTTCACTGGTTGCATTGAACAAAAGGAAAAATGCTTCAGCTTAGCAGACCTCAAAACAAGCACTCAAAACTATGAGGCAAAACACAAGCTGTTCAAACAGAGCAAAACTTTCAAAGAAATCCAGTGTCCAGGTTTTTGGGTGTGTCTCATCTTAACCTATCGTTCCACAGCCTCTGGACTTTGTTAGCACATCTATAAACAGTCCTGTTCACCAGAGTAGTTTGGATTTAGTAACTTTCCCTAAGCTGCTTCAGCTCTGTAAACCGTATTCTCTTCTTTAGCACAGAATTCACAAGGTCCGTGCAGGCTCTCAGCACAGCTCCCTGCTGTGCCTTTCAAGTAATTAATTATGCACAGCTGTGAGGAAGAACGTTCTGGGCTCAGCTTGGCTGCTAGCAGAGAGAACAAAAAAAAAATGGCAAAACATTTGCTTTCAAGCAGCAATTAACAGTTCATTATCATCAGGGAGAGAACTACAACTCCCCTTTAAACTATCACTGGCATAACGGATAGCTTCACTACTATGGACACAGGCAATACACATCCCTTACTGCTTATCAATGTCCATGGACACCTCCTCCGGTCCTACCAGACTCTCCTGGATTTCCATGGGTTCCCCTGGGGTTCCTTCCTCATTCCCTGGGTCAGCAGTAAGCTCTTCTGTGTCCACCATTTGCCAGTCTCCAGCCTCCTCGGGCTGTGGATGAATCTCTCCCGTTTGCCTCCAGGCTGCTTCCCCCCGGAAGCCTCCTCGGCTCCTCCTCCCCTGACTCTCTCTCAGCTGCTCTGTTTTAACCCCCTCTAATTTGCCCCTCCCTGCTCTGAAGAGGGGGAAGGGAGAGAAATCTCTCTGCAGCTGTGCCTGTCTCAGTGACAGCTTCCTGTGCTGAGACTGGCCTTCTGGGAGCTGTAGTTTCTTAGCTCCTGGGTTAGTCACAGTGAAGTCAGCGCTTATAACATCAGCAGGGCCAACCTGATCTGCTCTCCTGCAACGGGGTTTCCTGCTCTTCTTCTCTAATCCTGTGTCGAAGCTAGTAAGAGAGCTAGATTTGTCACAACGTATAGAGGCCAATGTACCAGTGCTTGTCTAATGAGTAATGTTTATAACATACTTTACCTAGAGATTATTGCAAAAATACTCCCCAGGTGTGATTAATTTTCTTGCAATAATGAATTTGCAAAGCAGTTAGGGGTCAATTTCATTTCAGGATACTTTGTTTTAGGTAGGGTTACCATATTTTTTTCAGCAAAATTCTGGATGCCTGGCCCTGCCTCATTCTGCCCCTGGCCATGCCCTAGTACACCCCATTCTGCCTTCAGCCCGCCCCAGTATACCCAAGCACCTCCCCATTCTGTCTTCAGCTCCACCCCATTCTACCCCCAAGCCCGCCTCTGAAAGCCTCATCTCTTTATTCCTGATCTCCAGGCCATGTCCGGGGGCCTTTGAGCATGTGCGTGACATCATTCTCGCATGCTCAGAGGTCCTCCGTACATGGCCAACACTTTCCAAAACCCAGACAACTGCTGTGTTTTGGAAAGTTCATCCGGGCACCTGGACAGTCCTCTAAAAATAGGGCATCTCCGGGTTTTCCTGGATGTCTGGTAACCCTATCTTTAGGTGCTTCAATGCAGGAAGCACCTGCTCAATAATGGTATCTGGCACCCTGGGGCTGTTATTCAAACCACAGGAGGCAGGTCTAGAGCTAGCACAATGAGTCCAACGACCAGCGCCATGCAAAGTGCATAACTTACGTTATTCTAAAAGTTGTACAAATGAGTTGGAGATATGCCCATGCTAGTGATAGAGCTGCTACCTCAGCACCCTGAGGTTGTGGGATGAAATCCCAGCCCTGCTCCTTTGTCACCCTGGCAAGTCACTTAATCCTCCATTGTCCCAAGTACAAAATAAGTACCTGTATGTAAGTAAACCACTTTGAATGTGCAACCACTAAAAGCAGTATACAAATCTCATTCCCTTTCACCCCTCTGTTCATGTGTATGTCCTCAGGTATAACACTTATGTGTTATTCTATTCTATATGTACAGGATCACATAACTGCTCCTTCATGCCCAGTTATAGAACTACATTGTATTTTGTCATTGTGCTAATTGGTAACAAGGCATTTTACATAATTTGTCACCTTATTAACTCATTAGCATAGGTCTTGCATGTCAGCTCTCAAGAGCTAAAGTGCACCCATTAATAAAATTGTTGGCATGCCTATATCTTCTGCTACTACTACTGCTATCATTATTTCTATAGCACTGAAAGGCATACGCAGTGCTGTACATTTGACATCTAACGTACAGTAGGTGTGCTAACAGCATTGCATATTTGTGTTTGAGAATGTAAGCACACTTTAGCACATCGGCCTTCTGGAAAAAGAAATGATTCAAAAGAATTTCTATGTTCACTAGCGGCAGGGTAGATAAGTCATCCTACACTGCGTGCATCCTAAGGTGGAAGTGGTTTATACATGATTTGGCCGATATTCAGGCACTGGCGGTTCAGTGTTTTTCTGTCTGCTACTGGCTGTATTCCTGGATATTAAACACCTTGCAACGTCCAGGCACTGCCATTGACTATCCGGCTATAGGTTGGTCATTAAAGCTTATGCAGTTAAGTGTAGTATGAGGACATGATTTGATATACAGTACTCTTCTCTGTGGTTACCATCAAAGGTAGAAAAGGTTCAAAGAAGAGCGACGAAGATGGTAAAGGGGATAGAACTCCTCTCGTATCAGGAAAGACTGAAATGGTTAGGGCTCTTCAGCTTTGAAAAGAGACGGCTGAGGGGAGATATGATTGAAGTCTACAAAATCCTGAGTGGAGTAGAACGGGTAGAAGTGGATCGATTTTTCACTCTGTCAAAAATTACAAAGACTAGGGGACCCTCGATGAAGTTACAGGGAAATACGTTTAAAACCAATAGAAGGAAATATGTTTACACTCAGAGAATAGTTAAGCTTTGGAACGCATTGCCATAGGATGTGGTAACAGCAATTAATGTAGCTGGTTTTTTAAAAAAAGGGTTGGACAAGTTCCTGGAAGAAAAGTCCATAGTCTGCTATTGAGACAGACATGGGATCAATCAGCTGAATAAACACTCTCCTGGTTACGTCTGGAGTAAATGATCATGCCTATCCTTTATGTGGTTAGACTGGTATTTTATAATGAACAAAAGTGCCTTACCAGGTACTCTCCAGCCCGGTTCCTTCTAAGCTGAGCAGGAACCCTCTGTCTACAGTCCTGCCAGTAGAGGGTGATGTTTCACTACCACATTTTCAACGTAAGGGACAAGCAAACTTTGCAGGACTCCAGGGAACCTGCCTGTCCCTAGTTATAGAAAACACAAAAGTGAAGCACCCCCTCCCCCCCTAATCCCCCCCCACACACTGGCAGCAATACAATTGGAAGTCTCCTGCATAGTTTAGAGGGAACAGTGCTCTCTGGGCATTTAATTATATGTGCCTAATTATAGAATTGTCCTCTTCAAATGTGTAAGTGCCACAATTGAAAGCACACATATAAATTTATACTAATAATTTATGTAAAGTTATACTTGCTGTTTGGTCTCACCAGTTGTTTAGTTTAAAGCTGTAGACAGAGAAAGAGAGCATCATAGCTTCATGTTTTCCACTAAGCCCATCTTACTTAGAATAGACAATTGTTGGCCATATTAGGGCATGTATACCAAAGAACATTAAGTTTTTGCACTTAACATGAGTTAATAGCCATAATTAATGTACTTTAAGTGCAATAGCTGTGCTAATTCCACAAAGACATGCTCCCTAACACGCCTTACTTTCAGGCACTATAAATGCCCATATACCCAACACCAGCTATTGAGGCTGTGTTACATGAATCAATGTGAACTGAAGATTTGTTAGCGTGTACTACCTGCTGGGCATGGACTGCAATGTACAGACCATGCACAGTCTCTGCCCAGCACCCTCCTCATCCCACCCTAAGCAATGAGATAGATGACAGAAGCCTATGGGAGACTTTTACAGGTTGTGAGTCCTATTCCTGCATTTTGCTGCAATTGCTGAAGTCATGGGCTTTTACAAACTGGTTTCAGTTCAGATGCTGAGATGCTAATGTGTGGCATGTGAGTGTGTAGATTTCTTGCTGTAAAATTTCTCAAGGGCACCAACCAGTGCTGGAAAGACAATGAGCTATATGACAGTGCTGAAAGCAAATGCAAGTCAGCAAGACACTCCATCCGGGAACCTAAGAACTGATAAAGTGATGCCAGGCTAATGCACTGATACTGATGTACCCATGTGAAGAATGGAAACTTCAAGGAGAAGAAAGTTCCAGAAGCTATGCCTGTCCAGGGTCCCCCAGGGAAGAATGGAGGCATGGACTAGGAGAGGGTTAGATAGGCAATTGATCTGCTCCAATAGGGTGATACATATTCACAGCCAGGGGAATGGTCTAAGACCAGTGGCGTACGTAGCATATGTGACACCCGGGGCCCATCATTTTTTGACATCCCCCATCTATATGAAAAATATGATTTTTAGTAACAATCCACATATCACACAACAAGATTGTACCTAGGAAAAGGCAGCATCTTAAACACTGCAGTGAGCACTAGAACACCAACACATACATTGTAAAACTAAACAAGCCAGATCCCGCACAGTCAATTGATCCTGCAGTCAATGCCAACTGAAAACTATGTTCTTTTCATACATACAGAACAGAGATACACCCTCGCCCAATATGGAATAATCACAAACTAAAAATAGAAATATGTAGACAAAAGTTAAATTGAACCACCAGAAACCAGACTCTGCATACAATGCAACCCCACAAAAACAGTAACACATGTCCTCTAATACTATGCAAAATATAAAGACAGTAGATGTAAATTTGAAAAAACTGATACATAACAATCACCACTTTACAAATTAACAAATAAAAATAAAACAAATAATGAGAAATAAGAAAATACCATTTTATTGGACTAATCCATTTTTCAATTAGCTTTCAGAGGCCAAATCTTTCTTCAGAACAGTACTGTTATGGTATCCTGTCCTAACCTGAGGAAAAGAGGGTTTAGTCCAAAAAATTGCCTTATTTCCATTTCCTATTTATAAAATTTTATCAATACAGTTACAATACTACTTGATTCTAAGTAGGCATGGTTAGGGTCAGATTCAGGGTGGATTTGGGGCATGGTTTGATTTTGGCTCCAGTAGGTGCCTAACTTAGGCACACTCAAGTTAGGCCAAGAAATCCCTGGCCTAAATGGCAGTGCGCCTAAGTATTCAACGCCTGACTGCTTAGGCGCTGCTAATTGTGATTCTGTAAAAGGTGCCTAATGGATGATTGACAATCACGCCTAATGGTACTTACAAGTTAGGTATCGTTTATAGAATCAGGACCTTAGCACCAGACTTTTATTTATTTAGATTTTCCTTCACACTTTTTTTAGTAGCTCGAATTGAGTCAAATTCAGGTATACTGTCTGTTTTTATGTGTGTTTCAAGTTTCAAGTTTATTAGTTTTTAATATACCGACCATCAACAAATATCTGGCCGGTTAACAATAAAATTTAAAAGGTAAGAAAGATAAGAAAGTAAAATAATTGGCGTTTTAAAATAAATAGTGCAAACATAAATAATATCAACAAGACAAACTTGAGAGTGAGGGTAAAAGGGGGGGGAAGGGAAAAGTTACATGTTTAAGAAAAAAAGGAGAAAGTGGGAATGGGATAAAACGTATAGGGTAGGGTCGCTTTGTTAAAGCGGTTGGTTGCTTGGAGAGAAAATGGAAGTAAGAAAAAGAAGAGAAAAAGGAGACGAAAAGAAGAAAGGAAAAAAAAAAAAAAAAAGAAGAACAGAAGATAAGTCTAAGCACAGTCAAATGCGTCACAAAATAAAAAAGTCTTTAGGCTTGTTTTGAATTTAGCGTGTGTTAGTGCTAATAAATAGAACATGCTAAAATGCACACTTATACCTTAGTGCACCATAGCAGACACGATGGGAAATATTTGAAAAAAATTACATATAGTATAGTATGCTGCCGACACCCATTGCTGGCCCTTTAAGTCTTACTGTACCTGAATGTAGCGAAATCTAAACAAACAACTGAATAATCATCAGCCGTTCAGTAACGTGAAGGTGAGGGGGGGTCGATATTCAAGGAAAGAAGAGAAGTTGATGGGTGCTATTCATATATATAGCTTTAAAATCTCTACATTTTGTATCTGATTCTGGAGCCAGTTCTTTATTCTGATTTATGATAAAAAGATCTCTGGTTCAGACAAAATGTTAATAACCTTTCTCCATGTCGTTATATAAATGGGCAATAAAGTTCTTTTTGCTTTAGATCAGCTGCAGAGAACAGTGTGAGGTTTCTAATGGCCATGCTGGCAGAAATAATTAATTATTATTAATTACTCAGACCTGCAGTTATCTTTATTAGTCTTCTTGAGAATTAAGATTTCCCCTTGACAAATCTTATGGATCAAAGTATCTCCCTGGTGATGACTCACTTTGTCAACATGAAGTTATTTTCTTGCATATGTGCATAATAATTGCTTTAATAGTTCAGACCAATTTTATTACACCCCTGTTGTGGCAGTGAGAACAACCTAATGAGTTGCATTCTTGGTACCATAAGATTATCAACAAACCTTCTAACTCAACTTGATGTTGTTAACTGTGTAGGAATCTTACATTCAAAACAGGAGTTGATTTGCTTAGCAATGCAGAGGGGACAAATAAGTCACAAGTGCTATAATAGCCTGATAACCCTACAATATGCTCTTATATTGGCAAGCAATTAGGGTCTGATTCATAAGACATCCATTACTAAAAGGGATTTATACATCTGGTAGCCACCTATATATATCCTATATAATAAAATGCTAGCCGCGCATGCACACTCCTATCTGCGTGTTCCGTGATCAGTAGGTCTGTGGCCGCAGGAGTGCGCATGCGCGCCTAGCTGTGACAGTACCCGGCAGAGAATCTGGATGCGGGCCTCCCTGCTCTTCAACTCCTCCTGGCAATGGCAGACCAAACAGGACCGTTCCCCTTTCGCAAACGGCGACCGCTGAGGGAGTCCGCACCACCCGTCGTGGCCTCCCCCGAGGTGAGGCCGAGCTGCCTACTGACCTCTCCGAACTGCAGCGCTGACACGATGAGCAGCAGCATGCCTCTGAAGCACAGGTACAGGCCGTGCCGGTGCGACAGGCACGTGTAGGTCTGTCTCTGCAGCAGCTTCAGCGCCGAGGTCAGCACCATGGCACGCCAGGCATGTCCCTGCCTCCCCCACCGCCGGGCTCGGGCTCCTGGGGGCCGGCAGTGCGAGCCGATCACGGGACCCCGGCCGGTGCTGAGGCCCCGCCTCCCCGCTTCCGCCCGACACGGCGCCGCCAGACCCGGACAGCTTCCCA
The DNA here is from genome assembly GCF_902459505.1 of Geotrypetes seraphini. Taxonomy (NCBI): domain Eukaryota; kingdom Metazoa; phylum Chordata; class Amphibia; order Gymnophiona; family Dermophiidae; genus Geotrypetes; species Geotrypetes seraphini. Next base: position 325,978,982 of record NC_047085.1, on the reverse strand, counting down.
CGAGGAAATAACAAAACGGCCCTACACTCACAGACCCGCGAGCAGGGTTGCCATGGAAACCCAGCCGGCACAACAAAAATGATGCAGTCGCAAGGGTCAGTGAGAGGGGTCAGGAGCAACATGCACAGCAGGGGCTTAGAGGGCAAGAGAGCTGCAGTTGAAGAGACTGAGGAAGGGAATGTTCAGATAAAGAACTGAGACTGAAGAAGGAATAAAAAAAAAAAAAAAAGGAAGAGACACCTACAGGGAAACACAGGATCAGGAGCATACAGAGAAAACAGAAGTTTGCAGGAATCAGGAACATATGGAGAAAGGAGAGCAGAGACCCCTGCAAGAAGAGAAAAAGAGCAAAGATACTGGGGATGAGAAAGAGAGCAGAGATGCTTGCAGGGAGAAAAAGTGAGGCAGTAATGTTACAGCTTGAGAGTGCAGAGTGAGGAAGAAAGCAGAGACAGCACTACACAGAGAAATGGAGGGAGGAAAGAGACAGAAAGAAAAAGACAGACAGACATATATTCTAGAACCCGTTAATGTAACGGGCTTAACGACTAGTATATATATATACATATATATATATATATCTTGTGACCGGGGGTGTAGGCAGGACTGGCAGAGACAAAACATATTTTCAATATCATTGAACATTCTACCTACAAGCTAAGTAGTTTTGACTTTTTTGGCACCATTTTGAAATATTTACTGTCTGCTGTAGGTAGGGGGGGGGGGGGGGAGGTCAAGAGCCGGTGAAGATCTTTTCCCTTTCTAGTGCAGTAATTGACATTATTACGCACGGGGTTCTGAGGCTCTCTCCTCATTCATAATTGATGTGCATGAAACTTTCATAATTGATGTGCATGAAACTATCAATGAAATTGTGGCATAAGTAAATTATTGCTTGAATATAAGTGAGAAAGTTATAGGAGTTACACATTGCCCTGATCCCATTACTGAAAAAAGCTGATCTAGTCCCATCTCCCCTTCTAGCTATCACCCTATAGTAAATATAATTCTCCTGACCAAAATGCTTGAGGCTATTATATCCACTCAGATCTCATCTTACTTAGAGCGATTCTTCATTCTATTACCTTGCCAATATGGCTTCAGACCCAGTTTCAGCACCAAATCCCTACTGGCCTCATTAATCTCAAAGGTTCAACAACTTCAATCTTGCAATAAGTTTGCTATCCTACTCCAATTCGATCTATCTGCGGCCTTTGATGTTGTCCACCACGATATCCTAATTTACCAACTTTCTGAGATAGGCATTGATTCCATAGTCTTAGACTGGTTCTCAAAATTTTTACGATCCCGCTCTTACAATGTTAACATGAATGGCACCATGTCTTCTCCTTGGAGACCGTTATGTGGTGTCCTGCAGGGATCACCTCTGTCCCCTATTCTTTTCAACATCTATATGTCTTCTTTGAAATTCTTCCATCTATCTCGCTTCGAAACACTATATACATATGCAGATAACATTCTTGTCCTTCTTGAGATAGATTCGAACCTCACTAACCTCACAGAAAATATAACAGCTTGCATAACGAAACTCCAATCCTGGGCCCTCACTGTACAAATGAAGCTGAATGAGTCCAAAACAAAACTACTTTGGCTTGGTCCAAAATTAGATCAGCTACCCACGCTCATTTCACTACCTTCTGGTCCCACACTGCAGATTGAATTCTCAAGCAAAGTTTTTGGCATCATTATTGACTATACACTTTCCTTTAAAGACCATCTAAACAATCTGGTAAAAAAACGTTTTTTTAGTCTTCACATGTTGAGAAAAGTGAGATCCTGCTTCCGCCAACAACATTTTGCTGTCCTTGTACAATCAATCATTCTTTCCAGACTGAACTATTGTAACTTCATCTATCTAAGTCTAACCAAGAAAAGTCTTCAAAAGACTTTAGCGGATCCAGAACACTGCGGATAGGTTGATCTTCGCAAAAAGTAAATTCGATCATGTTTCCCCGCTTCTGTCAAAACTTCAAGACCTGACACTACCAGATCCACCCATAAACTTATACTATCTTTCCCCTCGTTAAAAGGCGTCATCTATGCAGGAAAATTAGGGACATCTCTTTTCTTCTAAATCACTGAGCTTTGGAATAACCTTCCTGCCCTGCTGCGAAATCTGGGCTCCTTCCAATTATTCTGAAAGCATCTGAAAACCTGGTTTTCTCTAAAATGTAAAGCTCACTACCCTCTTTATAACCACTAATTCTTATTATGTTTTTCCCTCATTTATTAAAGTACCTGTAAACCGCGCCAAGCTCTATATTTATGAAGAGGATGCAGTATATAAACTTAAGGTTTAGTTTAGTTTAGTTTAGATCCATTTATCAGATCACAACCTTTGGATATATTTGGAAGAGGAGGTGGAGTACGCTCTAAAGGGCTGAGTGATGCCCCTGATAAAGAATCTGCGCTCATAATTTGTCCAGACACACTAGATGGTACAAGGTGTCTGTCCATGGGGCCAACTAATACAGGCGTCGAAACTTTAACCTTCACTTTTCTTTTTCCCATTAAAAAGGGTAAAATGTCACGCTTATCTTAAATATAATGGCTCCCCGTATCTCCTGTGTCTCCAAGGGGCTCTCAAGCCCTGCGGCCACACGCCACAGTGGCGGCTTGCTTATCACCCACTGGTGAAAGTCACCGATGTCATACAGGCATCTGTCTTTGTGGGTGCCTGCAAAGAATCTGCACTCGAAATTGCCTCCTCTGTAGATGTTATGCAGAGTGTCTCTTATCTTCAAAGGACTACTGGATTTAACAATCTACTACTATTGCTATTTATCATTTATATAGTGTACAGCAGCGCTGTACATATTGACATGTAATAGACGGTCCCTGCTCAGAAGAGTTTACAATCTAAGTTGGCCAGACAGATTTGGCATATAGGGTCAAGGATGCAGAACCCAAGGTAAGAAGAGTTAGGAGGTGAAAACAGTCTCAAAGAGATGAGCACAGATAGAAGGGACTTACCAGCTGAGCAGAGCTCATGGTGATGGTGGTGGTGGTGGTAGTGGTGGTGGTGGGGGAACGTAAGGAGAGATAAGTAAAGACAGATAGTGAGGGGCAACTGAGTGAGTGCATTTGTAGGTCAGTAAGAGGCGTTTGAATTGTATTCAGAAGTGTATGGGGAGCAATAAAGTGACTAAGAGAGGGGTAACATAAGTATAACAGCTCTCACGGAATATGAATCGTGCATCTGAATTCTGGATGGATTGGAGGGGAGCAAGATGCCTAAGCAGAAGGTCTGAGAGTAGCGAGTTGCAGTAGTCTAAACATGAGGTGATGAGGCATGGATAAGGGTAACATAACCAAGCTGGCTCCATGTCCTTTCAAACACAGGACTCCACTCAGCCTGTAACAGCTACTTTTCCTAGATAGCACCCAAAAGTTGTAACACCTTTGTAGTACTATGCTCCACTTCCATGGCTGTAAACACAAAAGAAAAAAAATTACCAGGAAAAGGCCACTTGGTTTCTGTTCTTTAGAAAAGGAGCAGCAACCTACCTCCTGTCAGTTCATGGCTCCCTTGCCTTGGCTGCTAGCTCTCTTCTGCTACTATTTTTTCTTTACAGTCCCAACTATCTTCAGCACTGTCATCAAAAATGTTGTTCCTTTCTGGATTCCACTAGCAGGACTTCTCCTCAGGACATCATAATTTTTTGGAAGACTGGTGCTGGGCTGGGTATGCCTTTCAACCTGCCCCTCTCCTTCCTTCACTCATTACAGAGGAGTTTTAGACATCATCAGGATGTTAACCCTCTCCTCTGTCTACACTGCGATTGAACCATTTCCATTCAATGTTCAGGAGGCTGAGGGAGTTTCCTTACAAATGATCCAGAAGCCTGCCTGCCCCCAGGAGCTCTTATCCTAATATTCTCTCCTCAACTTTTTAAAATGGCATACCTTTTAGAGGCATGGTTTTCTTCAGTAGGCCTCCAGTGCTACCCTAGGATTACTTTAAGACAGTCCAGCACAAGGAGGCAGTATGAACATCTTAATAGTTCTTTTCCCCAAAACTTCTACTGTATTAAGGAATTGTGATCTTGTGGCAGGAACCTTAAGAATTCCAAGCTCTCTTCCCTGTCACCATGGCAACTCTAGTAATTGGGGAAACAAGGCCAGTGCTGGGCAGTCTTCTCTGGCCTGTGTCATGATAATGGCATAGATAGGACGAAATGGGCTTCAACAGTAACTCCAGCAGTTGGGCAGTAAGACCAGTTCTAGGCAGACTTCTACAATCTGCGTCCCCAAAATGAAAAAGACAGATCAGGATTAAGTATAGAGGTTTTGTACCACATTCATATCATATGCAGGTGCTGTGTATCTCAGTGGGCTAAGGGAAGATTACATTTTAAAGGATTGAAAATAAAGAGTAAAACATCTTTAGTGAGCAATATTGTCTTTTTTGTTTGTTTTTGTTAATGCCAGTGTTGATTTACAAAGGAATATAGCCTGTACAGGGTAGCAGGTGCAGCTCTGGCTGCTTTATTGGACAGATTGGATGGACCATGCAGGTCTTTATCTGCTATCGTTTACTTTATGCTTATGTAAAGCTAGGCCTTAATGGTGGGTGGCAATACAATCAGAACTATCAATTAATGGGACTATAAGTGGTTGAGGATTTCTGCCAGTACAACAAACATTGGAGGAGGAAAATGAAAGCTAAGCAACTATGTTATATGAAAAACAGCACTGGGAAACTATTGATCAAAATTAATAATGAAGGATTATTTGCAGAAATGTAATAGAAATAGATAAAGCAACAATTCAGAATGAAATTAGAATACTGGAAAACCAAACCACTCCATGGGCATTTTTTTTTTTTTTTTTTAAGATACATATGGAAAAACTGGACAACACCAGAACACAGCAGGGGCTTAAAAATGGTAGATTACAAAAGAAAACAGAAGGATTTATTTTAACTGCCCAGGAACAAGCACCATGCACAAATACCATCCAAGCAAAAAGAGAAAAGGTCAGCAATGACAGTAAATGCCATTTGTGCAGAGACAAAGATGAAACTGCTGATTATATGGTAACTAGATGCAGCAAAATTGCACAGACTGACTGCAAAACTAGACATGACCAAATGGGCAAAATATTACATTGGTTCCCCCCCTACCTGTTGCATCAAAAATTTTAATTGCAGTTAGTCACATTTTTAATTGCCTGAATGGTGCCACTGAATATCCCCTCTGATTGCTATGATGTTATCTGGACAGTGACCTGTATTGTATAGTGTGATATTCAGCCCACTTCCCATTTAGCATCCCCCTCGCAAAGCCCCTCCCCAAGATCTTCTACCTCTCCTGAAGCCCCTCCCCAAGAGCATCAATCCTCTCTCAAAGCCCCCAGAGCAGCTACCCTTTCTTAGAGATCAGACTTCATAGGTGATCCTTGAGGGGAGGAATGCTGTCCTAGTGTCTAACCCTCAGTAAGCCTGGTTCTAAGAGAGAGGTTGTAGAGGCTGAGCATTAAAGATAGTTTTTACAGCAACCTGTGAACTGCACATATAGTTTGTATATATTTGCTTGAGGAGAGAGCTCACATCTTATTCCTAAAAGGATTCTTTGGATCTGTTTAGGACCTTTTTGAGACTTTGGTGAGTAGTAAATGGGAGAAAGGCATGGAAAACTATTAAAGTCAGGCCAAGCGCATTATATTTCATGGGGTGTAAATCTTTCACCCTAACTGAAAAGCACTCCTTCTGGAGAGACCTCTGGCTGGTTTCAGCCTTAGTTTGAGAGTGAACTCTCAGGATTTTCTTAGCGATCAGACTCTACAAGTGACCCTTGAGATGAATTTCCACCCACCCACACCAAGGTGGAGCTTTTTTGGTTCTTTAGCCAACCAGGAACAGGACAGTGCTTTGGTAGGATTTTTCTGTTCTTTCTTTTTTCTTCCAGGTGTAAGTACTTCTGCAGCCACAGTATGGCTGGGAAACATCGTGTCACCAAAGCTGCTGCTCAGGTTACAGCTTCTGTCTCTATGCAGACAAAAAATGTTGCCCAGACACAGGGAGTGGTTCCATGTGCAAGCTGTCTTCAGCTTGAATTTCTCATTAAGCAAGTAAAGGAACTGAGAGAGGAGGTTGCAAGACTGAGAAGCATCCGTGAGAATGAGAGGAACATTGATGAAATGGTTCATGAGGCGTCAAAAATTTCCAGAAGTGGGGAAGAAGAGGTTGTGCTGAGGGAAGACAGCTGAACTCAGATTACGGAACCCTGCAAGATTGGTACTGTGACTCTACCTTCCATTGAATTGAATAACTGGTATGCTGCCCTGGAAGTGGAGGAGCTGAGAGCATCCCAGGGAAAGGAAGGATCAAAGCTTGAAATGGTAAAGGACCTTCTATTATAAGGTCCTATATGGAACAGCTCCTCTTTATTTGGTCAACAGATTTTCTCTAGCTTCATATAAATATGGCAGAAAAGCCCACCTCTTGTTTAATTTTCCTTCTGTTAAGGGTTGCAGAAGAAAGAAATTTCTTAATCACAGTCTAGCATCCCAAGCAGCCTCCCATGACAAAGAATTTTGAGCATTATTGCTAACATCTTATTCCTATAAACATTTTAGAACACAGCTGAAGACCTATCTTTTCTCTAAGTATCTGATTAACTAACCTATTCTATTTTCTGCATTATGTTTACTGTTAATAGTCTTTTGTAAACCGGTTAATAGTCTTTTGGTTACGCAGTTAACAAGTACAATGTAATGTAATGGATGGAACTCCTCTCAAATGAGGAAAGACTAAAACAGTTAGGGCTCTTCAGTTTGGAAAAGAGACGACTGAGGAGAGATATGATTGAAGTCTACAAAATCCTGAGTGGAGTAGAACTGGTAGAAGTGGATTGATTTTTCACTCCATCAAAAATTACAAAGACTAGGGCACACTCAAAGTTACAGGGAAGTGCTCTTAAAACCAATAGGAGGAATTTTTTTTTCCACTCAGAGGATAGTTAAGCTCTGGAACGTGTTGCCAGAGGATGTGGTAAGAGCGGATAGCATAGCTGGTTTTAAGAAAGATTTGGACAAGTTCCTGGAGGAAAAGTCTATAGTCTGTTATTGAGAAAGACATGGGGGAAGCCACTGCTTGCCCTGTATTGGTAAACATTGAACAAGAACACTCTATTGTATATAATGAAAATTGAACAGCGCTTATACAACTGATAGTGAATCAAAAAGTGCTCAGAGATATGGAGGTGATAACAGGGCGAACCCAACACTACCACCTCACCGCCCAATCATCGCTTAATTCAAAGCACCAGCTGTAAAAAGTTATTTAGTATGCACAATTGCTTCGGGTGCACTAAGGTACTGATTTTGTATAAAATAATCAAATGTGAACGATCTGAAACAGCTCAAGATAAGTTTGCTGTTTCAGATCGTTCACATTTGATTATTTTATACAAAATCAGTAGCTTAGTGCACCCGAAGCAATTGTGCATACTAAATAACTTTTTACAGCTGGTGCTTTGAATTAAGCGATGATTGGGCGGTGAGGTGGTAGTGTTGGGTTCGTCCTGTTATCATCTCCATATCTCTGAGCACTTTTTGATTCACTATCAGTTGTATAAGCACTGTTCAATTTTCATTATATACAATAGAGTGTTCTTGTTTAATGTTTGCTATCGCCATTTGATCACTCTACACTCACTTTTTTGAGAGAATTTTGCCCCTATTTTTGTCTATTTGACTGCCCTATATTGGTAGCATGGACTTTTGCTACACCTTGGGTTTTGGCCAGGTACTAGTGACATGGATTGGCCATCATGAGAACGGGCTACTGGGCTTGATGGACCATTGGTCTGACCCAGTAAGGCTATTTTTATGTTCTTATCACTAAAATCTCTGGATCCATGACCACTAGGAGGTGTAATGTAGTGGTGGTTGGCGATTCCCTTATGAGTGGTACAGAAGCATCCATTTGCAGACCAGATATGATGTCCTGGGAGGTATGCTGTCTACCTGGTGCTAAAATCCAAGATGTTACAGAGAGATTATCAAGACTCATCCAGCCTGATGACTATTTACCGATGCTGCTCATCCACATTGGTACTAATGATACTACCAGGTACCCCTGCGAATGTATCAAAAATGACTTTGTGGCTGTGGGAGAGAAGGTGAAGCTGTCAGGTGCGCAGGTGGTATTCTCATCCATCCTCCATGTTGGGGGAAGGGCCAGGTCAGAGAAGCATACGTGGCTACATGGATGGTGTTACTGAGAATGTTTTGGCTTTCTGGGCTATGGGATGATTTTCTAAGGGCTGCTGAGCAGGGATGGTCTATTTCTATCAAAGAAGGTAAGAAGTGGGCTTTGAGCTAGAAGTGATAGGGCAGGGTGATCAAAGCCCTCAGGTAAGTAAATCAGTGAATACCTCCAAATGGACGGGAAAAGGAGGCAATGTCTGGAAAGCAATATATGCTAACGCTCGAAGTATGGGAAACAAGATTCTGGATCTAGAAGCTGTAATGGAAGAAGAGGATTTGGATATAGTGGTGATCACAGAGATGTGGTTAATGGAGAACCATGACTGGGATATAGTTATACTGGGCTATAATCTGTTCAGGAAAGATAGAGTAGGAAGAAAAGGAGGGGGTGTAGCATTATATGTTAAAGATCATATTAAAGCCATAAAATTGCAGGATCTGCAGGGCAAGGAAGAGGCACTGTGGATCAATTTAGAAAGAGAGAATGGTAAATATATTTACATTGGTGTGATATACAGGCCTCCTTCACAGATGGAAGAAGTAGACAGAGATTTAATAGTAGACATTCAGAATATATCTAAAAAAGGGGAAGTTTTACTAATAGGTGATTTTAACATGCTGGATGTTGATTGGGGTATCCCTATTGCAGGGTCTCCTAGAAGTGTCCAAAATTTCTCTCTTTTTCAGTTTCCCAGCAATTCTTTACCTTCCCACTCCCTTTTGTATTTCCCTTCTGTGTACTTTTTCTTTAAATATTGTAGTTCTCCTCCCATTCCCATTGTTTTCTGAGGCTTAAGTATGTCAGTCAGCCCAAGAATGTCCTATTATCAGTCATGTACGTCTAATTGGTCTAAAGGTTTGTCTCCTTGTTATTTTTAAATTTTTTCTGTACAACGCTTTGTACCTTTGGATAAGCGTTTAATCAAAAACCTGAATAAACTTAAACTTAAGTAGGGAAATCCTAGATTCTCTACAAGGAGAACTGTTCCAGCAGTTAGTAATGGAACTCATGTGGGATAGAGTCATACTGGACTTAGTGCTTACAAATGGGAAAAGTGTTTCTGATGTTACAGTACCAGATCATCTGGCATCCAGTGTATGTATTATGTATGTTCAGTTTAATTGATATACCACTTTTCCTTACAATTATTGTCGGATCAAGGCGGTTAACACTAGGTGCTTAAACCTTCCCTATCTGATCACTGCATAGTACGGTTTAATATTTAAGAATGGTATAGAGAGGGCTCATTTGAAAGTAAAGGTTCTAGACTTTAAAAAAACTAACTTTGGATGGGGGATTACGTCAAGGAATTGTTGTCTGGATGGGAAAGTCTGGAAGGAGTAGAAATGCAGTGGGCAAAACTGAAAGGAGTTATTGTAAGGGCAACAAATCTGCTTGTGAGGCAAGTAAGTAAAAGTAAGAAAAGAGGAAAAGAAGGTTGCTTTGGTTCTCAAAAATAGCTGAGAAGGTAAGAAATAAGAAGTTAACTTTCATAAACTACAAAAGATTGCAAAAAGAGGAAGATAGGCAAAAATATCTGGAAAAGTTAAGAGAGGCTGGTTGAGAGGTCAGGAAAGCAAAGATACAAAAGGATGAAAAAATAGCTGACATGGTAAAATGGGGAGACATTTTTTTTAGATATATCAGTGTTAGGAAGAAGTGTAAAAGTGGCATAGTCCATAATCTGTTATTGAGAAAGGCACTTTCCCTAATAGTATTTAATCTTTACATGACTGCTCTTAATACTTTCAAGTTGTCTACTTGCGAAACCTTATTTACTTATGCAGATGACATTTTTATACTGATAGAGATAGATCCGGATACTATCGATTTAGTATCTACAGTTAACCTTTGTGTCTCGAAACTCCAATTATGGGCCCAAACCGTTTGGATGAAACTGAACGCATTTAAAATGAAATTATTATGGCTAGGCCCAAAATTGGATTATTTGCCTAGTTCTGTAACACTAGCTTCTGGTTCCTCCTTACAAATTGAGTTTTCTGCTGAGATTCTGGGAGTCTTTCTTGACTCCTCGCTTTCTTTTAAGGATCAGATTAACTCTGTCATCAGGAAATACTTTTTCAATTTGTGTATGCTGAGGAAAGTAAGACACTTCTTTCATCAACACCACTTCTCTATTTTAGTTCAGTCAATTATTTTATCTCATCTTGACTATTGTAATGTCATTTATCTTAGCATTACAAAAACCTGTCTTTCTAGACTGCAACTGGTCCAGAATACAGCTGCCAGATTGATTTTCGGGAAGTATAAGTTTGATCATCTGACACCACTGCTTCATAGTCTTCATTGGCTTCCTGTGCATTTCAGAATCCAGTTTAAATGTGCTTGTGTTGTTTTCAAAATTCTTCATGGCATTTTCATTCCTCTAGTTCTGCTATCCTAGAATCTTTATAGATTCTCTTTCACAAGAGGTGACCAACAACTCAAATTATCCTGTCCTTCTAGCAGTGGCATACCAAGGGGAGGTGGTCCGCCCTGGGTGCATGCCCCAAGGGGGTGCACAGCTGGACACCCTCCCTATTCTGCTGTTGCTGCTTTCCTTAACCAGCAGCAGAGGCAGTAAACAGGAGGTGTCCGCGGGTGCTCCCTCTGGCGGTTGTTCAACTTCTGGCCAGCTACCCTGCTCAAAGCTGCAAGCGTCAGCTCCTCTCATTATCCGCAGCTGCGTCAGAAGCGTTCTCTCTGATGTCACACGTCAGAGAGAAGGCTTCCAATGCAGCCGTGGATCGTGTGAAGTGTAGATGCCCGTGGCTTTGAGCAGGGGAACTGGCCAGAAATGCTGGGCAGGGAAGAGAACTGTGGTTGCTGCACAGGGAAGTGGAGGGGAAGTGTGTGTGTGTGGGGGGGGGGGTGGCGTAGAAATGTTGCACAGGCAATGGGGGGGGGGTTGAAATGCTGCATAGGCAAGGGGGGGAGACATGCTGCTTCTGCACAGGCAAGGGGGGAGAAATGCTACACAGGCAATGGGGGAGAAATGCTGCTGCTGCACAGGGAAGGGGGATAAAAATGCTGCACAGGCAATGGGGGAGGAGAAATGCTGCACAGGCAAGGGGGGGGGGGAGAAATGCTACACAGGCAAGGGGGGGAGAGAAATGCTGCACAAGCAAGGGGGAAAGAAAGGCTGCTGCTTCACAGGGAAGGGGGGTAGAAATGCTGCATAGGCAAGGGGGTAGAAATGCTGCTGCTGCACAGGGAAGGGAGGAGAAATGCTGCTGCTGTACAGGGAAGGGGGAGAGAAATGCTGCTGCTGCAGCACCCAATTGGGGAGAGAGAGGGAAGGAGGTAGAAGGAAGACAAGGGAGAGAAACCAGAGATGCCAAGCCCATGGGAGGGAGGGAAAAGAAAAAAGGAAAATAGATACCAGACTATGGAGGGGAGGAAGAGATGTCATGGCATGGGGGGAGGGAAGGGAAGGAGATAGAGATACCAGACCATGGTGTGGAGTGGGAAGGAAGGAAGGAAAGAAGAAGAGAAAAAGAGAGATGCCAAAGCATAGGGGAGGGGGTGGAGACAGAAAAATGGAGAGGGGGTGAAGCTGAATTGAATCATGTGCAAAGGAGAGAAGGGACACAGAAAAAGGGAAGATACTATATGGAAGAGAGAGAGGGTGGACAGCGTGCCAGACTTTAAGAATAAATGGGATACCCATGTGGGATCCCTACGAGGGTCAAGATAAGGAAATTGGGTCATTAGGGCATAGACAGGGGGTAGGTAAGCAGAGTGGGCAGACTTGATGGGCTGTAGCCCTTTTCTGCCGTCATCTTCTATGTTTCTATGTTTAGATGGAAGGGGCATAGAGAGTGTGGGCAGTAGATGGAAGGGGTAGAGAGAGAGGGCAGAAGCTGGGTGGAAGGGGCAAAGAGAGGGCAGATGTTGCACTGTATAGAAAGAAGAGAGCAAAGAGAAGATGATTAAAACAGAAAGATTTTTTTGTTGCTTTACTTAGAATCAAGTAGTATTATAACTGTATTGATAAAAAGTTTATAAATAGGAAATGGAAATAAGCAATTTTTGGGACCAAACCCCTTTCCTCAGGTCAGGACAGGATACCATAACAGCAGTATACTGTACTGTTCTGAAGAAAGATTTGGCCTCTGAATGCTAATTGAAAAATGGATTAGTCCAATAAAATGGTATTTTCTTATTTCTCATTATTTGTTTTATTTTTATTTGTTAATTTGTAAAGTGGTGATTGTTATGTATCAGTTTTTTCAAATTTACATCTACTGTCTTTATATTTTGCACAGTATTAGGGGACATGTGTCACTGTTTTTGTGGTGTTGTGGTATTGCATTGTATGCAAAGTCTGGTTTCTTGGCGGTTCAGTTTAACTTTTGTCTACATATTTCTATTTTTAGTTTGTGATTATTCCATATTGGGCGAGGGTATATCTCTGTTCTGTGTGTATGAAAAGGACATAGTTTTCATTTGGCATTGACTGCAGGATTAATTGACTGTGTAGGATCTGGCTTGTTTAGTTTTACAATGTATGTGTTGGTGTTCTAGTGCTCACTGCAGTGTTTAAGATGCTGCCTTTTCCTAGGTACACTCTTGTGCGATATGTGGATTGTTACTAAAAATCATATTTTTCATATAGATGGGGGGGGGGGTCAAAAAATGATGGGCCCCGGGTGTCACTTATGTTAGGTAAGCCACTACCTTCTAGCACAGGTATCAAAGGAACCAAGATCTTTGGCCATTCTTTGACCTTCAAGTTTCCTCAAGTTTGGAACAATCTTCCACTCTTGTTAAGAAGTTCTGTCTCTCTTCCTTTTTTTTGTAAGTCTTTGGAAACTATTCTGTTCACTAAGCACTTTGGTAATTAATTTCCTCTTGGTTTTTTTCTTTCTCTTCAGTCCTTATTGGCCTAAACTAACTACTGTAAACCGAGATGAGTTTTCCTGGATTGAAGTCTCGGTATATAAAGCCAAGCATTAAATTAGATTAGTTTGGCCACCGTAAGAATGGGCTACTGGGCTTGATGGACCATTGGTCTGACCCAGTAAGGCCTTTTCTTATGTTCTAATGGCACTGTGAGACTCAAAAGTGAAGGGGAGGAATATGTAGAAGCTGATTAAAAAAAGGCTGAATTGCTTAAGAAATATTTATGTTCTGTGTTCATGGCTGAAGATCCGAGAGTGGGACCGCAGAAGACAAAAGCAAATAGGGATAATGGAGTGGTAGACCCTGATTGATTTTCAGAGGGCTGTGTTCGTGAGGAGCTAGCTAAATTAAAGGTAGACAAAGCGATGGGGCTAGATGCTGTACATCCAAGGGTGCTGAAGGAACTTAGGGTAGTTCTGGTGGCTTCGCTGACTAACCTTTTCAATGCTTCTCTAGATTCAGGAGTGATACTGTAGGACTGGAGAAGGGTGGATGTGGTCCCTCTACACAAAAGTGGAAGTAAGGAAGAAGTAGGGAATTACAGGCAAGTAAAAAAAAATAAAAAAGTCTGACTTCTGTGGTAAGCAAATTATTGAAAACACTTTTAAAACAGAGAATGGTGAAGTTTCTGTAATCTGGTGAATTACAAGACTAGAGGCAACATGGATTCATTAGAGGTAGGTCTTGTCAGACAAATCTGATCAATTTCCTTGACTGAGTAACCAGAGAATTTGGTAGAGGGAGTGCACTAGATGTGGTGTATTTTGATTTTAGCAAAGTCTTTGACAGTGTTCCACACAGCCATCTAATAAATAAACTGAGTGCTCTTGGTATGGGCCCCAAAGTAACAGCTGGATCTGCAACTGGTTAAGTGGAAGATGACAGAGGGTAGTGGTCAATGGAGATCGCTCTGAGGAAAGGGATGTTACCAGTGGTGTGTCTCAAGGTTCTGTTCTTGGTCCTGTTCTTTTTAACATTTTTATAAGTGATATTGCTGATTGGCTGTCAGGTAAGATTTGCCTCTTTGTGGATGATACCAAAATCTGCAATAGAGTAGATACCCTGGATGGTGTGAATAACATGAAGAAACACCTAGTGAAGTTTGAAGAATGATCTGAAATTTGGCAGCTAAAATTTAATGCTAAGAAATGCAAGGTCATACATTTAGGCTGCAAAAATCTGAAGGAACAGTACAGTTTAGGGGGTGAAGAACTTATGTGCATGACAGAAGAACGGGAATTAGGTGTGATTGTATGTGATGATCTTAAGGTGGTCAAACAGGTTGAAAAGGTGATGGCGAAAGCTGGATGCTTGGGTGCATAGAAATACATATGGTCAGTTGGAAAAAGGAAGCATTGATGCCCCTGTTTATGACTGGTGAGATCTCATTTAGAGTATTGTGTACAATTCTGGAGACCGCACCTTCAAAGAGATATAAACAGGATGGAGTCGGTCCAGAGGAAGGCTACTAAAATGGTGCGTGGTCTTCGTCATATGGTATATGGAGGGAAGGCGAGAGAGGGGAGATATAATAGAGACGCTTAAATACCTATGTGGCATAAATGCGCATGAGTAGAGTCTCATTTGAAAGGAAGCTCTGGAATGAGAGGGCTTAAGATGAAGTTAAGAGGTGATAGGCTCAGGAGTAATCTAAGGAAATACTTTTTTTTACAGAAAGAGTGGTAGATGCGTGGAACAGTCTCCTGGAAGAAGTGGTGGAGACAGAGACTGTGTCTGAATTCAAGAAGGTGTGGGATGGACATATGGAATCTCTCAGAGAGAGGAAAAGATAATAGATACTACATATGGGCAGACTGGATGGGCCATTTGGCCTTTATCTGCCATCAAGTATCTATGTATAGCCTCCCATAACAGCAACTCTTCATGAAGCCCTCCTCTAAGAGTGTTCCCCTCCCCCTAGTCAGAGCATCCACCTCCTTCCTGAAACCCTCACAAGATCATTCTCCTCCTCCTGAAACATCCCTTCCCCTGAAGAGTCAACATGCAGGGCCTGAATATTCATCACACCTATAAGCATAATTTATATGTTTTTATGGCCTTAGAATGCTCTCACCAAGCCTCTTTTGCTCTGCTTAACATTTTGGGGACACTTCTTTAAGGAGGGTGCCAATTTATATGCCAAGAATGCAGGTAAAAAACCTGAATATTAACATTTACTCAAGTATGTGTACATATATATGCAGAAATGCCAATATTTTTGGCTACATATTATTCTGGAAAATTGTGGCTAAATATGATGGGTGGTCCCATAGGTGGAGCTTAGCTGACTCACTTATACCAGCCATAGAATACAGGTAGAGAATGACACGGGGAAAAAATCTGTCCCCGTCACTGCCCCGTTCCCGGCTCACCGTCCCCATCACCACCACCACCCCGTCACCGTCACTGCCATCCCATTCACCGCCCCGTCACCGTCCCTGCAGCATCCATATAAGCTTCAGTACTGTGAAACACCATGAAGACAGAAGAGAGTCCTGCCACTACTACTACTGCACTGAGAATCTGTTTCAGTGCCTCTGCCCTGCAGTAAAAACAGAACATAAAATAAATCAATTGACTTGTCCTCCCTTGCAATGATGTGTCCCCCATGTTCACCTATAGCTCGAATCTGGTCAATTGTGCACACTAAAAATGCCCACCTGAGCACATAATCATGCAGATGCTGCAGTACAATGAGCAACAGGAGGATCTGGAACATGAGTGGTGTAAAATGGGTAAAAGTGAATCGATTTTTTTGCTCTTTCAAAAATTATGAAGACTAGGGGACACTTGATGAAACTGCATGGAAATACCTTTAAAACAAATAGGGGTAAATATATTTTCACTCAAAGAATAGTTAAGCTCTGGAATTTATTGCTGGAGGATATGGTAACAGTGGGTTGCGTAGCTGGGTTTAAAAAAGGCTTGGACAAGTTCCTGGAGGAAATGTCTATAGTCTGTTATTGAGATAGACAAGGGGGAAGCTACTGGTTATTCTGGCATCGGTAGCATGAAATGTTGTTACTATTTGGGTTTCTACCGGGAACTTGTGACCTGGATTTGTCACTGTGGAAACAGGATACTGGGCTAGATCGTCCATTGGTCTGACCCAGTTGGGATGTCTATGTGGCCACTTATCTTCTGTAGGGTCCCAACATGGACTATGTTTGACCAACTGCTGCACCAGGAAATCCAAACTTCATTTGCAAAAAATCAAATGACAGTGGCCCTCCATTAAAATACCTCCAACTTGCCAGTATTCTTTTTATATGTGGTCACCATCACTTTCAAGAGGGATTATTGACATGTGTCTGCAAAAAATGTTACTGTTTACATTCTGTTCCACTCAGGATTTGTACATATGAAATTAAAGACGGTCATGGGACTTTTTGTACATTTTAATTAAGCAAGCTCTAAGACTATTGTTTGCAATGCATATTAGTTATTGGAGAAGCCATTTTTTCAAATGAATGACTTTGTAACTCACTGCTATGCTCACTTGCATTTCTATAACCGAGCGCAGGCAGGCAGTGATACAAAAACAGCAGACACCCGACCGATTGCAGCGTTCCGCCATTTCCCTCCCTCCACCTCACCTTAGATGTAGAGTATGCTGGCTTTCTTTTTCGCCCAGCCGCACGCGCGGCTGCTCATTTGTTCAATATTCTCCTCTGATGCAACTGGAAACAGGAAGTTGCAGGAGAGGAGAAGATTGATCAACTCGAGTAGCCGCGCATGCGCGGCTTTTTGAACGCGTGCGGCTGGGCGAAAAAGAAAGCCAGAAAACTCTACATCTAAGGTGAGGTGGAGGGAGGGAGATGGCGGAATGCTGCGATCGGGCGGGTGGGGACCGTGCGATCATTGATTGCCTCACTGCGGAGACAAGTCCATTCACCGCTCCACGGGGTGGCGAATGGCCTTGTCCCCGTCCCCGCAGAGACCACTATTTTTTCTTCCCCGTTTTGGCGGGTTACCCGCGGCTACTTGCGGCTAGCTGCGGGTAACAACCACCGTGTCATTCTCTAATACAAACCACTGTGTCTCTATGTGATTCTAGCAAAACAAAACAATAAAAAAAGAAGATAGAGTTCACACTGTACCATGACTTGTTTTGAAACCGGGATGAGAGAGATTATGGGGCATTTACTTCTGTTCTACTGCTAAAGCTGCTTTGTATTTGGCAAAGAAACTAACTGAAAAATAAATGGCAGACAGACAGATTTTCTCTGGAGAAATACTTAATAAATCTCCCCCCTCCTGCCAGTTCACTTTACGGGGCACATCTTAGTACAGTGTGAGGAAAGAGTATCCAACGTTTTATAATATTCACTATCAATTTGCTTTCATTGCTTTCCCTTTTATTCAGAGCAATGTGGCTATGCTTGCTGAAAAAGGTGGTTTTTTTTTTTTTTTTTTACCCTTAGATGACTCAGTTTTGAAAGTTTGGTATTCATGAAGACAGGATGATCTGCGTTTTCATTTTGCTACATAGCAGATGAGATTCAATATGGATAAATGTAAAGTAATGCATGTCGGTAAGAAAAATCTCAGGCAAGAGTACAGGTTGTCCGGGGCGGTACTTGGAGAGACCTCCCAGGAAAGGGACTTGGGAGTTCTGATTGACAAGTCAATGAAGCCATCCACACAATGTGCGGCGGCGGCGAAAAGGGCGACCAGAATGCTAGGAATGATTAAGAAGGGGATCACGAACAGGTCGGAGAAGTTATTATGCTGTTGTACCTGGCCATGATGCGCCCTCACCTGGAGTACTATGTCCAGCATTGGTCGCCGTACATGAAGAAGGACAGGGTAATACTCGAAAGGGTCCAGAGAAGAGCAACTAAGATGGTTAAGGGGTTGGAGGAGTTGCCGTACAGTGACAGATTAGAGAAACTGAGCCTCTTCTCCCTCGAACAGAGGAGATTGAGAGGGGACATGAATGAAACATTCAAGATACTGAAGGGGATAGACTTAGTAGATAAGGACAGGTTGTTCACCCTCTCCAAGGTAGGGAGAACGAGAGGGCACTCTCTAAAATTGAAAGGGGATAGATTTCGTACAAACGTAAGGAAGTTCTTCACCCAGAGAGTGGTGGAAAACTGGAATGCTCTCCCGGAGGCTGTCATAGGGGAAAACACCCTCCAGGGATTCAAGACAAAGTTAGACAAGTTCCTACTGAACAAGGACATACGCTGGTAAGGCTAGTCTCAGTTAGGGCACTGGTCTTTGATTAAAAGGGCCGCCACGTGAGCGGACTGCTGGGCGCGATGGACCACTGGTCTGACCCAGCAGCAGCGGCATCTCTTATGTTCTTTATTCAACGTGGAAGTATTTACATCTTTAAAAAAAAAAAAAAAAAATTTCTGCAGGTCCCACACTAATTTTTCCATTAATACACGGGACTTAAAAAAACAATTAACATAGGTGCACTTACTACTTCCTTTTCAGGAGGTGCCAAGTGCTACTGCATTGAATGGCTAGTACTAAGTGGCTAATGCTGAGTTAACACTTCCATGCTTATTCTCCACCCATTCCTTTCCTCCACACACCTTTCCTCCTGGCACGGTTTTTCCGTCGGTGTGACAGTTTTGGATAAGTATTTTTGGATATGTTTTTCACTTTTTGGTATGGTCTTTGATTTTGTTGTGATTTTGTGCGTGCTTTTTGAGGGGGTTTGGCTGGCAGGGTTTGTGTGGGGGTCGCTCAGGTTGCTTGCTTGTGTTGTGTTGAGTTTTATTTACATTACATTACATTACATTAGTGATTTTTATTCCGCTTGTACCTTGCGGTTCAAAGCGGATTACATAAGAAGAGAACTGGACATTTCCAGGAGGGTACATGACAATAGAGAATACAGATTGAGGATAGAGACTTAATAACAGAATGATAGTAAAGACTTAATAACATCGGAAGATGTTTTGGACGGCAGTGTTTTGGTTTCTTGGGGGATGGGGAGAGGGAGGTTAGGTAGATTGTATATGCTTTTTGAACAGCAGTGTTTTGATTTCTTTACGGAATGTCTTGAGGTCTGATGTTGTGGTTAACAATCTGGTGATGGAAGGTTCGAGTTTTGCAGCATGTGTTGCCAGGAGGCTATCATAAAGCTTTTTGCGATGAGTACCCTTGAGTGGTGGGTATGTGAATGATGTCAGTGTTCTTCTTGTTCTGGTTGGAAGGTTACGGTTTAGGCGGTCATTTAGGTAGGTGGGTGCAGTACCGTTAATTACTTTGAAGAGTAGACAGTATAGTTTGAATTGAATTCTGGCTCGAATCGGTAGCCAGTGTGAGTCTAGGTAGGCATTGGTGATGTGGTCAAATTTTCCGAGTGAGTAAATTAGTCTAAGGGCTGTGTTCTGAACAGTTTGAAGTTTTTTGATCATGTTTGTGGGGCATGGTAGATAAAGGATATTGCAGTAGTCCACGAGACCCAGTACCAGGGACTGTACAATGATCCTGTAGTGTTCTTTGTCAAAGAATTTCCTTATTTTTCTTAAGTTGCGCATTGTGAAGAATGCTTTTTGGGTAGTTTTGTTGATTTGGGTCTGCATAGTGCAGCATCTGTCTATCAGCACTCCCAAGATTCTGAGTGAGGTCTGGATTGGGTATTTGGTTGCTTTAATTTCTAGGTCTGTTATGGATGGGTTTTTGTCCGTTTCAAGCATTAGGAATTTGGTTTTGTCCGAGTTTAATTTCAGTTTGTGGTTTGTCATCCATTTTTCTACTTCATCCAGAATTATTTCCAGGTGTCCTGTTGAGGTGTGGTCTTGGATTTCGAAGGGGAGGAGAATAGTTATGTCATCTGCGTAGCTGAATGATGTTACATTTAGGTTGTCTAAAGTGGTGCCGAGGGAGGAGATGAAGAGATTGAATAGAATGGGCGATAGTGGTGACCCCTGCGGGACTCCGCATGGATTTGACCATGGGTTAGATTTCATGTTGTTTGTCTTAACTCTGTACGTTCTTGTTTTAAGGAATCCTTGGAACCAATTGAAAACCACCCCTGAGATCCCGATTGCATCAAGTATCTGGAGTAATATGGTGTGATCGACTAGATCGAAGGCGGCGGAAAGATCTAGTTGGATAATTAGGATCCACTTTGATTGTTGATTGCTTTGATTCTTGCACACACAGGGCGCTCGATGATGGTGTGTGGGTGGAGGCTTATTGCCTTGACCCAGAAGTGACGTGTCGGAGCTGTGCTCCTATCACTGAGGGTTCACACTGAGAGCGCCCTACAACATTATACAGTGTGACATGCTTCTTTGACTTGGTACACTGTATTTGGTTTATAAGTTGTGAGATAAGTTGGCACTGTGGGCTTCCCCCACGCAGACCTTGATGTGACTTGGTTGCCTTCCTTGTTTTTTCTATTCTCCACCCATGACACTATCTCTTCAAAAATATATTTTAAAAATGTGCAGTAGCTTTCAGAAGAGAGGATATTTCCACAAAACGGTTTAATGTGTTTTATGGTAAGCGGTTTCTCACATATTAAGCACAAGCTAAGACTTACCGGTAACACCTTTGCTCTAAGTTTGTGCAAGTTAATCACAAAATATGATTACATGTGTTTAAGATAGTACAATATTAAGTTATTAGGCTTACAAACAAGCCAAATCAAACAACTGGATTAGCATTTTACTTCCTAGTATTCAGCTAGTGGCTGCCATTGGCTGAATTATGCCCTGATATCGGGCACCAGCATCAAATGATGAGGTTACAGGCATCTTCCAGAACTTATCTGGGTACCAGTGCTATTCAGACCAGTACCCTGGGTAATTGTGTTAGAGCACCATGTTGCTGCCCTAACTTTATCCAGGCATTTATTCACTTAGTAGACTGAATACAATACAATATAGTACTTTATTCTGCCATTAAACTGCAATGTCCTGTACCTGGGAATAACTAAAACCAGGTGCAGGGCATTGCGGGTGATCCAGAATGCCAAGGCTAGATTGATAATTGGAATGCCAAGATATGAACATATTACCCCATATTTTCAACAACTGCATTGGCTACCAGTTGTATTTAGAATCCAATACAAAGCAATTATGCTACGTCATCAATTTTCATATAGTTGATAAGAGGGGACCCACTCTTAGCCACGTCCAATGTATTCACACTGCCAATTGAATGAATCCTAGTTATTATATGAATGACCCTCAGATACTCAAACCAATTTCATTGTATCTGGCTTCACGTACCCATTCTTCACCGGGTCCTCCTTGGTAAATAATTTATTTTTAATTTTAAATATTTATAAGTGTTATTTAATTTATCTTAAGAGTAATAAATACTACTAGAATAACTTAGCTCGGTAGTTGTTCATGGTCAGATATTCAGGGATTATTTTGCCGACATGTTTCACCCATCGGGGTTTTTTTCAAGGCTAATAACCCTTAATTTAGCTTTTAGCCATGACTAGCTGACCACCCAGTGTTGTATACCTAGTGTGAATACATTGGAGGTGGCTAAGAGTAGGTCCCCTCTTATCAACTATATCTATAATTTGTTCACACATCAGAATCTTGTTTATATTTAACAATGCAGTGCTATCTAGTAATCAATTTTTATATGGCTCGATTCCCGAATTTTTAAAGAGTTTGATATCTGGTTACCAACCATCAAGATTATTGCGCTCTGAAAACTCAGCACATGTTGAAAACAAAGGCCAATCCCAAGTATGTGGATACGAATGCCATGACCTTTTCATGTGCAGGAGTAAAACTGTGGAATGGCCTTGTTGGTCAAATTTGGAAATGTGGGATAGGAGTTCATTCAGGAAATTGCTGAAAACGCAATTATTTGTTGATGCATTCCTTTGAGCATTTGACCTATTGCAAGGATTGAATCTTTCTGCTTTTGTTTTTATCTGTTCTGACCTGTTTCAATATTTTATGTATGTAATTTTATTGTAAACCATTTTGGAATAAAACAGTATAGAAATTTTTAAAATAAATAAATTAAACCTCTCAACTCTATGCGGATTACAAATTTAATATCCTGAATGACAAGACACATCCAGGAATTACATAAAAATTATTCATATATTTCTACCTTATACTTTCCAAATTAAAATCAGTTTAAATATTCTTCAAAAAATATTGCCTTGGCTATCTTTCTAAATTTGAGATAGTTCGTAATCTGTCTCACTTCCAATGGAAAAAACTATAACTCTACAAGTCTAATTATTCAAATAAAATGTACTAAATACTGTGAGCATACAAAATTGTGAATTAAATTTATAAAGTGCTCAGTCACCAACCAAACAGTGTCATATAAAATACCAGCAATGGTTGTAAAGAGGGACCATCATGGCACTCTGAGAATCCCTCTTACTGCCCTCCGTGAGATAAATAAACAATAAATTACTTGTATGCTTGTGGTTATCGTTACTTATCTGTTTTTAATGAAGTCACTTATGGGGGCAGAAGCTTGGCAATAATGTTGAATAATTATCACTAAAATCCAATTCAAGTGCTGTGAATACTCTAAAACCCCATGTTCACTGAACTACTGGCCTCCCTTCGACTCGAGTTTCGCCCGAAGCGTCGTCAGGAAGGGGGCACTGAAAAAAACCCAAAAAACATGTAAGATATTGAATGGTTCAAACTGTGATTGGTCAGTTTGTTCCTTAGGGGGTGGGTTTAGGTTCTCCCGATGTTTGTATTGGTGGAAATTACTCTACACGTCATTTGTGATGTATTAGTCCCAGCGCTCTTAAATTATCTTATTTACTGACAGCGTTTTTTCCTTTCTGCTGTTGTTCCCCCCACCGAGTTTCAGCGAACTCTCTGGCTGCATTAGTAAGTGGATATTTACTTTATATTTATTTTTGTTGCTTTGATTTATTTCTATTGATATTTGTTTATGATTTTGTATTCAATAGATATTGATTAGATAAAGTCTTCACCAAACAGTTTAGGTTTGGTTTTGATTATACATGCTTTTGATCTTACATGTTTTTTGTTTTTTTCAGTGTCCTCTTCCTGACGACGCTTCGGGCGAAACTCGAGTCGAAAGGAAGCCAGTAGTTCAGTGAACACGGAGCTTTAGAGTATTCACAGCACTTGAATTGGATTTTAGTGATAATTATTCAACATTATTGCCAAGCTTCTGCCCCCATAAGTAACTTCATTAAAAACAGATAAGTAACGATAACCACAAGCATACAAGTAATTTATTGTTTATTTGTCTCACGGAGGGCAGTAAGAGGGATTCTCAGAGTGCTATGATGGTCCTTCTTTACAACCATTGCTGGCATTTTATATGACACTGTTTGGTTGGTGACTGAGCACTTTATAAATTTAATTCACAATTTAGTATGCTCACAGTATTTAGTACATTTTATTTGAATAATTAGACTTGTGGAGTTATAGTTTTTTGCATTAATTATTCTAACACAAGCAATTAATATATTAGCTCCTGGAATTGGTTTAGTATTTTCACTTCCCATGGACCATATAACAATTGATTGATATTGGAAAGTGGAAGTAAACATTCTCTTATATTTCACTCCTTCAACCAAGGCATAATTTAACTTTAGACAATTCCTGCAATTAAAAGATGATTTCTTAAAAGATGAGGCTACTAATTGAATCAATTAGGAAGACGCCCAACCATGATATATCTTAAACATTAAAATACTCACTTAAATCTAATTCTGGCTTCTTCTGGTAGCCAATATAAAGATCTTAGCAACGGAGTAACCTGATCATGGGGTCCTTTTACTAAGGGCTCCTTTTATCAAGGTGCGTTACGGGGGTTAGTGCGTCAGACATTTCATCATGCGCTAACCCCCACGGCACACCAAAAAATTAACGGAGGCATTACCAACTAGCGCGGCAGGTGGTTGAAATCGTGGTATTCTGAGCGTTAACCGCCTACCACAGCTTGATAAAAGGAGCCCTAAGGCTCGCTAGCCATTTTAATGTGCAACTAATATTTAGCGAGCGCTAAATATTCTAGCATGCCTTGGTAAAAGGACCCCCATATTTGCTAGCAGAAAAAATAAGCTTTGCTACAGTATTTTTAATAATATGCATTTTTCTAATCAGGACCTTATTACAGCCAACATATATTGTGTTACAATAAGCCAACTTGGATAAAATCAATGCTTGTACTACCAATTCTAATTTTGCAGGTTCAATACACTTTCTTATTTGCCTCAGTTTTCTCAGTACTGAAAACAATCTCTTAACCACATAAGTAACCTGTTGTAAGTTGATTATCCAAGTAAACCCCCAATACTTTTGGAGAAGTTTCAAACTGGTGTAAATTATCCTCAACTAGGAATGTCTTATCTATCCACAAGAAGAAACTTAGTTTTCTCCCTAATATCTCAGTTAACTGGATAAATCCTGCCCCCCCCCAGACTGCCTCAGTTCTACCTGGATAGTGTCATGGGGTTTACAACAGATTTACAGCAACACTATTCAGTGATGTGCTGTTGAAAATCCAGGGATGGCAACAACAAAATAAATCCCAAACCTCCACTGAATGGATGAGGGTAACCACAAAAACAGGAAAGTGAAGGAGATGAGCTGGATGAACCAAGTTTATTAAAACAGTCACAAAAATAATAGTGATGAAGGTCCAATAAGAACCATAGTACGTTCCAAATATCCTTCCAGAAAATATATACCAATATTGAGTGGTGTTAGTAGAAAGAGTCAAAAAATCCTTGGACTCCTTCTACTGACACCACCCAATATTGACATATATTTTTGCTGTATTACCTGCTGGAAGAACATTCTGGAATTTGCCATTGTACCTTTTAGCCATATCATCTGCTGGAAGGATATTCTGGAATTTGCTATTGTTCCCATTGGACCACCTATGGCCAGATGGCCCTGGGTAGGCCTGTTCTTACTATCAGGAGCTAAGCAGGGTCAGGTCTTGCTAGTAACTGGATGGGGGACCACTGGGGAATACCAGGTACTGTAGGCTGTAGCAACATAGTGGAGCCACTGCCACACACTGTATAGGAGAAAGCAATGGCAAACCACTCCTCTACTCTGCCTTGAAACATCAAAGGGAAGATTCTTCACTGTGCATGCAACCATAGGTCAGTGGTCAACTCAAAGGCATACACACCCATTGGACCATATTTTGGCTTTAGGCATTTCAACTCCTTCTATTGTTATCATTCAACATAGGTGCAGATTTTATTTATTTATTTATGTTATTTAGCTGCATAATTTGCCAGAAGGATATTTTGGAACTTGCTTTGGTACTTATTGGATCTTCATCACTATTATTTTTGTGATTGTTTTAATAAACATGGTTCATCCAACTCATTGCCTCCACTTTCCTGTTTGTTTTTTGCAAAAATCCAGGGATGGCTTGTTCACCGTGATTTAACTGGACAGGAGACGTGTTCTCTATCTATGAAATCATAAAATTGAGGAATCCACTACAAGATGAACCGTCCTTATCCAAAATACCAAATTTACCCCTCCTAGTGTGGCATTGTAAAAAAAAAAAAAGGGGGGGGGGAGGTGTTTAAAGAGGTAAAATAAAAATCAGGATCATGCTTTTAGACAATGTTCCATGACTGAAATGATAATCACATTTTTTAAATATTAACAATCATTACATTACTATTTGTGGAGTTAATATTCCTCATGAGGAGCTGTATGCAATTTACAGAAAGAAGAAACTGGTCATTACATTGTTGCCTTTGATGCATGTGTAAGGGTTACAATCGTAGGTGGGGATTGTAACATCATGATATAGGGGAGCGGGGTACTGTATTGTGTGTTCTTTGGATGGTATGTCATTCCTGAAGATGTAGGTCATCCCAAAATGGACTGTGTTTTGCAGACATCTCCTTGTGAACCTGGCAGGGCTGGGTGAATTAGTGTATTTACAGCTCAAGGGGCAAAGAAGGGGAAAAAGAAGCATTAACCATACAGCCATAACTCTGTGGTCAGCAAACATGCAATATGGAACGCAGCACTGGTGAAATTCATACTCTGCTCACTCAGCTTAGGGAAGATGCTACAGCACAGTGGTCTCCAACGTGTGGGCTCCCCCCAGGGCCACATGAAGCCACTGAAGTCCTCTGTTGTGGCCATTAAACAAATGGCTGAAATGTTCTGCATAGTAACATAGAGAGTAGATGACGGCAGATAAAGACCTGAATGGTCCATCCAATCTGCCCAACCTGATTCAATTTAAATAAGTATGAAAGAATGAACACGGAATATTTGGGATATAGTAACGTATTCAAAATGGTGTGGAGCCCATTGACTGCATTTATTGAGTCACAATGACTGTCATGTACCTTTCCTTTTATTTGACTTCCTTACACATCCAGGGTGGGTGGGTGGGGGGAGGGGAATGTGTTATTGTTTGCTATACTTAATTATCTATATTATTGAAATTAAATATGTACTTCTATTAATTATGGGGAGGAGGGGGGAGAAAATGATTGTTTTTTGAATTATTTGTGTATTTAAAGTGCGTTCTGTGTGGTGTTTATGTTTAAATTCATTGTATGGCACTGTTAACATTTGAAAATTAATAAAGATTTAAAAAAAAAAAAAAAAAATAAATTTCTTCTTAGTTATTTCTAGGCAAGAATCCAAAACTCTATCCTGTACTGTGCTTGAGTTCCAACTGCCAAAATCTCCGTTAAAACCTACTCCATCCCATCTAAACCCTCCCAGCCATTGAAGCCCTCCCCAGCCCATCCTCCCCCAAACGGCCATATACAGACACAGACCGTGCAAGTCTGCCCACTACTGGCCTTAGTTCAATATTTAATATTATTTTCTGATTCTAGATCCTCTGTGTTCATCCCACGCTTTTTTGAACTCTTGTCACCATTTTCATCTCCACCACCTCTCTTGGGAGCGCATTCCAGGCATCCACCACCCTCTCCGTAAAGTAGAATTTCCTAACATTGCTCTTGAATCTACCACCCCTCAACCTCAAATTATGTCCTCTGGTTTTACCATTTTTCTTTCTCTGGAAAAGATTTTGTTCTACGTAAATACCCTTCACGTATTTGAACGTCTGAATCTTCAAGTCCTGCAAATGTGTTAATTTCAATCTTGCTCGTTTGGCTAGTGCATTAATGGGTCCTTTCACAAAGCAGAGCTGCCCGTTCTTTTCCTAATGACAGCTCAGCATTTAGCGTGCAGTGCTTGACAGTGTAGCTTTGTAAAAAGCCTGACAAAGGGGTCCTTTCAACAAGGCACGCTAACCGATTTAGCACTAAATGGCTTCCATTATATTCTAGGGGCGCCTTAGCATTTAGCGTGCACTAAATCAGTTAGCGCACCTTAGTAAAAGTACCATTAAAGTGGTTTAGCATTTAGCGCTCGCTAATCTTTAGCGTATGCTAAATCAATTAGTGCGCTCTATGCCTTACAAAAAGAATTACTGTAGGCTGGGTATGTATGTAAGTTGGCATAGTGCATAGAGGTCCCCTTTTATCAAGCCGTGTTAATGATTTTATCACTGGTCACAGAGGTAAAAGCATCGGCCGGTAATAAAAAAAAAAACCTCTAACACGGCTTGATAAAAGGAGGCCAGAATTTGCTACTGTTGACAAGTCAGAATAAAGTGAATTTTTAAAATAGATCTTTGAAGTGTTGTAGAATCAGTGTTAGTATTCATTTTTTAATGCTTAATACCCAGTCGAGGTGGTTTACAAAATGAGTGGCACGTGTAAGCTTGAAATCTTTTGGTGGCCCCTCAGAGCTTTCTCGTATTTACACTGCGGGCCTTTACATGAAAAAGTTTGGTACGTTTTGATTTATAGAGTGGTGCAGTGGTTAAAGCTACAGACTCAACACCCTGAGGTTGTGGGTTCAATCCCATACTGCTTCTGATGTCCCTGGACAAGTCACTTAATCCTCCCATTGCCCCAGGTACATTAGATAGATTATGAGTCCACCGGGACAAAGAAAATGCTTAAGTACCTGAATGTAAACCACAGGCTGTAAGTGGTATAAAAATACTAAAAATAGATACTTAAAATAAACTCAAGTCCTGGATTTCAAGCATGCTGACTTCAGCGTTCCTGAAGAAAGAACTGATACTGAGGGAACGCAGGTTCTTGTGAGACCTCTTACAGATTTGTTTGGGAGCGGTAACAGTGAAGAAGTGGGAGACTATAGGCTGGTAAGTCTTACTTCAGTGGTTGGAAAGATAATGGAAGCTCTGCTGAAGAAACATAGAAACATAGAAAATGACGGCAGAAAAGGGCCACGGCCCATCCAGTCTGCCCACACCAAAGACCCACCCCTTATCTACCTCCATGAAGAGATCCAACATGCCAACCCCATCTTTTCTTAAGATCTGGCACGCTGCTGGCCTCAATTACCTGTTGTGGAAGATATGCACAGACGGGGAGAGGGACCTTGGGGTGATAGTGTCCGAAGATCTAAAGGCGAAAAAACATGTGACAAGGCAGTGGCTGCTGCCAGAAGGATGCTGGGCTGTATAAAGAGAGGCGTAGTCAGTAGAAGGAAGAAGGTGTTGATGCCCCTGTACAGGTCATTGGTGAGTCCCCACTTGAAGTACTGTGTTCAGTTTTGGAGACCGTATCTGGTGAAAGACGTAGGAAGACTTGAGGTGGTTCAGAGGAGGGCGACGAAAATGATAGGAGGCTTGCGCCAGAAGACGTATGAGGAGAGACTGGAAGCCCTGAATATGTATACCCTAGAGGAAAGGAGAGACAGGGGAGATATGATTCAGACGTTCAAATACTTGAAGGGTATTAACGTAGAACAAAATCTTTTCCAGAGAAAGGAAAATGGTAAAACCAGAGGACATAATTTGAGGTTGAGGGGTGGTAGATTCAGGGGCAATGTTAGGAAATTCTACTTTACGGAGAGGGTAGTGGATGCCTGGAATGCGCTCCCTAGAGAGGTGGTGGAGAGTAAAACTGTGACTGAGTTCAAAGAAGCGTGGGATGAACACAGAAGATTTAGAATCAGAAAATAATATTAAATATTGAACTAAGGCCAGTACTGGGCAGACTTTCACGGTCTGTGTCTGTATATGGCCGTTTGGTGGAGGATGGGCAGGGGAGGGCTTCAATGGCTGGGAGGGTGTAGTTGGGCTGGAGTAAGTCTTAACAGAGATTTCGGCAGTTGGAACCCAAGCACAGTTTATAGACGAAAGCTCAGAAGGCACCGGCAGCTGAGCAGGGTGACCCTTTGGCAAGAGACTGCTGAGAAAAAGAAGCAAATGCAGAAAAAAAGAACAAATAAGTGGTTTATTTTTTCCTATTCTTTTTACTCATGACATTCAGGGTGATGCACCGAGAGAAATGTCTCACATGACTGACCCACCTATGGATCCCATAAATCGGAAACATAATAGCCTATCACATGATATAGTGCACAGAAAAAACAGCCAGGTCCAGGTCTGCTGTAACTGCTTTGCAAATGTATAACCCCGTTAAAACACAGTACTAGCTACCCAAATCGATCCACGTGGTCAATAAATATGTATGTTTCACACAGTTCAAAGTGAAGCTTTTATTTGGTTTTAAATTAAAAAAATAAAAATTTCATTATTAAATAGGGAAAAGTACCCTCCTGACTAATGATTACACATTCTACTCATTTTAGCGTACAGTCAAAGGGAACAATGTGTACTACCCAAAACAACACTCCTCCTTTTTTTTTTTAAGGGCCCCTTTCACGAAGCCGCGTTAGCGGTTTAACGCGCGTAATAGCGTGCGCTAATTTGCTAGCCGCTACCGCCTCCTCTTGAGCAGGCGGTAGTTTTTCGGCTAGCGCGGGGGTTAGCGCACGCTAAAAAGGTGCGTGCGATAAAGACGCCAACGCGGCTTCCGTAAAAGGAGCCCTAAAACTTGCTCAACAGAGGAAAAATTCAGCTAAACTGAAAAAAAAAAAAAAGGCTCAAGTGTTTAAGTTAAAATTAGAACCGACTTCTCTTATGTTCGATGCCCACTAAATCTGTTATTCTTTTCCTCAGCCTCAGTCCTTCATGTCGGGACACTAAACCACAGTGCTAATGTCATCGGTTTCTTCTGGTTTTTTTTGCCTGCTCGGCAGGGATTTCAAGTACTCGAGATGCCTTCTTGCATCCTCTTGATTTTGTCGGACATAATATACCACATAGGATATCACCATGGTGAACCAGCCAAACATGGTGACCAGCATGGCATAATCGGTAGTCTTTTTGGGAAGATTGCAGAGGTCAGCGTCGTTGGCATTCGTATGCAAAACTCTGCCGGCATGCTCATCTAACACCGAGGTCTTGCAGATGACATTGCTCGCTGTATCATGGTTTGAAGCCATGCTCCTCAGAACCTGCTGCAGAGTACAGTCGCAGTGCCAAGGGTTGTTTGCGATTCTGGCCCTAGCTTTTAAGTTGTTGAACGCATTTTTGTGCACGCTTTGTATCTGGTTGTCTGACAAGTCAAGCGTCTGTAAGGTTTCCGCCACCCCTTTGAAGGAATGCTCATCTATAAATTCAATACCGTTTTTAGACAGATTGAGGACTTTCAGTTGATGCAGGTCTTTAAAAATGTCATTTGGGATGGATGTAATCTGATTGGAGTCCAAGTAAAGTAGAACTGTCTCAGGGGGAAGGTCTTTTGGTATTTCCTTAAGATTTGCATTGCTACAGCTGACATTTAAACCTCCAGAATGAGAGCAAAGGCAGCCTTTTGGGCACATGCTGGCAGAGTGAAAGCACAGTATCATGAGGACAAAGCTTTGTAAGAGCAGACACATGGAGAGAGAACGTGTTATCCACAGGTCTACCAAATGCATGCTGGGATGTCAGCATAATCACATGACCACTCTTCATTGACCCAGCTGTGGTAAGAAGCGATGGTATATAATCAAAATTTAGTTCTCTTTTTTCTTCGGATTTCTCTAGATACATAAAATAGAATGTGACTCTCTTCAGGACTGGCCTTCTCTTTTCAAAAGTATATCTAAAAGGAAAAGATATGGAATATCTATTCACTTTAAACTGACACAGATGACACATATTTCATGTTAGACAAACAAAGTTTTGATAATGACATTAGGTTACACATATTGCAAGCAACATCTATTAAAACACCAACAAAAATCTACTGTTTTACCCTATAAACAACTGTGCTGAGAAAAATAATTAAAAAAAACAAATCTGTAATAAATAAATCTGGCATTACGAGAAGAATATTAAGTCCATGAGAAAAGAGGGGGCAATTCTACAAAATGGTACCTAGAGAAGAGCACCATTAATTGACAGGTAGGCATCTAAATGCAGTAGGTGTTACTATATTTGGTAGTGCCTATTTGCCATACTGCCTAACTACAGGGGTGGCAGTATATATATATATATATATATATATATGTATATGGAGCACAGGTGGGCCATGGGTGTGTCTCCCAGGTATACACATAGGTCCGGATTCTCTGTAGGGCGCCAATATCAGCAGCTGCCTAAAAAGTGGCTACCAATCGTGTGTGAATCACGCAATGGCGCCCTATAGAGAATTGCACCCCCGCAAAAGATAGGTGCTAGAAATAAGCTAGGGATTTCTGGGCTTACATCAGCACCTATCTATGCCAGGAATCACGCCTACATAGGTGCTTTACAGTACCTAATGCCACTTATGACATTAGCCATGCCCACAGTGGCATTAAGTGCTGAAAAGTACCTACGTAGGTGCGATTCTGGCATCTTTTATTTAGGAACAAGGACAAAAAAGGAAATGCAGATGAATGTACAAGATGCAGGCAAAGTTTAATGCCGTTGAAATTATATGTGTATTTGGTGGCATGCAAAGCACAGAAAGTTGCTCTATGTAAAAGTACATTTTAAAAAAAAGTGTCACCATTCCAAGTTTTGCAAAATTAAGTGGCACCACTTACTCATATAAGGAGCGATTTGACATCTATACGCGCTTCACCTTCAATAGGAATTAAGCTCTGACACTCAAGCTTTTGCAAACTTAGGGGGTGGAGGTGGGGGTGGGGGGGGGGGGTTAACCCTAGAGAAATATGAGCTAATTCCCCATCAAGCTTGCTTCCCATGCCTAGGGTAAATAAGAGTCAACCCACAGTTGTATGTCTTGAATCAGGGTAAATGCCAGTGGTGACATTTTTCACAATATCTGAAATGCAGAATACAG
The DNA here is from genome assembly GCF_902459505.1 of Geotrypetes seraphini. Taxonomy (NCBI): domain Eukaryota; kingdom Metazoa; phylum Chordata; class Amphibia; order Gymnophiona; family Dermophiidae; genus Geotrypetes; species Geotrypetes seraphini. Next base: position 325,946,721 of record NC_047085.1, on the reverse strand, counting down.
TACACGTCGTGTCGAGTGTATAGTTATGAGGTAAGAGCACGTTATTAATAACATCTTTAGGCATGTTTTGCAATTTTATTGGTTATTAAAGTTGGTCTTCTGTTGCAGGGATTTTGCCCAGAGGAAACCTTAACGGGGTGAAACATGTTGGCGACTCTGTCCCTCTAGGCTAACCACCCAAGCTAAGTGCATAGTATTTACTATCTAAGCATTTCTACTATTTAAAGTATTTAACTTATTTAATTTATTGGAAAAATATAAAAAATATAAAATATCAGATTTCTAGAACACCAGGTACCCGATGACGATTAGGGGCATAAATCCAATGGTTATGAAAGCTTATTGAACCATTGGTGGCACCGCTGAGGGCCTGGGAAACTTTTTGATAAGACTACGTTGGAATAGGAGGTGTTCAAGGGAGGTTTGAACCATAACAACCCTTAAGTATTGCATACGATTCACCCTTCTATAGAGACTTCACAATTCGAAGGCTTGAACGTGTAAATAAAGTCAACCATTGGCATAAAATAATTCCATACACCATGAAGCATAGAAGAAACACTCACAACTGGGTCACAGGTGCACAAGAGGTAACTTATCTGATACGGTCCTGTAGATCTGGGCTCTCCTCACAAAAATACAGAGCTTTCCTGTACTGCCCATAGATCAGTCCCAATTAGATGAAATGTAAAAAGAAATCTTGATTCACCGGTCAAGCCAGCTGCTTCAGGGGAAACACACTTGCCCCGTGCACTAACCCTCAGGTGCCATTATAGGAGGAATCAGGCAGTAGTCCCAAGAGCCGCGAACCACCTCGCTCCCATCCCTCCTTTGATGCGTCATAAGTGATGCATCAGAGGAAAAGCCCTGCCGGGGCTGGCCATGAACAGCCTGTGCCTCCTGCCTGTGCTTCGGGTAAGAAAGAGAGAGAGAGGGATTTGACAGCTCAAGACCGTCGCCTGTTTCTGCCACTTTGGGGCTTGAGGGAGAGAGGAGGGCTTTGTGGCTCAGGACTGCTGCCATGCTGGTGTTTCAGGGCGGAAGGGAGGGGGGTTTGTAGCTGGGTTTGAGGTTTGAGGGAGGGAGGATTTGCGGCTAATGATGCTGCCGCTGGTGCTTCGGGGGAAATTTATTTTTCCACCGGCAATTTTTTTGCCAGTTGTTTGAGAGTCCCGATTAACCAAGACCCTACTATACTATTCTCTGCATATTTTTTATGCAATTAAGAACAGAACTCTGTGGATGTTCTTTGATATTCTCATACGCAACCTGTAACTGACTAACTTACATATCTCATGTGTTACTCTGCCCCATAGGTTCTTTCTCTCTCTCTCTTTTTTTTTTAATAATATCTTTATTGGAGCAAACAGTTAAGGTCATTTTGAAACATTGGCTGAAGGAAGAGAGTCCTCCCATTGCTGCTTGGACCAAAGGCTCTCTAAAGGAGGGTCTAAAGCAAAAATGAAGGCAAATGGTAGAGGCCTAGTAGTGACTGCCTCAGCTTTCAGTGTGGGTAGTCACCTTTCCAGTTATCTGTCCTACTAAATTTGTGGGCAACACCTGGCTTGGCCTTAGAGCTGTATTTCTAGAATCACATGCAGGATGGCCCTGTTTAATTAGGAAGAGGAAAAGGAGAGGTATTGAGCACACAGAAAACAAAAAAAAGCTTTTACATGTAAGGCTCCTTCTCTAGGGATGGATAAATTGTTAGAATCAAGAGCAGGGCAGTCATAGGATAGTTGTGATAAGGATAGCAGGAAAAGGAGCAGACTGTCATGTTATGAGCTAGGAATGTAAGGCTGAACAAGGTACAAAGGTGTGGCTGAGGACAGGGAGGTCACCAGGGAATGGGCAACATGAAGGTGTCGGTTTTGGAAGCTGGCAGCAAAATCCTTAGTGATAGTAAAAATAGGGTTACCATACATCCAGGAAAACCCAGACATGTCCTCTTTCTAGAGGACTGTCTGAGCGCCTGGAGGGATTTCTAAAACCTGGCAGTTTGTCCAGGTTTTGGAAATCCTGAGCTCAGAGGCCGCGTCTGGAAGCCTTTGCGCATGTATGGCCATTACTGTGATGATGTCATTGTATCGACATCCGCACATGCGCAAAGGCTTCCAAATGCAGCCTTCGAGCTCAGGGAGGTTTGTGTGGGGGTGAGGCTGGGGGAGGAATGAGGTGGAGCAGGGTGGGACTGGGGGCAGAACAGGGCGGGCCAGGCATCCTCTTTTATCAAAGAGGAAATCCGGCAACCCTAAGTGAAAATGGTAAAATGTTTGAGATAAATGGCCTTTGAGAAGTGTCATGTGTGTGTCAGATGCTATAGTCCATGGAGAGAAAAGGAAGAATAGAGTAACCTTCTAGGGAACAGAAGTGTTAGCATACACTTAATGAAGCACTTGGTTGCTATATAAGCCACAGTGCTTTCCGTCTTGAGATAGGCAGTAGAAGGAAGCATAATCCAACGGTGCAATTAGAACGCCAGTCTTGGCCATAAAGGGATCTCAAATCCAAACCTCGAGGTCCACACCCCAGCCTGGATTCAAGACCAAGTTAGACAAGTTCCTAATGAACAAGGATGTACGCTGATAGGGCTAGTCTCAGAGCGCTGGTCTTTGACCAAAAGGGCCGCTGCGTGAGCGGACTGCTGGGCATGATGGACCACTGGTCTGACCCAGCAGCGGCAACTCTTATGTTCTTATGAATATATACATGTATGAGATCTATTTGCATACAATGGGAGCATTGAATGCAAACAGATCTCATGGATATTAATTGTGGAAATCCTGAAAATTAGGCAGCATTGTGGACCTTGAGGAGTGGATTTGAGGACCCCAGCATAAAAAATATGCTAAAGGAGTAATGCATGTTTGTGTCCTGCAGTAGGTGTACTAACCTTTCTTCTGCTCCATTTGGTTCTGCACCTCATGCAGTCAGGCTATGCAATGCAGCCACCGACAGCAGGCCCAGATCATCTGTCTATATAAAGGAGAGAGGGAGAAAGATTTTGCAATCAACAGAGATCCTTTAGACCAGTGGTTCCCAACCCTGTCCTGGAGGACCACCAGGCCAATCGGATTTTCAGGCTAACCCTAATGAATATGCATGAAAGAGATTTGCATATAATGGGAAGTGAGAAGCATGCAAATCAGCTCTATGCATATTCATTAGGACTATCATGAAAACTCGATTGGCCTGGTGGTCCTCCAGGACAGGGTTGGAAACCACTTCTTTAGACCATATAGAGCAGGGGTGCCCACAGTTTTTTGACTCGCGAGCTACTTTTAAAATGACCAAGTCAAAATGATCTACCAACAATAAAATTTTAAAAAAACACAACGCACACTGTAGGCATAGAATTGTTAATTATCATTCCTATTCCGGGGTTTTTTCAAAGAGGTCAAAGCAGATGACTCTATGCACTGTCACCTCAGTAACAACCATACAAAAATAGACAAATACCCACCCCCCTCCCTTTTTACTAAACCACAATAGCATTTTTTAGCGCAGGGAGCTGCGCTGAATGCCCAGCGCTGCTCTCGACGCTCATAGGCTCCCTGCGCTAAAAACCACTTTTGCGGTTTAGTAAAAGGGGACCATATTGTAAAATATAGAGAGCAGATATAAATTCAGACACATTTTGATCACTAAATTTAAAATAAAATAATTTTTCCTACCTTGTCTGGTGATTTCATGAGTCTCTGGTTGCACTTTCTTCTTCTGACTGTGCATCAAATCTTTCTTTCAGCCTGTATGCTTCCTCTCCTCCAAACCTCATTCCCTCCCCCAACTTTTTCTTCCTCTCTCCCTGCCCTTTCTTTCTTTCTCTCTTCATGCCCCCTTTTTTTTCCTGTTTCTCTTCTTTCCTTCTGTCTCCCTGCCTGCGCCCCTTTCTTTCTTTCTCCCTGCCCTTCCCCAAGCCACTGCCACTGCCGCTGCCATTGGGGAACAGGACCCAAATGCCACCAATGGATAACAGGCCCCAAAGCCGCTGCCGCCGCCGCACCATGCTTTCTCTGCTTCGGGCCGATCAATCTTCCTCTCCCCGACGTCAATTCTGCTGTTGGAGAGGAAGTTCCGCCCAGCCAGGCAGTGATTGGCTGGCCTGAACTTCCTCTCCGACAACAGAATTGACGTCAGGGAGAGGAAGATTGATCGGCCCGATAGATCGCCAAGGCAAAGGGAGTCCTGGATGATCGACTCACTTTGCCTTGGCGAGCTACCGGTCGATCGCGATCGACCTATTGGGCACCCCTGATGTAGAGGGTCTTATTCAAATCTTGTCTTTGTCCCCTAGACCTCTGTTGGAATTATGGCATGCCTTCTTGCTGAGTCCACTGGCCATGTCTGCAGTAAGACAAGCCTGAGGACTCCTAGACAGTCTCTTACTGCTTTTTTCCTGTGCACTGAAAGATCCTCACAGGCTATTGTAATCTTATTTCAGCTGTGACCAAGACCAAGAAAGTACCAAAAGCAAAGTGTGCCCACCTGATAGCTGCAGGACAATGGTTTCATCTTGGTCTTTCCAAGTACTGCACTCTACCCAAACTACATAGTTTATGTCTTCCAGTTACCCTCTAAGGCTGTGCTGTGGATCCTAAGTGCACCTCCTACTTCTCTACAGAAGGATGCTCTTCTACTTGAAGCACCCAAGTAGGAATTCCCAAGACTTGGATCTTGGATCTTAGATTGCTGGTGCCTCAGCTGGCCAGACACAAGTAAATGTTTCTACTCCTGGCCCATCATGAACAAGATGTGAAGGCATGTGTCCTAGGAATATGCATTCACTTGAAACAACATGGGAACCTCTTATGCCATTTTAACATGAAATGACAGGAAATATCCCAATATTTTAGCTGCATATTGCTACTATGCAGATCTTGCTTTCTAACTGCCCTTTTTTAAACAGAAAGTATCAGGCCATTTAGTGATCTAATATTTTCTATTTTTGCATAATACATGGATAAGCAACTTATATATTCATCTGCCACCAGTGAGCATTTGACTTGCTTAGATTATTGATCTAATGCAGGGGTCTCAAAGTCCCTCCTTGAGGGCCGCAATCCAGTACGGTTTTCAGGATTTCCCCAAAGAATATGTATGAGATCTATGTGCATGCACTGCTTTCAATGCATATTCAATGGGGAAATCCTGAAAACCCGACTGGATTGTGGCCCTCAAAGAGGGACTTTGAGATCCCCAATCTAATGTATTACTAGATAGATATGCTGAGATTGAAAGAAATCTATATCCTGGAGAGAGTGAGAAAAGGTGTTCACAAATGCATTCACCAGGCAGGTAGATTCTAGTGTTAAGGTTTAAACCCATCTCAGTGAAGAAAGTTACATAGTAACATAGTAAGTGACAGCAGATAAAGACCTGAACGATCCATCCAGTCTGCCCATTAGTTATTCTCATTAAAAATACAATGATTAAATTAACTTGTCTCTTCTTTGATATTTCTGGGCCATAGACTGAAGTCTACCTGGTATTGTCCTAGCTTCCAACTGGTGAAGCTGCCATCTAAGTTCACTCCAGCCTATCCAACCAACTCGTTGTTTGCAGGATATCTACTCTAAAGTCTGGTCAGTAACATCCTCATGTTCCAAGTTAGTGGAGTTCCCACTGATGCCCTCCCCAGCCAAATCACCATGTATGGGACACAAGCCGTACACAAGTCTGTCCAACACTGGCCTTATTTCTTTAATTTATACCATTTGTTTTCTAATTAGAAATCCAGTATTTATTACATGCTTTTTTGAATTCCATCATCGTTTCCCTCTCCACCACCTCCCTAGAGAGGGCATTCCAGGCATCTACCATCCTCTCCATGAGAAAGAATTTCCTAAAGTGTACTGGGACAACCAGCTCACTCTTATCCACATGCTTATTTCAACAATTCTAATAGATTAAGACAGCTTAACGTCCTTTGCTGAATCCATGTTAGCTTTTTCCTATTAAGCACTGTTTATTATTAAGTCCAGTAATATAGTTTTTAACAATAGAGTTCATGATTTTATCCAGCTTGGGCATCAGATTTACTATTACATAATTTCCTGAGACACCCTGGGATCCCTTTTCAAATTTGGCCTTATACTAGGGTTGCCAGATTTGTTGATGCAAAAAAAGAGGACACTTGGTAGTAGAGTTTGGAGCCCAAGGGCTGGTAGAGGGTAGAGTGCCAACCCTAGATGGACAAGCAGAGTAATACACACTAAAGGATTGGACCTAGTGGATTAAAGGCAGTGGAACAGTAGACTCCCCCAACCACCACCCCCAGGAGGAGTGGATAACCCCAACCTTCAGCAGGTAGGTTTTTTTAAAGTCTGGGAGGTGGAAGGGAGGTGGGATGTGTCAGAGTCAATTGGGACAGGAGGCGAGAGAGATCCCTCCTGTCCTGGCCCACTACTGGATAACCAGGCTTACAACAGGCCCGGGGGAGGTCTGCAACAGGTCTGGGAGGGGGCAGGTGAGCACTGACCTGAATATAAACAGATACTCCCATTTTACATGCCAAAAATCTTGGTTTATATTTGAGTATATACAGTAATGGAATAACAAGCTAATTAGCACTGATAATTGTTTTCTTTATAAGCAATTATCAATGTTAATTGGATTTCATATAAATTTATGCATGTAAATTTATGCTCAGGGTCAGTGGAGTATCTGGAGGGGCAGGAACCTGGGGCAGAGCACCCCCTTCTAAAGCTGGAGCACCTCTTTCCTCCAGGTACTAGGATGGTGTGTGGAGTGGCTGTTGGGTCCTGGCCTGCCTGCCTGCATGCAGCTTTTGGCTCAATCAGTCCCTCGCCCCAGAACAGGAAGCTGATGTCAGTGGGGGTTGATGGTGCTGATGGCCATGCACAAGCAGACCACAGCCCCAAGACTACTCTAGCAGCTTCTAACTCCCTGCACCTGAGGCGGACCACCCCTACCACCCTACCCTTACTATGCTACTGCACTGTTTCTCAATTCGGTCCTGGAGTACTCCCTTGCCAGTCATGTTTTTACTCACAATGAATATGCATAAACTTGATTTGCATACACTGCCTCCATTATATGCAAATTTCTTTCTTGCATATTCATTGTGGCTATCCTGAAAACCTAACTGGCAAGAGGGTACTCCAGGGCCAAGTTGATAAACACTGCGCTACTGCACAGGATCTGCAACGCAATTTTACATGCTGCACCAAAAAGAGGGATATGGAAGTGGCTCATGGGCAGATCGGGGGTGTTCCTCATAGAATAAGGAGCATCTGCGCCTAACTTTGCACACATGGATCTGCATCACATTTTCATTGATGCAAATAGCCACGCCTAAAGTTAGGTGGGTTTTTTTGGTGCCATTTTTTTTTTTTTTTAGGTATAATATATGAAATGCAGCCCTGTGTTTAATGCCCTTAAGTAAAAGGGTCCCCTGTGTTTGTTAGCTAGGAAGTATTCCTGGTGGTTTAGACAGTAGAACTGGAAAGACTTGAAACAAATAATCCAGAAGAGCTACTTCTACTCTGGCTGTGTTGCTAGGGATATGTACTCCAGTTGCCAGACACAGAGTGTGATTGCCTGGAAGGCATCTTTCTCTCTGCTGTCATCTACTAGGTTAAGTTTCTGGCTCTCATATTATACCAGACTTCATTCATAATTAAAGGCATCTTTCATTGATTTTTTTTTCCCACTGTGTCTCAGAGAAAATAAGAAATTCTAGTCATGTTCATCAGACATCTCACATAAAATACAAGAGTATGAATGAAGGCTTAAATGTGCATGTATTTCCGTATTAGGAACATCATGAAAGAAGCCTCTACGGTAACATAATATGGTTATTAATGCCTTCATTCAAATATTTTTTTATTTTCATGCTGTCTGGGAAATTGTGATTAGAATTTCATATCTTCTGCAGACTCTAGCTCGCATGGCACCTTCTCAAATTTAAAAACCACTTCAAAGTCAAGCTTTTAATTGGCTTTAAATTAAAAACAATAAACATTTCATCATTAAATTCTAAAAACGGCATCCTGACTGATGACTGCATATTATTCTGCTTGTTTATCCTACAGATATTTTTCTTCCTAGTTCACTTTCTCATCTTCAAGCATTACACATACACCCCTGCTGTTTTCATTGTCTCATGTACTTGTCTAAAAGTCATCGCTAACATCTAGGCTCTGAGAGAAACAAGTGAGGAGGGAATCAACCAAAGGGGGAGCTGCATGCAAAAAGAAAGGACAACAAAATAAGCCCGGCAATGTTGCTCGAGTTTCAGGAAAAAACAAACAAACCTTCAATTCATGTGAGAAAATGTCATGTAAAGAGACAAAAATGCTTATAATCCCAAGTTCTTCTGATTTTGTTTTCTGATGGGGTAAGCAGGGAAGAACATGAACAGACTTTGTTGCAACTGAAAAGGCTTTTAGGCCCTGATTCTATAAAAGATGTCTAAAGTTAGGCGCTTAGATTGGTGTGCATAGGTGATCTAGGTGCCTAACTTAATTATTCAATTTGGCTTAATTGGTGCCATTAATTGAAAATTGTAATTAAAAAGCAATTAAAAACTAACTTCCAGGTAGACACCTAGACCTTTATCAGACAGTAGGCATGTTTAGGGCCGGATAATGGTATGTTTTGCATTTAGGCATTTATTCAATCAATTTTTTAGCCCATCCTCCCCAAGGAGCTCAGAACGGGTTAGAAATCAGGTACTCAAGCATTTCCCCGATCTGTCCCGGTGGACTCACAGTCTATCTAATGTACCTGGGGCAGTAGAGGATTAAGTGACTTGCCCAGGGTTACAAGGAGCAGCATAGGGTTTGAACCCACAATTTCAGGGTGCTGAGGCTGTAGCTTTAACCACTGCATCAAACTGTCTTCCTGAACAGTCCATCCAGTCGGCCCATTAATTACATGCCTTATAGATTCATGATTAAATTTAATTGCCTTTTTTCTATGATATTTCTGGGACATAGACCAGAAAGTCCACCCAGTACTGTCCATAGGTTCCAACTACTGGAGTTGGCATCAAAGAACACTCCAGCCTATCCAACCATCTTGTCGTTTGCGGGATACATACCATAAAGTCTGCTTTTTCTTTGTGAACTTTGGCTGGGCAACAGCCTAGATTTGAACATTATTGAAAATGTGTGAACTGTGATGGAGCAGAAAATGGCCATACACAATCCAACAGCAATGAGTTTGAAGCCATAACCTCAGGGTGCCGAGGCTGTAGCTGTAACCACTATGCTAGTATTTAGGTTAAAAAAAAACAAACAAACCCCTGGCATAAAATAGGGGCAGGTCTAGACACATGCGCAGACGATCTACAGATGGTCTGCGCATGCGTCAGGATTGCACACCAGCAATCCGTGCCGGCAGATGGGGGCGTTCCTCCAATCGCCCCCCATCTGCATATTTGAGTTTCGAGAATCCATCGGACTTGCCCGGATCGGGCACGGGTCGATCCTGATCGGGCAGGTTCGTGAATCTAGCCCATAGTCAGGTATAGCCTGCTGTGCTGTTCAGCTCCTTACAACAAGCCCTCACGCTTCACTGGGTCTGTGGTAATGCCAGTGGCAAAGTCAGTTCTCAGATTAATACCTCACTTGGCTTTGTCCTTAACCACCTTCCATACTGCTGAACAATTTGTCAACACAGTGAAGATGGTTAATGACACAGCCAAGCGAGGTATTAATCTGAGAACTGACTTTGCCACTGGCATCGCCACAAACCCAATGCAGCGTGAGGCCTTGCTGCAAAGAGTTGAGCAGCATCGTAGACTTTATCCCGACTATAAAAAGAAATTGAATGCTTGAGTGTTTGGAACACCATTAATAGATAACTACACCAAAGTATATGTGTTTAGCTATTAATAAAGTATGCTAACTTTCTGTTATTTTCCACAATAAAGTACAGTGGAACCTCAGTTTGCGAGTAACCCAATTTGCGAGTGTTTTGCAAGATGAGCAAAACACTCAGTAAACTTTTGACTCACAAACCGAGCACTGCCCCAATAAACGAGCACTTACAGTCCAGGAAGTGCCGCTTCGGGGGATTCCTCTTCCATCTTCCGGCCAGCTTTCCACGTCGGGTGCCTTCCGCAGGTTGGAGGACCAATGTCTGGTCCTGCGCGGCCGAGTGCCATTCCGCCTGCGCATTGCATGTGACGCGCACAGCGTCAATCATTGGCATTGTGTGTGTCATGCGCGGCGTGCGGGTGGGGCGGCGCTCGGCTGCGTGGGCTCGGGTGGGGGCTCTCCAGCATGCAGGGGGCATCCGACGTGGAGGGCCGGCGGATGGAGGAAGCATCCCTTTGCAGCGGCACTGCGGGGTTCTCCGGCGGCTGGCAGACATTAGAGGCATCCCCCCTGATGCGGCACTGTGGGGTTCTTCTTCGGATGATGGACGGAGGAGGCAGACGGAAGAGATGGCGCTGCAGCACCCGGCACCCTACAGGTACAGACCCCGGGTTCTGGAACGAATCTTCGGTGTTGCCACTATTTTCTATGGAGAACTTTGCTTTGATAAACGAGCATTTTGGATTACGAGCATGCCCCTGGAACGGATTATGCTCGTAATCCAAGGTACCACTGTACAAATATTGAAGGTTCATTTAATAAAATACTGCTAGATTTTTTGCATAGAATGTCTTTTCATCAAAGTATCATTGCTGAGTGTGAAAACATAAACGTTACAGCAATAATACCAAGAAATTTGCTCTATTAAGCAAACATAATGGCAAATTTTAAGAAAATTGGAGCTTTATGTAATCAGTGGCTTTCAATGACCCCAGGATAGGCTTAAAAAATGTTAAAAATTATTTTCTGATCAAGCATAATCAGATTCATGGGAAAACTTCATTTCAAACAGTTTTCTCAGCTTTAGGTTTTTCTGGACAAACTCATTGGGCTCCTTTTACTAAGGTGCGCTAGGGCTTTAATGCCAGCATTGAGTTGGCGTTAGTTCTAGAAGCGTAGCGCGCAGTAATTTCCTGCGTGCGCTAAAAACACTAGTGCACCTTAGTAAAAGGAGCCCATTGTCTCATATTGTCTACTTGCTTCGTTTACTGTTAAGATGTTCCTTATTTGTGGGGGTTTGCTGAAATGTACCAACTTTACACTGTGATGGCATTTATGTATGCGTTTTCTGCCACTATCAATAAAAATTCATTAAAAAAAAAATCTTATATGGTTTAGGATCAGTTTATTTAAATGACCTAACTTCTATTAGAAACAGAGGCCCATTAAACAGAGCTATATCATCATTTTACTCATAATTTTGTATCATTTTAAAATATATCATTAGAGAGGGCTCTTGAAACATATTTTTTTTCTATCAAGCAGTGTTGTTTTGGAATGCTATGTCAATTTATTTTGGCGCTCTCTGAAGACTTTGTGAAATATCTTATATCAGGGTAGCATATTTTTTTTCTTTTTGGATAGAATTTTTACTTAAATTGATATTTGTATGTTTCCCCATCTAGTCTTACTGTAAGCTACTTTGGACCATGACATTGGGATCTAGTGCAATATAAGAGAGTAGATTGAGATCAACGAAACAATCCAAACCTTGGACAGCTCTGATGCTTTTAAAATGGATGCTTCCTCTCCACCTAACTGGCACTGGCACATCTATTCCTACATGTATTTTAAAACAAACTCTACACTGGCAGATCCTGTTTGAAGACACAAGCAAAATTTCACATGTTCTGACCCGGATATCTCAAATTTCTAAAATCTGCCCCCACATTTTTACTTCTTAGCCTTTATGTCTTTAATATACCCCTGCATTATATATAGGTCGTCCAAAGTTGGGTATGCAAATTGTAGTATGGATCCCAGATCCACACACAAACTAATTAGTTAAGAACATAAGAACATATGAATTACCACTGCTGAGTCAGACCAGTGGTCCATCATGCCCAGCAGTCCATTCACGCGGCTGCCCTCTGGTCCAAGACCAGCACCCTAACTGAGACTAGCCCCACCAACGCACATTCCTGTTCAGCAGAAATTTATTTAACTTTGTCTTGAATCCTTGGAGGGTGTTTTCCTCTATAACAGCCTCTGGAAGGGCGTTCCAGCTTTCTACCACTCTCTGGGGTGAAGAAGAACTTCCTTACGTTTGTACGGAATCTATCCCCTTTCAACTTTAGAGAGTGCCCTCTTGTTCTCCCTACCTTGGAGAGGGTGAAGGCACCCGGAAGTGCACGGACATCGACAACAGGGTGAAGGCACCCTGAAGTGCACGGACATCGAATCGATGATGTCACGTGCATGCATGACATCATCATGGTGATGTCTGCATATTCGAGGAGGCCCATCTGCCCGCGACCCGCTTCGGTGGAGGGATCTGGGAGGTGCAGGGAGAGGAGAGACGCCTGCCAGGAGGAGTGTCATCTGCACCAGCTGACTATCTACAGCAGGGGTGCCCAAAAGGTCGATCGTGATCGACCGGTAGATCGCAAAGGCAACGCAAGTCAATCGCGTTGCCTTTGCGTTCTACTTGCTTCCCGACTCAGAAGCACCGAGCCGACCAACTTCCCCCACCTGACATCAATTCTAACGTCGGAGAGGAAGTTCCAGGCTAGCCAATTGCTGCCTGGCTGGCCCGGAACTTCCTCTCCGACTTCAGAAATGACGTTGGCGAGATGAAATCTGATCAGCCTGACGCTTCTGTGTGGGGAAGCAGGAAGAGCTTGCGGCAGTGGTGGTTTGGAGGCCTGTTCCCCGATGGCAGCGGCAGTAGCTTGGGAGCAGGCAGGGAGACAGAAAGAAGGGGGAGCAGGGAGGAAGACAGAAAGAAAGGGGGCATGGAGAGAAAAAGACAGACAGAAAGAAAAGAGGGCAGGGAGACAGAAAGAAAGCAAGACAGAAAGAAAGAAAGGGGAGGGAGGCAGGGAGAGAGGAAGAAAAAGTTGGCGGAGGGAATGAGGTCTGGAAGCATACAGCAGGCTGAAAGAAGGGAAGAAATATTGGATGCACAGTCAGAAGAATAAAGTGCAACCAGAGACTCATGAAATCACCAGACAACAAAGGTAGGAAAAATGATTTTATTATCAATGTAGTGATCAAAATGTGTCCATTTTGAGAATTTATATCTGCTGTCTATATTTTGCACAATGGCCCCCTTTTACTAAACCGCAATAGCGGTTTTTAGCGCAGGAAGCCTATGAGCATCAAGAGCAGCGCAGGGCATTCAGCGCAGCTCCCTGCGCTAAAAACAGCTATCGCGGTTTAGTAAAAAGGGAGGGGGTATATTTGTCTATTTGTGTATAGTTGTTCCTGAGTTGACATTGCATAAAGTCATCTGCCTTGACCTCTTTGAAAACCCGCGGAATATAAATGATAATTAATATTTTCTCAGTGTACAGTGTGCTTTGTGTTTTAAAATTTTTATTGTTGGTAGATCATTTTGACTTGGTCACTTTAAAAGTAGCTCGCAAGCCCAAAAAGTGTGGGCACCCCTGATCTACAGGATATGTCTCTCGCAGTGAGAGGCACATCCTGTAGTCAGTCAGCTGACACAGATGACTCTTCTCCTCGCCAGTGTGTCACGGCACACCTGAAATCTCAGGAGGCACACTGGTGTGCCGCACTGGCTTATAGAATAAGAAACAAAAAATAAGGTTTAGCATGCAGGCTAATATCCTTTAATGCATGCTTAACCTAGTGAGCTACGTAAGAAGCTTTTACCTCAAATTAGAGGTCTGAAAAGATGTTAGAATTGTCTGGGCCTATAAATGATAAATGTCATATGTAAATGAGGGGATTGCTAAGCCCATGCTAAATCACAAGGCATGTTCACATTCCATTTAGAGACTAATTTGGTGTTGAAATTCTGGCATGCAAATATTACTTAGCAAGGACAATCAAAATAGCGTGATCACTGTATTGGGACAGAAATGAAAGCCATGGAGATAAGGCTTCCGCGGCTGGCGTCATGATCGCTGCTGTTGTCTGGGTCAAGCCGCATCTGGGTAGGTAGAACTGGCATTTCAGCCATCATGCTGTGGATTTCTTCAGGGTAAGCCGCAGAATGATAGCTGAAACGTCGGTTCTACCTACTCAGACGTGGCGACACCCGGACAACAGTAACCACCATGGAGATAACGTTGTAGAATTGCCATCTATAGGTCCTTAGGGAGTGGTTATATAATAGTGTATGTTGTGGCGGAGTGCAGGGTCAGCAAAAGGCTGAACCTCAGCACAGGCTGGCCGAGCGGTAACTGGAGTGGCCTTGAATAGGACTACTATCAAGTAAAAAGGCAAAATAATTTCCTTGTGCAAAATAAAGCTTTTATTGTTATCCCCATTCCAGGTGCCTTCCTTGGCATTACAATATGTCCATGCTAACAAAAACATGCAGTTTCTTCACAGTTGCAAAAGTAAAGTTGTAAACACCAAAATATGTGCTATCTTCTCCTGTTTGTTCCCTCACAAGACAGGCACATGATAATTAAGCTCTTTAGCTGAAGTCCTTAGCCAAACATTCTTCTTCTTCTTACCGTTGACTATATCAACAGTTCATTAAAGCATTAGCTTTTATCTGCTCAAGACTTCTGTTCCTCAGGGAACAGCCACTACTGAGGAACGTAATCCTCCTCTCACCTGTGTGCACTCGGTGTATTGCATCCCGTGAAACGCAAGCCGTGTTGGATGATTGAAAGTAATAAGCAATGGCCTTAGAGCAAAAGCTACTAAGCACTTTAAGCTACAAAAAACTGAAAATGAATTGAAGCAGTTTACGGCACGATTGCACTTTTCAATATACACTTCTCCCTCCGTATCCGCAGTTTCCGTATCTGCGGATTCGCTTATTTGCGATTATTCAGCCGCTGACTCCGCCCCCCAAAATTATGTCATCATTAAAGTACTTTTTCCTTTTACTGTACCATACTGAACCGATAAAAAAGTTTATTGCTTACCATTAACTCTGAAAATTGCTGCTTATAAACTTTCTCCCACAAATTTGCTGCTTCCATGCTTCCCAGTGTGCACTGAGAAAAACGCTGCTTCTCAGCATCCATAGAGAGATAGGCTTCTTCCCAGAATGCCTGCCCAGAAATCGCTGCTTGCTTGTCTGCCCAGAAATCTCTATAGAAAAGTTATTCGTGGTTCCAATAATAAAAACGGAAGGCTTTTTCTAAAAAAAACCCGCGAATAACATTAAAAGTTATTCGCAGTTTTTCTGTATTCGTGCCTATGGTCCGCCCGCATCCCCCATGAATATGGAGGGTGAAGTGCAGCACTTAAAAGCACCAGTGCACTTTTTCAAGATAAGTAAAACTTTTTTCTGTTGGTTCTGTGTTCAGCTGTAGGTATTTAGTATGTACTATAGTATGAATTGAGATAATTAATTTAGATGATTACCATTGATTAAAAGAATAATGAATTAAAGTAATAAATTAATTAATTGAATTAAAGGTAGGGAGGATGGGTTCAAGACGGTGATGTAAGCAGGAGTAGGAGAACAGATTTGTCTGTTTCTTTGAGAAAACCTAGAATGGGTAAAACTCTATGATCTGAGGCTTGCTCCCTGAGATAAAATAATAGTGGAAAGGAGAGACAGGGGAGATATGATTCAGACGTTCAAATACTTGAAGGGTATTAACGTAGAACAAAATCTTTTCCAGAGAAAGGAAAATGGTAAAACCAGAGGACATAATTTGAGGTTGAGGGGTGGTAGATTCAGGGGCAATGTTAGGAAATTCTACTTTACGGAGAGGGTAGTGGATGCCTGGAATGTGCTCCCGAGAGAGGTGGTGGAGAGTAAAACTGTGACTGAGTTCAAAGAAGCGTGGGATGAACACAGAAGATTTAGAATCAGAAAATAATATTAAATATTGAACTAGGCCAGTTACTGGGCAGACTTGCACGGTCTGTGTCTGTGTATGGCCGTTTGGTGGAGGATGGGCAGAGGAGGGCTTCAATGGCTGGGAGGGTGTAGATGGGCTGGAGTAAGTCTTAACAGAGATTTTGGCAGTTGGAACCCAAGCACAGTACCGGGTAAAGCTTTGGATTCTTGCCAAGAAATAGCTAAGAAGAAAAATAAAAAAAAATAAAATAAAATAAAAAATTTAAATTGAATCAGGTTGGACAGACTGGATGGACCATTCGGGTCTTTATCTGCCGTCATCTACTATGTTACCTTCAGTGTCATTTTGGCTTATATTGGTGGGTTTTTGTTGTTTGATTTAATTAATAGGTAACCACCAGATTTTTTTGAGTTTATCATTGAGTTAATCAGCCACAAAATTTTCTGCTTTTGCAGACACTGCAAACAGGCACAGGTTTCTAAAACAAATAAATATTATAGGTACTCTGTCTTTGCCCCAGCTTGAGATCCTCTTAGCAAACAGTGAGGTAAACAGAGTTTCAAAACCCCTACAAATTAGGGAAGATTGGCAGTTCTTTCCCTCACATCTAGACTCAGGTCACTGGCTATCTCTGTTTCCATTAAATTATCCTCTGATACAACTTTGCATTTCACATTCAATGTCAGCTTTAGGGTAAAAGCCTTGAGAGCACTTATCTGTGGTGTAGTGAAACCCTTAGTAAGCCTACTGGGCTCAGCTTTCCTTTGCTCTGGTCTCCCATTCCTCTGGTTCCATGTTCCTGTTCTGGATCTCAGCGTCCTTTCTGTGCCTGACCTCCAACTGTTCTGGAACCCTGGCTGTTTAACTGCAGCTGTGACTGAGACTGTGGCTCTGATTGGCTGTCCCTGTAATGATCTGATTGCCCTCAGGGAAACCTGATCTGCAATGTGTGTTTGTGTCCGTTTCTCTCGCCCCACCCCCTTCTTGCCCTCTGCTAGGGATATTGGTTGAGAAATCTACCTCTGGTCTCTGCCTAGCATAATGTTTGTAATCAGGCAAATAAGGCTCAGGGATGTTCCTACATCCTGCAGCCTACTTTTTCACCTCAGTGACAGGGCTTAAACCTATTGGAATCCCAGCTGTTGCAGGGGTTCCTGTCCTCTTCGTATCACAATGTGTAAATAGTACCACCACTTATCAGTTTTTTTTGTGGTCTTGACCCCATTTGTGTAGGCACAGAAAGCACGCAAATCTCACTAGAGGTGAGATCACATAAGAATAGCCTTACTGGGTCAGACCAATTGTCCATCAAGCCCAGTAGCCCGTTCTCACAGTGGCCAATCCAGGTCACTAGTACCTGGCCAAAACCCAAGGTGTAGCAATATTCCATGCTACCGATACAGGGCAAGCAGTGGCTTCCCCCATGTCTTTAATAACAGACTATGGACTTTTCCACCAGGAACTTGTCCAAACCTTTCTTAAAACCAGCTATGCTATCCGCTCTTATCACATCCTCTGGCAACGCATTCCACAGCTTAACTATTCTTTGAGTGAAAAAAGATTTATTCCTATTGGTTTTAAAAGTATTTCCCTGTAACTTCAACGAGTGTCCCCTAGTCTTTGTAATTTTTGACAGAGCAAAAAATCGATCCACTTGTACCCGTTCTACTCCACTTAGGATTTTGTAGACTTCAATCATATCTTCCCCTCAGCCATCTTAGTCTTTCCTCATATGAGAGAAGTTCCATCCCCTTTACCATCTTGGTCACTCTTCTTTGAACCTTTTCTAGTGCCACTATATTTTTCTTGAGATAAGGAGACTAGAATTGAATGCAATACTCCAGATGAGGTCGCATCATGGAGCAATACATGGGCATTATAACATTCTTAGTCTTGTTAACCATCTCTTTTTAAATAATTCCTAGCATCCTGTTTGCTTTTTTGGCTGCCACCGCCACATATTGGGCGTAAGGTTTCATCGTATTGTCTACGATGATACCCAGAACCTTTTCTTGGGCGCTAATCCCCAAGGTGGACCCTAGCATCCGGTAACTGTGATTCAGGTTATTCTTCCCAATGTGTATCACTTTGCACTTATCCACACTAAATTTCATCTGCCATTTGGACGCCTAGTCTTCCAATTTCCTAAGTTCCGCCTACAATTTTTCACAACCCGCCTGCATTTTAACTAAGGAGGACTGTTCAGATCATAAGCCCAAATACAGATTTTGTGACCCGTGACCCCACTTGGTATTTCAAAACACAGTTTGGTAAGCCATATACATGTTTTTCTCTGTGTGAGTATCTGGTGAATTTTTGTAATAAAAGTGTGCATACTCGTATACTTCCATTTGCAAAACATTTGCAAAACATTTGCAAAATTACTACAGGGATTTTATACCTAAGTTTAAACCAGATTTTTTGGCACATACCAATTTTCTAGGTTATATCACATGCATACACATGTACTTTAAAAGTCAGCAATCTGAGATACGCAGATGATACTACTCTGCTGGCAGAGAGTAAGAAAGACCTCAAGAAGTTGATCCTAAAGCTGAAAGAAGAAAGCAAGATGATGGGACTTTGCCTGAACATCAAGAAGACCAAAATCATGACTACTGCCAACAAGAAAGTCCATATAAAGATCAACAATGAAGAAATAGAAGTGGTTGACAGCTTCATTTTCCTTGGGTCCCTCATTGATCACAGCAGAGATCAGGTGCCTATTAGCACTGGGGCGTGCAGCCATAGTGAGTATGGACCAAATATGGAAAGACGTCTCAGTCACCATCAAACAAAGATTGATCACTGCCATTGTGTTCCCAATCGTGACATATGGCTGTAAGACATGGACACTCACAAAAGCAGTAGCAGCTGGATCTGGAAAGGCCCCTCGGTCTCCTACCCCCCTTATTCTGCACCTCCCCCCTCCCCAGTCTCCTACCGTATAAACCCTTAAATAAATCACGCAACAACAATTAGGAAAAATGCAAGTCGCAGCTCTGTTTATTATAATAACAAATAACAAATTATACAACCATCAAGCTACCACACAGTAACAAAAAACAGCTTTTTTTGGCCCTGTGACCCTGCCCCTGTCAGCAATGGTCGGTGGTGGCAGGTGCCGCCCTGCCCCTTCGGCCGGGTCACCAGCCCACCTGGAACCTGCTTCCAAACCAGCTGCCCTTCAGCCGCTCATCTCCAGATGAGCCCTGGCTTTTGGTAGATCTAACCCCGCCTGCGACTCTTGAGCTCCCAACCTGGGAACCA
The DNA here is from genome assembly GCF_902459505.1 of Geotrypetes seraphini. NCBI lineage: Eukaryota > Metazoa > Chordata > Amphibia > Gymnophiona > Dermophiidae > Geotrypetes > Geotrypetes seraphini. The sequence continues at coordinate 325,927,646 of NC_047085.1, read as the reverse complement.
ACCACACAGCTCAAAAGAGGGAGTGAGGACAGGAAAAACCACCGCTGAGGACCAGCCGAGACCCGACCTCTGAGGCTCTCCGCTCTACAACAAAAGAAAAACTCCGCCCCGCATGCTGCCCCAACCAATCCCTGACTCCCAAACATGGAGGGGCAGCACTTACCCCAATCCCGAGTCACCCCTATTCGCCTTGCCCCTCTTTCCTGCCCATCAAGAGCCAATCCCGATGGGTCGACGTGAAGGCCTTCCAGCCCCGTGTTACACACACCCATCAAGACTCGCTCTCGGTCTAACTTTTGCACACCTGTCCTGCTAAGCTCTATTCTATAAACATCCGCATGCAAATCTTTTAGGGTGTAACTCAAAAAGGGGCATGACCACGGGAGGGACAATAAACAAATGGTAGACCACGCCACAGAAGTTGAACCAACACCTTTAATAAACAACAGTTGTAGGGCAAAATTTAGCTAAGTCGGGCTTTGTGGGAGTTTTTTTTACCCCTCCTGTAACTATTGTTTATTAGAGATGTTGGATCAACTTCTGTGGCTTGGTCTGCCATTTGTTTATTATTGCTCTGGCTGTTGTGGACCAAATGTTCACTTGTCTTCATGGGAGGGGCATCGGCAGGCCAGAGGCATTCACTAATTGAATACTGGGGATCTGTGCCTAACTTAATTGCCAGGATTTACATCAGGTTTCAATTTGACACAGATTCCGGCACCACAAGCTATTCTATATAGGCTGCTTATTCCAGAGTACACTTTATAGAATAGCACTGAGGGTCAATTTTTTTTTTTTTTTTGCAGGGTCAAATTTGAGTGCCATTTGCTAAATCTAGTTCTTTATGCCATCCTTATGTGGCTTGCTGCCCTCCCCACCCACCCTTTCTGCCATTGGATAACATACTACTGAGGAAATGGTAATTTCCAGATGCCAAATTTAGTTGAAAGGGATTTTACACAATGTTGGGCTGCACATTAGGATTCACCGCTCAGGAAAATGAACCATGCCCTTTGGATGTTGCTTTTGCTGTCAGCTGGAGTTTAGAGACCAGAAGGCTCTGGAGATTATTCTCTCTCCCAGTGGACAAATACTCCCAGTGCTCAGCTCACTCCGAATAGCAGTCCTGGCCAATGTACACAGGAAAAGCCTTTTTAGACGCAACAGAGCTGTAAATTAATATTTATCTCAGTCTGTTCATGTTCTTCCCTGCATACCCCATCACAAAAAATTCTAGAAATGTTTGCATGCATTTACGCACCATGGCCCAGGATTCTATAAATGGCGCCTGAAGTTAGACACCTAGATTGGCATCAAGTTTTATTAAAATTTTGATGTATCGTAATATCATAAATTCAGAGTGATTTACAATTAAAAATGGGGGTCCAAATTATTACAACAAAAACATAGACATTACAGACTTGCACATGAGGGAAGTGGGAAGAACTACAATAAGCATAGTAAAGAGGACATAAAAAGGTGAGAACAATAGGAGGGTAAGAGCTTAAAAAAAAGTAAAAAGAAAACTAAAAGTGCTTTAATTTCTCGAGGCCTGGAATAAAGGAACCAATAATTTATGTAAAGTGAAGAAGTGAGGAAATACCCTGCATGAATTACCGTATTTTCGCGGATATAACGCGCGCATTATATGTGTTTTTACGTACCGCGCATACCCCTCGCGCGTTATATGCCTGAGCGCGGTATACAAAAGTTTTAAAACATAGTTCCCACCCCGCCCGACGCCCGATTCACACCCCCAGCAGGACCGCTCACACCCCCACCCCGAACGACCGCTCGCACGCGCTCCCACCCGCACCCGCATCCACGATCGGAGCAAGAGGGAGCCCAAGCCCTCTTGCCCGGCCGACTCCCCGACGTCCGATACATCCCCCCCCCCCGGCAGGACCACTCGCACCCCCACCCCGAAGGACCGCCGACTTCCCGACAATATCATGCCAGAAGGGAGCCCAAACCCTCCTGGCCACGGCGACCCCCTAACCCCACCCCGCACTACATTACGGGCAGGAGGGATCCCAGGCCCTCCTGCCCTCGACGCAAACCCCCCTCCCCCCCAACGACCGCCCCCCCCAAGAACCTCCGACCGCCCCCCAGCCGACCCGCGATCCCCCTGGCGACCCCCACGACCCCCCCCCCCCCCTTCCCCGTACCTTTGGTAGTTGGCCGGACAGACGGGAGCCAAACCCGCCTGTCCGGCAGGCAGCCAACGAAGGAATGAGGCCGGATTGGCCCATCCGTCCTAAAGGTCCGCCTACTGGTGGGGCCTAAGGCGCGTGGGCCAATCAGAATAGGCCCTGGAGCCTTAGGTCCCACCTGGGGGCGCGGCCTGAGGCACATGGGCCCAACCCGACCATGTGCCTCAGGCCGCGCCCCCAGGTGGGACCTAAGGCTCCAGGGCCTATTCTGATTGGCCCACGCGCCTTAGGCCCCACCAGTAGGCGGAGCTTTAGGATGGATGGGCCAATCCAGCCTCATTCCTTCGTTGGCTGCCTGCCGGACAGGCGGGTTTGGCTCCCGTCTGTCCGGCCAACTATCAAAGGTACGGGGAAGGGGGGTGGGGGGGTCGTGGGGGTCGCCAGGGGGATCGCGGGTCGGCTGGGGGGCGGTCGGAGGTTCTTGGGGGGGGCGGTCGTTGGGGGGGAGGGGGGTTTGCGTCGAGGGCAGGAGGGCCTGGGATCCCTCCTGCCCGTAATGTAGTGCGGGGTGGGGTTAGGGGGTCGCCGTGGCCAGGAGGGTTTGGGCTCCCTTCTGGCCCAACTACCAAAGGTACGGGGTGGGGGGGTCGTGGGGGTCGCCAGGGGGGTCGCGGGTCGGCTGGGGGGGCGGTCGGAGGTTCTTGGGGGGGGGGCGGTCGTTGGGGGGAGGGGGGTTTGCGTCGAGGGCAGGAGGGCCTGGGATCCCTCCTGCCCGTAATGTAGTGCGGGGTGGGGTTAGGGGGTCGCCGTGGCCAGGAGGATTTGGGCTCCCTCCTGGCCCGATATTGTTGGGGAGTCGGCGGTCCTTCGGGGGGAGGGATGTATCGGACGTCGGGGGGGGGCATCAGGCTTTCAGGATGGGGACAGACCTTCAAGGGGGGACAGTGCACGGAAGTCAGGGGGGTAAACGGAGAGTCGGGACAGCGCACAGAAAGTCAGGGCGGGCGAAAGGAGCGTCGGGCAGCATGCGCGGTATACCCGTGAGCGCGGTATACCAAAGTTTTTGTACATAGCATCGTGATTTCTGCGCGCTATACCCGTGTGCGCGTTTTACACGGGTGCGCGTTATATCCGCGAAAATACGGTATGTCATGCCTATCTGATCTAGGCACCTAACTTAATTTTTTAAATTCCACTTCTTCCTCCGTATTTGCGGTGGATGCGTTCTGGCAATAGGCGCGAACATGAAAAAGCCGCAAATAACTTTTTTATAAGTTATTTGCGGTTTTGGGAAAATGACATCGTTTTCACTATTGAAACCGTGAATAATGTATCAACTGTTATTCACGGTTTTTGAATTAAGCTGCCACTATTACTACTATAGACATTCTCAACCAGCAATTTCATGCAAGCTGGGAAGAAGCCTTTCTCTCTAGGGATGCTGGGAAGCAGCGTTTTTCTCAGTGCACATTGGGAAACATGGAAGCAGTGAATTTGTGGGAGAAAGCATGGAAGCTGCGATTTTCAGAGTTACAGTACAGTAATGGGAGGCGATAACATTTTTTATCGGTACTGTACAGTAAAAGGAAAAAACTTTAGTAATGACATTTTTCGGGGGCAGAGTCAGCGGCCAAAAAATCGCGAATAAGCGAAACCATAGATATGGAAACCACAAATACGGAGGAAGAAGTGTAGTTTAATTGGTGCCATTAATAAGGAACAAGGAGCTCATAATTGGCAAAAATTAAAATTAATTGGGTGGCAGGTACCTAACCCTAGGTACCTACTAGAAAGTAGTTGTGGTTAAGGGTGTAATCTTGGACATGCGTTCCATGTAGGCACTTAAAATGGACTTAGGTGCCAGTATTTAGGCCAAAAAACCCCTGGCATAAATAAGGAGGCTGACCAAATGCTCATTTTACTAAGCTGCGTTAGGGCATTAACGTGCGGAATAGTGCGCGCTGAATTGCCGTGCCCGCTAGACCTTACCGCCAGCATTGAGCTGACGTTATTTCTAGCCACGTAGCGCATGGTGTAGCATGCGGTAATATCCAGTGTGCGCTAAAAACACTAGCGCACCTTAGTAAAAGGAGCCCCAAGTCCAAAATATATATAAACCAGGGAATAACCTTCTGACACAAGAAGGGATATAATGAAAATAAGATGATACAATAATCCCTTACTCTAAAGCTCTGATACATAAAAAGTGTGTACTATCTGTGCATAACATATGCTCGGAGACCTGGAGCCCGCCTGGGAATGAAATCCCCAATGAAGGACTCACTACCCAATCATCGCATAAGTAAAAAAGTATTTGCTTCTTGCATTAAAAACAGTCGAAACCAAAAACAAACATCTTCAAAAACCTTGGGAGGGGCACCTCCATTTTAAGCACCGCAAGACACGATGCTATAAACAGTGCCTAGCTGAAGATTGACATGCACTATGTGCCAAGTTCCTTGGGGCCTATCTTTTAGGTGCCATTTATTGTATCAGGCCCCAAACGTGTGCAGAAATGCAGTGTATAGTGCTACTTTTGCATGCAAGTTCTACTACTATTACTATTAATTATTTCTATAGCACTACCAGACGTACGCAGCACGGTACAGAGTGACAAAGAGGACACTCCCTGCTCGAAAGAGTTTACAATCTAAACTGACAAGATAGAAAAACAGGATGTCATGGATACAGTTAAGGGGAATGGTTAATCAGCTGGCTGGGATGGTAGGCAGAGGAGTAGGGTTAAGGATTGAAAGCTATATCAAAAAGGCGGGTTTTCAGTCTGCCTTTAAACAAGGGAAGGGAAGGGGCATGACGGACAAACTCGGATAATTTATTCCAGGCATAGGGGGCAGCTACATGAACAAAGTCTGGAATTGGCAGTGGAGGAGAAGGGTACAGCTAAGAGTGTCTTGTCCACATTTATATAGAAACAGGAACCCAACACAGTCCATGTTTCGATCAACAAATCTTCATCAGGGGTCCGATGTGTTCCTTTTGTGATGAACCATGTGGAGCACGATAGCGTGCAAAAGTTTTTGCGTCTGGCTAAATGCAGCAAGAGAGTACATACTGTATCTTTTTGTATTTTGTAGGCTGTGTTCGTAAGTGGCAGCGCTGCCTGGGCCCTCCCATGATCTACCCTTGTGAATACCCCCTTGCAGGTATGTGCTATGCCATTTACACACATCCTAATAGAATAATGCTCAGTCAGTTTGCTGTCACAGACATGTGCAACTGCCAGTTTTCTGTACATTTATGCATGCAAGTGGTTTGTAACTGAGTGCCCTGTTATAGAACTGCCCTTACAGCTTTGCAAGAACAGCAAAAGAATTCAGGGACTGAATGGCTTGATTTCACTAAGAAAAAAAGGAACACCATGATAAAATAATTACAAACAATACAAAATACAGCCCTAAGACTCATCTACTCACTGAAAAAATATGACCATATCACAGAAGCATACCATGACTCACACTGGCTTCCAATACAAGCAAGAGTACACTTCAAATTCTACTGTCTACTTTTCAAGGCTATTAACGGAGAAAGCCCAACCTACTGGAATAACCAACTAACCCAATCCTCTACAACCAGGCACAGGAGAACCCACTCACTATTCACACACCCATCATCCAAAAATGTCAAACGAAAAAAACTATATGACAACCTAATAGCCTCCAAAGCAGCTAAACTGGACAGACAAATCACCATTCTGTTATCATCGACCACAGACTACAAAACCTTCAAGAAAGACATCAAAACCATACTCTTCAAAAAAATACATAAAACCCATCTAGCATGACCAGTCCCTACCCAAACCCCACCTACCCTATCTATACCCTTAATACACTCTAATTTGCTTCTAACTACCCAACAAAGTCTAAAATGCTTCTAATTACCCAACATTTATTACCTTAAGATCTCGACAACTCTTTGGTACTTCTTAAGTAACTATTATGACATCGCTTATGCTATTCCTGTAAACTTTTATGTAATTCTTGATAACTTTGATGTAATCCGCCTTGAACCGCAAGGCATTGGCAGAATAGAAATCACTAATGTAATGTAATGTAACACCAGTTAAATGCCTCTGTCCCTTCTGCCTTACTGCACCATGTGCTTTGAACAAGCTGCCCAAATCCCTATGGTGGGCTCCATCTCAGGCAGTGTTCAAGGCCCAGTTAAAAATCCACTTCTTTGAGAGGACTCCTAACTCCTCTTACCTTGGGTTCTGTATCCCCAAACTATATGTCATGTCTGTCCGCCCATGTTAGATTGTAAGCTCTTCCAAAAAGGGACCGTCTTTAAATGCCAAAATGTATAGCGCTGCTTACGCCTTTCAGTGCTATATAAGTGATAGGTAGTAGTAGTAGTAGTGGTAATGCCACCACAGAGAGAACACAGTGGGGAATGACGATGGACTTGCACAGATGCCAGAGGAGACCCAACCAATGGTAGACCCAAGTTTATGAGAGATCTCAACAAGGCACCATATCAGTGACCTGACACAGAACTTTTAAGCTCTGTTGACTTATGGTATACCGTGGATGTGATACTCGTTTAATACTGTCAGGCCTTTTAGAGGCACCTCCAAGACTGTATGACCCCCGAGACAGGCTCTCTCTGCTGAAACACGGTCCCAATTTGGTGCCTTGTTGAGATCTACCATTGATTGGGTCTCCTCTAGCATCTGTTGCAAGTCCGTCATCTTGACTCACTTTTTGTTGTGCTATTCATTTTACTGAGAGCCACCTTGTGCTGTAAGAAAATCAAACAGCTGTTATCAGCACTGAGCCTCTGAAGTCAGAGGGAAAGGTATGTACTGAGGAAAAGAATTAGGGAGCCTTACCATGAAGAACACCGTGTATTATTTCGTCTTTCAGTTTCACAAGATTTGCTTCAATTCTTCTGAATAATCACCTTCAGAGATGGTTTCCAGCATGGTATGTTTCTCTTCAATATTCTTCTCAGTAAAGACTGAAGCAAAGAATTAATTTAGTTTTTCTATTTTAACATAACATATGAAATGCAGTTACCCAATGACATAGTTCAGCACTTACACTGGCTTTTACTAAACTGTGGTACAGCTTCTTACCGTAGGCTGGCGAGGTAAATATTCAGACACTCACAGGAATTGAATGAGTGTTGGAGCATTTACCTCTCTGGCCCATGGTATAAAGTAGAGAATGACACGGGGACAAATTTCTCACTGTCCCCACTGGAACTCAATTTCCCTGTCCCGTCCCTGCAAGTTTTGTCGCTTTCCCTGCCCCATTTATGTAAGCTCAGCCTTAACCACACAAGCCTTGAACACTTATGATTTTAAAGTGTTTGAGGCTTGTGCAGGTAAGGATGGAGCTTGAAGGAATGGGGCAGGGACTGGAATAGAACTTGCAGTGATGGGACAGGAAAATAAGTTCTCATGGGGATAGGGAAAAATTTGTCCCCGTGTCATTCTCTAGTATAAAGCTCTACTATGGTTTAGTATAATAAGCCCTTAGTCACAAGAAACTAGTACAAACTAGGAATAACTTAACATATTCTTATTCTATTTCTCTAAGATATTTTGAAAAAAAAAAAGCAAAGTTTTCAGCTTCTTACTAAACTTAAAATAATTCCTTTCTAGACGTACATACAATGGAAAAGGATTCCATTCTAAAGCAGCTTGATAAAGAATTTTCAAAGAATGCATAGATTTAACTTTAACCTGAGAAACTCAAGATTAAATAATTCCTTTGATGAGAATTCCTCTTGATGGCTAACTCTCCCTTTTATCAAGCTACACTAGAGGTTTTTATTGTGGGTCGGCGAGGCAAGTGCTCCGATGCTCACAGGAATTCAGTGAGCATCTGGGGGGGGGGGGCTGATTTGTGAAAATGACTTACAATATAATCACAAATCTTGAAAAACTACTCACTTCTAAATCTTCTGTGGTTATCTTTGGATAACTTCGATATAAATACATATTAATTGTGATTCATATGCTGCTTTTTATGACTTTATAAGAATGAAAAGATGAAAATTTAGCATTTTCATGTTTTAAACAAATTGCAAAATTTGACTATCCTGATTACAAAAGCCAAGTTTTATGGAAATGACAGACATTATCCATACTGTTTTTGCATGAGCAATTGGGAAATTACACTTGCAGCCCAGGAACAAAAAACATGAAACATAGCATTAGCAGACATATTATTCCGATGCACTAAGTGTTCAACTGCTGTTGAATATTTGTTGCCCATTCACTCCGCAGGCTTTAACTGGGTAAGAGATTCTCCTACCCAGGTCTCCTACCCAGTTAAATCCTTTTGAATATTGGGCCCTGGAATTTTATCTACTGCAACATTGAAATCAAGTCTGATAATTCTTTCTACCCTCCTGAACAAAAGGGAAGCTGCAGAAACTCACAAAGAATAAAAGACCAGCTGGTAAATCGGTAAAATAATCCTGAAAAATTCAAGAAAATGGAAAATAAATCTATAAATGTCCTTGATAGATTACATGAAGTCCTTAGACTCCCTACTTCATAACTAGACAGTGAAGTGCATAACGATGTTCAGATACCACGAGACATAAGAATTAAAGACAAAAAATTGGAAAAATTATTAACAAATTACCAAGGCCTGATTATAGAAATGCCAAGAATGTGGGGGGAAAAATCATGTTGGGTCACACCTTGGGTAGAATTATACCAAGCTGGACAAATTCCTACAAAACCTTGAAATTTTGGAATTTGACAACAATGTACTTATAAAAACAGTTTTTCTGGATTCAAGCTATACTTTGCAGTGACACTTGGATAATTCATAAGAGTGGACAGGGAGGGGAAGCTGTATAAAACAGTGTAAAATAACTATGAACACTATAAACATCAATCCCAACTTTTTATATGTGCAAAAATTTCTACGAGTAGCCCTTAGTTGTTGCATCCCAATTATTTTTGCAGCATCCCTGGGAAGTGTAACAGTACAAACAGATAGAATGGCGGGGGGTTGAGTACAAAAGTAACATACTGTAACTTCAAAGGAAGCCAAAGTTTGCCTTTCAGTGTATCATGCTTAGTTCATGGGGAGATATTTAAAATACTAACATAAAACAGCTATAAGTGGTTCAAAAAGTAGTCCAAACTAAAGGCTCCTTTTACTAAGCCGCGTTAGGGCATTAACACCCGGAATAGCGTGTGCTAAATTGCCGGATGCTATTCCTTTGAACTATACAACTCGAGCCCTCAGAAGTGGGGATAAGCCTCAGATCATGGAGCAGTGTCCCCAATTACGGGTTATCTTCTGTAAAAACTTTACATGCTCCTACCATCATGAAATATCCCCTTCCCCCCCCCCCGCACCAGCCAAGCTGCACGAGGGATGCCCACTGTCTCCTGCCGAAGCACCCCCCCCCCTGGTCAGAGCCTCCTTCAATCCAACCGTTCCCCTTCCTCTCCCTGTTAAAAATACTGCTGTCTTGCCCTTAACCCATGCTAATTAGCATGCTACTCACCTAGAGAATGCATTTTTAACAGAGAGAGGCAGCACATTTTCTAATCCCCTGATGAAGATCCGCTGTGGATTGAAACGCCCACATATAAGGGGGCGTCGGGAGTTTTGAGTGTATATCAGCACTGGTTGTGGTCTGATCCACCCAAGAAAAGTGTTGCCTTTCTATGCAGGGATGTTCAAATCCTTTGTGATATAATTGTGTTTTTTTCTCAGCAGGTTTTCAAACATTACAACCTTGTTGCTTGTTAGTAAATGGCACGTTATATTTTTTGTCAATGTGTGAAAATTGTAAGGGAAGGGAAGGAGGAGTGGGCATAAGTGATTAAAAGTAAGGTTGCAAGATGTGGACTTGAAATGACATCCAGGACATAAGAGGTCCTATGATCTGACTTCCTAAGATACTGTATATGATATGCCCACCCTCTATGATAGGGTTTGATGGGAATAGTTTATGAAATATGAAAGGTTGTCAGTGATAAATTGAGTTGAAATCTTTGGGTATGCCAGTATTTTGTCAGCAAGTTGTAGCGATTATAAGGAAGTATTACATTACATTAGAGATTTCTATTCCGCCATTACCTTGCGGTTCAAGGTGGATTACAAAAGAGTTAAAGAAGGTGGGTTACAAAAGAAGAACATTGGTCATTTCTAGTAACGGTAAAGAATAGATCAGGTAGTATCGGTAAGTCGGGAAGAAGATGGGAAGAGGAAAGTATTTGTGGTGTTAAGTATATAGGAATATCACTTATTTTACATTATTCTAGACTTACATTATTATACTTTGTTCCCCTTTCTTTTGTCTTGATCCCTCTTCCCCTCTCTTTCTCTTTATACAAATTGCATTTCTGCTCTTCTCCATCTTGTATCGGTAAGTTAATGTTTGTCAGTGCGTTTGATTGTTCGTTGCATTGTTTGTAATTTGTTTTTAATGTACGTTCTTATTATACTTTGTTTTTATATTATGTAAAACCGCTTTGAATTTTTAATAAGGCGGTATATCAAATTTTTAAATAAACCTGAAGACCATTGTTTATGATAATCTTTTTACCCCCTTTTTCTATAAAGACTGCTTGCTAACTGTTGTGTGTGTTACCATGTAATCCATTCTGAGCTCCTTGGGGAGGACGGGATATAAATTGAATTAAATTAATAAAATAGGGAAGGAAATAGGGAACAGAGCAACGCCCACCATGACAGACACACTACACAGAACTCTAGAAGCAGTGGCAACATGGATGAAAGACCACAAACTAAAACTGAACCCAGACAAAACATGGGATGGAAGGGGATGTACATAGATGGATCAAAAATTGGTTGGCGGGTAGGAAGCAAAGGGTAGGAGTGAAGGACCACTACTCGGACTGGAGAAGGGTCACGAGTGGTGTTCCGCAGGGGTCAGTACTCGGACCGCTTCTGTTCAATGTATTCATAAATAACCTAGAAACAGGGCTGAAGTGCGAAGTTATTAAATTCGCAGATGACACAAAACTTTTTAGTGGGGTTAGGAATAAAGAGGACTGTGATTTACAAAGGGACCTGAACAAACTGGGAGAGTGGGCAAATAAATGGCAGATGAAGTTTAATGTAGAGAAATGTCTTGCATGTAGGAAACAGAAACCCAAAGTACAGCTATACGATGGGGGGGGGGCTAGTAATGGGTGAAAGTAGCCTAGAGAAGGACTTAGGAGTATTGGTGGACAAAACAATGAACCATCGGCACAGTGCGCAGCGGCCTCAAAGAAGGCGAATAGAATGCTAGGTATAATCAAGAAAGGTATTACAACCAGAATGGAAGAAGTTATCCTGCCTTTATATCTGGCGATGGTGCGCCCACATCTGGAGTACTGCATCCAATATTGGTCGCCTTACCTTAAGAAGGATATGGCGATATTCGAGAGGGTTCAGAGGAGAGTGACGCGACTGATAAAGGGTATGGAAAATCTATCACATGCCGAAAGATTAGAGAAGCTGGGCCTCTTTTCCCTGGAGAAGCGGAGGCTTAGAGGGGATATGATAGAGACTTACAAGATCATGAAGGGCATGGAGAAAGTAGAGAGGGACAGATTTTTCAAACTTTCAAAAACTACAAGAACGAGAGGGCATTCAGAAAAATTAAGAGGGGACAGATTCAGAACCAATGCTAGGAAATTCTTCTTCACCCAAAGGGTGGTTGCACCTGGAATGCGCTTCCAGAGGGTGTGATATGACAGAGTACGCTACTGGGTTTCAAGAAGGGATTGGATGATTTCCTGAAGGAAAAGGGGATTGAAGGGTATAGATAGAGGATTGGATGATTTCCTGAAGGAAAAGGGGATTGAAGGGGATTGAACGGTACAGATAGAGGATTACTATGTAGATCCTGGACCTGATGGGCCGCTGCATGAGCGGACTGCTGGGTGTGATGGACCTCTGGTCTGACCCAGTAGAGGTACTGCTTATGTTCTTAAAATTCATACTTCTTGAAAAAAAATAAAACCCCAACCATAACAAACCTAGTAATAAACTCAATCACTTACCCTATTCAACCCACTCTAAAACTTCTGAGAATGACGATAGACAGATGCTGCACCATGCAACCACAAATCAACAAAACAATACAGAAATCATTCGTGGTCATGAGAAACCTAAGGCAAGCAAGTTCAAAAATTCTTCTACAGAAAACAATTCCAGCTCATGGTCCAGTCCCTAGTCCTAGGCATCCTCGACTCCTGCAACATCCTCTATCTCCCCTGCCCCGCAACAATGATAAAACAACTACAAACAGTACAAAACACAGCCCTGAGACTAATCTATTCACTAAGAAAACACGACCACATCACCGAGGCATACCTCGACTCACACTGGCTCCCAATTCAAGCAAGAATACTATTTAAATTCTAATGTCTATTATTTAAATCCATAAATGGTGACAACTCAGCCTATTTGAACAACCACCTAATTCAAACTACCACAACCAGACACAGGAGAACCCAGACATCATTCACATACCCTCCAATCAGAGACATCAAACGGAAAAAAACTGTATGATTGCCTTCTAGCCACCAGGCAGCAAAACTAGACCACCAACTCTCCAATCTACTAATCGTGACCCCAGACTACAAAATTTTCAGAAAAGAAATAAAAACTCTGCTATTCAAGAAATCCATGAAGACTAACTAACACCGTACTAAACTTTTCAATCCTCTGAAGCAACCTGCTGTACTCTGTAACACCTCTGGACATGTCCATAAATCCTCTTCTGTAATCCACCTTGAACCGCAAGGTAATGGCGGAATAAAAATCACTAATGTAATGTAATAATAAGTTGCCACAAATTACCAGTTCAAACACAGGGAATTTAAAATTTTCTTATACAGTATATATTTTCCTTTCTAGCAACCCTAACTTGATCCAGTTTACAGATCTAACAGACAATACAATATCAGATAAGTATTAAAGTTTTCTGATCCATCAGCAATTTTATTTTTCAAGTTTCTTTTCCTTAAAATCTTTTTTTCTAAAAAGGATTGATGCTTTGTAATTCTTTATTTTCAGTCTGGTTGCACAAGGCAGATCAAGGAGCACAAGGTTTAGGTAAGTACTGTATTTTCACGCAGATAACGCGCACCCGTGTAAAACGCGCACACGGGTATAGCGCGCAGAAACCACGATTTTATGTACAAAAACTTTTGTATACCGCGCTCATGGGTATACCGCGCATGCAGCCCGACTGTCCTTTCGCCCGCCCCGATTCTCCGTGCGCTGTCCCGACTATCCGTTCACCCTCCCTGACTTTCTGTGCACTGCCCCGCCTCTCCGTGCGCTGTCCCGACTCTCCGTTCACCCTCCCTGACTTTCCGTGCACTGCCCCGACTCTCCGTGCGCTGTCCCGACTCTCCGTTCACCCTCCCTGACTTTTCGTGCACTGCCCCGCCTCTCCGTGCGCTGTCCCGACTCTCCGTTCACCCGCCCTGACTTTCCGTGCACTGCCCCGACTCTCCGTGCGCTGTCCCGACTCTCCTTTCGCCTCAGGCCGCGCCCCCAGGTGGGACCTAAGGCTCCAGGGCCTATTCTGATTGGCCCACGCGCCTTAGGCCCCACCAGTAGGCGGAGCTTTGGGACGGATGGGCCAATCCGGCCTCATTCCGTCGTTGGCTGCCTGCCGGACAGGCGGGTTTGGCTCCCGTCTGTCCAGCCAACTACCAAAGGTACGGGGAAGGGGGGTAGGAGTGTCGTGGGGGTCGGTCAGGGGGGTCGCGGGTCGGCTGGGGGGGGCGGTCGGAGGTTCTTGGGGGGGGCGCTCGTTGGAGGGAGGGGGGTTTGCGTCGAGGGCAGGAGGGCCTGGGATCCCTCCTGCCCGTAATGTAGTGCGGGGTGGGGGTAGGGGGTCGCCGTGGCCAGGAGGGTTTGGGCTCCCTCCTGGCCTGATATTGTTGGGGAGTTGGGGAGTCGGCCGGGCAAGAGGGCTTGGGCTCCCTCTTGCTCCGATCGTGGATGCGGGTGCGGGTGGGAGCGCGTGCGAGCGGTCGTTCAGGGTGGGGGTGCGAGCGGTCCTGCTGGGGGGGGTGAATCGGGCGTCGGGCGGGGTGGGAACTATGTAAAAAAATTTTTGTATACCGCGCTCACGCGTATAATGCGCGAGGGGTATGCGCGGTAGGTAAAAACGCGTATAACGCGCGCGTTATATGCGTGAAAATACGGTATATAGTTTTTTTTAAATGTCTCCCGAATCTCAATCTTTTTCTCTGTATCTTACTGGTTCCTTGACTTTCCAGATCTTCCAATTTCTTTCGCTGGAGCTCAGGTCTTCTTCTGACATCTTTACTTTCTTGAATCTACTCCATAATCTCAAAGAACGTAAAGGAGAAAAACTTAACTAACTGGAACCCAAATGAAAGAAAAGGTGTCCTCTCACCAAAATAAGATTTTTTTTCCCCAATATCTCTTATAAGTCATAAGCATAGTGATAATGGAAAATTCAACCAGCCCTGTATTCTAATTTACCCCCTCCTTTACAAAGCCACGCTAGCGTTTTTAGCTGGCTGCCAAGGTAACAGCTCCGATGCTCATAAAATTCCTATGAGAAACCGAGTTGGTACCGCCACAGCCGGCGCTAAATATGCTAGCGTGGCTTTGTTAAGGAGGGGGTTACAGCAGTAAAGCCTGTAAAGTCAGGTAATTAGCTTTCTCACTATCCAAAAACCTATATAAAAATATTAATATGTAGAAACCACCCTCTTTTCCCAATGACAATGTTTAAAAACCAGAGAGAAATAGTACTTATTAATAAACCTCAACTTCCTAGTAAAATAAAAATCTTTCTAATAAATATTTTAACCAAAGCTGTGTTAATTCAGTTCACAGATAACATGTTTCTTGCAGCAGGACAAAAAAATTTACAAATTTAGAACATAAGAATTGCCGCTGCTGGGTCAGACCGGTGGTCCATCGTGCCCAGCAGTCTGCTCACGCGGCGGCCCTCTGGTCAAAGACCAGCGCCTTAACTGAGACTAGCCCTACCTGCGTACGTTCCAGTTCAGCAGGAACTTGTCTAACTTTGACTTGAATCCCTGGAGGGTGTTTTCCCCCATGAAAGACTCCAGAAGAGCGTTCCAGGTTTCTACCACTCTCTGGGTGAAGAAGAACTTCCTTATGTTTGTACGTAATTTATCCCCTTTCAATTTTAGAGAGTGCCCTCGTTCTCCCTACCTTGGAGAGGGTGAACAATCTGTCTTTATCTGCTAAGCCTATTCCCTTCAGTAGTCAACCGCAATAACACGCAGTCATCCAAACTCAAAGTCAAAAATTCTGCAGGCTTCACCAACTTAATAAAGCCAATGTTAAACATTCTATCAAGAATCCAAACATGTTAGAATAGCAGCAATGACACCACACAGGTCCTTCACTCACAGAGACACCCACCCAACTGCATAGACAGACAACAGAAGCCACCAGAATGTTTACCCTGGCTACCAGGGCAACCAGTAGGCACATGTATGCTTATGATAATGTGTCTTTCAGAATTGTGCAGCTAATCTCCTCATGAGACAAGAGCCCTCTCAGCCTCAGAAAAATATTTTTAACCCCACAGGGGTTACATTACAGGGAAATCTAAGAAGCTCCCACAGCTAAAACCTGATGCATAAGAACATAAGATTAGCCTTACTGGGTCAGACCAATGGTCCATCTTGCCCAGTATCCCATCTTTGCAGAGGCCAATCCAAGTCACAAGTACCTGGAAAAACCCAAATAGTAGAAGCATTCCATACTACAGTCCCAGTCTTTATTTAACTGACCAGGGGCAGCTTCTGGCTGGTTAAATAGCATATTGGCGTCCAATTAGAGTTAAAATATTTCATGGAGTCCTACCCCCAATTCTGCCCAGTTCTGCCTCAGCCCTACCCCCACACAAACTTCTTCTCCTCTCTTTCCTCAAGCTCGGAGCCACATCTGAAGGGCCTCTGAGCATGCGCAGATGTGACACATTGACATCATGCACATGCGCACAAGACATCATCGCGTCACTTCTGCACATGTTCAGAGATTCCAGATGTGGCCCTAAGCTCAGCGCTCTTCGGAAACCCGGACAATCAGCTGTTTGTTGTTTTTTTTTTTTTAAATCCATCCGGTCACCTGGACAGATCTCCAAAAAGAGGACATATCTGGGTTTTCTCAGATGTCTGATAACCCTAAATCCAATTACAGATATTCAGAAGGAGATAACCAGCTATCTCCCACTGAATATCCTGGTTATCGGCTAGCCACTAAATGACTATATCGGGCATCAAAGCCAGCTGGGCACAGATATTCAACTGCAAATTGGCTATGGTTAGCAGTCCAAATAGGTCGCCTAAATAGCAGGCCTATCTTTGAGCACCAAGCCAGATAGTGCTGAATATCAGCTTAACCAGTTAATTTGCTGCAGACAAAAGTGAAGCCAGATATTCAAAACCCAGCATTGAACATGGGAGGCAGCATGCCTAAGTCCCATGGTCTTAATATCAGCCCCTTAGAATTCATCTGTAGGACACCACAGTATACTAACCCCCCCCCCCCCTCCCATGTTAAGCTTTTTTTATCACTGGCCGCAATGGCATTAGCTCCAACGCTCATAGAATTCCTAAGAGTGACGGAACTAATACCATCACGGCCGGCGATAAAAAAGCCTAATGTGGCTTCATAAAAGGGGGAGGGGGTAAGTTTGCTTGGATTCATTGGGAAATACAGTTATCTGTTGACCATGGAGCAGAACTTGACTTTTAGAAAACTAGAACTTCACAATACCCTTCTTGACAGCCTCAGAATGAAACGTTTCCAACAAAGTGGCACATTTAGACATAACAGCTTGAGCCAGTTCTAAAAAAATGAAAGATATCAAGTTTGCCAGTACAGGAGAATTAATTTGATCTATACCTCCCTCTCGAGAGACCCTAGCTAGGACCTCTAGGTACATAATAAATATTCTCAACTGACAGTGTCCACCTGAAAATACTGCAATACATTTTTTAGATACACATTATTTGGCTCCTATGGAACTTTTGAAAATGTGACAGGAAAGTTCAAAAATCTACTTTTGGCTCGAGAGAGATTTCCATCACTTCCAACTTAACATGAATTAACATACTGCCTTTAATACTTGAGGCAACAGCAGATTGTAATGCAGTCATTGCTCATTCCATCAATTTCTTCCCATGTTCAGTGATCTTCAAAACTATATCCTTAGAGAATCGACACAGATTTAGGAAGTCTTTTGGACAGACTGCTCAATTTGAATAACAACCTGCCATAATTCCTGTAAAGTAATTTATTTATCCAAAGAAATAACTCCTCTCAGTTCCACTGGAGGAGTGGCCTAGTGATCTCAGCACCCTGAGGTTGTGAGTTTGATTCTCACTGCAGCTCCTTGTAACTCTGGACAAGTCACTTAACACTTCTTTGCCCCAGATACAAAATAAGTTGTTGTTGTTAAGTGCCATCGACTCATGTTCAAGTCCTAGGAACTTGATGAATTTCAGATCTAAACAGAAATCAGTTTTGTGCTAGTCTGGTAAGGTCCTCCAGCATCATCCCCATGGTTTGTTTTCAATGTGTCCAGCCATCTGATTGCAGGTCACCTTCTTCATCTGGTTCCTTCGATCTTCCCAAATATAATGTCCTGCCTAAAAAATATGTAAACCGCCTTGATTGTGTAAACCACATAGAAAAAGCGGTACATAAGTCCCATCCTTTTTACTCCAGATGAAGCACTCACAACGGAAATAAAATCCATATAAAGGTTTGCATTCCTTTGAAAAAGGGGCACCCCCTCAACAGTTTTGCTAGGCTGGGGTGGATGGAGTCCATTTGCAAGAGGTTAAGTAAGCAACAACTGGTGATAAATAACTCAGTTCTGGAGGGCACTGGTCCCACAGCAGGCTGAACACGATGGCCCATAGGACCTTTACCAGTGGACCTTTGTCTTTCTCTTCTCCATTCAGAAAAGAAGATTCATTTTTGTTCCTGATTCCAAAGGGGCATAATGTGTCCCTTTGGGCCCACATCCACAGATCACATTACGCAGCACTAGCACCTGTGGGCCACCAAGGACAGGACTCCATGATATCATCCGCTTAGAGCAGAGGTGAGCCCACAGTTCAGTGGCACTGGTAGCTATTAGCGGTGTCGTACAGGATGAGGCTCTGTGATGTCATCTACCAAAATGGTGGTATCCACAGTACTGCCTGTTTGAAGATGTTCCAAGCAGAAGAACAGATAAAAGCAAAGTAGTGATGAGACACCCTCCCCATCCCCATCCCCCTCCATACACACACACACACTGCTGATTCCAAATATGCCCCTGTTGGCCTAAGGTGACCCTCTGGGCTCCATTCACCAGATATGTCCTTGTTGGCATACCCAGGTCTCCTGACTTTGGACCACCAAAATACCCCTGTGGGCCCCTAGGCCTCCTATTTCTCAACCCCAAAAATGATTCTGGTGGTCCATATGGGCCCCCTCAATCCCCATTTTTCTCCCCATGTATCTAAACTCGGAGGCAGGAATGATGCACATTTGCTCCTACTTCCATGCCATATTCCTCCAAAGTGACAGTACCTGACCCCAATCAGTGTATACACATTGGAGCTCATTTTCAAAAAATACAGATGCCCAAAATATGGCATAAACCGGCACTTGGACATCCTAATTGCTAGGACGTCCAAGTGCCGATTTTCAAAAACAATTTTCTGGATGGCTTGCAAAGCATCCCAGCCACTGTGCATCCAAAATTCAAGGAGGACATGTTAGAGGCATGTTATTGGCGGGCTTTGGTCAGTCTTAGATTTGGACATCTTGCAGCGATAATCAAACCTTTCCCAGGCTGACTTGTTTTAGAAGCGTCTAAAGTGTGAAAAAGGTACCCAATCTGACCAAATGATCACTAAAAGGACTAAGTAATGACCTCCATGCACTACCCCAATGATCACTAACCCCCTCCCCCAATAAAATCTGATTGAAACAGTACATACTTGTTTCTAGAACACCAGTATCTGGTATGGGAAATCCTAGTAGAGTGTCTTAAGTAGCCTGGTGAGTGGGCTAATGAGCCATAGAGAGAAGGACCCAGGCCAATAAGCCAATCCATGTCCTACTTGGGCTACTAGAGAAATTTTGGGGGTCAAGGAGTCGAGAATTGGGTGGCTTGCTAGGCTAGGAACATTTTAGGGTTTTTAGGGGGTAGGGGTCTGTGGTTCAGGGACCCAAGGGCCACCAGGGATGTGTTTGTTGGAAGTGTGGGGGGTGGGGTGTCAGGGAGTCAGTTCTGTGCTGGTGTCAACTGGAGTTCTTGCACAAGACCTCCAGTTAACATTAATGCACACATGTGTGTGAATGCATCCATTGGGCTCTCCCATTTTAATGCACATTTTTGCACTGGACTTATTTGCATACTATTTTTTACTGCATTGAGGAGCCAAATTTTTCTTTTAAGCTTGCATTATTAGGAGGCTGTCTTCCATTTTTTCACTGTAATGGCTATAAAACTGGACTGACTTGTTACTCACATTTGTAAGTTAATTGTTTGTAGAGAAGTATATTTCAAGGTACATTAATAGCTATGACATTACCCCCCCCCCCCTTTACAAAACTGTAGTGCAGTTTTTAAAATTCCTATGAGCATCGGAGCTGTTATTATTGCAGCCGGTACTAAAAACCGCGATACAGTTTTGTAAAAGGGGGGTGGGGTGGATAATGAGCAGTAACTTAAAAAGAAAAACCACACAGAATTTCTCAGTTCTCAAGGTTTTTCATGCCTCCATTTTCATAACTTTGACATTTTCAGACTACCATGTGGCAACTGCCAAAATAAGCGAACAGAATGTTAGGGATTATTCAAAAAAGGAGATCAAAACAGAGAATAATATTATGGCCTGTAGCATAGGGTTACCAGATTTGCTTTAGAGAAATCCGGACCCATGGCCACACCCCCAGGACCGCCCAGTTCTACCTCTGCCACGCCCAGTTCCACTTCCTAGCCCTGCTCCCAGATGGCATCCACGTATGTGCGGACATGATGCAATGACATCGCGCACATGCGCGTGACATCACCGTGTTGCATTTGCTCATGCACAGATGCCCGTCCCGACGCAATTTTGTCGGGAAGCTTTTCAAAACCTGGACAAAGTGCTGTGTTTTGAAAAGCTGTCTGGACCCCCGGGAAAAACCAGATGTCTGGTAACCCTACTGTAGCAGGGGCAGACTAACCCCAAGGCAATAAAAGTCATGATAGATTTGTACCAAGGTGGACTGATAGGTAGCAATGGAATTTAGTGGCTGTGTTGTGCATACCCTCATTGTTTGCACTTGCCCACATGATGTTGCATTGTTGGATAGCAGTATGCTTGTAAATCAAAATTAGTGTTTAAAATTACATTTGAAAGCCTAAAATCTATTGGTGGCCCCCTCCCCGAGCTTTTTTGTGTCCACTTTGCGGCTCTTTACATGGAAAAGGTTGGAGACCACTGCCATAGGCGGTCAGTGACTTAGATGTTTGGGGAGACTAAAGTGGGGGTGAGGGTGGTGGTGGAGCACTCTAGGACCAGTTAAAATGCTTGAGAAGGTAGGGTGCCACTTATGTAAGCAATAAATAGAAAGCAGGGAAGAATCCCATCACTGAGTCACTCTGCCTCCTTCCAGCTGCACTAGCTGCCTCCTTCCACCCCCCATACTTCTGTTGCTGATAGTAATTCTATGTGCACGTACAGGTGAGACCTTACATAGCACTAAAATCTTCTCTGATGCAACCGGAAACAGGAAGTGGTGTCAGAGGAGAGGATTCGACTTGGGCAGCGCGTGCGACTTGCTGGGGGAGTGCCGCTGGGAGAGGAGGGGTTGGATTCGCCACATGGGGTGCGGAAAATGGAGGGAGATGGTGGGATGCAGTGATCTGGTGTGTGTGTGTGGGGGGGGCTGCTGGACCGCGCGATCCGTGACCGTGCGTGTTCCCTCACAGTAGGAAGGAGGGAGTACGCAGATAAGGCTAGACTCAATTAGGGCACTGGTCTCTGACCTAAAGGCCGCCGCGGGAGCGGACTGCTGGGCACCATGGACCACTGGTCTGACCCAGCAGCTGCAATTCTTATGTTCTTAACATTATAATACAGAGCCTGGTGAGGTAAAACTCTCCTGCAAGAGCCTATTACACTATATACTGCTGGCAGAATTCTGTGCAAATGCACAATGCAGAATTTCCATAGACTTGCACAGTGTGCCAAATTCCCCTTTCCAGCATAAAATCTCAACCGTGTCAGCATATTTGTGTCATGGTATCAGCAGCAATTCCACATGCTTCTTGCTGCTAACCCGCATATCTCTCCACGGCAGAAGGGAGGCTTCCGGGTTAGCAGCATCATGTGAGAGTTGCTGCTAATACAATCTGAAGAAGCAAGCCTTACAGTACAGGGAAGGAGAGGAAGGAAAGCTGCTGGCACAGGGGAGGGGAGGTGTGAGAGGAAGGAAAGCTGCTGGCACAGGGGGAGGGGAGGGGTGAGAGGAAGGAAAGATGCTAGCACAGGGGGGAGGCTAGGGAGACATGCATGGTGAGGGGAGAGGATGAAATTGCACATAATGGAGGGGAGGAAAGGAGAGATGGTGCATGGATAGGGATAGAGAGATTTAACACAAGGCACAAGGAAGGGAGAGAGAGGTGTTGGACATGGGGGTTGATGAGAGGGAGGGAGAGATACGGACATGGGGATGGATGAGAGGGAGAGATACAAAGGAGGAGGACATTGGATCCAGGAGCAGAATGGAATGATGGAGAGATGCCTGGAAATGGGAGTGAAGGAAGAGAGTGGGAGAAGTGTTTGACCATGGGGAGAGTGCAGCAGGGAAGAGATAGGGAGATGTCAGGCTATGAGGGTGAGATGGGAAGGAAGAGGGAACAGATGCTGGGCTATAAGGGTTGAAGAAGGAAGACGCTGAGAATGGTAGAACCCTGAGGGGGAGGAGAGGGTGGCAAAAAAATGGATGAGATGATAGATATAACAGAAAGTAAAAATATGGTAATGGAGGTACATTATGGGCTTGATTCACTAACCTGCCTGATCGGGCCCGATCTTGGCACAATCCGGGCAGGTCCAATGAATTCACCAACTGGTGACAACTAGATCCAAGCTGCAGTTCCTCAGAGTTTATTTGTTTATTCGGTTTTCTATACCGTCCTCCCCAGGGAGCTCAGAATGGTTTACATGAATTTATTCAGGTATCAAGCATTTTTACCTGTCTGTCCCAGTGGTCTCACAACTTGTTTAATGTACCTGGGGCAATGGGGGAAGGGGGAGATTAATTGATTTGACCGGAGTCACAAGGATCAGTGTGGGTTTTGAACTCACAACCTCAGGGTGCTGAGGCTGTAGCTTTAATCACTGCACCACACACTCCCCCCTTTCATCAGTTCATAAAATCTCTCAGAACACTGCACCACCCTTACATTTCAATAGAGATGGACTCTTCACAGCATGCCAGCCAGCCTACACCTGATGAATATTCAGGTCCCACATTTCAGATCGAATTCTCAAGGAAAGTTCTGGGCATCATTATTGACTCTACACTTTCCTTTAATGATCATCTCAACTCTCTGGTAAAAAAATGTTTTTTTAGTCTTCATATGTTGAGGAAAGTGAGATCCTGCTTTCGCCAACAACATTTTGCTGTCCTTGTACAATCAATCATTCTTTCCAGACTGGACTATTGTAATTCCATCCATCTAAGTCTAACCAAGAAAAATCTTTAAAGACTTCAGCGGATCCAGAACACTGCGGCTAGGTTGATCTTCGCAAAAAGCAAATTCGATCATGTTTCCTCGCTTCTGTCAAAACTTCACTGGCTTTCGGTGATTTCTAGGATTCACTTTAAATGTAGCTGCCTAATTTTCAAGATCCTACATGGCATTCTTCCTCCCCTAATCCCACTATCCTGGAATTCTTTGAGACCTGACACTACCAGATCCGCCCACATACTCAAACTATCTTTCCCCTCGTTAAAAGGTGTCATGTATGCAGGTAAATTAGGGAAATCCCTTTTCTTCAAATTCACTGAGCTTTGGAATAACCTCCCTGCCCCGCTGTGGAACCTAGGCTCATTCCAATTATTCTGAAAGCATCTGAAAACCTGGCTTTTCTCCAAAACGTAAAGCTATCTATTTAAAATGTAATGCTATCTATCCTCTTCTTAACCTCTAATTTCTTATTATGTCCTTCGCTCATTTATTGAATTACCTGTAAACCGTGTCGAGCTCTATTTTTATGGAGATGATGCGGTATACAAACTTAAGGTTTAGTTTAGTTTAATCCCGAGAGAAAGCCACACTGCTTAGCACAGCACCTTCTGCCAGTTACTTCACCAGATCTTTCCAGCATCCGAGGGAGGAAATTGCTTTACTGGCAAGGTTTCAATTCTTGTAGTGCTAAGAACATAAGAATTGCCATCTCCGGATCAGACCCTGTGTCCATCAAGTTTGGTGATCCGCAAACACGGAGGCCCTGCCAGGTGTACCCTGGTATAGTTTTAGTCCCCATATCACTGTATGCTTCTCAAGGGAGATGTGCATCTAATTTACCCTAATCCGTATCACTCTATGCCACTCTTAAGGAGATGTGCATCTAGTTTACCCTTAAATTCTAGAACGGTGGATTCTGCAATTACTTCCTCTGGGAGAGCATTCCAGATGTCCACCACTCGCTGCATGAAACAGAACTTCCTGATATTTGTCCTGGAACTGTCCCCCCTCAGCTTCAGTCTATGTCCTCTTGTCCGTGTCACATTGGACATTGTAAATAACTGCTTTCCCTGCTCCATTTTGTCGAATCCTTTCAGTATTTTGAAAGTCTCGATCAGATCCCCTCGCAGCCTCCTCTTCTCAAGGGAGAACAACCCCAGTCTCCTAAGTCGTTTCTCATAGTCCAGGTTCTCCATACCTTTCACTAGCTTTGTTGCTAATCTCTGCACCCTCTCCAGCAGTTTTATATCCTTCTTTAGGTATGGAGACCAATGCTGGATGCAATATTCCAGGTGCGGTCTGACCATGGCTCTATAGATCGGTATTATAACTTTCTCTGATCTACTCATAATTCCCTTCTTTATCATGCCTAGCATTTTATTTGCTTTTTTCGCCGCCGCCACACATTGCGCCGACGGTTTCAGAGTCCTATCTATCAGTACACCCAGGTCCTTTTCCTGTTCGGTCTTTCCCAGAGTTACACCTGACATACTATATTTGGGGATAATAAGTCCAACAGTTGTGGGCCCAGGGCACTAGGTGAGCATTTTCTCTAACTTTTCCGACAGGTACTCATTGCTTTTCCTTAGGCAATCTAACATCTGTGCATTGTTCTCACATTCCTATTAAGTTATTTGCTGCTAAATAAACAAGTTATTTTACTTTGATAATACCTGAGCCTTCTGTCTATTATTTGTCAATATAATCATGGCTGTGAGCTTGGATTTAGGAATAAAGGGACGTGTAATAATTCCTAAATTCCAGAAGTGCTAATTATAACAGAGTGCCCGTTCTTACCTTTACCATCCTCTAAGAGGCAGTTCAACCCATATGTCCCATGTGCACACTGAATACATCCTATGGAATTAGGTGCCAAAAAAAGAAAAACAATGCTTCAAAATAATATAACTGCAGCAGAGTAATAACTGGCAGACCTAGAGCCTTGAATAACACAGCCACAGAGAGGTCTTAAAAGTGAAATAAACCTCTTTATTTTGAGAACAGGTCTCTCACAGGTCAGGAGGAAATATACACACCAAGCAGTAGTTTTTGCGTTTAAAAGGTTCTCTGCCCTGGCCAGCTCCTGTGGGGGCCACAGCATGTCTTTCAAAAGCAGCAAAACAACTTTTCTCTGGCCTGCAATCCCAGAGTCACAGCTCTGTCTATCCAAAAGGCAGCATAATTGAGAATTAAATTCTGCAAGTGTTATGAATATATTGTCTAGGTTTGCTTTAGGTGATATTAGTTTATGTTGTTCCTGTGTTTTGATGACCTCTTTTCCTAATTGGATCCCCACCATATATTGTGGACTTATAGGGAGTTCAATGCTGTTTTCTTTTGTAATATTAGCATGTAACGTTTTTTCTTAAATGCAAGTTCAATGCTTGTATAATTATAAATGCAATAAAAACAACAACAACAACAAAAAGCTAAACTTGGCCTTTCTGGATAGGACTTTTATGTACCAAGCAAGCAAACAGCAAGCTTGGCTAGACAACTACATAAATGAAGCTAGACTGACCTACGACGCTTTTAGGAAAACCATAAACACTGCCTTATTTGATAGATTTATCACCTAAATAATAACTACACTAAACACTAAAACCAATTCTATTACTGCTAATATGTCCACTCTTGCGTATAATGTTGTATTTTTAGCAAACTACATTGTAATTCACTGTATTTTAAGAACCTGCATATTGTAACTCGCTGATTGTCCAAATCTCTTCAGTATGAACCGCCTAGAAGTCACACGATTATGGCGGTATAGAAAAATAAAGTTATTATTATTATTTTTGGTAGTGAGTAGAGCTTCTGCAACATATGTTATGTATGTCATATTATGTTAATCAGGTTTTTTATTTCGCCTTATCTATTCAGTCCAAGTTCGGATTACATTACAATAGGTTGGGTCAGTTACCCAGGATGTTACAATGGATAGTTTGACATGACAATCAATATGCTAATACAGGTAGATCAGTACAATTAATACAGTTAGATCATAGTTATAAATATATAGTTATAATTTCAAGTAGATCATTATTGGCTCATCATTATGTCCCAGGAGTTGTATTAGACAGTTTTGAAGTGGGCTTTTACAAATTATCATTATAGTTGCTTCCGGGTTGACTCCCTGTCTTGGTACAAAAATGCTTTTAAAAGATTTCTGAACCTGAGATAGTGGTTACAAGATCATAGTGTAAGTAGTAGTTGGTTCCAGCATTTTGCTAATTGATATTGGATGGATAAGGTAATATGCCTGGTACATCTTATATTGTCGCAAGCTGGGAATTTTAAGTGGAAAAGATTTCTGGTGGAATATCTGTTGGAGCCACCCTGGAGTAGGATGGCCAACTCTGTTAAGTAGTCGGAGCAATTCCCTGTTAGGATCTTAAAAGCCAATGGTGCCTAATTTAAACGTGATCCTTATACAGCATTGCTGGGGACACAGGGTACATGATTTCTCTTTTCTCCTCTGGGCCACCTCTTACTGATCTAAGCTGAGAGGTTTTTTTTAAAAATACAAGTACATACAGAAGCAGCACTTATCTTTGAAACTAATATAGTCCACATCAATGAGAGAAAAGAGAAAAAGAAAATTAATACAAATAAAAACAATAATCCAAGCAAAGAATGATCACTGCCTAACACAACTTGATGACAAGATATATTTCCACCTATGCTGGAACTGCTTTTGCTTCCTGTTCTAGCAAAAGTCTTTCTTCTGACCTGATTCAAAGAATACTTATTTAACATATTTCAATGTAATTAAACACTTGGAAGGAATTTTAAGGAGAAAACTACTTCCTAGTGCAAACACTCTAGACCAGACATAGGCAAATACGGCCCGCGGGCCATATCCGGCCCTTTTAGTTTTTTTATCTGGCCCGTCTAGTCACTAGCTGAAATGCCCGATTCCTCCAAGTTTATTTATTTATTTTTGCTTCATCTCCCCTTCCCGAAGTCAGCAATGCCTCCTGTTGCTTTGATACGCCGGAAGAGGGAGGGATTTTATTTTTGTAGGCCTTCTCAATAAAGCGTGCGTTGGCAGTCCCATCCTGGTTTTGACCTTCTCATTGGTTCTCTCCAAGACACTCATTTGCACGAGCTCCTCCAGCTCAGCGTTCGCGCCCCTGCATGCTCTCACGGCCCTGCCTCCTCAATCTCTCCGCTTGACGCTCACGTCCCCGTGCGCTTTCCCGGTCCCACCCCCTCCTCCTTCCTTTCTTGTATATGGTAGGATGGGAAAAAGCCCGCATGGATTTCTTATTCCATTAATTCGGTAGCAGGTAAATACGGCATCGTTTGCAAAGTATTTCTCAGATGTAATAAGTGTGTCCTGTAAAAAAAACCCATATTTTAATACTTCAAAAGTGAAGCTTGTGAAATACTGGTCCAACTAGAAATGGTTAGATATACGTGGTGTGAGTCTGGAATGCTGTTTGCTTCTCTCCATGATTTAATTAATCAGTTAAATGCTGCTCAGATTGCCAAGGGATGTGTGCATGAAACTGTGGGGAGATGATTATTGTAGATGGGTGATTCTGAAGGCTTTCAGTGCAGGCAATCCATTACTGTTCTTAATAGGCATGAGATTTTTGTGAAATATGTGTGCTTTGCTCTTAGATTAGAATCGTCCCTAACTGAAATACCAAATACTGTATATACTGTATATAGAAAGAATAATCATGCAGTTGTGTCAGAAAATGACATGGGGACAGAATTTGTCCCTGCCCCTTAATCATGCAGTTGTGTCAGAGGATGACATGTTTTCTGTTTAGAAAAAAGTGTGGACTACGGAAAATAAAGGAAGAGCTGCTACTGGAGGAAGAGAGGGAGAAGGAGAGATGCTGCTGGGAGGGGAGGAAGGGAAGGGAAGGGAAGAGAGTTACTTGGATAGGGGGAGGAGGAAAAAAGGAAGGAAACAGCTGGCAGGGAGATTAGATGAGGGGGAAGGGGTCAGGGGAGATCAGATGAGGGAAAGGGGAGAGAGAGAGGAATGAGAAAGTAGAGAGATATTGATGCTGGGAAGGGGGTCAGCAGAGAAATAAGGAGAGAAGGACAAAGATGCTAGATCTGGTGTAGGAGAGTTAAAAATGAAGAGAGCAATGAAGCTGGAATGAATCATGTAAAAGGGAGAAAGGGGGTGCAGGCTGGATGGAAAGGGGAGAGGGGCATAGAAAGAAGGCAGATACCATATGGAAGGGGGAGAGGGCAGACAGTGGTTGGAAGGGGCAGATGCTGGATTGAAGAGACAGAGCAGACGGTGGAAGGAAGAGAGTGAAAAGAAGATGAAAGCAGAAACCAGAGACAACAGTCTGACCTTTGGGGGGGATGGAGGTTTCTTTCTGCCTTAGCCCTTTTTCATACCATCATCATTCAGGGGCGCATCAGACCCCCCCCCCCCGGTCGCCCGATGCATCAGACCTCCCCTCCCCCAGGTCGCCTGGCCCCTCTGGCAAATTTTAGAACCCACTGTGGCCCACATGTCTAAAAGTTTGCCCACCCCTGCTCTAGACCTTAATTGAAGAAAATGCTTAAATCTCAGTTGAGTTATTTCGACACATCTGGAAATACAGTACCTGTAACTTCCCTCCACAAAATAAGAAATCTTTTTTTACTAAAGTAATTCTTTAACACATTTATCCCCCCGCTCCCCTTTTATGAAGCTGCGTTAGTGTTTTTTTATCACTGGCCGTGGCAGTAAAAGCTCCTATGAGCATCAAAACTTTTACTGTCACGGCTAGCGATAAAAAACGCTAACACAGCTTCATAAAAGGGAGAGGTTAGTTTATCAAGCTCTGTAGAAAAAGAAACCAGGAGGGTGGAACACAATGATATATCATCCCAAGAAGACTCCATAAAAGCAGTTAAATCCTCCAACATATTAACATTTTCAGGTGCTACATCGGGTGTCACCCCGTTTGCTAACTCCTTCTGAGTTTCATGCAGTAAGTAATTACATTTATAACATATGGATCTGGAATGGCCAAGTTGTCATCTACTCACATCCCCTCTAACTCATCACCAACCCCTTAGCTGAACTCACACACTTATGTCCTCAGCAATAATGTCAACGATAAATAAAACACAGACACTTTATTGATGGTAATAATCAGGCCGCAGCTTTGTTTATTGGGACAACCAATAAGCAATGAACAATTGCTTCACCCAGAGTTATAAGACATTGCAATTTTACAAAACTCACAATTGTATTTCCCTGACCATGTCATATCAGCAAGAGCCTAGGGGGTGGCATGGATCTCCATGCCCCTATTCCGTGCCACGGGCCTCAAGGCATATTTGCTCACTTGAGCTCCCTTCCCCTTAACCGCTCCCTTCCCCTGATGGCCCTGACCCGCCGTATCACCACTCAACTGAGCTCACTGCCACTTCCTTTTGTACTTTTTTATACCCGTGGGTTCTCTGTCCTTTTGGACTTTTTGGTGTTTACCTGGACGGAACTTATACATTTTCAGTTAGACCTATGTTAAAAGTTACCCAAAGTGACCAGATAACTACTGCAGAGATAAAGTAAAGTAAAGACTTCCCCCCATACACACACATACATTTCCCCAGTGCTCACTGACCTCCTCACACCTCATAAAGACCAGAACAGCAGCACCTGGTATAGGAAAGCCTAGTAGACAAGTTCAAGTTTCAAGTCAAGTTGATTAAAATTTGATACATCGCTTAATCAAACTTCTAAGCGATGAACAGAAATAAAAATTACAACATTCAACTGGTACAATATGCCAGACGTACGATAGACCTATAAGACTAACAGTGCCAAAAGGGAAGGAGGGCAGGAAATACAATATTTAATAGTAAAGAGAACACAAAAGGGAAGAACAATAGGATGGGTGAGTAGGAACTAGCAGAAAGAAGACAGGACAGAAAAAAGAACAAAAATAAAGAGATGGAATAAAGGGAGAAAGGAAAAAGCAAGAAATAGTAGTTCTGCAGAGAAAAGGCCTACACACAGGTGTCTTAAGTAGCCTAGTGGGTGGGCTAGTGAATCATAGAGAGGAGTAACAAGTCCTATAAGCTACTCTAACCACTGCATTTATGGTGGAAAGTGTGAGCCCACCAAAACACATCCAAAACCTACTGTACTGCCTTATGGGTGACACCTGCAGCCACAATGGCTATTGGGGTGGTAGAAAGGTGTATACTGAAGGTTTTGGGGGAGTTTTGGAGGGATCACCATATACTAAAAGAAGGGTTCAGTGAAATATGTACCTGGCACCCTTTATGTGCCTCACTGACCTGTTAGGATATTTGCGTGGCTAGTCCATTAAGATGCTGTCTCCTCCCATATCCAATTTGGCTTGATTTAGATGTTTTGAACACGGACATTTTTGTATTTGAAAATGGCCAAAAAAGTTAGATGTCCAAATGTCCAAGATGTCCAAATAGGTCATTCCCCCCCCAAAAAAAAATTGGGCGTTTAGCAGTTTTGAAAATGGATGTTAACCCGCTCTGATATTTAGACATCTTGCGGGATACGTCCAAAGTCCGACTTAGATGCACTATTGAAAATAAACCCTCCACATATCCATATAAAATTGAAACTAGAATTTAAATATATACAGTAAGTTAAAATTGCCATTTATGTCATCCGCTTATACAATTATTTGAATAGCAGCTGAAAATCACTGCTCTCTACATACATTTTTAGTTCCTCCTTATTTTGGTTATTTCAGAATCAATTTATCAAGGGTACTAAAAAATAGGTGGCAAAAGTCTTTGCACTAAACTAGTATTCTGCAACAGCAAAGTTTAACAATTTATGATAAATAAACCCTTTTATATTAGGTCAAATATTCAGCAAGCCAGCAACCAGGAAAATTATATTGATAAAGTTGTCCAGATAAATTTAACAGGATATGGATGAAGCTTTAACACTGAAAACCTTGCATGTATTTTCCCTACCTTGAGATGATCCTACCTCCCATTCTGTCAGAGGTAAAAGTGCCCTTGTTGTGATGAGGTGGGAGGCATTTTTTGTGGGGAAAATGGTTGTGTACCTGCCAGATCAGCTGTGAAAATAAGTCTCCCAATCATTTCTCCATCTTCTTTCTGCATTTTCTTTCGGCAGAGCATAATTGAGGCCTTTTTCAAGGTCACTGCTATTTCATAGGAGATATTTTAAGTGAACATTCCCACTTAGTGAAATTGAACAAAAATGCCTTGTACTGGGACATCCATTTTAGAGTTCTCTAGCCAGCTGTCCTTCTCTGAATACTGATGAAAGAAATAAGCCTGAAGATAAACCTGAATGTCAAATTATCAACTCAGTTCCTAGCTTGGCAATAAGATAAGAGAGTATTGTTTGAAGGATTTAATTCAGATGAAAGGATAATTGCAATTTTTTTTCTGCAGTCAAAATAATAGTTAAATCATTGCGTGTATGTGTATGGCTTAAAGTTGGAAGCTGTTTGTCACCCTGTCTCAGTCAGTGAGAAGTTTACAAACAAACACCCAGTATTGCACTATCAGACATTCTGATGACAAGCCAGGACCCAAGAAAAGAACAGGATCTTGGATATGATAGTATGTGATGATCTTAAGGTATGTCCTCCAAAAAGTCGTGAATCACACAAAAAACCTTAAAGGCTAAATCACAAGTAAGAGAGGATTCTAATAAGAGCTCTGGGAGAGTATAGAAAGGGTCTCAAGCGCTCTCGGTTAAAAGCTCGATATGTCTTACAAGCTGATAACCTTAGGGTGAGCTATCATCGATCTTTATTCACTACTCCAATATATGCTCTATATTATCAGAAACCCGCTATAGATAGTTTTATCTCAAAAAAAAATTTTATATATTTTTTTATTATATCTTTAATTTAATTTTAATAACTCTATGAAATTCTATAATTTATAATTCTAAAATAGAACTGTCGGAGTTTATAACTTCCATGTATCGATCTTAGGCTACTTAGCTTAAATAGCAAAAAGTCATGGTGGCATAGATCTTAAGCCACACAGAAGGAACCCAGCAGGGAGAGAGAAGGGAACTAGACCTTCTCTGCCAGGAAACAGAAGTGTACCAGAGCCTTATACTCCAAAAGAGCAGTGAGAATGTCGGCTTCTTTCCTGATGAAGCTCTCTTCAAATTAATGAGAGCGAAACGGAGATCTTCCGTAGCCACCCTGATATCTCGCTATTAAAGCTAAGTAGCTTAAGATCTATGCCACCATGACTTTTTGCTATTTAAGCTAAGTAGCCTAAGATCGATACATGGAAGTTATAAACTCCGACAGTTCTATTTTAGAATTATAAATTATAGAATTTCATAGAGTTATTAAAATTAAATTAAAGATATAATAAAAAAATATATAAAAATTTTTTTTGAGATAAAACTATCTATAGCGGGTTTCTGATAATATAGAGCATATATTGGAGTAGTGAATAAAGATCGATGATAGCTCACCCTAAGGTTATCAGCTTGTAAGACATATCGAGCTTTTAACCGTGAGCGCTTGAGACCCTTTCTATACTCTCCCAGAGCTCTTATTAGAATCCTCTCTTACTTGTGATTTAGCCTTTAAGGTTTTTTATGATCTTAAGGTAGCCAAACAGATTGAAAAGGCAGCAGTGAAAGTAAGAAGGATGCTTGGGTGTATAGGGAGAGAAATGGCCAGTAGGATAAAGGAGGTATTGGTGTCCCTGTATAATACTCTGGTGAGATCTCATTTAGAATATTGTGTACAATTCTGGAGACTGAACCTTCAAAAAGATAACGGGAAGGAGTCAGTCCAGAGGACAGTTATTAGAAAGGTCGGTTGTCAACATCATAAATTGTTTGGGGACAGACTTAAATATCTCATTATGTATGCTTTGGAGGAAAGGTGGGAGGGGGGAGATATGACAGAGACGTTTAAATACCTATGTTGCATAAATACACACGAGACGAATCTCTTTCAATTGAAAGGAAATTCCAGAGTGAGAGGGCATGGAATGACGTTAAGAGGTGATAGACTCAGGAGTAATCTAAGGAAATACTTTTTTATAGAAAGGGTAGTCGATGCATGGAACAGTCTCCTAGTAGAGGAGGTGGAGACAAATACTATGTCTGAATTCAAGAAAGCATTAGATAGGCTCATGGGATCTCTGAGGGAGAGGAGGAGATAGTAGATGTAAAATATGTGTTGTATCTCTTATGTATGGTCTTGTGCCTAAAACAATAGGCTGGAAATTTTTATCCAAAAATACTGACAAAGTTTTAATATATGCCAAACATATACTTTCTTGGAATTAAATAAGATTGAAGAGTGCATGTTGCAAGATAATTTGAATGCTGAATTAAGCTTCCAGTGAGGATTGATTAAGAAGTTTTGGTGGTGATACTGCTTAAACATTTAGCTGTTCATCAAAGTCCATTACACTGATGGTCCTAGGAAACTACTGAATGAATGTTTGTATGGGATGTAAGATGGTTGTATGAAGATATTGTTTATTAATACATCCCTGAGTTTCAGTTAAATCAGTGCGCTTATTTCTATTGATATATCCATTTCTTCATGTCTTTGTTGAGAACAACAGGAAAAGGCCCAAGATTCCTCATATTGTCATTACTAGAAAGAAGAAAACATTAACTTCATCAGGGGCACACTCTCTATAGCCACTTTGTCATCTCCTTGAGAAATAAGAGGGGGGGGGGGGTAGTTATCAACATGAGCTACTGATAAAATAACACAATTTATGGTAAAATAATCCATTTTCACACAAGGGTTCATTATATAAAATGAGACCCTGGCTAAAAATAGCATAACTTATGGTAAACTAACCCATATTAATAGTGGCCCACATTGATAATGTCCCCCTTAGTTATTAATAAACCAGTTTAACAATAAAATAATATGTTTTTAACATTAGCCCACATTGATAACATCCCCCCTAGGTCACATGTGGTATAAAAAAGTCAATTTTTGAGAAGTCTTCACTAACCTCAAGATGTCCAGAAGAGACCTGCATTGGTTCAACAAAGTAGGCAGTGACACCCTAGGATCAGTCCCTGAATCCAGCAACTAATGTTCCACAGTTGGAATTGGTGAAGGTGAGTGGAGATCAGTATTAGACTTCTTTCGATAACCTTGGATTTCATTGCTGGAGAAGCAGAATCCTGACCTTGGAGGTTTTCTAATCAGTTTTACAAATAAATTTATTGGACATTCCATTGCCCATGCCATAAATAAAAGGGGGGAATTCATCAAAGGGCGCTAAGCGCATTAGCATGCGCTAATGATTATGCATGCTAATCATGCCCATAGGAATATAATGGGCATCTGTAGCATTTCGTGCACGCTAATCATTAGTGCCTTTTGATTAATTCCCTCCAATAAGCTCCATTGGGCTCTGCTTGGGCTCCTTAGAGACTCTAAAGGGGTGTTCCAAATAAGCGGTAGGAGCCAGGCCAATAAGCCACTCTAACCACTACATTTATGGTGGAAACTATGAGCCTTCCAACACCCAACTATATTGGTACATAGATACCACCTGCATCAATAAGGGATATTAGGGTGGTAGACAGATGGGTACAGTAGGTTTGGGGGAGTTTTGGAGGGCTCATCATAAATTATAAGGGGATTATGGTGAGATGTATATCTGGCATCCTTTCAGTGAAGTTCACAGCAGTACCCTCTAAGATGTCCCACTGCTCTGTTAGCACGTCTAGGTGGCCAGTCCATTATAATGCTGGCCTCTCCCATGTCTAAATGGTACCAATTTGGACATTTTTGACTTGGATGGTTTTGTGGTCGAAAATGGGATATAAAGTTAGACGTCTTGTCATCTAGACATTCTGGTGACCAAGACGTCCAAGCAGACAATTTAGAAACATATATATTGTGTATATTTGGATGTCTAGTTTGAAATTGGCCATAATTTTGCCCTTGACTTTGGACATTTTGCTTGAAACGTCCACATTAGGCTTAGACGTTCTGTTTGAAAATGTCCCTCAAAATATCACAACATTCAAAAAGGTTAACTATTATCCGCACAGCAAAAAATTCCAACCAGTTCCAATTTCCTGACCTCGTCTAATTGCATGAGACAATTGTGGGTTCTTTTACTACGCTGCATTGCCGAGCAGTGCACGCTAAAGGCTGAGCCGTCCATTCTATTCCTATGGGTGGCTCAGCAGCACAACTTTATAAAAACCCACCCTGGATTCTTGTAGTGTCCCATTTGAATACCACAAACTCCCACAACCCTTCCACTCCCTCATTCCTTCCCTGCTTGGTGGGCTTGTTCACCACCTCTCTCCAAACTCTAATATGTTCAGGATTAAACTGTGTGGCATAGCAAGGGTAGGAAGCATCTGGGGCGGTGGTGCACTCCCGCACCCTCCTCTCCGCCCCTGCTCCTCCCCCCCCCCACTACACTCACCCTCCCTTAGCAGCAGGGCGGAGAAATTGCTCACACTGGCAAAGATCTGAAGAGGTACGGGTAGAGGGGAAGGGAGGGCAAGAGCGAATGTGGCATGGGGGTTGTAGAGATGCCTGTGCTCCCAGCAAGATGGCACCCAGGGCATCCACCCCCTCCTTACTATGCCACTGATTGTAAATAGGGATTCCAGATCTTTAAATTGTTCCCCATTAATATTGGCTCAATGCTTATTCTGTTTTAATTTGTTACCACGGAATTTTTGTTGCACTTTCTCTGGCAACTTGTTTTTCCACTGTATATTGGAAAATGATAATTTAAAAGAAAAGAAAAGATGTTTCTTACATTTAAGGGAGTAGCGGGCATCCTGTGCTTCCAGAGACAGAAATGTATGGAACTAATTCTTCCAGTGTGAATATTTATATAGGGTCCCCTCTGCTCTATATGCAATATGAATTTTTCTCCCCACCGAATTTGCTTTTCCCAACATCAGTCTAACCCAGTGGTCTCAAACTCGCGGCCCACTAGGTACTATTTTGAGGCCTTCGGTATGTTTATCATAATCACAAAAGTAAAATAAAACAGTTTCTTGATCATATGTCTCTTTAGCTATAAATGACAATATTATTATTAAGACTTGGCCAAAAGGAAAGATTTATAAACTATAAAGAATTCTACCGCATGCAAAATTGTCATTTCTTTAATAAGACATTAACTATTTTTTTTCTGCGGCCCTCCAAGTACCTACAAATCCAAAATGTGGCCCTGCAAGGGTTTGAGTTTGAGACCACTGTTCTAACCCCTCCTCTACTTACTCCCAAAGCCTCTGATTTCCCTAAAAGGAAGTGCAAGGAAGATCTTGAAAACAGGTTGACCCAGTATCCTTCTCATGTATTTAATAATATGACAGAGTACTCTCTGTAGCTACACATGTAAGATGTGCAGGTAATGGCATTGCCTTCCCCCTTCATCACCCTTTGCAGCCTTCCCACTCAGAGGCATTAAGTAAAGTAGGGAAGCAAAGCTGTACAGTATAATCTCATTATAATGGATTTCAAGGGACCTAAAAAAACAGTCCATTATATCAGAGTCCGTTATATCCAGAGTTGCATTTTTTAAAAACTTTATTTAGGTCAACTTGAAACAACGTACAATCGATGAACAACAGTCACTGCACAAGCATATCAACAACATCAAGGACAAAACTAAGCAAAACATTGGTATGTCACGAAATGATTGCAAAACCAGAACACTAAAATATGTTCTAAAGCAGGGGTGTCCAACCTGCGGCCCCGTGAAGTATTTTGTGCAGCCCCGGTCGAGGGCGATGTAGTGTTTTCCTCTGCTGCCCCCGGGTGTTTACCGTCTTGCCGGCTCCTTCCTCTGTCTTGCTGCAGCATTTGTGCGTTTGTGTGGCCCCCAGAAACATTTTTTTCAGCCAATGCGGCCCAGGGAATCCAAAAGGTTGGACACCCCTGTTCTGTACTGGAAAGAAAAATACTGTCATTTTCTTCTGGGCTGCATTTTGATACTATATCACCGGCACGCCACATGCCTTGTAGGCGGAGCCTGCATGTCCTTATAGCCGAACAAAACTACAGCAAAAAGCAGCTCTAGGGACCAAATTGTTTGTCCGTTATATGCGAAAGTCTGTTATATGTGATTCCGCTATATGTAGTGATTTACTGCATGTTCATAAAGGTGCACAGCTGGGACCAGCAGACTTCATCTGCTATAAATGATATTCCATTATAAGCGAATCCGTTATAACGAGATTATACTGTATTATTATTGCAATGTAGGCAAGTTATTGTCCACACTTAGGGGTAATTTTATAAAGCATTTTCACAACTAATTCATGTTTTACATGCAATTGAATAATTATACAAAGCTGCATCATACTATGGGATGTGAATGTAGTATGGCCACACAGGGCACAAATCTGAAAGAGCATGAAAATTGCTCCCAGCCTATTGACTCCTCTCACTGATAGTGCTGAATTTGGCAGGGCATTGTATCAGTATGTGAGTCACACAGAGTGCAACTATAGCTTAGTACAGGAAGTCAGGTGTGCATATGTAGAAATAAATGTTCCAGTGGCATAGCCATGAAAGGGCCTGGGCCCACCCAGTTTGGGCCCAGGTCCACCCAAAATTCTGCCACCTTTGTTGTTATGGCTGGCAAAACCTGAGCATGTGTGGGAGGGGAGAGGCATGTGCAGCAGCAGTGTGAGGAGAGTGCTGCTGCAAGCAGATAGGAGAATGTCCTGTTCTGGCCACCAGAAGACCTCTTCCAGCTGACAGGGCTTGGGGATCATTCCAGCTCAGGTATTTATTTTTGGGGGGTCACTGGTACAGGAGCAGGGGTGATTGTGTGCCCACCCACTTCTGGCTCAGGCCCACCCAAAATGCCAATGGGCGTCAGAGCTGTTACTGCCACGACCAGTGCTACGGTTTTGTAAAATGGAGGACCAATGCAATACACGTTAATGGACATAGTAGATATTACTCAGTATCATGGACACTAATTACAATTATTGGATTTCAGACTTATGATGCAATGATACTATGCTCTGGTTTGAGCTCTGGCTTGAAGTTAGGCGGCAGTAGGCACCCTACTGCCGCTTAACTGAATTGAGTTTAATTGGTTTAATTGACTGCACTGATTGAAAACTAATTAAAACTCAATTAAAAAAAAAAACAAAGGCTCCTAAGGGCGCCTCCAAGAAGACTGTCATTATTTCAAGGAGGTGCCTTACGACGTCTAACGACACTGTAGGTATGGTTAATGCCAGAAATGGCATTAGGCGTCATAAGGCGCCTCTATAGGCACGGTTCTCATAAAAGGTAGACACTGGAAAATGTAGGCCTTTAATGCCTTGGCCTACATTTCTGGCGCCTACCTTTCACATAGCTGTGATGCTGTAAACAGTGCTGTTAGGTGATTGACACGCAATCGGTGTCTGTTTTTAAGGCAGCTGCTGATAACAGTGCCATTTACAGAATCCGGGACAGTGCGTATAAGCAGTGGCATAGGAAATCAGGCTGAGAGTCTCCAATTTAAAATCTCTGGGATCATATTCTGTATTCCATCTTCTGTGTTAATTTGCGCTTCTTATATAGAGAGAGTTTATGAGTGGATGATATTTTAAGAATTGGCACATAAAAACACCATTTAAAAAGATTTCTAGGCACCTGCTATGAAATATATTTGTTATTACTTCATCATTCATGCTTCATGGATTTCCTTCATCCTTTTCTACAGAGTGTTAATGTTACAGGAACAACTCTGCATTCAGAAAAAGAATCAGCAGCCTCATGCATATTGTAATGAAGAAGATAATACAGCCAGAATTCTTACAAACCACATCAGCACGGTTTCTGAGCTCATGACTATAAATACAGTAAAAAAACAGAAGAAGTATAAAATGCATTTTCTCTCTTTTTATTTTTTTTGCTATGATTTTAATGCGCTCACTTTCCCTAATGGATAGGCAAAATGTTTTTCTCAAACACATCCATTGAGTTTTTTTTCTTCTTTAAAATATTTCTCCAGGAAATAATTGCATGAGACATGTCCTTGTTTCCAGAAATTCCTCTGAGGAATGTATCACTGCCAACATGTCACAAATATGTTACAGATCCAAATATACAGACATCTTATATTCTAACGATGATATTTAGAAAACTACCCCCTGTACCTCTTAAGATGTGCAAATATGCATGTTTTCTCTCTTCCACAAATGCGAGCCTAATGTAGCTAAAAATGGAGTACTGCGAGATGTGTTTGTTCAGGTATCCCAGGGTAGCTTCCAAATGTGCATGCACTAACCATGGAGCTAAAACATTTTTCTTTTTTTTTTTCTTTATCATTTTTAATTATTCATACAAGTATACTCAACACACTTGAACACAGAATCACAATTTCCAATAAGAAAATAATCTAAAATATGGGAAGATCCCACCAAAAGGCAAAACAATTATTGTTATTTAGTCCACTAGTAATAGTGTGGAGTCAAAGAATTAGAAATAGAAAACAAAAAGAAAAACAATCTCATTACCTTAGGAGCATTCACAGAGAACACAAGAAGCTGCCAGTTCGCATTACTCTTTTGGAATGGCAACAGAACCAATTATGATTTCACCACCTTCTTTAGCCACAATAAATTCTAACAATTGTTTGGGCTCAAAAAAAAAAAGAAAATTTTTTCCACCATAAGTAGTACAACATTTTGACAGAAATTTCAATACAAACATAGCACCCAGAGAAATGACTCTCGGTCTATAGACCAAAAAGTCCCTTCTCCTCTGCTGTGTTACTTGTGAAATATACATAAGAACATATGAATTGCTGCTGCTGGGTCAGACCAGTGGTCCATCATGCCCAGCAGTCCACTCCCACGACGGCCCCTGGGTCAAAGACCAGTGCTCTAACTGAGAACAGCCCTACCTCCGTACGCTCTGGTTCAGCAGGAACTTGTCTAACTTTGTCTTGAATCCCTGGAGGGTATTTTCCCCTATAACAGCCTCCGGAAGAGCGTTCCAGTTTTCCACCACTCTGGGTGAAGAAGAACTTCCTTACATTTGTACAGAATCTATCCCCTTTTAATAATAATAATAATAATAATAATAATTTTATTCTTATATACTGCCAAAGCCATGGAAGTTCGAGGCAGTTTACAGCAAGAAGCGCTGGACAATCAGCGAAGAGGTTACAAACAAAGTTAACAGTGCAATCTTACATAATGAAAGAATTGGAAAGCTATATAGATCTTAGCAGAGCTGTATAGATTTTTAGTTTATAAATCGATTGAACAAACTCGTTTTTACAAATTTTCTAAAATTGAAGTAGGATGAGGAGAGCGTGATAAAGTTACTAAGCCAATCGTTCCATTTGCCTGCCTGGAAGGCAAGAGTTCTGTCCCAGAATCTTTTGTAGTGGCAGGCTTCCATTGATGGTTAAGTAAACAGATGTATTCTTCGTGTGGGCCTAACAGAACT
Organism: Geotrypetes seraphini; assembly: GCF_902459505.1. NCBI lineage: Eukaryota > Metazoa > Chordata > Amphibia > Gymnophiona > Dermophiidae > Geotrypetes > Geotrypetes seraphini. The sequence goes on along the minus strand of NC_047085.1, from coordinate 325,887,373 downwards.
TGCCAGATTAAAATGGGAAACTAGGTAAGCGGGGGCCAGACCAAATATTGATTTATAACATAGACAAGAGAACTTAAACAGGATTCGCGCCTCCAGGGGCAGCCAATGGAGTTTTTGATAGTAGGTGCTTATGTGTTCCCATTTCTTCAGCCCAAAAATCAGTCGAACTGCCGAATTTTGAATGACTCTGAGTCTTAGAATGGTTTTTTTGAATGATCCCAAGTAAATAATGTTGCAATAATCGAGCAATCTTAGGATGGAATTTTGAACCAGTAAGCGGAAGGATGTAGCATCGAAGTATTTTCTGATGGTTCTGAGTTTCCTTAGTACCGACTCCCAGGATTGTAATGGAGTGGTCAATAGGGAAGTCCTGACCATTCAAGGAGATCAATGTGTCTTTGATTTTGTCATTGGGGCTTGCAAGGAAAAATTTGGTTTTGTCATTGTTGAGCTTCAATTTAAATTCGGTCATCCATAGTTCTATTTGTTTTAGAATGGATGATAGATGAATCTTAGTCCTGGGGGTCAGAGAAGTAAGGGGAATAACAATGGCGATATCGTCAGCATAGATATAAAATTTAACTTTTAAGCTTTGTAGTAAGTTTTCCAATGAGGCAAGGTATATGTTGAACAATATAGGTGAAAGAGGAGAGCCTTGCGGGACTCCGCAAGAGTTTACCTAACTAAAGGATTTTTTATTGTTACTATAGACTTGATATGACCGTTTGCTCAAGAAACCCCAAAACCATTTTAGCACATTACCTGAAAGACCAATTGACTCTAGACAGTCAATCAGAATAGCATGGTCAACCAGATCGAAGGCACTACTTAGGTTTAGTTGCAGAATTAGAGCACTGGTACCCTGACTGAATAAGGTATGGAGGAAGTCCAGTAGTGATGCCATGACAGTTTCAGTGCTGAATCCAGAACAAAAACCAGACTGATTGTTTTGCAGTATGCTAAATTTGTCCAGATACATTACTAGTTCCTGGTTGACCAGTCCTTCCATTAGCTTAATGAACAAGGGAGTGCTAGCAATTGGTTTGTAGTTAGATGACAGTTTGGTAGATTCTCTAGGGTTTTTGATGATTGGGGTGATCAGAATCTAGCCTAAATCCTCAGGGAAGGTGCCAGTTAGTAAGAGAGAGGAGAGCCAGTTGTATAACTTGGCTTTAAATGAGACTGGAGCAACTTTCATAATGTTTGGGGGGCAGCAGTCTAATCTGCAGTAGGAGACGGCATATTTCGTGTAAAATTTGGAGAATTGTTGCCAGGATGGGGTAGTGAAATTATTCCAGGCCATATCTACCCTAGGATCATCTTTGTGTTGGGCGACTGGGTAGTTCAAATGGTTGGTGGAGGAGCCCACTAATTTGGATCTCAAATTTATGATTTTGTTGTTGAAAAATTTCATTAGATCATCTGTAGATGGTGGAGAATCTAGGGTAGAACATGAGAGGGCTTGTATGTCATAGAGATTGTTGACTAATTCAAAGAGATTTCTACTGTTGGTGTTTGGTGATCCAATTTTTTGGGCGTAAAAGTTAGTGCGTTTCTTTATTATTAGTTTTTTGTATTCATTTAATTTTAGTCTCCAATTTGACCTCCCCACACTGTCCCCTGATTTCAACCATTGTCTTTCGTGTTTCCGTAATTCCCGTTTCGTATTTCCTAACTCGGTATCGTACCAGCCATCCAGATTCTTTTTTCTAATTTTCCTTAGTTTAGTAGGGACCATTTTGTTTAATATCTGTGTACTCATGTTAAGTCATAGTGTGACCAGAATACTATTGGGTTCACCATACCTCTGCTAGCTACCATTTTTGGGGGGTCTTTTTGCCACCTTGGGTATGGTTGGGGAACATCTTACTTGCCATTGGAAACTGCATAAATGGTGGTCTGACCATAGAGAGTCAGTCCATATTGCTTGATTCCAGTAAATCTTGGGATTGGTTAGTTCTTTGGTGGAAAAAGTGACTAGATCTAGGTGGTGGCCTTTTTGATGGGTCTTTTCTGGAGGCGGCACAAAGAAATCTAGTGAAGAATTGAAGGATATTAGATCTTTAGAGTCACCCTGCTCTGTCTGCTCTAGGTGAATGTTTAGATCACCTGTCAGTAGGTTGTGTGGGCCTAGTGTAGAGTTTGTAAGGAGGAATACGTAGAAAATGTCTTTGGCGGCGGGCCATTTCTTAGGAGGAATGTAGAATAGGGTAATTATTAGAGCATCTTCTAACTGATCTGTCCAGAGTTTACAAGAAATGATTTCAAGGTCCACTGAGGAATTTGAGGCTAGGATTGTGGACTTGAATGATTCTTTTAAGATGATAGCTAATCCTCCCCCTTTACCTCTGCTTCTAGGAAGAGATAAAATTTTAAACCCATGAGGTAGACAGTCGTGTATAATAATGTCGCTGTCTAATACCAACCAAGTTTCAGTTAGAAGAACAAAATCGGGGTTGGCTTCTTCCAGCCAGTCTTTGACCAGCTGTGACTTGTTCCTAATAGAATGTATATTTAAGTAGAAACCGTGAAGATTTTGATGGTAAGGTTAAGTGGTTAAGTAATAGGTAATCTTTCTCAGTTTCCGCTTTCTTTTACAATATGGTCTGCTAGGTTTTTGTGAGGGGGATACAACCGGGATTTGGAAGGGACCCCATTCTGAACAGTCATAAAGAGAAGGATTATTAACTCTAAGATGTTCTGAGTTAGTTGGGCGAGATTTTATAAGTACTGGGATAGGGATAGTAAAAAATGTAGTAACTGACCTGCTTTTGTAGCAGATCCAATAGACCATAGTTAGTTAAGAGAGCCATCTTATATATAGTGGTCAAAGAGACTGAAAGGCTCAAGAGAAATAAAGCTAGTAGATTAAATCATGCAGAGAAAAAGTAGTAATAGTCCAGAGTAATCATGCAGATACTTTATTTGGAAAAGTCATGCTAATGGTTTTGCTGGAGTAGTCATGCAGATACTTATCAGATTTTTCCAGTCCGTGGGCCTGCGGGGACCTTCCAGGACAGAGGTAGAGATATTTCAAGCATGCACAGGTTGTTGAGCAGAACTTGAGGAGGTGAGTAGAAGTTCTCTGTAGCAGTCCCCGAGTAACTGGAGGGAGGAGGTGGCGGTGGAGTAGTATATTTTGCCTGTTGTTTGGGCGTGCCAGCCTATAGGAGGTGAGGAACTGTAGAGCGAGGGAGCTTGGTTATGCTCCACTCAGTCGCTTCGCAAAGGCATGTGCTAAGGCACGCGCCTTTGCCGTGTGCCTTAGCCAGCGCGCTGAATGGCTAAGCGCCGTTCCCTCCTCTGGATTTGAATGCTCCCGGCTAGACAGGAGGGGCAGAGCAAGCTCGTACACCATAAAGGGGGAAGGGGGCCATAGTAAAGCTACATGCAGGAGCCGGCCCGATCGTCGGTGGATGTGGAGGGGGACCGCAGCAGAGCTCCATGCAGGAGCCGGCCCGATCTTCGGTGGATGTGGAGGGGGGGCCGCAGCAGAGCTCTGTGCAGGAGCCGGCCCAATCATCAGTGGAAACTGTTGAGGAGTCTGTTCCCTCCTCCGGATTTGAATGCTCCCGGCTAGACGGGAGGGGTGGAGCAAGCTCGCACGCCCTGAAAGAGGAAGGGGACTGTAGTAAAGCTCTGTGCAGGAGCCAGCCCGATCGGCGGTGGATGTGGAGGGGGGGGCCGCAGCAGAGCTCCGTGCAGGAGCTGGCCCAATCGTCGGTGGAAACTGTTGAGGAGTCTGTTCCCTCCTCCGGATTTGAATGCTCCCGGCTAGACGGGAGGGGCGGAGCAAGCTCGCACGCCCTGAAAGAGGAAGGGGACTGTAGTAAAGCTCTGTGCAGGAGCCAGCCCGATCGTCGGTGGATGTGGAGGGGGGGCCGCAGCAGAGCTCCGTGCAGGAGCTGGCCCAATCGTCGGTGGAAACTGTTGAGGAGTCTGTTCCCTCCTCCGGATTTGAATGCTCCCGGCTAGACGGGAGGGGCGGAGCAAGCTCGCACGCCCTGAAAGGGGAAAGGGGCCATAGTAAAGCTCCATGCAGGAGCCAGCCAGGAAAACATTTAAAAATAACTTACTATTTTCAAAAGATCTTGAACAGGTTAATCCAGATTCACTATCTTCTAAATGTTCAAAATTTAAAATACCTAGTTTAAATGAGATTGAAGCTACTCTAAAAACTCTGAATATCAAAGGTTCTAAAGCTGATCAAATGCCACCTCTAATTCTTAAACAATATTTTGACATCTTTGGACCTTTGATTCATATATTAGTTACCGAAAGTTTAAACCAACACACTGTGCCCTTGGATTGGAAAAAGTCATACATCCGTCCCATTATTAAAGATAAAAATATTGGTCACGATGATCTATCCAATTATAGACCAATATCTAACATCCCCTTTTTAGCAAAATTAACAGAAAAAATTGTTTTCAACCAAATTTCAGAGTTTGTAGAAAAAACTAACGTGTTACATCCGAATCAAACTGGTTTTAGACAGCACCATAGCACGGAACACTCCCTGGTTGGCATGACAACTTCTATTCAATATTTCTTAGATCATCATCAATCGGTGCTGTTAATCTCTATTGATCTTTCAGCAGCATTTGATACGATTGATCATCAACTTCTTCTTAGCAGACTCCAATCTATTGGGGTTACAGATGAAGTTCTTGCTTGGTTTACATCTTATTTCAGCGATCGTACATCCACAGTTCTTTTCAAGGAATCTTCCTCCAAACCTTCACAGATTGCACATGGGGTCCCCCAAGGATCTATTCTTTCACCCTTACTTTTCAATATTTTTCTTGCACCACTAATGACATTATGCCAATCTGTAGGCTTTCATGTTTTTGCCTATGCTGATGACATTCAGCTACTGCATCCTCTAAATAATAATAATATAATTGAAATCTCGGTTATTAATGAAAAACTTGACCAAATTTATAATTGGCTGGATAAAAACAGATTGGCACTTAATATCAAAAAAACTAATGTCATGCTTTTTCCATGGAAGGATAGTTTCCCTCTTGTTACTCCTATCTCTATTCAAAACGTCCCCCTACAATCAGTCAGTTTTATTTTGAAAATCAATAAACATATTTGAACTATAAAAATATTAAAATTTTAGGGGTAATTTTCGATAACAAACTTAATTTTCACGACCATATTAGTAACATCATGAAAACTACCTTTTACAGGTTACGTAAAATTCGCTCTATTTCTAAATTTCTATGTCCCAAATCACTTAACATCCTGATTCACTCTTTGGTGATGTCTAAAATCGACTATTGCAATTCTCTATTTAAAGGAATTGCTTTACATGAAATAAAACGTCTTCAAATTATACAAAATGCATCAATTAAACTAATAACCAAATCCAGAAAATTTGACCATGTAACACCACTTCTTAAACATGCTCACTGGCTTCCAGTTATTCACAGAATAACTTATAAACTTTGTATAATCATCTTCAAAACCCTATATAATATGACCCCCGCTTTTTTATTTAAGTTATTAATTCCATATTCTGCAAGGAGAATTTTAAGATCTAACGAACAAAACTTATTGTCTATTCCTTCGTTGAAAATTATAAACACAAGACGACAATTTATTTTTTCATGTACTGCACCACAGACTTGGAATGCTCTCCCTATTTCTTTAAGGGAGGAGAAGGAATTTGGAAAATTTAAAAGTAACTTAAAAACTTTTCTTTTTAAAGATGCCTTTGCAAATTAATTTTATTATCTTACTACTCCACTTTACTTTATTATATTTTTTATTTGTTACCCTCTTGTATTTTCCTTTAATGTCTCTTCTTTACTTTAATGAATTGTATTTCATCCCTCCTCATCTAATGTTAAGAATATGTTAAATTGAGTGTAATTTAGTCCTTTTTAAGTATTCGTATGTATTGTATTGTCACCTAACAAATGTAAATTTTAATGTGTACATCGCTTAGAAGTTTGATTAAGCGATTAATCAAGACACCTAATAAACTTGAAACTTGAACTTGATGTGGAGGGGGGCCGCAGCAGAGCTCTGTGCAGGAGCCGGCCCGATCGTCGGTGGAAACTGTTGAGGACTCTGTTCCCTCCTCCGGATTTGAATGCTCCCGGCTAGACGGGAGGGGCGGAACAAGCTCGTACACCCTAAAGGGGGAAGGGGCCGTAGTAAAGCTCCATGCAGAAGCCAGCCCAATCGTCAGTGGATGTGGAGGGGGGCCACAGCAGAGCTCTGTGCAGGAGCCAGCTCGATCGTCGGTGGATGTCGAGGGATGGGAGGGGGGTGGGGGGGGGCGCAGCAGAGCTCCGTGCAGGAGCAGGCCCGATCGTTCTCTCTACCTTGGAGAGGGTGAACAACCTGTCTCTATCTACTAAGTCTATTCCCTTCATTATCTTGAATGTTTCGATCATGTCCCCTCTCAGCCTCCAGTTTTCAAGGGAGAAGAGGCCCAGTTTCTCTAATCTCTGACTGTACGGCAACTCCTCCAGCCCCTTAACCATTTTAGTCGCTCTTCTCTTGACCCTTTTGAGTAGTACCATGTCCTTCTTCATGTACTTCGACCAGTGCTGGATGCAGTATTCCAGGTGGGGGCGTACTATGGCCCGGTACAGTGGCATAATAACCTTCTCCGATCTGTTCGTGATTCCCTTCTTAATCATTCCTAGCATTCTGTTCGCTCTTTTTGCCGCTCCTGCGCATTGCGCGGATGGCTTCATCGACTTGTCAACCAGTACTCCCAAGTCTCTTTCCTAGTGGATCGCTCCAAGTACCGCACCAGACATCCTGTATTCGTGTATAAGATTTTTGTTACCGACATGCATCACCTTATACTTATCAACGTTAAACCTCATTTGCCATATCGCGGCTCATTTCTCGAGCGTGTTTATGTTTCGTTGCAGGTCTTCGCAATCCTTCTGCGTCTTCACTACTCTGAATAGCTTCGTATTATCCGCAAATTTAATCACCTCACTCATCGTACCAATTTCCAGGTCATTTATAAATATGTTGAAGAGCACGGGTCCAAGCACCGAAGCCTGCAGAACTCCACTCGTGACGCTTTTCCAGTCCGAGTATTGTCCATTTACCCCCACTCTCTGTTTCCTACCGCCAACCAGTTTTTTATCCACACGAGTATTTCACCCTTGATTCCATGGCTCACAATTTTTCGAAGTTCAGCACAGCTCCCTGTTCTAATAACCACTATCACACTTTAGTAAAAAAAAAAAAAAGGGGGGGGGGGGGAGGGGAAGTAGAAAAAAAGACCTCAGGAAAAACTGTAGTATTAGTGCCCTGATGTGCCTAACATATTTCATCTAAATCACAGGTCAAAAAACTCCATAAAACTAAAAAAAAACAAACCCAAACGAAACACCCCTTTTCCCAAACAATGGTGCTAATTCTGCCTCTAACAGGAACAGTTCAAGTTGCTAGTACAGATCATTTCAATGCCATAATTATGTTGCAAAATATATCTGGCTACTCTCTCAATGTTCCATAAGCCATTAACTGACAGCAAACTTGACTACCCAACAGCGAATCCCAGTTTTGCTTCAGCTGCTTCAGGGGAATCCACTCTATTCGGTGACTCCAGAAACTTTCACAATGGTGCTGGGCAACCGATATGCCAAGATTTAAAATGTCATCTGTGCCATCCAACTACTTCCCCCATCCCCTTTTATTTATTTAAGAGGAAGGCAATGAAAAATTTTTTTAAAAAATTTTTTAAATGCTGATCATTCCAGGTGAGCATTCACTCCATACAGTTCTATTGAACTGAAGTAATTGATCCATGATTGTTCCTTCTGTTGTAGTATCCTTGAAAAAATTGCCTCAACATTGGGCAAGACTTAGTAGATAAAGACAGGTAGAGAGAACGAGAGGGCACTCTCTAAAGTTAAAAGGGGATAGATTCCGTACAAATGTAAGGAAGTTCTTCTTCACCCAGAGAGTGGTAGAAAACTGGAACGTTCTTCTGGAAAACACCCTCCAGGGATTCAAGACAAAGTTAGACAAGTTCCTGCTGAACCAGAACGTACGCAGGAAAGGCTAGTCTCAGTTAGGGCACTGGTCTTTGACCTAAGGGCCGCCACGGGAGCAGACTGCTGGGCACGATGGACTACTGGTCTGACTCAGCAGCGGCAATTCTTATGTTCTTATGTATCTGCTTCAATACAATATAACATAAAGTAGAGAAATCATGCCGCTTCAGCTTGCAGTGCGCCACCATGAGTGCTTCCATTTTTTTCTGTCTGAATGCAAGACTAGTGCTCAATTAATCTAGGTGCCGATATCAGCGCCTACCTTTAGGCGGACTTTACAGAATACGGGCCTTAAGAACTGACACTTACTGTAGCTCTACGGCTGGCATAATTGCTTGTGCCTCACTTTTGAGAACATATATACCTGGATTGGCTTTATTGATTTTTGATATTCTGCTGATGACATAAGTATTGAGCGGTGTACATCAAATAAACTAAAGTTCATAACGGTTATTAGAAATGGATTGTTGTGATCACAAAATACAATTATACAATCAAAAATAACAAGTTAGGATAATATTCCATAAAGACGTAGGCACCTACTGTACATTCCTTTATAGAATAGGAACCTGCCAGGTGCCCTCTGGGAACCTAATTTTAATCACAGAATTGCCATGAAAGGGTCTGACAGTAGAGGGTTTTGTGTGGTTGCCAGGGTGAAACAAGAATTTATGTTTTGGTTTTGGCAAGCTGTCCTAGCTCTGATAGACTCCAGAACAGGCACAAAATGTCTCAATATTGATAAGACGTACTGGAAAATTGTGGGTATCACATCAGTCCCAGATTTCTAACTAACGAAATAAGTGAAAATTCACATTTTCCTGAGAAAGAAAACTGTAAATAACTGATTTCAATACAAAAGTACATTCTCTTAAGAATAGTGGGGTGGAGATGGAGGTGGGTATGGAGAGGGATAGGGATATGATGTATTCCGGAAAGGCATTTAAGATCATAATAATTACAAGTCAAAGATCTTGATGCTTTTTGGGAGTGTGTTTCTGTTTCTCTTTATGCTTATTTTTATCTCTATTTTGTTTACTTTAATTATTATTTTAATTCTATCTTTAAATTATTTATTCATTACTTGTTGGAATATTTCATTTCTATCTCTACCTCTGTCTTTTTATTTTTCATACTGTTTCTTCAGGTACTTTAGTTAGATTGTGAGCCTTTGGGACAGTTAGGGAATTTCCAAGTACCTATCTTATTTATTTAGTTTTTATTTATTGTATCTTTAATGCATCATTTTTGTAAACCGCTTAGAAATCTCACGGTTATTAGCGGTATATAAGAATTAAATTAAATTAAATAGTTTATATTTCCCTTGCATCATTTTTAACTACAAGTAAAATTAGTTTGTTATTCAGCTGATTGTAATGTTCAGTGCACCATGCACATGAACACAGTCCTTCATGTGCATCAGTAGTTCTCAACTAGTGTGTCAGGACACACTTGTGTGTCACCAAGAACAGAGAAGTGTGTCGCCCACAAGCCCTTGTTTTCCATGCCAAACAAGTGTTCCTGCGGGCTGGTGAGAGCTAGACAGTGACGTGGGGACAAAAACTCAACCCCGTCCCCGCAGAGATGTGCATTTTTCATCTCCGTTGCCGCAGTTTTCATCCCCTTCCCCTCCCCACTCAAAGCAGAAACATGATTTTATGTAATTTTTATGAGCTTAAGGTATTGCAAATAAACATTTCCAAGCCTATATACAGGTATATCTACTGTATAGAGTGTATCTGTATAAACACTTACAGGGAAGTTGGAAAGAATGCCATACTCTGCATGCTTTCTTTATCTATTTGCATGTATTTTATAGCTACTCTGAATAAAATTCAGATACTTGATGTTTAGTGCAGCTTATAAAGAATACTCCTCCCCCCTGTATGAACACCATTTTTAAAAAACTTCTGTTAGTGATTATTTTATACACACTGTATTCACATCAGGGAATTATGTATTAAGCAACAAAATAAAACAATGTACAGAAAAACAACATATTGAACAGAATAATATTTGCAGTATTCTGGAAATATATGGGGGTATTTGTCAGTCCAGTATCTTCCTGTTGGTCATGTAAACAGTGATATTCGGCAGCCCTAACCAAAGATCTTGAGGTTACTAACAACCATAAACCTTAGGGCTCCTTTTATGCTAGTGCACCTTTGTAAAAGGAGCCCATAGTGTTTTTGGTAGGTTGCTAAATGGTCACCAGGCTTCAGCTCTGCTAGCTACTCATGGACACTCAACCATCTATTGAATCAGGTACAAAACTTAAATTGTAAGCCCTCCAGGATGATGAAAATACCTATTGTACCTGAATGAGACTTGCCTTACATTATTACATTACATTGCATTACATTAGTGATTTCTATTCCGCCTGTGCCTTGCGGTTCTAAGCGGATTACAAATTAGAAGAGATCTGGACATTTCCAAGAGAATTACATAACAAAGATTCATGTAGGTTACATGTTACAGTAGAGAGTTACAAGTAGAGGTATCTGAATTTTACTGAGAAAGATGTGATCTAAATCCAAATCCGAAATCCAGTAACAGGCATACTATGAAGTAATATAGAACACTGCAAATGCCACCTAAAGAAATTCTACCATACCATAATAGCAGTAACGTCCATGAGTCACGTAACAAGAACGTACTTAGGAGAACACAGCACCACACACTATGGAGACTTCGGTCTGCATTAGACAGATGAGGTTGGCCTGCTAGACAGAGACATCCTGCAGGAGCTGAGGAGCCTAAGGGAAGAGGTGAAGCACCTGAGAAGCATCCGGGAAGATGAGGCCTTCATCGATGGAGTCATCCAGGAGCTGTCACAAATCACTGAGCAGGCGCAAGACAAGTCCATCCTCGAGACGCCCAAACCGACCAAACCTACAACTTTGAAACCAACGATTGGGGTACAGGAAGAGGCTAGAGACGCTGACTTCTGGCAGCTGGTAACCTCCTCTACAGGCAAACACAGAAGACCTTCCTCTTTTTCTTCTTCTTTTTCTTGCAAACAGGGCAGTTTTACTTCGACACCACAAATCACCTTGAGGAACAGATTCCAGCTTTTACAGGAAGGACCTGCCAATGAAGTACAGGAAGTTGTCCAACAGATGGCTCCGGTTCTGGGGGTAACGGATCAGATCCCCCCGAAGAAGCGCAGAGTGGTAGTTATTGGGGACTCCCTGCTGAGATGCACCGAGGGACCAATTTGCAGACCAGATATGCAATCCAGAGAGGTTTGTTGTCTACCAGGAGCCAGGATCCGGGATGTGACCACCTGCTTAGAATGACTTATCAAGCCCCAAGACCACTTCCCCATGATTCTCATCCATGTTGGAACGAATGACACTGCCAGGAACACCCCGGAGAAAATACCTGAAGATTTTGGAGCCCTGGGTGAGAAGCTGAGGTGGATGGAAGCGCAGGTGGTCTTCTCGATCCTTCCAGTGAGAGGTAAGGGAAGAGCCAGTGAAGATCTTATCCAGAGGGCAAACGAGTGGCTGCACGGATGGTGCAAAGAGATGAACTTTGGATTCCTGAACCATGGAGATGCACTACTAGGACTACAGGGACCAGACGGGCTCCACCTGACCAGAAGGGGTAAGAATGTCTTTGGACACCGACTAGCCCACCTGCTTCATAGGGCTTTAAACTATGTAAGTTGGGGGAGGGTACCCACTCACATACTGGTGTGGTAAGTAACCATCCTGGTGGGGTAAGATGCCACTCCATTTCTGAGTCTGAGGTAAGTACACACATGGCAAACAGAACACTAACTCAGGCAGGAAAATCGCCACGGAGACCAAGCAACATAAAGTATGGAGGTCTATGTACGTTAATGCCCACAGTTTAGGCAATAAAATTCTGAAATTAGAAACAGAAATGAGGAACGCCGACCTAGATGTGGTAGCAATATCCGAGACCTGGTTCACGGATTTCCATGGGTGGCATATGGCGATACCGGGATACAACTTACTTCGTCGAGACAGAGAGGGCAAAACAGGAGGAGGGGTAGCACTATACACTAAAGAGGACATCAAAGTTACCAGGATCGCAGATGTCAAGTACACCGGTGAATCCCTTTGAGTGAACCTGGCCAGGGAGAATGACATATGTCTGTATCTTGGTGTTGTATACAGACCTCCAAGACAACAGGAAAACATAGATATAGAACTAATCGAAGATATAAAGACCATCACTCTGCGTGGAGACACGGTGTTTCGGTAGGTGATAAGTTGGCCTCTAGTGACCACAACATGGTGTGGTTTCACCTCAAGAAAGGATTCACTAGATCTAACACATCCATAAAGGTCCTCAACTTTAAGGGCACTAACTTCAAAAGCATGGGTGATTTTGTCTATCGGGTGCTGCAAAAACAGGCCACAACTGATAATGTAGAGGTAATGTGGTCAGCTCTGAAATCTACCCTACACGAAGCAACCAACCTCTATATAAAAACGGTAAGTAAACGGCGGAGAAACAATAAACCTCAGTGGTTCTCTGCGGAGATCTTGGACCTCGTAAAAAAGAAGAAAATAGCATTTATCTCCTGCAAACAATCTGGGAAATGAGAGACTAAAGAAGACTATCTGGCCAAGTCTAGAGCTGTCAAAACAGCAGTCAGAGAGGCCAAACTCCGGATGGAAGAGTATCTACAAAAGAGCATTAAAAAAAGGGGATAAATCCCTCTTCAGGTTTATTAGTGACAGAAAGAGGAACACAGATAGGATAGTGCGCCTTAGGAAACCAGACGGGAATTATGTAGAATCGGACTCCGATAAAGCCGAACTACTAAATGAATGCTTCTGCTCAGTCTTTACCTGTGAGGCGCCGGGATCCGGTCCACACCTACAGACAAGGGAAAGCTTGGAAGACCCATTTCGAGATTTTGAGTTTACGTCCAGCAGCATCTACTATGAACTTTCAAAGCTCAAAGTGAACAAAGCCATGGGACCAGACAAACTACACCCAGGGTGCTTAGGGAGTTGAGTGATGTCCTGGCGGAACCGTTATCCGTGCTCTTCAATCTTTCCCTAAGTACAGGAAGAGTCCCATTGGACTGGAAAACAGCTCACGTCATTCCACTCCACAAAAAGGGATGCAGGACAGAGGCTGCAAATTACAGACCGGTGAGTCTCACATCGATAGTGAGTAAAATTATGGAAACACTAATCAAACACAAATTAGATACAATCCTGAACGATGAGAATCTACGAGATCCCCATCAACATGGATTTACAAAGGGAAGGTCCTGCCAAGCCAATCTGATCAGCTTCTTTGACTGGGTAACAAAAAAGCTGGATATGGGGGAGTCCCTAGACGTCGTGTACTTGGATTTCAGTAAGGCTTTTGATAGTGTCCCACACTGCAGGTTATTCAACAAGATGAGTTTGATGGGATTAGGAGAAACGTTAACTGCATGGGTAAAAGACTGGCTCAGTGGTAAACTTCAGAGGGTAGTGGTGAACGGTACTCTCTCCGAAACGTCGGAAGTGATCAGTGTAGTGCCGCAGGGCTCGGTCTTGGGTCTGATCCTATTTAATATCTTCGTAAGGGACCTGGCTCAGGGGCTTCGAGGGAAAATTACATTATTCGCTGATGACGCCAAACTATGCAACATAGTAGGCAAAAGCACAGTGCCCGATTGTATGACGCAGGACCTACTCTTTCTGGAACATTGGCCCTCAACTTGGCAACTAAGTTTTAATGCCAAAAAGTGTAAGGTCATGCACCTTGGCAGCAGAAATCCATGCAGAACTTACACCCTAAATGGTGAGACCTTAGCAAGAACTGCAGCAGAACGGGACTTGGGAGTGATCATTAGTGAAGACATGAAGACTGCCAATCAAGTGGAGAAAGCTTCATCCAAGGCTAGACAAACAATGGGTTGTATCCAAAGAAGTTTCATCAGCCGGAAGCCCGAAGTTATAATGCCATTGTACAGATCCATGGTGAGACCTCATCTAGAATATTGTGTACAATTCTGGTGACCACATTATCAAAAAGATGTGCAGAGAATTGAATCGGTTCAGCGAATGGCCACCAGGATGGTCTCAGGACTCAAGGATCTCCCGTATGAGGAACGGCTGGGTAAGTTGCAGCTATACTCACTCGAGGAACGTAGAGAGAGGGGGGACATGATTGAGACGTTCAAATATGTAATGGGCCGTATTGAGGTATTAGAGGATATCTTCTTTCTTAAAGGACCTACGGCGACAAGAGGACATCCGTTGAAACTCAGGGGTGGGAAATTTCATGGTGACACCAGGAAGTATTTCTTCACCGAAAGGGTGGTTAATCATTGGAATAGTCTTCCACTGCAGGTAATTGAGGCCAGCAGCATGCTGGATTTTAAGATAAAATGGGATAAGCATGTGGGATCACTTCAAGGATGAAATTAGGGGGTGGGTCATTAGAGTGGGCAGACTTGTTGGGCCGTGGCCCTTTTCTGCTGTCATCTTCTATGTTTCTATGTTACAACATCAGTAAACCTAGTAGAAAACTAAAGCCAGATCAGTACAGATCCCTCCTGCACAGTTAATGCTAGCAGAAAATGATGTTTCTTTCATTTGTGCAGAACACAGATAGACCCTCACATAGTGTAGAATAACTAACCACAAATTAAAAATAGAAACATAAAAATATAATAAATTGAATCCCCAAGAAGCCTCAATGCAACAACAGAGAAAGAGAAAAAGTGATATCCCCCTGTACTATGCAAAATATAAAGACAGTAGATGTAAATTTCAAAAACTGACATATTACAATTACTACATTGAAAGTTAACACATGTTGTGTATCTCTCCCTCCTTCTCATACACCCCCATGTTCAACATTTCTCTCTCCCTTGCACCCTTGGTCCAACATCTCTCTTCTCCCTTCCCCCATGCAGCATTCTCTCCTTTTCTCTGTCATGTCCCAACATTTCTGCCTCTCTCCAACTATTCACCATTTCTCTCTCCCTCTTTTTGTGTCCTGGGTCAAACATCTCTCCCTTCCTCCCTAATTTTTAACATTTCTTCCTCTCTCCCCATGCACCCTTATTCCCCAACATTTCTCCCACTCTTACCGTTCTCCTTGTGGCATGTTTCCCTCTCCTCTACCATATATGTAAAGTTTTCCCTTTCTGGCCCCTCTCTACCCCCTTTCAGTACCTCTCCCTTCCTCCTGACCAACAATCCTTCTATGTCCTTTCAACTTGGTGTATCATCTTTCCTTCCTATCCCTCCCCTATCTCTCTTGCTGGCTCCTCCACCACTCTCCAGCTTCAGTGGGTCAGAGTCAGCAGCAGCAATCACTACAGGCTGCCTGCCGCTAAACCAGAAGCCTCTCCTCTGCTACGTTCTGCCCTGACAGAAACAGGAAGTTGTAAATGGTAGCAGAGGAGAGACTTCTGAGTTACCAGTAGGCAGCCTCTAGCAGTCCCTGCTGACCCTATAAAGCTGGCCAGCTGAGAATGAAGAGAGAGAGGTGCAGGGACCATGGGATGCAACATGCATCCCCAACACACCTGTGTGTGTGTGGGGAGGAGGGGGGGGGAGGTTTGCGACCAGTGGAAAGTTAAAAGAAGGTGCAGGGACCACGGGACATAACTTGATTAACCAATGCCGGTGTGGAGGGGGGTGGGCATGTGTGTGGCCAGACCCACCCACTCTACACCCTTGCTCCCCTTCCTGTGCCATCCCAATGTGCGGCGGCCAAAAAAGCAAACAGGATGCTAGGAATTATTAAAAAAGGGATGGTTAACAAGACTAAGAATGTTATAATGCCTCTGTAACGCTCCATGGTGCGACCTCACCTGGAGTATTGTGTTCAATTCTGGTCTCCTTATCTCCAGAAAAATATAGTGATGCTAGAAAAGGTTCAAAGAAGAGTGACCAAGATGATAAAGGGGATGGAACTCCTCTTGTATGAGGAAAGACTAAAACATTTAGGGCTCGTCAGCTTGGAAAAGAGATGGCTGAGGTGAGGTATGATTGAAGTCTACAAAATCCTGAGTGGAGTAGAATGGATACAAGTGGATCGATTTTTCACTCTATCAAAAATTACAAAGACTAGGGGACACTCGATGAAGTTACAGGGAAATACTTTTAAAACCAGTAGGAGATAATATTTTTTCACTCAGAGAATAGTTAAGCTCTGGAACGCGTTGCCAGAGGTTATAACTAATAACTTAATTTTTTTCTATACCGCCATAATCTTGTGACTTCTAGGCGGTTATGGTAAGAGCGGATAGCATAGCTGGTTTAAAGAAAGGTTTGGGCTGGGAGGGTGTAGATGGGCTGGAGTAAGTCTTAACAGAGATTTCGGCAGTTGGAACCCAAGCATAGTACCGGGTAAAGCTTTGGATTCTAGCCCAGAAATAGCTAAGAAGAAAAAAAAAAAAAAAAATTTAAATTGAATCAGGTTGGGCAGACTGGATGGACCATTCGGGTCTTTATCTGCCGTCATCTACTATGTTACTATGTTAGGTTTGGACAATTTCCTGAAGGAAAGTCCATAGTCTGTTAGTGAGAAAACAGGGGGGAAGCCTGTGCTTGCCCTGGTTCGATAACATGGAATGTTGCTGACCTGGATTGGCCACCATGAGAACGGGCTACTGGACTTGATTGACCATTGATCTGAGCCAGTAAGGCTATTCTTATTTTCTTTTCTTATGTTCTCCCTCCCTCCCTGCTCTGCCTCCCATCTGTCGGTGTCTCCCCTCCCCTGCCATCTGTCTCTCTCCCCATGGTCCAATGCCGACCCAAAACCCTCTGTGCCCTACCTATTAATGTCCCTAGTGTTCTAGTGACTTTTTCAGGAGCAGGAAAGAGGCCAACTCTTTCTTGCCTCTAACTAGAAACGCCCACCGCTGCCTGTCCGAAGATCCTCAAAATGGGTTTCATGTTATTCTTTGGCCAGATAGCAGTGTTCCTTCTTTGTTCTTCTGGAAGCACTGGAACTAGGAATGTACATTTGTTAACATTCATTTATATGATTAGCACACCTTACATTTAGTACAAATAGATTTAATGCATATTAACCTATGAATTAAAGCATACAATTGATTTCTGTGTATTAACGATTCTAATGCATGTTAAAATGGGTTTTTTAAAAAAACACAAATGTCTACAAAGAACTGAAAAATACTTGAAAAATAAAAAAAGTCTGAAAAATCTAAAATTGAACCAAAAGTATTGTGTTTGTGCACATTCCAAGATGGAACTGTTTACACTCACTATAACAAGAGAGGTTTAGGAAATCCTGAAGGAGACAGTACAGAGCTAAAAGTGACTGTGCAAGAATCCTTTCCCCCCCCCCCCCGAAAGAAAAGTACTTCAGAGATCCTGCATATATTATCAAGACCCAGCTGGAAAAGGATCCTACAGTAAGTGAGCACATCTGTGGAATGCCATCTAAATAAACAGACAGACGTGAAACTCAAAGATAATAATCTCTGGTAATATGTAGTAAAGAATGCAATGCAATGTACTTTCATACCTCTTCCCCATTATCTCTGATGATAATGGATAGGACAATCAATGAATAGAATATCAATGCTGAGAAAAAATATTTGCTAAAGGATTGGAAACGGGATCAAATTGAATAATATAAACATCTAGACAGCTGGACCACAGAAGATGGAAAATGAGTAATGGAAGTAATCAAGAAAATGTAGTGTTCTACGGGAAGGTTGAAGAATAAGAAGATCATGACCTCAAATGAAGGGGTGTGTGACTGATGATGGGAGGTGGAAAAGCCCAGGCATAAGACCTGGGATTTGTTAGTAATGTGCATACAGGTTTTGATGATGAACTAGCTAATTTAGTACTGAAGGACACAGCAGAGGACAAAAGAGATAGAGAAATTCAGACAACAGTCTGGGACAATTATACAACATAAGAACATAAAATTTGCCGCTGCTGGGTCAGACCAGTGGTTCATCGTGCCCAGCAGTCCGCTCACGTGGCGGCCCTTAGGTTAAAGACCATTGCCCTATTTAAGCCTAGCCTTACTTGTGTATGTTTTGTTCCAGTAGGAACTTATCCAACCTTGTCTTGAATCCCTTAAGGGTGCTTTCCCCTAAAACAGCCTCCGGAAGAACGTTTCAGATTTCTACCACTCTCTGGGTAAAGAAGAACTTACGTTTGTATGGAATCTTTTCCCTTCTAACTTTAGCGAGTGCCCTCTCGTTCTCTTCATGGAAACACAGGCAAAAGAGTGGAAGCTGAGCATAGAAAAAACAAGGCATTACAGTTGAAAACTTTTGTATCAAGGATAGCACTTCATGGTGGCGATAGCTTTCTTTTGTACTTGTTGGGCTCTTTTTTTGTAAGGAAATTTCAGAATGATTCAGTCCTGTAATGCAGACGTTTCTGTTCTAAGGTGCACACAGTCTGTGAGATATCAAGCAGGGGTATAGTTAGATCTCTGGTTTTGAGGAGGCCTGAGCCCATGACCTCACAAACCTGAGGTGGCAGAGACCCTAAGCCACAACAGCAGAAGCCCTTCTTCAGCCAAAGCCTGGTGCTTTTCCTAGGCTGCCAATGCCGTGGCGCAAGGCCCCCAGTCCTGTGCACACTTGGTTTTCACAAAACTAAGCACACATGGGAGAACCCCACATGCTGTGCATGTTCATCGGAGGCAGGCCTCTCTCATGCATATTCAGCTTCACAATAAACAAGAATGTGCGCATGGAGAGGGACTGCCGGTGCAACGGTGTCCCGGGAAATGTTCCAGGTTTTGGTTGGAGGAGTCCTTCAGCTAGTAGGGCTTGGGAACCCATGCCAGACAAAGCAGAAGATCACCTCAATTTTGGCTGCCCGCTGGCTCTCAGACTTCACGATGCACTATTTTCTTATTGTTGGTCCCTGAAGAAGGGGTTGTTCACCCTGAAACCCATCTTGGTAGGACCACGATTGGATACAGGATTTATGAATCATCACTGAATGGTGTTGGCGCTTAATCCAGCTAAGTACTATTTTTGATCTTTCATACTGGTTTGCCCTTGGGTCTACGGGTTTGGCAATAGTGGGGCTTTGTATGTCTTATGGAAAGCACTTCTTGCCGCTGCTATTATATATTAAAGTTTATTCACTAGTTTGATTTACTGCACATATTACACACTAGGAACAGTCCCATGATGGTGTATGGCTGATTCCTATCAGGTGTCAGCTTTTGCATTATTCTGAGAATTAGAACCTCTCTAATGAGTAGTTCTTCAGAGCGTACAACCTCACACTGAGGACGCTCCTTCACCACATTTTGATTATTAATTTCATTATATATTGATGAGAGAAATTTAGCGGTGACCACCTTCTGTAGGTCTTACAAATTCCCCAGGAAAGCCTTACTTTTTGTATTGTGACTTTCAAGTATTTTGTTTTTTGGGGCTATTTGCTAATTGAACCTATTTAGGCATAGAGCGACTCACAAATTGTAGATTAGATTAGACTATTCTAAAGTCCCTTTTGCTTTAGAAAAGAAGATTGTTTAAAATCCAAGATAGCCACCGCCAGCAAAATTGCACCAAAAACAATTCTAGAGGACTCCCCTGAAGTACAAAAAATGCAGAAAAAGGGGTTTTAGAGGTGGGGAACATTGACTCTGGCAGCAGAAACCTTAAAATTTCATTTTTTGAGACCCCCCCCTGATTTTTCCCATAGGGTTTCATAGCTTTATTCACTGTGCCACATGACTGCCTGATTCAACTTGAGGGTACAGCTGGGACATATGAAGAAAAAGCTCTGCCTCACAGGTTCGCAGTATGAACTTGGTCTTCAGTCCACTAAGGTCCTCCAGTGTCATCCCTATGGTTGTTTTCAACGTGTCCAGCCATCTGATTGCAGGTCACCCTCTTTGCCTGGTTGCTTCGATCTTCCCAAACATGATGTCCGTCTCCATTGATCTTTCTCTTCTCACAGTGTGACCAAAATAAATAAGACAGCCATAACTTCATCATTTGGGCTTCGAGTGATATAGCCAGGTTGATCTCTTTCAGAATTGATTTATTAGTTCTTCTGGTGGTCTATGACAAAGACTATCTGAATTCAAGAAAGCTTAGGAGAGGCAAGAGGGATCTCTTAAAAGTGGAGGAGATAGTGGATGCCTTAGATGGGCAGACTGATGGGCTATTTGGCATTTATCTGCAGTCATGTTTCTAAGTTAAAACAAAAACAAATGAAGCAATTTTGTTTTCTTACATTGTTCATTTCTTTTTAAAAACAGGTGCACATCCCAGCAATAGAAATGCTCATTAAACATCCAGGCTCCCCAAGCAGTATCTGTCATATTGTTTATCTTTTTCTTGGCTACAATGAAAGTCTTCTCTCTTGTGTATCCAGTCTTTGCATATCGTGTGCTTATTAAGGTTTAAATAATCATTTGTACCTGGAATCTAGACATGCATCCTTTGGCTTTCTCTGTACTTAAAAAAAGTTCACCTTTGGAATTCTCATCTGCCCTCAGTACGTGTTGAACTTACATATTTAAGATTTAGAACTCTATTAAAACCACATCTATTTGAACAGGCTTTCTTTACTCAGCTAGACGGCTCCTATATGGTTAGGGTTTACTAACACTGGAGCCTGCAATTTTATTTTTAATAGTTTTAATTTTATTTAATTATTTTTTCCTTCTGGAATATAGTTATTTTTATTGTATGTTTTATAAATTATGTGAACCACTCTGTTATTGCATTAAGGAAGGGTGGAATATTAAATAAAATAAACCATAAACCATATTTTGGAGGTACAGATATAGTAGGTGCCACTACCCCCCTACCCCACACTCATCTTCCTCTTTCTGCCTTGTGTGTGAGATATCCTGAGGGGAAGCCTTTTTGGTTTTCAGCTACTTCTAAACATTCTGGGCCTGATATTGAAAAAAAACAAAACAAAACAAAAACCCAACAACCCTGAACTCCTAATTTTAGGTTTCTAAATAAAATGCAGAAATGGAATGCCTGACAATGAGAATGAGAAGTGAGCTCTGCCTCCAGCCATCTCTGATGTTCTGTATTCAGGCCCTTGCGACTACTTTTTGCAAAGCTGGGAAACAATGAATAAGAGCCAATTGCTTTTTTTCTAGAGGCATAGCCAGAAGTCCATGGGGGAGGGGCAAAGGTAGACTGAGGGAGTCAGGTATGATCTTCACCTCTCCCCATCTCCACGCTACACCCACTGCCACCCCTGCCACATTAAAAGTATATCTTTGCTGTTGGCTGATGCCAAGCATCATCAATCAAAGAGGTCTCCTGCATGATTCCTGTCTGTGTTGCAGGACCAGTGCTCAAGCAGGCAGTGCACATCATCCGTCAACATTGGCGCTCCTGTGCACGCTCAGTTCAGCCATTGAACTGAGCGTGTGTGCGAGAGATGGCATCGGTAGCCGATGCGTACCTGCAGACTTAAATGCTGCTCAGACAGAATAGGCAGAACTCGTGCAGGAGACTTTTCTGGCTAGTGGGGCTTGGCACTCCCCTATGGCTATGCCACTGGATCAAAAAGACAATGTTACACTGCTGACTGCATCATGACAAATGTGATAAGTTGTAGTTTGAAACACTGACTTTTTGATTATCTCCTAGACCCCAAGGAAGCTCGTGGAGGGCAAAACTGTTTGGAGCTAAACTTGATGGAGAGGTCAAATGAAGATTTGGAATGAACATTTTTATGTTGTTCACTTACATTTGGCAAATGGAATTCAGTGGTTATATTGCTAAGATTTGGATAGAAGATAATCCAAAGAATTTTCTTTTAAACTTATTAATATGTTGTCATGCCCACCTACTTTGGCCTCAGGCTTGCTCAAGATTGGGTGTTTGACTACACCCCTGCATAAAACAACACATTGAGGGCAGCTCTCGCACTAGCAACTGCCTTGTAGAGGTCTCTTAAAAACACTGGGGTTGATATTCAAAGCCAGGGTAAGTGAGCCTCTAGCCTGATTAACAGACTTTGAACAGGCTCCGAGGGAATACAAGTTGGTACTTACCCGAATAGTGCAGCTGAATATCCCACTAAACCTGAAATCGGCTATTGTGAGGGGCATTCCAGGGGCAAAGTTGGCACTTAACTAGATAAAAATCACCCTTAACTGGTTAAGGGCTGAGTGTTAGCACTTATCTGGCAAGTGCCAGCCATTCACACATAAAAACGAGGGCTGCTCTACTTGAAGTATAGCACATATCTGTTTACAGAACATTCTTTGATTTTAATTAGTTTGTGTGGATTTATTTGAGAGTTCACATAATTTGGCTAATAGACCATCTAACTGAAGTTGTTTGGACTCCTGATGCAGGTACTGAAACACACCCTGTGTTGGGTCATTTAATAAAGTGAACTCTACTATCCCAATCTACAAGGCCCTTGGTGTTATCTTTAGTTCACAGCCTTCCACACATAACCAGATATTTAATGGTTCAATTCATAGAAACATAGAACGATGACGGCAGAAAAGGGCTATATCGTGTGATATACTTCTTAAAAGTAAAGTCCAAATAGTTTTTAAGGACAAAATCATAGAAATAGTAATGGGGGATATGGCAGTACAAATACTGACAACAAGGCAGACAAAAAAAAAAGGAAATAATAGGAGACCCCATGTTATCCTATGGACACATTAGCGATTAGTGCACACGATGATTTAGCGCATGCTAAATCCGCACTAAAACGCTTACCGCGCCTTTGTAAAAGAGGGCCTAAGGGAGGATAATACACTTGTCATTCTACAATTGAATGGTAAATCTAGCTGGAGCAAGATGAAATCCAAAAGTGGAAGCTGTCAGTTCTGTGGTTCAGTGTCAAATGCTACAGAAAAATAATATGCTTAAGTGAAGCTTTTTTTGTGAATTGATGGCTCTAGCCACAGACAAAAGAGCATGAGTTGCAAATGGTATCAAGGAGGACATGACAAGAAGATGGAACAGAAAAAAACTTTTTTTTTTTTTTTTTTGAAGAACAAAGTATACAAAAAGGGGACTAGGCTATGAGTTGGTTAGTCAGATGACTGAATCTGATGGCATACTACTAAGATCTTATAAGGAGATAATGCTCAGATAGGAAAAGGAGGATGACATGATCAAAAGTTTTACGAATATACAGTAGAGAAGCTTAATGGCTGTGTCCTGTGCTAATTGAAGACTAAGCAGCTGTTTTTTGGGGAATCCAATCATAAAGGAGTTAACAGTAGTCATAATGACCAAGGCTAAGAGAAAAACATGTGAAGAGGTAGAAAGTCTAGGATAGGATGAAGTGAGCAGATCTGTGTACGTATTAAAAAAAAAAAAAAATCAAGAAGAAACTACTTCAAAATGTGGTGATTGAAGGCTAAATCCTTATCAAGGTATAGAAATTCATTTAATAGAAAGAAAGGATACTATAACCTGGGAAACCCATGGCTACTGTTTTAGAGAAGTTGAGTATCATAGAAACATGATGGCAGATAAAAGCCAAACGGCCCATCAAGTCTGCCTGTCCGCAGTATCCATTATCTCATCCTCTCTCTAAGAGATCCCATGTGCCTATTCCATTTACAAGAAGCCAGTTTGCAACAATGTCAAGTTTTGAGGAAAGCAATGCGGTTCATAGACAATGGCGCGAAAGACAAAAGCGCGCGCTGACAATTGAATGCAGCGCGCGCCGCCGCGCCGCTCTAAATTACAGTTTTTAGGGGCTCCGACGGGGGGTTTTGTTGGGGACCCCCCCAGTTTACTTAATAGACATCGTGCCGGCGTTATGGGGGCTTTGGGGGGTTGTAACCCTCCACATTTTACTGTAAACTGAACTTTTTCCCTAAAAACAGGGAAAAAGTGAAGTTTTCAGTAAAATGTGGGGGTTACAACCCCCCACACCCCCCACAATGCCCCCACAACGCGGCACGATGTCTATTAAGTAAAGTGGGGGGTTTCCCCCCCACGCCCCCCCGTCGGAGCACTAAAAACAGTAATTTAGAGTGGCACGGTGGCGTGCACTGCGCTCAATTGTCTGGGCGCGCCTTTGTCCTGGCGTGCTTTTGACCTGACACCTAATATCCTTTAGATCCCCAACTTTCTTTTCCTAGTGCATTGCTTGGTGTCAGGTCAAAAGCGCGCCGGGACAAAGGTGCGCCCAGACAATTGAGCGCAGCACGCGCCGCCGTGCCGCTCTAAATTACTGTTTTTAGTGCTCCGACGGGGGGGCGTGGGGGGAACCCCCCCACTTTACTTAATAGACATCGCGCCGCATTGTGGGGGCGTTGTGGGGGGTGTGGGGGGTTGTAACCCCCCACATTTTACTGAAAACTTCACTTTTTCCCTGTTTTTAGGGAAAAAGTTCAGTTTACAGTAAAATGTGGAGGATTACAACCCCCCAAACCCCCCATAACGCCGGCGCGATGTCTATTAAGTAAACTGGGGGGGTTCCTCAACAAAACCCCCCGTCAGAGCCCCTAAAAACTGTAATTTTTATGCCGCGGCGGCGTGCGCTGTGCTCAATTGTCGGCGCTTGCTTTTGTCTTTCGCGCCGTTGTCTATGAACCGGATATTAAGAGCTGTATATCATCTGCAAATGTAAAAAATATAAAATCAAGAATGTGGAAAAGCAGTGCGGGGGAGGGGGGGAGGAGAGCAAGAAAAACATTTAGCAAAGATTAGATTTAAAAAAGATTAGGCCAAGTATTGATTCTTGTGAAATGCCTGATGGAAGGGGTCTAGGTGAAGAAGTTGAGCCAACGTGATACCACGTGAAGGCAGTACCACAAATATAAAAATCAAGGAGGACCTAGAGAACTTTTGAAGGCTAACAAGGTCAAAAGCAGCTGATAAGTCAACAGAGAGCAGAAGGACATAGTTTCTCAGAAAATTTGCTCAGTTGAGCGGGAAGGGCAAACGCCAGTCACATGTGGGTGAATGCTGGTACTCGGAAATGGCATGGTTGAATATCCAGGCATAATTTTGGTGGCAGAATGTAGTATTTAGAATAACATTGACTACTGCTTGCTAAATATTTCCCTCACTTGTCAACAGTTTTCTTTCGTTTAACAAACTTCACCTATTTTGTTTCTATCTTGGTCCCTGAACTTCTTGGCAATCTTGATTCTGGGTTTTTCTTTTCATTATTTTGAAATACTTGCAGATTAGAGAATTTATCCCCATCCCCAAGGGATCTATCTCCATCTCTGTCCTGTCCCCATGACTTCTGTCCCTTTCCCTGCTCCATCCCTGCAAGCTCTGTCCTCATCTGCACAAGCCTCAAACGCTTATGATTTTAAAGTGATCGAGGCTTGTGCAGATAAGGCCAGAGCTTGTGGGGATGGGGCAGGGACAGAGACCAGAACTCATGGGGATGGAGATGGGGACAGAACTCACGGGGACGGGACAGGGATGGAGAAAGATCTTGCGGGGACAGGGGCAAATTTGTCCCCGTGTCATTCTCTAAGCAGATGACATGAGATCTTAGCGTCCTCATTACAGTACAAAATACAATTCAGTGCACAATGTAATTTATAGTATTTGTATACAAAGATTCTTCTATTACTCCAGGCATTAAGGACATTTGAGCAATTGAAAGCACTGGAAAGCCTTATACAGATAAATGTATTATGTTATACCCAAGCAGATTAGACCTCCTGAGTCACTGAAAATTAAATCTAGAGAGGAGCAAGACCCCCATCTGATTATCACTAACAATAATTCAAGTCGCTGGGATAATTCTTTGAAATGCAATAGATCATTGTCTGTGGGATTTTTGCATCTATAGTCTAGCTACGCAGTCCACCTAAAACATACTCTCATAAAGTACAATTGGCACTGCCAAGATGCAGTACAAACAGACTTGTGTCCTCACCTTCTGTACTGATTGAAGGACTGTTTTGAGTGGGCGCTGCTAACTCAGCAATGATTTTCTACAATGCTGTTTCTGTACTATAGTGAGAGCAGTTAACTTATTTAAGAGAGCTACTCAACCCACAGCTTTCCAAGACCCTGAGCTAAAGGCTTTTTAAACATTACAAAACCAGCTGTAGCTAACATTTCCATTTTATCCCATGTTTTCAATTGTGCATGTAGGAGGGTAGATTATCAAGATGTAGTAAAAGGTGGGCTTTTATCACACCTTAATTTTTAGCCATTCAGGAGCCTGTCAGCTGAAAATTCATCTTAATTCAGGAACGTACAAGATAGGAGGCAAATATTCAGCTGACAGCAGTCAGTGATTATTTTGCTATGGCTGATTCTGTGCCTGGATATTCAGTAATGGGCCATGTCTGGGAACCAGCATTGAAAATCTGGGTGTGGACAGACAGCTGACACTTAACTGGTTAAGTGCCACTATTAAGGCTTAACTCAGGGGCATTGCTACCATTAAGCAAGGCCAGCAAAATGCCCAGGGTCATTCAGTAGTAGGGGCTTCCTGCAGTTGAACCCTTCCCCTTCCCTCCTCTCTGAATCCAACATCTCTCCCTTCCTCTGCATCCTCCTCCTACCCCCTGGCACAAGTCTGGCACCTGTCTAGCACTTCCACTGCCGGTCTTCCAAATGTATGGTGGTCCTCAGCAGAGGCAGCTGTGAAAACAGGCTGCTTGCAGGCCAGCTGCACCAGGGTCTTTCCTGTACTATACCCTGCCTCTCTGATGTAACATCCTGTGGGTGGACCATGGCACAAGAAAGTCCCTGATGGGAGCAGGCCCGCAGGCAGCCTGTTTTCACAGCAGGAGTTACTATCCTGAAGGTAATCAGGCTCTAGCAGATATTCAGACTGGTGCCTAGTTGCTTTCACGGCATAAAATTAGGACAGCTTTTTTCTGTCCTACCTAGGGTTATCAGATTTTACTATTGTAAAATCCGGACCCAAAGCCCCAGCCCCATGCCTGCCCAGTTCCACCCAAGTCATGCCCTGTTCTGCCCCAGCTTCGCCCCCCCCCCCCCTCAACCTGTTCTTGTGCTCGGAGACGCATCGGGAGGGCACTGGAATCTTTTCAAAACCCAGGCAAAGTGCCAGGTTTTGAAAAGCAGTCCAGATGCCTGGACATGTCCTCTAAAAAGAGGACATATCCGTGTCAATCTAGACGTCTAGTAACTCTAGTCCTACCTTTATGTGGTTGCTCAGCCAGTTAGCAGATTGAAAATCTCTGTTAACCAACAATCTCTGCACCATCCTGTCTCTGCACTACTCGCAAAGTAGTCCATTTTAGTTTTTGTGGTCAGAGGGGATATTCAGATTCAGTGTCAGTGTCAGGTTAAGTTCCACTGAATATCCCTGGTTAGCCCTGGAAAGGTGATTTAAGTGGTCAGGAATGGCTGCTTAAATTGCTTTGAATATGACTTCTTACATTTTAAGCCCTCCAGGGACAGGAAAACACATACTGTCCCTCAAGGTTCCTCACCTTGAGCTAGTGAGAAAAATAAGAGCTAAATTCAAACCCCCACCTCTACCCAAACTAGGTCCTCAAGAATAACTATGCATAAATCATAAGAACTGCCATACTGGGACAGACCAATTGAAGACCCATCAAGCCCAGTATCCTCTTTCCAACAGTTGCCAACCCAGGTCCCAAGTACCTAGCAAGATCTCAAGTAGTAAAACAGATTTTATGCTGCTTATCCTAGGAATATGCAGTGGATTTCCCCAAGCCATCTCAATAATGGCCTATGGACTTCTCTTTTAGGAAATTATCCAAACCTTTTATAAACTCTGCTAAGCTAACTGATTTCATCACCTACTTCAGCAACTGGTAAAACTTCAGTTTTAAAAACTGTTTCTTCTCATCAGCTCAGGTCTTTAACCCACAAGCAGAGACTCTTGAGAATAAAAGTCAATATTTTCTTTAAAAAATAATAATAATTACGTTCAGCAGCTCCATCAGTCTAAACCATAAGAAGCTGCTATTAGTTACAGACTTTTCCCTCTTTTAAAATATTATCAGAATCTCTATGACCTTCCAACATCAAAATTCTCTACAAAATAAATTTTCTTTTACATATAATTTGGATCCCTTTCAAATAGAGATTAGTTTAAAATGTATCATCTACTTGGAATAT
The DNA here is from genome assembly GCF_902459505.1 of Geotrypetes seraphini. Lineage (NCBI taxonomy): Eukaryota > Metazoa > Chordata > Amphibia > Gymnophiona > Dermophiidae > Geotrypetes > Geotrypetes seraphini. Next base: position 325,859,323 of record NC_047085.1, on the reverse strand, counting down.
TATTTCTTCTATCAGGTTTACCTTCAAGCTTCTTTATTTTTGATATACCGTCTATCAAAACAAGTGTCTAAACGGTGTACACTATAAACCTTCAATACACCTTCAGTTTAATTTTCTTTCAGAAATTCTAATAAAGAAAAGAAAACACATCTAACTTGTTTCTTCAATTTCTTCTCACAAACACTCAACAATTTATTTATTTGCACTCTCAAATATCTGAATTTCTCTTACAAATTCTCTCTCACACAGCTTAAACTTCTTCTCTCTTCAGTTGATCTCTCCCAACTGAAACAGGCAACAACATTCCTAACTGATAAGAGCCAATCAACATGGGTTCAGGAAAGGGAAATCATGTTTGACGAACCTACTTCAATTTTTTGAGATAGTGAACAGACAAATTGATGGTGGATATTGTATAATTGGACTTTCAGAAAGTGTTTGACAAGGTTCCACATGTAAGACTTCTCAGGAAATTACAAGGCCATGGAATAGAGGGAGATATACAAAGATGGATAAGCAAATGGCTAGAGAACAGAAAACAGAGAGTGGGCATAAATGGGAAGTTCTCAGAATGGGAAAAAGTGACTAGCGGTGTACCTCAGGGCTCGGTACTTGGACCCATCTTATTTAATATTTTCATAAATGACCTGGAAGAAGGAACATCCAGTGAAATCATCAAGTTTGAAGATGATACAAAGCTATGCCAGACAATCAGATCGCAGAAGGACAGCGAGGAACTCCAGAGTGACTTGAATCAATTGGAGAAGTGGGCAGATAAATGGCAGATGAATTTTTATTTTTATTTGAATTTAATACATTTACAATATCAAAACATAACAAGGAAAAAAAGGTTTCAATACAAATTTTCACTACGACAAGCAATACAAAAAAACAATCCTTTACAAGCCCACTAAATGGGGGAACATATTTACTTATTTACTAAATTAATTTTTTAAGGAAAACAAAGAAATGGGTTGAATTCCAAATGAACCCAAATCATTCCCTACTGTGTTAGGACCCGAACTCCTACCCTAATTTCTCATCAAAGAATGATCTCACTTCTGTTCACGTGCTAATAAAAATTGTTGCAATTGAATGGGATCCCAAAAAATAAATTCTGTATCTTGTAACTTAACCAAACATTTACAAGGAAACTTTAAATAAAAAGATGCCTCAAGTGCCAATACTCTAGTTCTCAATTTCAGAAATTCTTTTCTCCTAAACTGTGTAGCTCTTGAGACATCAGGAAATATGCTAACCAAATCCCCACAGAATTTGGTCAGTCTATTTTTAAAGTAAAGTTTCATTAACAACATTTTATCTGTCTCACTCATACAAGTTAGAATCATTGTGGACCGAGTCTGGATAACATCTTGAGAATCTTCTAAAAATTCTGTCAAGTTAGTGTCATCTGTTACCAGATGGTCCACATCCCGTATAGTTTCCTTTCTCTTCTGAGGAATATGATAACAATTATTTATTGGGAAGTATCCGCATTGGTTAATCCCAGTATTTCTTTGAAATATTTTCTTAGCAATATTTCAGGTAGTAATAAATGAGTCACAGGAAAATTAACCAAGCGGAGATTCTTCCCCCTATGCATATTCTCTAACATTTCCATTTTTAAATGCAATAATGTAGAATATTTTACTGCAGATAGCGAAACAGCTTGCAATGTGTTACTTTGAGTTTCAACCACTCCTAATCTAGTTTCCAAACAATTTAAATTGGTATCCACATTCTCAAACTTTTGAACCACAGACTTTGAGTAATCAGATGTTTGTTTCATTGATTCTCTGAGAAACCCCTCAACTCTAGAAATGCCTAACCACAAATCTTTTAAAGTAATATCTTGTTTTTCCACTGCTTGTGGTTGTTCATCCACGACACTAGTAAACTCAAGTGGTTTTGGAATATCAGTAAAAATCAATTTACTTATTGAAGTGGATGATACCACAGGACTAGTGGAAATAGTGGGAGTTATATTCTCACTAACACCAGATATTGGATGAAGGGGGGTGTCCTTTCTAGAGGACTCATCGATGCTCCGGATATGGGAGAATTCAAATCGGGTAAATTTTGTGCTGGAGTCTCTAAGGAAAAAGTCAAGTGTCTATCCATGGGGCCCAAGACCACTGGTGTTGAACTTTTGGGTTTAACTTTCCTTTTCCCCATAATCGAAACTTATACGACATGATATCCTGCTCCACAGCTCCATGTTGCTCCAAGGGGCTCCCAAGCCCCTTCGGCCATGCCCTTCGGCCACACCCAGCGGCTGCGCGGCTGCAGCCACCTCCGTGGCAGCAGGCTGAAGTTATACAGAGATGTAAAGGCACAGAAGACGGACCCAGTGACGTCAAGGGTCCGTCTTCGTGGAATGCCTGTCCGGTAGAGCTGCAAAGCACTGCTGTTACAGAGGGCTTATTCGGGACAGAGATGTTTCCTCCGGCGTCCTCAGGTACAAAAATATAGCTCCCGTTCTCTCCGCGGCAGCAGGCTGAATTTATAGAGAGATGTAAAGGCACAGAAGACGGACCCAGTGACGTCAGGGGTCCGTCTTCGTGGAATGCCTGTCCGGTAGAACTGCAAAGCACTGCTGTTACAGAGGGCTTATTCGGGACAGAGACGATTCCTCCGGCATCCTCAGGTACAAAAATATAGCTCCCCAGCAGATTAATTTTAATGTGGAAAAATGCAAAGTGATGCATTTAGGCAGAAAAAATAAAGATCACAAGTATAGTATGTCAGGTGTAGCTCTGGGAAAGACTGAACAGGAAAAGGACCTGGGTGTACTGATAGATAGGACCCTGAAACCGTCGGCGCAATGTGCGGCGGCGGCGAAGAAAGCAAATAGAATGCTAGGCATGATAAAGAAGGGAATTACAAGTAGATCAGAGAAAGTTATAATACTGCTCTACAGAGCCATGGTCAGACCGCACCTGGAATACTGCGTCCAGCATTGGTCTCTATACCTAAAGGATATAAAACTGCTGGAGAGGGTGCAGAGATGAGCAACGAAGCTAGTGAAAGGTATGGAAAACCTGGACTACGATGAATGACTTAGGAGACTGGGGTTGTTCTCCCTTGAGAAGAGGAGACTGCGAGGGGATCTGATCGAGACTTTCAAAATACTGAAAGGATTCGACAAAATGGAGCAGGGAAAGCAGTTATTTACAATGTCCAATGTGACACGGACAAGAGGACATAGACTGAAGTTGAGGGGGGACAGGTCCAGGACGGATATCAGAAGTTCTGTTTCACGCAGCGAGTGGTGGACACCTGGATTGCTCTCCCAGAGGAAGTAATTGCAGAATCCACCGTTCTAGGATTTAAGAGTAAACTAGATGCACATCTCCTTAAGAGTGGCATAGAGTGATACGGGTAAGGGTAAATTAGATGCACATCTCCCTTGAGAAGCATACAGTGATATGGGGACTAAAACTATGCCAGGGTACACCTGGTGGGCCTCCGCGTGTGCGGATCACTGGACTTGATGGATGCAAGGTCTGATCCGGAGATGGCAATTCTTATGTTCTAATGTTGTGCAGCCAATCAGAAAGCTCCTTACATAAGCCGAGGAACCTTAATACATTCCAACTGCAATTTTAAATAATTTTTCAACTTAAAAATCTTCGTTGTTTATTTTTAATCACTGCATTGAAATGTGCAAAACATTCAAAATTTCTATTCTATCAAGATATTTTGGGCTCCTTTTAGTAAACCATGAAAAGCTTCTTAGAGGGGGCCAGCAAAGTAAATGCTCCAATGTTCATTCAATTCCTATGAGCATCAGAGCATTTACCTCGCTGCCCGCAGTTTAGTAAAATCTATCATTTATTATTTAACTTGCAGGAATTTTATGTTTACTTCCGAGCAACTTTTACAATTACAGTAATGAAACGTTTCTACAGGGCAACAAAAGCCTAGCTGCTCATAATGGACTCCCAGCACCTTAGTTGGCCACAAGAAACATTTTAACCCTTTAACTGATAGATGGTGAAACGGCTGCTTTAGGTAACTTGATGCTGAATTAGAGCAACAGTTCCAAGTGACAAGCATTTGAAGACGCAGATCTCCCATATCAGCCATAGAAAGCACACGTTGCTTCTGAGCAACAACGATAAATAAAGGGTTACTGTTAATAAAATGTTATCTTTCTCACTTTGTTTAGGAGGTGGTCTCCTTGCCAGTCTCCTTCACTATCGCTGAGCATGCACTAGAAATTGCAATAAAAAAAACACTGTTTTCTGGCTTCCTGTAGCCACTTATCTCCCAGCAACCTTTGGGAAGGTTTTTTTTTTTTTTTAATGCACATTTACACTGCATGTGCAATTGCAATTTAAACACGAATTGCTTCGCCAATGTGGTGCTCACACTGCCACCTTCCAGGGCCTTCCCCAGTTTCCATGTCACCTTTAAACTATAAATCATTGGTGGCAAAATGGTTTATTTTGGCTCCAGGACTCTCCTGGAGCCTTCGGGCTGCTTCCCCCCCCCCATCGTGCATGTGTGCATGACATCATGATGATGTTGCCTCACACGCGCATGACAATGTTTGGAGCCGAGCCCAGGCCTGGGCCTTTTCTATAGGGCTCTGCCGGCTTCCCCCTCAATCCAGTGGCCCAGAATTGTCCGCGAATATCGCTTGATCGATGGCATAGGTTGAGTCACTCTTGGATGGGAAGAGTTTGAGTATGTAAGATGATGCTGTTGCCTAAATTGCTAGACTCTACCAATAGGTATTCCTTGATCACCTTTCCAAAAGTTACAGAAGAATCTATTTGCTTACATATGGAGGAGGAGGTCCCCTCAGGTAGCCAGAACTATACTACTTAGGAAGAGAGACCAAGGGGGGGGGGGGGGGGGGTTAGATGTACCTGATTTAATTCAGTACTATGTAGCAGCAAAGTTGAAGCACATAGGAGACTGGTATGACCCTGTTCCAAAGGTGTGGGCAAGACTACAAAGAAGTTTTTGCTCTTCCTCCAGCTGGTCTAATTTATTATGGGAACCAGAAAATTTTAAGCTAAACATGGGGGAGGTCTCACCTTATTCGATCCATTTCAGAACAATGGTGGTGAGGATGAAAAGACAACTATCGGGGAATAAAAGGTTATCACTAGTATCACCTCAAGCCACCTTATATGCTTTTGCTGCCTCTTGGGAGCCATCCATATTACATACCTGGGAGCTCAAAGGACTTCATTTAGTAGAACATCTATATGAGGGAGGGATCATGGGATCTTTCCAGCAACTTAGATCCTTGTACTCCCTTCTTAATGAAGATTTTTATATCTATTTGCAAGTTTGCTATTTGCTATTCTCTCACCCTATTAGGGATTAGCTCCAGATGCAATATAGACCTCTGGAGGAACTCCTATTAGAAGGACCGAATCAAAGAATTATTAGATATTTGGCTCCTTTTACTAAGCTGCGCTAGCGGTTTTAGTGCACGCTTAAATGCTTAAATGGGAGCAAGATCTCGGTGGTGTATGGTAGTATTTTCAACTTCTTCAAGCCAAGTACCTCCTAAGTCTGACAAATATCAACCGAGTACCCCCGCCCAAGCTCTACCACAGACCCCAACCCCATAATAATAGTTCTAATTGTTATGCAATTTCTTCCATCCATTGTTATGCAAGTTCTTCCATTTTTCATATACACACAATATAATCTTATTAATGCATAATAGTAACCACAAAATTAAAAAAAACCACAAAGCACACTATACGCAGAAAAAATGTTAATTATCATTTATATATATATATATATATATATATATATTTTTTTTTTTTTTTCAAAGAGGTCAAGGCAGATGACTTTAAAATATGCAATGTCACCTCAGTAACAACTATAGAAAAAGACAAACAAGATGGCGGCCGATTAGGTCATCATTTGCACTGTCTCCCTTTTCTCTTTTATTTCTCTTTTTATTTTTGGTCTTCTACTATTTTTTTGTTTGTTTTATTTAGTTGTTTATTTTTTATCTGATCAATTTTTATTAATTTTATTTTATTTATTATATTGGTTTTGGGATTCCACCTGCGAAATTTGATCTGATGGTTTCTGATTTGACCGTTGTATTTGGTCTATCAGTTCGAAAGACCTCTTTCTTACCTGATATTCCTTGCACCTCTGTCGACCCTGAGCTGTGTCTGGCGGCTGACAAGTGAAGCTGATGGGGGAGAATCAAGAGGGGAGCTTTGCCAAAGTAGATGGAGGGTGGCTGAATCGTCGAGAGGCGGCGGCTTTCGAGACCGGAAGCACCATGTTTAAGGTGCTCAGCGTAAACTCTAACTGCCGGCAAGGATGCAGCTCCAGATTTCCTCCTAGCAGAGTGACATTGGCAGGATGGGAGGTCCGGAGAATAATTTTTCATAGTGCCTGGAGTCTCGCCTCGTCCGATATTCCACCACCAACATGGGAGTGGTGTTGTGAGGGGTGATGTCATCAAGTGCGAGGGCTGGCAGAAAAATACATAATCTGGACCAAGGAGCGGAAGAATGGAGTCGGCAGGAACTGTGAGCTGTTAAGTGTAATGGCCAGTAATCCGAAGTTCGAGAGATGTTTCCCATTGCATTGAAGAAGGTGACCTATGGCTGGTGCGCAGAGGTCGATGATGGTGGTTCCCCGGCTGAAACGGCTAATTGCACTAGGGAGGGTAACATTGGTGATTTGACTGAAGTGAAACTAAGTCCTTCCTGACTCTTATACCATCATGCATATTATATCTTTTTTTTTTTTTCTCTACTTATTTGTTTTATTTCTTCATTTTAAATTTCCTTAGAATTCCATTGTTCAACGGTTTTTCATTCTATTCACATTCTCTCTCTTTACCTTTTCCTTACTTCCAAAGTTCATTTCTTTTTTCTTTTTACATTTCTATATCTCATTTAACTTTAAAACATCATAATTTAATTTTAGTTTATCCAATATATTATTGTTTGAGATGTATATTTTGCTTTAAAAGTGCGGCCTTAAAAAGATCTATGTATTCTTGTTAGGATGTTTCTTATCTTATTTTTACCTCTGTCTTTATTTTACTTCTCTACCATTTACTAATTGTTTTTCAGGTACTTTAGTTAGATTGTGAGCCTTCGGGACAGTAAGGGTATTTCTAAGTACCATCTTTACTTATCTTATTTTTATTGTATCCTTAATATATATTTTCTGTAAACCGCTTCAAACCTAACGGATTAGCGGTATATAAGAAATAAAATTACATTACATTACATTACAAATATAGTGCAAAATATAGACAGCAAATATAAAATTTTAAAAACTGATACATTTCGATCACTAAATTGAAAATAAAATCATTTTTCCTACCTTTGTTGTCTGGTGACCCCAACCCCAAATCAAATTATAAATAATAATTTTATTCTTTTATACCGCCATAACCAAAAGTTCTAGGCGGTATAGTCGACCAAGCGTCGATGATTCGGAAAAAGGTATCTTGTGAAGATACTAAGGAGAAAAAAGGCTGGGATGAAACAAGGGACAAATTACAGGAGTTGACTAACAAAGGAGAGGAGATTAGAAAGATCATAATCAAAGAGAAGAATCTAATGACCGAAGCACAGGGAAAGGAAATGAAGGCAACAAAATTCCAGGAGCTAAATTGCATATATACTAATGCAAGGAGCCTAAGAAACAAAATGGGAGAATTAGAAGCCATGGCCATTGCAGAGAACATAGACATCATTGGAATCTCCGAAACATGGTGGAATGAGGAAAGCAGATGGGATACAGCACTGCCGGGGTACAAACTCTATCGCCAAGACAGATTAGGACAGAAAGGCGGTGGAATAGCACTATACATAAAAGAAAGCATACAAGAATGGACACAGCAGAGATGGCCAACAAGCTAGAATCGCTATGGGTTAAAATACCAGGAAGGAAAGGGCCTGAAATAAAGATAGGTCTATACTATCATCCACACGGACAAACCGGAGAAATCGATGAAGAAATGGAAGCCGAGATGAAGCGAGAATGCAAAAGCGGTAACACAGTTATTATGGGAGACTTCAACTACCCTGGGATAGACTGGAGTCTTGGAAGCTCAAGATGCGCTAGGGAGGCAGACTTTCTGGAGGCTGTACAAGATTGCTTCATGGAGCAGCTTGTTAGAGAACCGACGAGAGGAAATGCCACTCTGGATCTAATCCTAAATGGGCTAAGGGGATCTGCAAAGGAAGTGGAAGTAGTGGGACCGTTGGGAAACAGCGATCATAATATGATCAAGTTCAAGGTGGAAATAGGAATACTGAAAGGAAAGAGAACCATAGCGACAACTTTTAACTTCAGGAAGGGAAACTACGAAGCAATGAGAGGAATGGTAAAGAAGAAACTTAGGAACACTTCCAAAAAATGGCATACGGTAGAACATGCCTGGTCCTTTTTCAAGAATACAGTGAGCGAGGCGCAAAATCTGTATATCCCCAAATTCAGAAAAGGGTACAACAAGAGTCGAACAAAAGACCCGGCGTGGATAACTAAAATAGTGAAGGAAGCGATAGGCAATAAGAAAAACTAATTCAGATAATGGAAGAAGGACAAATCTGAGGGAAACTGGAAAGATCACAGAAAGTATCAAAAAGAATGTCACCGTGTGGTTCGAAAAGCCAAAAAAGAGTATGAAGAGAGGCTAGCCAGGGAAGCACGAAATTTCAAGCCGTTCTTTAGATATATTAAAGGGAAACAGCCGGCTAGGGAGGAGGTGGGACCACTGGACGACGGAGACCGGAAGGGAGCGGTGAAGGAAGAGAAAGAGATCGCAGAAAGACTTAACATGTTCTTTTCATCGGTATTTACAAGCAAAGACACAACCAACATACCGGAACCTGAACAAATCTTCAAGGGAAATCAAGCACAAAAGTTAACATCCATGGAAGTGAGCCTTGATGAGGTGCGCAGGCAGATAGAAAAACTAAAAACTGACAAATCGCCGGGTCCGGATGGAATCCATCCAAGGGTTCTGAAGGAACTAAAGGAGGAAATAGCGGAACTACTGCAGCAAATTTGCAACCTATCTCTGAAAACAGGTGTGATTCCGGAGGATTGGAAGATAGCCAACGTTACGCCCATCTTTAAAAAGGATCAAGAGGGGACCCGGGAAACTACAGACCGGTGAGTCTGACCTCGGTTCCGGGGAAAATGGCGGAAGCACTGATAAAAGAAAACATCGATGAACATTTTGAAAGAAACTAACTTCTGAAAACCAGCCAACATGGTTTCTGCAGGGGAAGATCGTGCCTGACTAACTTACTGCACTTCTTCGAAGGAATTAACAAACAAATGGACAGAGGAGACCCCATAGACATCATATACCTAGATTTCCAGAAAGCCTTTGACAAGGTGCCTCATGAACGTCTACTCCTGAAACTGAAGAACCATGGGGTGGACGGAGATGTGCATAGATGGATCAGAAACTGGTTAGAAGGTAGGAAACAGAGGGTAGGGGTGAAGGGCCACTACTCAGACTGGAGAAAGTCACGAGTGGTGTTCCGCAGGGCTCGGTGCTCGGGCCACTGCTTTTTAACATATTCATAAATGATCTAGAAACAGGGATGAAGTGTGAGATAATAAAATTTGCGGACGACACCAAACTATTTAGTAGAGCTCGGACAAAGGAGGACTGCGAAGAATTGCAAAGAGACTTGGACAAACTAGGGGAATGGGCAGAGAGATGGCAAATGAAATTCAATGTTGAGAAGTGTAAAGTATTGCATGTGGGAAGCAAAAACTCGAGGTATAATTATGCGATGGGAGGGATGTTTTTGAATGAGAGTACCCAAGAAAGGGACTTGGGGGTGATGGTGGACATGACAATGAAGCCGACAGCACAGTGCGCAGCTGCCGCTAAGAGAGCGAATAGAATGCTAGATATAATCAAGAAAGGTATTACAACCAGAACGAAAGAAGTTATCCTGCCGCTGTATCGGGCAATGGTGTGTCCACATCTTGAGTACTGCGTCCAGTATTGGTCACCGTACCTTAAGAAGGATATGGCATTACTCGAGAGAGTTCAGAGGAGAGCGACACGACTGATTAAGGGGATGGAAAGCCTTTCATACGCTGAGAGATTGGAAAAACTGGGACTCTTTTCCCTGGAAAAGAGAAGATTAAGAGGGGATATGATAGAGACTTACAAGATTATGAAGGGCATAGAGAGAGTAGAGAGGGACAGATTCTTCAAACTTTCAGAAAATAAAAAAACAAGAGGGCATTCGGAAAAGTTGAAAGGGGGCAAATTCAAAACAAATGCTAGGAAGTTCTTCTTTACACAACATGTGGTGGACACCTGGAATACAATTCCAGAGGAAGTTATAGGGCAGAGTACAGTACTGGGGTTTAAGAAAGGTTTGGACAAATTCCTGCTGGAAAAGGGGATAGAGGGGTATAGATAGAAATTTACTGCACAGGTCCTGGACCTGTTGGGCCGCCGCGTGAGCGGACTGCTGGGCGCGATGGACCTCAGGTCTGACCCAGTGGAGGCATTTCTTATGTTCTTACGTTTACACTAAAAAGAGCTGGACAATTAGCGAAATACAATAATACAGTAAAAAATACAAATATTTGTAAAATAGAATTTCAATAAAAAAACTCACTAAGTAATAAACTTATCGAACAAAGTGATCTTAATTAATTTCTGAAAACTGCAATAGGATAACATAGCTTGCTGAATACATTTACCTAACCAAGATTGTTACCTATCAGCTTGAAATGCTAGGGTCCTATCTAAGAAGGTCTTATATCTACACCCATTAATTTATGGACAAGTAAATAAGTAGAAGTTTCTAGTTTCTCTTGATGGTCTATGGAACACAAAATGAGGAAAAAGGTAAGCTGGAGACAATCCCGATATCAGCTTAAAGCAGATACAGGAAAATTTGAATAATACTGTTGCCTCCAAAGGCAGCCAATGAAGTAAATGATAATATGGACTAATATGGTCATTCTTTTTTAAACCAAAAATCAATTGAACAGCTGTATTCTGAATTATCCTCAATTTCCTTAGAATTTTTTTGGGTGCTCCTAAATAGATGATGTTACAATAGTCTAAAATAGATAAAACTAATGCCTGCACCAATAGTCTGAACGATAACGGATCAAAATATTTGTTATGGTTCTTAATTTCCACAATGTAAAAAAGAATTTTTGTACCACTAAGTTCGTGTGTTCTGCTAGTGTTAAATGTCAGTCTAGTGTAACTTCCAGAATTTTGATGGATTTAATAACCGGGTAGTCATGACCATTAAGATGAAGCAATGAGTTTGTTATTTTGTCGTTTGGACTAGCTAAGAAAAGTTTTACTTAAATAAGCTGACAGCATTGCACCGTAATTACTTAGGTACTTTTCAGAAGAGATGGCAATCTTTTGAGCCATGGTATTTATGGAATAATTTACCCTGAATTAGTTAGCTGTTAATTTTTCTTGCATTATTGGAAATGTATGATTCCCCATGAAGGAAGTATAGGTATATTCAAGCGGAGACTGGATATTGATGCTATTCTGTCCTATACCACTGTATCATCAGCAGAAACATAGAAACATAGAAAAAAGCGGCAGAAAAGGGCTATAGCCCACCAAGTCTGCCCATTCCAAGTATCCCCTCCCCTGAATTCACTCCCTTAAAGATCCCACGTAAGTATCCCATTTTCTCTTAAAATCCGTCACGCTGCTGGCCTCTATCACCTGGAGTTCCAATGATCCACCACGCTGCTGGCCTCTATCTGTTCCAATGATCCACCACAGGTACTGGCAAAGTATCACTAATAGGATCACTGCATTTTTGTATCTTATTTCTTATTTTCTCATTATCATGTTATGTTTTGGGTGGGAGGGGATAGGTACGTGATGTTATTTTGTTATGTAGAATACACTACTGGATAGCTTATGTTTTAACTCTGTTTAACTGGGAATTATTCAGAGTTTTTGTAAAATATTACAAAATGTTCAATAAATATTAAATTACAAAAAAAAAAAGTCATGAGTTGCGGTGTCAGCACCAACACCAGCTAGCAAATTTTCCTCCTATTCCAGTCTTAAGGAGGGAAGAATTTTGGGGGTGGGGGGTGATGATTGTTCACCATTAGTAAGATTCTTGAGTTCATACCAAAGAAAGAGAAAGGCCCAAAGGTACTGTCTACCTCCCTATACTTAACTGCTAGCATGTCAACCTGATCAGTATAATGGCATACTCTCCTAAATTCTGTGGGAAGAACTGATGAGGCCATTAGTCCATATTTAAATAATTAAACACAGCTATGTTAAGTTTCAAGTTTTAATAAAATTTGATGGATCGCTTAATCATAATACAAAGCGATGAACAGGTTTAAAAACATGTAGTACATTTCTCAATACAGGGAAATGACCTCATTAACGTAGACCAACCAACAAACTAAACGGACCCGAAGGGAAAATGAGGGAGGAAATACAATATTTTGACAGTAAAGGAGACGAGTAAGGAAAAAACAATAGGAGGGGAAAGACAACGCTAAAAATCTAGAGAAAATTAATTAAAATGGAGTTCTAAAAAAATAAATAAATAAATAAAAAAAAAAGTTAGCAGTTAAAAGCATCTTTAAAAAAAAAGCATTTCAACTTGCTTTTGAATTTGTATATAAGATGCTCTTCCCTTATATATTGAGAGGGAATTCCACAATTGGGGAGCAATGACAGAGAAAATATATTGCCTCTGGATATTAATAGATTTCAGAGAAGGGATGACCAACAAATGTTGGTTATTAGATCTAAGTGATCGAGCAAGAGTATACGGTATTAAGACACGTTCAATAAAATCCAGGGTTTTATATAAAATTGACTTAAGAATTAAAAGACAGATCTTCTAGGTTATTCGATGTACTACCGGGAGCCAATGAGATTTCTCAAGAAGTTGGGTAACATTATCAAATTTCTTTGCTTTCCATATAAGTTTGATTGAAGCGTTTTGAATGAGCTGTAACCGTCTGATTTCTTTCTGGGGGATTCCTATGAACAAGGCATTGCAGTAATCAATTCTTGATATGACCAAAGAATGAATTAATATATTAAGAGATTTGGGTTCCAACCATTTAGATACCGAACTAATTTGTCTCAGATCTAAAGAATGTGGATTTGACTACACTGCTATTGTGTTCATGAAAGGATAATTTCTGGTCGAAGATGACCCCCCGATATCTTGATAGAAGAAACTGTTTGTAGAGTGGTACCGACTAAAGTGATAGGATCGATGAGGTTAATTCCTTCTTTACAAGGAAAAAGCATTACATTAGTTTTATTGATATTGAGCGCCAACCTATTTATATCGAGCCAGTGATGAATTTGACAGAGTTTTTCATTTATGGAATTGATTTCTGCATGGTTATTGGGATTAAAGGGGTGAAGAAGTTGTATGTCATCTCCATAGGCAAATGCACTGAAGCCTATACACTGGCAGAGGGTCATCAGAGGGACAAGGAAGATATTAATTTGGAGGGTTGAAAGAATTGAACCTTGTGGGACACCAAAATTAGTAGTGAAGCTTTCTGAGATAGTATTGTTGAATGAGACTATAGAAGAGCGGTCGGTAAAATATGAACGAAACCATGCCAAGACTTGATCTGTGATCCCGATCGCTTCAAGTCATCTGAGGAGAAGATCGTGATCTACAGTCATGAATTAAGATTTAACACCTTTTTTTTGCCATAGACCTGTAAATACCATGCTTAATGGTAATTTTTATAAATTTGTCACTAACATTTGTACGCCTAGGGAAGAATTCATAAAGGTCGCCCAAAATTAGATGCCGGGATTTGCTAAGTGCAAATTCTATAAATACAATTTTGCACAATCTTGTTCTTAACTTTGGGTGCAAGCATTTATGTCAGTTTGGCAAAGAAATGCAAACATTCTACAACCACATGCCTAATTCCTGGGAGTGCCCCTGACCTCATACCCCCTTCGGAGCTGTACACAAGATAAGTTAGGCATGGAGGTTATAGAAAAGGGCCTAGACACATCTATGTCTTTTTTTGTCACAAGTTCATTACTCCAATTTTATAATTTTAAATAGGTATAACTGCCTAGAAATTTGATAGGCAGTATATAAAATTTTATTAAAACTTGAAACTTGAACTTGAAACGTAAACTAATTGGCTAAAAAAATGATAAATCAATCATTGGCATTAACAAGTGCTAATTGATAATGATTATTGTTGATAATTAATTATCACCCATTAAGCCAATTATACATAGCTCTGTGACCTGCACCTATAATTGTGCACCCTGTACAGAATCCGAGGACTACTGCACATGTGTATGTTAAGAATACTAGCCATACAAGTTAAATGCCTAACTTAATTATTTTTTTATTGGTTTATTGGTGCTTTTAATTGAACATGCCTTTAAAAACTGATTAAAAAACCCAAATTAGCCGGTAGGCACCTAACTCGGTGGGTGCCTACCACTTGGTGGCATGCATCTACACTGAGGCGCCTAGTGGCACCTACAGGGAAATTAGGTGTGGTTAGGAGTGGAGTTTGGGTGTGGATTGCTTAGGCACTGGTAGGCTTCGCTAGGCGTCGGTATATCAATGTGTCGCGCTATTCAAGAGAAGAAGGAGTTTTAACTTTATGAGCTAAGTGCACTTTATTCCCTTCTCTTGAATTGCTATATGAAATAAGTACGATGATGGAGAATGGTACTGTCTTGTCATTGAATAAGAAAGTGCACAATGAGCTGCGGTGTAACCATTTTCTGAGCACTTTGCACTAAATATTGTAAGAACATAAAAAAATGCTTGCACCGGATCAGACCTGGGGTCCATCTAGTCCGGTGATCCGCACACGCGGAGGCTCAGCCAGGCATACCCTGGCGAATACCTTAGTCACTTGTATCCCTCAATGTGTCCTGCAAGAAGATGTGCGTCCAATTTTTCCTTAAATCCTAGAATGGTGGTTTCCTCCATCATCTCTTCCGGGAGAGAGTTCCAGGCTTTCACCACTCGCTGTGTGAAGCAGAACTTTCTGACATTTGTCCTAGCCGTGTCCCCTCTCAGCTTCAGTCCATGATCTCTGGTCCGAGTCTGAGTCACATTTTCCAATGTGAATAACGCTGTTTCTTTTCCCCTGCTGGTGAGTGAGCTTGCTCCATTTTGTCGATTCCTTTTAGTATTTTAAAAGTTTCTATCAAATCCCCTCTCAGTCTTCTCTTCTCAAGGGTGAATAATTCCAGTTTTCTGAGGCGATCTTTGTAGCTCAAGTTCTCCATACCTTTTACTAGCTTCGTCGCTCGCCTATGCACCCTCTCCAGCAGTGTTATGTCCTTCTTCAGGTATGGAGACCAGTGTTGGACACAGTATTCTAAGTGTGGTCTGACCATTGCTCTATAAAGCGGCATTATGACCTCCCTTGATCTACTTGTGATTCCCTTCTTTATCATGCCTAACATCCTTCTTATATGAATGAGAGAATGTGAATTTAATTAAGTGATATTTTAGTATTCAAAAGTATATGGTATTCTGGGATTAATCAAGAACATTTTAATGTAATGGCACCTAACATTATGAGGTCTACTACCATCTAAAATGATTTAGGCACAATTCTACAAATGGTGTCTAACTGTGATTAACACATGGCAGGTATCGCTTTGCTATGTGCCTACCAAGTTAAGTGCTGTTTATAGAACATAAGAACATAAGAACATAAGAACATAAGAAATGCCTGCACCGGATCAGACCCGGGGTCCATCTAGTCCGGCGTTCCGCACACGCGGAGGCCCAGCCAGGCACACCCTGGCGAATACAATGTCACTCGTATCCTTCAATGTCTTCTGCAAGAAGATGTGCGTCCAATTTTCCCTTAAATCCTAGAACGGTGGTTTCCTCCACCAGCTCTTTCGGGAGAGAGTTCCAGGCCTTAAGTGCCAGCAGGGTGCCTAAGTGCTATTCTGCAAACAGCCAGTGCTTATTTACAAGGGAGCAATGGCATACAATGGGCAAAGGACAGACAAAGGCTCTCACTTAGAGAGTACTATAAGTTCCTTACCCTGCCATATTTAGGTGCCCGCATATACACTTGCTCTAACGCTTGTGCAACTGTGGTTTCCAAAAGACAATCTAGGTGCCTAAACTCCATTATAGAATATGCTCCTGCCATATGGCCTTTGGTACTAGAATTTATATATCGGAATCCTGAATCTATAAATGTGTGGTATGACTAAGGAAAGCCCTTAAAGTCTAAATAGAAAACAAAAGTTGACCGTGTCTTTAAAACGTAGCTTGCTGTTGGCAAAGGTTATAAATCATTTACTGGGACTACATGCTATGCTACTTAATTCCTAACAGTCCAACACGGTAATTCTTCTGGGTAGACGTGGAAAATTGCAATGACTTTGTGAATGTGCCTGTGAAGCAGTTATGCCAGAGTCAACTGAACTGAACTGTTGTTTGCAAAACATCTCTGTTCATATGTTTGCAGATAAACCTCCGATTTAGGGTTGCTGTAAAGATGAGCACACGAAGCAGTTTGCTTCTCTTTCCCACTGCATTTCAAGCTCCTGCTTCCAGCCCATGCAAATCAAATAGAAATCACTCCTTCCTTTAAAGAAGCAAGAGAACACTGAATTGTTGTTCATTGTTCTTTTAGGAGCCCTGGACAAACATGAAAATATCAATGCCTGTGGTGTACCAAGATGTCTTTCCCCACTGAGGTGACAGTAATTGGCCTGCCTGAAGAAACACGATGAATGTTTGCTTCCCATGGATTGACTTGCATTACCCTTTCCAGAAACCACAGGACAGGAAAAAAAAAAAAGAAGAAGAACCATTTGTCTAACAATCTCACCAGGATATCGAGCTGCATAAAGTTCATTTACTAGTCAGTTCTTGTTTCCAAACTGCCACTGCTTCTAACAAAGAAATGAAAGATACTCTTTAGGGGAATGAACCGATTCTCTTGGCTTTAGGACCACATGCAATGGGCCACTGAGCTGAATTCCTAACCTTTGTTCATTGCATCAGGCAAGTAAATAACACAATGAGGAATAAAAATCCACTAAAGGTATATGAGCTGAATAGGTATTTGATTTTCTGGAAGAGGACTGCTTCCTCTGTTTAATGAATGCCTTATATACTTAAATATAAACTGTGATTTTTGTTCCAAAAAAAAGGCCTCAAAATGGGAGTCTGTTTATATTTAGGGCTTTCTCTTCCTCCCACCCTAGCAGAAGCAGAAGTATTTCTCTCCTCCAAGCCTCCCGCCCCTCTCCCCCCCCATCCTGTCACCAGTGTGACTAGAATTTCTTTGTGCATCCCACATTAACTGGGATTTCTTTTTCCACACATCTTCCCTCTTGCCCCCATAATGATCAGAATTTCTTCCTCTACCCACACTGATTAGCATTTCACTTATCCTCCTTTTCAGACAGATCTTAGGAATAAAGTTGTGCGCTGGGCTTTGAGCATTTGTGAATGCTCAAGGCCCAGCGCACAACTTTGTTCTTATGAGTCTACCAAAGAAGAAGGTCAGATAAGAAAAATGTGGGTCACCATAGTGGCAGGGGAATGGGTGTGGGGTAGAGAAATGCTGCTGCTAGAGTAGTTTTTATATAGATTCCCCCTTTATTTGGGAGGGAAGGAAACTGTTCTCAGTTTATATTTGAATGGGTTTATATTCGGAGTATATAAACTAATTTTGATTTTGTTTGCTCATTTCTGTTTTCCTATGTTTCTTATGAAATGTTTTCAATAAAAAATTATATGCTAATGTGCTTTCAAAGGTGTTCCTAATGTTCCAATGTAGAGTTCTTAACAGAAAATACAAACTTCACATTACCTTTACTTCTTTTAGGGAAATTTTCAAATCTGCATGGTTACCTGCAAATTGTGAGTGTGTGTGTTGGCAGGCTATGGTGGCAGCTTCAGAGGATGAGTGTGTATTTACACAGACAGCCTCCCCAGTAGAAGCCACGCTGCAGCCGAATGTTCCCGAGCCATACTTTAAAGGAACTAACATGGGAACCAACATGACCCAAAACAGGGGGGTCAGGGCCCTTTCAAGAAAAATGAACTTCCAGGGAACCCCCCCCCCCCCACCATTGATGCCACCCAGCCAGAGATGATCATCTTCCAAGGCATGAAACTCCCATCCAACCAAAGGTTTCCTAGGTCTACTGTAATGGAATTTTTGATGTCTAGTATCCTGGGCTGGAGCGATGCCCAGTTGCTCTAGTGATCATAATGTGATCAAATTTGAGCTGATACCTGGAGTGATGTCGCAAGAGAAATCTACTGTAGAGGCATTTAATTTTTGAAAGGGCAACTATGATAAAATGAGGAAAATGGTTAAAAAGAAGTTAAAAGGATCAGTTGCAAAAGTTAGGACTATAAACTAGGCATGGATGTCATTTAAAAATACCATCATGGAAGCTCAGACCTGATGTATTCCAAAAGGTATTAACAAATGTATTAACAAAGGTGGAAAGAAGAGGAAATGAGAGCCGGCATGGCTAAAAAGTGAAGTGAAAGAGGCTATTAGAGCCAAAAAAACATCCTTTAAAGAATGGAAAAAGGATCTGAATGAAGAAAATAAGAAGAAACTAAGCACTGGCAAGTTAGATGCAAAGCATTGATAAAGACAGCTTAGAAAGAATATGAAGAGGAACTTGCAAAAGAGGCAAAAAACTCATAACAATTTTTTTAGGTACATCAGAAGCAGAAAACCTGTGAGGGAATCTGTGGGACGGATGATCAAGGAGCAAAAGGAGAGCTCAGGGAGGATAAGGCCATAGCGGAAAGACTGAATGAATTCTTTGCTTCAGTCTTTATGGAAAAAGATGTAAGAGATAATAATATAACATAATACTTTATTTGTAGACCGCACAATGCCTTTCGGTTCTAGGCGATTAGAAAAAGAATACAGTAAAGACAGAATTTAACAAGAAGTGAATACAGAATAGAAAGAATTGTTAGCATTAAAATAGAAATTACATAGATATTCCTAACTTTCATAGACAGGAACACAATCTATACAAATAACATCTGAAATGAATTGTAGGTAATATGTATGTACAATTGATGAAAGAGTATATAGTACTTAAGCACAATAAAGAAAGAAGGAATGAAAGAGAGGAACCGTTAAACAATAGAATTCCAAGAATTCAGATAATAATAAAAAGAATAGGGGTGAAAAATAAAGGAATAAATTTAAAATAATTTATAAACTGGAATAATTGAAAAACAAAAATCAATAAGGGCTCCTTTTACAAAGGTGCACTAAGCGTTTTAGCGCACGCTAAATATTAGTGCGTGCTAACCACACGCTAAATGCTAACACAAGCATGTTAGTCTATGGACGCATTAGTGATTAGCGCTCACTAAAATGCATAGCGTATCTTAGTAAAACAGGGGGGGTAAGTCTGACTGAAGTCCAGTTGTTTTTGTTCCTTAGCCGCCAATTCCCTGAAGCAGCTCTGTTGTCTCAGCATATCTTTAAGGAAACCCAAAGGCCAAAGGACAGCTGGCAGGGATTGAAGGCAGGTCGCAAAGATCCCCGGACACCAAACAAATGCTGGTGATCTCAAGCTGCACAGTTCTCTGGACTCCCAAGGGCAGGAACCGACACAGCGCACCACAACTGACCAGCAGGAGAAACAGCCGTGTCGACATCAGGACCTTGTCATCACCGAAGCCGCACGACATCACAGCCAGGCGCTTCCAACAAGGCTGATCCCTTAAACCACGGCTGCCGCAACAAAAGCAACCACTGCATCAGTCCAAGACCGCAGGGAACCCCAAGGCCAAGCACAATGACCACAAGGGAAGACAGACCCTCACACCTTCATGAAGAACTCGAACCGTGACGGCTGAACTTCTTAGGCCAATGGCTGAAAACAGTCCAGAATCTCCATCCTGAACCAAAACTAATAAGTTGAAAACAAAACAAAACTCAAGAGGAAGAATAAGTGAAAGAAAAAACTAAGGAAGATTGAAAATAAAGCCTAAGAAAACAAAAAAAATGAGAAGAAACTAAAAATGACGTCCTAGTCAGACGCCATCTTGAAAAAAAAAAATCTACCTGAACTGTATATGCTTTTCAAGGGTGATGATGCAGAGGAACTGAAAGAAATCTCGGTGAATCTGGAAGATGTACTAAGCCAAATTGACAAGTTAAAAAGTGATAAATCATCTGGACCGGACTCAAACATGAAATTGCTGACCTGTTGTTAGTGATCTGTAACCTGTTGCTAAAATCATCTGTAGTACCTGAAGATTGGAGGGTGGCCAATGTTACGATTTTTAAAAAGGGTTCCAGGGGAGATCCGGGAAATTACAGACCAGTAAACCTGACTTCAGTGCTAGGCAAAATGGTGGAAACAATTATAACAAACAATAATTCCACCCAAGCTGAATATCAAAAAATATCATAAAGCCACTAAAAAGATATTCATACACAATATCCCCCTACCAGAGATTTCAATAAGGCAGGTATCTGAAATATATGGAGAAAAGACCTCAGTGTTCCAGGAGAAAAACTCAGGGAACTTCTATGGCAATTATAAAATTGTCATAGGAAACACATCCTTGGTCTAAGAAAAACTCTATTCTAAATTATTCTCTTAGAGAAGATCTTTGAAGTAGCAGCTCATTTATTTAACTAAATTCCCCTGATGCAGCATGGTCGCGAAAAGGGCCTGTCGGGAATTTCTTGATAATCTCCAGTGCTATACCAGATTAATTGAAACAGCACTGAGTGATTTTGTTCACTGCACTGCAGTGATTTTGCCCACACCAGAGGACAGAAAGATACTTTTAAAGATAAGTGCAGGTTCTTTATGTTAAAAATTGCTGGAAATATGCTTTGGTGAGAATAATTTAGAACAGAGTTTTTCTTAGACCAAGGATGTGTTTCCTATGACAATTTTATAATTGCCATAGAAGTTCCCTGAGTTTTTCTCCTGGAACACTGAGGTCTTTTCTCCATATATTTCAGATACCTGCCTTATTGAAATCTCTGGTAGGGGGATATAATGTATGAATATATTTTTAGTGGCTTTAGGGAGCAATTATAAAACATAAAATTGTGGAACTTGTAGACAAACATGATTTAATGAGACAGAGTCAGTGTGGGTTCAGCCGAGGGAGATCTTGCCTCACCAATTTGCGTGACTTCTTTGAAGGTATGAATAAACAAGTAGATAAAGGTGAGCTGGTTGATATAGTGTATCTTGATTTTACATTACATTACATTACTGATTTTTATTCCGCCTCAATCTTGCAGTTCTGGGCGGATTACAAAAGAGACATCTGGACATTTCCAGGATGATTACAAAGAGACTTCTGGACTTTTCCAGAAGAGTTACAAGAAGAACATTTCCAGAGGAGTTACAAGAAGAATGGTGTAGTATAGTTTAGGGAATGGGATACGGTAAGGAGGATTGGGCTATTCTAGTGCAGTGGTTCCCAACCCTGTCCTGGAGGAACACCAGGCCAATTGGGTTTTCAGGCTAGCCCTAATGAATATGCATGAAGCAAATTTGCATGCCTATCACTTCCATCATATGCAAATCTCTCTCATGCATATTCATTAGGGCTAGCCTGAAAACCCGATTGGCCTGGTGTTCCTCCAGGACAGGGTTGGGAATCACTGTTCTAGTGGATATACAATTCGGGATGCTGTTCAGATAGGATATACCGTAGTGCAGTTTCAGTATATATGCAGTTAGGGAAGCAGTTGACAAGCTTGGGCTTTGAGGGGAAGGGTAACTGGTGAAAAAGGGAGGATGGGGGAGTCACACTGAGGGGAATCCAGGTTCAGGGGATTTTCAGAAAGCTTTTGGCAAAGTTCCTCATAAGAGGCTCCTGAGAAAATGAAAGAGTCATGGCAAAGTTCAGTTGTGGATTAGGAATTGGTTATCAAATAGAAAACAGAGGGTAGGGTTAAATGGTCATTTTCCTCAATGGAGGAGAGTAAACAGTGGAGTGCTGCAGGAGTCTGTACTGAGTGCTAATTAATTTATTTATAAATGATCTGGAAATTGGAATGATGAGTGAGGTGATTAAGGGGTCCTTTTACTAAGGCACGCTAACCAATTTAGCACGCACTAAATGCTAAGGCACCCGTTATATTCTATGGGTGCCTTAGCATTTAGCGCACACTAATCATTAGCGTGCCTTAGTAAAAGGACCCCTAAATTTGCAGATGACATTAAACTGTTCAAAGTTGTTAAAACGCATACAGATTGTGAAAAATTGCAGGCAGACCTTAGGAAATTGGAAGACTGGGCGTCCAAGTGGCAGATGAAATTTAATGTGGACAAATGCAAAGTGATGCACATTGGGAAGAATAACCCAAATCACAGTTACCGGATGCTAGGGTCCACCTTGGGGGTTAGCGGCCAAGAAAAGATCTGGGTGTCATTGTAGACAATATAGTGAAACCTTCCACCCACATTGCGGCAGAGGCCAAAAAAGTAAACGAGATGCTAGGAATTATTAAAAGAAGGGATGGTTAACAAGACTATGTTATAATGCCTCTGTATCACTTCATGGTGTGGCCTCACCTAGAGAAGTGGTTCCCAACCCTGTCCTGGACGACCACCAGGCCAATCGGGTTTTCAGGCTAGCTCTAATGAATATGCATGAGAGAGATTTGCATATAATGAAAGTGATAGGCATGCAAATCTGCTCCATGCATATTCATTTGGGCTAGCCTAAAAACCCAATTGGCCTGGTGGTCCTCCAGGACAGGGTTAGGAACCACTGACCTAGAGTATTGCGTTTAATTCTGGTCTCCTTATCTCAAGAAAGATATAGCGGCACTAGAAACAGTTCAAAAAAGAGCGACCAAGATGATAAAGGGGGAGGAATTCCTCTCATGAGGAGACAAAAGAGGATATAGCTCTTCAGCTTGGAAAAGAGAAGGCTGAGGGGAGATATGATTGAAGACTACAAAATCCTGAGTAGAGTAGAACGGGTACAAGTGGACCAATTTTTCACTCTAGCAAAAATTACAAGGACTAGGGGGACACTCGATGATGTTACAGGGAAATACTTTTAAAATAGGAGAAATTTTTTTTTTTTTACTCGGAGAATAGTTAAGCTCTGGAACGCATTGCCAAAGGTTGTGGTAAGAGCAGATAGTGTAGCTCATTTTAAGAATGGTTTGGACAATTTCCTGGAGGAAAAGTCCATAATTTGTTATTGAGAAAGACATGGGGGAAGCTACTGCTTGCCCTGGATCGGTAACATGGAATGTTGCTACTCTTTGGGTTTTTGTCAGGTACTAGTGACCTAGATTGGCCACCGTGAGAATGGGCTACTGGGCTGACCCAGTAAGGCTATTCTTATGTTCTCTCACAGGTACCATAATCCAAAAAGGTATTGGCAACCACTAACACAAAACTATGGCTAGAAGTCATGGATTTCCCCTTAAACATGGCTTTATTTATTTTTAATCTACTGGCTAAACTCTGGTTTTGGGTGTGCACCCAGTGCTAGCCACAGTAAAGTATTACCTAGTATGGAGCTGTTTTACATACATTAGCATGTTTTGCATCTTATTACTATATACCCCCACATTGATGATAATGAGTATTTATAGCCCATCAAATCCCCAAATCCCCAGGGTTTACATATCAAGAAACTGATTCATTAATTAGGAAATTTAACAAAATTAAACAGTAATATACCAAAAGATCATTTTAAAAAATATATCATGTACAAGGTTCACAATGAAATTTTAGAAAATAAATGTTTCAAATTATTTTCAGTTTCACAAGATATTGAACACATCCAAATAACATAACAAGCCATTTATACACCGCAAAACCTCTCAGCTCTATGCGGTTAACAAATGCTAATACTGGACATGAACAGAGAATTATAAACTTAAATTACAAAATACTTATCTATAAAATTTAGCAAATAAGTAAGATTTCAGTGTCCTTCTAAAGGTTAGTCATCAAGCTTAGTCATTAAATTGCCAAAATTATTGCCCCAGAGAGCGGCTAGATAGGCTAACGTTCTATTAAAAACCCACTTATAAATGCAGCCCTTTACTGCTGGAAAAGAAAATGGATGGAGTTTATGCAAAGTTGGTTTTCTATCAGAAAAGTTGAAATGATCCACAAGATAGGATGGCATTAACCAGCCCATCTTAAAGAGGATCCTGCTTTCAAATGGAAGCTAGTGCAAAATCTAATAGTAGTTTGTTAAATGGTCAGTTTTTCTCAGATTAAAGATCAATCGGACTGCCGTATTTTGAATGAGATGCAATCTATTTATATTCTTCTTTGGTGAAGTTAGATAGATTAAAACTACACGATGGCCTCCTAGCCACTCAAGCCGCAAGGCTGGACAACCAGATTTCCAAACTTCTGACGACCACCCCAGACTACAAGACATTCAGAAAAGAAATAAAAATTATACTTTTCAAGAAATTCCTGAAGCAGCCATAACATCACGTACTCTTAATAACTCTAAAACTGACAATTGATCTACCCTTTACTTCACTAGTAATAACAACAGAGCTTCCATTGTGACCCCCTTCTTAATTCTTTTGCAAACCGCCTTACCCTTAACAACCCGTGAAATGTTAAAAGATCTACTACTTACCTCTCTAGCTAATCAATAGTTCTCCCATTGTAATCACCGTTTTTATTAATCTTTTGTAATCCGCCTTGAACCGCAAGGTAATAGCGGAATAGAAATCCCTAATGTAATGTAATGTAATGTAATTACAGTATATTACAGTAATCTAGAATACTCAAAATCAAAGACTGTACGAGGAGTCTAAAAGCAGAGAATTCAAAATAAGATCTAATACTGCGAAGTTTCCACAGCATAAAATAACTTTTTAACCATTATATTATATACATTATATCCTACGAACAAGTTAACGCTTAGCGCGCACTAAAATGACTAGCGCATCTTAGTAAAAGTACCCCATATTTAGGGGGGGGGAATAAATGAACAGGCGCTAAGCGATTTAGCACATGCTAGCCACATTAGCACATGCTAAAACACTAAGGGCTTCTTTTACAAAGGTGTGCTAAGTGTTTTAGCACGCTAAATATTAGCACACGCTAGCCACATGCTAAATGCTAATGCATGCATGTTAGTCTATGGATGCGTTAGTGGTTAGCGCACACATATATTTAGAGCGCTCTAGAACGCATAGTGCACCTTAGTAAAATGGGGTAAGACGCCTATTAGCACCCATTGATGAATTCCCTCCTTAATCTGAAATTTCATCACCAAGGCCTAATCTAACATAACGCCAAGTATCCTAGAAGATCTTTCAATAAGAAGTTGAGTTGTATTGTGGCAAATAAAATGAACTAGAATAGTATCAATACTAAGGCTAAACCAGGGAACCTTGATGAAACTTGATTTAATCTGCATTAAGTTTCAAACAAAAGGATTTAGTTCAGGAACGAAATTTTGTTATACAGATATTAATCTTCAGAATTGTAAGATCTCTAACACTACTAGCTGCAATAAGGAGTTGTGATAGGCCAGAGTACATTACAGGGGTTTAAGGAAGGTTTAGATAGGTTCCTAAAGGATAAGGGGATTGAGGGGTACAGATAGAAGTAGAGGTAGGTTATAGAAATGGTCAGGAACCACTTCACAGGCCATAGACCTGATGGGCTGCCGCGGGAGCGGACCACTGGGCGCAATGGACCTCTGGTCTGACCCAGTGGAGGCAACTTCTTATGTTCTTATGTTCTTTCATCTGTTTCCAGGAGTATAATCCCAAGTGAGCTCATATAGATGTTGTAAAGTAAAGTAGTGGAGAAACTTTAGAACCCTGCAGAACTCTACAGGGAGATTTCCAAGAAAAGGTAAACACTATCTTAGAACACCTAATAATGTCTATATTTCAGAAAAGACTCAAACCAATGAAACACTATAGTATTGAAACCAAACTCAGATAATTTAGGGGTCTTTTTACTAAGGTGCGCTTGTGCGACTTAGCACGTGCTAAGTGCTAGTACTTGCTAACGCGTCCATTATATCCTATGGACGCGTTAGGATATAATGGACGTGTCAGCATTTAGCGCATGCTAAGATGCACTAGCACATCTTAGTAAAAAGACCCGTTAGTGAATAACATACATGATGTTATCATTGACTGTGTCAAAAGTGGCTCATATGTCAAATTGAAGCAATTCCATCTTTTTGACCTTTGACAACATATACTGAACTTCTGATGTTAAAGATAGCAAATGCACTTCTTGAACTGCAATAATTTCTAAATCCATATTGACTTAAATAATGTTGAGTTTGGGTAAGATAACATGACTTAAAGAGCACTAACCTAGGTTAAGGGGAAAATATTATTGCCCTAATGAAGCTCAATAACTCACTCCCCCCCCCCCCCCTTATTTACCAAGCTCTATGCTTGTGGAGATGGCGCGGTATACAAACCTAAGGTTTAGTTTAGTTTAGTTTATTTGTTAGAACAAATACCGGTAAATAAATGAGTTTCTTTTGGGATGATGACATAGATCTAATGGGATTAGATAGGAAAACAAGAGAGGGAGTTCTGACTGCAAACCTGTCTGAAGAAACCAGAAGTCATCTTAAAGTGGGAACTTTTATTTTTATACCTGACTGAAAAGCTGAATCTGCATAATGGAGGCAAGTTGAGAGAACTGTGTTATGCCAGGGCAACTCCTAAAGGTTAGCACTGTCTGCTTCCAGTTATTTTGTTTTCTTCACTTTTCCTTGGACTTGGGAAACCCTAACTGTATTTTATAGTCTGTGAGGCAACTGAGAAGAGGAATAAACCTTCTTTTTATGTGCATTTTTCAAATGTGGTTTATCTGTATGATTGGATTCTTTTCTGACAGTTGTACCAAGCTGTTACATTTTGAGGCATCACTGGGAGCTAAGCTACTGTGGAAAAGAGCTGACCCATTACAACTGACCTAGGGCAGACATTAATTTGAAGAAAGGCTAAGGAGAATAGCTCTGCCTCAGACAGGCATGATTTATTTTAGATTTTGTTTTAATTTTGGCCTGCCCAGGCAATAGGGAAATCATGAAAAGATCAGCCTGGAAAAATTATAAGTAGTCCTGGAGGGCCAGTAGGAGTGGGAACAGTTCATGCAAGCACACTTGGTTCAAAAATACCAGCAGCAACAGCAGCTACTGCAAAAGTTAGGAGAACTACCACAAGTTTTACAAGCTCAAGCATCTTTCACTCCTTATCAGACTCTGCCTCAACCCATACTGCCAGCATCAGTGTTGAAGAAGATGAATCCTGAAGATGACCTGAGGTATTTTTAACCAAATTTTGAAAGAGTTGCTAGAATGGTCAGATGGCCTGAAAAGACTTGGATAGCGTATTTGGAGAACCTATTGGAGAGCAACATCCAGATAGTCTTTTAGGACATTAATTCTATAGGGCTAGCAAAATATGCCCAAGTTAAGGAAGCTATTCTGGAGAGGGCTGGTTGTACTCCTGAAGTCTACCACCAGCAATTCAGGAAAGCCTCCTCGCAAGCTAAGGAAAACCCTCAAGTCTTCTAGCTGAAGGAACTTGCCTGGAGATGGCTACTGCCAGAAGGGAAAATGGGACCAGATATAGCAAAAGTAATTCTCCTGGAGCAATTCCTTAAAGGCTTACCTCCCCCCATGAGGCAGTAGGTCTGTAGATACCCTGATTTGACCCTGGAAGGGGCAGTCAAGGCAGTAGAAGCAGTAGAAGCTCAGCCTGAAGTAGAGATCCTGAAAAAGGAGGCAGAGAGCCCCAACCAGAGATGAACAAGAGTATGACCTAGCCAGATAAAAGATGGTTACTTGGAATTGCCCAGACTCTGGTCCCAAGTCAACAATTTCCAGGGAAAAAGGTATAAAAAATACCTCAATTGTGAAAATGAAAAAAATCTTGTGTGATCAAAGAAACGCTGCCCTGGATATGCAATAATAATGATTCTAAACTGTTTGGTTTCCTGAAGCAGGAACACGAAACATGTGCACGTTGAAACCAAGAAACCAAGCTTTAAGTTAAGCAATTTTGATTTTTTAAAAACATTTTTTATTTGTTTATACTGATTTGATATTAATTTGGCACAAATTGGCACTATTTATGCTTCAAAGTATGGAAGATACAGCAATGATTGGGTGGTGAAGTGGTATAAAGGGGGTTTTGCCTTCTGTAAAAGCCCCTCCATGTCTCTGAGATGATCTTTACATATGTATAGCATTGTCAAATCATTATTATTGCATATCCAGGGCAGACTCTGGTCCCGGCATGTCCTTTTAACCCAGGACCAGTGGGATTGTCCAATCTGCCACCCTCAAGGGGATCCCCAGGAACCAAATGAAGTCTTCCTGTTTATTTTGCCTCTGGCATCTGGCCCAAGAGTGTCCAGAAACTACATATGAAGATATGGAAATAAATTTAATCGATTCTCACTCCTGCAGCATGCGCTCTTAGCATTTTATTATAGTAGATAATTGAAGAATAAAGTTACCCAAATGTCACCATCAATATTTATCCCCCCCCCCTTCAAACCCCCCACTCCCCATGGATGTGTTAAGGTAACTGAACAAAAGGAAAGATAAGATAAATACATTATTATAATTTCACAAATTTAGTCAATGGGCTTCAAACTTTATTAAATACACCACTAAGTCCCCTACATTCTGCATTAATTCTTTCATATCTGTACGTAGTGCATACGTTCACCCACCAAAAAGTGTAACTTATTCTATCATGGTTCTTTCAGTTACTTGTGATCAATTGAATGGCTACACCTGTCATGATCATAAATAGGCGACTCTTATATTTATCTAGAGTGGGTTTCACATGTATTATCGTTCCACAAATTATAGCCTCATATGATAATGGAACATTTGAATCCAAAACTAAATTTATTTGTCCCCAGATTGACTTCCAAAATATAAATATAAACGGCAAAAATATAGCAGGTGATCCAAAGTCCCTATATCAATATGACAATGCCAGCATCTATTAGACTTACAACTATCTATTTTATTTAATCGAACTTGGATCCAGAAAATCCTATGTAACAAAAATAACCATATTTGTCTCATAGATGCTGATGCTGTACATTTCAATCTCCAAGTCCAAATTCATGGCCAACGAGACACAGAAATATACTGTTTTATCTCGATGCTCCAGATGTCTCTAAGACTATTTTTTGGCTTTTTATTCAAAAATCCAGAAATCAATTTGTACCACTAAGCAGTCTGATGACCTACTAAATCAGTTTGGTAGGAAAGGATAAAATATGTTTTAAAATTTTTCCATTCAGGGAACCCACTCTGAATAGCCTGCTTCAACTGCAACCACTTATATTGTGGAGACTTTAAAATTCCAAATGACTATTGCAGTTGTGAAAAATCAAGCAGATTTCCATTAGACATAACGTCATCTAATGTCCGAATACCTGCCTGCATACATTTCTTCCAAGCGATCCCAGCACCGCCTATTTGAATCTTGGAGTTTAACCATAAAGACTGCAAAGTAGACTTTATTATGGGAACATCTGTTAATTTATCAATAAATTTAATTGTTTTCCACGTGTCCAATAAAATCGCATTGTCCTTAGCTTAACAAGGTATTTTAATGTTTAATATATGAGACAGTCTCATCGGGGACATGATTTTCCACTCAAGATATAGCCAGTCTGGGTAATGTTCTAAGAGTTCAGGGAGGATCCAATACATACCTTGACACATTATATAGGCTTGATGATACCTATAAAAATTTTATTTTTATCCCTGACTAAAACCGCATAATACAGGCAAGCTGAGAGAAGTGTATTTGGGGAAGGGCAACTCTTAAAGCAAGTTTGCTTCCAATTATTTTGTTTTCTTCTACTTTCCCTTGGACTTGGGAAACTCCAACTGTATTTTATAGACTGTGATGCAAGAAGAGGAATAAACCTTTTTGTGTGTATCTTTCAATTGTGGTTTGTCTATATGATTGGATCCTCTCCTAACAGCTTTACCAAGCTGTCACACATTCTATTTATAGAATAGGCTCCAAATAGGTACCTCTTCATTAGAATTACCCACATGGCAACCCTGGTCACCACTAGATGATTGCTCAGAATACATTTTATCAAATCTACTTTCAAGAAATAGGTCAACAGAGAATAAAGGTTTTTGATGTCCTTGATGCTACTGTAGCCAAAGACCAGTGTAAGGCTGAATTACTGTCTGTCATAAAAGCTCATTTTAGGTGACCAATTATTTTCAGCTTCAGTGCAGGAATTCCTTTCTGTGTGCTTTGAGAATATAAATGGCTCTGCTGTTTAGTTATTGTGGGTCATACATTACTGAATGATCGGAGAGGTAGGAATGCTGAGCCAGAAAAGCTAGAGTGTCCCTGGTCTTCCACTTTGTATTCTCCCTTATGTCCTCCATCATGTTCTCTCTCACTGCTCTTTCAAAATGCTTTGTAACACAAATGGTTCTAAATCAAGGGTGGGCAATCCTTGAGGGTCACAACCCAATCGGGTTTTCAAGAATTCCACAATGAATATGCATGAGATCTAAAAACCAATCTCGTGCATATTACATAGTAACATAGTAGATGACGGCAGATAAAGACCCGAATGGTCCATCCAGTCTGCCCAACCTGATTCAATTTAAATTTTTTTTTTTTTTTTTTTCTTCTTAGCTATTTCTGGGCGAGAATCCAAAGCTTTACCCGGTACTGTGCTTGAGTTCCAACTGCCAAAATCTCTGTTAAGACTTACTCCAGCCCATCTACACCCTCCCAGCCATTGAAGCCCTCCCCAGCCCATCCTCCACCAAACGGCCATATACAGACACAGACTGTGCAAGTCTGCCCAGTAACTGGCCTAGTTCAATATTTAATATTATTTTCTGATTCTAAATCTTCTGTGTTCATCCCATTCATTGTGGAAATCTTGAAAACCCAACAAAGAAAAATGGGGAGACCCAATGATCCACAGTGAAAACAATCCACCGATGAAAACAAAAACAAAAACTGTGGATGCAGATGTTCTGGAGATAATTTATTAAACACTGACATATAAAATCATGAAAATTCAATTAAAAAGTACAATGATAAAAAATACTGTGATAAAAATCCAAACGGACCCTACATGGTCCGTGTTTCGGCGAACACGCCTTCTTGAAAACCCAACTGGATTATGACCCTCAAGGACTATGGTTGTCCACCCCTGTTCTACTGTAAGCACATCATAATTCAGAACTTAAATCCATATAAATAAATGCTAGCTACATATAACTCAACCATTTTCAGTAGTAGATCAAGGGGAGTTACATAGGTATTTTCCTGTTCTTGGGGGATTTACAATAGAGAATGACGCGAGGAAAACATTTGTCCCTCATTCCCGCAAGCTCGGCTCCGTCCCTCACCCCATCCCCACACGCTCAGTCCCTGCCCCTACCCCGTCCTCGTGAGCTCAATCCCTGTCCCTGCCCCATCCCCACAAGCTCAGTCCCCGTCCCATCTCTGCAAACTATCTGATCCCATCCGCACAAGCCTCGAATAATTATGATTTTATATTGAACTTATTTTATTAAAGTATAAAAAGAAACACCTCCCCAAAAATTTGATCCCTGGTGGTCCAGGGGAGCAGTGGGCAGGAGCGAGCTTTCTGCGCTCCTGCCCACTACTAACCCAGTCAGTGGCAGCTGATTTCTTCTGCTGCTGAGCGGCAACTAGCAGGAGCGTGCTTTGGCGCTGCCTGCTTGGCGCAGCTTAGTAAAACAGGAGGTATGGCAATATGGATACAGTGAGGTGTGTCTAGTTCAATTGTTCTGGATTAGCAGACACTTGGACCCTGAAGCATGCATAAGGAGAGAGTCGGTTGAACATCTATTAAGAATACAGTGGTTTAATTACTTATAATGACTGGGGTTGCCATTCAACAAATTACGTATAATTGGAAAAATTGGAGTAGATTAAATTATAATTTCTGGTGGAATTCCTTATGTCATGTTCATAAAATGGAGAGATTTATTGCAATACAGCGGGGGGTTTTCAGGAAATTTCAAGATGTGTGGGAGCCATTTACAAAGTATTGTACTGATTAGATGACATTTTATTTATTTATTTTCCCCTTAAATTTACAAGTTCAATTATGGGGGGGGGGGGGAAGGGTAAATTCATTGTTACATATTGTATAAGGTATTGATTATAGGATAAGAGAGGGTGGGAAGGGTGGGAGATAAGAGCATGTCATTTGTACCATTGATGATTATTAAGTGTTATATTTATTATTAATTTGTTTGGATATATTGTTACACTTATTGTAAATTTGAAAATGAATAAAGAATAAAAAATACAATGGTTTGGCAGTAACAGTCTGAATGCTAGCATGTCCTGAGGAGTCAGGTGAAGAGGTAAGTTTTTATTGTTTTTCTAAAGCTCAAAAGTCCATCAAGGGATTTGATGTTAGGAGGAAGTTGATTCCAGTACTTTGGTAAGAAGTGAGAGTATGACCTTCGTCTGGCACTTTCTAGTTGGAGGCACCAACCAGGGGGTAATTGAAGACGTGTTTCCTCCTGTGAGCGGAGGGGTCTGTTTGGGACATAAAATGGGAGTTGGGCTGATAAGTAGCTGGGTGCCATGCTGTGTAAGGACTTGAACGCAAGTACTAAGCCTTTGAAGATGCAGCATTTGGCTATGGGTAGCCAATGGGTTGACGTTAGTGCTTGGGATACTGAATCGTGGGTGTGAAAGTTCTTCAGTAGTCTGATTGCTACGTTTTGTACACAAACTGATATACTTGCCCACATACAAAATTGTCAGGTTAGATTACGTGCATGCTCACGTACCTTCCAAAGTCTGCACATAATGCTAAACCCTCCCCAGCTCAACAGAAGAGGCTGCCACTCGGTCCAGGTAAATTTATGTGCACTCAGGCTACGGGTGCATAAGCTCAACAGCATATTTCACTTTTAAAAACTGTGCTTTGAAATAGATTGAACATATGAGTCTAGGAATTTCCAGGGTGATTTATTTATTTATTTATTTCATAGACACTCCTCTCTTCTTCTTCTTCCTCTTCCTCTTCTTTTTCTTTACCTTCATCTTTTTCCTCATTTTATTCTTTTTCTTTCTTCCTTCAATTTCTCTTTCCTCTTATCTTTTCTTTTATTATTTTTTCATGAACAGTCCTAGTACTTTAGATCTTTTAAAACGATTCAATTCTACATTGCTCAATGTAACTGAATATTTGTTATTCTAAATGTTTTGTTTTATATTTTGATACCATGTACTTGAACTGTTTCTTATATTTTTTCAAAAAACTCAATAAAAAATATTGAACCGAAAAAAAAAAACCAAAAAAAAAACTGTGCTTTATCTACAGGAAAACTTCGGAAATTTCTGACTCAACTCCATGAAGGGAGTAGATTACAACTTTAGAATAAATACCACATTGATGCTGTAAATCATTCTCTGTGCTTTTTTCAGTGATTAATGTATTAATTAGAAAACAGAAAACTGTTCTTCATTTTTTTGAAAGTAAGTCATTACTCACTAAATTGAAAGCAAAAGAAAAGAATCAAAAGAACAAAAGACCAAGCCGAAAACGGGTATAAACTATCATACTTATAAACCCATTTGGTTTTCTTGTTCTACAGATTGAAACAAGTAAAATGAAACCATTTAATCGCTACATTCTCGTATGCTCCCCAAGTACTGTTTTTCTATTCCAAGAAAGCTAAAGGCAAACTCTACCTGAAATATCTGCTCTATTCTCCGATAGCTACTCATTGCAGCCCAAGATAAAACTGCCTCGAACTACGGCAAGAAAAACAATAAATCATTCAGCAAAACAAAAGCAAACATTTACAGCCTCTTTTACTAAGGTGTGCTAACCAATTAGCGCACGCTAAACGTTAATGCGTCCGTAGACTAACATGCATGCATTAGCGTTTAGCGTGTGCTAAATCAATTAGTGCATCATAGTAAAAGAGGGCCTTACTGTATAATTATACGATGGGAGGGATGTTATTGACTGAGAGTACCCAAGAAAGGGACTTGGGGGTGATGGTGGACATAACAATGAAGCCGACGGCACAGTACACAGCTGCCGCTAAGAGAGCGAATAGAATGCTAGGTATAATCAAGAAGGGTATTACAACCAGAACGAAAGAAGTTATCCTGCCGCTGTATCGGGCAATGGTGCGTCCACATCTTGAGTACTGCATCCAGTATTGGTCACCATACCTTAAGAAGGATATGGCGTTACTCGAGAGAGTTCAGAGGAGAGCGACACGACTGATTAAGGGGATGGAAAGCCATACGCTGAGAGATTGGAAAAACAGGGACTCTTTTCCCTGGAAAAGAGAAGATTAAGAGGGGATATGATAGAGACTTACAAGATCATGAAGGGCATAGAGAGAGTGGAGAGGGACAGATTCTTCAAACTTTCAGAAAATAAAAAAACAAGAGGGCATTCGGAAAAGTTGAAAGGGGACAGATTCAAAACGAATGCTAGGAAGTTCTTCTTTACCCAACGTGTGGTGGACACCTGGAATGCAATTCCAGAGGACGTTATAGGGCAGAATACAGTACTGGGGTTTAAGAAAGGATTGGACAAATTCCTGCTGGAAAAGGGGATAGAGGGGTATAGATAGAAATTTACTGCACAGGTCCTGGACCTGTTGGGCCGCCGTGTGAGCAGACTGCTGGGCGCGATGGACCTCAGGTCTGACCCAGCGGAGGCATTTCTTATGTTCTTATGTTCTTATACTGTTAATAATACAGAATTATACAGGAGAGTGGAAACAGATATATGAAAAGCTAGTTCATTCAAGTTAACTTCTGAAGAAAAAAATGCAAGGCACATACTAAGGGCTCCTTTTACTAAGGTGCGCTAGCGGTTATAGTGCGCGCATAGCATGCGCTACAATACCACATGCGCTCAATGCTAACGCCTCCATAGAGCTTGCGTTAGAATTTTTCATTTAGCGCATGGTTAGCGCACGCTAAAAACTCTAGCGCATCTTATTAAAAGGAGCCCTAAATGAAACACGCTTGCCTAATCCACTATTAGGAGCTGGAAAAAGAATCCAACTCAGTGGAAAACGAAACTAAACATTTTTGCCATCCCCTCCCCCTACAATCAAGAAATGTGTTTTCAGCCACATACTCTTAAGATTTCTACCCAGAAAATTTAAAAAAAAAAAAAAAAATGTCTTGACTGACACAAAGAAATACAACACATATACAGTATATAAGAGCGGTTTGAAAAGTTGAGTAAAAAAGCAAGTTTCCATCAAGGGCTATACACTCGGGGGCCTTTTACTAAAGTGCGCTTTCCGTTTTAGCGCACGCTAAACATTAGCGTGCGTTAAATGCTGATATGTATATAGGGCTCCTTTTACAAAGGCGCGTGGAATAGCGCCCACTAAAATGCCGGGCGCGCCAGCCGCTGCCGCCTCCTCTTGAGCGGGTGGTCATTTTTTGGCTAGCGCGCGCTGTAGCACGCACTAATCTGGTGCGTGCGCTAAAAATGCTAGCGCGCCTTCGTAAAAGGCGCCCGTAGGCTATAATGGAGGTGTTAGTGTTTAGCATGAGCTAAAACGGCTAGCGCACCTTAGTAAAAGAAGGGGTTAGTCCAGCGTGTCCCGGTTTTTCGTAAGCTAGCTTTCCTACCATACGCCTAGAGATGGTGCCTTTTTGGAGGGGGGGGGGTGTGGATCTTCTTTCAGAGGGGACAGGGTTCATCTTGGGGTCTCTGGGAAGTGGGTTGAGAAAACAGGGTTTGTTGGCGAGGGGGGAGAAAGAATTGGGCTGTGGGGATCCGTACTGTACTTTTTTCACCAGCGGCCTTAAAATGGTGCCCAGCAACGACGGGGCCTTGTGTTTGCAGTCCAATGTTCAGAGGAGGAAAATTAACACCAGCTTCAAGCTGGAGTTAACTTTTCAGAAAACACAACTTGCAAAAGGTCACACTACACGCTTCATTAATTGATTTGAGTAATAATGAGGTATTTTGCATGCACTGACCTTCTTTGCATCTCAGTTATGTGCAGTCAGCCTATTGTACAAACTTACACATATAAGTACTGCCAATTAAGTAGAGATGGCACATTTTATATATTTTATTTGGGAGGTGGAAATAAACAAAGAGGAAGAATTACAAATTACTCCTTTAACCCCCTCATGTAAGAACCTGACAAAAACAAGCACTTTTACTTAATATCTGTTTGCCTGATAAAAAGGTCCCCCTTTAAAGAACTGCCTTCATGCAAAGTGATGCACATGGGAAAGAGGAACCCACTTTAGGAATCATCGCCGCCCAAGAAAAGGATCTAGGTGTCATCATTGAGGATACATTGAAACCCTCACCCCAATGTGCAGTGGTGGCTAAGAAAGCAAATAGAATATTAGGAATGATCAGGAAAGGAATGAAAAACAAAGATGAAAATGTTATAATGCCTTTGTATCACTCTATGGTACAGCCACGCCTTGAATACTGTGTGCAATTCTGATCACTGTATCTCAAAAGAGATTTAGCAGAATTAGAAAAGGCACAGATAAAGATGACAAAAACGATAAAAGGGATGGGATGACTTCCCTATGAAGAAAGGTTAAAGCAACTAGGGCTCTTCAGCTTGGAGAAGAGATGGCTGAAAATACTGAGTAGAGTGGAAAGGGTAGATTTGAATCGCTTGTTTACTTTTTCCAAAAACACTAGGACCAGGGAGCATGCGATCAAGCTATAAAGTTGTAGATTCTTTTTTAAAATGTAAAAATATTTCTTCACTAACCCCCCCCCCACCTTGTACAAAACTGTGCAAGAGGTTTTTAGCGCTGGCCAGTGCATTGAATGCTCTGTGCTGCTCCGATGCTCATAGGAGGTCTATGACCATCGGAGCAGTGCAGTAGCAGTACAAAAAAAAAAGGGGGGGGGGTAAATGTGTAATTAAACTCTGGAATTCATTGCTGGAGAATGTAGTGAAAGCAGTTAGCTTAGCAGGGTTTAATAAAGGTTTGGATAATTTCCTAAAACAGAAGTCCATAAACCATTGTTGAGATGGCTTGGGGAAATCCACTGCTTATTCCTAGGATAAGCAGCATAAAATCTCTTTTACTCCTTCAGATCTTGCCAGGTACTTGTGACCTGTGTTGGCCACTGTTGGAAACAGTAAACTGGGTTTGATGGACCTTTGATCTGTCTCAACATGGCAACTCTTATGTTCTTTTGAATGAACACACACACATTATGGAGGGAATTCAGTAAAATGGTATTCAGAGTTCTGTCCCCCAAAAATTAACACTAAGCATGATTTTATAATGGAATTTCATGCTAGGAATCACACCTAGGCGTGGATCTGCACCTAACTGTTGGGTGTGGGATATATGCCTGCTAAAACAAGCGTAAATGTGGGCACATAACTTAGGCATGGATTAACCTCATTTTGTAATTCAGCAAGCAACTTTTGGGAATGCCTCCGACACACCCCTGGCCATGCCCCTTTTTTCAGATATAAAAGTTATGGATGGATCTTAACATTGGGACTCATACATCAGCCATTTTCACAATACAATTTTATTTCTAATAATAACTCATGACGGCGTTCCGTTGGGCAAATATTGGCCGCAGCTTTATTTCATATTATTTCATATTATATATAAATTTTCAAACTTTTATAAACATAACCAAACTCCACACTTAACCATTTAGGATTTACCTCCAAGAGCTGATCGGTATCGACACTAGCTTCCTTATCCCAAACTTGCCCTTAACTCTCGGTGACTTAAGGTGTCGTCAAGCCACCTCAACTCGTGGCGGTGTCGCCCACGAGGACATATTTACAATTCACCATCATAGGTCTTCCAATTCAATTTGCCTCTAATAAAGGCTCTGCCCTTAGGCCCCTTAACCTCCTAGTTGAGACCGACACTCCCCCTCCCCCCAAATTCCCAAATCCCACCCATCTTTCACCACTTCTCACAGCCGGAGCGGTGGGAGGGAGGGAAACTCAAATCCC
Source organism: Geotrypetes seraphini (assembly GCF_902459505.1). Lineage (NCBI taxonomy): Eukaryota > Metazoa > Chordata > Amphibia > Gymnophiona > Dermophiidae > Geotrypetes > Geotrypetes seraphini. Next base: position 325,821,353 of record NC_047085.1, on the reverse strand, counting down.
TATACTCTCCTCCCTTGCTCTGTTACCCGTGATTCTTTATTTCTTGCCCACCAATTTCTTTCTTTCCTTTTCTATCAACCACTCCACCCCTTTTCTTTCTTCTCCAATCCCAAACTCCTACAATCCTCCAATCAATTCCTCTCCTTGTTACTATCCCCCTCACTCCTTTTCCCTTCCCCCCCTCCATATTCCAATCCTCTTTGCTAATTTAATGTAATAGCTTTGATGTCACCCATTGTTAGGGGCCACTCAGATTAACTGCGTGGCCTTTTTTATAGAATAGCACACAGAGAGATGCGAGTGCAACTGCTAATCAAAGCCAATTAACTACAACTGGTTGTTGGTGCCCAATTACTCGTTAATCAATTCAGTTGTGCACACAACTTTAAACGCAATATATAAAATCCGGGGGTATGTATATAAATGTTTAGAATAATGGCATTTAGGTACATATCTATATATGTTTAATATAATTAATGTTTTTTTAATAGAACTGCAGTGTGCTCACTGTGAAATGTTGGCCATCATCGTGTGAATCTGGAGCATTTAAAGTTAATTTTTTTTAAAAAAATTCTTTATTCATTTTTATTTTATTTTAATTTTTTTTTTTGGGCCTCGATCAGAAGGACTCAGGCCCCCAAGTCCTTCTTTATTCATTTTTAATCTTACATCAAGTGTACAAATAATAAAACATTTGAAATTAAATACATCACTTGAATTTCTTTCTAATATAACATCAAATATATAAATTTATTCACTTCCCACCCCCCCTTTCCTTTAACATTTAATCAAAAATATAGTTGGACCTTGGATTACGAGCATAATCCATTCCAGGAGCATGCTCGTAATCCAAAATGCTCGTTTATCAAAGCGAGTTTCCCCATAGGAAATAATGGAAACTCGCTTTGATACGTTCCCACCCCCCACCTCCCCCCCGAAGCCAGGGCGCTGCTCCCCTCCGCTCGCAAAGTCCCCCCCCCCGCGTAATCTGGCACCCCCCGTGAGAACAGGCACCCCCCCGCCCGACCAACTTTAACTCACCCCTCCCGTCTGGCACCGGCACGAGAACCACTCCCCCCCCGCTCGCAAAGGCCCCCCCCACTCGAATCGGCCCCCCCCACGAGAACAGGAACCCTCCCACCCGACCAACTTTAATTCACCCCCCCCTTTGGCACCTGCACGCAGCCCACAAGTGCCGGTGCCGCTTGAAGATCTTCTTCTTCTCAGTCTCTGCCGGCTTTGAGCATGCATCTGCGCATGCTCAAGCCCTTCTAATTCTCCTTCTCGCCGAAATTCTCAGCGAGAGGGAGAATTAGAAGAGCTTGAGCATGCGCAGATGCATGCTCAAAGCCGGCAGAGACTGGGAAGAAGATCTTCAAGCGGCACCGGCTCTTGTGGGCTGCGTGCCGGTGCCAAAGGGGGGGTGAGTTAAAGTTGGTCGGGCGGGAGGTTCCTGTTCTCGGGGGGGGGGCCTATTCGAGCGGGAGGGGGCCCTTTGCGAGCGGGGGGAGCGATGCCGGTTATCGGGGGGTGCTCGCAAATCGAGTCAACACTCGGTTTGCGAGACACGTTTTGCGAGAATGTTTTGCTCGTCTTGCAAAACACTCGCAAACCGGGTTACTCGCAAACCTTTTTCTTTTGATTAAACCCACAGTAAACTATAAACCACCCTCCTCCCCCCATTAAAAAAAAAAATCTCTAAATTACAACTGAATGAAGAAAGTTTAAATGAAGTGATTTGGGAAGATTTTATGCCGATGATAGAAGAGGTGAAGTACGAAGAGCACTATAATTTTGAGTTTTTCCCTTTCCGAAGAAAAATTTGGATAATGGTATATTAGAGTACGTTTTCTATGCCATCAGCTCAATGAAGTTTGAAATTTGATGTTTTTGTTGAGTATAACATAACAGCTTAAATCTAATCTACTTATATTTGTTTATGTCTAACAGATATTGATGCTAATGAAAGGGTTTTTGTTTTGTGTTTATCTTCTCCAGATATCATGTTCTATAAAATACATGGGATGTGTTGATTTCAAGGGAATGTATGTTTGTATGCATGTTAGTTAGTTATATTTTATAGCTTAATAGTTTATTTAATCTAAATATACTGCTTCTTGCCAAAGCAATTTAAGTGGTTAAACAGCATCAAGCTACAAATTAAACATAAAACCATAAAACATGGAAAAAAACACCATTACTTGATAGAAAAGCACACTGAGCACTCAGGTCATTACAACCAAAATTGACTACAATAAAAACAGTATAAGTGCAATAGGCAAAATAACAGTTGTCAAACAACAGATATAAATGTGGGCTCCTTTTATGAAGGCGCGGTAGTGGTTTAACACACGTAATACCGCGCACTAAATCACCAGCCGTGCTCGCCGCTACCGCCTCCTCGTGAGCAGGCGGTAGCTTTTAGGCCAGCGCGGAGGTTAGCGCGTGATGAAATGTCGCGTGCGTTAAACCCGCTAGCGCGGCTTCATAAAAGGAGCCCTGTGTCTCCCCCTTTGCTGCCTTTCAGGGAGAGAAATCACAAAAGCTTGCTGAAAAAAAAAGTAATCCTTTAGGCCCTGATTCTATAGACAGAGCCTATCTTCTAGGCACCGTTGAATGCAATTGTCAATCATTCGCTAGGAACCATTTACAGAATTGCGCCGGTTGGCATAGAAACCTTAGACACACTCTCATTTAGTTCAGGGATTTCTTGGCCTAAATGAGTGAGCCTAAGTTAGGCGCCTACTGGCACCTATCTAACCACACCCAGAATACAGAACTACCTCAAAGTGGTAAGCACCTACCAGCTAATTAATTTTTTAATCATTTTTTAATTAACTGTTTTTTTAATGGTGCTTTCAATTAACATTGCCAATTGAGCTAATTAAGAAAATTAAGGCCTCCGTTTACTAAGCTGTGGAAGAGGTTTTTACAACGGCCCGGAAGGTTAAATGCTCAATCATAGGAATTCGAGCATCAGAGCATTTAGCACTCCAGGCTGCGATAGAAACCTCTACTATGGCTCAGTAAAAGGAAGGGGGGGGGGAGGGGGTTAGGTGCCTAGATCATCTAGTTGCGCCTAGCTTTAGGCACTATTTATAGAATCTGGGCCTCGATGCTTTTCTGAAATGCACCACTGACCCTTCCCCACAAACTTTTTTTTTTGATAGGGCATTCCAAAGTATTAGTGCCAGACACTAAAACACTCCCCTCTGCACTACCTCCACAAAGGACCACCGAACTGCAGGAACTTGAAGAAAATAACCGCTTCCTGAAAGCAGGTCCTGTCGACGAGTGCAAGAGGTCACTACGGCACTCCTACACTATACCCAGTGATAAACTGGTAACCAATGATGGACTATGTACAAAGGGGCAATATGAGCATTCTCCTTGCCAGCCCGTGGTAGAAAGCTCTACCGCGGATTTGTAAAAGGAGCCCTATGTAATTGTTACAATAGCAGATCCTGGTTAACGGTATCCAAAGTGGGCACCAGATCCAGTGAGGCAACCAACGCCCAGCCACTAGCATCCAAAACCTCTCTTAACTCTCTTACAACCGCTGCCAAAGTAACCTCTGCACTATTTCTTTTCAGAAAGCCATTTGCCTTGGACGTAACAAAACCTTCAAAGTTATAAATCCAGTTAACTGCTCAGTCACTGCTCTCTCGGTCAACTTTACCTTAAAAGGCAGATTAGATATTGGATGATAACGTTCCAGTCGCAAAGACTTCACCCCTATCCATCAGTACATCTATCTGTAGATTCTCACAAAGTTGTTCTCCAAGCAATAGAATCAGAGCAGTTTACAAAGCTGCTTCAAACAGAAAAGCTAAAAGAATATTTGAATCAAAATAACATGATTAAAAAACATTAAACCTTGGAATTTTTCTAATGTTTAAACAGTTGATGGAAAGGTACCCATTATTCTGAAACAGAATTATTGAAAGTTGCCATTTGAGAAAATATATATATATATATAAAAAAAATCCTTGTGATTAGTCATGAGTGAGGTCTCATTCTCTTCATCGCAAAGATCTATGTCTGTATAAAATATCATGTACGCACTGCACGTGTTGGGAACACGGTTTTGATCTTTCTCAGCACTAAAAAAGTGTTCTTCACTCCACCCTACCAGATTCATAGCAACAAGCATAGCAGCGAGAACAGCAGATGTTGGCAGCCACTGACGCCTTTCCACAGTTTAGCACTAAGAGGCTGCACAGATATAACTTCAAATTTTATCAGCAATGTAGCATAAAAATGAAGCAGTGTAGCTAATTTTTACATTCCTAGAAGATTCATTTCACAATCATAAATTGGTAACGTTATTCCATTTGTGTTCTTGATTAGTCAGCCATTCTTCTGGCAATGGCATTTTTATCTTTGTCAGCTCCTGGCACTCTTTGAAGTCTGGAAAAAAACATTTTCAAGGCTGAAATGACATCAAGTAAATGATTTACACTCCCTTTTATTAAACTGCGATAGCAGTTATTAGCGCGGGGAGCCACGCTGAATGCCCTGCGCTGCTTCCGACGCTCATAGAGTAATTAAATGGAATACCTATGATATTACCCCCCCTTCTACAAAACCACGGAGGCGGTTTTTAGTGCAGGTCAGCGCGCTGAATGCTCAGGGATGCTCCTAACGCTCATAGGAACTCTTGAAAGCTTTGTGCACTATAGAGTCAGTAGAATGGAACTATGCACTTGTTTTCATAACATTGATGTTTTTCATATTCTACAGCCCAGCCTAAAAATTGGTGGTACCTAGAGTAGTGTATATGATTTCTGGGGTTACTGTTTTATTGATAAACATTTCTCATTTTTTAAAGATGTAAATAGTTCATACGGTTCATAGACAAAATCACGTGAGACAACGGCGCGCTGACAACTGAGCGCAAGGTTGACGGCGCGCCGAAGAAAAGCACTATTTTAAAGGGTTCCGACGGGGGGTGTTGGTGGGGAACCCCCCTATTTTACTTAACAGACATCGCGCTGGTGTTGTGGGGGGGTTTGGGGGGTTGTAACCCCCCTCATTATACTTGAAACCAAACTTTTTGCCTGTTTTTTAGGGAAAAAGTTCAGTTTTAAGTATAATGTGGGGGGTTACAACCCCCCAAACCCCCCACAATGCCAACACAATGTCTGTTTAGTAAAGTGGAGGTTCCCTCCCCACACCCCCCGTCGGAGCCCTTTAAAATAGTGCTTTTCTTCGGCGCGCCGTCATCCTTGCGCTCAGTTGTCTGCGCTCAGTTGTCGGCGCGCCGTTGTCTCGCGCGATTTAATCCCTTCACCGTTCATACCCGATGCTGAAATTTGGCAGGATTATGCAGCTGATATCACTCCATCTTATGGTATAAATAACTCCTATACTCTACTTTTGCTCTTTTACAGGGAGTAGGTCACATAGTAGAGTCAGGTAGTAACACATGTAACTGCTTCTCTATTCTACAAGTTCTCCATCACAATCCAAAAATAAGAACAGGAAAGGCCCCGTGTGAAGCTCATGGCTCACACCTTTCACTTGATCTCAAACAAAGTGCCAACATTCTTATTTTTAATTCAACCCTGAGCATTCTGGAATACATGTTTTGCTGGCAGTTGTGGCTGGTGAAGATCCAAGTACCTGCCACCTTTTGCTCAAGACAGGCTGAAAATTACAGTGGTGAATCGACCTCATGGCTTTCTAATGATACAGTCTTGTCATAACACATGCCGAGAGGATATCGGTGGAATAAAGCGAATATGTGAATACAAGAAAGATGAAATAAACTTTCAATTTATGCTTTAAATATTCAGTTTATGCAAATTAGGTTTCTGCCACATTTCAAAAATATGACTTGCCACAATGAATATTCCTTATGTACTTTTTGAAGAAATCACAATGGAATACATTATACTAAAAAAAAAAGGGGCCTGCATCTCTTAGTTTCAAGTTTATTAAAAAAAAATTTTTAAACCGCTTAATCAGATTTCTAAGCGGTGTACAATCTAAAATTTACATTAAAACATATTAAAAATCAGGATACTAGATAAAATCTTAAACACTTAATAAGACATATAGACCAACTTCAAACAATAGGAAAAGAGGGGAAGAACTACAATCATAAAAGAAAAATGAAATAAAAAAGGAAAACACAGTGGGTTAGGGTAAAAACTAATAATTTTAAGTTTTTTGTCCTTAAAAGGACAATTGTCGTCCAAAGGCATCCCGGAACAAGAATGTTTTTAATTTTGCTTTGAACTGTTTTATTTCGGATTCACTGCGCAAATAGTTAGGCAGCGAATTCCAGAGAGTAGGAGCAGCGACGGCAAAATTATTGGAACGCAATGTATTGATTAATTTTAAAGAAGGTATGACGAGAAGATTTTGAGACATTGAACGAAGCGATTTTAAAGTATTATAAGGAATTAAAAGTCTGTTAATGAACTCTGGTTGATTATTTAATCTAAAGGATATTTAGCTGGTATTTATGGCGAAAGGATCTTCTTAAACAATTCTTCGGGGCTCCCACATTTATAATTCAAAGTAATGCTCCCTAGATATCCTCCATGATGAAAATACAGAAATTACATTCCAGACATGCTCACTTCTAAATTAGGTCTAGTTCATAAAAACAAAAATGTGCTTGCATTTAGCTTAGAATTTTGTACATGTGCCATAGTTCTGAAACTCAAAATCAAAGTGTGCACCAAAGTAACACAAAATCAATTTGCCACCTAAGCTGAAAAATTTCAACACACAGGTTCCTCAGAATGCCACACTGAATGTTCGTGTGGTAGCCGTCCTCATAGGAACATTTAAGTGTGTGAATTTTTGTTGTTTTGTTATTTTATAACGTTTCCTAAAGTGCAAGTGCTTCAATAAATAATTATCATTTTTGTTATATTTTTAAATCGTTATCATTTTTTGTTATATTTTTAAAGAATTACTGCAAAAGCAATACTTAGCTTTACAAAACTGGGTCTGCCTCAATCCCCGCATTTAGCTTAGGCCTTCCTTTTACAAAAGGTGCGCTAGCGTTTTTAGTGTACGCACCGGATTAGCGCGTGCTACCTGAAAAACAACCGCATGCTCAAGAAGAGGCGGTAGCGGCTAGCGTGTGTGACATTTTAGCTCACGCAATTCCGCGCGTTAAGGCCCTAACGCACCTTTGTAAAAGGAGCCCTTAGTTTTTGGAAAGCTTTGATTTTATCCTCTAGGATATACCGGGAAAGCAAGTAATGTAGCTGTCTTTCAAAGTCAAGTCCCTATAACAAAATCAAAATGTAATTATGTGAACATCACTATGGTCCAGATCAAAGACTTCCAACAGCTGCACCTAGCTGCACAAGGCATAAATAGAAACAGATTCAAATTCTAGACCTTTAAGTGGCTTAAGACAAAGAAAACAAATTAGACAATATTGTGTTCCATTATACAGCATTAAGCTGACAACCTTTCTATCCATGGTTCCATTCTATCATGTTTCTTCTCTGACTGCAACAAATATGAGGTACTGAGCAGCTCAACAGGCCTATTACAGGGAAAGATTATTCTAATTAATTTTAAGTGAAATTTTTGTCTTTGTGCGTGTTTGTGCAACATTGTTCAGTACTTAAAGCTAAAATACTGCGGGGAATAATTTATCCTACTCAGGACCTAGAAAGATTTCCAGCCAAAAAAACAACAGCAATCTTTCAGCAGCTACAGCAAATAAAATGACTGTAGCATGAGCTGGAAATATATTCCCATGTGGTCCTGTACTTCTCAGCAATATTCATTCATCCATCCAATCATTACAACTTGCACGCAAGAAACAGAATCGAAAAGATCTTAAATGGGACACGTAACGCAACATATCCTCGTACATAAGCAAAAACAATATTAAAAGAAATGAGAGCCTGGGTTAACCCTAAAAGGAGGAGAGTGTGGTGTAGTGGTTAGAGCTACAGCCTCAGCACCCTGAGGTTGTGAGATCAAATCTGCGCTGCTTGTTGTGATCCCGGGCAAGTCACTTAATCCTCCACTGCTCCAGATACATTAGATAGATTGTGAGCCCAACAGGGCACATAGGGAAAACACTTGAAGTACCTATTTTTTAATCCGTTCTGCGCTCCCAGGCTAAAAATCAACTAAATAAATAAAAGTTCCTTCAGGGGAAGGGCCATAGACAATAGAGCATATCAGGGCATTAGGCCCCTCCTAGGGTATCCCAGGATGCTCCAGGAAGGGGAAGGCCCACCATTTTTGATAAGAGGCGGGCTTGTCGGCTGAAGGGAATGGGCATCTTTCTTGCTGCTTGGTTTTTTTTTTTTGTTTTTTTTAAGTACTGGCGAGGGGGCAGGGAATTGAATGGCCCTGGGGGGAGATTGGTGGGAAGGAAAGAGGAGTCAGAGGCCTTTTTAAAAAAATTTGTATGCAGGAGGGGATTTTTTTTTGTGGAATTTGAGCTGTCAAGCCTTACTTTCCTGTCAGTGACTGAGCCAATCAATGCTCAGGCACTGACAGAAAAGTAAGGCTACGACAGCTCAGACCCTGCCGGAAACTTTTGCCCATAAAAAGTGGGCAAAAAGTATAGAGAATTGCCTGGAGTGCTCATTTTATTATTAATGACCTTGTTAGACTACCATTTTAATATTAATAACCTCATTGTACCACATTTGCTTAGTACAATCGGAGGCTGCTACGAAGCATGGAAAAGACCACAGGCAAATGCCACAAAATGCTAACAGGCAAAATACAACAAAATGCTTGAACGTATCCTTCAGTAGCCTCTTAGCATGTGCTAACCACATGTTAAGAGTTTAACACCCTTTAGAAAAAGGGCCCCTTGGTATACAGTAGGGCTACCAGACGTCCGAGAAAACCCAGACATGTTCTCTTTTTATAGAGGACATGTCCGGGTGCCCAGATGGACTTTCCAAACCCAGCAGTTTGACCGGGTTTTGGAAAGCCTCGCCACGTCTGGAGGGCTTCTGAACATGCACATATGACATTACGCGCATCAGCGTATGCTCAGAAACATCTCCAGACCCGGCAGGAAAGAAGAGATGAGAGTATGTGGGGGGCAGGGCGGAGGCCTTGCGTCTGGGATTTTACCGTTTCAAATATGGTAACCCTACCTTGGTACTTTTAAAATGTAACATTCAGATTCAGTGGAGCTTACTCATATTGAAATGGAAAAGGGAGTGATGAGTGAGGCTATCGAATGTACATATATGACACATAATATAACACATAATTATTCAGTCTACACACAAACAGATTATGAGAAACTTTAGGAAGTCCTTGTGAATTGGGCATCTAAACAGCAGATGAACGTAATATGCTCAAGTGCAAAGTGCTGCACATGGGAGAAAAACAAACCTAATACAATGGACCTTAGGCCAATATGCATCATGCTAAAATGCTAAAGCAGTGGTAAAAAAAACAAACATAAAATAACCCTAGAATGTTAGGACTTTGATAAGAGAGAAGAATAACCCAAGAATTTATAACTGTGATTAAGGGCCTCTTTTATCAAGCTCGATACATGGGTCGGCGTGGTAAATGCACAAAAGCCCATAGGGATTTAAAGGGCTTCAGTGCATTTACCCTCCTTTTACAAAGGCGTGTTAGATTTTTTATCGCCGGCCACGGAGGTATTAGCTCCGATGCTCATAAGAATTCTGTGAGCGTCAGAACTAATGCTGCTGCAGCCAGCGATAAAAAATCCTGAGGCATACCCCCTCTGATAAGAGCCAGTCAACACAGCTTCAGGAAAGGGAAGTCATGCTTGATGAATTTACTACAATTCTTTGAAACAGTAAACAAATAAATCGATAACGGGGAACCAGTGGACATAATATACTTGGACTTCCAGAAAGCATTCAACAAAGTTCCACACAAAAAACTTCTCAGGAAATTACAAAGCCACGGAATAGAGGGAGACATACTAAGGTGGATAGGCAAATGGCTGGAAAACAGAATGCAGAGGGTGGGCATAAATGGGGAGCTCTCAGACTGGGAGAAAGTGACTAGCGGTGTGCCCCAGGACTCGGTTCTTGGGCCCATCTTATTTAATATTTTCATCAACGACCTAGAAGAAGGAACGTCCAGTGAAATCATCAAGTTTGCAGACGACATTAAGTTATGTCGGGTAATCAGATCACAAAAGGACAGCGAGGAACTACAGAGAGATTTGAGCCAGTTAGAGAAATGGGCAGAGAAATGACAGATGAAGTATAATGTGGAAAAATGTAAGGTAATGCATTTGGGCAGAAAGAACAAGGAGCACGAGTATAGAATGTCAGGTGCAACTCTGGGTAAGAGCGAACAAGGACCTGGGGGTACTGATGGATAGGACCCTGAAACCGTTGGCACAATGCGGGCAGCGGCAAAGAAAGCAAATAGAATGTTGGGCATGATAAAGAAGGGAATCATAAGTAGATCGGAGAGGGTCATAATGCCGCTTTATAGAGCAATGGTCAGACCACACTTTGAATACTGTTTCCAACACTGGTCTCCCTACCTAAAGAAGGATATAAAACTGCTGGAGAGGGTGCAGAGGCGAGCAACAAAGCTAGTTAAAGGTATGGAGAACTTGAACTACAAAGAATGAATTAAAAAAACTGGGACTATTCTCCCTTGAGAAGAGGAGACTGCGAGGGATCTGATTGAGACTTTTAAAATAATAAAAGGAATCAACAAGATAGAGCAGGATAAAAAGTTATTTACAATGTCAAATGTGACCAGGACAAGAGGTCATGGACTGAAGCTGAGGGGGGACAAGCCCAGGACAAATGCCAGGAAGTTCTGCTTCACGCAGTGAGTGGTGGACACCTGGAACGCTCTCCCAGTGGAGGTTGCTGCAGAACTCACTGTTCTAGGATTTAAGGCAAGTTAGATGCACATCTCCTCGAAAGATGCATAGAAGGATACGGGTGACTAAGTTTTCGCCAGGTTACACCTGGCTGGGCCTCCGCGTGAGCGGATCGCCAGATTTGATGGACCTAAGATCTGATCCGGAGATGGCAGTTCTTATGTTCTTATGTTTTACTAAGGTATGCTAACCGATTAACACACGCTAATCAATTTAACGTGCGCTAAACGCAAACATATCCATAGAATATAATGGATGCGTTAGCATTTAGTGTGCGCTAAATTGGTTAGCACACCTTAGTAAAAGAGGGGGTTTGTAAAAGGCGCCCTAAATGATTTCTGTAATTCAGTGCTAATTGTTAATCCACTTTGAGTAAAAAGGTGCAGTGGCCGTGTTAGTCCACTATGCATGGTAATATGTAGAAATAAAACTAAAACATAAAGAAAATAAATGCCTTTTTTATTGGATTAATGTCAAACCCCTGGTGGTGAAAGACGGTACTACAGTTGGTGCACTTAAAATTAATTTTTTAAGTGCACCAACTGTACACGAATGCACGAGTTTTAGGGTTTCCCAGTTAAACTTTCACCAGCTAGCATGTTGTACAATAAAAATATATTTATTTTTATTAGTTATTAGAATTTCAAAATAATACACACACAAAAAAAACTATCATACAAACAATTTCAATTAAAATAAGCTTGCATTTCTCCAACAGTAACTCATTTTACATATTAGCTGAAAAAACTAACACATTTCAAAGAAGCAATTCAGAAATTATTCTCTCAAGTTTCATCAAACCGAAATTTTTTAAAAGTCTGGTAAATGCTCCAACGTTCATATGACATTTATATTAGATTAGAGTATCAGAGCACTTAAGTCACTGGCCCGTGGTAGAAACCTACCACTGTTTAGTAAAACCCAGCGTAAATAAGTAGCAATTTAAAACAAAATTTAAGAAAGCATGTTTTCAGTCAACATACAGGTAAGCTGTGAAATTTGTTACGAGAGGATGCTGTAAAGATGATTAGTGTAGACAGGCTCGTTCCACAGAAATGCAGCATAATCAAGGTTCTGGAAGAATGGTCCATTAACTATTAGCCAGATTTGGGGGATGGGGTGGAGGAGGATCACCATCTCTTCTTTCTTTCTGTGATCACTGGAATTTGCTGAGCAGTGCCGTAGCAAGCTATGTGCAGGCAGTGCAGCCGTACAGGGCGCAAGGGAGGTGGGAGCTCCAAAACTGCATTCTATCGATTGCTTCCCTGCTTGCTGCAATGCAGCAATGCAGTGGGCGGGATAGGAACTCTACAGCAGTGGTTCTCAACCCTGTCCTGGGGTCCCCCCCCCCACCAGCCAGTCGGGTTTTCAAGATATCCCTAATGAATATACATGAGAGAGATTTGCATACCTGTCACTTCCATTATATGTAAATCTCTCTTATGCATATTCATTAGGGATATCTTGAAAACCCGACTGGCCGGGGGGTCCCCAGGACAGGGTTGAGAACCACCGCTCTAGAGGGTGTTTCGCACAGGGTGAATTTCCATCTTGTGACAGTGTTGCTGCTATTTCCAGATGATCTAGACCAGTGGTTCCCAACCCTGTCCTGGAGGACCACCAGGCCAATCGGGTTTTCAGGCTAGCCCTAATGAATATGCATGAGAGAGATTTGCATATAATGGAAGTGAGAGGCATGCAAATCTGCTCCATGCATATTCATTAGAGCTAGCCTGAAAACCCGATTGGCCTGGTGGTCCTCCAGGACAGGGTTGGGAACCACTGATCTAGACTACCGTATTTTCGCGGATATAACGCACACCCGTGTAAAACGCGCACACGGGTATAGCGCGCAGAAATCACGATGATATGTACAAAAACTTTTGTATACCGCGCTCACGGGTATACCGCGCATGATGCCCGACGCTCCTTTCGCCCGCCCTGACTTTCCGTGCGCTGTCCCGACTCTCCGTTCACCCCCCCTGACTTCCGTGCACTGCCCTGACTTTCCGTTCACCCCCCCTGACTTTCCGTGCACTGTCCCCCCTTGAAGTCCTGTCCCCCCTTGAAGGTCTGTCCCCATCCTGAAAGCCTGATGCCCCCCCCCGACGTCCGATACATCCCCCCCCCCGGCAGGACCACTCGCACCCCCACCCCGAAGGACCGCCGACTCCCCAACAATATCGGGCCAGGAGGGAGCCCAAACCCTCCTGGCCACGGCGACCCCCTAACCCCACCCCGCACTACATTACGGGCAGGAGGGATCCCAGGCCCTCCTGCCCTCGACGCAAACCCCCTCCCCCCAACGACCGCCCCCCCCCCAAGAACCTCCGCCCGTCCCCCAGCCGACCCGCGACCCCCCTGGCCGACCCCCACGACACCCCCACCCGCCTTCCCCGTACCTTTGTGTAGTTGGGCCAGAAGGGAGCCCAAACCCTCCTGGCCACGGCGACCCCCTAACCCCACCCCGCACTACATTACGGGCAGGAGGGATCCCAGGCCCTCCTGCCCTCGACGCAAACCCCCCTCCCCCCCCAACGACCGCCCCCCCCAAGAACCTCCGACCGCCCCCCCAGCCGACCCGCGACCCCCCTGGCTGACCCTCACGACCCCCCCACCCACCTTCCCCGTACCTTTGGTAGTTGGCCGGACAGACGGGAGCCAAACCCGCCTGTCCGGCAGGCAGCCAACGAAGGAATGAGGCCGGATTGGCCCATCCGTCCTAAAGCTCCGCCTACTGGTGGGGCCTAAGGCGCGTGGGCCAATCAGAATAGGCCCTGGAGCCTTAGGTCCCACCTGGGGGCGTGGCCTGAGGCACATGGGCCCAACCCGACCATGTGCCTCAGGCCGCGCCCCCAGGTGGGACCTAAGGCTCCAGGGCCTATTCTGATTGGCCCACGCGCCTTAGGCCCCACCAGTAGGCGGAGCTTTAGGACGGATGGGCCAATCCGGCCTCATTCCTTCGTTGGCTGCCTGCCGGACAGGCGGGTTTGGCTCCCGTCTGTCCGGCCAACTACCAAAGGTACGGGAAGGGGGGTGGGGGGGTCGTGGGGGTCGGCCAGGGGGGTCGCGGGTCGGCTGGGGGGGCGGTCGGAGGTTCTTGGGGGGGGCGGTCGTTGGGGGGGGAGGGGGGTTTGCGCCGAGGGCAGGAGGGCCTGGGATCCCTCCTGCCCGTAATGTAGTGCGGGGTGGGGTTAGGGGGTCGCCGTGGCCAGGAGGATTTGGGCTCCCTTCTGGCCCGATATTGTCGGGAAGTCGGCGGTCCTTCGGGGTGGGGGTGCGAGTGGTCCTGCCGGGGGGGGATGTATCGGACGTCGGGGAGTCGGCCGGGCAAGAGGGCTTGGGCTCCCTCTTGCTCCGATCGTGGATGCGGGTGCGGGTGGGAGCGCGTGCGAGCGGTCGTTCGGGGTGGGGGTGCGAGCGGTCCTGCTGGGGGGGTGAATCGGGCGTCGGGCGGGGTGGGAACTATGTTTAAAAACTTTTGTATACCGCGCTCAGGCATATAACGCACGAGGGGTATGCGCGGTAGGTAAAAACGCGTATAACGCGCGCGTTATATCCGCGAAAATACGGTAACCATTGTCAAAAAGAGAATGCTGGACTTAACGAACCATTGGTCCAACTCAGTACAGCATGTAATATTTTTATGTAACTCTACTAGGAACCTGCATGAGCAAAACCATTTGCAGGTATTTTGTTGGGTTATTGGTGTTGTTGTTTTAGCTCATTTGGATATTTATCCCCAATTTTGGGTATTATATTTCTCAGTTCACTGCATACTTTCTTTTTAACAACTTTGTTATTACATATGCAAATATACTGTACACTCCTTAATTCATAGGTTAATATGCATACAATTGATTTTGTGCACACTAACCCCCACCTCCCTCTTTTACTAAACCGTAGTGTGGTTTTTAGCGCAGTTCGTGGCAATAACAGTTCTGATGCTCACAGAATTCCTATGAGCGTCGGAACTGTTACCACTGCGGCCAATGCTAAAACCATGCTACAGTTTTGTAAAAGGTGGGGTGGCGTAAAACTTTTAAGGTACTCAAATAAACTGAAGATAATATTGTTCTCCCTCTGTGAAAGACTCTGATGGGCAGGTGCTCTGGGCCTTTCACTGGCACTAGAGCCAATTAGCGCTGGACTAGCTTCGGCTTTAATCTGTTCAGATTGATCAGAGGGCCGCAGCGCAGGAAAGAGCATGCACACCAAATATTAAAGCAAATTGTATTTGCATGTAATCAAATGGATGTAAATGAGGTCACTTGTTATTCCCTCCCAACCCTCAGAGAACAGCACACATACAAACCCTGCCCTTACTGCTGGAAACCTAACATCAGCTCAAAGCGGTTCATAGTCTAAAGCGCGCGAGGACAAAGGCGCGCCAACAACCGAGTGTGGACAACTGAACGCAGGACTTCATTGCGCCAAAGAAAAACCATATTTTAAAGGGCTCCGATGGGGGGTGTTGGTGGGGAAACCCCCCCCCCCACTTTACTTAATAGAGACCGCGCTG
Source organism: Geotrypetes seraphini (assembly GCF_902459505.1). NCBI lineage: Eukaryota > Metazoa > Chordata > Amphibia > Gymnophiona > Dermophiidae > Geotrypetes > Geotrypetes seraphini. The sequence goes on along the minus strand of NC_047085.1, from coordinate 325,805,988 downwards.
ACGTTGTGGGGGGTTTGGGGGGTTGTAACCCCCCTCATTATAATGGAAACTTAACTTTTTCCCTGTTTTTTAGGGAAAAAGTTAAGTTTTCAGTATAATGTGGGGGGTTACACCCCCCCCCCACATACCCCCAACATGGCAGCGTGAGGCAGCACAATCCCTATTAAGTAGAGTGGGGGGATTCCCCTCCATACCCCCCATCGGAGCCCTTTAAAATACGGTTTTTCTTCGGCACGATTAAGCCCTGCGCTCAGTTGTCCGCACGCCTTTGTCCTCGTGTGCTTTTGACCCGTCACCGCTCAAAGCTGGTGTTGAAGTGTTTGAAGAGAAGATTTCTAATTTTTTATTTTTCAGATTTATTTCAGAAGTGGAAGGAAGCCTCTAAGTGCTAGGAGTGAAAAACAAATATGCATGGGTCCAAGCAAACCCAAAAGTGTAAGCACACATTGGCATCTGTTTTCTATACTATAAATATAAGATCTTGAAGAAAAAAAAATCGAAACACATATTTAAAGGTACAGAAAAACAGCGTCAATGTGCGCTTCACTTCCTGGTTTGCCTAGGCATGTGCACAAGACTTAAACTTACTGAAAAATTCTTTGCCCACATGCCAGGCACATTCCTATCCCCTTATTTTTGGTCTCAAAGTGTACATACTATTTGCATACCATTAGCGTTGAGTATTGGGGTGTTACGTTTTTCCCATTGTTCCCTTAGTGTTGGAGTTCTGATTTCTTAAACCAGTGTCTTCACTAATTAGGTCAGCCACTTTGGATTCTAATGGGCTGAAAAAGAGCTGCCATGTAGTGCCACAATACCAATTAGAGAATGACACGGTGACAAAATTCATTACTGTTCCTGTCCCTGTGGATAACTGCGGGAAACCATCCTGTGTCATTCTTTAGTGTCTATCTCAGTGTTCCCAAACCTGTCCTGGGGGACCCCCAGCCAGTCAGGTTTTCAAGATATCCCTAATGAATATGCATGAGAGAGATTTGCATACCTGTCACTTCCATTATATGCAAATCTCTCTCATGCATATTCATTAGGGATATCTTGAAAACCTGACTGGCTGGGGGTCCTCCAGGACAGGTTTGGGAACCACTGGTCTATCTCAACCTCAGTCCTTCTACACCAGCATTCTTCAATGCAAGGCTTGAGGGTCAGTGGCTGTACCCATTGATTCTTCCCTCTCTCCTTAAAGAATGACATGGGGCTGGTTTTCCTCAGTTAATCTTAGGGATGGGGACAACTGTCCCTGTGTCATTCTCTATGGCAAGTCTTATATCCTTATGTAAGCCAAGTATAGAACAATCAAGCCATTGTGAGATCACGGATGAGGTTGGCTCTTAGGCATCAATGGAATGAAGCATTATGACATCACAATATCAGCTCTGGAATGTTGCTACTATTTGGGATTGGCCAGGTACTTGTGAACTGGGTTGGCCACTGTTGGAAACAGAATGCTGGGCCTGATGTACCTTTGGCTTTTCCCAGTACTGTGGGAAACCATCCCATGTCATTCATTAGTGTCTATCTCAACCTCAGTCCTTCTCCACCAGCATTCTTTAAAGCAAGGCTTGAGGGTGAGTGGTTGTGCCCATGCATACTCTGATTCTTCCCTCGCTCTTTAAAAAATGACACGGGGATGGTTTCCCACAGTTATCTGTCACCATGTCATTCTCTAATACCGTATTTCCCCATATATAGGCCATGGCCTATATATGGGTTTTTCAAGCTGGCCCAGTGGGTGCGGTTTGCATATCTGGGGCGGCCTCTACAGCATTTTAAAATCATCTCCCGCCCTCCCTTACCTCCCTCGTTGGCAGCGGCTCCTCAAAACGTGCCGCCAGCGTTGCAGAGCAGGAGCAATCTTTGCATCTGCAGGCCGGCCCCATGCTGCTTCCTGTATGGCTTTGCTGTCAGTTCTCGCGGACTTTGCAGACCTGCCAGATCGCTCCTGCTCTGCAATGTTGATGGCGCGATTCGAGAAGGCTGCCACCAGCGAGGGAGGTAAAGGGGGGGAGGAAGGGCGGGAGGATGATTTTAAAATGCTGTATAGGCCGCCCAGTTACTGGTAGATAAGCCACAGCTACATAAATGGGGCGACTTATCTACCAGTTTTTAAACTCGTATAGGAATTTTTTGCGGCCTATACAGGGGGTGGGGTGGCCTCTATGTGGGGAAATACGGTACTAATGATCAGTGTATGTTAATGATATCCATTCCCACCAACCCAAACTCCAATTTTTCATGGGGAGGGTCAGTATCCTTAATGAGGTGTGCATTTCCAAATACATTTTCTTCTATAGCGAATTACCTTGTCCTTCAAATATGTGCTCAACCCCCAATCCTGTCCCCACTTCTGTCTTGAGCTTGGATAGAGAGGCAGAGAGTAGCAGTTCTCCAGGGACTGCCTTTAGCCCATTGCCTTTCTGGTGACGATAGCAACGGAGAGAGCTGTTGCCATCGAGGTTCCCATGAAAAGGCTTTGAAATCCGTCCCGCCCCTGATCAAGAATCACAACAGGGTGCTCTGTCGGAAAGTAATGTTTTTTGTTGTTTTTTTAATACCAGACTGAGTTAAGTAGAGTTTGGTTTATATGGCTATATGAAGTTTGAAAGACTGGCATTAGTTTTTCCGCGTAGCACAGGGGTTAGCATATGCTAATCTTCAGCGTGTGCTAAAAATGCTACCGCAGCTTAGGAAAAGGAGCCCTTAGTTCATTGGGACTGTTTGCAATTCTTATGTGGATTGACTCTTTCTGCTTTTTATTATTACATTGCATTTTAGAAATTACACATTATATTGATAAGGTTGCTATAGTCTAATAGTGAATAGTTGGCAAAAAAAACATGAGAGGTGAATGATGTAAGGAGTGGACTTATGGTAAACCCTGTTTGAGATAACCTATATAAGGTAATAGTACAGGTCCCCCCTCTCTATAAATAACATATACAGTGTTCCCCTATAAATTTGCAGATCACGAATCACGGACTCGCTCATTCGCGGTCTGCTCCAACCGCCTCTTCCTTTAGTAAAGTCGGGCTACACCAATCAGGAGCTGCGAGACAATCTAGCTCCTGATTGGTGTATCTCGACTTTACTGCAGGAAGAGGTGGTCGGAGCAGACTGCATGCGATTTTCTTCCCCGCCGGTGCTCCAGCTGCCTTCCCCTGCCTTTTGAATGAAAACCCCCATGAATTTCGGGGGAGTACTGTACAGTGAATAAAAGGAGGCTATAGTGAAAGATATTAGGCATTGCAGATTGTGCTTTTAGCAGTTATTAGGGTGGGTTTTTCAATTTCTTGAACTACAATATTATCCAACCACCTCCTCTACCCCCCTCCCTCCCCCCAATATTTTTAACTTCTGACTTATGACCTGGATTGGACTCTCTTGGAAACAAGATACTGCACTTGATGGACCTTCAGTCTGTCTCAGAATGTCAATGCTTATAATTCTCATGTTCAGTTCAAGAGTGTGCTATGTTTTGTAGAGGGTCCTCCTCATTCTAAGGGGGTAATTATATAATGTGGCACCTAAATGTAGGCATAAAAAAGCATTGTGGTGCCAATTCTATATCAGCGTTAAGGTGCGCCTAACCCATTATAGAATAGAAGCCCCAAAATTAGGCACTATAACTTACACCAGGTCAATGATAGGCATAAGCTGGTGCTTATTTGATGCTATTCTATAAGGTCTCCTTCCCTGCCTTTGCTCCTTCCCTCTCCCCCCCCCCCCAGTCTGCCACGTGTGCACGCCACTTCCCTTCCCCCCATACCTCTGTAACATTCCTGGTGCGAGTAGCAACCCCCAAGCTGCTGCTGCGCCAGTATCGGCTCTTACTACTACTGTTAATTATTTCTATAGCGCTACCAGACATACACAGTGCTGTACAGAGTCACAAAGAAGACAGTCCTTGCTCGAAAGAGCTTATAATCTAAACAGACAAGACAAACTACACCTAGGAAATGGCGTCAGAGGAAGAGCCGACACTGGCACGACAGCAGCTTGGGGGATATTGCTCGCACCAGGAACATTACAGAGGTATGGGGGGGGGGGGAGGGTGAAGAAGTGGCGTGTGCATGGCAGGAGGGGGGCGGCAAAGGAGCGTGTGGAGGTAGGGGGCAGAAAAAAGGGTGGGGGAGGGGTGCGCCTGCCCCGGGTGCCTCTCACCCTCTCCATGCCCCTGTTGAGAAGTCCACTTTCTGCCCACCAGTACGGCCCGTTTGCTGTTATAGACCACAAACTAGATTCAGTAAAAGGCACCCAAATTTGGGTGCTGAGAAAATGAACACCGAAGGCCTAATTCTATATATGGCACCTAAAAATTAGCACGATTCTATGAAAATTAGGCGGCGCTAAACGTGATTCTATAAAGTGCGCTTAAGTGGCCTTAGGCATTGCCAGGCATCCTAACTTTGAGGCACACCATATTTATGCCAGAGTTTTCTTGGCCTAAATACTGTACCTGCGTCTAAGTTAGGTACCTACATATAAAACACGCCTACTTTGCGGTAGGCACCGTTAGACTAGGCGTCTGCCACAAAGTGCTAGTCATCTACCAAGTTAAGGGCCTAACATCCAATAAAGTATAATTTATGTTAATTATGAGATGCTAATTGTCCATTATCGGCAGCAATTAAGTCTATTAAACAATTAAGTTAAGCACCCACATCACAATGGGGGTTAGCACCCAAGAAAAGGATCCGAGTGTCATCGTAGACCTTACCTCATAGACTTTACACCGTAAACCTTCCGCCCAATATGCAGTGGCGGCCAAAAAAGCAAACAGGATGCTAGGAATTATTTTAAAAAGAGATGGTTAACAAGACTAAGAATGTTATAATGTCCCTGTATTGCTGCATGGTGCAACCTCGTCTGGAGTACTGCATTCAGTTCTAGTCTCCTTATCTCAAGAAAGATATAGCGGCACTAGAAAAGGTTCATAGTGCGACCAAGATGATAAAGGGGATGGAATCCTCGTATGAGGAAAGATCTAAATGGTTAGGGCTCTTCAGCTTGGAGAAGAGACGGCTGAGGGAAGACATGATTGAAGTCTACAAAATCTTGAGTGGAGTAGAAGAGAGAGTACTAATTTCTCCTCAGTAGGTTATGGTGCTTTGCCAGATGCTGCTTTCTTCCCAGCTAGTTTAACCCTCTTATTTATCACTCTCACTTTTGCAAGCTTATCTCACTGTCATGTTCTTTTTATTTCATTTATTTAATTCAATTTTCTATACTGTTCTCCCAAGGGAGCCCAGAATAGTTCACATGAATTTATTCAGGTAATAAAGCATTTTTCCCTGTCTGTCCTAGTGGGCTCACTAATCCATCTAATGTACCTAGGGCAGGGGTGTCCAATGTCGGTCCTCGAGGGTCGCAATCCAGTCGGGTTTTCAGGATTTCCTCAATGAATATGCATGAGATCTATGTGCATGCACTGCTTTCAATGCATATTCATTGGGGAAATCCTGAAAACCCGACTGGATTGCGGCCCTCGAGGACCGACATTGGACACCCCTGACCTAGGGCAATGGGGGGATTAAGTGACTTGCCCAGGGTCAAAAGGAGCAGTGTGGGTTTGAACCCACAACCTCAGGGTGCTGAGGCTGTAGCTTTGACCACTGTGCCACACTCTCCCTCTTTGTCACATCAATGCTCTCCCTCTATCACAGTGGACATATTCATACATATTTTCATTTGGAAAGGGAGGGAATACCCCCTCCTCCCCATTTTATGAGCATGGGATGAAGAAGCAATAAAATGTTGCCTTGGCTGTTGGATAAATTCAGCAGTGGGGATTTGGAGTATGCATAATGTTGTTGGCCCTGTGACCCTGCCTACCTTTGCTTGCAGGCTTTCTGTGGCCAAATCGAAGTGTGTGGATAGGAGGAGGAAAGGGGGAATAGAATCAGCAGAACATCCTATGCTGCCAGCTGCATGGACGAAAGGAAGAGAGTGGCAAGAAGTTGGTGGGAAATATGAGGGGAGATGGATGCCAAGTGAAAGTTTCCATACATTTTTCTGTTTCTCTTAGCTTCTCTATTTATGCCATGAGAGAGAAAGAAGAGAGAGGAAGAGAGAGAAAAGAGTAAGAGAAAGAGAGAAAGAGAAAGAGAAGAGAGTGAAAAGAGAAAGAGAGAGAGAAGTGGCAAATTTGTTCCAGCACATTATGATGGAAGTCATGTAGCTGGAGTAAGGAACTTTTTGGAGACAATTGTAAATGGGTTCAGGTTTTTGGTTCAGAGAGATGAATAAAAAGGATTTAATGATCACAGGCTAGTCCATGAGTAGAGCAGTGGATGTTAATAGTTCATCTATGGTTCCTCTGCCCCCCCCCCCCCTGTACACTCCTTTTCTAGGTATGTTTAACAATAAGCGATACTGCCTACCATGGAGGATGCATCCATCTGTACACATAGCTTTATGGAGATTTCAATCATAGGACAGCAGGAGTCCCTGGTTCATATTTAAGAGCCAGTGGCAGGAAAGAATCCCTTGCCCCCGCTAGCTAGAAAAGGAGCAGGATCCACAGCAACCTAACTTAGGTAGCAGCCAGGTGAGGGGCGGAAAGGACCTGGTTAGATTTGAGAGGGAGGGCATGAAGGAAGTGAAGAGATAGGAATAAAATGGAAGAAGATGGGAGAGGCTGTATTTCACAGAGATACACACACACACTTTTATTCACTTCCCCGTCACATAATCCTCCCCACCCCCATCTACCATGTACATTCACCAGTAAATAAAAACCCCATCCGCTCAGTGTCCTCACCAACCAATCATAATCCTCCATCTGCTCACTCACTGTGGCCCCTACTACTCGTTACACCTCCATCTGCTTACTTTCTCAGCCCTCTTGCGAGTTTTCACCCATCAACCCACTCACACTCAGCCCCACATTCATTCATGTACTCAGCTCAGTTGCCACTCATCACTTCCATCCACTCAATGACACACACATACTGTACAGCTGATAAACATGCCTCTGTGCCATGGTTAGCACATGCACTTTAAGGGGTTTTAGCTATCCTGAATAATGTTTTGAACACCATGCATAGTTCCTGAATGCACTTTGCAAAAAAAAAAAAAAAAATAAAAAATAATAATAATAATAAAAAATAAAAGTAAATAATAATAATAATAAAAAATACAGAGATAGTCACTTTCTGGATCCCAAACACTATGTGTGTGTGTGGGAGGGGGGGAGAATAGGCCACCATCTAAGTGTCTTTCTTGTTTTTCCTTATTACATACATTAGATAATACTGCCATTAACTGCTCTTTTCCATTCTTTAACATTTATTTATACCATCTTACATATTTTTCAGAAGCTGAGATAAGGTTATGCATCACAGCTCCCCCCCCCCCCCATTTCCTTCTCTTAGAGAAACCTCAAGTAAGGCAAATCTATTATTGATATGTGCACTGATTCATGTCATGAAAAGCAAACCCAACATTCATGCCGTCATCTTCTATGTTTCTATGTTTCTATTCCTTTCCTTCGAATTCCTTCAGAACTAAACACGCATGCCATCACACGACGCTCCGCAACGCCTCTGGCGCTTTATGCAAAGCGCAACAGGGCAGAGTTTTGCTGAAAATTAAAACGTCCAGCGCTTTTTTTTTTTTTTTTTTGCCAGAAATCTCTATGCAAATGACCACGGCGCACGGCACGCGCCTGTAATCCTAATAGACTTCCAGTGACCGTGAGCACAGCACAGCATTGTCAAGTCCCTAAAAAGATCTTTTTGTTTGTTTGTTTGATTGTTTTTTTCCAGCTCCCTACGCTTCGGGGATTTTGATTAATCATTCCGTCCTCGAGAGATCGCAGTTTTTGCAGAGCAACCTTCAGAAAGGATTATACCCCCCCCCCCCCCGACAAAATCATGGAGATCAGCTGCACCTTCGGAACGATTTCACGCTCTAACGCTCCACCAGCAACCGCAGGAGATCGCCTCATCGAGCGCCGGCTCCTATGGGCAGCTGTGGAGAGCGGTCCTCGCGCCAGACGCCTCGCGCGCTTACACCAGAGGCATCACCCGCGCGCCAGGCCATTGGTTGCACCGCACCCCCAACAGGGCAAGCCCGGAGAGAACGGATGGCAAATGGAGACGATTTAGCCGACCGTGAGATTCACAGAAAGGGCCGTCCCCGTGGCCCATCTTAGCGTGCAAGTTTCAAATGCGGGCAGAAACCCAACTAATGCCCCCCCCCCAAAAAAAAAAATAAAAAATAAAAAAATGAACAACCCAAACCCAAACAGCTCCCTCCCCCGTCTGTTAAGCACGGCGCATCTATTTTTTTCCCGGAGGGGATCTCAGCTTAGTTCCTTGTCTCCTCAATGCCGGGCTTAAGTTTTAAATGCTACTGAAAAAGTAAGCAAAGATGACGACCTTTCAAATTGAATAGGACCCTCTTTCGTTGTTCCCTTTCCCCCAAATTATTGACGATCATGACGATGATTGTCACTTGGCGTAGCCAATTTGTTTCTTTTGACAAGGAAGGCTATTTTCACTGACACTGATTTGATTTAACAAGCTGGGGGGGGGGGGAACCACCGCCCATTCATTCATCCATTCACCCACCTGTCCACACGCCATCCATTACCATATTCGACATTCCCAAGGGTATTTTTGTTGTTGTTGTTTCTACCAACTAATCAAACTAATCAACCTTTTCCAATAATCAGCCTGCTGGACTGACCCATATCTATCAACCTAGTAATGAGTAAAATGCACCGAGGGTAAAGCAGGCATCTCTCCACATCTGTAAACAACAGCGAGGGTGATCCTCCCTCCCCCCCCCCCCCCCCCACACACACTTAAATTTCCATTTTATGAATCTGCAAATATGATGTTCCTGCACTTGCATAAATTACAAAGGACACACATACGTGTCGGCAACGTGCACCAGGACGTCTTACAAAGGTCGGGAAGCAGAGAAATGTCAGTGGCCTTAAGAGTGCAGAGCAGATCTGACATTTATTTCCTAACAGCATCCACCACGGAAAAATAAATAATAGAAGCACAATCCCGAGGAACCATGAAAGCCTCACAAGTTGATGGTTTGTAGGGGGAGATCCCTGTTAAGCAACAACTGTAGCTCTCATTCTCACTCTCTATACGATTTAACCAGTCAGGGAGGAGGAGGAGGAGGACCCCTCCCCCCCCTCCCAAGCAAAACAAACTAATTCGTTAAATGCAGAAAAAGACAGAAAAAAAATGCTTCCCTCCTCCCTACCTCGTTGAAGCAGTGTGCAGAATGCATCTCCCCCAACATCATCAGCTTCTGTAGCTCAGTCCTTCTGGTTTGGTTTCACCGCAGCTCACTGCGACTTCCCCAACAACGAGCAGACGAGCAAGAGTTGTAGATGGCTGTGAGCAATTTATGCACGGCTAACTCCTGACTTCTGCTCTCTGTCGCTGTTCCATCCTGGTACCCGGTCTGCAGCCTTTCTCCCTCCTTCCCCTTCTAAAACTGGACTGCTGAATTTTTAAAGGAACAGATTTGCTGAAACTTAAAGGGGCAGGGTGCAGATTTCACTGTGCATGGTTACTAAACAAAAGTGAGACTCTCTAATCCCTCCCACAAATAATCCTGCGCTTTGCATGTCTTGTCTTCTCGGCTCAGAACTGTTTTGGCTCTACATGCGTGAAATCAAGTGAAACTCGCATTTTCCTGCAAGTGTTTCATAAGTCGCTGACCTTTGTCTGTCTAGGAGCCCTGGGAAGCTGACAGGTCTAGCAGTTTGAACAAATTCATGATGTCCTTTACTCCACCAATGGCAGAGTTACCAAGGAGCCTGTCTGATTATTTTTTTTTTCAGAGATTTTATTTATTTCTTTTATTTTAGGTATTTATATACCGCCTATCAAAATTATCTAAGCTGTTAACAATCAGGCACTCAAGCAATACCTCTATCTCAGTGGTCTCAAACTCAAACCCTTTGCAGGGCCACATGTTGGATTTGTAGGTACTTGGAGGGCCTCAGAAAAAATAGTTATTGTCTTATTAAAGAAATTTTGCATGAGGTAAAACTCTTTATAGTTTATAAATCTTTCCTTTTGGCTAAGTCTTAATAATAATAATAATAATAATATTGTAATTTATAGCTAAAGAGACATATGATCATGAAACTATTTTATTTTACTTTTGTGATTATGATAAACATACCAAGGACCTCAAAATAGTACCTGGCGAACTGCATGTGGTCCCCGGGCCGCGAGTTTGAGACCACTGCTCTATCTGGCACTGTGGGCTCACAATCTATCTAAAGTACCAGGATCATTGTTTATTTATTTATTTAAACATTCATATCCCTCATAACGAAAAACCTATGTAGGCTACAAAAGAAAACACAAGTGAACAAACACCCCCCGATCTTAAAATGCTAACATGCAATTCTTAAACTTCCCCCAAATATACAATCATACAAGTCATTAAAAAAAAAAAAAAAATCTAATTTTTCAAAACATGTAGATAATAAAACAATGTCAAATTCTGATAACATCATAACCCATCACAGATTTAAAAAGCCTTCTGAAAGAAGTAAGCCTTCAAACATTTAAGAAAAATTTAAAAAATTAAGAAATTTGACAAACATTTTCTGGAAAGGCTTTCCATAACCGAGGATCCGCCACCGCAAACACCCTGGAATGAATAGTTGATTTAACGATAGTCCATAGACAGAACAACCAGCAATTGCTTAGATTGTGAACACAAACACTGAGATGGCTCATAAGGCAAGAGAAGTTGCCATTACTTTGGGCAAAGCTTGATGCAAGACCCTTATATACTAACATCCAATATACACAACTGGGTAAATTTCAAAAAAAGGAGATTTGTTCCCAAATGACCATAAACAGGCAAAAAACTAGTAAAGGAACAAGCTACTTTAAATACCTTTTTAAACGAGAGTGGCGCTCAGAATCCAAGATGGAGTAAAAAACTTCAAATTGGGGTGCAAACCCCTAAAATGCGTTTTTTATAGAATCAATCATTGCACCATTTTGAGTGAAAAGGTAATAGAAAGTGCTTATTGAAAAACACTCTTGCTTTAAATGTCCAATAAATGTCCAATAAAGTGAAAATGTTCCAACTATTATATAAGTCCAACTACATGGGTTCAAATCAGAACTTATCTTAATGGTTCAGATAGCGTTGACCCGGCGAGGTTCTGACGCGTTTCGCCAATCCTGGCTGCCTCAGAGAACCTACTGCACTGCTAGTGAACTACTGCTTAGTTTAAAGGTGCTTCTTGATAACGCTATCTGAACCATTAAGATAAGTTCTGATTTGAACCCATGTAGTTGGACTTATATAATAGTTGGAACATTTTCACTTTATTGGACATTTATTGGACATTTAAAGCAAGAGTGTTTTTCAATAAGCACTTTCTATTACCTTTTCACTCAAAATGGTGCAATGATTGATTCTATAAAAAACGCATTTTAGGGGTTTGCACCCCAATTTGAAGTTTTTTACTCCATCTTGGATTCTGAGCGCCACTCTCGTTTAAAAAGGTATTTAAAGTAGCTTGTTCCTTTACTAGTTTTTTGCCTTATATACTAACACCATAAGTTTTAAGGGCATGCCCCCAGTCCCTCCCTCTACCCAGCCCCATTCAGCAGCACCCACCTTCTGACTTCACCCCTCACCCACCTCAGTTTGGCGACCCCAGTATCAATAAGCCACCATCCCTTCCAGCAGCAGGAGGCACCTTAATAAAACATCATCTCCTGCTGCTGCAGGACCAGTCTTTGATAAGAGCTTTGAGATCTTACAGATCTTTTAAAACTAGTCCCACAGCAGCAAGACACATCTGCTGGATGGTAATCCTTGACTCCACAGTGGGAGATGACCTGCGAAAGAAGGAGTCTCCCGCTGGATGCAGACTTGGCAAGTCTACAATGGAGTAACATCCTCTGGCTGACCTCTATAGATGCACTTTCTGACTTTCCAGACTGGGCCGAAAATGTCAGGAAGGTAGTAGAAGAAAAAGAGTATCCAGTATAATCAGTGGGAAGATCTGGTGGCAGCAGAATCCTCCCCTCCCCCTCCCTCCCCCCAACTATAAAACAGAGACTCCACAGTGATTTTATGTTTTAGGTTCCAGCTTTTCCTGGACCTCCAACCTTTAAAAAGCAAATTGGAAGCCTTACAGCCAATCCTGAGCTAATATAGTACCTGCTACTGTTTCTCCCAGAGCACTTATTTTTAGGCAAATGGACATCAGATTGAAAAGTACAGGTGTTAAATCCAGGTGAGGAGAAGGCTAATTCTGGGCTGTGTTTATGAATCATCAGTGACAATAAACTCGGAAGATAAAAGGCCTAGATCAGCAGTGTATGCAAATAGATCTCATGCATATTCATTGGGGAAATCCTGAAAACCCGATTGGATTCCGGCCCTCTAGGACCGGAGTTGCCCATGTCTGGCCTAGATGCACTAAACGCTCCGATCATGTACCGATGTTCAAAATGGCTCACAAAATGGTTTTCTATGCGTTCATACATTCTTCGACCCTGGCATGGAAATGACCACATTACTATTAAAATGAAGTCATTAATATTAAAACGAGGCATCTAATCAATGGCCTAACGTTGCAGACCTATAAGCAGCCTGCTAATACCAACTTGAAAAAAACAACAGGTCTAGACTGCATTACAACAGGTCTGCTATGTTTTTTTCCCCCCTTTGGGCACAGATGTTGTAACACACGCACAATATAAGAACTTAAGAATAGCTTTATTGGGTCAGACCAAAGGTCCATCTAACCCAGTATTCCGTCTTAATGGAGGCCAATTCAAGTCACAAGTACCTGGCAAAAACCCAAATAGAAAAGGTGGGTAACAAGATGTTGAAAACTTTTATTTTGTAACAAATTTCTAAAGTCTCCTGAGCGGAAAAGCCTGCTATTGAGTAAATTTTAAATCAAACTGTCAAGACACCTTTCACTTATCAATTATAAATAGGATTTCCATTAAACACATCACTTGATATGGAAGGTGTGCACATCATAACGTACTAGGAGATCATATCATAGGTCCTCTTATGATTTAGATATCATTTCAACTCCACATCCTGTACTTTTTGTCATAATCATTCATGCTCAATCCTCCCTTCCTTCCCTTGATGAATAATCCATAAATACTATCTAAATAATAACTGAAATTTCACATGATGCTACATTGTTGCATAATCCCATTTCAAAAACTTAATAAAAGGAAACTGTTTCAGTTTCTGTACCCTTGCCCATAAAATGTCAATGTTTCCAAGCAAAAGATTCAATGTTTCCAAGCAAAAGGTAACACTTATCTTTAGTGGCCCCAGCTACAACCAGCTACCAAATGGTAGCAGCATGCCATGCCTCCGATCCAGGGTAAGCAGTGGCCTGTCCCAAGTCTCAACAGGAGTGTATGAACTTTTCCTCCAGGAACTTGTCTAAACCCTTCTTAAAACCAGCTACATTAACCACGTTTACCACATCCTCTGGCAACGCGTTCCAGAGCTTAACTATTCTCTGAGTGAAAAAATATTTCCTCCTATTGGTTTTAAAAGTATTACTCTGCAACTTCATTGAGTATCCCCTAGTCTTTGTAAACCTTGATCCAGTAAAAAAAAAAATAAAAAAAAAATAGATCCACTTGTACCCATTCTACACCACTCAAGATTTTGTAGAATTCAATCATATCTCCACTCAGCCATCACTTTTCCAAGCTGAAGAGCCCTAACCTCTTTAGTTTTCCTCATATGAGAGGAGTTCCATCCCTTTAATCATCTTGGGCACTCTTTGAAACTTTTCTAATGCCGCTATATCTTTTTTGAGATAAGGAGGCCAGAACTGAATGCAATGAGGTCGCACCATTGTGCGATACAGAGGCATTATAACATTTAGGGGTCCTTTTACTAAGGCACACTAGTGCAACGTGGCAACACGACCATAAGATATAATCAAGTTTCAAGTTTTATTTTAGTTTGATAAATTGCTTATTTAGTTTTAACTAAGCGAGATACAACATTAATAATAAACAAAAATATGATCATATATTTAGACATACCATTAGAATAGTGGGTTAGACAAATAGACTTACAGACCAATAAATACACAAGGTAAAAAGGAACAGAACTACAATTCAATGCTTTAAAGTACAGAGGAGAACCATAAATGGAAAGAACATTAGGGAGGGAAGAGTGGAAACCAAGAAGAAAATTAATATACAATTTGAGCATAATTTAAAGATTAAAAGCATCTTTAAAAAGGAAACTCTTTAAGTTACTTTTAAAATGACTCAAATAATTTTCCTCTCTTACATGCTGATCAAGGTGTTCCAAAGTTGCGGAGCCATCACTGAAAACATATCATGTAGTTGTTACGATAGCATTGAGTGTGTGCTAATATTTAGCGCACGCTAAGACGCACCAGTGCGCCTTAGTAAAAGGACCCCCTAGTCTTGTTTACCATCCCTTTTCTAATAATTTCTAGCACTTTGTTTGCTTTCTCGGCTGCCGTCGCACATTGAGTAGAAAGTTTCAGCGTATTGTCCATAAAGACACCCAGATCTTTTTCTTGAGGGGTTGACCCTCAAGATGGACCCTAGCATATGGTAATTATGATTTGAATTATTCTTCCCAATGCGCATCACTTTGCATTTGTCCACATTAAATTTCATCTTCCATTTGGACACCCAGTCTTCCAATTTCCAAAGGTCTTCCTACAGTTTTTCACAGTCCGCATGTGTTTTAACTCATCGTTCTAATTTGCAGATCATTTATAAATAAATTAAATAGCACCGGTCCCAGTACAGATCCCTGCACACACTTCTATTTACTCTTCTCCATTGAGAAAAACAACCATTATCCTTACCCTTTGTTTTCTGTCTGATAACCAATTTTTAATCCACAATTGAACATTGCCTCCTGTCCCATGATTCTTTAACTTTCTCAAAAACGTTCTGGAAATCTAGTTACACTACATCAACCAGCTCACCTTTATCTACATGTTTATTCATACCTTAAAAGAAGTCAAGCAAATTGTTAAGGCAAGACTTCCCTTGGCTGAACCCATGTTGATTGTCTCATTAACCCCTCCTTTTACAAAATCATGAAAGTGATTTTTAGCACTGAATGCTTTGCGCTGCTCCAATGCTCATAGGAACTCTATGAGTGTTGGAGGAGCACTTATGTGGTTTTGTAAAAGGTGTGTGTGTGTGTGGGGGGGGGGATCATGTTTGTCTACATATTCCACAATTTTGTTTTTTTTATTATTGTTTCCACTATTTTACTCGGCACTGAGGTTAGGCTTACCAGTCTGTAATCCTCCAGATCTTCCCTGGAACCCTTTTTAAAAAAATCGACATAACATTGGCCACCCTCCAATCTTTAGGTACTACAGACAATTTTAGCAACAGGTTACAGATCACTAACAACAGATCAGAAATTTCACGTTTGAGTTTTTTCCGTACCCTGGGATGTATACCATGTGGTCCAGGTGATTTATCACTCTTTAACTTGTCAATTTGGCTTAGTAGGTCTTCCAGGTTCACCAATATTTCTTTCAATTCCTCCATCACATCATCCTTGAAAACCATTTCTGGTTTTGGAAGATTTCATACCATTAAACAGTATTTTGACTTCCTCTCTTTTTGACTGCTGGTTCAATCTCTGATCTTAAGCGTCTTGGATTACTGCAATATCATATACTTGGGATCCTTTAAGAAAACCATCAAACGATTGAGAATCATTCAGAATGCTGCCGTCCATCTCATTTATGGTCTCAAAAAATTGGATCATGTAAGCCCATATTACAAAAAATTACACTGGCTGCCAGTGGAGGCAAGGGTCATTTTCAAGTTTGCCTGCCTCTGCTTCAAAACCATAACAGATTCATCCTCAATCTACCTGTCACACCATTTTGAATTTCCAGGCACCACTTGCACACGTAGTGCCTACCTGTTTGCTTTTCCATCCTTGAAGGGCTGTATCTACAAGAGATTCCTTGATAGATCATTATCATTCCAAGCAGGCAAATGGAATAAATGCTTAACCAACTTAATTTCAAATGCACCCTCCTACCAAACCTTTAGGAAGTCAATTAAAACCTATCTCTTTGATAAATTTCTCTGACTCCTTTTCTGTCTTGTTGTGTCTTTGAAATGCTTCCGGATAAATCTTGACTAATCTTGACATGCTAATATAATTTGAAATTATTTTTTGTAACATCGCAGTCTGTATACAGTCTCTTCCTCTGTAAACCACTCTGAACTGCTTGTGGTATTGTGGTATACAAAAATAAAGTTGTTATTATTATTATTAAAGACCAAAGCAAAAAATTATTTTAGTCTTTCCGTTATGGCCTTATCCTCCCTGAGTTCACCTTTTACTCCTTGATCATCCAATCCATGGATTCCCTCACAGGATTTCTGTTTCCGATGTACCTAAAAAAAATTATTATGAGGGCAAGTTAGCTTGTTTCAAAGGAAAGCCTGTGCCTTTAAGGCAGCCTCAGTACAGAGAGCAGATGAAAATAAACCACATGCTGGTATTTAGGGAGCTGAGCCCTACCACCCACCCTTCCCAGGAAGGTTTGGGAATGATGATGTGTATCATAAGCAGTCATCCCTGAATCAGCAGAGGAAGCAGGAGAATTGTGTGTTAAAAAGACCACTTGAGGTTTGGCAAGGCAGCAAGGTGGAAATGGCAGAAGAGGGTAAGCAGACCCTGCTTCAACCTGTTGCACCTCAGAAGTGCCTGTGGAATTATTGGAACCAGCGGAAAACATGGAAGTGGGTTCATAGTGCCTTGGAAAAGTGAACCTGTGTCTCCTTGTTTGAGAGGTTTCTTTTGTGAATTCTGAAAGAAAGGGTATTTCAAGTTATTGAGCCAGGTGCTTACCCTCACCGAGAGCTTGTGCCATAAATCAGTGGTGTACCAAGGGGGGGAGGCAGGGGTGGAGGTCCGCCCCGGGTGCACGGCTTGGGGGGGGGGTGCACAGCTGGCCAGGTCCTCCAGTCCTTCCTTTCCCCCAGCCGCGCCGCTACAATCCTACTTCCCCCGCCGACAAGAAGTCTTTCCAATGTCAATTCTGATGTCGGAGAGGACATTCCGGGCCAGCCAGGCAGTGATTGGCTGGCCCGGAACATCCTTTCTGACGTCGGAATAGATGTTGGAAAGACTTCTTGTCGGCGGGTGAAGGTAAGATTGCAGGCGCGGACCGGGAGAAAGTAAGGGGAGAGGAGCTTTTTTTTTTCCACGGTAGGTAGTGCAGGATGTAGGCAGGCAAGCTGGCTGGCTTTAGCGCAGCAGGAAGGGAGGGAGATAGGTAGGCAGACAGGCAGGCTGGCTTTGGGGGTGGAGAAAATCTGGTAGGCAGTGGGGGGGGGGTGGGAGGTACATAAGGAGGCACTGGGGGCACTAAGGACACGGGAAGGAGGCACTAGGGGCACCATGGACAAAGGAAGGAGGCACTGGGAGCACTATGGACACGGGAAGGAGGCTCTGGGGGCACTAAGGACACAAGATGGGGCACTGGGGCACTATGGACACAGGAAGGAGGCACTGGGGGCACCATGGACACAGGAAGGAGGCACTGGGGGTACCATGGATATGGAAAGGAGGCATGGGGGGCACTAAGGACACAAGATGGGGCACTGGGGGCACTATGAGCACATGATGGGGCACTGGGGGCACTATGGACACAGGAAGGAGGCACTGGGGGCTCTATGGACACAGGAAGGAAGCACTGCGGGCACTATGGACACGGGAAGGAGGCACTGGGGGCACTAAGGACACAGGAAGGAGACATTGGGGCACCATGGACACAGGAAGGAGGCACTGGGGATACTATGGACACAGGAAGGAGGCACTAAGGACATGGGAAGGAAGGAGGGAGGGAATAGAAAGGGACAATTGTTGGGCCTGAGTACAGAAAGAAAGAAATGAAAGAAAGGATACACAGTCAATTAAAAGATGTCCTCTTTTGATGAAAAAAATAAATGGTCACATTACCTCTGACTTACTTTTTCTGCAGCAGAGTCAGCAGCTGCGCTGAGGTGCAGGAAGGTCCCGTGAAGACTCATCTGCCGGCTCTGCTCCGGAAGTAAGTTACGTTGGAAGGGGTGGACCCGGCAGACGCCGTCATTGCGGGACTTTGCCACAACTCCCTGCATCTGCTGGGTCCACCCCCTCCAACGTAACTTACTTCTTCCAGAGCAGAGCCAGCAGATGAGTCATCACGGGACCTTCCAGCATGCGGCTGCTGAGTCCACTCCAGAACAAGTACATCGGAGTGGGGTGGACTGGCAGCCGGCAGCTACAGTCATCGTGGGACCTTGCTGAATGAAGGGAGAGAAAGGAGCAAGATTGCTGGAATGGAAGAGTGGTGGAGGGAAAGAGAGGGGGCAGGGTGGTATGGAAGGGTGGTACTGATAGAATTGATGTACAGAGAAAGGGGATAGACATAAGGGGGAAGGATATTGGAGGGAAAGAAAGGGGGCAGATGCTGATTGAAGAGGGGTTGATGGTGAGAGAAAGGGCAGACATTGGATGGTAGTGGGGAGCCTATGCTGGATGGAAGTGCAGATGGGAGAGATAAGGGAGCAAATGCAGGAAGGAAATGGGAGGAGAGAAAGAGGGGAGCAGACGCTGGATGGAAGTGGACAGAGAGAGAAGGTACTAGATGGAAGGGTTGGAGAAAGAGGGTACATGATGGAAGAAGGGGATAAATAAAAGGAGGACATTTGATGGGGAGAAAATGATTGAGTTAGAGAAACACTGGAGGGGTGAGGGAAAGAGGTGGCAAGCTTTAGGTAGACAGTAAAAAAGGACATTGATGAGAGGGTAGTAAGAATGTAATCTAGACCAGTGGTTCCCAACCCTGTCCTGGAGGAACACCAGGCCAATTGGGTTTTCAGGCTAGCCCTAATGAATATGCATGAAGCAAATTTGCATGCCTATCACTTTCATCATATGCAAATCTCTCTCATGCATATTCATTAGGGCTAGCCTGAAAACCCGATTGGCCTGGTGTTCCTCCAGGACAGGGTTGGGAATCACTGATCTAGACAGATGCAGAAAATAAATTGAAAAGGAAAATGAGGGAAAAAAGGGAAAGGGATTGCAGAGGAAAGATGTGGGAGAGGGAAGGAGAGGATAGAGATGCCAGACCAATGGGGGTGAAAGGAGAGATGGAAGGGGGAGGCATACAGTTTCTGGAAGGGAAATAGAGGAGAGAAGATGCCATATAGGGGAAGAGAGATGGCAGACAGTGGATGGAAGGAAGAGAGTTACAAGAAGATGAGGAAAGCAGAAACCACAGAAGACAAAGATAGAAAAAAAATTTCTATTTATTTATTGCTTTAGGAGACGTGTCACTGTTTCTGTGGTGCACTGTATGCAGAGTCCAGCTTTTTATTGGTTCAATTTAACCTTTGTCTATGTATTTCTATTTTAACCCCCCCTTTTATAAAACTGTGGAGCGTTTTTTAGCGCCAGACGTGGTGGTAGCAGCTCTGATGCTCAGAATTCTATGAGCGTCAGAGCTGTTACCACTGTGACTTATATCCACACTACAGTTTTGTAAAAGAGGGAGGGGTGAGTTTGTGATTACTTATTCCATACTAGGCGAAGGTGTTTTCTATGTTCTGTGTGTTCGAAATACATGGTTTTCTGTTAGGATTGACTGCAGGATTGATCTGTACTAGTCTGGCTTGTTTAGTTTTACAATGGGTGTATTGATGTTGTACTGCTCACTGCTTATGTAAGATACTGCCTTTTCCTAGGTACTCATGTGTGACATGTGGCTTGTTTTTCGTACAGATGGGGGGGGGGGGGGGAGGGAGTCAAACAATGATGGGCCCTGGGTGTCACATATGCTAGGTACGCCACTGCCATAAACTGTTGTTTGGAACAGCCAAGAACATTCCATGGAAAAGAAAATTGGACTGTGTTTGTTTGCTTGGATGTTGTCATTGTTATCTTTTTGCCTTTTTTCTTTTCCCCTGGTTTCTTGGATTGTTGTATAGCCATGCTGAACATAAAAATAAACTGTCTACCAGCTAAGCGTGGGCTATGAATGTTTTAAAAGCCAGTTTGGAAAATTACAACTGTGAGTTGCAAAGTTTTGGTTTTTGAATATAATTATGTCTTTTTGGTTTTTCCTTCTTACCTGCTGGACTGAACTTTTTAAAAAAACTGCCACAGTTTTGGTGAAACTGTTTTGCGGGGAAAGAGAACCTGGTTGTTTGATTTAAAAGGGTAGGTTTGTTAAGCAGAGGACTTTTGTTATGTTTAGTAAAGATTTACCAGGTTCCACAGTTTCCCTGGCTGAGGGCTCTGTGACATTCAGGACTGACTGCAGTGCAGGAACCAGAAGAATAGAATTAATTTTGCTGTTGTTGCTTTGTGATGAAAAGTTTTGGCTTTAAAAGTACAGTTAAAGTACACCTTGCCCTGGTGAAGAGGACTTGGACTAGAGTCAGAAAGCCCAGGGGTAAGGGGAGAGTTTAAGCTTGCTTTGAATGAACAGGAGAAGAGTGTTTGATTTTCTTTGTTCTTTTCTCCACTGAGTGCGGGTTTGTTTTACTTTTGAACTGTGCCCATACTGGGGCTACAATAAAAAGTACAGCATTGAAGATTGCAACCAAAATATTTTTTTTTGTTTATTTTGGTAAATAAGTGCAGACTACCTGAAGGGTTCCCTTTTCCTAGGGCAGGGGTCTGCAACCTTTAAGACATAAAGAGCCACTTGGACCCGTTTTCGAAAAGAAAAAAAAACTTGGAGCCGCAAAACCATTATAAAACAAATCTAACACTGCATATATTGTTTCTTATCTTAATGCTATATACAGGATCACTAAATTGAAAATAAAATCATTTTTCCTACCTTTGCTATTTGGTGATTTCTATGAGTCTCTGGTTGCACTTTCTTCTTCTGACTGTGCATCCAATCTTTCTTCCTTTCTTTCAGCCTCCTGTATGTTTCCTCTCCTCCAGACCTCATTCTCTCCCCCAACTTTTTCTTTCTGTCTCCCTGTTCCCCCTTCTTTCTGTCTCCGTGCCATCCCCCAAGCCACTCGGTTTGTTGCCACCGCAATCGGGGAACAGCCCCCAAACCACCGCCGTCCCAAGCTTTCCCTGCAGAAGTGTTGCGCTGACCAGCATTCCGCTCCCTGACGTCAATTCTGACGTAGGAGAGGAAGTTCCGGGCCAACAAGGCATTTCTCCTCATTCCATCCAGCCTGAGCCCCATCTCTCCTTGATCCAGCATTTCCCTTCTGTGTCTGTCAGAATTACCATTCCACCTATTTTCCAGCATCACTCTTCTTTGTGTCCATCTCACTATATCCCTATCTCACCACTTTTTCAGAATCTTCACAGTCTCTGTCCTTGTCTTTCCATGTCTCTCCTTGATCCAGCATTTCCCTTCTGTGTCTGTCAGAATTACCATTCCACCTATTTTCCAGCATCACCCTTCTTTGTGTCCATCTCACCTATATCCCTATCTCACCACTTTTTCAGAATCTTCATTTGTCTCTGTCCTTATCTTTACGCCATGTTCACCATTTGCCCTTTCAATGTCTTTATCTCCCCCCACACACTTTTTCAGCATTACTTCTATGTCTCTATTTCACCTCCTCTTCATGTCCCCTCTGTATCTCTATCCTTATTCAGTAGGTCCTGCTTACCCTTTCTCTTCTTTGTGTCACTATCTCCATTTTCAGCTTTCCCCCCTTTTCCTTTGTTACTGCACCCAGTAGCCAGAATCTTTCCACCCTCCCTCCACTCCGGCCCAGCCCAGTATGAAATATTTCCTTTTGTTTCCCTCCCCTCTCTCTTTCTCTCTCTCTTCTCCTCCCTCACCCACGAGTCCTGCATCTGGCCCTCTCCCTTCTACCTGCACCTGGCAACACCCCCCTGCTCCGCGGCTCTCTTCAGCAACTCGTCAGCAGCGGTGATCAAGACAAGCTGCCGACATCGAGGCCTTCCCTCTACGAGTCCCGCCTTTGTGGAAAAAGGAAGTTGAAACAAGCGGGACTCGCAGAGGGTAGGCCCCGACGTCAGAAGCTGCTGCTGAGTTGCCGAAGAGAGCCGCGGAGCAGGGGATGTGGCCTGAAGCAGGTAGAAGGGAGAGGGAGATAGGAAGGCTGTAGATCTCCGGAGCATGACACCGACCCCGGCCAGGATGATTTCTTTTTCAGGCACCTTACAAGTCCAGCGTCGCGGGGGAAATAGCCATGCTGAGCAGTGAGCTCAGCACTACACAGATGAAAGCCTTGCTTGCTGATTGGTCCGGCGGCACGGCGGGGCGGGGCCGCCGGACCAATCAGCAAGCAAGGCTTTCATCTGTGTGTGCTGAGCTCACTGCTCAGCATGGCTATTTCCCGCCGCGACGCCGGACTTGTAAGTGCCTGCGTGACACACTACCGGAGCCGCAGCAAAGGTGGAAAAGAGCCGCATGCGGCTCTGGAGCCGCAGGTTGCCGACCCCCGTGACTAGGGGAAGCACTCCTAGATCGGAGTCAGTTGCTGCTAGTGCCATCTATTGGCCTACGCAGGGGCGTAGCATGCGACAATATAGAAATGGATAGGGAGCCAATGAGGTGACATAGTGACATTGGCAGAATATAAGTTGTGCAGCAGAATTTTGAATGGGCTGAAGGGGAGAGAGAGGGTTTAGTGGAAGATCTGTGAGAAGCAAGTTACAGTGATCTAGGCAAGAGGTGATAAGAGAGTGTGGATGAGGGTTTTGGTAGGGTGTAGAGAATGACATGGGGAAAAAAATCTGTCCCTGTCACTGCCCCGTCCCCGGCCCACCATCCACTTAACTGCCCCATCACCGTCACTGCCATCCCATTCACCGCCCCGTCACCGTCCCCGCAGTATCCATATAAGCCTCAATACTGCAATATTTAGCTTATTCCTTCCTTATAAATTAAAGTTCTGGCTGCTGAACTAGAGAAAGAGATGTTCAGCTGGCAGGGCTTTGTTTATAAATTTTTATCAACACAACTAATATACTACTTTATCCTAAAGCAAAAAAAAGAAAAGAAATATAATTTTTTTTTCTACCTTTATTGTCTGATTTCTGCTTTCCTCATCTTCTCATTCAATTCCTTCCATCCACTGTGTGTCTTCTCTCTGCGTCTTCCATTTGTTCTGTTACTGTGCCTCTCCCTTCACCCCCCCCCCCAATTGGTCTGGCACCCATCTTCTTCCCTCCGCTCCCCCATAGTCTGCCATCTGTCTTCTTCCCTTCCAGTGTCTTCTCCCCACTCTGTCTTCCACATTTCCCTTCAGGGTCTGTTCCTCTCCACCCTCCTTCAATGTCTGTTCTATTCCTTTCCACCACCACCCTTCCCTCCCTCCTTCACCATCTGTTCCTTTCTACCACCCTTCAGCTCCTCTCGTGCGGCCTATCTATCTATCTCCCTCTTACTTTCGTGGCACGTTACAATGTAATTTGTGCAAGCCGCTGGAGCCTGCGAGCTCGGTCCTCAAACAATCTCGCTTCTGTGTTCCTATTTTCCCCTTTTCTAATATCTCCCATATGTATCTGGCATTGCCCCCCCTCCTGTGTCTATATACCATCCCCATGGCATGTATGTCCCCTTTATGTCTCTGTCCCTATACCCCCATGCACATAATTTCCCCTCTGTTTCTGTTACCTTCCTGTGTCCAGATTTCCCCTCTCTTCCTCTTCCACACCAATGTGTCTCTTCTCTTCAACCCCATCTAGCTTCTTTCCCTCTTTCTTGCCCCCCCCCCCCCTGCTTCCAGCATCTGGCTCACTTGCCTGACCTCCCCTTTCTTTCCTGGTTTCTTTCTCTCCCTCTTCATCCCCTTGGCTCAGAATCTCTTTCCCTTTCACTCCCTCCTTCCTAGTGTGAGCCGGGAACATGCATGATCGCATAGTCCAGCAGCCCCCTCCCGCATGATTGCAGCACTCCGTCAGCTCCCTCCCTCCACCTCACCTTAGATGCCGAGTTTGCCAGCTTTCTTTTTCGCCCAGCCGCATGTATTCAAAAAGCCGCGCACGCACGGCTGCTCAGTTGTTCAATTTGCTCTGACGCAACCGGAAACAGGAAGTTGAGGCAGAGGAGAAGATTGAACAACTTGAGCAGCCATGCGTGTGTAGCTTTTTGAAAGCTTGCAACTGGGCGAAAAAGAAAGCCAGCAAACTCTACATCTAAGGTGAGGTGGAGGGACGGAGATGGCAGAATGCTGCATTCGGGCAGGTGGGGGCTGTTGGACCGCGCGATCCTTGATTGCCTCACTGCGGAGATAAGACATAAGAACATAAGAATTGCCTCTGCCAGGTCAGACCAGGGGTCCATCGTGCCCGGCAGTCCGCTCCCGCGGCGGCCCCCCAGGTCCATGACATGTAAGTGTTCCCTACCTAACCTAAATGTCCATACCCTGTTCGCTTAATGTCCTGTAAGGTAAATCTCTATCTGTATCCTGTTAATTCCTTCACTTCCAGGAAGTCATCCAGTCCCTCTTTGAACCCCAGAATTGTACTCTGTCTTATCACCTCTTCGGGAAGTGCGTTCCAGGTGACTACCACCCGTTGAGTGAAGAAGAACTTCCTTGCATTCATTATGAATCTCTCTTCTCAGTTTTTCTGAATGACCTCTTGTTTTTGTTGTCCCTGCTAGTCTAAAGAATCTGTCCCTCTCCACCTTCTCTATACCTTTCATGATTTTATAAGTCTCTATCATGTCCCCTCTCAGTCTCCGCTTTTCCAGGGTAAAGAGCCCCAGCTTGTCCAACCGTTCGGCATATGAAAGGTTCTCCATGCCCTTTATCATCCTTGTTGCTCTCCTTTGGACCCTCTCGAGTATTGCCATGTCCTTCTTGATGTATGGCGACCAGTAATGGACGCAGTATTCCAGATGTGGGCGCACCATTGCTCAATACAGTGGCAGGATAACTTCCTTCATTCTGGTAGTGATACCTTTTTTGATAATGCCCAACATTCTGTTCGCCTTCTTTGAAGCCGCTGCACATTGCGCCGCCGGCTTCATTGTGTTATCCACCAATACCCCCAGATCTTTTTCTTGGTTGCCTTCCCCCAGTACCCTCCCTCCCATCGTATAGTTGTACATGGAGTTCCCCTTCCCTATGTGCAAGACCTTACATTTCTCCACATTGAAGCTCATCTGCCATCTTTTTGCCCACTCACTCAGTTTGTTCAGGTCGCTCTGCAGTTCTTTGCATTCCTCAACAGTTCAGACCCTGGTGGAGAGTTTTGTGTCATCCGCAAACTTGATAACTTCGCACTTCGTCCCCGTTTCCAGATCATTAATAAATATATTGAACATCAGCGGTCCCAGCACTGACCCCTGCGGAACACCACTGGTGACCCCTATACAGTCAGAGTAGTGCCCCTTTACTCCTACCCTCTGCTTCCACGGGGCAGTGAATGGCCTTGTCCCCCTCCCCGCAGCGACCACTATTTTTTCTTTCCCCGTTTCGGTGGGTTACCCGCAGCTACTCACAGCTAGCCACGAGTAACAACCACCGTGTCATTCTCTAGTAGGGTGTTCAGAAAGGAAATGTCAGATTTTGGAGATATTATAGAGAAAGAAATGACAGGCTTTAGCGGTCTGTTGAATTTTGTGCATAGAAAAAGCGAGAGCTGACGAGACAGGGAGGATGAGAGTGTTATCCACAGAAATAAGAGAATGAGGACGAGGAGATTTAGCGTGTGAGCGCACACTAAATCAGTTAGTGCACCTTAATAAAAGGACCCCTTTGGCCTATTTTTCAGTTGGGTACTTTATCCAAGTTCACAAAAAAAGCAGAGTCAGCATCTTAAAACTTGGGACCCCAAACCATTTCTCATTCATCATTACTTTCTGAAGTTTTTAAGTTTTTGCTGTTGTTGTTAAATAAACCATCCTGAAACCTCAATTATAAGATCCATCCAATTTCCATTTCAGCCTCAGTTACTCATGCATGGGAAGTCTGGCATTAAACTAAGGTCCGGAATTAGCAGTACAGCACTTTTCTTAATCTGCTTTTTTTTTTTTTAGTAACACTTTTGAAAATGAGGGTAATATATGAATGGTTTTATAGCCAAGATGTAACCTTAACAAGGTGAGTGGGAAAATTACAGAGGAGGAACCTCAACAGTCAAGAAAAGGCAATTAATTTACTTTCAAATTAAGACACAGAATATGAGGGTATTAAGAACCATAAGGCCTTTCTATTCTGCCCAATTTAATTTATTTTGCATTGCCATAAGTTGGGGAAGGGGTAAAACATGGACCTGACGGACCTCGCGGATCTAAAACCGTACGTCCTTAAAAATCTGAGGTCCGTGCTACTTGTAGTTAGTTTCTGGCTCTGACAGACCTCGATGACAATTTAGCGCTGATGGATCCGTCTCAGCATAGGGAGGGAAAAGTATTAGGATCCATCAGCGCTAAAATGTCATAGAGGTCTGTCAGAGATGCGAACCTCAGATTTTTAAATTTACTGGGGCTGCAGGAAACCGGTTTAAAGGATTCATTTTAGAGCCGCTCCAGCACTAGTCTCTGGCTCTGACAGACCTCGATGACATTTTAGTGCTGATGGATCCTAATACTTTTCCCTCCCTATGCTGAGACGGATCCGTCAGCGTTAAATTGTCATCGAGGTCTGTCAGAGCCAGAAACTAACTATAAGTGGCACGGACTTCAGATTTTTAAGGACGTGCGGTTTTAGATCCGTGAGGTCCATCAGGTCCGTGAGGTCCACGTTTTATCCCTTCCCCATAAGTTGTAGTTGATCTCTGTCATGTTCTTCTCTCTTTTGTAAATATGGATACGCTGCACTGTTACTCTATTTGCCTTCAAACTCCAAAAACCAGACCAGCAATCTATTCTCCAGACACCTGAAGGGTTTCAGGCTAACTGAACCCCTTATGCCAAATGTTTGTTTGGATATTACAAACAGAGTAGTAAGTGGGAATTCATGTGAAAAGTTTTGTCCGAGTTCACCAGGATTCAATACTGCCAAATGCACAAACGCGCTTGGCAGACATTACCCACTCACATCATTTTAAAACACTCTGTGGGCTAATCTAAGAGTCTATAATTCGTGGTGCAAACAATTTTTTAAAACCGCTTTTTTACTTTTTCTCTTTAAGCTATAAATTAATGCAGAAATTGTTATTAATCTCCCAAAACCCTGGTGTCTAAATAGTGTGGAGAATTAAATTTAAATAGGATTCAAATAAATAAATCAACAATTCAACAACGCTTTTAAATGACATTGGTGAAAACAGTGGTGTACCTAGCATATGTGACTCCCGGGGCCCATCATTTTTTGACAATCCCCTCATCTGTACAAAAAACATGATTTTTAGTAACAAGCTACACGTCACACATGAGTACCTAGGAAAAGGCAGCATCTTACATACTGCAGTGAGCAGTACAACATCAATACACCCATTGTAAAACTAAACAAGCCAGACTAGTAGAGATCAATCCTGCAGTCAATCCTAACAAAAAATCATGTCTTTCGAACGCACAGAACACAGAAAACACCTTCGCCTAGTATGGAATATGTAATCACAAACTAACCGCTCCCTCTTTTACAAAACTATAGTGTGGATTTTAGCCACGGTGGTAACAGCCCTGGCGCTCATAAAATTCTGAGCATCAGAGCTGCTACCACCACAGCTGGCGCTAAAAAACACTCCACAGTTTTGTAAAAGGGGGGATAAAATAGAAATACATAGACAAAGGTTAAATTGAACCAGTAAGAAGCTGGACTCTGCATACAGTGCACCACAGAAACAGTGACACATGTCTCCTAAAACAATAAATAAATTAAAAAAAATTTTTCTACCTTTGTCTTCTGTGGTTTCTGCTTTCCTCATTTTCTTGTAACTCTCTTCCTTCCATCCACTGTCTGCCATCTCTCTTCCCCTATATGGCATCTTCTCTCCTTCTATGCCCCTTCCAGAAACTGTATGCCTCCCCCTTCCGTCTCTCCTTTCACCCCATTGGTCTGGCATCTCTCTCCTCTCCTTCCCT
Organism: Geotrypetes seraphini; assembly: GCF_902459505.1. Taxonomy (NCBI): domain Eukaryota; kingdom Metazoa; phylum Chordata; class Amphibia; order Gymnophiona; family Dermophiidae; genus Geotrypetes; species Geotrypetes seraphini. Next base: position 325,777,961 of record NC_047085.1, on the reverse strand, counting down.
CTCCCACACCTCTCCTCTGCAATCCCTTTCCCTTTTTTCACTCATTTTCCTTTTCAATTTATTTTCTGCATCTGTCTAAATTACATTCTTACTACCCTCTCATCAATGTCCTTTTTTACTGTCTACCTAAAGCTTGCCACCTCTTTCCCTCACCCCTCCAGTGTTTCCCTAACTCAATCCTTTTCTCCCCCTTCCATCATGTACCTTCTTTCTCCAACCCTTCCATCTAGTACCTTCTCCTCTCTCTGTCCACTTCCATCCAGTGTCTGCTCCCCTCTTTCTCTCCTCCCATTTCCTTCCTGCATTTGCTCCCTTATCTCTTCCATCTGCACTTCCATCCAGCATAGGCTCTCCACTACCATCCAATGTCTGCCCTTTCTCTCGCCATCCACCCCTCTTCAATCAGCATCTGCCCCCTTTCTTTCCCTCCAATATCCTTCCCCCTTATGTCTCTTTCTCTGTACATCAATTCCATCAGCACCACCCTTCCATACTACCCTGCCCCCTTTCTTTCCCTCCACCACTCTTCCATTCCAGCAGTCCTGCTCCTTTCTCTCCCTTCATGCAGCAAGGTCCACGATGACTGTAGCTGCCGGCTGCCAGTCTACCCCACTCCGACGTACTTGCTCTGGAGAGGACTCAGCAGCCGCATGCTGGAAGGTCTTGCAATGACTCGTCTGCTGGCTGTGCTCTGGAAGAAGTAAGTTACGTTGGAGGGGGTGGACTCGGCAGACGCAGGGAGTTGTGGCAAAGTCTCGCAATAACTGCGTTTGCCGGGTACACCCCCTCCGACGTAACTTACTTCTTCCAGAGCAGAGCCGGCAGATGAGTCATCGCAGGACCTTCCTGCACTTCAGCACTGCTGCAGACTCTGCTGCAGAGAAAGTAAGTCAGAGGTAACGTGACCATTTATTTTTTTCATCAAAAGGGGACACCTATTAATTGTGTATCCTTTCTTTCATTTCTTTCTTTCTGCACTCAGGCCCAACAATTGTCCCTTTCTATTCCCTCCCTCCTTCCTTCCCATGTCCTTAGTGCCCCTAGTGCCTCCTTTCTGTATCCTTAGTGCCCACAGTGCCTCTGTCCTGTGTCCTTAGTGCTCCTATTGCCTCCTTCCTGTGTCCATAGTGCCCCCAGTGCCCCCATCCTGTTTCCTTAGTGCCCCCATCCTGTGTCCTTAGTGCCCCCAGTGCCTCCTTCCCGTGTCCATGGTGCCCCCAGTACCTCCTTCCTGTGTCCATGATGCCTCCAGTGCCTCCTTCCTGTGTCCATAGTGCCCCTAGTGCCTCCTTCCCATGATCTTAGTGCCCCCAGTGCCTCCGTCCTGTGTCCATGATGCCCCCAGTGCCTCCGTCCTATGTCCATAGTGCCCCCTTCCCGTGTCCTTAGTGCCCCCAGTGCCCTCCTTATGTCCCCCCACTGCCTTCCAGATTTTGTCCACCCCCAAAGCCAGCCAGCCTGCCTGCCTACCTATCTCCCTCCCTCCCTGCCACGCTAAAGTTTGCCTACCTACATCCTTCCCTCCCTGCCGCGGAAAAAAAGCGCCTCTCTCCTTCCTTTCTCCCGGTCTGCGCCGCTGCAATCTTACCTCCCCTCTGCTGCTGCTAATCGCAGACAAGAAGTCTTCTTTCCAACATCAATTTTGACGTTGGACAGGACAATCACTGCCTGGCTGGCCCGAAACGTCCTCTCTGACGTCAGAATTGACGTCGGAAAGAAGACTTCTTGTCGGCGATTAGCAGCAGCAGCAGGGAGGTAAGATTGCAGCGGCGCGGACCGGAGGAAAAGAAGGGCAGGAGGACCCGGACCTGGCAGGTGGGCAGAAGGACCCGGACTTGGCCGGCTGTGCACCCCCCAAGCTGGGCACCTGGGGTGGACCGCCCCCCCCCACTCTCCCTTGGTACGCCACTGGATGAAAAACTTCTGAGAAGTATAAAGCCTGGTGAATTTTAAACCCTTAGTAAAATGTCTGAAAAACAGGAAATTATCTGCAAACCGCTGATTTGTTTTTTCATGTGGGGTGCCAGCTGATTGCCCTGCAGAGCCCCGTTTCATGTCCTTCGTCAGGGGCAACCTCAGGGGCTTTTGATCCGTACTGCTTTGGGAGATGCCCCTGAGGTTGCCCCTGACAAAGGACACGAAACGGGGCTCTGTAGGGAAATCAGCTGGCACCCCACTTGAAAAAAACAAAACAGTCATTTGCAGATAAGTTCCTGTTTTTCAGCCATTTTACTAAGGGTTTAAAATTCACCAGGCTTTATACTTCTCAGGAGCTTTTCACCAATGCCATTTAAAAGCGTTTTTGAATTGTTGATTTATTTATTTGAATCGTATTTAAATTTAATTCTCCACACTATATAGACACCAGGGTTTTGGGCGATTGATAACAATTTTTGCATTAATTTATAGCTTTAAGAGAAAAAGTAAAAAAGCAGTTTTAAAAAAAAATTTTTGCACTACAAATTATAGATTCTTAGATTAGCCCACAGAGTGTTTTAAAATGATGTGAGTGGGTAATGTCTGCCAAGCACATTTGTGCATTTGGCGGTGTTGGACCCTGGTGAACTCGGACAAAACTTTTCACACGAGTTCCCACTTACACTCTCAGTTTGTAATATCCAAACAAACATTTGGCATAAGGGGTTCAGTTAGCCCGAAACCCTTCAAGTGTCTGGAGAATAGAGAGCTGGTCTGGTTTTTGGAGTTTCAAGTCATTTTGACCCCTCTCATTTAGAGTACGGCTCTTATTTCTACTGTATTTGCCTTCACCATCTCTCACTGGATAAGTCATATAAGAAGCATAGCCATGGAGAGGAGAGGGTTTTGGAGGGAGTATAGGCCTCTCTGCTTTTGGCTCAGGCCTCTCCAACACCTCCAGAAAGAATGCTATGGTTGGTGAAGATCCCCATGACCTATTAGCTGAAAACAGCCATTCTGCCCATCAATACCACTTTGTTCCCTTTGATGGCACTGAAACCTCACATGATATGCTGCCCACAAGGTCTGAGCAGACATGACTGCAGGAACCATGAGAAGAAACAGAGCAGTAGGGAATGAAGAGACAGCTTTCTGTGGTTTTCCTAGTATAGATGTCTGCAGAGGAAAAAAGATAGGAGGCATTGGCATAGCCAGGATCCAAGCCAGGGGGGTGCAAGCGATCTTAGACTGAGAGAGCTACACTGGGATTAGACTTGAGCTTGAATACATGGGTGTAAGCTAAGTAAGCAGAATAGGAATGATTAAGAAGGGGATCACGAACAGATCGGAGAAGGTTATCTTGCCACTGTACTGGGCCATGGGACGCCCTCACCTGGAATACTGCGTCCAGCACTGGTCACCGTACATGAAGAAGGACACGGTACTACTCGAAAGGGTCCAGAGAAGAGTGACTAAAATGGTTAAGGGGCTGTAGGAGTTGCCGTACAGCGAGGAGGGAATCACGAACAGATCGGTGAAGGTTATCATGCCGCTGTACCGGGCCAGGGTATGCCCTCACCTAAAATACTTCATCCAGCACTGGCCGCTGTATATGAAGAAGGGCACAGTACTACTCGAAAGGGTCCAGAGACGAGCGACTAAAATGGTTAAGGGGCTGTAGGGGGTTGCCGTACACCAAGAGATCAGAGAAACTGGGCCTCTTCTCCCTTGAAAAGAGGAGACTGAGAGGGGACATGATCAAAATATTCAAAATACTGAAGGGAATAGACTTAGTAGATAAAGACAGATTGTTCACCCTCTCCAAGGTAGGGAGAATGAGAGGGCACACTCTAAAGTTAAAAACCTCTAGCGCAGCTTGATAAAAAGAGCCCTATATCTTGCATTTGGAGGTCTATTTCATAAGAACATAAGAAATGCCTTCACCAGATCAGACCCAAGGTCCATCCTGTCCGGCGACCCGCACACGCGGAGGCCAAGCCAGGTGTTCCCAAATGGACACCTTGATCACCTGTATCCCTCAACGTGATTTGCAAGAAGGTGTGCATCCAACTTGCCCTTGAATCCCAGAATGGTGGTCTCTGTCACAACATCCTCCGGGAGAGCATTCCAAACGTCCACCACTGCTGTGTGAAACAGAACTTCCTGACATTAGTCCTGAGTCTGCCGCCCCTCAGTTTTAGTCCATGACCTCTTGTTCGAGTCACTTTTGACAATGTGAATAACAAAGTTTCTTGCTCTATTTTGTCGAAACCTTTTAGTATTTTAAAAGTCTCTATCATATCCCCTCGCAGCCTTCTCTTCTGGAGGGTGAACAATCCCAGTTTTTCGAGGCGTTCTTTATAGCTCAAATTCTCCATACCTTTTATTAGTTTCGTGGCTCGTCTCTGCACCCTCTCCAGCAGGGTTATATCCTTCTTTAGGTAGGGAGACCAGTGTTGGACACAGTATTCCAAGTGTGGTCTGACCATTGCTCTATAAAGCGGCATTATTTCTGTTCTGCATTTGTGACTGAAGCAAGATTTTCTGATATACCCCTTCCCTTTTACAAAGCCACATTAGGCTTTTTTATCACCAGCCATGATTGTATTAGCTCCGATGCTCATAGGAATTCTATAAGCGCTGGAGCTAATATCACCACGACCGATAAAAAAAAAAAAAAAGCCTAACTTGGCTTTGCAAAAGAAGCCCATAGTTTGTTCAGTTTTTCTCATTAGGGCACAGTGTAATATTTATGATGCTGCCTTTTCATAGGAAGATCATTGTTGATGCTACATATTATAGAATAGTAGATTTGTTCTATAGGTCCTGAGTGACTTTTGTAGGGTTTGTATTCATAACAAGTCTGCTACTGAAGAAGAAACCAGAATCAAGGTTGTTTGCTGTTGTGATTTTTTTTTTTTTTGCTAGAGTGAATGCTACAGGGAAATGTTCTAATTTAGCTCTTCACTCACTATTGCCTGAGGAAGGCTTCTTGAATGCAGAATATAATACAGTATGTTTGCAATTAACATTGTGACAATGAAAAGTCAAGGGTCAGTATTTTTATTTTTTATCTTAGAGTTCCAGGCAACATAATTTAACTCAATCAATTTTTGTTGAGTATAACCAATGCTGGCAAAGGTTTTTTTGTTGTTATTGTTTGTTTTACCTTGAGAATATAAATTGCATTATTTTTGGAAGGGGGCAACTGTCCCACTAATGTTCACAGTCAGAGACCTCCTCATCCTTCTTTTTGATCAGAGTTTCAAGGGGCCCTCTGTTTTAGGAGCCTTGGGAGGGTTGCCACCTCATTCATTGAGCTTCCCCTGGGGGAAAGTGCTATCAGTGGAGGAGGCCCAAGAGGAAAGAAGTTATGCTTTTTTTTTTGGGGGGGGGGGGGAGGGGTGGTAAGTGCTGCCTCTGGGGGGAGGAGAACTAGAAAAAAAATGCTGTCTATGGGGAGGGGTTGGGTTTGGTAGGAACAAGTGCTGCTGGTGGATGGCTCCAGTTAAAAAAATGCTGCCTGTTTGGGGTGGCAGTGGGGGAGGGAGGGACGACACTACTATTTTCTATCCATGTGGCATAGTATGGGAAGGGGGAAGTGCTGGTAAAGAGGGAGATAGGGAAAGAGGAAGGTAGAGTTGGGATTTGGAGAAGGAAAACACGGGGAGAGTGCTGGTGTCAGGCCTAGGTTAAGGGAGAGAGGGAAAGTGCACTCTCCTCTTGCTAATTCATGTGAATGCAAGAGGGGATATAATGGGAGAACTTTCTCATGTTGCTGACACATGTTGGTTAAAATAAATATATTCACTATTTTGAAATACTGGCTTCACATAGTCAGACTTAGGGGAGAAGTTATGAACATAAGTGAGACAAAGGGGGGATTATGAGAGAGACCACTGTGTGGGATGGAGGATGCTGGGCCATGAGAAAGATGGTAGAGGTGGAGGGTCATGAGACGTAATTCCTTTGAAGTTTACCTTCATTTATTATCCACCCAGGGTCACAAATTTGTAATTCGACCCTCTTTCTTCACTGTTAATATTTAGACTAAATGTTCTCCCCTTCTGTGGCTATTAGTCTGTAAACTGCTTAAACATTTTATTGATAGATGGGATATTAAGAACATAAGAGCTAGCATACTAGTCCATCAAGCCCAGTATCCTGTTTCAAACAGTGGTTAACCAAGGTTACAAGTACCTTGCAAGATCCCAAAGACTAAAACATTTTATGCTGCTTATCCTATGAATAAGCAGTGGATTTCCCCAAATCCATTTAATAATGTCTTATGAACTTCTCTTTTAGGAAGTCATCTAAACCTTGGTTTGTTTGTTTTTTTAAACCCTGCTAAGCTAACAGCTTTCACCACATTTTCTGGCAATGAATTCCAAAGTTTAACTATATGTTGAGTGAAGAAATATTTTCTCCTGTTTGTTTTAAATCTACTACTTAATAGCTTCATTTCATGCCCCCTAGTCCTCGTATTTTTGGAAAGAGTAAACAAACTCAGATCTACTAACTATCATATCTCCCCTGAGCTGTCTCTTCCCCAGGCTGAAGAACCCCAGGCACTTTTGCCTTTCCTCATAGGAAAGTTGTCCCATCCCTTTTATAATTTCTGTTGTCCTTCTCTGTACCTTTTCTAATTCTGCTATATCTTTTTTGAGAAGTGGTGATCAGAATTGCATGCAGTATTCGAGGAGTGGCCGTACCATAGAGCGTTAGAAAGGCATTATAACATTTTCATCTTTGTTTTCAATTCCTTTCCTGATAATTCCTAACATTCTATTTGCTTTCTTAGCCAGCATCGCACATTGAGCTGAGGGTTTCAATGTATCCTGAACAATGACACCTTTTCCAGGGTGGTAACTGTTTAACATGGAACCCTGCATCACATAATTATACTGTAGTTTCCTATATGAATCACTTTGCACTTGCTCACGTTAAACATCATCTGCCATTTTGACACCTAGTCTCCCAGTCTCTCAAGGTCCTCTTGCAATTTTTCACAATCCTCTTGCAATTTAACACCTTTGAACAACTTTATGTCAAAAGCAAATTTAATTATCTCACTAGTTATTCCCATCTTTAGATCATTGATAAATATGTTAAAAAGCAGCAGTCCAAACACAGACCCCAATATTTACTCTTCTCCATATTAACCATTTAACTGACTCTTAATACATAATGGGACCTTACCTCCTAGTACCAGCAATTCTAACACTGGCCCTGACTCTTGCTGATACAATACAATTCAATACATGCTTTTTGTTATTAATATTACCATGCACATTAATGAAAATAGCATATAAAACAATAAAGCATCCAGTTCTCCTGAGATGCTCACTCAATAAAAAAAAATCCATGCATCAGTAGTTTTAAATTACTTTGCATGAAGGGGAGAATTCAACTAAGGGTGCTGAGCAAATTAGCACGCGCTAACTGCTAAAGACACTACTACTACTATTAATTATTTCTAAAATGCTACCAGATGCACGCAGCGCTGTACAGAGTCACAATCTAAACAGCCAAGACAAACAAACAGGATGTCATGAATACAGTTAAGGGGAATGGTTAATCAGTTGGCTGGGTTGGAGGGTAGAGGGGAGCACAGGACAATCAAACCATTGTGACATAACTGATGAGGTTGGCTCTTATTGGTGGAATGAGGCATTATGACATCACAATCTCAGCTCTGCTTCCCAAAGACTGAAACTCTTCACACTACTATGAATTATTTCTATAGCGCTACCATACGCACACAGTGTTGTACAGAGTCACAAAGAAGAAAACAGTCCCTGCTCGAAAGAGCTTACAATCTAAACAGGCAAGACAAACAAACAGGATGTCATGGATATAGTTAAGGGGAACGGTTAATCAGCGGACTGGGTTGGAGGACAGAGGAGTAGGGCTAAGGACTGAAAGCTATATCAAAAAGGTAGGTTTTCAATCTGCTTTTAAATAAAGTAAGGAAAGACACTCATATTCCTTTGGCTGTCTTTAGTGGTTAGCGTACGCTAATATGTTTGTACGCACTAATGCAATTGTGTACGCTAATGCATTTAGCACCCTTTCTTGAATTCCCCCTAAGGCCCTGTTTTACTAAGGTGCGCTAACCGATCACAAAAACCCACCTAAACTCACCAGATAAGCACTGCAAACACATAAAACAGACCCCCACACACTACCCCAGTGATCATTGACCCCCACCCCCACCCCCATAAAAATATTAATCACATCTTTAAAATTCAGCCTCCAGACTATCATCATCTGGCAGCCTGGCATAGGAAAGCCTAGTCGTCCAGCACAGAGGCAGCTTAAGTCATCTTGGGGGTGGGTTAGGGACCCATAGAGAGGAGGACCCATGCCCATAAGCCCCTGTAATCACTGCATTGATACTGAAACATGTGCACTTCCCTATACACCCCCAAAACCCTTTTTTACTGGCATATAAGTGGCTCCTGCAGCCATAAGGGCTATTGGGGTGATAGATAAATGGGTCTAGGGGATTCTGGAGGTGGTTTGGGGGACTCACCGTAACCTATAAGGGAGCTGTAGGGAGAAGAAGCCATGGCACCCTTTTTGTGAAGTTCACAGCAGTGCCCTATAAGGTACTCTACTATTTAGGTGCCATGTCTGGGTGTGCAGTCTATCACTTTGCAGACCCCCTCCCATGTCCAACAGGGCTTGTTCTAGGCATTTTGGACTTAGACGAAAAGTTGGACAAAAGTGTGGTATAAAGATGGACGATTTAGCGGCTTGGACGATCAGATCAGCAGGACGTATAATTAGACGATTTTCAAAATGAAAAAAAAGTTGGACGTATTTTTTGAAAATGTGTCTTAAGCTGTTTTTTTATTTTGGACGACTTGCGAGATGGACGTAAATGGACTTAGATGTCCCTTTTGATTATGCCCCTCATATTCATTTTTTTTCCATTTGAAGTTTGCTATGAACAACGTAAAGAGTCTGGAATAACATCAATTGCTGCACATGTTAAGGCTACAAAGGCATGAGGATGCTTAACACAATGACAAACCAAAGGTTCCTGTCCTCTCCAATGGTCAATATTGTAATGGTGTTCAACCATATGAAATTTTAGTTGCTGGGATGTCTGTCTATCATCTACCATCTTACATGAGCATAACTGCACATCACATTGACAGACATAAATGAAGTTAAGTGATTCAAATGTATAGTCATCTGATCAGTTATATTAACTGTCGACCCTTCCAGCATAATACTGCAAACATTGCAAAGTTCACATTTATAATATCCTTTTATCACTGATAGATGTGTAGTTGGGTGCTGAGGGAGAATCAGGAATAAGACTTTCATGAAAATGTAGGTGAAACCCCTATGAGACCCCAAAAGTTATATTTTTAAGAGAGACATTGTGCTTATGAATTCAAGTTTCTGAATAATCATATCTCTCCTTGTCAGCAAGAAACAAGAAGCTTATGTAAGAGGTTCAACTTTGCTCCAGTAACTGGCAATATCTGCTGACTGGATATTTCGGGACTTTCCAAAAGACAAACCCAAAGAAAATCTCCCACCGAAAGTTATCTGAACTGCTGACAAAGGACAATGAAGCTCAGGAATGAGGGGGCCTGCTCTTAGAAATTATTGAACTTAGTATTAAGAATTCATTGTCAGGGAAATAGAGAGGTCAGATTTGACAGTGGGTGATATCATGCTTCAATATGGCTCCGAGATAAGTATGCAGACTATATAATCAATAGATATGTTAGATGTGTCAACTTAATGGAAAGTGAGTATGTAATCTGTAACTAGGTGGTACTTTAGGCTACTGAACTAAAATATAAGTAGCATACCGGTTGGCCTAAGCTCCAGGATGGATCTGTGACAGTAGCCGGCTTCTGTGAATGTTATTTATTTTTCATTCATTTTTTCAATTTTCTATACTATTCTCCCAAGGGAGCTCAGAACGGTTTACATTAATTTATTCAGGTACTCAAGCATTTTTCCCTGTTTGTCCCGGTGGGCTCACAATCTCTCTAATGTACCCGGGCAATGGGGAGATTAAGTGACTTGCCCAGGGCCACAAGGAGCAGTGTGGGTTTGAACTTACAACCTCAGGGTGCTGAGGCTGTAGCTTTAACCACTGCACTACACTCTTTCCATTTTGCTATATTTTGTTGTTCTATGTAAGATGACTTTTGTCTATTACTAATAAACCTATATTATATACAGCAGTTGGGTTGTTGTGCGAGATCAGTATTATGAAAAGGTTCGCAGCACCTTCTCAGTGCATACATCCACACTGCACAACAGATCTCTCAGATTCTGATTTCTGCAATATGACATTAAATAATGTGCTTCCTTAAAGCAGTGATGTACTTCTCAAATCATCCAATATTTCCTGATAATTCTGTTCCCTTTATAAATCTTATCTCCTGAAACAGCCAGGTTGTTTGGCAAAACAGATCTTTGTCAGGAATGTGTTATGAATGCCATTATTTTATGTTGCTGGATATATTGCAGCTAATCGTTTGGAATCGTGTGGATTGGGGAATGTGCAGATAAGTGATTATGTAACCCTGGTGCTTAATCTTCAGTGCTTCTTCTGCTTTTTTTGCCTCTGGCAGGTTTTATTTGACTCTGTTCTGCATTTGCTGTCACTTTTATTTTAAGCTTTTTTCTCCAGCAATGAGGATATGATTTCTAGTAGAGCTCAATGTGACCACTTGTTTTGGCAACATTGATCTGATAAACTGTGTTTCAGACTACTGATCTATGATGTTTGCAAGTCCTAAACATATCCACAAGAACAATCCTCATTTGAAAGTCTTTGCACTTCTCAGCATTTTCATCAGTTTTAATGACCTCAAAACAAACTGCTACCTCCAGCCTCTGCAGCACTACTCCTAGTAGCTCAGTCCTGCCCTCCACCACCCTGGGGCTATATTTTTCTTACATGCATAAGGAAAAAAATTAATCCCCCTCCCTATTATTGAAAATAATTTAAATGGGCAGGAGAGGCTATGGGAGCTCTCGGCACTGCATATCAGCTAGGACCCTAGCTAATTTGGTCTAGAAAAGCCCTTCCCCCAAAACCCTTCCCAGCATCCCAAGCAGCCCCCTCCCTCCTATCCCCGTCAGCCTGTGAGAAAGAAAGCTCCTCTCCTTCTCTGGACTGAACCACCCCCAGTTCTCTGAGGTGTAGATAGGCCACTTCAGGTCTACCTGATATTCCTGGACAATGGGGGTCATTGGGGGCAGGAGTAAAGGCCTCTCACTCCTGCCCCTTGCAGTAGACCTCAGCAAATTGCTTGCCACAACCTCTCACAACAGCTAATGGTACTTTGTGTAGTACCGTGAGCTGCCAAGAAAGGTCACTTTAGCCATTTGCAGAGGCTTATCACAAGGGGCAGGAGCAAGGGCATTCACTCCTGCCCCTGACCTTACTCCTGCTCCTACCAACTCCCACTGATCACCAGGAATATCAGATATGCCCAAAAGGCCTACCTATACTTTAAGGGAGGTGTAGGGGCTTTCTTTCTCATGGGCTAGGAGGAGGTAGGAGAGAGGGGAGTGTTTGGTAGACTGGGAAGGGGATCGGGGAGGGGGGGTGTATCCTGGATCAAATTAGCTATGTGGGTCCAGGCCAATATTCGGCCATGGTCTGTGTAACTGTCTTGTGCTGGCCCCCCGGTTGAATATCAGCTGGACCCGCATAAGCTCATTGAATTGTAAAACTTTGAATGTGATGAGCACCTGTTTCTAAGTTATTCTGTGGTTGATAGGAAGCCAATGCGCGTCCTGTAGTAATGGTGTGATGTGGTCAAATTTTCTTTTACCTGTGATGATTTTTATTGCAGTATTTTGTATTAGTTGTGATCTTCTAATTTCCTTTTGTGTGATTCCTTTATAAAGTGAATTACAGTAATCCAGTTTTGAAATGATTAATGAGTTAGCTAAGGATCTAATCATACGCAGCCTATGGAAACAACTTTTAAGAATGGAATTAATTTGATCATGATAGTTTAATTTATTATCTATGAGAACACCGATAATTTTTATCTTGTTGACGTACTGAATTGGAAAGTTATTAATGCAAATTGGTGGTGGACTCTTGAGTCTTTCTTTCCATGGGAAAAAGACAGTTTTAGTTTTTTCTAGATTTAAAGATAACATGTTATCTTGAAGCCATTGCTTTATTTTGGACAATTTTTGATTGATGTTAAATATTTCCTTGTCTGATTCTGAATTAACTGGGTGAAGGATTTGAAAATCAAGGCATAATCGAAGACTGAGAACCCTATGGACTGACATAAGGTTAACAGAGGGGCCGTAAAAATGTTAAATAAGAGAGGAGATAGAACTTAGCCTTGAGGGATTCCGTAGTTGTTAATAGAAATTTTTGAAGTGAAATTATTAAATCTACCTTAGAGATTCTTTCAGAAAAGTACGATTTGAACCATGCCAAAACTGTGTCGCTTATGCCAATTGACTCAAGCCTTTTTAGTAAAAGATGATTGATTGTATCGAATGCGGCTGACAAATCCAGTGAAATAAAAATAGCAGATTGGTAGTGGTCTAGTAAGTAAAGAATTGATGAAGTCATGCCAATCAAAGAGTGTTCGATGAAATGATTTTGGCGGAAACCTGTCTGGTTAGGATGAAGGACTCTAGTTGTTTTGTCAAACTCAGAAATGTGTTTGAACACAACCTTTTCTGTTAATTTTGCAAGAAAAGGAATGTTCGCTATGGGTCTATAATTTGAGCAGTCGCTATGGTTATCTTTTGGTTCTTTTGGGATGGGGTGAATAAGTGATTCCTTCCATGTCTTTGGAAGTAATCCAGATGTAAGACTGTGTGAGATAATTGTTTGGATGATTGGACCGAAGAAAGAGAAGAAATGCTTCAAAATAGAAGGAAGAATTATCTCGGTGCTATTATCTTTGGTGTTGAGACTCTTTAAGAGTCGTTCAAGTTCACTAATTGATGGAATGGAGAAATTGGCACATTTTATAAGGGATATTTAGCTATTTGTTTCTTGTAGCTCATCATTGTACCTGGGTTCGTTAGAAATTTGGTGAAGAATATTGGAGATTTTTTGCGTGAAAAAATCTGCTAACTCTTGAGCTGAAGGCAGAAGATCACCTTCAGGAGTTGATTTTTGTTTGAATTCTGTTAGAGATTTCAGAATTGTGAAAAGAGTGGATGAATTTCTTGTGTTCTTTATTTGCTTTAAATAATAATTTATTTTAGCCATAATGATTTTCTTTTTATACAACGTTTCCTACTCTAAATATTTAGATTGATTTGATGGTGTTTTATTTTGTCGCCATTTTCGTTCTAGTGAACGTAGTTGTTTTTATATTAGGCCTAGTTCAGGGATACACCAGGGGTTTTGAATTTTTCTTGCTGAAATTGTGCGCGTAATTAAAGGTACAAGTTTATCAATGAGCGATTTGGTGGCTATTTCCCGTATGGAACTTAATTCCTCCATGGAGTCATTGGTAAGATCATCTTTGTATAGTTGAAAGGATGAAGAAATTGAAGAGATGTTAAGTTTGCTAAGATCTCTAAAAGAAATAGTCTTAGGGGTAAACTTAGTCAAGATCAGATGATGGTCAGACCAGGAAACTGGACAGATGTGAGGGGGTAAGGAATGGCCAACAATGTCCTGGGAATAATGAGAATATCTAAAGGGCGAGGGATAGAGAGGGATAGGGATAAGAATATATGTAATATACCAATGATTGTTTATAAGTGATGTATTTATTGTTACTGTGATTGAAAATATTAACACTTAATATAATTTGTGAAAATGAATAAAGAATTATATATATATATAAAAAGAGAATATCTAAAGTGTGCACTGCTAGATGAGTAGGCTCTTCAATTATTTGGATCATATTTATGTCGGAGATGAGATTCATTGTTTCTGAGGAAAAAATGTTATTAGCATCGTCAAAATGAATGTTTAGGTCTCTCAGGATTACTGGGTTGGAAGCGTTGGGGCAAAAATCAAATAATATTGAATGCAATAGTAAGAGAAGATCCTTGCTGATCGAAGGAGGGATATAAAGACGTAGTAGGTCAACTGAAATTTAGAATTGATGGATACGCTGTGATAGTTCACCAGAGCTAAAAGTGTTTTCCTCCAAGATGGCCGCGGCAGCCACTTAATGGGAGAGACGCCTAAGAACTTTTCCCATTTACATACTTTTTTTGCTTCCTACGATGCCCAAAAGGAGGGGGAAAGGAGTTGGTGGAGCCTCCCGACATCCCTGGATCCCTTCTAGTGGCTCGATAGATGAGATTCTTCGGCGCCTTACAGGAGATTTGGATCAGTCTGGGAATCGCCTGCTGCCGATGCTGGCAAGTGACGCTGTTGCGGATGACTTGGGGCTTGATGCGACTCTGAGCCCAGACCATAGAGTTCCGCCCCCACAGCCACAGCAGGCAAGCTCTCCATAGGAACTGAGCATGCCCGGAGAGGCAGGGCTCACACCACGAGAGGCTAGTCCATCTAAGGACTTGCTGTTGAAATCAGTGGGGGAACTTGCATCCCTGGAGCTGACTGAGGCCGGAAGACCATCGGAGGAGTTGGTACAAGGGACATAGGAAGCAAAACCAGCAACTGGTAAGACTTTGATGCCTTTGCAAGACTTTTCCTTTTTAGTAAAACCACCAGAAGTTACACTGGAGACCATTTGGGATTTAGTGGTGAATTTAGGAAAAACATTTTCCCCACAAGTTGAGGAAATTGAAAGAAATTTATGTTCAAATCTTTTTTTTATTAATATGAATACCAAACAACAACAAACAACAAAGACAACAATGTGAAAGAAAAGAGCTTCCAACGATACTAAAGGTATTGTGTTGTTATGGTGAAACAAGAGTAGTAACCCCCTGCCCCCCAAACCCCACCCAAGCAGCAAAAACCACCTGTACAAAATCCCCCCCCTCCCCGTGTCCCAGGAAGCAAACGGAAGCCAAGAAACTAAACTCCATAATGCCAAAGGCCCGTGCTCTGGTGGCCCCTGGCAGTCACAAAAGAAAAGCCCTCCCCCCAACAAATAAGGCAACAAAACAAAAGGGGAAAGAAAGAAAAAAAAATTGAAGGAAATTTAAAGATACAGAAAAAATAAATTTTGCAGTTGAAGTAGGAAGTTGAAATAGGGAAAACAGACTCAAAAATTGAACACAGAATTGAAAACAATTAAAAACCTCCAGGAAATGCAAGTTAAAGATAATATTAATATGCGGAGAAAAATGGAATCTCTTGAAAACTACAATCGGGCAAACAACTTACGGATTATAAATTTTCCTAAAATCCCTACGACAACTCCTCGAGATATGTTGAAGAGATATTTTTGGGAGGTCCTGAATGTTCCAGAACAATCATTACCCCCCTTTATTAAAGTTTATTATCTTCCTGATGATAAACGCCAGGAACAATCAGATCAAGATCAAAATTGTCAGGACAAGCCTCTGGATGTTTCTGAATTATTGGAAACTTCTGAGGAAACACTTGTGAAACCAGCAACATTATTAGTAATAGTGGCAATAGCGCCTGATAAGGATTGGATAATGAGGTTATTTTTTAAGAATAAGTCAAAAAAATTTCTGGGACAAAAAATATTAATGTTTCCTGATGTCTCCAAAGATACTCAGAGAAGAAGGAGAGAATTTCTGTTGATGAGACCAGCAGTTACTTCTATTGGTGGTGTTTTTTTTCCTGCGATATCCATGCAAATGCATAATTAGATATAAATCCTATATATATGTTTTCTTTAATCCATCCCAGCTGACTGGGTTTTTGTCTCTAAAATGCCTTGATAGAGAATAAGATATAACAACCCCTAAATGAAGAATTAATCTCCTACCATTATAGGCCACCTTTTTCTTCTTTTTAACATAAGTTTCCTATATTATGTTTAGTCACTTAATGAATCTTGGTATCTCTAGATTTTGAGGACTTGAGAATGATAGAATTATTTGATTTACTGAAATATGATTTGGTGTTTTCCTTAGATTTGTGATTTTATTTCTGTTTCTTTCTGTTCAAGATGTTTATGCTTGGAAAATTGAATAAATAAATTAAAAAAAAGAAATTTAGAATTGACTTTGAGTTGAAGGTATTCTATCTGGGATCTGGCTGGCGATGTGTCTATATCTTTGATCAAATTATTTTTATGGATAATTGCTAGTCCACCTCCCTTTTTTCCAATTCTATGGTTATAATGGTAACCATAGTCTTGAGGGCAAGCAAATTGAGGAAAGGCTTCATTACTGTTAGATAGCCAAGTTTCATCGATACATAGGATGTCTATTGAATTGGAAACTATGGAGTCTTTGATAAGATTGTATTTATTTTTAATAGATCTAGCGTTAATAAGACTTAAGTTTAATGTTTCTGAAGAATCATAGTTATTGTCAACTGCGATTTCTTTTAACGATTTGAGGACACGGTATGAAAGCTGAGGAGAATGGTTCTAGGGCAGGGGTAGGGAACTCCGGTCCTCGAGAGCCATATTCCAGTCAGGTTTTCAGGATTTCCCCAATGAATATGCATTGAAAGCAGTGCATGCAAATAGATTTTATGCATATTCATTGGGGAAATCCTGAAAACCTGACTGGAATACGGCTCTCGAGGACCGGAGTTCCCTACCCCTGTTCTAGGGTGTGTAGGAGGTCTGCTCCACCAATGTACTGGAATATGTGACGTGTGAAGATCAATAAATGGATAGTGGCAAAATAAACAAAGACTAATTAAAACTAGTGAAAAGATGCTCACAATGTTTAGTTTTAGACACTGGATTGGAAGGTGATTAGTAGGGGTTTAATTGCAAGCACTTCGGAGATGCACAAAGAAGCGCATTAAGGAGCATATTATGCTCCTTAAGCGCGCGCCTTTGTGGCGTGCGAAGCAGGAGGGCCAATTAAATAGTTCATGTATCAGAATAAGGAGGTTTGGGATGCCGCTGCTTCACGGTGGCAGAGGAGCAGGCAAGTTAAGATCTAAAATAAAATTTTACAAAATAAGAAAACAAAAAAATAAACGTGAGACTTTAAAACAATAAAAACATCCAAAGCATGAATAAAATAAGTTTAATGTCAGTATGTAGGGGGTGAATATTACTGTTACAAAGTATTGCCTCTTTTTTCTGGAACTCTTCCATTAGTGCTGAGGGAGGAACACGATTATATGAAATTTCCTAAACTTTTAATAACATGGTTATTTACTATGGCACTGATTTTCAAGAGAGAAAATAAAAAGCGTTTCAAAGTGGCAAAAAGCAGCAGATTGACATTTTCCATGGAAAAACGTCTACATCATGATTTTCAAAACTCAGATTTGAGATGGGTTTTTTTTTGCAGTTCATCTAAATTGCAAGGGGGTATGTTGGGGATATGCTTTGGGTGGGACCAGGATTTGGATGTTTTTCAGGGATAAGGGAACAAGATAAAATAAATTTAGAGCAAAAATTGGGACATTTATATCTGGACCTGTTTCAATCATGATTAAGTCACAAAAAAAGTGTCCCAACTGACCAGATCACCACTGGAGGGTCACTGATCCTTCTTATCCACCCCTCCAAAGATATGACAGCGACAGTGCATTCCAGGGTCTATGACAACTTCAGATATTACTTTATTTTCTGTACCTTCCTGTTTATTTATTTCCCTTTCTTTTAGTAATGTTTTGCTGATTCCCTCTGGTCTGCTTGTTAAGAGATCCTAGAGACCTTGATAATGCATAGCCTAAAAAATTATGGCTTACCAGACTGCTCTAAGAGTACTGTTATGTTATTATGGCCATTCCTATTAGATCAGCAAGCTTGTTCCAGGGGAAAGCTATTGGTCAGTGTAGAAGACTCTAGAAAAAGGGACTCAGGCATATAACCCACTCTAAGTAGTACACTTGTGGTAGAATCACAAAATACCACACAATACCAACTGTACCTATAGATGGGAAAGATCTGCAGACTTGAGGGTTTTTGTAGTGGTGCACAGTTAGGTACAGTAGGTTTTTGGGCTGGAGGGCTCACAATACAAAATAAGGGTATTAGGTATTAAGGTGGAATTTGTATCATGTGAAATCCACTGCACTGATCATTAGGCTGCCCATTTGCTCTGCTGGGATGCCTGTGTGGCTAGATTACCAGGAATGGTGTCATATAGTAATGTACCCCTATGGCTTATTTCTGTGTGTGTTTTTTTTTCTCTAGAATCTACTTTGTTTAAATGTTACCTAAAGAAATACATACAGCACAAAAATGCAGGGAAAACTGTGATTTTTAAAACAAAGAAATAGATTTTTTCTGGTTCGAAAATTGCTAAATTCAAGATGAGAATTTAGACGTTTTCAGTAAAACTTCTACAATTAGGGCTCCTTTTACTAAACTGTGCTAGCGGTTTTAGCGCGCGCTTAGCGCATTCTAAATTTCCGTGTGCGCTAGACACTAACGTCTCCATTGAGCAGGTGTTAGTTTCTCCACATAGTGTGGGGCTTAGCGCGCGCTAATCTTCAGCGTGTGCAAAAAACGCTACTGCAGCTTAGTAAAAGGAGCCCTTAGTCTTGGACATCATATCAAAAATGCCACTCTATGTTTGGGTGAAACCTCTTGATTGTTCATTGGTTTTATTGTAATTAATATTGTAACTGTACTCTTATTATAAACCGTGCTGAATTATGGCTTCAGATGGTATATAAATACTAATATGTTCCCTACCAAAGAAAAGGGTATCACCCAACTTCTTTATGACTTTGTCCGCACGGACTACTGCAATGTGCTATTCATCGGACTCATAGCAAAGAATATACAGCATCTTCAATGTGTACAAAACACAGTGATCAGACTTCTCAAGAACATTCATACCCATGACCCTGTCTTCCAAGCCCTATCATCAGCCCACTGGCTACCATAGCCAAGCGTTGCGTCTTCAAGTGCTTGATGCTAGCACACAAATCCTTGCACAACATGTCAACTAAGATTCCTCCATACGTACCAAACAGGCCACTTCGCTCACAGGAGGAAACACGTCTCCAAACACCCCTTGGTCATGCCCTTCAACTACAGAATGCCAGATGACGATCCTACTCCCATTTCATACCAAGCTACTGGAACCAACTGCCCCCATAGATTAAATCCCTCAATGGGCTCCTGAACTTTAGGAAGGCAATAAAAATGTACCACTTCACCTAGTCCCCCTGCCTATTGCCGTATGATTAATAAGAAATGTAAATTGGATCTAGCTCCTCTGTATATGTCTAGTTAGGATGAACACATTGTATTATAATTATGGCAAATTGTAATCCGTTTCACTGTACCATTCTGGGCTCGTTGGGGAGAATGGGATAGAAAATGAATTTAATTAATTAATTAATTAAATAAATAGATTGTGCTAGAACTGCTGCAATCAAAGTGTATATGTTGGGGGTGCACAATTTCATTAAAGCAGGGGTTCTTAACCCAGTCTTTGGGGCACACCCAGCAAGTTGGGTTTTCATAGTATTCACAATGAATATGCCCGAGATACATTTGCACACAATGGAGGCAGTGAATGTAAATCTTCTCATGTATACAGTATTCATTGTGGATATCCTGAAAAACTGGTTGTGCCTTGAGGACTGGATTGAGCACTACTAGTTTAGAGGATACCTAACTACAGCTGGTTTTGGTGCAGGTGCTTGTGCTTAATCTATTTATTTAGCACTGCTATCTACCCTGTTTCCCTGAAAATAAGACCTATCCCAAAAATAACCCTAGCATATTTTTTAAAGATGTTCCTAATATAAGCCCTAACCAAAAAATAAGCCCTTCCCCAAAACTAAGCCCTAGTTAAGATTGACCCATGAAGCCCCCCCAAATGTCCCCGACACTCCCCAACTCCATCCCTGACACTAGTTCTGCCCGATTCACCGAAAAAATTGGACTCATCTATTCAGCGACCCCACCTGGTGAGACCTGACATACCTCTGCTCTGAGGCCTCCAAAAGCAGCAGCCGTGGCAGTGCTTTCTTCCTCCTCCCCCCTCCATGTGTAATATCTTTCCTCCCCTCTCACCCATTTCTTTGTGCAGCATCTTTCTATCCCTCCCTTCCATCCCTCTGTGCAGCAGAACCCCACCGACCCTCACACCGTGAGACTGACATACTGTACCTCAGTGATGCGGCAGAGGGAAGGCCCCGGCAAGGAAGTCCATGAATCAGCCCATTCAGAGTGCTGCCGCCACTGCTGTTTTTGGAGGCTTTGGAGGTATGGTATGTCTCACAGTGGGAGGGTCGGTGGGGGTTCTATTGCACAGGGGGATGGGAAGGAGGGATAGAAAGATGCTGCAAAAGGGGCTGGATAAGAGGGGAGGAAAGATGGTGCACATGGTGGGAGGGGGAAGGAAAGAGGAAGAATTGAGGTGGAGGAGAGGAAGGGAAAGATGATTGTTGTACATGAAAAAAAAATGAAGTCCCCCCAAAATAAGCCCTAATGCATTTTTTGGACCCAAAATTAATATAGGACACTGTCTTATTTTCGGGGAAACACAGTATGTAGGTAACAGCTTTGAATTTACAGATTGGCTGAAAACCACGTTGGCCTGCTGAATAGGAGCTACTCAAAAAGGCTTGAGCAAGAGAATTATAGGACTGCGCAGCCTGAGGAGAAAGCAGACACAAATTAAATTATAAATTATCCACTGAATATCGATGCTCTATCCCTCCAAACCCAGGACATATTTATAAATAGTATAAACTGGACAGGGCCGATTAATTTACCCACAATCATTATTCTATTTTATGTATGTTTTATAATCCACCCAGTTTCCCAAAGAATTTGTCACAGATTACAGTCAATAAAAACCTCAACCTGTGAGGAATATACAATTCAGTCAACCTATTTACCTCTTTATGCGAACAGATATGTTTTTAAGGCTTATTCTCTATACCATAATGCAGAGACAGAACAAAAGTAAAAATTAAACATTAAGATTGAGGAAAAAGCTTTAGAGCCCCACCTACAGCAGCAAATTTTAGCAGACTTTATGGGCCATTACTTCATGGGCATAAAAACACCCTGTGAATGATCACTCTCAGCTCTGTGCAACGAAGAAATTACAATGAAAAAAAATCATTATCAACAGAAATGTGACAACAACTGCTTTAACTGATGACTCGGTCCAACCATTGGTGGCCAGTGTTTTGTTCAACTGCTGCTTCAGGGATTACTGGGAATCAGTCTTAGCAGTCACGTTCATTTGACAATTACACCACTTCAAAATGGTGTCAGCTTCCTTTCAAAATGTACTGCAGGAGGTAGGAATCTGAGGCTCTCCTCTGGCTTAGAGCAGATTGCACAATGCTTCAACAACATGGTAATAAATACCGTATAGGGAGTGATTTACTTTTACAGGGTTATGCTCACACAAATAGCATGCAGATTATATGCAGGCTATTTTTGCAGAATAGCCCCACAAAAGAGGGGAGGAACTGTGTCTGGTGCCTGCTCAGAAAAGCACATCACTAGACACAGTTGCTCCTTCTGCATGCAGCCACTATTCTCCCCCTCTGCCCAGCTGATGGTGGCTCCAGAGCCACAATCAGCTAAGAACCAGCAGAGGGGAGAGCAGTGGCTTATGGCTCAGCTGAATCTCGGCTTTCCCTGCTGGTTCCAGAGCCACAATCAGCTAATCGGGACTTCCCCTGCCAGCTCTTGCACCGGAGCCGGCAGGGGAAGCTCTGGTCTGCTGATTGTGGCTAGCTGCAGGGTAAGCCCCAATCAGCTGATCGTGGCTCTGGAGTCAGCAGGGGAAGTTGCGATCCAGCTGATCTGGCAGCCACTGCTCTCCCCTCTGCCGGCTCTCAGTTGATCGCAGGTCCGGACCTGCCATCAGCTGAGCAGAGGAGGAGGATGGCGACTGCAGGTTTTGGGGGGCACAGTCTTGATGTGTTGTGTGCTTGCACCAAAAATCTCTCACTCATTCATTTAAGTCATTAATATTTTTGTGTTTTGCACAATAAATAGATAAATATCAACAAAAAGTGCTCTTAACTTAAAACTTCTTCAGAAAGTGCCTTAGTGCAAAGTGCATTATGCAGTCAAGTGTTGACCCGACGGGGCCCGTTTCGCCAATCACTAATGGCTTCCTTGGGGGTCTTTTATGGAAATGTTAGCAGCTATAATGTTAACTTACACAAAATATCATTCATTTGTATACGGTTCTCAGTGGCTTCTATGAGGACTGGCAGCTACAGAGAACCCTTAACATCGGGAGGAGAGTTTTTGTGCCAGTAAGACTGCTTTAACAAGTCTTACTGGCACAGAAAGCTATTGAGCATTGGGGCCTCAGTGTTTAATTTTCACTTCAGTTCTGTTTCTGCGTTGTGGTATTGAGAATAATGAGTGTGGATAAATTAATAGGCCCTGTCCAACTTGCTTTTTGATGATTTTGGAAGTTTTGTTGGTTGTCATTTCATTTATTATTCCCTCCTGTCTCCCCTTTAGCTGTTATATTATCAAGACCTACTACCGTGTTTCCCCAAAAATAAGACACTGTCTTATATTAATTTTGGGCCCAAAGAAGGCACCATGTCTTATTTCGGGGTAGGTCTTATTTTTTTCATGTACAATGATCAGCTCTCCCTTCCTCTCCTTCACCCCAATTCTTCCTCTTTCCTTTCTCTCCCCCACATGTGTTGTATCTTTCCTCCCCTCTCACCCATTCCCCTTGTGCAGTATGTTTCTATCTGTCCCTTTCTCCCTCTCATCCTCTTGTGCAGCAGAACCCTTGCAGCTTCTATCCGTCCCATCCCTTGTGCAGCAGAACCCTTGAAGCTTCTATCCCTCCCTTCCTCCCATCCCCCGTGCAGCATCTTTCTATCCTTCAACCCCCCCCCAGCAACCTCATTGACCCTTTTATCTCTCCCTCCCATCCGAACCCTGACCGCGAGACTGAAATACCTGGTAACATATGGCAACATTGGAAGCACAGGCTGCATCGTGGCCTTCTCACGCCCGGGTATTCCTCTGCCGCATCACTGATGATGTTATCAGCAACATGGCACACAGAACGCCCGGGCTTGAGAAGGCCACAATGCATTTTGGTCTTGCAGTCGGGGTTCGGATGGGAGGGAGCAATGGAAGGGTCAGTGGGGAGCAGGGAGGGGAGTGGTGGGGGAAGCATTGCTGACAGCGACTAGGGTTTATTTTCAGGGGTAGGGCTTATATTAAAACCTACCCCAAAAATCATGCTAGGGCTTATTTTCAGGGTAGGTCTTATTTTCGGGGAAACACGGTATTATCCATGTAATTTTTCAAAATTATGAATAAACTAATTATGCATTTACTGACTACTGGTGAACAAATAATTCTGCTTTGAATATCAGCCCAATAGTTCTGCTACTGGATTTGATGCTGGTCAACCGAAGGAGCAAATCTATTTATGATGCATTTTAAATGCATCCATGAACATCAATATTATTCTTTAATAAGAATATCATAATAAAACTATTTACACAGCTCCTATCCCAAATACAGCAGACAAGGAGAGAACAGTACAAGGGCAACAAGATAAAAGATACAATTAGAAACTGAATGGAAAGCTGTAAGCAGTCACAGATATCTGATGTACATACAAAAGGCAAGAAGAAAGAGTGACAGCAGACAAAGAAGAAATTAGGGTGAAGAGAAATTGGTTTTCAAGCTAAGATTTTAAGGATATGAATGAAGGAGAAGCACAGATGGAAAGGGAGGATTTTATTTTTTCACAAACAGAACAGTTAAAGAAAATTATTGAAAGCAAGAGGTTGAAATGTACTGTACAGAGAGACCCATAGTAGTGAGACTGCAACACACAGACAAGCATGTATGGGCTGATGTGAGACTGCAGATAAGTAGGCCAGTGGAGTAGAGTAAAAGGCAGAACCTATGAAGTAAGAATTTTTAGGCAGACTGTCAAGGGAAAGGATAGCTAAGCACATTTAGAAAGAGAGAAATTACAGCAGTTGATTGCATCTTCAGCTTCTTATAACTGAGGAAATTATGGAGGAAGAGGGCAGCAAATGTTCCAGATATCTAACTTAAACAAAAAGTAAAGGTAAGAATTTAGTAGTACTTTAAGGCCCCTTTTTTTCAAGCTGCGTTAGGGTTTTTTTTATCGCCGGCCGCTGAAGTGAAAGCTCCAACGCTCATAGAATTCCTATGAGCGTCGGAGTTTTTCTTGCAGTGGCTGTCGATAAAAAAAAACCTAACGCAGCTTGATAAAAGGGGGCCTAAATTAGAGAATGACACGGTGACAAAATTCATCACCGTTCCCGTCCCCGTGGATAACCGCGGGAAACCATCTTCATGTCATTCTTTAAGGAGAGAGGGAAGAATCAGAATATGAATGGCCACAACCACTGACCCTCAAGCTTTGCTTTGAAGAATGCTGGTGTAGAAGGACTGAGGTTGAAATAGACACTAAAAAATGACATGGGATTATTTCCCGCGGTTATCCGCGGGGACGGGAACGGTGATGAATTTTGTCACCGTGTCCTTCTCTAGCCTAAATAAAACTAGGAAGAGCTACCTGGCATTTTCATATGTAAAGATTTTTATTAATATAAATGAGATACACGTGTTACTATAAAGATGTTCCTGATCCTTTAAGCTTATAAAAGAGCTGAAGCCCTGATGCTCAAAACTTATCGTGCCTTTAACGTTTGTTTCTAAACCAGTTCTAACTGGTTTAGAGTACAAGCATTTTAGATTCCGATGCATAAAATGGCTCTGCGCCCTGCAGCAGCCTCGGTAACAGCTTCTGAAAATAGTATGGGAATCTTGTACAATGAGTTAATTAAAATTAAAATGAGCACTCCGGTATTACCCAGTCATTGCCGGGTAATACACAAAATGAAGTGCCAACCTTTAACGCTCCAAAATTACCTGCTGATAATTTTTTTTTTTTTTTTGGGGGGGGGAGGGGAGCATGTGTTAAAAGCAATTGCATGAGAAGTGGAAGTTAAAAAAAAATTATGTAATACATTCATCATACTTTTATAGGTTTAGGAGCACTCAAAAAAGCACATATTGCATATCTTGCTATACATGTGTGTTAAAAAAATGTCTCAGGTGTTTGTGTTTAAGGTGCATCTCAGGCATGTTCATTAAAACCATATACCGGCAGGTCTGAGGCTGCTGATTGCATGAGGTAGAAGTTAAAAAAGAACATAAGAATAGCCTTATTGTGTCACATCAATGGTCCATTTAGCCCAGTATCCCATCTTTACGGAGGCCAATCTAATCACAAGTACCTGTCAAAAGCCCAAATAGTAGCAGCATTCCGTGCCACCGATCCAGGGCAAGAAGTGGCTTCCCCTATGTCTGTCTCAACAGCAGACTATGGACATTTCCTCCAGGAACTTGTTCAAACCTTTTTTTTAAAACCAGCTACATTAATCGCTCTTACCACATCCTCTGGCAGCGCATTCCAGAGCTTAACTATTCTCTGAGTGGAAAAATATTTCTTCCTATTGGTTTTAAAAGTATTATTCTGTAACTTCGAGTGTCCCCTAGTCTGTAAATCTTGATGCAGTAAAAAAAAAAATCGATCCACTTGTACCCGTTCTACACCACTCAGGATTTTGTAGACTTCAATCGTATCTCCCCTCAGCCCTAACCTCTTTAGCTTTTCCTCATATGAGACACCACACTTCTGGGTTACAGATGATTCCAATTGCCTCAAACAGACTGGTCACATTGAAGCAGAAGCAGAGCCCTACTTGATGGGTGAAGAAGGTGGAAAAAGCTTGGTGATGCTTCCTCTGATCTGTGACTTCCACACTTTCATCCAACAAGTTCCACTGCTTGAGCCTAGATGCCCAAAGCTCAGCATTGGACTTGGCAAGACCAACATCTCTGATCAAGTCATTGAGGTGTTTTTGGTTTGGATAATATGGGCTTCTCTCATCAGCTGCAGCATTGATATTGTAAACTGGATCTACAACATCTCCCTCACTTTCTGACTTGCTACTCTCTTCTGAAGACAGTTGCTCTCTCTCGCTCTCTGGAGGAGTGGGTAAATGGACTGCTAAGTTTACTCAGCTTGGAATCAATCTGAAACGTTCTGCAAAAAAGGTAAATTTCAAAATATCAATGTCCTGGTCACATAAGCAACGTTTGAGGGGAATGATAGCCATTTTGTATACTTTTGTGGCATAGGCAATTAAGAAAGAACACTTATTACCCAGAAACAAAGAAAAAAAAACATGTTGCATAGTGTTATAGTGTCTAATTTAAAATTCTGACCTTGACTCATACAGCAGTTTACACTGGGCCTTCCAGACTATCTAGCTACGTTAACCAAACAAGTTGAAAAAGCGATGGTGAATGCTAGAAGGATGCTAGGGTACATAGGGAGAGCTATGGCCAGTAGGAAAAAGGAGGCATTGATGTCCTTGGTATGCCACTGCCTGAAAGAGTACCTTTTATTTCAGGTCATTTCACCCACAGAAAGTTTTCCGTTTAAGGATTGTTACTGCAGCTGTTTCAGAAAAATCCAAATGAAGGTTTGGAAGTGTTAAGAAACATCCCGCAGAATGTAATGAAAACCTGTGGTTGTGGCAGTGTTCCAGCTAAACTTATTTTTGCCCTGAGCCATCCTATGCACATCATGTGCTCAACTCTATTGCCATTTGATTTTATGCACTTGTTTGTATCTTATTTTGAACTAGAAGACTGTTTTCATTAGAGGTCTTATAGAAGTGGGTAAGGAAGGGTTAAGCCAGGGGTGGGCACCCATAATCCTTGAGGGTCAGAACCAAGTTGGGGTTTCAAGATTTCCACAATGAATATGCATGAGACCTTTCTGCAAACAATGAAGCAGTTCATGCAGATAGATCTCATGCATTTTCACTGTGGAAATCTTGAAAACCTGATTGGGTTCTGGCCCTTAAGGACCATGGTTGCCCACCCCTGGCTTAACCCTTCATTATCCACAACTATAGTACCTGAACAAAATAAGCAGCTTCTCTGGTCTGCTGCTTGTGCCAGCATTGGCTTTCTCTCTGATGTCACTTCCTGGTCCCACAATCTGGAAGTGATTTCTGAGGGGAGCCAGGCCAGCACGAGCAGCAAGCCTGAGAAGTTGCTTGTGCTGGCGAAGATTTAAAGAGGTATAGAGGTGGGGGAAAGGGAGGGCATGAGTATGGCATGAGGGGGAGGAGAGATGCTGGCGCCCCTACCAAGGTGGCCTCCAGGGCGGTTGCCCGTCGCCCCCCCCTTACTATGCCACTGTCCATAATGTTTATGCTTGAAAGAGATTTGCATACCAAGGAGGCAGCACATTTAAATCTCTCCTAGGCCTTTTCATTGTGGATATCCTGAACACCTGGCCTGCTTGGCACCTTGAGGACTGGAGTTGAGTGGCCTTGCTGAAATGCATCAATATTTTGCACTTAAATTGCTGTAATGGAACTTCTGGAACTGAATTACATATGTGCTGAGGTGATATGACAGTCTCTTCCTCACACATACACACTGTGTAATACACAACCCATGCATCAGATGTGATGTTGAGTGACAAACCAGTCTGTGAAAGGAATTGCCATCTGTTGGAATGTGATTTAGGGTATGAATCAGGCATGTTAATTCTGATATTAATAAATGATACTTCATTCTGTCAACAGCTTTGAAATGTTTATTTAAAGAACTCTTTAAACACATAGAGCGTCATAAACAGAGTATGGTATGAGGCACAACCAACTGCGTATGCGATTGGTCATGTGGAGTGCATAATTGCATACCAAATGTTTTAATACACTTTTGATACCTCTGAGAAAAACAAATTTAGAAGACATCATGGAAACAAATGGGTTAGATCAGGGGTGTCCAATGTCGGTCCTCGAGGGCCGCAATCCAGTCGGGTTTTCAGGATTTCCCCAATGAATATGCATGAGATCTATTAGCATACAATGAAAGCAGTGCATGCAAATAGACCTCATGTATATTCATTGGGGAAATCCTGAAAATCCGACTGGATTGCGGCCCTCGAGGACCGACATTGGACACCCCTGGGTTAGATCATTAGCTTCATATTGATTCCAGGGCCCAAGCACAGAGCCCCGGGTCAATGGGTATCAATAAAGAGACGATAATTACAGTAGTATATGATGGAAAACCATAGATCAGCAAAGGTGGTTGCCATGTTTTAAATATCCTGTCTATGGGAGATATGCATCACTCTAGGAAGTTGGACTTTTATAATTTCTTTGGTGCCTGAAAAGAAACATTTGTATTTTAATCTTCTTCCGATGGTTCAATAAAACTTGTTCTGTTCAGTAGCACATTATGCAGCCTTTGCATCAAAACTTAGCATATACACTGTCATTTAGTATGCACAAAACTACGCTGTAAAAAAAAAGACTTTAAGGTAAACTAGTTGTTAGTTTGCATGCAGATGGAAATGAGGGAAGGGCAGATGTAGATCAGGGAGCTAAAATGTGAGTCAAGTCTCTGGAGCAGGAATTCACAAGTAGTGAGAGGTGGGCTAATCTGGTAAACCCCTCAGTAGTAGTCAATTTTGGAGGGAAAACTAAAAGAGTGTTAGGAGGACCTAAAACTGCCCATGGAGCATAGTGAGGAGCTTGGTCTTCTGCCTCCATAGGCTCACAAGTACAAGGGGAAGGGCAGGGAGTGAGGCCTGTGCCCTGAGAGAGGACAAGGATCAGACCAAGGATCACAGCGTAACACCCTGGGGCCCCAGGCCAGGAAGAGTAAGGAGTTGGAATCAGAAGGGAAAATCTCCTGCAGTGCTTAAGTGTTTCAGACTCCCAGGAGGAAGAAGAGTAGATCAGAAGAGCATGGTAGTAGATAATTGCACGGGGACAAATTTGTCCCCATCCCCGCAGGAACTCAATTTCTCCGTCTCATCCCCGCGAGTTTTGTTGCTGTCCCTGTCCCTGCCCCATTCCTGTAAGCTCTGCCTCAACCACACAAGCCTTGAACACGTATGATTTTAAAGTGTTTGAGGCTCGCAGGAATGGGACAGGGACAGCAACAAAACTCGGGGGGAAACGAGACAAGGAAATTGATTTCCTGTGGGAACGGGGACAAATTTGTCCCCATGTCATTCTCTATGGGAGTCTCTGTGGCTGACACTGTGTGTGGTGCTAGGTGTCCTGAATGCATCTTGATAACCTTGATCCACAAAGGGGTAACTTGGATTGTGAAGTGAGGAGTCCCTAAGGGAGAGTGAGGAACTCAAATGCCTATAAGTAGTAACTGGGTAGCAAAAGAGAAATGACCAGGGTGCATCCTGAGTTCTAAATACTTAACTGCACAGACGGAGAAGGAGAGATGAGTGGGGTTCCAGTGAAGCTCCCCAACTACTTAACAGCATGTGGAAGGAGTAGACATACCACAGAGGGTACAGAACCTGCCTCATTAAGAAACAGTGCAGAGGGGATGCCAGAAAGTGAAAGAAGAAACCTACAAACTGTGAGCAAGATTGAAACCTTTTTCATTATTTTTTTTATTTCTTGTGGATCATATATCTAATTATTTTTATTGCAGCCATGAAGAGAGGGAATCAGAGTACATAGCGTAGCAATGAACAAAAAAAAAAACCCCAAAAAACAAAACAGGACCAAGGATGTGTTTTTTTTTCCTCGTGTAAGGATGTGTTTTTTTATGTGCCAGGGGTGATATAACCCAATCTTGATCTGAGACACAGTACACTGATCACAGTGAAACAAGTGACAATTCATTTATAAAATAGCTATGAGTTGACAGGCACCTAATGTCCAATTATCTGCAAGTGTAATTAATCTCAATTACAAGTTGTTAATTGCCAATTATCAGCACCAATTCAATTTTTTAAAAAATTAAGATAGGCTCCTAGATCAGTTAGGCTCACCAATTTAGGGGCCTAACTTTAGGGGTCTTTTATAGAATCTGGGCCTAATTATATAGGCCCTTTTAAAAAGGCTAAGCATTTTAGCGTGTGCTAAATCAACGCGTGCGCTAACCGCTAATGCATTCATAGGATAACATGCATATGTTAGCATTTAACACGTGTTTAGCACACGCTAATATTTAGCACGAGCTAAAAAGCTTAGTGCACCTTTTAAAAAGAGGGTGTTAGTGTAGGATGGGGCAAACAGAGACTGCACAGGGTATAGGCGGAGATTGGGTATTGACTGCACATTGCAATCAGTGTACGGTACGTAATATGCGCTATTGTATGTGCAATTAACATGGGGGTCACCTGATGCCATATCAATACTACTACTACTATTTATCATTTCTATAGTGCGGAAAAGCGTATGTAGCTCTGTACATTTAACATTCAATAGACGGTCCCTGCCCAGAAGAACTTACAATCCAATTTGGACAGAAAGACAGGACATCTCAAGGTTACATTGGACCAGAGCCTAACCATGAAAGACCAGGTGGACTCCTTGGTTAGAAAGGGCTTTTTTACTCTCTGGAAGCTTCGGTCCATTAGAGCAGTGTTCTTCAACCTTTTTACACCCGTGGACCGGCAGAAATAAAAGAATTATTTTGTGGACCGGCAAACTACTAAGACCGAAATAAAAAAACACATTTTCGCCCCGTCTCTGCAAGCTCGGTCCCCACAAATCATCTGATCCCATCTGCACAAGCCTCAGTTATGATTTTATATTGAACGTATTTTATTAAAGTATAAAAAGAAACAATATTCTGTACAATTGTCATTTTATAAATATAAATATTCAGAGCAAGGACCAACAAAACCCCTTTCTCCCCTCCCCTTCACATATATCCCCTCTACTATCAAGAAAACTGAACAAGCCACATTATTACAGAATGCTACACAGAAATATCATGCTAACAGAATACTGCAGTCACACATGATAGGAATAGTGTTAGGCTTTGCAGTCCCCAGTTATGTCTCTAGCAGGATATATATTTCAAATCTGATATATTGTAATGACAAAATAGAAATAAAATGATTTTTTTCTACCTTTTGTGGTCTCTGCTTTCATCTTCTTTCCACTCTTCCTTCCAGCGTCTGCCCATTCCATCCACTGTCTGGCCTCTCCTCCTTCCATATGTATCTGACTTCTTTCTATGCCATCCATCCAGCCTGTGCCTCCTCTCTCCTTTTTACATCATTCATTCCAGCTTCACTGCTTTCTTCATTTTTATCTCTCCTGCACCAGATCTAGCATCTTTATCCCTCTCTCATTTCTCTGCTGACCCCATTTCCAGCATCAATCTCTCTCTACTTTCTCATTCCTGTCTGTCCCCTTTCCCTCCTCTAATCTCCCTGCCAGCTGTTTCCTTCCTTTTTTCCTTCTCCCTTCCCCCTATCCAACAGTAGCTCTCTTCCTATCCCTTTCCCTCTTCCTCTCCCAGCAGCATCTCTCTTTCTACCTCCCTCCAGGTGCAGTAGCAGCTCTCCCTTTATCCATCAGCTTCCCAGCCTCCAACAGTGGCTTCCTCTCCTTCCAGCAGCTCTCAGTACTTGCCTGCAGAAGTGATTTCCTTAGGCAACCTTGGGTCCGTTGCCGCCTCTGAGGAAAGGGGAAGTTGCCAAAGTGAATCACTGCCCTGGTAAGTACAGAGCTGCTAGGAGAGGAGACAGCCACTGTTGAAGGCTCCCTGCACATTCGTGACCCCCCCCAAGCCGGCAAAAACAGCTTTGTACCACAGGCCCTGCCGCCCAAGATGAGCCGGAGGCCCCTATCCACCGCATTCTGCACATGGGCAGGCTTTCAGCACAGACGCTGCTGATGGCCCCAATCCACACGCTGCCCCCCACCGCGCACGCTGACCATCTCCCTTCTACTTGCAGCTTCCCCGCGGCCCTCTTCGGTGACTCGGCAGGGGCAGCGATCAAGACAGGCTGCCGACTTCGGGATCTTTCCTCTCTGAGTCCCGCCTATTTTGTTTCAACTTCCTGTTTCCGCATAGGCGAGACTCAGAGGGAATGCCCGATGTCGGCAGCCTGTCTTGATCGCCCGAGGCTGGGAGGAACAGAAGATTTCCGCGAACACCACCAGGGCAGGAAATTTAACAACGGCCATCTCGCCGGCTGTGCACGGACCGGCAGGAATTTTCTGCGGACCGGCACTGGTCCGCGGACCGGCGGTTGAAGAACTGTGCATTAGAGCATATTTTGATGTTTCATCATTTAGAATTCTGGTACAATCCCTTATACTGAGTCAACTTGATTACTGTAATATCGCCTATTTGGCAATTTCCCAGAAGAATATGCGGCGATTACAACTGGTGCAAAATGCGGCGGTCAAGCTAATTTTTGGGTTGAAGAAGTTCGATCATGTAACACCTTCCTACCGACTTCTGCATTGGCTGCCAATGGAGGCACTGGTGAAGTTTAAGTTTGAATGTTTTTGCTTTAAGGTACTATTCGGTTTAGCCCCTAAATATATAACGGAACTTTTCTCTCTCTCAACCAACAGACATAAGAGAAGCTCATACTTGAATTTTGTTTCTCCACCAGTTAAAGGATGTAAATTTAAAAGACATCATCAACATCTTTTCTCACATCAGGCAGCACTATGCGGTAAAGATCTGGAACAATTGCTTATGCCTACTACTTACGGGGAATTTAGGTAGCACCTAAAGACATATCTGTTCCTGAAGTATTTAGGTAACTGACCTGGACAATCTTACTCCACAATAACTGATCTCTTGAGCTGTTAATCACTAGCTTTTAACTTTGTTAATTCTACTCAATTTGTAGCATCTTTTAATCTTTGTAAACCGCATAGAATTTAACGGTCCTGCGGTATATAAACTGTAATTATTATTATTATTTATTATTAAGGTTGGGGAGATTCTGGTAGAAGGAATGATACAATGGGTATAGGTATCTGACAATGAGTGGGAGTTAAGAGTTGAAAGCAGCTTCAAAGAAGTGGGCTTTTAGCTTGGATTTCAATACTGCTAGAGAAGGAGCATGATGTATTGACATCAATAGATGGAATTAAGTGCATCTGTTCTCATAAGGTATGATTCTACAATAGTTAGGTACCTAGTGCAAAGCACATAGTTAAAAATGGACATGGTTATGGGCATATCATAGGCAGGAGAGGAGAGATACGATAGAGATGTTTAAATACCTGCATGGCATAAATGTGCATGAGTCGAGTCCCTTTCAATTGAAAGGGAGCTCTGCCAATTGAAAGTGTCCCCTGAGGAAGGCGTTTTTATATCCTGAAACTAGGATACTTGTTGGGACAGAAGTTTTGAATAAAGACTACATAATAAGTTGAAAAGATGTCTTCCTTGCCTTTTGTCAGACTGTCTTGAAGATCGGGGCAGGAAAAAGAGAGTCGGAAGGCAGCTAAACAGCTGAACAGGAGAAGGAACAGCCAAGAGAAGCAGAGGAGGCAGAGGGGAAAAGAGAGAGAAGGCAAGAGAGAGTGAGGGGCAGTGGCGAGAGATAGCTCCACCCACCCCTCCGACATCATCTAAACTCAGGACAGAAGCTCCCCCTTAAAAGGGGAGGGGCCAACGGCGCTCAGCCATTCGGCGCGCGTCAAAGGCTAGCGTTAAAGGCGCTTGCCTTAGCGTGAGCACCTTAAGAAGGGACGAGTCACTGCAAAGGTGAGCAGAGGGCAAGCGCAGCAAACACAGAGGACACACAAGCAAGCAAGGAGAGCAGAGGGCAAGTGCAGCAGACACAGAAGACACACAAGCAAGCAAGGAGAGCAGAGGGCAACAGCAGCAGACACAGAGGACACACAAGCAAGCAAGGAGAGCAGAGGGCAACAGCAGCAGACACAGAGGACACACAAGCAAGCAAGGAGAGCAGAGGGCAACCGCAGCAGACACAGAGGACACACAAGCAAGCAAGGAGAGCAGAGGGCAACCGCAGCAGACACGGAGGACACACAAGCAACAAGGACACACTTCAGACAGCAGACCGGCAAGCAGACAGCAATGGAAGCAGCAGACAGAAGCAGGATGTTGAGCTACCAAATTTTCTGCACCGTTTGCCATATGTATGATTATCTCCCCTCTGGGAGGCGGTCTTATGTATGCACTCGATGCGAAGAACTGGAGGGCCTGAAGAAGCAAGTCAGACTCCTGGAAGGCAGAATACTGGAACTAGAAGCACTTTGAGCAGTGGAGGAGGAGGACAGAGAGGCAGAAAACTTCAAGACAGAGGAAACCATTGAGGAGGCATAGAGGGAGGCCGTGGAAAATCATCAACAACATTGGAACTGCAGTGATACACCTACAGTGAGGGAGGACCACCTAGAGGACAACCACAAGGAAGGAATTGGTGACACAACAGCGAGACCTGGAAACAGTGGAAGGAACCCACAGGAGAACGAATCCGGTGAAAGCCAACGCCAGGATAAGGGAAGATGAAAGTGTACAGAGGACATTGACCTAAGGCTGGAGAGATGGATATACACCGCGGACACAGACCTGCGGCCAGAGAGACATGAGAAGCTAGAGAGGACAGCAATCGTCGTGGGGGACTCTATCATGAGACAAGTTGACAACCACATAATGGGAGGAAGACAGGATCGGCTGGTGACCTGCCTACCGGGAGCCAAGATAGAAGATATAGTGAGCCGTATCAACAGGATCATAGACAGCATGGAAGAGGAAGATACGGCAGTGGTGATCCATGTGGGGACAAACAATGTGAGCAACATGAACTACAGCAGGGAAGAACTGAAGGACCAGTTCCAGATGCTAGGAAGGAAGCTGAAGACCAGAACACTGAGGGTAGCGTTCTCAGAGATTCTGCCGGTACCCAGGGCTGACGAGAAGAGGCAGACGGAGCTGCAAGCTGTCAACGCATGGATGAGGCGCTGGTGTGAGGAAGAAGGATTCCACTTCGTGCGCAACTGGAAGGATGGACTCCACCTCAGCGGAGACAGAACAAGGCTACTTGCAAACAACATCAAGAGAGAAATTGAGAAGTTTTTAAACTAGGAAGAAGGGGAAAGACGACAGTCAACCAAGGGTCGATGGATCGGAAACCGGTATACCTAGAGGATACCGTGCAGGAAGATAGCAGAAAAAACACAAAAAGAAAAAAAAACCCAAAACACAAGAACAATGGGAGGCCCTGCCACAAACCCCTGACCCCGTCTGAATCCCCAACCCCTATGCAAAACCCCTATGCGAACTCCCCATACCTTTAAACTGAAGATCAGCAAGAGGGATGCCCACTCACATCTTCAAAATGGTGGGCTTTCCCCATACCGGTGCATCCTGGGATGCAATAGGAGGGGACTAAAGCTTTGATTGGTTCAGGTGCCTATGGCCTTTCCCTCTCCTGCCAGCAGGAGGGAGTGTCTCAAAAACAGCCTCAGAAAACATCCAACCCATATCAAAATCTTATATAGAACAAATGGGAAGGAAAGATGATTAAACAATTTTATGCTGCTCCAATTTAAATACTTTTTTATAAACCCCAAATCATCTAGTTTTACCACTCCTTTTTTTATTTCTAGTTTTTTATGAGATACCCTCATTTACGTGATGATACTTAAAGCTTCCCTTAGAACACTTTACAACTACTGAAGAATGAACATAGCATAATATACTGAAAGGACAGATCTCTTATGATCTATATATCATTTCAGGTTCACATCCTGTGTCACGTTTTTCATAATCATTTATGTTCGTTCCTCCTTCCCTTTCCTTAACTTATTTTGGAAACGCTTTTTTTGTTCATGTGTGTTTAATGATGTCTCAAATTAATTCCCTTCTCCTCCTAACATTATTATGAAAAAAGGCAACACTTATTTTTAGTGGATTTTACCACCTTCAGCGCTGGTTTATATTCTGAGCTCCCGAAGCCCTCTTTTATCTGGGTGTTTCAATCCACATTGGATCTTCATCCGGGGGGGGGGGGGGATTTAAAAAATGCGCTGCTTCTTCATAAACAGTGACACTTCTGCATTATTTGTAATGTGGTCGTACCCTTTCTTACCATTTGTTCTATATAAGAAGCTGATCTTCAATTTAGAGGTAAATGGGAGGGTTTGGGAGTTTGCTGGGGGGGGGGGGGGGCAAGTTTCACAGCAGGTCCTTGGCATCCCTCCTGCTAATCTTCAATTTAGAGGTAAGTGGGGGATTCAGGGGTTTGTGGAGGGGTTTGTGTGTGTGTGTGTGTGTGTTGGGGGGGGGTGTCAGAGGTTTGCAGAAAGCCTTGTCAGCAGGAGAAAGTGGGCATCCCTCCTGCCAATCTTCAATTTAAATGTGAGGGGGGGGGGTCAGAGGTATGTGGAGGGTGGGTGGCTGAGGCAGGGGTTGGAGGTATGTGGAAGGTGGGTGGCTGAGGCAGGAGGGAGTGGGCTTCCTTCCTGCTACTTTTTTTTTTTTTTTTTAAAGTTCAGGGTATGTGGGAGAGGCGTCATTGGAGGGGTCCTGGTACGACTTGTTTTCTTATGGGTATAGATATTGTGCATGTTTCACACATGTACAACATCTCTGGTCATTTTTTAAAAAACCTACTCTTCTTGCCCCAAACAGCTGAATGGCAGAAGGCTGCTTCAGGGCTTCCCCTGCTGGCTCTGTGCAAGTGTCGGGCGCTTTCTACAATGACTGATCGGATGGGATTAGAGTGGACCTCCATGAAACTCATTTGCATGAGAAATTGTTTCAGCATTGATTTCCATTTTCAAATCAGACTATTTACCAACATCACAGCAACCCACAGGATTTTACTGCAATTTTAGTGCATTCGACCCCAAGCCTGCAGCTCTGGGAAATAGATGCAACCCTAACACCTCACTTTAGTGCATACTATTTGCCCAGGCTGCATAATGAATCTTAAAATCCCTCTAACCTCCCCGAAACCAGGAGTGCTAATAGGACAAAATGTATCAAAATATTATTCCTGAATGTCTATAAGCTGATAAAATATAAATTCTTTTATCCATCATTTACTTAACAATATAGCAAGCCTGAATCCATCTTTTCAAGCAACATCTGACTAATGACGAAATAGCCATCATTTCCTTTCAAATTGTGAGCTATGAATGCATAGTCCTTGAACTACTTGTCAATAAAAGACTCAATGAACTTGGAGAGACAGCCCACCCCTATGAATTCCCACT
Organism: Geotrypetes seraphini; assembly: GCF_902459505.1. Lineage (NCBI taxonomy): Eukaryota > Metazoa > Chordata > Amphibia > Gymnophiona > Dermophiidae > Geotrypetes > Geotrypetes seraphini. Next base: position 325,740,994 of record NC_047085.1, on the reverse strand, counting down.
CAAGCTCACGGTAAAGATCTGTTGCAGATATGTACTTGGGAATGTGTAACCCCATCTCCTCCATACATTCACAATCATAAAAGATATAACTTTTGAATGTTTTTGGCCTGGTCACCTTTAAGTAAAGGCTCACAACATTGCAGCTATTTTCTGACTTTGCATTAGTGATGTTTTTTTTTTCTTTTTTCTGTGTAAGAATCACACTTATCTCAAAATATTTTAGTCAAGCATTCTATCTCTTTTATGGATGCCAGGGTTGTATGCTATCAGGACTCTTCAATCTCTCCCTAAGTTCGGGGAGAGTCCCCAAAGACTGGAAAACAGCTAACATCGTTCCACTGCATGAAAAGGGTTGCAGGGCAGAGGCTGCAAACTACAGACCGGTGAGTCACATATCAATAGAATGCAAACTCATGGAAACACTAATCAAACGTAAATTAGACGCAATCTTGGATGAGGAGAATCTACGGGATCCCAGTCAACATGGATTCACCAAGGGTAGGTCCTGCCAATCCAATCTCATCAGCTTCTTTGACTGGGTAACAAAACAGCTAGACTTGGGAGAATCCGTGGATGTCGTATATCTAGGCTTCATGAAAGCTTTCGATAGTATCCCGCATTGCAGGCTGTTGAGCAAGATGAAATCAATGGAGCTGGGAGAAACACTAACTACATGGGTCAATGACTGGCTGAGTGGCAGACTTCAGAGGGTGGTAGTTAACGGTACCCTCTCTAAAACATTGGAGGTGACCAGTGGAGTACTGCAGGGCTCAGTCTTGGGCCCGCTCCTTTTCAACATATTCATAGGGGACCTAACTCAGGGGCTTCAAGATAAGATAACGTTATTCGCTGATGACGCCAAACTATGCAATATAGTGAGAGACAGCAATTTACCCGATAGTATGACACAGGACCTACATTTGTTGGAGCTTTGGTCCTCGACCTGGCAGCTGGGCTTCAACGCTAAGAAATGCAAGATCATGCACCTCGGCAGCAGAAATCCGTGCAGAACTTACACCTTGAATGGTGAGACCTTAGCTAGAACTTCAACAGAACGAGACTTGGGAGTGATCATCAGTGCAGACATGAAAACTGCTGATCATGTGGAGAAGGCTTCATCTAAGGCAAGACAGTTGTTAGGTTGCATCTGCAGGAATTTTGTCAGCCGGAAGCCTGAAGTCATAATGCCATTATACAGAACCATGGTGAGTCCTCATTTGGAATACTGTGTGCAGTTCTGGAGGCCACACTAGAAAAGATGTGCTGAGAGTAGAGTCGGTGCAACGGATGGCCACCAAGATGGTCTCGGGGCTCAAGGATCTATCGTACGAGGAAAGGCTGAAAAATTTGCGGCTGTACTCACTCGAGGTACATAGGGAGAGAGGAGACATGATTGAGATGTTTAAGTATATTACCGGCCGTATCAAGATGGAAGAAGAGATTCTCTTTCTCAAAGGACCCTCAGCCACAAGAGGGCATCTGCTCAAACTCAGGGGCGAGAAATTTCATGGCGACACCAGGAAATATTTCTTCACCGAGAGAGTGGTTGATCCTTGGAACGAGCTCCCGGTGCAGGTGATCGAGGCAAACAGCGTGCAAGAATTTAAGAGCAAATGGGATGCCCATGTGGGATCCCTTAGAGGGTTAAGCCAAGGGAACCTGTCACCAGGAGTGGGATCCCTAGGATAGTAGACTTGGGGATGGGTCAGTAGAGTGGGCAGACCTGATGGGCTATGGCCCTTATCTGCCGTCATCTTCTATGTTTCTATGTTAAACATACCTTAGAAAAGCAGTATAACCAGCAGTTAGGTCACCTCTTTACTGCCTGCTTGAACAGTGCACATGTCAGATAATAACAGATGACACCCTGTTTTGCATGTGTTTTGCCAGGACAGATAGGGAAAATGCTTGAAGTTACTGTATGTAAATCGTTTTGAGTGTGGTTGTAAAAAAAAACAAACTATAAAAGGCGCTATACAAGTCACAATCCTGTTCCCGTGGAGGGGCATAATAATAATAATAATTTTTAAAAAAGTCTAAGTCCCCTTTTGGCCTAAGCCCTAAACGCTGAAAGTAGAAGCAGGGAAAATGTCCATTATAAAAAAAAAACCAAAACCATCCAAAATGAGGTTTTGTGGAGAATGGCCTACCTCTACTTTCAGAAGTTTAAATGGCCATACCACCACTATGTCTACACTTACAACACATTATCAACCCCAAAACAGCCTAAGCCCCAAACACCCAAAACCAGACCTTTTAGGCGAAGGAGGGGTCAGTTCTTCGCCTAAAAGTTGGATTCTGTTATCGGAGTCTGTTAAAAACAACACCGATTACTTGGTCTAAGTCAAAATGTATAAGTGCCGACTAGGCAACCTGCTAAAACTTTTGGTTATACCTGCTGTACGACTAAGTCTAGATTGGCCTAACTCCCGCCCACCTCCCGCCTTTTCCCCTCCTCTAAAAACGCCTCTTTTTGCACTAGGCGTTTAGAGGCAGGGGAAAGTCCTAAGCTGGTTTTATTATAGGCTAACCAGCTTTGATTATAGGTACTTGGACGATCTGGTTTTTGATCGTCCAAGTACTGATTTGGGCTACTTTTTAGATGTTTCCCTTTTTTGATATCCAATGATGTGGCTATAGGGTACACTTTGTAGAAACCTTTAAAACCTCCACACCTTTAAAACCTGTTTCTGATAATTGTCACAATGAAACACATGTTCTCATTGGCATGTAGGTATTTTTCTGTAGCTCTGTTCTAAGCTCTCTGTAGCTCTGTTCTCTCTGACCTGTTCTAAGAAACTTCATTTCAGACCACCTGGTCTACAGCTTCTAGAATCCAAAGAATTATATAAACCACAAGGCATATATTTTATTTGAAAGTAATCCTCCAAAAATGATTTACTATTTATAATATTTAAAGTTTGTTGGATATTCTGCCACATGGCATTTTGAACATCACATAAAATCTGTTTTTCTCCTTGGGATCTTGCCAGGTATTTGTGACCTGGGTTGGTCACTGTTGGAAACAGGATACTGGGGCTTGATGGACCTTCAGTTTGTCCCAGTATGGCAACTTTTATGTTCTTTTTCTTTATGTGTTGTTGTTTTTTTTTTTTATGTGTTGTAAAAAACAGAGGACTGAAAAAACAAGCTCAAGGGGTGAATGGTAAAAAAAAAAAAAAAAAAAAAAAAAAAAATGAATTAAGGACAGGGGAAACAAAATGATCATGCAAGATTGCAGGGGGTGGTGGTGGGAGATTGACATCACTTCCTGTCATATGACCCATTGAAAATGGTGGAGAATACAGGAAGTGATGTAGGGCCTGCAGTAAGTGCTGTCATCTTGAAAAGAGGGTATGGCCTGGGTAGAGCTATCACTCTATCACTAAAGGGGTGAGGTTACGCAAAAGAGGTGGGGTTAGGGGTTATGAAAAGGCAGGATTAGGAATGTGGGTTATGTATATCAGATGGGCTTGGTCAGGGCCACAATATCATATCTGGTTATGCTATCAAAGGGGGTGGGTTTTGAGCAGAGCATGGGCAGATCCTCACTTTTGATTGGTCAATGTGTTCTCCAGTAAGTGGGTGTGGCCACATGCCAAGATATGTATATTAGGTTTTACAAAAACTATATAACCTTACTACAGGTATATGCTCATTCTGAAATATAAATACCAAGCTAATAACTAAGGGGGTAATAATAATTTTAAAAAAAACATCTAAAAAGTGTCCTAAGTTGCTACTTGGATGATCAAAAAGCCTGATCGTCCAAGTACCCATAACCAAAGCTGGTTTTTTAGACTTATCTAAAAACAGCTTAGGCCTTTCCCCTGCCACTAAACGCACAGAGAGAAAAGAGGTGTGTTTAGAGGAGGGGAAAGGGCGGGCAGTGGGTGGGAGGTGGGCCGACCTACACCTAGGCATACAACAGGTATAACCAAAACATTAACAGGTTGCCTAGTTGGCACTTAGACCTTTTTCACTTAGACATAGTCAAACCAGGTCTAAGTGCTGAAAAAGGGGCCGCTGAGCTGATGGCCGCTGGCACCATCAATTCAGTGGCCCAGCAACCTATCCACCGCAAGCATCGCGGCAGGAGAGATGCCTCATCTCCCCTACCGCGATGCCATCACTCCTCTACCCGAACTGCCGCGACCCGCGGCAGGAGAGATGCCTTATTTCTCCTGCCGCGGGTCGTGGCAGTTCCGGTAGAGGAGTGATGGCATCGCGGTAGGGGAGATGAGGCATTTCTCCTGCCGTGATCCATCACCAACCTCTTCACGATTAACATCGGGCCAGGAGAGAGCCCAAGCTCTCCTGGCCCCCAGCGACCACCCCCCCGTGACTGGCTTGGGCCAGGAGGGAGCCTAAGCCCTCCGGGCCCCGGCGACCCCCCCCCCCCCACGATTCATTCGGGTCAGGAGGGAGCCCAAGCCCTCCTGGCCCCGGTGAGCCCCCCGCCGCTACATGAATGGGCCAGGAGGGAGCCCAAACCCTCCTGGCCCCGGCGACCCCCTACCCCCACCCCCCTCCTGCCCGTATTGTAGGGGTGGGGTGGGGGTAGGGGGTTGCCGGGGCCAGGAGGGTTTGGGCTCCCTCCTGGCCCATTCATGTAGCGGCGGGGAGGTCGCCGAGGCCAGGAAGGCTTGGGCTCCCTCCTGGCCTGAACGAGTCGTGGTGGGGGTGGTCGCTGGGGCCAGGAGAGCTTGGGCTCTCTCCTGGCCCTAATGTTAATCGGCGGGACAAGAGGGCTTGAGCTCCCTCTTGCCCTGATGTTGTCGGGAGGGGGGGGGTCGCGGTTTGACATGGCAGAAGGGCTTGGGCACCCTCCTGCCTGGATGGTTGTGGGGGTGGATTCTGTAACCTGTGTTGTTTTTGACAGACACCAGTTACAGAATTCAGCTTTTAGGCGAAGGACTGGCTCCTCCTTCGCCTAAAAGCCCTTCTGTTGGACGTTTGGGGCTTAGGCGTTTTTTTGTTTCATTATGGCTGAAAAGTGTAGACGTGGTGTGGGTGTACTTTTAGACGTAGTGGTGATTGGACGTTTAGGCAGAGGAAGGCCATAATCAAAACAAGGATGTTTGGTTTGGTTATGGACACTTTCCCTGCTTCTGTGTTGAATGTTTAAGGACTTAGGCCAAAAGGGGACTTAGACGCTTTTTTTGATTATGCCCCTCCACGTATATAGATGTAATCTTAGTTTTCTTCCTCACCTGTTCAGATTGTAGACGTATTTCTACAAGTCAGGCATGAATACCTGCCTTTCATTATTTTTAGAGATCAGCTTAGGAAAAGTAAAATGAGCATCCCTGAGGTCCAGTGCTTAAGTTTACGCAAACACAAGGGTTCTAGAGCCTGCACCTCAACACTCTTTTTCCAAGTTAAAGGTTCCACAAAAATGTCTTGGATAGAACACATGTTTAAAGTAGCAGAGTAGATTTGTTGCCTGGTTCTTAAATTTAACACCTTTTGGGCAGAGGCCCCACAACACTTCCTGAACAAGTATTTTACTTCTCACCTGTGACTATAGCTCTCAGGAAAGTAAAATGTATGATAAATCCTAGCACTCAATTTTCCAGATGAATCCCAGCTCTACTCACTTTGACAGGTGAAATCCACAGCTGCCTGGAATATAAGGTCATGTGGAAGTTAAACCTGAAACACTCTACTGCATCAGTACAGCTTCTCAATAGGGTCTTTTATGAAAAAGTATAACTAGATTTTCAAAAGTGCCAAAAGAAATTATAAAAATTTAATCACCTCTGGAACTACATCATCTAAAATGCATGAGATGGCAAGCATGGTATCTAATTCAAAACAAGTTGTCAAATTTCACACCACAGCACTGATGCAAATAAGTATTCCCAATTTCACAAATCCTTTGATTTTGTTAGTTACATTGATTTCAAAGAATTCTAAGAGGTTATTATTATGACAACAAATAATTGTCATATTATATTTGAATACACATTCCTGCACAAATCATCCTTGTAATAATTAGATATATTCAGAAAAGTCTGAGCCTCAAAAAAAAGCCAAGTAGCAACTCATTAGGCAGTACTACCGGTATCCATAATTTCAAATAATATTGAAAGAACACGTCAACCCAACTAAGTCTAAATGTCAACTTAGTTGAAATGTTCCCTTGGATAGGTGGCAGATAACTTTAGTCAAAGAAAATAGCTTCTACATCAAAGTTTGTTTTCTTAAAATTGTTGAGGTCTTCTAACTCATTGAACAAGAGGGGCATCAAAAAACATACATATAGGAAAGATAGGGTTTTTTTTTGCCTATCCTGAACCACAAATTTCATAGCAAATAATAAAGAACTAAAATGTTATATTACAGAAAGACGTTATAAAAGTTATAAAGTAATAAGAAGCAACATATTTATTAATTTATTTATTAAAAAATTTATATACCGCATACAACTAACAGTTCTAGGAAGTATATAAAATTTTTAATCAAATAAATAAAAGTATTTTTATAGAAGTTATACTAAGATGACCACAGAAGACTTAGAAGTGTTTTTGAGATTTGCAATTATATGGATATGTTATGTTAATCAGGTTTTTTATTCCTTCTTTACCTATTCAGTTCAAGGTCAGATTACATTACAAGAAATTGGGTCAGTTACCCAGGAAGATACAGAACAATGGACAGTTTGATAAAGACAATCAATAGAGATCTAGTAAAGGTAGATTAGTACAGTTATTAATACAGTTAGGTCATAGTTACAAATACATACTTACAAGTAGGTCATCTTTGGCTCATTGTTATATCCTAGGAGTTGCATTGTAAGTTACTTTCACAAATCAGCCCCCAGATGAAGTCCAGTCAGGGCTGGATTTTCCTATTGGCTAACTAGGCTTCAGCCTAGGGCCTCAAGATCAAGAGGGGCCTACATTCAAATTGTTAGCAAAATTAAAATTACACTATTCTAAAAACAGTGAACACTAAAACACTGAACCGAAAATAAGGAGAAATTCTATGCATATGACTAATAAACAAACATAAAAATGTATTGGTTAAGATCAACGCGTTCGGCTCATTGGGTCTGTTCATTTGCATATACTAGATTGCACCAAAGTATAGTTCATACGTTCACTGATTGCTATGGCAAATATTGACGTGCCTTATGCTACTAAGCTCTGGTTTGTTCTTGCATAAATAAAGTGCAGATTGGTGTAGATTGGAACAGACAAACGAACAGACCTATTGATATCCCGACGTTCGGTTATATTCGTGTTTCTTCGATAATATGAAACATGTGTTAATGTTATTAGAAAAGATTCTTATTTTAGGATTACATACACGATCATTTGATTCTCGCCTTTTGAGTTCAGTAGGTTCAATACTTTAGTGAAGTGTTTATAGACTATTGAAAAAAATTTTTGTGACAATATCTTCATTTCGCGGAATTCTAAGTAAGTTCTTAACATATGTTTTAATTTGCATATTTTAAAATGTATATTACGTGCTTTATTTTATATTTTCATGATTATATCATAAATAATAAAATCCTAGAGCGCACATGCGCTGTTGAAATATCGTGAGTCCTGGTGGCGTTAGGTGTGCTTCTGTGTCACTCCTCATGGTGCCTATGCCAACGACTCATCAAAATTCAGCTGGGGGTGGGGAATCAGAATTGCACACATGCTCCAGCTCCGGATCGGATCCCACTGCTCCTCTCTCCCCCCCCCACCCTTTTCCCGGCTCCGGAGGGGAATTGGTCTCAGCCCCGGGTGATGTATTTTATTATCTCTCATGTAATTTACAAACTTAAAAATGGGAGGTGAAAGGGCCTCATAAGTGGAATAGCCTAGGGCCTCTTTTCATCTAAATCCGGCCCCGAGTCCAGTATATAGAAACATCAAAACAGGGCCATTCAGTCTGCCCATCTACAGTAACCATTATCTCTTCCTCTCTCTTTGAGATCCCACGTACCAATCACATGCTTTCTTAAATTCAGACACAGTCTCTATCTCCACCATCTCTTCTGGAAGACTGTTCCACACATCTACCACCCTTTCTGTAAAAATGTATTTCCTTAGATTACTCCTGAGCCTATCTCTTCTTAACTTCATCCTATGCCTTCTCATTCCAGAGCTTCCTTTCATATGAAAGAGACTCAACTCATGTGCATTTACGCCACGTAGGTATTTAAATGTCTCTATAATATCTCCCCTCTCCCTCCTTTCCTCCAAAGTATACATATTGCAATCTTTATGTCTGTCGCTATATGCCTTATGATGAAAACCACACACCGTTTTAGTAGCCTTCCTCTTGACCAATTCCATCCTTTTTTTAAATCTTTTTGAAGGTGCAGTCTTCAAAAATTGTACACAATATTCTAAATGAGATCTTATACAGGAGTATCGATATATCCTTTTTCCTACTGGTCATACCCCTCCCTATGCATACTGGTATCCCCCTAGCTTTCGTCATCGCTGTTTCAACATGTTTGGCCACCTTTAGATCATAACATACTATCAAACCCAAGTCCCACTCCTCTTTCATGCACAAAAGTTCCTCACCCCCTAAACTGTACTATTCCCTCAGGGTTTTGCAGCCCAAATGCATGACCTTGCATTTCTTAGCATTAAATCTTACTTCTAAAGTATAAGACAGTGTATCGCAACCTGTGTGCTGCGGCACGCCAGTGTGTCTCCTGAGATTTCAGATGTGCTGCACTATTCTCATTTTTCTCACAATTTTCTTTGGTACTCCCAAATAAACAATGTTGCAATAGTTCAGCATAGATAACACCAGTGCCTGCACCAATAATCTAAAGCAGAGGTTCCCAAACCTGTCCTGGGGGACCCCCCAGCCAGTCAGGTTTTCAAGATATCCCTAATGAATATGCATGAGAGAGATTTGCATATAATGGAAGTGACAGGTATGCAAATCTCTCTCATGCATATTCATTAGGGATATCTTGAAAACCTGACTGGCTGGGGGTCCCCCAGGACAGGTTTGGGAACCAATGATCTAAAGGATGGAGGATCCAAAAAATTTTTGATGGTCTTTAGTTTCCATAGTGCAAAAAAAGCACTTCTTCACCACTAAATTCGTATGTTCTACCATAGTTAATTGAGAGTCTTATGTGACTCCTAATATTTTTATTGATTTTGAATTTGGTCAGCTCGGCCAAGTTATGATACATTCTCCTGCAGAAAGGAAATGTGTCACCTAATCTGGAAGCCTGACTAATTCGCTTTTTGGAACCCACTACTACTACTTCAATTAATCTTTTCTATAGAACTACTAGGTGTGTGCAATGCTGTACACATTATATACAGGTACTATCTCTGTCCCTAGCAGGCTTACAATCTAAGTTTATGTACGTGGGGCATTGGTGTGCCAAGTGACCTACCCTGTGTCACAAGGAGGCTACAGTGGGTGCTTTAGGGTGAGGGGGTTATGAGTTAAAAGCAATACTGTACTATACTGAACACAAGAATATACTGATATTTGGGCTGAAGAAAAATTATCATATCAGTCCTTACTACCGAAATGCTGCACTGGCTGCCAGTAGAAGCACGAGTAATATTTAAGTTCTCTTGTATTTGCTTTAAGCTGGTTTGGGGATTGATCCCTATCTACCTTCTATCTTATTTTGTGCTATACAGCCCTACGAGGATAACCAGGAATTGCAATTTATTTGCCTACCCAAAGATCACTGGCTATAGATACAGATCTTTTTTTGGATAGGATGCTTGCCTTTCAAGCAAGTAAACAACAGTCCTGGTTGGGTAATTATATTAGTGGAGCCATGCTGTCCTATGGCACATTTTGAAAAGAAATTAAGACTGTACTATTTAATAAATTCATTTCTTAACTGAAGTTTTATTCATAACAAAAATTTTACATTGTCTATACTCTAGGTAACATGTACTTTTACTACTAATATTTTGTATTTCGCTGGTTGTCCATTTCTCTTCTGTGTAAACCGCCTAGAAATCGTTTGATTGTGGCGGTATAGAAGAATAAAGTTATGTTATGTTATTTTATGTTAATTCTAGGCTAGATAGAGTTAATTTTGTGTAGAACAATGCAAGGGGGGGGGGGGGGGGGGACTAGAGCTGGCAAGAAATGTGTGGTGGATGAAAGTTCATTGGGTAAGAATTCTATTCAGAGCACCCAATCAAATTTTTTACAAGGGGAAGAATTCAGTGGAGTATTTTTGGTGGGCTTCAGTTTTGTTTTGTGGAGCCCAGAAGGCAGGTTGGATTTTGTCCCTCCCACCCTTCCTACAGGTCAGGTGTTTAGTGGTACTATATGGGAGTGGGAATAATCACAGCAGGGTCCCAGAAGTCATTCCCCTTGTGATGGAGTTATTTGGATTTTGAGTTACCGATTTACTTTGGATAAAATTTATTTATTCATTCAATTTTATATACTGTTCTCCCAGGAGAGCTTAGAATGGTTTGCATGAGTTTATTCAGGTACTTAAGCATTTTTCCCTGTCTGTCCCAGTGGGCTCACAATTTATCTAATGTACCTAGGGAAAAGGGGGGGGGGGGGATTAAGCGGCTTGCCCAGGGTCACACCTCAGGGTACCAAGGCTGTAGCTTTTAACCACTGCGGCACAGTGATCCAGGGATCCAGCCAAGCAGACTTTGCCTTGGGGTCAGGGCAGGGGTTTGATTTATTGTTGTCTTGCAGTTAGTTTGGTGCCTTTTAACCGTTACAGTTGTGACAAGGAAATTGGTAAATAGTTTTGACAAATGTTGGATATGAGGAATGGTATGATATTTGTTACGTTCAATAAAATTTCAATAAAGCTGCGGCCAGTTATTGCCACATGCCTAGTTGTTGTGTTTATTGAATTGTAACTTCTAAACTGGGGCTGTGAATTTCTAAAGTGAAGCACAATGAATAATCCATTTCTGTTTTTCTCCAGTGTTTGGACTGACAAGTTACAGTAATAGATGCTTTTCTGCTTAAGAATTTGTGACTGCTCTAATTATTGCTTGCACTCTTCCCAACAGATGTGCAGACCTTGTCTAACAGTGACTACAATAAGACTACTCAATTAAAGTCAAAGCACACAGTGGCTGAACAGCAACAAAAAAATGCCATCTGTTCATTTGTGGTCATTATGGGAAAAGGCACCTGTACATTTTAAATGTCAGCCTAAACATTATTCTCTGATCTAACACAAACTACGACTTGTGAACAGCCCCCCCCCTTCCCCCGGTACAGTTAAAGGTACATATGTAGTGGACCACTGTGTATACTTTTTGTCAGATTTGAGAGACCCTTTCAGAGTGCTAATTTGGGACAAACCTCTAAAATGGCTCTAAAAATTGGTCTCTTATTCCTTACCTAACATTTTGAATAATAGTATAAAAAAAGCTTGTGCTCTGGACAAATCCAATGCAACTTAACGACCATTCCAACTGACTTCATATCTTTTTCATGCCACTCCAAAGATGCTGGTTCTGGAGTTTTGATGTTTTAAAATGATACCTGATCCCAGCGCTCATTGTTAGTACAGACGTGGGTCTTCAAATCAAAGGCCCATTCTAGAATCAGTAATACTTATCTCTAACTCTAGAGAATTCGAATTGAAAAAACACAGAACAGGAACATTACCTTTACTTGTGTTCCACTTGTTATCTGTGTGACATGAATATTCAGTCAACTTTAGGCCCAATCCCAGTTAATTTTAGGTTATTTGGCCAACCAGAGCTACCTAGGAAACTCTGGCCAGGAGGCATTGAATATCGGAGCTAATTAGAAATGTATCCAGTGCTGCGTCTTTTTGAGCAGAATTATATGCACTGTGATTTACTCAAACAAAATGTGGTCAGTGAGCAGGTCAGCACGCAGATTTCTCTAGCTAACTCCCAAAGTTAGCCAGCCAGGCAATCAAATATTGATTTCACTATTTTTAACAGGATAATTTTTGGCAGTCCTCCTAGTAAATGAACTTTTCTCCATCTGTTTCTCTTTCAATTTTAACCTTAAAGTATTCATGTCCAAATAATGCATGTGCTTTGAACCCCCTGTTTGTGCAGGAAGCCAATCAGGCTCAAAATGATAAATGTTCATTTGAAAATGAAATGGATTTGTGCAGCTTATTTACCCCGGACCACAATATTTCCCTGGAATGCCATCTCTTTATCTGCTTATAAATGCACAAGCTCTAACAGCCTACATGTAGTTTTAGCTAAGCTGAAGACGACAACTTCCTGACATTTCATAGAGGAATTTTTGGGTTTCTTTAATGAACCGTAATTTTGATGTAAGAACATAAGAATAGTCTTACTGGGTCAGACCAATGGTCCATCTAGTCTAGTATCTCGTCTTCACAGAGGCCAATCCAAATCACAAGTACCTGGCAAAAAACCACAAGGAGTTGCAGCATTCCATGGTACTGATCCAAGGCAAGCAGTGGCTCCCCCCATATCTATCTCAATGGCAGACTATGGACCTATCATCCAGGAACTTGTCTCAACCCCTTTTTAAAACCAGCTACATTAACTTCTTACCACATTCTCTGGCAATGCATTCCAGAGCTTAACTATTCATTGAATGAAAAAAAAAATTCCTTCGATTGATTCTAAAGTACTTCCCTGTAACTTTGAGTGTCCCCTAGTCTTTGTAATTTTTGATGGAGTAAAGAATTGATCCACTTGTACCCATTCTATACCATTCAGGATTTTGTAGACGTCAATCATATCTTCCCTCAGCCATCTCTTTACCAAGCTGAAGAGCCCTAACCTCTTTAGTCTTTCCTCATATGAGAGAAATCCCATCTTCTTTATCATCTTAGTCACTCTTCTTTGAATCTTTTCCAGTGCCACTATATAAGGAGACCAGAACTGAATGCAATACTCAAGGTGAGGTCACACCACTGAGCAATACAGAGGCATTATAACATTCTTAGTTTTGTTTACCATCCCTTTTCTAATAATTCCTAGCATCCTGTTTGCTTTCTTGGCTGCCGCTGCACATTGAGTGGAAGGCTTCAGCGTATTGTCTTTGATGACACCCAGATCCTTTTCTTGAGCGCCTACCCCCCAAGGTGGTCCCTAGCATCCAATAACAAGGATTTGAATTATTGTTCCCAATGTGCATCACTTTGTATCTGTCCACATTAAATGTCATCTGCTATTTGGACGCCTGGTCGTCCAACTTCATGGATGAGAGACAAAAAATTAAAATTGAACCAAGACAAAACCAAATTCTTACTTCTAGAAATAAACAAAACCCCAAACATAACAAACCTAGAAATAAACTCCATCACATATCCCTTACAACCCAACTTAAAACTGCTGGGAATAATGATAGATAAAGGCTGCATCATGCAACTTCAAATTAGCAAAACGGTTCAGATGGCATTCGCAACCATGCACAACTTAAGACAAGTCCGAAAATACTTCAACAACGAACAATTCAAACTCATAGTACAAGCGCTAATCCTAGGACTCCTGGACTACTGTAACATACTTTACCTGCCAACATGCTAAAACAATTACAAACAGTCCAAAATACAGCCCTAAGTACTCGCTGAAAAAATACAACCACATTATCTCAGCTTTCCAAGACTCACACTTGCTCCCAGTACAAGCATGCATACAACACAAATTCTACTGCACAGATTCTACTGCCCTAATTTGAAATGTACCAAGCTATTTGAACAACTGCCTAATCAGGAAAAACACATCCAGACCAAGGAGAACTCAAGCACACTTTGCCCACCCCCCAATCAAAGGCATTCAAAGCAAAAAAAATATCTGACGATTTATTAGCCATCAGAGCAGCAAAAAATAGACCACCACCTCTCAAATCTGCCGACCACGATGCCCAACTACAAAACATTCAGAAAAGAACTAAAAACCATGCTATTCAAGAAATTTGTCAAATGATCTAACCAAACCGTATCAACCATTCTCGACGCATACTAAAGATATCAACCTTGTAAATCTCCCTGGGAATGCCCAGGCTAATTTCTTGTTGTAAACCGCCTAGAACTGAAAGGTATTGGCAGGATAGAAGACATCAATCAATAAGGTATTCCTGCAGTTTTTCCACAGTCTGCATGCGTTTTAACAACTTTGAACAGGTTAGTGTAATCTCCAAATTTAATCACATCACCTGTAGTTCCAATTTCCAGATCATTTATAAATAAGTTAGTTTATAGGCCACTGAGATACCTGAGCTGGCTAGAACCTGAGGTGTTTTCTCCTCCATTTTATACTAGTGTGTGCTACTTTCTTTAGATCAACGTCACTGTATGTTATAGTTTCACTATTGGATTACTGATACTCTCTTACTTCAACAACAGCCTTTTAGTTCAGTGTGGTTTACACACCAAAAAATTCAGACAACCCTGAAGAATTAACATTAAAATAAAAAGCAACAATTTCTAATAATTACATAACTACTTAATAGAAGAGCCCATCTAATTGTTAAATGTGATACCTTTTATAAATTAAGCCTTAAATAATCTCTAAAAACTAAGGGCTCCTTTTACTACATAGAAACATAGAAATAGACGGCAGATAAGGGCCACGGCCCATCTAGTCTGCCCACCCCAATGACCCTCCCCTACCTTTCTCTGTGAATAGATCCCACGTGTCTATCCCATTTGGCCTTAAAATCAGGCACGCTGCTGGCCTCAATAACCTGAAGTGGAAGACTATTCCAGCGATCAACCACCCTTTCAGTGAAAAAGAATTTCCTGGTGTCCCCGTGCAGTTTCCTGCCCCTGATTTTCCACGGATGCCCCCTTGTTGCCGCGGGACCCTTGAAAAAGAAGTTATCTTCTTCCACCTCGATGCGGCTCGTGAGATACTTGAATGTCTCGACCATGTCACCCCTCTCTCTGTGTTCCTCGAGTGAGTACAGTTGCAACTTATCCAGCCGTTCCTCGTACGGGAGATCCTTGAGTCCCGAGACCATCCGGGTGGTCATTCTCTGGACCGACTCCAGTCTCGGCACATCCTTACGGTAATGCGGCCTCCAGAATTGCACACAGTATTCCAGGTGGGGCATAGAAACATAGCGCATTAACGCGCAGAATAGTGCACGCTGAATTGCTACACGCGCTAGACCTTAACGCCAGCATTGAGCTGCCATTAGTTCTAGTGGCATAGCAAGCGGTAATATCCTGCATGCGCAAAAAATACTAGCACACCTTAGTAAAAGGAGCCCTAAGTGATCACCCTGCCCAATGATTCTAATTTAAGCCCTCTTCTATAGGTTAGCCGGTTCATAGACAACCCCGCGAAAGACAAAGGCGCGCGCCGACAACTGAGTGCAAGACGGAGGCGTGCGCCGAAGAAAATTACAGTTTTTAGGGGCTCCGACGGGGGTTTTTGTTGGGGAGCCCCCCCAGTTTACTTAATAGAGATCATGCCTGCGTTGTGGGGGGTTTGGGGGGTTGTAACCCTCCACATTTTACTGTAAACTTAACTTTTTCCCTAAAAACAGGGAAAAAGTGAAGTTTTCAGTAAAATGTGGGGGGTTAATTTGACATGAAGCAGTGCTACCACATAAGAATTCAATGCAGTCTAAGCAATATAGGTGTGACCCTTTCAAATTTATAAGCTGAAAAAATACATCAGGCTACTGTATTCTGAACTGTCTGAATCTTTTTCAATAAGAATTTAGGGGAACCCAGACATTGTTACAATAATCCATCTTACCCAGAATAAAACTTTGTACAATCAAATTGAAAGCATTTTGGTCAAAATATTTATTTATTTAATCTGTTTTCTATCCCATTCTCCCCAATAAACTCAGACAAATTACAAGATAACATACATAGAATACAGTCAAGACAAATTACAATTGTTATACTTACAAAACAATATGTTCATCCTAACTTGATCATTTCTTTCTTCATTATTAGTCATAGCAATAGGCAATGGATTAGATGAAGAAGTAAGTTTTTAGGGCTTTCTTAAAGTTAGGAGTTCTTTGAGGAATCTCATCTACGGGGGTAATCAGGGCTGGATTAACCAATAGGCCAAGTAGGCACGTGCCTAGGGCCCAAAGTTGTCAGAGGGACCCGATGAAACAGAGGACTCGGTTTTTTTTCCCCTTGGCAACTCGGGCCACCCGGGAATGATTGGCAGCGCTGGGCCCCTCCCCCCCCCCCAGGAAAGATTGGCAGCACTGGGCCCCCCCCCCCGGGATCTCGACAGATGCAAAGAGTTGCTGCAAGTTCTCGTGATGACTGTGTCTGCCAGCTGTGCTTAGGGAAGAGGTAAGTGAAGTCAGAGGGTTTGGACTGGCAGACGCAGTCATCACGGGACCTTGCAGCAACTCTTTTCATCTGCTGGTCCACTCCTTCCGACATCACTTATTCAGATTGGTTGATGGCGATGCCGGGGGAGGGCGGTGTTGTCTATCTCCTGGGGTGGCAGCACTGCCGATCTCTCCAGGGGAGCAGCGCTGCCGATCTTTCCTGGGGGGCCCGCGTTGCCAAGGGAAAAAAAAACACTGAGTACTCTGTTTCTTCAGCGGGCCCCCTCTGACCTAGAAGGGTGGTGGAGGGAGAGAAAGGGGGCAGGGTGGTATGGAAGGATGGTAGAAGGAGAGAAAGGGGCAGATGCTGATGGAATTGGTGTACAGGGAAAGGGGGAAGGATACTGGATGGAATTGGGTTGGAGGGAAAGAAAGGGGGCAGATGCTGATGGAATTGGGGTGCAGGGAAAGGGGGAAGGATACTGGATGGAATTGGGTTGGAGGTAAAGAAAGGGGGCTGATGCTGATGGAAGTGGGGGGAAAGGAGAGGAGAAAGTGAAATTCCAGACCATGGGGGTGTGGGTGCGGGAGAGGGAAGGGAAGGGAAGAAGAGGAGAGGAGAGAGATGCCAGACCATTGGAGGAGGGAATGGAAAAAGATGGATTCCAGACCAATGGGAGTAAAGGGAAAGATGGAAGGGGGAGGCATACAGTTTCTGGAAGTGGCACAGAAGATTAAAGGAAGAGAGTGACAAGAAGACGAGGAGAGCTGAAACCAGACAAGACAAAAGGTAGAAAAAAATTTTCTATTTATTTATTTTTTTGCTTTAGGGGACATGCATTGCTGTTTCTGTGGTGTTGCATTGTATGCAGAGCCCAGCATCTTGGTGGTTTTATTTAACCTTTGTCTATGTATTTCTATATTTTCCCCCCTTTTACAAAACTGTAGAGCATTTTTTTAACGCTGGCTGTAAAAGGGGGAGAGGTTAGTTTGTGATTACTTATTCCATACTAGGCTAAGGTGTATTCTGTGTTCTGTTTGTATAAAAGACATGGTTTTTTGTTAGTGTTGACTAGCCTTGTTTGGCAAAATGCATCAGGCATGGTCTTGGAGCACCTTGAATTAACCTGATTTGAATCTCCTTATTTTCTGCCAATCTTCTTTTGTTTCACATTGGATTCTTTGGTGGACTGCTTGCCTTGTTGTTTCATTGCAAGTTAACATACATGAAGTGGAACGTACTAGAGAAGTTACAAATTTGGTTGTTTATACATACATATGGGTTACAGTTGGTTGATGTAGAGAGAGGCAGTTGAGAGGCATTGTAAACTTGGTTATTAATATAGACCTATAGTTCGGATAGTATTACTGCTTTACAAATATTTGAACACTTTCATATATGCAAGGAAAGGGTTCAGAGTTACATTCCTGGGTAAGTAGGTGGGAAGGGAAGGAAGGGGGATTTGTTCAGAGATGTTTGGGGGTTGCATAGAAGAAAAACTGTGCACTGGTATACTAATCTTTGTTTTGAATTTTTTTTAAAAAGAAATACAAGTGGAAATAAAGAAGTAAAGAAGAAAACAGATAAATGGGGGCGGGACAGGGCCAGAGGGGCCCAGTGTACTTGTGTGCCTAGGGGCCCTCGAAGAATTAATCTTGCCCTGGGGTAGTTGATTCCAGTAGCTTGGTAAGAATTGAGAGTAGAATGTTTTCTTCACTAAAGCATATATCTGTAAATCTAGGCTTAAAATCTTCAAACTGGATTCAGATCTAAACTGTGGATTGCTGAGTTTTTAAATATTATAATCCCATACATCAGACAGTTTGCCAATTAGCAGAAGTTTGGGTTGCCTCACTTTTGGAGGGATAAACTTCGTGACAGAAGATTTTTAAAAAAAAATTTTGTGTGTAAATTTTTGGATAAATATAAGGGGGGGGATGATATATGCATTTGTCATAGAATATAATTCTGATTGAATTTAAGTGCTGTTAAAGTGTAAGATGACTGTATAATATGTTGCACTTATTTTTGGCTTTAAAATGAATAAAGATTTATTTAAAAAAAAAAAATTTTCCCAGTTAAGGAGAAAATCATCAACATGTGGTAATGTAATCCAATTTAATAGTTGCTCAATTTGGGCTATTTTAGCACAGGATTCCTTTATATGCTAAGACCCAGTGCTAAAAAAAAAAAAGAGAGAGAGACTGGTAAAATAACCAAAAGTAGCCCACACTAATATCTATCTTCCTAAATGCCTTTGGAAATTATTGCCTAATGGTTTTTACCTTCCGGGCTTAAGGAGCTCTTTATCTTGCCTTGGTTGGATGTCCTAATGATGTCCTAACAGACATGGCCTCACAACTGTACAGTTCTGAGTAAACACAGCTGTGAATCCACTTTGGGTGAAATCTTCCTTTTCATTTGCTAATAACCGAGCGGCAGAGATTTTGTCACTTGCCATATAATTATTCTTATTTCCTCTCATTACTTGCTTTCTCCACAGAATAGTTGTACGGTCTCGGTAAAATGCTAGTTTTGTAAGCACATCCTTCACAGGCAGAATCATACAGTTGCCATTAATGCAGTTACTTCGTAGAGCAAAATCTGTTTCCCACAATCTGTTTTGTATACTGAGTTTATAATGTATCTTTAAAGGATAATTTTCCTTTGCATTATCTCTCTGGCGCCTTCAAGTCAGATTCCTCACAGAATTTCCATTTGAAAATCTAGTGATGGCTCCAGAGATACGTATTTAACCCTTGGTTGTTTGTAGGAAATCCATATGTACACTTTAGGATGCTCTAATTCAGGGATGTCCAACCTGCGGCCCCGTGAAGTATTTTGTGCGGCCCTGGTCGAGGACAATGCAGTGTTTTCCTCTGCTGCCCTCGGGTGTTTACCATCTTGCCAGCTCCCTCCTCTGTCTTGCTGCAGCGTTTGCATGTTTGTGCAGCCTCAGAAAATTTTTTTTTGCCCATTGCGGCCCAGGGAAGCCAAAAGGTTGGACACCCCTGCTCTAACTAGTCCCATTCCCATTTGTCTGCAGATTCTATTATGGCACCAGTTTAAGATGCAGGTTTTCCAAAACAAAACAGGGTAACTCCAAAATACTAAACCCAGGTGTATAGTACTAAAAATAGATAAGAAAAATACACCCTACCTTCCAAGTTGTTTCCTTGGATCTTCTCGTCTCCATGCTGGATCCCAACTTCGGAGCCCAATTCTGGACTACCCTCTGATGATAGGGTGTCCAGCTCAGTTCGACCTTTCTCGATCTCTCCGGCATCCTGGACTTGCTGCAGCTGCTGAATCCCTTCAGGATGCTTCGTCCGCGGTGAGCTGGTGCTCTGAGGGCTTGGGGGCAGAGCCCTAGCATTGGGGCTCAGTATGGCATTCAATTCCAAGGAGAACGCCGCCAATCCGCTCACTCGCGGTGTCTCCAGCGGGAACATCTCCGATAGTGGCAATGAGGCGGCTTGCATCCGGCGTAGGAGATCTTCTATGTTGTCAAGTCTGGCCGCAGGAGAGCTACGCAAGGTCCCAGCAGAGCTCTTCCCTCTCCGTTTCAGCATCGCTGAAAAAAAAGGTAAATTGGCTGCTAGAAAGGCTGTATAGAGAGCTCCCAGTCATGCTTCACAATCCGATCAGTCTGCTTTTATAAAGTGCTCATTAGAAATCTTAGTGCCTCTTTTATAAAGCCATGCTAGCAGCTGCCGCGCGGCAGCAGTCCCGAAGCCCTTTAAATCTCTGTGGGCTTCGGGGCCGTTAGCGCAGGGCAGCCGCTAGCGCGGCTTTGTAAAAGAGGCCGTTAATCTTCTCAATTGAATGACATGCAATCAGTTCTCCAGCTTTCAATGTGAACATTTTGAATAACTCTGAAAATGGGTCTCAGGACCTGAGACCCATTTTCAGAGTATTACTTCAGGCAGGGAGAGGGAACGAAATGGTTCCCTGAATATCATGATCTTTTTCTGTTTCAGAAGTTACTTGGTGGAAGCAACTGAGCACTTTATATATATTTAAAAGGATATTGAAGATTTCAGTACAGGCATTAACATATTTGATGAATAAATATTTACCAGAAGAAATTCCTTTGAAAATTACCCCCAAATTCTGTATATGGTACGTATGGCTGGGCATGCACATTGCCGCATATAGCCAAAGTGTGCGGACAACTTGATTAATTGACCTAATCGGCACTGATAACTGGCAATTAACACCTCATAACCGACACAAATTGGGATTAATTAATAGTTATGCGCACAACTTAGAAAGTGTGATTCTATAAAAAAGTATGTGCCACTTCAGTGCATGAATTTGAAAAAAGGAGAATGACCAGGGGCCTAAGTACATAAGCATATAAGACTAGCCTTACTGGGTCAGAACAATGGTCCATCAAACCCAGAAGCCCTAGTACCTGGACAAAACCCAAGGAGTAGTAACATTCCATGCTACCGATCCAGGGCAAGCAGTGGCTTCCCCCATGTCTTTCTCAATAACAACATATGGACTTTTTCCTCCAGGGAATTCCTAAATATTCTGCATATTGTTGAAGAATATGCCCAATCCGCGCATGATTTAGGCGCAGGCATTGAGGCCTGATTTTTGCTGGTCTAAATGAATTCACCTAACTTATGCATCATGTACATGGGCTAATTTTGTTTCAATGCCACATACCTTGTCAGTTTAAGCAGAGCACGGGCAGAGTGTGAAAATGCACACAGAATTTATAGAATGGTATAATTTATGTGCCTTCTGGCTAACATCTAGGCAAGGCCTTGCACAACAGCTTTAGGGTTGATGTTAGTGATCACACCTTAAATGTAAGTACATATTCTTCCATTTATGCTGATATTCTATAAAGGAAAGTAGATGCTTACCTTTCTTTCTAGAATAGGATTGAATTGGGCGCCTGTGTACCCTCTTGTTTTAGGCCCCCTTTTCATGTCTTCACTAACTCCCTCTTTTACAAAGGCGTGCTATGCTTTATAGTGTGCGCTAAATATTAGCACGCGCACGTGCTAAACGCTAATCAGTGCACTTAATTTGTTTAATTGGCACACTAATTGGCTGCTCCAATTAAAAACCAATTAAAACTCAATAAAAAACAAACAAAAACAGGTGTCCTCCAAAAAGACGTAGGCGTGGTTAACATTGGAAGTACTGCTAGGTGGTCGTCAGGTGCCTCCGTAAGCGTGATTCTCATGAAAGGCAGCCACCGGAAATGTAGGCCATTAAAACCCCGGACTACATTTTCCGGCGCCTCGCTTTCATGTAGCCACGATTCTGCAAATAGCGTCATTGTGGGATTGACACACGATCGGTGGCCGATTTTAGGTGACTGCTGATAACAGTGCCTTTCACAGATTCCGGACCTGAGTGGCCTGAGTGGTCAGTTCACTTTTCATGTCAATGAACTCATGATGTTCTCTTTCCAAAAGCAGAAAATTATATTTTTTATCACACACTTCCAAGACTGATATTGTTTATGTACCATAATTTCAGTAACAAAAAGCATTTTGGTTGGACTTACTGAATAATTTGCTTTTCTTGCTTCTCCTGGCAAGGAAACTTTTATCCCAACTAT
The DNA here is from genome assembly GCF_902459505.1 of Geotrypetes seraphini. Taxonomy (NCBI): domain Eukaryota; kingdom Metazoa; phylum Chordata; class Amphibia; order Gymnophiona; family Dermophiidae; genus Geotrypetes; species Geotrypetes seraphini. Next base: position 325,719,200 of record NC_047085.1, on the reverse strand, counting down.
ACAATTTCCTTAGGAATTTACATTCATCTAAATCAGGGGTAGGGAACGCCGGTCCTCGAGTTGGGTTTTCAGGATTTCCCCCAATGAATATGCATGAGATCTATTTGCATGCACTGCTTTCAATGCATATTCATTGGGGAAATCCTGAAAACCCAACTGGAATACGGCTCTCGAGGACCGGAGTTCCCTACCCCTGATCTAAATACTCATATTAACTAGCATCTAAGTAGCAGATGGAACATAATGAAATTATTTTTGAAGATCAAATTAAAGGTAGAGTCTAGTTGCTTCATTGAAGATGCTCTCTTGAGAGGCATGCAATTAAACATTGTACACAACTACATTTTCACCCAGTTTGAACATTCTAAACAGGCATGTCTAATGCTAAGGCATGTCGTACACTTGTACTACAAAGAAAGACATATACCTTTAACGGTTCATAGACAAAATCGCGCGAGACAACGGCGCGCCGACAACTGAGCGCAAGGTTGACGGCGCACTGAAGAAAAGCACTATTTTAAAGGGCTCCGACGGGGAGGGGGGGTGTTGGTGGGGAACCCCCCCCTATTTTACTTAACAGACATCGCGCTGGCGTTGTGGGGGGTTTGAGGGGTTGAAACCAAACTTTTTGCCTGTTTTTTTAGGGAAAAAGTTCAGTTTTAAGTATAATGTGGGGGGTTACAACCCCCCAAACCCCCCACAACGCCAGCGCGATGTCTGTTAAGTAAAGTGGGGGGGGTTACCCCCCACACCCCCCGACGGAGCCCTTTAAAAAATAGTGCTTTTCTTCAGCGCGCCGTCAACCTTGCGCTCAGTTGTCTGCGCTCAGTGGTCGGCGCGCCGTTGTCTCGCGCGATTTAGTCCCGTCACCCCTTTAACTGCTTCTGTGCTGACTCGAAGATGAGGTCCTCCTCGTTTTTTTTGCTGATTTCTTGAGTACCACATGTAGAAGTTAAGTTAAACTTGTTTGTTTTTTTTCCACATGAAACTTCTTTTGGTTTAAAAAGAACGGTGGAAGGTTTTATCAGCAGAATGTGTGCTAATTCTGAGGCTTTTCCTCCCTGATTTAACAGATTCTCTTTTTACTTGTGTGCTTGTGACATCTGTACTGTGGAGTTTTGTTGCATTCTAAATTTGGGACTTATCCGATGACAGAGCAGGATTAGGGTATAGGCAAACTACGAGTGTAGGGGTTACCAGACGTCCGGATTTTCCAGGACATGTCCTCTTTTTCGAGGACATGTCTGGGGGTCTGGACGGCTTTTTAAAACCTGGCACTTTTGTCCGGGTTTTGAAAGCTTCCCGTCAAAATTGTGTTGGGAAGGGGCATCCGCGCATGTGTGGACGCAACGCATTGCATCATGTCTGTACAGGTGCAGATGCTGTCTGGGGGCGGGGCTGGGGGCAGAACGTGGCGTGACACAAGCGGAACGGGGCGAAACTGGGCAGACCTGGGGGCTTGGCTATGGGTCCGGATTTTCCTTTGGGAAAATCTGGTAACCCTATGTGAGAGGCCCAAATATTTAGGGGGCCCCTATCAGATCTGCTGAGGATTCAGGAGCCTTGGATTGTTAACTGTCTGGATTTTTTTTTTTAAGATTCTATAAATTTATAAGTTGAAGTCAAAATGATACCTAAAGTATATGGATATTTTTCAAAATGTAGCCCTCTGTGGTTCTCTAATCCTTCCCCCTCCCCACTTCCAGGAAGAGACTATGGTAAGATACAGCCAATAGGAAGGCCTCTAGTCACAGGACGGAGAGGCTGAGTTGCAGGTGCAGGAGAATAGATTGAGGCTGAGCTGAGAGTGGTGCACTAGGAAGAGCTGCATAGCCAGTGAGGGACTCTTTTCCCTGGAGAAGAGGAGACTTAGAGGGGATTTGATAGAGACTTACAAGATCATGAAGGGCATAGAGAGAGTGGAGAGGGACAGATTCTTCAAACTTTCGAAAAATAAGAGGGCATTCAGAAAAGTTGAAAGGGGACAGATTCAAAACGAATGCTAGGAAGTTTTTCTTTACCCAACGTGTGGTGGACACCTGGAATGCGCTTCCAGAGGGCGTAATAGGGCAGAGTATGGTACTGGGGTTCAAGAAAGGATTGGACAATTTCCTGCCGGAAAAAGGGATAGAGGGGTATAGATAGAGGATTACTGCACAGGTCCTGGACCTGTTGGGCCGCCGCGTGAGCGGACTGGTGGGCACGATGGACCTCAGGTCTGAGCTAGCGGAAGCATTGCTTATGTTCTTATGAGTATTCTGGGGTAATGGGATTGTTGAACGAGAGTAGGAATTTAAGAAACATGGGAGAAAGTATAGTCTGCTGAAGGCTGAGGGAAATGATATGATGAGCAATATGAAAAACACACTTTTATTACAATACTTCAAAAAAATAAAAAAATGTAAATAGCAGCAATGTTTATTTAATTTACCGCTATAGCTTACAATGGTTCAAAGTGGTTTACACATATAAAACCATTAAAAAGAAAGGAACTCCATAACAAATTAACACCTCCCTTTTATCAAGCTGAGGTAGAGCATCTTAACATTGGCCAGCACGGTAAATGCTCCAACGTTCGTTTAATTCCTATGAGCGTCGGAGCACCTACTTCGTCAGCACGCTCTAGCACAGCTTAATAAAAGTGAGGCCTAAAGGACAGACCTGGGCCTCCTTTTACGAAACTGCGATAGCAGTTTCTAGCGTGGGGAGCTGTGCTGAATGGCCTGCGCTGCTCCCGACGCTCATTGAGTTCCTATGAGCGTCGGGAGCAGTGCAGCTCCCCACGCTAGAACTGCTATTGCAGTTTCAAAAAAGAGGGGGCTAGTGTCTTACATACAAGAGTACAAGAACATTCAAATAAAATGTCTGTTTAATAAATAAGTTAAAGCAGAAAAAAATAAAATAAAATCTCTTTCCTGGCCAAGCCTATGAATTGTGAGCATTGCATTCTAAGTGAAAAGATCTAAGATAAAATGTGATCAAAGAAAACTGCTTTCCAGTTCAAAGGTTTATTCGAAAGAAACGTTCACTTTGATTACTGGAAGCAAGAATCCCAAACTACTCTGGAAACTATTCAATTAGTGAAATAAATGTTAAAATCAAAACAGTTTGTGAAAGAAATATCTTCGCTAATGAGATCTAACTCTTTCAAAAAGAAAGCAGGGCAGCTTCGCAAGCATGACAGTATTCTAAGAATGAAATCAACTTGAAAGAGACGGAAACAGCATTTGGGCATGCCTTTTGTTTGAACTCTTCCATGTTTGCTTCACTTTTGTTTTTCTAACATGTTAATGAGTTTAGAAAAGCAAAAAAAAAAATAAATAAATAAGATGTACCATTATCAAATTCTGTTATGCTTTTCTGGTGGAACTCTTTATGCCATATATATAAAATGGAAAGGTTTATTGCAGTACAGCGGGGTTATTTTAAAAAGTTTCAGGATGTGTGGAAACCATTAACAAAGTATTGTAAAGATTAACTTAAAATTGGTTCCCTTATATTTATTTGTTAATTTAAGGTGCAGGGAGGGGGGATTTTACATGTTTTATATGATAATGGAATATATGGGAGGGAGGGTTAGGATAGGGATGGAGATATGAATTTGTGAGATGTGTCAATGATTATTCTAAGTGATGTATTTATGGTTTATGTGATTGAATATATTTTAACACTTAATGTAATCTTGAAAATGAATAAAGAATATTTAAAAAAAAAAATAAAAAGAAAGCCTAGCTAGTTGCACACTCTGTGACTGAGATCAACTGGTAAAACCAAAACAAAGAAAACTGCAGACGAGAGTATAATGATGCAGGCAAAGTTTATTATAATAATAGATAAAATGCGGTTAAAAATATCACCTAAAAATAAACAAGTGGACCCAACACGGTCCGTGTTTCGGAAAACACGCCTTCATCAGGGGTCCCAAATGAAGAACGAATGAGTTAAAACCGCAAACAAGCTATTGTCTGTATAAGGAGAGCTCCGGGAAAAGAGCCTGTGCAAGTCTTGCTGAAAAGTTGAAAAAGAACGCCGCGGGAAAACAGCTTAAATAGGTGGAGTCTGAGAAAGTTGGCTATCACAGGTGCTATGCACATATTACAGTAGGAACTGCATGCACTTTTAGAGAGCTCAGTAGTAAATATCTTATCTGACAGTGCATGCGATGTTTCCTCCAAGGGGTCCTTTTAGGAAGGTGCGCTAACCGATTTAGCGCATGCTAAATGCCAAGGCATCCATTGTATTCTATGAGCACCTTAGCATTTAGCATGTGCTAAATCAGTTAGTGCACCTTAATAAAAGGACCCCCAAGTTATTTATGTATTTATTCATTCAATTTTCTATACTGTTCTCCCCAGGGAGCTCAGAACGGTTTATACGAAATTATTCATGTACTCAAGCATTTTTCCTTGTCTAGCAAACTTAATATTATCAATAATGTTATCTTCTTTTCCCAATGTGTTCAGTCGCCCACTTTTGTCTATCTACAGATCTTGTCCATCTGTAAAGTCTGCTTTTTGTTCCTCCATCTTTTGGCTTCTGCAGACCTTGCTTCTCTTCTGCTTTGTTTGTAAATTCTACCTCTAAATGTTCCTTTAACCGTCTAGTAAGATGCTTTATTTATGAATTTATTTTATTTATTGGGATTTTTAGCCATTGTGTTAACATTGTGCGTATAGTGCCTGTATTATGTGAATATTTTACTGTGTTGCAATGTGTACTGCTAGATGAGTGATTTACCGTTTTATTGAAATGTTCACTTATCATATTGTAGTTACTAATATGATTTGTAGGTAGTCTCCGGGTTAAGAACAGATTCCATTTTTTACACCATTCTTCAATTGAATTTGTATGCAAATCGGATCCTGTACAGTACGCAGTCTATTAAAGCATTAAACATTAATGAACATTGAACATTATAGAAACAATCCTCAAAATAAAGCACTGTAGTTTAAATAGAAAATAAAGATAGGAGGTTTATACTTGCTTTTCTTCTTCATCCATTCTACTGTTCCCTCTCCACCACTACATCCAACATTTTCCCCCTCTCACCTCTCTCTTCCCCATGTATCTGTAACTCACGCCTCTCCCACAATGTCCAATATTTCTCTCTCCCTCCCTATGTCCAACAATTCTCTCTCATTCTTATCATCAGCCAAATAATGTACATTAAGTTGCCCTCTATATACACTGCAAAGTGAATCTTTTTCACATAGAGCACGGAGAGTTTTCCATACACAGGGCATGCTTCCTTTGTTTCATAATTACTATTGCCTTCTGGCAATTTTCTAGCCACCTGAAATCCTGGCGCATTTATGGCAACCCTGCGCTCTGACTTGTGCTGGGAGACCCACTTTTTTCTTTCTGATTATATCCTTCATGTGCTTAGAGCAACCTCATTCACATGGCATATTGCAAAGGTGTCATTCAGGATTAGCCTTTTCATCCGGAAAAGCTTCCACCACGTAATATTACCCCTGATACCAATAGCAATTCTATCAAGTACGATCAAGTCCTCTAAATCTTCATACCTGCGTGACTTTATTAGATGCTTAACTTCTGCTAGGTATGCATCGGAAAATTCATTGGTATCCTGCATCCCGCTATTCAGGATGTACCTTTTGTAAGTCACATTTGTCTCTTTGACATAGTCATTTTTGAAAGAGAGGATTATTGTCACATCAGTTTTGTCTGCCTTGCTCTCGAAGGTCAGGGTCTCATACAGCTCACACGCTTCCGTGCCAATGCAGACCAGGAGAGTGGCATAACATTTTTTTTTCATTACCTGTGCTTCCAGGTCAGTTACAATTTTATAATTATGCCACTGGATTTTGAACCACTTAAAAATCATAGCGCAATCCCCTGTCAAAATTAGTGGTAGCAGAGGTGAAACTGAAACATAGAAACATAGAAAGATGACGGCAGAAAAGGGCTATAGCCCACCAAGTCTGCCCACTCTACTGACCCTCCCTATCAAGTCTGGGTGTCTTATTAGGCCTCTGTAGGGATCCCACGTAGATGTCCCATTTATTCTTAAAGTCAAGCACGCTGTTGGCCTTGGCCACCTGCTCCGGAAGCTTATTCCAGTGCTCCACCACTCGTTCCGTGAAGAAATACTTCCTAATTTCACCCCTAAATTTCCCTCCTCTGAGTTTGAGTGGATGCCCTCTTGTGGCCGAGGGTCCCCTGAGTAGGAAGATGTCATCTTCTACCTCGACACGACCCGTGATGTATTTAAACGTTTCAATCATGTCTCCCCTCTCCCTGCGTTCCTCCAGAGTGTAGAGCTGCAGTTTGTTTAGCCTATCTTCGTACGAAAGACCCTTGAACCCCGAGATATTCCTAGTGGCCATCCGCTGAACCGACTCGACTCTAAGCACATCTTTGCGGTAATGTGGCCTCCAGAACTGCACACAGTACTCCAGGTGAGGTCTCACCATGGTTCTATACAGTGGCATTATGACCTCAGGTTTCCTGCTTACGAAACTTCTATTGATACATCCCATCATTTGTCTTGCCTTGGATGATGCTTTTTCCACCTGATTTGCAACCTTCATGTCTGCACTGATGATCACTCCCAAGTCTCGCTCTACTGTTGTCCTAGCCAATGTTTCTCCATTTAAGGTGTAGGTTTTGCATGGATTCCTGCTACCGAGGTGCATGACCTTACATTTCTTGGCGTTGAAGCCCAGCTGCCATGTTGCGGACCAGCTCTCTAACTTAAGCAGATCCTGCGTCATACAATCCTGCAAATTATTTTCCTTTACTTTATTGCATATTTTGGCGTCATCGGCGAATAATGTTACTTTACCCTGAAGCCCTCGTGTCAAGTCTCTTATGAATATGTTAAAAAGGAGTGGACCCAGGACTGAGCCCTGCGGGACTCCGCTGGTCACTTCCGATGTTTCAGAGAAGGTGCCGTTGACCACCACCCTTTGAAGTCTACCACTCAGCCAATCTTTGACCCAAGTAGTTAGCGTCTCACCTATCCCCATTGATTTCATCTTGCTTAAAAGTCTGCGGTGTGAGACACTGTCAAAAGCTTTACTAAAATCCAAGTGCAGCTTTCCATGGTTAATATATTTCTGACATCATGCAACATATTCAGATACTCTCAGACCAGACAAACTGTCTCAACTACTAGCTTTATTACAGCTCATGGCAACAAGTAGTGATTATTCTACCCACTTCCTAGAGCAGTGTATCTCAAACTGTGTGCCACTGCAGATTCTAGGTGTACCATGAGATGCTGGTGAGGAGGAGGAGGCATAGGTACTGCCTGACTGCTTACAGGATGTGCCTCTCGTGGTGAGAGGCATATCCTGTAGTCAGTCAGCTGGCGCCTGCGCCTCTCTTCCTCGCGCTTCTGCTCCATCTCCTCGCCTCTCCTTCTGCAGCACCTTCCCACTAGTGGTAATAGGAGGCTCAGGGCCAAGGCTGAAGGACTATTTATCATTTCTATAGTGCTGTGATCATGTATTCGGGCCGAGCGGTCATTACCTGTCACACATCTGTCTCCAGCATTTCCCGGACTTCCTTATTGCTCTGCTATAGCAAAACAGCACTCACAGTCTTGTTAATACATACAGTCCATTACAACATTTCTAAATTCCATGACCAGGTCCCTCCAAGTCTTCTTGATCACTACCAGGTTCTCCCTGATCCTCATTGGTCCTCCAGGTCTTCTGGAAGCTTTTGGTACCATTACTGGTCTCTCTGTTGGTTGCCACCTGCCCCGCTGGTCACTCTGCTGGTCACTCACCAGTCACCTTTGGCCTTTGATCTCTGGATCTACAAGATGTTTTCTACTGGGTTTTCTGAAAGCTCACGGTACAATTACCAGTCTCTCTGCTGGTTGCCACTGGTCCTGCCGGTCCCTCCACTGGTCATTCATCAGTCCCTGTCAGCCTAGGACCACCACCACTGTTCCCTTTCTCCCTGTCCTCTTGGATCCCCACAGGTCCTGAATATTTCACTGGTCCCACTGGCTACCAGCAGTGTCAATTAGAGTCAAGCCTGAGCCCCTCCCCCCGGACTCCTAGCTCTACTGGGCCCTCTGGCTACTCCTTCTTCCAGGCCCTTCCCAGTCAGTCTCTGTCTGAGGTTTCTTTCTGAGGACTCCTTCCAGTCCCTCAGTCACTCTCTGTGAGGACTCTCCCAGTTGCTCACTCTCCTGGTCACTCATACCTCCAGGCCTTCTGCTGGTCAACAAGCTTGAGCCCCTCCCCTATGCATCCAGGGAAGGACCTAAGGCTCTGATTGGCCCAGACACCTCAGGCCCCTTCCATAGCAGGGGACTTAAGTAATCTGGGCCAATCAGAGCCTTAGGCCCCTCCCTGGAGCATCCCAGGATGCACTGGGGAGAGGAAGACCCGCCATTTTGAAGAGGTGGGCCTGCTGGCCAGAGGGAATAGGCATCCCTCCGGCTGGCTTTTGTAAACAAGGTAGAGGCCCAGGGGTGTGTGGGGAGGGCTTTTTCTTGATGGTGGGAGGGCATAGGCATCCCTCCCACTGCTGGAAATGTTGAGGGTCTGTTGCTTGGTGGCAGGGGGGAGTGGGCATCCCTCCTGCTGCTGGGGGTAGTGTTTTGGATGTTGCTTAGCAGTGGGAAGGAGTGGGCATCCTTCCCACTGCTGGGAGGTGCTGCTTGGTGGTGGGAGGGAGTGGGCATCCCTCCTGCTGCCGAAGGGGGAAGGGGTTGTTTGACGGCAGTGGCAGGAGTGAGCGGGCATCCCTCCAGCTGATCTTCAATTTTTTTTTTTTGTGGGTTTATTCTGCTCATGTGCCTATTGCTATCACCAGTGATTGGCACATGCAAACCACAACTTCCACAACTCTGCACAAGCCTATATCCTGGTAGATGTCACAATAATGACATCCAGAAGAATATAGTTTTGAGCTGCAAATATATAAAAGCTTCTTTTTTTTAAAGAATTCTGTGGTGTAAAATGAAACAAAACTTTATTGTTTATAATCTTGCTCACGCATTGTGAATTTGGCCTGTCTTTCACATGCCATTGAAGGAAAGTCATATTTATAGATTAGAGGCAATAAACAAACATCTGCATAATGCTAATTTGAAAAGAACACTACTAAGCACCTTAAAAATTATACTGTATATATTCTTACTGGCAGAGTATCACATTAGCTATAGCTGCTGATGTTGCAATTAAAATAAATGATCGTTATTTATGTCCCTGCACATTCTTGAAATTGTTCATCTTATTCTATTCTTTCAGCTTCCTTAGAACCAAAGAACAAATCATCCATGGAAGTACATATTTTTTTTGCCAATACAAATTTATTCTTAGTCTTTAAATAAAGCAAAACTCAGTTGTTCTATAGTAGTTTGAAAAAAAAAAAAGTAACATAAGGAATGATTCACTCCCCTCTGCTCATACGTTGACACATTCTCTGGCAAACATATTTGCTGGCTCAAGCAAATAAAAATCATTATATCCTGAGTTCGAAGTTCAGCATAGCTTGAAACCCCCAAATAAGTCCCTGTGAGGGAGTCTATAGGATGCTACAATGCCCCTTGATGGATACTCCCTCATAGTGTCAGGGCCACCTTAATTTCAATAGCCCCTCCCAAGATGGAAGTAAGACGGGAAGGGTGGAGCCAGGAAAGCAGCTGCCAGGAAGAATAAAAGGCAGGGCAAGAGTTGGGTTAAGGAGAGTGATCACCAGTAAGCTTTGACTGCATGCATCTTGCAATTCTGCGTGGCTGAGGTAAGCCAACCCTTTTTCCTATTGAATGCTTAGAAGCCTTGTTTGAGGCCAAACCTTGAACCCAAGGGAGAGAGGAAAAGAAAGACTTTACAGACTGTGTTTGGGGCATTGCATCCAGAGATCTATCTCCAGACTCTTCCCTCTGAATTAAGAGACTGCTTCCTTTTGGTTCCTGATTCTGTGAAGTAAGGGGCCTCAGAATGTTGTTAATAAAGAATTCAGTTTATCCCATTAGTTTTTAAATCAACAGGCCATTAATATTTCCTCCAAGGTCCTTCAGATATATAAGCTTTTCTGGTCCAAGCACAGAGTAATATGGATCTATTGCTCATCCTCATTAGTCCTCAGTTATATATATATATTTAGAGCATATTCATTTCTTATCATAGTCCATTAAAGTAGATCAGGGGTGTCAAAGTCCCTCCTCGAGGGCCGCAATCCAGTCGGGTTTTCAGGATTTCCCCAATGAATATGCATGAGATCTATTAGCATACAATGAAAACAGTGCATGCAAATAGATCTCATGCATATTCATTGGGGAAATCCTGAAAACCCGACTGGATTGCAGCCCTCGAGGAGGGATTTTGACACCCCTGAAGTAGATTACTTATTCTAACATCATAAATAATGTACTTGTCTTCAAGCTTTTTTAATTGTAATGTTGCAACGTTTTTCCTCACACACGATCCTCACACATGAAACCTTCTTATCATCTAAGGTTTATTTCTTCAATTTCAGCAGGAGCCTCTGATATAGCATTATGTTTCGCCCTATCAGCTGCATCAGGAAGGCACTTTGCTACTTCAGTCATTCATACATAGTGTCTGGCTATTATATGAATAAAGCCAAATTCTTTATTAACAATACCATGTCTGGCTCTTCAGCTATGCTATTGGCAGTTTCACTACCAGCAGGGCCTCCCAAAGTGGACAGGTTTCAGTGGAGATGTCAGACTAACAATGTACGACCAATCTGGGCAGCAGATGGAGGCAGAGGATCATGTTTGATGTGACAACAGCGACAAAATCAAATTTATACTGCACAAAAGAAAGGCCCAGCAATCTACTTCGTTAAACTTGATGATGATGGCGAGTCATAAAAAATCGATGTATAGTGCTGGAAGATGGTCCCCTGGGTTGGAAAGCACTCACTACGCTACTAGGGAAGAACTGATCATCACCCAGAGTATGCCCAGTGTTTGTGAAGCTGATGGATCAAATCCACCAGGACATCCTGATGCTGAAGTTGCTGCACAGAAAAGGGAGATCAGAAGTTGTAAAGATATTCTCAACATAGGAACATGGAATGTATGAAGTATTTATCAGGGAAAATTGGAAATTGTTAAAGATCAAATGGAAAAAAATTGATTTGATAGGGATCAGTGAACTCAAATGGGCAGGACAGGGCCATTTTCAATCAAACGAGCATTGAATCTGCTACTCTGCTCATGAAACACACAGGAAAAATGGTGTGACATTCATCCTCAACATAAGCTTTCAAAGATGGTACTAAAGTACATTTTTATCAGTGATAGAGTTATGTCAGTTCATCTACAGGGAAAGTCAGTCAAAGTCACTTTGATCCAAGTATATACTCCAATGACAGAAGTTGAGGATGAGGATGTAGAATTGTTCTATGAACAGCGTCAATATGTAATAGATTAAATGCTGAAACAAGATCTACTGTTCATTATGGAGGACTTCAAAGCAAAAGTAGGAAGTACATCTGAAGATGCAGTGATTAGAAAGCATGGCATAGGAGAAAGAAATGAGTCTGGCGATAAGTTAATACAGTTTTGCAAAATGATCCAATTGTCAATCATGAATATGTACTGTATTTCCAACACCACAAACATCGACAGTACACATGGACCTCTTCAATTGGCATGTATCAAAATCAAATTGACTACATCTGCATACGACAGAGATGGAAATTTGCAGTTTTGACTGCAAGGACTAAACCAGGAGCTGATTGTGGAAGAAACCATGAGCTTTTGACATGCAAGATCAAAGTAAAGGTTCACAAACAGAAAATCATTAGAGACCTCCCAAAATATGACATTGAAAATATTCCATCAGATTATTGGATAAAACTAGACAACAGATTTGCCTTTCTTAATACAGGAGTTATGGAATGACCTTAAAACCGTAACTAGTAATGAAGCTAAAAACACACTCCAGAAGAGAAAGAAAGCCAAGAAATTGCCTTGAATCTCAGAAGAAACCAGAAAAGTAGCAGAACAAAGAAGACAAGCAAAACTTTCTGGTAATAGAGAAAAAGTATCACAAATGAAACGAGTGTTTCAACTTCAAGTTTGGCAAGACAAAGAATGATATCTAAAGGATGTTTGTCAGAAAATTGAATTGGAACATGTAAATGGAAAACCAGATTAGCTTTTCAGGATGTTATGAGATTGTGGCAGAAATTCCAACCTTGATTGGGAATGTTTAAAGATGCCAATGGAATGATATTGAATGATCAAGAAAACATTAAAAAGAGATGGAAGGAATATATGGAAAATATATACAAAAAAGGCAATGAAGATAATATTGGGGAAATTGAACTGGAAAATGATGTCAAAGAAGAACCAGATGTTTTAAAAGAAGAAGTCATAGCAGCAATTAAAGCTTTATCTAATAACAAGTCACCTATTATCAACAGTATTCCAATTGCATTAAAGGCTCATTAGGTACTTTCATGACCCTCACTCGACTATGTCAACAGATTTGGAAAGAAAAACATAGCTAGCCAATTGGAGAAGATCTCTTGTAACTATATCGAAGAAAGATGATGCCAAGGACTGTAAGAACTACAGAACAATTACATTAATTTTTCATACCTTCAAAATATTGCTGAAAATAATACAGTAAAGGCTACAATCATACGTTCAGCAAGAACTACCCAAAGTTCAGGCTGGTTTCAGAGAAAGTCAAGGAACAAAAGACATCATTGCCAATGTTAGATGAATATTGGAGAAGAGCACAAGAATACCAAAAGCCTCTATACTTTTATCGACTAAAGCAAAGCTTTTGACTGTATGAATCATGATAAATTATGGAGAATTCTAGTACAAATGAGAATATCCAAACGCATAACTCGGCTGATAAAGAGCCTCTACAAAAATCAAGAAGCAACACTGATTGATTTCCAATAATACATTGTGTCAGGCAGGATGCATCTTGTTACCTTACCTGTTCAGCCTTTACGGTGAAGCCATCTTCAGAAAAGCAAATTTGGAAGAAGAGAGTGTTGGTTTCAAAGTTAGTGGCTGAAATAGAAACAACCTGTGTTATGCAGATGAAACAATGCTCATCACCAGCAGCTAAGAAAACATGCTATATCTTCTGAAAAAAAGTCAACACCAAAAATCATAACATGGGATTAGAACTAAACACAAACAAGACAAAGATCATGAACATGGAAAATGATGAAGATTTTGAGCTTGAAGGCAATATAATAGAAGTTGTAAAGGATTTCAATCTCCTGGACTCTCGCAAAGAAGCAACTAGCAGGAAAGAAATACTCTGCAGAATAGCACTTGGTTGCTCTTCAATGAAGGCTCTCAACAAAGTATTCAAAGGCAAGAAAATAACACTCCAAACAAAGAACAGAATTATCCATGCACTCATTTTCTCAGTGGTCAATTATAGATACGAAATCTGTACACTATGGACGATCATAAAGACAGGTCATCCAAGTGCCGATAATCGAAACAGGTTTGTAGACGTATCTAGGGACTTTTTAGGCCTTTGAATCCCGCTGTGCGCTCAGAGCTTAAAGGGGCATTTTTGAAGGAGTGGTTAGGGCAGGATGTGTACGGGATGTGGGTAACCTAGACTTAGAACTTAGAACTTCACGGTATTGCGGTATATAAGCTGTTATTATTATTATTATTAGACTTAGTCGTACTGCAGGGATAATCGAAAGTTTGACGAGGCTGCCTGGACGGAACTTATACGTTGCGACTTAGTGCCCAGAAGGTATCCAAAGTGACCAGATAACCACTGCAGAGACAAAGTACAGACCCCACCTCCTCCAGTGATCACTGACCCTCTTGCACCGCCATAAAAATCAGAATAGAAATGTACATACCTGTCTCCAGAACATCAGCACCTGGCATAGGAAAGCCTAGTAGAGCTGCACAGAGGTGGCTTAAGTAGTCTGGGAGATGGGCTAGTGAAACAGAGAGGAGTGACCAGGCACCTAAGCCGTTATAACCACTTTATTTATGGTGGAAAATAGGCCCCCAAATCCCCCCCCCATAAAAAACCTTACTGTACTGCTATATAGGTGGCTCCTGCAGTCATAAGGGCTATTGGGGTTTTAGACAGGTGGGTATAGTGGGTTTTGGGGGTGTTTGGGGGGTCTCAACATTACTGAGATTTCAATAGACTGCCAAGGAATACAAGATAAGTTCCTTTTTTGAATATCATATGTTGGTAGAATGGGGCTGTGAAGGCGATGATGGTCCCAACGGCAACCTCAGTTTGGTGATTACACTGAATAGTTTGGTTGTGGGTCTGAGCACTTCACATTTAATTATTTAAATACATATCCTTTATATGGATCATACATAGCAAACATCATTAGGAATAGATGGGACATAGTACAATCACATTCAGTGTTCATGAACAATTAGTTGTGGATCGCTTTTTCCTGTGAACAATATTTGAAGGATTTGTTATCCAGCCATGATTTCTATACCTCTGAACGAAACTGATACTGTAGGAGGCTCATTTGTTATTTGTGGTATCACTACAAATTAAAGAATTTGAAGATACTTTAGACCAGAAGGTTTATAAATTGCATACTTTCAGCAATTGAAGACTGATTTTGTAATCTACAGTATGTGGTGATGTGTCCTTGTCAGAATATCTATGTTGGATTAATATCAAGAATGTTCATGTTCAGGGTGTTGGAACACGAATTAAATTTAAAGAACTATTTTGAGCCTATGGGCTTAAACAGTGTGAAAGACTGAGCTGTATTTTTATAAGCAAAGTATTATGGACAGCCATCATTTGCCAAACTTGAGTGACATCAAGAGGGGTGATAATAGCAATAGGAGAATATCCATTTGGATTGTGAGATGGAAGGGACGCACAACCCCTGTACATACAAAGTTTGGTGTCATCTCTAAAATGAAACATCATTTTGAACTTGTAATATGTATGGATGAGTGAGTAGTCGCCAGAGCAAGAGTTTTGTTGTGAGACTATTTAGTAACACTCATTGCAAACTGTATCTGTTCATTATGAACTTTTTCAGGAAGTGACTAAGTAAGATTCAATGAATAATGTGGAGACTGGCAATAGCACATTGAAGCATGTCAACAAGAATAAGTTGGAGCAGAGAAATTACTCCTGAGAAAGCCTTTATTGGTGAAATGGTGATATCTGTTGGGTTACAAGTGCTCTTTTTTGGGAAGTATGAGAGAAGTGCTCTTTTGGGGGGGAAATATGTGGGAATACTGAATAGAAATGCAAGTCTTATGTAAGCGGAAAGTAACACTTTGAAAAAATGTGCTATTGAGTGAAACGAGCACAAGTTCACTTTTATAAAACATATAAAACTGAGAGGGTTTTTTTTTAAGGACCTATGAATGAGATGTGCACCCATTTGTAGTTAAGATATCTTGAGGTGTCTGAGGTCCTTTGATTAAAGACTTTTAAAGAGTTTAATAAAACAAAGTAGATGAGTGTAAAGATCACTAATAAAGTCTCTTGACCAGTTTATAACTGTGTGCCATTGTTGCTCAAGGCCCCAAAGAGTTTGATAGGAGTAGAATCCAGGAGAACTAAGGGATTAAGGGAAAGCACCTGCAGCCTTTATCTGTGGTCTCTATCCAAGGAAGAAGAGGTAAAAAGTGAAAAGGGGTAAAGTATTGGCTAACCTCGGCTTATGGGAGACTACCTATACCTGAGTTTCATTGATTGTACAAACCAAAGAGAATTGACCCCAAGGAATCCACAGAGAAAAGAGTCCAAGAGAAACCAAGAAAACACTGTGGAGTGACGATGATCCTGAAATGGACGTTAATGAAAGATTCAAAGTTCCAAATATACAATAAAATAATCCTTTGCTTTCAAGCAGTGTTTGTCTCTCCACATACCAGTTTTTCCATGTATTCATCATCATAGAACTCTTAGGGACCCCTGAAGAAGACATCTTATCAAAACGCGGGCTGTGTAGGGTCCTGCGCTACTAGTGGACTTGGTACTTTTGATTTGTATGTGGATTATTTATTATTTTTTCATATGGATTATTTTATTGTATATTTAGAACTTTGAATCTTTCATTAAAGTCCATTTCAGGATCATCGTCACTCCACAGTGTTTTCATTGATTTGTGCCACATCAAGATTTTAGTATACTTTTCCTGATCCAGAACAATCCCTAGACTTGACTGCAAGTCAGCCAACGGCATCCCAGTGAAGCTGGCCCTGACATTGGACTCCAAATCCCAGACAGGAGAACTCTAAACTAGAGAATGACACGGTGACGGTTTACCCGCGGCCACCGCATTTAAGCCGCGGGTCACCGCCGAAAATGGGGAAGAAAACTAGCAGTCGCTGCGGTGACGGGGACAAGGCCATTCACCAACCGCGGAAATGGTGAACAGGTTTGTCCCCGCGGGCCAATGTACCCCCTTCTAGGAACCGCTATTTACCTGTGTTTCACCGTGCTCCTCATTTGTCAGATCAACCCTTCCTGCCAATCGCAGCAGAAGGGTACCCAACCCCTCCTGCCGGTCCTCCCAATGGCCTCCCCTAAGATCGCCGGCAGGAGGGTACCCAACCCCTCCTGCTGGACCCCCCCCCAACGAACCCTCCCACCCCGGAACCCCCCTTAGTCTTACTTTCCAAGTTGGACCGGACAGCTCCTCGCTCGTCTGGCCAGCAGGCCTGCCTCCGTCCAAATGAGGCGGGCCCGCCCCTCCCCTCCCCTGCCTAACCCACAGGATCCAAGGGCCTGATTGGCCCAAGCACCTAAGGCCCCTCCTATAGCGGGAGTGGCTTTAGGTGCCTAGACCAATCAGGCCCTAGGATCCTGTGGGTTGGGCAGGGTAGGGGCGGGCCCGCCTCATTTGGACGGAGGCAAGCCTGCTGGCCATACGTGTGAGGAGCCGTCCGGTCCAACTTGGAAAGTAAGACTAAGGGGGTTCCGGGGTGGGAGGGTTCGTTGGGGGGGGGGTCCAGCAGGAGGGGTTGGGTACCCTCCTGCCGGCGATCTTAGGGGAGGCCATTGGGAGGACTGGCAGGAGGGGTTGGGTACCCTTCTGCTGCGATTGTCGGGAGGGCCGTTGGGGGAGACTTGCAGCCGTAGCCGCGGTCACTATGCTAATCACGGCAGGGAGATCTTTGCCGCGATTAGGTACAGCGGCCGCGTCTAATTACCATATAGGCTAACATTGTAAGCATTTAAAGTACATGTCGTGTTTGTTTTTGCATTGCTAGCCCCAGGGGTGGTGGAAGATTAGTGATTGAAAAACTGTATGAAAAATAACTATTTTAAATTTAGTGATCAAAATGTGTCAGTTTTGAGAATTTATATTAATTAATTTTTTCTCTGCGTGTTTTGTTTTTGTATAGTTATTAACTAATATTTAACTAAGTTTTAAAGTTTTAAAGTTTTAAAGAATGTTTCCTTTATACGTAAATAAAGAAAAGTGAATGGGATTACAGTGGCGGTGACGGGGCGGTGAATGGGGTGGCAGTGGCGGTGACGGGGCGGTGAAGAGGATGGTGAGACGGGGACGGGGCGGTGACGGGGATGGTGAGACGGGGACGGGGCGGTGACGGGGATGGTGAGACGGGGACGGGGCGGTGACGGGGACCAATTTTTTCACCGTGTCATTCTCTACTCTAAACATTACAGTATTACCTCCCTAGAGGTGAGAATTCTCCAACTGCTAGGGAGTGTTTCAGCTACAGAAACAGAGCTGCTGACTCATTTGCATCTGTAGCAAAATTTAACAAAAATATTAATTATGTTTTGAAGTTCAGGAGCTATGAATTTTCTTATCTTTAGGAATGCAAATGAAACAACAAAACATTACCCCAATTTCACACTACAGCAGAACCTATTAAGCCATAATTAGGGACCAAGTTCACACCACTGGTAGCCCCCAACCCTTCCACCAGCTTTGATGTTTTTTTTATTCTGTTTTTTTTATTTAATTTTCTTGCATTCCTACAGCTAGGAAGTAAAGGGGAAAAATGAGATGAATAGGAATTGAATGATTTTTGATTCTTTTGGGATGCATGGCCATTTATTTCATTTAAAGCAAAATGACACAAAAAGGACTTCTTAGTCATTTTTGCCACTCATTTCAAACTGAATGTTCACCAGTAAGAGTGTAGCCATATATATAGCAGATTTGTCCCACAAAGATTTAATAGTTATAGTTTATTTGATTCCCCATGATTCCTGAATATGAAATGCTAAGAAGCAGCCAGACTGTATTATTGATATAAGAATAACAATGTTGACATAAGCAAGTTACCTGCAAGGTTCAAAATTCTGATAGGTAACAGAAGGATGATTACAGCTATTTTAAACTCATGCAAGGTTTTTCTGTTTTGAAATCCAAAGTCACTGAAGGGCAACAACTGTGGAATGGTTCTTTTGAAGCAAAAAAAAAAAAAAAGGATTGGCTCCATTATATTCCATTAATGTCTTATCTTTTCAAACACTGATTGCTAGTGACAGAAAAGCTGAAAAGGCCTCGAGCTGTAGAGAACAGCCAGGTTCTCAAACTAGCACTTGTCTGTTTGACAGTAAAAGTGCTTCTGAAGGAAGCAGTAATTCAGTATCTACTGTATTGCACAAAGAACTTCAGAGACATCAGAGCTAAAGTAAAGTGAAAGAGAAATTTTACACAAAAATGATGCTTTAAAAAAATAATTTCTCCTACTTCATCTGAAAAGAGTGCAAAGAAATGCATTCTGCACTTGGGATTGTTTATTTTGTGTGCTTTATTCTATGCTGCCTTGATATATTTTTATATTATATAATACAAACCACTTTGGATCCATATCATGGGATAATATGTCAGTACAGAGAGGGCCCCTTTTAATAAAAAATGTGCAAGGGTTTTTTTTTTTGCAATTTTTGCATATTAATGGATGAAATTAACTTACAAAGCTGCAAAGCTTCTGTGTTAATTTTTTTGGGGGGTGCCCAGTATTTCCCATATAATTCACACAGAGGCAATACAGTTAAGGCAGATTAATTGCATGGTATGCCGATGCACATTATACCATCTATTGAGGTGGCATTAATTGCTGTACATTATTTGCTGCGGTAAGAGTAAATTCACATTATTTAGCACATATTAAGTGTAAGATGCAGTTCTTAGCCCCCACTCCCACCGGGCCCAACCCACAACATTGCAAAGCTAAGGTATAGTTAACTTATGCTATGAGAACAAAAGAATTGTGAGAGATGATGAAGTAGGAATAGAAAATTGTGAGAGAGATTTAGTAGGAACAGAAAAAACAAAAATATAAAAATTGTGTTATATAATATGAAGCGAGTTAAAGCATAATATTGCACAAGAAAAATTCACACAAATTTGGAGGAATCAGTGAAGAGTGCTGCCACGCTGTGTTATTCTATCAGGGTGGTGTTTCGAGAATCCCCAAGTATGATTTAAACCATCTTCAGCATGATATATGTAATGTATTCTGTATTTGACCAGTTGAGATCTTGAGAGTTTGATACGAAGTGTTTGCCAGGTTTTTTTTGACATGCAAATGTGGACATCAGCAATATCAATGGCTGGTCCACATATGTGGAATGCTTTGCCTGGTGTCTTGAGGCTATGCAGCAATAGGACGAGCTTTACGATGTTGAAGACTCATTTTTGTGTTAAAGCTTTCTATTAACTTTTGTATGGTCTGGGGTACAGAGTTTAATGAGGCCAAGCAGATGACTGTTAAGAGAGCTAGGCAGTTTTTATGTAAGATGTGGGTGATCTACTCGGAGTTGAAGTGAATACTGTATTATGTCTGTTAAATCTTTGTCACAGTATGCAAACTTGTAATATGGTTGTTTTTTCAGATGTAATCTGCTTAGGTTTGAAACGGAATATAAATGTTTAAAATAAATAAAATAATCTTTATCACAGGATATATAAGCTTAAGACACAGCTCCTTGACCTCACCGAAGAGTAGCACATAGGGTGCTTTTGCTTCAACAAGGAAGCCATTCACCATTTCTATCAAGAGTTGTAGCCCTTCCTCTGCACCACAGATGACAATGCATGCCGCCTAACCTCAAAGTCATCTCTGAGCAAGTCAAAGTTTGTGTACAAACAAAAACCGACATCATATAGGCTCTTCCCATTTCCTAACCACTCTGTGCTTGACCTCTACATGCTCACCGTGACCATATCACCGTCACCTGCCCTCTCTCCCCAGACACAATTAATTCCCCCTTATCTCATAAGCCCATCCTCACCCTCCCTTTCCCCTCAACCTTGCCTTCCTCTCTTCACCACACTGCCACACTCTCCCTACCCCACCATCCTGCTTCCTAACCACTCTTTCATATTCTCCTCCCCTTCGGGGTGCTGCTTCTCACACCAAACTCCCGCCTCTTTTGCATACAAAAGTACTTTCCTAGATCCTGGGAAAACAGTGTAGGGGTAAACTGAAATGCTGTCGACACCGTCCACACAACTGTGCATTCATCTTCAGCTTTTCTGCTTTGGCCTTTATCCTCAACAGAGAAGATTGATGAGAAGCACCACCTACACACTTGTCTGCTTCACCTTCTCTTCCAGAGCTATGAAGTTACTTTTGATACATTCAGAAGAGTACCTAGTGGATATATGTGACAGCCAGATATTCACTTGGTCTTAAGACTGTGACTTTGGAAGCTGGACTTGAGATTCATGCCACAAGTATAGATAGGCATTTATTTTATTTTAAAATTTTCTATACCATCTTAAACCTAGACGATTTACAAAATATTACATACATAAAATTTAAAACAAATCAAAAGACAAATGGATATCAATGATTAGTTCCTCATAAAATCTACAATCAGAAGAAATCAGACCCTATAAAAAGGCACTTATAAACAATTGCGTTTAAATAGTTTCCTAAATGTACCTCTATCAACACATTTCCGTATCTGCTCTACAAGTGAGTTCCACAGTTTTACCCCGCACAACAAAAGGTCATTGCGTTGGTTTCTACATATTTTGGATTAGCATTCGCCTTTAACAGAGCAGAATTTTCAGAACACAATGATCTTTTAGGTTGACAATTAGTCATCTTGCTCTTGAAAAATTCTGGGATTGTACCATACAGAAATGTTAGCAAATCATCACTACTTTATTCTGAACTCTAAAGGCCACTGGCAGACAGTGTAATTGTCGAAGGTAAGGTGTAATATGAGCATCTTTTGATGTTCCCGTTATCAATCTGGCCACAGCATTTTATACTACTTGTAATGTCTTAGTTATTCCAAGGTATAGGGCATTATCAAGCCGCGACAAGACCATTGCCTGTACAACAGTACGAAAGTCAAAAGGTGACATCGGCTTCACTCGATACAATAAATGTTTTTGTGCAAAACCTTCTAAAGGGGTAATTCTATAATATAGGTGCTAATCGGTAGCATAGCTACGCATGGTCCCAGATGGGCCTGGTCCCATCCACTTTAGGCTCAATCCTACCTAAAATCCTCACGCCCTTGTGCTGACCTCCTCCTGCCGCACAAGTTCAGTTTGGAGTATGTGAGAAGACTGAGCATGAGTGGGAAGGTTAGGGCAGTGGCAGCATGTGGACAGAACCACAGTTGGAACAAGTATGAGAGGGAAGAGTTCTTAGCGCCGGAGAAGCCTTGCAGCTGATGGGGCTCGGGGATCCCCACCATCTCAAGTATTTTTAATACATTGAGTTGACCCTGGGGGAGGGGGATAGGAAAACCACATGTGCCCACCCAGTTTGTCCAGTGGCCCACGCAATTTACGGTCTGGCCATGCCTCTGGTGCTAACATTTACACACTGATTCACATGCATAAATGTTTAGAATAATGGCATTTACACAGGTATGTGTGCACATATCTGTGTAAATGCCGGCATTCTGCCTAAATGCTATTCTATAAATAGCTACTTAACCTACATAGAACATATATTTAACAAAAATGGACCACCAAATATCTAATTGGAAATGATTCAATCCACGCCTACAATGAATGCACATTTTGAGGACTGACACCAATTGTGAGACAGTAGTCATCAAATGCCCGTGCCAGTTGTTTTACATAGGATATACAACAAGATCGATCCGAGTCAGAATAGTTGAGCATTTAAGTAAGCTTCGATGTGGGGATGTTACAGCCCCTTTAACATCTCATTGGCAAGAAAAAGCTCATACCCTGGATGACCTTAAATTTGTAGTGTTAGAGGCACCCACTCTACAGTATGGCGATAACCTGCCAGCATATCTGTGGAAGAAAGAACAATCCTGGATATATTATTGGCATATGGTGTTTCCACTCGGCCTCAATTGTGAGATCGAGGAGTGGGTGTTTCTGCATTGAAGAGTGATGTCATTTCCTGTGTCAACGGGATTTAAACAAGGCAAATGTTGAGTGCATATATTAAAAGCTTAGAGGAAGCACTTTTATAAGGTCATAAGATACCTTCCACTAGCATCGAGAATGTTGTGTAAAGAGAGGAGTTAAACTACAGCTAATTAATGCACATTTTTTATGACACAACTAAGAAAAAATAAAATTGGGTTCTCTGAGGAAGCTGGTCTGGCGAAACACATCAGAACCCGAATACTCTTCCCAGAACAAATTTAAGATTTGTGTTATTTATCATTTATTTAAACAATGAATATTTCTTCTAGTTAAATAATAATAGTACTATAAAGTGCAGTGAAAGACTAAGAGAGGTGCATTTAAGGGTGCGTCCCCTGTTGTGTTCTTTCTACCATTAAGGTTCTAAGCACTTATAATAACATGGTTAAATCATTTCCAATGAGATATTTGGTGGTCCTTTTTTGTTAAATATTCATTTGGAAGATTTTTAGATTAACCTTCAGTATTATAGTTCCCAATTAGTTCTCTTTTTTGGGGGTAACCTTCATAGAGAACATTTGTAAGGGGGTTCAGACATGGGTAGAGATTGGGCAGGGGTTCAAAATTACACATGCAACATGTAGATACTATGTTACATGTTTTTCTGTGGCAATTGGGCACTAACAGTTACACCAGTTCTGTGGTTGGCATAAATGCTTGTGCCTGCCTTTTAGGCATGGATATCTGGTTAGACACCTAAGTTCCTCTACTATAGCAAGATTGTCCAACATCGGTCCTCGAGGGCCGCAATCCAGTCGGGTTTTCAAGATTTCCCCAATAAATTTGCATGAAATCTTGAACAGTGGCGGATTTATGTTCTTAAATCAGTTAATCCTTCTGACCTGAATGAAGAACTAGAATGGGCTTCGCTAATGTAGTTTGGGAAGGAGGGTTGTCCGTTTCTCTCTTGTACACATATCTAATTATTCAGTTTAATCGTTTAGATTAAGAAGTAAATAATATTGACCCTTCTCATCACCCTTAGTCGATTTCCCGAACTTCCGGGTTATCAGCTGACTGCTGCTGAGGTTGATATAAATGAGCTCTAAGAACGCCTCCGCCATCTTCACAGAGGAAGTGGTCTATGTTTCTGGTGATTTGAATCAGAGGTAGGATATTTTGTTTTCCTTTCTCACATGTTTATATAGAACAGGTAGTTAATTTTCTAATTTCTGTTTATTCTGCAGGGACTTCACCTTGAGAAAACTTACTAGTGAAACATGTCGGTAAATTCATGTCCTCGATTTAGACCACAACAACTAAGCTTAGTACAAGCTAACTTAAAATATATAGATCTAATTATTAAATGATATAACTATTTAAATATTTAAAAAATGTATCTATCTAAAATTGACTTATTTATATACACAAATATTTTTTGCTGATCCGATGAAGATTGAACACATAAAGCGTAGAGTAATGAAACTTCTTGAACTCTGAGTGGTGTTGCTGAGGATCATATAAACTGAATAAGAGTGTTATCACATAGGGTTTATAAAGCTTATACTCCTTATTGACTGTAACTATTATGGAATAACCCCAGTACCACGATTGGAACAGTGCTTTAACGCTGCTTCCATTGTATGCATATTAATTTGGGAAATCCTGAAAACCTGACCTGGTGAGGGCCGAGGTTGAATGCCCCTGCTCTATAGAATAGGATTCTACCAGGCACCCTCAAAGTGCCTAACTATAGGTGCTCTTTTGTAGACCTGCCCTCTGTGGGCTCCTTTTACTACGGTGCGTTAGGGCACAGTAAATTGCCACGCGCGCTAGACCTTAATGCCAGCATTGAGCTGGTGTTATTCTAGAAGTGTACCACGTGGTAATTTTGTGCGTGCACTAAAAACGCTAGTGCACCTTAGTAAAAGGAGCCCTATGTATCAAACTGTTGCTTTAACTGTTAACACGGGCATGCACTAATAGAATGTGCTAAGTTCTGTGCTGTTTAACATAATGGATTCCTTATAATACAATGCATTTGCTTCAATAGAAGCAGAACAGGAAGGAAAAAAAAAAAAGCCTTAGCAATTACTTGCCAAACAATGTGCCCAAATGCATTTTACTCTCATTCAAATTATAGGATGCCTCCCAGATTTGCATAATTATATATAAAAAAAAAATCATCTAAAATCTCTTTTTAAAGGCTATAAGGATTCATTATATCATAGCAGCACAGCAAGCGTTTGGCATGAGCAGTTCCTGTTAAAAAAAAATTGGGAGGTTAAAGACAATACTATGAAAAAAAGACCATTTTTATAAGTTCACCTCTTTTCTTCCACTCAGTGAGATCATCTCATTTTCATAAAGTGATCTAAGAAGCAGCACCTGGGAACCCATACCAGCACATCATTGATTTCAAAACATATGTTATGTTCCCATATTCATGTTTTCTGGGCCTGATATACTACTGCTACTATTAATTATTTCTATAGCGCTACAAGACGTACACAATGCTGTACAGAGTCACAAAGAAAACAGTTCCTGCTTGAAAGAGCTTACAATCTAGACAGACAAACAGGATGTCATGGATACAGTTAAGAGGGACAGTTAATATGCTGGTTGGGTTGGTGGGCAGTGGAGAATAAGGTTTATGGATTGAAGGCTGTATCAAAAAGGTGGGATATGATCAACAGCTTACTAGCAGTCCTGATTCGCTTCAGGAAAGAACCTAGAGCCATAACAGCAAATGTTCTACTGCTTTTTAGTACATCCAGACGAAAAACTGCTTGAGATTCTTGTGGTGTCACAATCATGACCTCATTCAGGAGATTGCAGAATACAGAATGAAAGTTCATGTCTTTGGTAATAGTCCACAACCAGAACAGTGGCATTACGCGCCAACAAATCAGAATCCAGTGGACTAAGCGACCAGACTCGTGCCAGCATCCTGGCTAATGGAAACTTCTTGGCTAACAGGACCAGAATTTCTCTTAAAACCTGGTCATACACTGTCAGCTGAAGAGAACCACTTGGATTTCATAGACCCTGAGTCTGACACAAAGATCCATCCAGACATGACTGTTCTTGCCATAATGATTGGAACTGAGAGCAACTTGAGAGCTCATTGGTTTTCTTGTTTCTCAAGTTGGTCATCACTCAGATGGGCCATAGCATGCCTGATCCATATTGCAACACATCAACAGCTGGTTGATGAGTTGATCAACCAACTGATGTAAGACCAGACAATTATCAACAAAGTGCAGTCAGAGACAGAGTTTCAGATCACAAAGAGTAACTTAGCACCACCTGGGAACCTGAACACCAGACTTCCACAGAAAACTAACACCAATTCTACTCCATCTGGAGATTTTAAGGGTGGCAACATTTACAAATATCAGTGGAAGTGCAACATCTTGCTGACATTTTCTGGAAATCTTGGAATAGGAAATACCTTTCTACTCTTCAACCACGGAATAAATGGCAAGACAACCGGCTGAACTTACAAGAAGGAGATCTTGTACAGCTGAAGGACAGTCAAGCTCAGCATAACAGCTGGCCTATGGGCCTCATCAGCAAAACCTTCCCCAGTGAGGATGGGAAATTTTGCAAGCTAGAAATTAAGACTGTGAACCAAGGAACAGCGAAGACCTTCATCTGACCAGTCACCAATTTAATTTTCCTACATTGTGAAGAAACCTGAGATGAGGACGTTATGGACCATTGTCCACTCCAAAGACTTTTTCTCTCTTTTATGTTTGTTTGTCTGTGTTGTCAGTCTCTCGTTTCAGCTCCTGCAAGACTGCCAGAGAGAATTTGTCTGCATGTCGGAAATATTAAGACAAACCAGAAGGATTTAAAGTCAGGCTTCAGTGACTTAGACTTTAAGGGCTCCTTTTACTAAGGTGCGCTAGCGTTTTTAGCGTGTGCTACATTGCCGCGTGCGCTAATCCTGCGCTAAGCGCCAAAAACTAACGCCAGCTCAATGCTGGCATTAGCGTCTAGTTCACGCTAAAACCGCTAGCACAGCTTAGTAAAAGGAACCCTAAATAAACTATGTGGTATTATTAAGTATGAGTAATAGTGGTATCTACAGATACTAGGTGGGGAGTGTTAGTATAAGGAGCCCTAAGTCTAGGTCGGCTTGCATCCTGCCCACCTCCTGCCCTACCCACTCCTTTATACTCTGGGCGCAGAGAGGCAGTGAAAAGGCCTAAGCTGGTTTTAGATACATCTAAAACCCTGTTTGATTATCGGAACTTGGACGACTTGTCTATTTGAGCATCCAAGTGCCGATTTAGGAGGGTTTTTAGACTTTTTTATTTTTTATTATGTACCTCATAGTGTCCAGCTTTCATATCTGTAATTGCCAATGAGAAAATGAGCGCATGAACAAGTCATCTTTGGAGTGTTATTTCCTTGCCTTTGAATAAGACTATGTCAAGCGCCTTCTTTGAAGAGTGGCCAAGTGCTATTCTGCAGAATATTTCTTCCCTGCTACTTGCTTCTTTGTTTACAAAAAAGCCCAGAGGGCCATCATTTCCTTCTGTGCACTGCAGCAAGTTGGTTTGTGCATTATAAATGAACACATACTGGTCTCATTACCACCCATTTTAATTCATTTCAATACAATTTGTGTCCATCTGTGCTCAAGCCTTCTGAGCATTTAGGGGAAGATTCTCAAAACCCACCATGACTTTAATGATGGTCGCTAAACCAGTTCCAACTGGTTTAGCATAGAAGTATTCTGCCGGTCAATTCTCAAAAGGGCTCATCGTGTTCTTTTCTGAGCTTCTTGGCAGACTCCGACTCTGCCATGCAAATGTATTATAACAAGGTCATTAATATTTAAACAAGCACTCTGGGCGATTCCTTATTATCTTCGGGTACTTCCCTAACCTCGCTGTCCTACATTTGCGGGCAAAATTTTCTGGCAGGTCTGAACTGTCATAGCCTTACTTTCTGGACAGTGCCTGAGCGCTGATTGACTCAGGCATTGACAGGAAAGTAAGGCTTTTGACAGCTCAGACCTGCCAGAAAATTTTCCCCCCATCCACCCGACAACCCCCGACGCCCCCAGCAGAAGGGATGACCACTCCCTTCTGCGGCTGGTTATTTCCACCACCCCCAACATCCCTCCTGTTAGAAGGGATTGTCAGGGGTTGGGAATCACCAGTAGCAGGAGGGAGTGGGCATCCCTTCTGCTGGGGATGTCAGGGGGGACAGAGACCCTGGCTTCAGAAGGGAGTGGACATACCTCCTGCCGTCCATTAATTTGGGGGTCTTTTTTTTAATGTGTGGGCGTATTCTGCATGTATGCCAATTTCTATCACCAGCAACTCGTCACATGCAAATATTGCGACCCTCTGCGACTCTCCGCTAATCTCATTTGCATATGCAGGTTATTGAGAATGACTCTCTTTTGCAAACTATTTATTATATTTATTCCTGCAACAGTGACCCATTGGATTTTACTGTGAAGTTTTGAGAATCTTCCCCTCAATGCACAATAATGTGTATGTGAACCCAGCATTAACTACGTAGCTTTGAGAATTGGCCCTTCAGTTTGCTGCTTAGGTGGAAGGAAAAATTGAAACATATATGATTTCCTTTTATTTTACCTTGAAACTTGGGTAATTAATTCTTCAGGGCTGAACCTAGCCCACCTAACTCCTCACCTGGGCACATCCCAATTGGGCACCAAGCTAGAATAATCCTAGGTGGTTATCCCCTTATGCTGCTTACAGGGCAGTTCCAGTCTACCAAGGGCTTGACAAAAAGAAAAAAAAATCATGTTCAGCTTCAAGGGGTTTACTGTTACCTAGGTCAGTGGTTCCCAGCCCTGTCCTGGAGGACCACCAGGCCAGTTGGGTTTTCAGGATAGCCCTAATGAATATGCATGGAGCAGATTTGCATGCCTGGAACTTCCATTATATGCTGATCTCCCTCCTGAATATTCATTAGGGCTAGCCTGACAACCCAACTGGCCTGGTGGTCCTCCAGGACAGGGCTGGGAACCACTGACCTAGGTCAAACTGTTAAATCAAAATAATAGCAAAAGCTGGTTTGTTCCAAGCTTCTGCCCCTGAGAAAAGACTGCTTGTTGCCATTGTCTGTTTCAGAGTTTTGAACTGTGTTCAGATGTGGCTTCACTTTCTTTGGGGTTTTTTTTTTGTTTTTTTTATAATCTTTATTAATTTTCAAAGCTAATACAAAGTGCCATGAATTGTACAGACATTAATAACAAAATAAGTGCTTAAATTCCATTAATAACAATGCAGAAGATAAATATCCTTCTCCTCCCATCCACCAGTTTCCTCCGTGTTTCTTATTTTTAAAAAACAAACAAACAAAAAACCCCTTCTCTGTCCTCTGTTATATCTTGTTTCCTTTTCCTCCTTATAAAAAAAGGGTAAGACTTATAGTCCCATCCCCCTCCCCCAGGGATCACTGCTCCTATATAGAGAACCAAATAATCAGGACTACTCAAATTAATTCACTTCACAACCAATCAAGATGACCTTTATTCTATGCAATCACTGTGGTGCTTTAGGCTTGTCCCATCTGTCTTCAACTTGCTAATATTAAGAAGGTGCTCTGCAAACTTAGACAGGAATTGAATACAATTAAAGCAGCTTCCATCACTCCTAAAATCATACCAACTTACTACCTCTACCTCTACCTCAAAGAATAAAACAGCCCAGGAATAAATGGGTCACAGCAGGCTCAAGAAGACTGCGACATGTAACGCAGAAACATCCACCTTCACAAATATTACCTCTATAGAATTCCTTTGCTCCACTAATGCACTTCGATATTCAAGAAAACAGAAGGAAGGTAGGACTGGAACCAATGAAGGCAACTCGAGAGAACAAGCGCACCCTAAGCACAAATAAAAAAGCCAAAAACAGAAAATTATTGCTGTTAGGGGATTCCATCATCAGAGGTATTAACCTTGAAACACAAGGCGAGAAGACCAAAATAGTGAAATGTCTTCCAAAATCCTCAGCTACCAGGAGTTCTAGGCAAATACTGAATATAATTAAGGATGAAACTAAAGATTTTAACACCAATGTTGTTATCCATCTGGGAACAAATGACCTGGCCAACAACTCTACACATGCAGCACAAAAAGCTTTTCGGGAGCTTGGTGAGGGCTTGAAACCTTTTGTAAAGACTGTAGCTTTTTCTGAAATACTGCCTGCATATGGAAAGGGAGAGCAAAGAGTAAAAACCAGAGAGGACTTTAATTGATGGCTCAAAGCCTGGTGTCATCAAGAAGGCTTTAGGTACATAGGAGGGTGGGGAAATACATGGAAGGACAAGAAGCTATATTGCACTGATGGGCTACATTTTACTACAGCAGGAAAAGAAACCTTGCAGAGAAATTTAGACAATATGTTTCAAGGCATTTAAACTAGAAGGTGGGGGTGGTGTATGTATGAAGGACAATTATAGAGACCACTCCCGGCAAAAGACAAAATGTGATGGTAGTAAAGATTGCAAAATAAACAATATCAGCAACTCACTCATTAGCATTGCATCGGTAAGTGAAACGAAACAAAAATCTATACAAAAAAAGGAGATTACCGCTGAAAAATAGCTGGAAAGCGATGACCACAAATGCTCACAGTCTAAGCAACAAGGTTCATGATTTGCAAGCCCTGATGTTAGAGGCAGATCTGGATATTGTCGCTATCACAGAGACATGGTTCAGTGAATCCCTTGGATGGGATACCGGGATATAATCTTTTTAGGAAGGACAGAGATGGTCAAAAAGGTGGAGGAATAACTCTCTATGTAAAGATCGATATCTAAGCGAATGAAATGCAAGGGACCTGGGGAGAGGAAGAAGCGATATGGATCGCTATGAAAAGAGAAGATGGAACTTCTATCTATGTGGGTGTAGTCTACAGATCTCTGACTCAATCGCAGCAAATTAATAAAGATCTGATTGTGGCTATCCAAAAGTTTGGAAGGAAAGAAGAGGTGCTGCTGTTGGGAGATTTCAACCTGCCAGATGTGGACTGGAATGATCCCTCTGCGGAATTGGAAAGAAGTAGGGAGATTGTGGATGCCTTTCAAGAGGCTCTGCTCAGACAAATGGTGACGGAACCCACGAGGGAAAAAGTGATATTGAATCTGGTCCTCACAAATGGAGAGAGTATCTCTAATGTTCGAGTGGGTGCTCATCAAACGGTTTGGTTTGATATAACGGCTAAAGTGGAGAGCGGCCGCACAATACTTAAAGTCCTAGATTTCAAATGTATGGACTTTAATAAAATGGGAGAGTACCTGAAGAAAGAACTGTTAGGATGGGAGGACATATGAGAAGTGGAAAATCTGTGGTTTAAGCTGAAAGGAGCGATAAAAAATGGCTACGGACCTTTATGTGAAGAAAATAAATAAAAACAAGAGAAAAAGGAAACCGATATGGTTCTCCAAACTAGTGGCAGAGAAAATAAAGGCAAAAGAGTTGGCATTCATGAAATATAAAAATAACCCAAGAAGAGGAGTGCAGAAAGGACTACCGTGTGAAAGTGAAAGAAGCCAAGAGAGAGATGCGTCTGACGAAAGCACAGGCGAAAGAGAAAATGGCTAAAAATGTAAAAGAGGAGACAAAGATTTTTTCAGATATGTTAGTGAAAGGAGGAAGATGAAAAAATGGAATTGCTGAACTAAAAGATGCTGGGAACCGATATGTGGAGAGTGATGAGGAAAAAGCAAACAAATACTTCTGTTCTGTGTTCACAGAAGAAAATCCTGGAGAAAGACCAAAATTGTCTGGCAAAGTAACACGAGAAAATGGAGTAGATTCTGCGCTGTTCATGGAGGAAAGTGTTTTTGAGCAACTTGAAAAACTGAAGGTGGACAAAGCAATGGGATCATACGGGATCCATCCCAGGATACTAAAGGAGCTCAGAGAGGTTCTGGCGAATCCTATTAAAGACTGGTTCTACAAATCTCTGGAGACGGGGGTGGTTCCTGGGGACTGGAGAAGAGTGGATGTGGTCTCTCTATTCACAAAAGTGGTCACTTTGGTTGTTCGAAAAATAATGAAAATGTTGCTGAAAGGAAGGATAGTGAACTTCCTAGAATCTAATAGGTTACAGAATCCGAGGCAACATGGCTTTACTAAATGTAAATCTTGTCAAACTAAACTGATTGAATTTTTTGGTTGGGTGACCAGAGAGCTGGATCGAGTACATATGCTAGATGTAATTTATTTAGATTTCAGCAAAGCCTTTGATACGATACGGTTCCTCATAGGAGGCTCTTGAACAAACTTGAAGGGCTGAAGTTAGGACTCAAAGTGGTGAACTGGGTTAGAAACTGGCTGTTGGACAGACGCCAGAAGATGGTGGTTAATGGAAGTCGCTCAGAGGAAGGAAAGGTGAGTAGTGGAGTCCCTAAGGGTTTGGAACGGGAGCCGATCCTGTTCAATATGTTTGTGAGTGACATTGCTGAAGGGTTAGAAGGAAAAGTTTATCTTTTTGCGGATGATACCAAGATTTGTAACAGAGTAGACACCCAGGAGGGAGCGGAAAATATGAAAAAGGATCTGCAAAAGTTAGAGGAATGGTCCAATGTCTGGCAACTAAAATTCAATGCAAAGAAATGCAGAGTAATGCATTTGGGGATTAATAATCGGAAGGAAGCGTATATGCTGGGAGGTGAGAGACTGATATGCACAGATGGGGAGAGGGAACTTGGGATGATAGTGTCCAAAGATCTAAAGGCGAAAAAACAGTGTGACAAGGCAGTGGCTGCTGACAGAAGGATGCTGGGCTGTATAAAGAGAGGCTTAGCCAGTAGAAGGAAGAAGATGTTGGTGCCCCTGTACAGGTTATTGGTGAGGCCCCACTTGGAGTATTGTGTTCAGTTTTGGAGACCGTATCTGGCAAAGGACGCAAGAAGACTTGAAGCGGTCCAGAGGAGGGCAATGAAAATGATAGGAGATGTGCGCCAGAAGACGTATGAGGAAAGACTGGAAGCCCTGAATATGTATACCCTAGAGCAGGGGTGTCAAAGTCCCTCCTCAAGGGCCGCAATCCAGTTGGGCTTTCAGGATTTCCCCAATGAATATGCATGAGATCTATTAGCATACAATGAAAGCAATGCATGCAAATAGATCTTATGCATATTCATTGGGGAAATCCTGAAAACCCGACTGGATTGCGGTCCTCAAAGAGAGACTTTGACACCCCTGCCCTAGAGGAAAAGAGGGACAGGGGAGATATGATTCAGACGTTCAAATACTTGAAGGGTATTAACGTAGAACAAAATCTTTTCCAAGGAAAATGGTAAAACCAGAGGATATAATTTGAGGTTGAGGGGTGGTAGATTCAAGAACAATGTTAGGAAATTCTACTTTATGGAGAGGGTGGTGGTTGCCTAGAATGCGCTCCCGAGAGAGGTGGTGGAGAGGAAATGGTGATGGAGTTCAAAGAAGCGTGGGATGATCACAAAAGATCTAGAATCAGAAAATAATATTAAATATTGAACTAAGGCCAATACTGGGCAGACTTACATGGTATGTGTCTGTATATGGCCTTTTGGTTGAAAATAGGCTGGGGAGGGCTTCAGTGGCTGTGAGGGTGTAGATGGGCTAGAGTGAGATTTGACGGAGACTTCGACAGTTGGAACCCAAGCACAGTACCAGGTAGCAGTGGCGTACCTAGCATATGTGACACCCGGGGCCCATCATGTTTTGACACCCCCCATCTATATGAAAAATATGATTTTTAGCAACAATCCACATATCGCACAAGAGTGTACCTAGGAAAAGACAGCATCTTAAACATTGCAGTGAGCACTAGAACACCAACACATATATTGTAAAACTAAACAAACCAGATCTCACACAGTCAATTGATCCTGCAGTCAATGCCAACTGAAAACTATGTTCTTTTCGTACACACAGAACAGAGATACACCCTTGCCCAATATGGAATAATCACAAACTAAAAATAGAAATATGTAGACAAAAGTTAAACTGAACCACCAAGAAACCAGACTCTGCATACAATGCAACACCACAACACCACAAAAACAGTAACACATGTCCTCTAATACTGTGCAAAATATAAAGACAGTAGATGTAAATTTGAAAAAACTGATACATAACAATCACCACTTTACAAATTAACAAATAAAAATAAAACAAATAATGAGAAATAAGAAAATACCATTTTTTTTTATTTTTTTAATCTTTATTGATTTTTAATCTAAAAACAGTGCTAAACAAGTAAAAGAACAGTAGATATTACATACATTGCACTAGTATCTGTACAGGTAACATATATATCATTCCATATTTTCAGATTTCCTACATTTAATAATAACATAATATATAATATAAATGAAGAATAAAGTTACCTAAATATCACCATCAAAAACATAAAAACAAGCAAGTAATTTTATATCATTTTTATTCTATTCTCTCTCCATGCCCCCTTTCTTTCTGTAGTCTGTCTTTCTCTCTCTCTCTCTCCGTGCCCCATTTCTTTCTTTCACCCTGCCCCCTTCTTTCTTTCTCTCTCCATGCCCCCTTTTTTTCTCTATGTCTGTCTTTCTCTCTCTCCGTGCCCCATTTTTTTCTTTCTTTCTTAGTTTCACCCTATCCCCTTTCTTTCTGTATGTCTGTCTTTCTTTCTCTCTCTCTCCATGCCCCCTTTCTTTTTCTATGTCTGTCTTTCTCTCTCTCTCCGTGCCCCATTTCTTTCTTTCTTTCACCCTGCCCCCTTCTTTCTTTCTCTCTCCATGCCCCCTTTCTTTCTCTATGTCTGTCTTTCTCTCTCTCTGTGCCCCATTTCTTTCTTTCTTTGTTTCACCCTGCCCCCTTTCTTTCTCCCTGCCCTCCCCCATGCCAACGCCATTGGGAAACATGCTGCTGCCACCGCCGCCGGGGAACAGGCCGGCGCTGAGTTCTTCCTCCCTGCTTCTCTTCCCCGCGGGGCCAACCAATTCTCGCCGCCCGACGTTAATTCTATTGTTGGAGAGGACGTTCCGGGCTAGCCAGACAGTGATTGGCTGGCCCAGAACGTCCTCTCCGACATCAGAATTGACGTCGGGTGGCGAGAGTTGGTCGGCCCCACGGGGAAGAGAAGCAGGGAGGGAGAACTTGGCGCTGGTTTGTTCCCAATGGCGCCGTGGCAGCCTATTTCCTGGCGGCAGGCCAGTTGTGCACCCCCTTGGGGCGTGCATCCGGGCAGACTACCCCCTGCCCCGCCTCCTTGGTATGCCACTGCCAGGTAGAGCTTTGGACTCTTGCCCAGAAATAGCTAAGAAGAAAAAATTTAAATTTAAAAAATTTAAATCAAATCAGATTGGGCAGACTAGTGGACCATTCGGGTCTTTATCTGCCATCATCTACTATGTTACTATGTTAAGTTTAGAGATTATAAATGACAAAAGCATTCTCAAAGTGATTAAGCATATATATATATATATATATATATAGACACATATTTCATTTCAAATACTGAGGTTAAAAGACGTTATGCATATGACTATAACTTGCTGTGTGTTACCAGTGCCAAAGTATGAGATAACCAATGTCAATAAATGAATGAATGGATAAATACATTCATGGTTTCTGGGATCATTGTAAACAACTTAGGAAGCAGGAGAAATGTGGCATTTCATGTTGACCTAAGAATTTTTCTAAATGGCAAACTATTTTCTTATCAAGTGCAATGACATTTCTTACTAAGTGTGGCTATATGAAGGAGCACTAATGCAATTATAAGCACAGCTGTAGCTAAAAGGAAGATGAAATTGAATGGAGGAAAGCCAATGGAAGAAGAATTTAAACCGTCCTTTGCTAGATGGGAAGCTTATGGGTTTCAGTAGCTATCACATAGTAATAATTGATGTTTTCCTTTCTGTTCAACTGTGTAACCACCACTTTAAGGGAAAGAAACTAATGTATACTTTCATTTTTAATGAGAACAGGTATCTTGGTTAAATAGTCATGAGAGAACCTCTATAGTGATTATGGAACTTATTGTTGCATGTGGCTAATGAATTAAAATGAGCAGTACCCCCCCACCCCCCTCCCCCCACACATATTTCATGTTTTTTGTTTTCCAAGAAGTGTGCAGTATTTCTAAAGAGTGCACACTATTTACAATGTTTTGCATGGGTGTGATAGTTCACGTATGCACAATGGTTTGAATGTATTAAAAATAGCCCAAAATTATTTGAAGGCTTGTTTCTCTTTCTGGCTTTTATTCATCATCAGACCTTAGATTTTTTTAAGTGCTTGTGCTCTATATTCTATGTTTTGTGCAAATCAATAAGCTTTTCTTAAACAACTTTAAAAGTGATGTACTTAGCTTTAGCTATTTCTTCATTCTTTTTTTGAACCTCGGGAAGGACCTTAAGGTTTAACAAGTTTCACCCGGAGGCTTTTTCAAGAACGGGTCCCCTGCAAATAAGAGGCAAGAGCTGGTAAATACATCCTTTTCATTGTTCTAAAACTTTAAACTAATCACTCAATATCTTAGCAGTTCTAGTTTTAGAAGTATAATTACCCCTTTTGTTTTGCTCCACAGCATCCCGACGTGTGTTCTTCTATGCAAAGATGACCGCGGCCTGATGATGAATAAATGCCAGAAAGAGAAACAAG
The DNA here is from genome assembly GCF_902459505.1 of Geotrypetes seraphini. Classification (NCBI taxonomy): domain Eukaryota; kingdom Metazoa; phylum Chordata; class Amphibia; order Gymnophiona; family Dermophiidae; genus Geotrypetes; species Geotrypetes seraphini. Next base: position 325,683,295 of record NC_047085.1, on the reverse strand, counting down.
CCTTCAAATAATTTGGCGGGTGGTTGGCTGGAACTGAAGACCATAGAGGTACTTAGAAAGGTATTATCTAAAGAAAAAAAGATTGATTAGAAAGTAGGCACTTTTGTGACAGCTCTAATGCATATTCTGAAAAACTGGAAATCATCCTCATTACTAGATTACACCTTCTGGTGGAACTCTTTAAGTATGTACCACAAATTTGAATCTTATGCATATGAAAAGAAATTGTTTTCTCGATCCTCTACAAACTTGACACGAAACAAATCACCTTGGTCATTCTTAGATTTATATGTTCGTTCTGCTCTATAGACACTTCTGCCTCTCTCTCTCTCTCTCTCTCTCTCTATCTCTCTCTATTTCTCTTTCTCTCTCTCTTCCTTTCTCTTTCTCTCTCTTTCTCTTATCCCTCCTGCTTCTCTGTCTTTTTCTGTTCCTTTTCTAAGCAGTTCCAGATACTCTGGATCCTTTTCATTAATCTAGTTTTATTCAAACGATTGTAGATACGAATATTTGATACATGATTTTTATTATGATTCTATGTGTTTGAGCTGCTTTCTGTTTATAATTCTTATAATATTCAATAAAATTATTGAACTAAAAAAAAAAAAAGAAAGTAGGCACTTTGAAGTTTATTATATGCCGTTGTGGATCAATGGTTTGAATGGACACACTATTGGAAAAGAATGTTTACTATTTCGAAAAAGTGCATACTCTTTTCCCGATAGTGTGGGCATTCAAACAATTGAGCATGCATGAATCACTTTGCATTCACACGCTACTGGGTAACGAATGCACCGTTCCTAATTTGCATAACCCCGAGATTATTGTAGAAAAATATTTGATCCACATCGACAGCTGGAGAAGGCTTGAATTTGATGGACCAAAATCCTCTTTAAACTAAGGGCTCCTTTTCCTAAAGTGCGCTAGCATTTTTAGTGCGTGCTAACCACGCGCTAAACGAAAAATACTAATGCAAGCTTTATAGAGGCGTTAGAGTTTAGCGCGTGCAGTATTGTAGTGCGTGCTAAGCACGCACTAACACCGCTAGCGCACCTTAGTAAAAGGAGCCCTAAGTTATATAATAGTGTAATTTGGCCAATGCTGAATTAATAACATTCGGTAAGTAAATCAGTAAAGTTTAGAACAACTTATTTTATCCATTTCATAATAGCAGAACCCATTTTCTCTCTGTCACATAAAAGGAGTCTGATATTTTAAAGTTTCTTGCCAACTTATCAGTTTTTCAGACAACTAAACAGTCAGCCAGTGGCCTGCTCTCTTTTTCTTTTCTTTTTTTAGTAAGAGCATCTCTTTTTTAATTTTTCTCACGGTCAGCATTGGGGGTGGGGGTGGGGGGGGGGGCGCAGAACAGGAGTCCCAAGTGTGGAAAATAGGGAGAAAGTGAACCTGGAGTAAAGGGAGAATTGCCGTAAGCAGAAAATTTGGAGATGCTCTTATGTACTTATACCATTAGGAAACTATAAAATGTTGTTAGAGTATCTTCATTGGAGGTATTGTTCCATGTCAACCTATAAACTGTTCTGAGCTTACTGGGGAGAACAAGATAGAAAATTATTTCCGCGTCAATAACATGAAAATGCTCAGAATTTAGGAAGTCGATTGGTTGGGCTGAGAACTTTTCAGCACCTTCCCCCATCCCTTAGAGTGACTGAATATACACTATATAATTTAATGTGTAGTCAGAAATGGGTCAAAGAGGGACCAACAGGGCTAAGTTAGGATCTGGGTTTTGTGGAAAATGATCTTGTTGAATGAGATCATTAAATTTGCTGATGACACAAAGTTTTTAAATCACAAGAGGATTGTGAACAATTGCAAAACGACCTTGTAAGACTGGGCAACAAAATGGAAGATGATGTTTAATGTAAGTGCAAAGTGATGCATGTGGGAAAGAGGAACCCAAACTATAGCTACATGATGCTGGTTTCTGTTAGGAGTCACTGCCCAGAAAAAGGATCTAGGTGTTACTCTTTTCAAAAATACTAAGACTAGGGGCTGTACGTTGAAGTTACTAAGTAGCATATTTAAAACAAACCAGAGTAAATATTTCTTCACACAACGTGTAATTAAACTCTAGAATTCGTTGTTGGAGAATGTGGTGAAATCAGTTAGCTTAGCAGGGTTTTAAAAAAGGCTTGGATAATTTCCTAAAAGAGAAGTCCATAGGCCATTATTGAGATGGATTAGGGAAATCCACTTCTTATTCTTAGGCTAAGCAGCATAAAATCTGTTTTATTACTAGGGATCTAGCTAGGTACTTGGGACCTGGGCTGGCCACTGTTGGAAACAGGATACTGGGCTTGATGGACCTTTGGTCTGTCCCAGTATGGCAATCCTTAGGTTCTAATTCTTAAGTGTCCAGGTGCTTCCATAGCCAGATTTAACCTGAAGAATTTGACAGAATCAACTTATTTTCTGCTGCAGTTCCAGAAAAAGTTCACAGGAAAGAATTTAAGGCCCCTGTTTTGAAAACAAATTTGGTGAAATGCAGCCTGAGGGGTCATCTATACTGTTGTCTTCTCACAATGTAACGACTATTGATCAGTTCAAAATACAGTTTCCAGAGAACATGATTATAAAGACCAATTTCTGTAGTGGATGAATACAAAAGGTGTTGCAGTGATCTTACCAGCCGGTGACTGCCCAGGAGCAGTAGCATATGTTATGTTGGAGACATACTAACTAGTATTAATAGATTTAAGAAACAATCTGAAAAGGCCTGAAGATACAATTATTTTCTTTGGCATTTGCTGTAAATTGCTGATCTTTTATGCTTTGTCTGACTTATATCCAAATTCAAGCACTCTATTCAATAGTAGTGATGATATTAGGGTATCCCACAACTGAGCATAAAATATTTTCGTGGATGAAGTGGTTATCTGGCGACTTAAATCTGAAGGACTTCACCTTGAAAAAGCTTATTAACGAAACATGTCAGTGAATGTTATGTCCCTGATTCAGACCACACGAATGAAAGCTAAGTCCTAACTATTCAAAATATAATATATGAAAGAAAAAGTATTCTACCTATTGAATTATTTAAAAACTAACTATTTAAAATGATTTAAAGTCTAAAATGAAATAAAAACTTATTAAATGAAATTTCTTCGTGATCTGATGACGATCTAACAGGTAAAGCTTAGAGTAATGATATGTATTGAACTCTAAGGGCTCCTTTTACAAAGCCACGCTAGGGCCTTAATGCGCGGAATAGTGCACGCTAAATTGCCGCACGCACTAGCCGCTACTGCCTCCTTTTGAGCAGGTGGTAGATTTCCGGATAGCGTGTGCTAAAACAGCTAGCACGGCTTTGTAAAAGGAGCCCTAAGTGCTGTTGCTGAGGATTATGTAAACTTGTCTGACTTATATACTTATACTATTCTGCTTCAAGCTCTCTCTCTCTCTCTTTTTTTTTTTTTTGGGGGGGGGAGGATACAAAATATGTACCAAATACTACCCCCCACTCCTCCACAGTGACGTGTTTTAATGGATGATGGGGTTGCTTGTCTGGCACCTCACTGAGGGAAGAAACTGGGTGCTCAATATGGGAGATGGGCTTCCTCTTTGCTGCAGTTTTCCTGTTACTTATCTTAGAGTAGATGCAAAGTCCAGAGCCTAGTGCCAACACCTGTCCCTAAAACCCAGCTCTCATGGGCAATGTTTTATATCAAATGATGTGGCACTCCGTAACTTAGGCATTCACGCTATACCCATAAATCTATCTATTCACCAACTCTCTAAATACTGTCATGTAATATCCTCTATAATAAAACCCTAAGCGCGCATGCGCACTTACAATGCCGTGATCCCTGCCACCGTGATGTGTGCCTACATGGCCATATTCTATTTGTGGCGCGTGCAGCTGTTTGTGGTGCGCGGCGCACGCGGCAATTGGAAGCTGGCCTCAACGAAAAATAAATAAACAATGCCGGCCTGCAAGAAAAAAAACCAGCTGCCCACGAAGACAAACAGGAAGCACGCAGTCACGCAATCAACTCTAACATCCGTTTTTTTTTTGGGGGGGGAGAAATCGAGCATCCTGAAGCAGGAGGACAGGGAGAGAGTGTGAGCGCTGGAGATAGCTCCACATAAGGCGCCACTGCAGGCACCCTGGCAACGGGAATAGGAGGAAAGGGCCCGATGATAGGGAGAGACTGCTGGAATTTGGAACAAATGGTGCTGCTGAACAGGGGTAAGGTAAAAGGAAAGGATAATGGCTACTATTGGACAAGGGGGAGCAGGGAAAGAGTGCTGTTGAACAGTTAGGGAGAAATTCTACTGCTGTACAGGGGGAGCAGGGAAGAGATGCTGCTGGACAGGGGGGGTAAAAGTAAGGGAAAAGGCCTACTGCTAGACAGTGGGAGCAGAGAAGGGGGGGGGGTGTTGCTGGGCAGGGGGTAGAAAAAAGTAAGGAAGAAGGGCTGCTAGCACCCGTTAATGTAACGGGCTAAGAAAACTAGTGATAATAAAGATAAATTGTCTCAATACAAATGTACAAATGGCAAATCTTGGCTGAAGCTCTTTAGATTCAAAACTGTTTTATTGGGTAAGCAACGTAAAAATACAATAAAGGCAATGGGATCAGAAGGAACCCACAATGCACAGCTTGCCCTTTTTGAAAACAAGTATAAATATATATGCCACCCTACAAACCCCCCACTTCCAGTAAAATATAACAAGCCAAAGCAAATGTACAGAGCCCCACCCTCAAACCCAGCATAAACAGCTATCGTAATGAAGAAAATCCCCACACCCCACCCCATCCCCAACAAAGTATAATCAGGTAACAGTGGATGCATAGTTGCTGAAAAACATCTTGCATTTTAAGCTAAATGAATACATGAAAAAAAAAACAACAAAAAACAAATCAAAATAATATTTCCAGATATAATTCATAAATGTAACTTCTTAAGTATCAAACTATGAGATCTGGAAGGAAGTGCCTCAATATAATATTTCCAAATGGACAAATCGTTTCTTATGCTTATAAGTAAGACATGCATCTCTAGCTTCCCAAGTCAATAAACTGTAACATCTTTCTCCAATGCCAATAGGACGGAGGTTGATCGCATGCACCCACATCAAAAGAATACATTTCATACAAACTATACATGCTTTGTGAAGAAAAAGGCGGCTCCCCCTAGACCAGTGACCTGAAACTCGTAGCCCGGGGTCCACATGCGGCCTGCCAGGAACTATTTTGAGGCCCTCGGTATGTGACTCATCTACTTAAAAAAGCACAATGGCTTCCTGTCGCACATCGCATAATGTACAAATTAAGTTTGCTTACCTTTAAATCTCTGATATATAAAACCCCGGCTTTCATTTACAAATCATTGATTCCTTATACTTCATCCAGATTACTGAGGTCTAATGACCATCATTTATTAATCATCCCCTCCCTTAAAATTATTAATACACGACGAGACTTCATCTTTTCTGTTACAGCTCCTCAAACTTGGAATTCCCTTCCAATTTACTTAAGAGAGGAAAAAAAATTGGAGAAATTTAAGAACAAACTCAAAAGCTTTCTTTTTAAAGATGCATTTAATGACTAAAAGAACTGTCTAGGAGTTTCATTTTATCTTCATATCTTTTGAGATTCTTTCTTCTTTCCCTTCCTATTGTTTTTAACCTTAAATGTCTTTCCTTCTATTAAGCAGATTGTATTTCTTTTCCCATTCTTTCCTCATGTTTTATTATCTGTATAAAATTAGTCTTTATTATATTTTGTAAGATTTAGGTTTTTTTGTTAGTCTCCCCAATTTTGTGATTTTATTGATTTGTTCATCGCTTAGAATTTGGAATAAGCGATTAGTCAAATTTTATAATAAACTTGAAACTTTATCATAATCACATAAGTAAAATAAAACAGTTTCTTGATCATATGGCTCTTTAGCTATAAATTACAATATTATTATTAAGACTTAGCCAAAAGGAAAGATTTATAAACTATAAAGAGTTTTACCTGATGCAGAATTGTAATTTCTTCAATAAGACTAACTATTTTTTCTAAGGCCCTCCAAGTACCTACAAATCCAAAATGTGGCCCTGCAAACGAGTTATGTTTTTAATGCTGTTCTTAAGTCGGATTTGTATGTAACTCAGAACTTGTAGATTTTAAGATTTCTTACTGCTTACCTCCGCTCCCAGCTGACAAAAGGAAACAGTGTTCCCTCTAAGGTACAGCATTTACAACCATACACTGTTCTTAATGCGGCCATGCATCTTTCCTGAATCTGCTGCAGGAGAATTATAGGAGTCTAGGCCACTGGAAATACTGCTCAGTGAAATCAAATGAAGCCACAACCGGGTTCTTAAGTACAAGTCGTACTTAAATCGGGCATGCCTGTATAAAGAATCAGGCTCTACTATAAAGGGGCTGCTCATTCTCACCCCACCTCTATCTCTCTCCCCTCCCCCACCTCTACTTCTCTCCTTACCTTGCTTGCTTTTCTTCACCCTGTATTACTAGGGATCTAGCTAAATCGGGCATCTATAACTCGGAGACTGCCTGTATAAAGAATCAGGCTCTAACTGAATATTGAGCCAATAATGTTTAAAATATTCATTCCATTCTTCTTAATAGCTAGCTGTTCAGCCTTTTTTTCCAGCTTGGAATTGGGTGAACTGACCCTAAGATAAATATATAGCCACGCGAATTACAGGTCACTGCTTCAATTTGCATTTCAAACCATTTTTCGTCCATCAGCTTGAGAAGTGTGTTTTCATTTCAGGATGTCATGTTTAAGTATTTTTAAACAGTCATTTGAGTTTTATTCACGGTCCACTAGGTGTAATAGTCAGCAGTTTGATTTTGGTTTCAGCTTCATAAATCAAATGATGGAACCTGTTACTGTCTTACCGAAGGAAAGATAAATTACACTGAGAGAGATATCTGTTTTCTGCAGGCTCTTCTTCCCTTTTGCTCAAGTAAGTAGCTTTGGCGTATTTTTCATTATTTTTGCATTTCTACATACAGCCTTCTGCACGTAGAGAACATGTGGAGGGCCATTTCAATAGTGCATCCAAGTCCAACTTTGGATGTTTCCTGTAAGACATCCAAAAGTCAGGGTGGAGAAATGTCCATTTTCAAAACCAAATTATTTTCCCCCAAATCACCTACTTAGACAACTTGACCGTCAGGATGACCAACCTTAGGATGCCTAACTTTTATGGGGCATTTTCGACCACAAAAAAGTCCAAATTCAAAATGTCTAAATCCAGATCGTTTGGACATAGGAGGGGGGCCAGCATTGTAATGGACTGGCCACATAGACATGCCAGTAGAACAGCGAGGCACCTTAAGAGGGCACTGCTGTGGACTTCACATAAAGGGTGCCAGAAGTACATCTCACTATAACCCCTTTCTAATCTATGGTGAGCCCTCCAAAACTCCCCCAAACCTACTATACCCACCTGTCTACACCCCAATAGCCTTTATAGCTGCAGGTGGCATCTATATGGCAGTATAGTAGGATTTTGGTGGGCTTACCTATCTACCATAACTGTAGTGATTAGAGTGGCTTATAGTCCTGGGTCCTCTTTTCTCTATGGCTTACTAGCCCATTCACCAGGCTACTTAAGATACCTGAATTTCCCTCTTCTAGAGCAGCACCTGGTATGGAAAATTCTAGTAGAGCATTATTCAGTTGTCTTAAGTAGCCTGGGGTTTACCTGAGGAAAGAGCTGTTAGGATGGGAGGACATAAGAGAAATGGAAAAACAATGGTCTAAGCTAGGGGTATCAAAGTCCCTCCTCGAGTGCCCCAATCCAGTCGGGTTTTCAGGATTTCCCCAATGAATATGCATGAGATCTATTGGCATACAATGAAAGCAGTGCTTGCAAATAGATCTCATGAATATTCATTGGGGAAATCCCGAAAACCTGACTGGATTGCGGCCCACGAGGAGGGTCTTTGACACCCCTGGTCTAAGCTGAAAGGAGCAATAAAAATAGCTACGGACCTTTATGTGAAGAAAACAAATAAAAACAAGAAAAAAAGGAAACTGATATGGTTCTCCAAACTAGTGGCAGAGAAAATAAAGGCAAAAGAGTTGTCGTTCCTGAAATATTAAAAAAAAACCAAGAAGAGGAGTACAGAAAGGACTACCGGGTGAAACTGAAAGAAGCCAAGAAAGAGATACATCTGGCAAATGCGCAGGCGGAAGAGCAAATGGCTAAAAATGTAAAAAAGGGGTGCAAAATTTTTTTCAGATATATAAGTGAAAGGAGGAAGATGAAAAATGGAATTGCAAAGCTAAAAGATACTATGAACCGATATGTGGAGAGTGATGACGAAAAAGCAAACGTGCTAAACAAATACTTCTGACATGTTTGACTTTGGGCGACTAGCGACTTAGGCCCAAAACGGACTTAGAAGTATTTTTTGATTATGCCCCTCCACGGCTACAGGAAGAAAGGATATTGATAGTCTAGGAAAACATTTTTGTGCATGTGCCCACATGCTATCTCTGCTGTCTATACAGTAATGGCATTGTTGAATTTTATGCTATGTTCTATTGCTCCAGCTTCATGTCTTTGATTTGTGTTTTCTCTTAAATGCTGTTTTACCTCTAGGGTGTAACATGGTACACAAGCATAATGCATGTCATTTTAGTAGTTATCTGCTAGTATTGTGGTTATTCTTATATTTATTGTATTATTATATTCTGTAACTAGTCTTATAGCCCTTTACATTAACGGGTGCTAGAATATATGTGTGTGTGTCTGTGTTTATTTCTTTCTCTCCTTAGCCGCTTTCTGTATTTCTGTCTTTCTTTCTGTCTTTTTTCCTCGGCTGTCCACCCATTCTACCTTCCTTTTACCTTCCCTGTGTCCACCAACACCCCTTCACTGCTCCCCTTATTCAGCAGCAGCCCTTCTCCCTTTTTTATCTCCCCTCTGTCCAGTAGCACCTCTTTCCTGTCCCCTTTATAGTCATAGGAAGAAGGAAATGGGTAGGGGTTGGGGGGCAGAGTGGGCTGGCCTCGGTCTCGATTTCGGCCCACAAAAGTGGGCCTTTACATTAACCCAGTGTGTTGAAAACTGTGTAACCTAGCAGATTCCAGGTGTGCCGTGAGATGCTGGTGAGGAGGAGAGACGCCAGCTGACTGCTTAAGGACGTGCCTGTTGTGGCAAGAGGCACGTCCTGCGGTCAGTCGGCCTACTCCTCTCCTCCTCACCAGCGTCTCTGCTCCTTCTCTCCTTTCCGTCTCCCTTCATTTTTCTTCCCCCCCAATCTCTTCCCCTGTCCATCAGCACCTCTTTCCTGTCCCCCTGATCCCCCCCCCCGAGATACAGTAACTAATGTAATCCAACCAGCATTTCCCACTGCTATCTCCACTTTTTCCTCTTCGGGTTCTTGGCCTGCAAGGTCCTGGAGCACTACTGCCAGGTTGTGCCTGGCTGTTTCTAAGGGAGAAGCCTGGGTTGTAAGTTCTTTCCTCCACCTCCTGCGTTTCTTTTGCCAGCCCCCTACAGAGTCACCTGATGCTAGGCAGTTACTCTTCGACCGTTTCCTCCGCTTACTGCCTGACACATCTTCCTCTTTCAACTTCTCCCCTAAGTGTTCAGAATGAATTGATCGGAAGGCCTCTCTCCTCCCTGCAGTATTATGAGGAGTGCTGGAGGGTTTATCTTGCAGCTTCCGTAGCCGACAGACGCCATGGCCTGCAGCCAAGAGCCGCCGCAGCTGACAGCCTCATGGGAGGAAGATCGCTGCAGCCTCGCGCGACTGGTCAGGTGGGAGTTTGGTCGGTGTCGAGCGTGGGACTTGGTTTCGCACACAGCACCGCGCTGTGCTTGGAGCGTCTTTGGCAGAGAGGGGAGAGGCCTGTGCGGGAGGAGAAGCCCTGGAGCTGCCGCCATTCAGCGCCTGTACACCGCACTCCTCAGCATGAGCGGCAGCAGCCGGCAAAGGACCAGCTCATTCGCCGACTCGGGCTCGGGGCCTTCCGCTGTTGGAGGAGCGGAGCGGGCTTCTGGAGGCGATCAGCTGGCTGCGGTCCCAGCTTGTGGAGTCTATCCTGGTGACATATTAAGCGCGCATGCGCACTCTCGTTGCACATCCCGACGGAAAAGGGATTAGGGAACACACGGCGCGAGTTCGCATGCGCGGCTAGCATTTTATTATTTAAGATATTTTAAATTTATGTTTCAGCTTTGCTATACATTAAGTGCCATATTGCTTGATTTTATCTTTATGATTTTGACTTTGCTGGCCGCACTAGCCATTACCACATCCTCCTGAGCAGGTGGTAGTTTTTTGGCTAGCGCGGGGATTAGCACATGCTAAAAAGTTGCGTGCGATAAACCCGCTAACGCGGCTTCATAAAAGGAGCCCTATATCTTTCTTGAGATAAGAAGACCAGAATTGAATGCAATACTCCAGATGAAGTCGCACCATGGAGCGATACAGGAGCATTATAACATTCTTAGTCTTGTTAACCATCCCTTTTTTAATAATTCCTAATATCCTGTTTGCTTTCTTGACCACCGCCACACATTGGGTGGAAGATTTCATCGTATTGTCTACAATAACACCCAGATCGTTTCCTTGGGCGCTAATCTCTAAGGTGGGACCTTAGCATCCAGTAACTGTGATCCAGGTTATTCTTCCCAATGTGCATCACTTTGCATTTGTCCACATTAAATTTTATCTGCCATTTGGACGCCCAGTCTTCCAATTTCCTAAAGTCCGCCTGCAATTTTTCACAATCCGCATGCATTTTAACAACTTTGAACAGTTTAATGTCATCTGCATATTTAATCACCTCACTTGTCGTTCCAATTTCCAGATCATTTATAAATAAGTTAAATAGCACCAGTCCTGCAGCACTCCACTGTTTGCTCTCCTCCATTGAGAAAAATGATCATTTAACACTACCCTCTGGTTTTTATCCAATAACCAATTCCTAATCCACAACTGAACTTTTTCATCTATCCCATGACACTTTAATTTTCTCAGGAGCCTCTCTTGAGGAACTTTATTGAAAGCTTTCTGAAAATCTAGATACGCTATATCAACACTTTATCCACATGTTTATTCAATCCTTCAAAGAATTCAAGCAAATTTGTGAGACATTTCTATGTCTCAGTCTTTTGTGTAGTGTTACATACAAAAACTTTTTAATATTTTTCAGGTTTATATCAGGGAAGCAAAGAGGTTAAAATGAGACATTGTAAAGTTAAATAATGTATTAAAACTTATGGCAAAAATGTCTAGTCTTTGTAAATTGGCTTACAGTGATAACCCAAGTTTCTAATCTTGGTTTATATTCAAGTCAACCTTTCTATCCCCCCCTTTTTTTTGGGGGGGGAGGTTACCTTGGTTTATATTTCGATTGGTTTATATTTGAGTATATACGGTAATTGTAGCTGTTGTTGAATCAAAATGCTTCATTGCAAATAATCAGTTGATTGCAAACTTTTAATTGTGATTAATCACAGTCCTGGAGACCTTCCTAAGAGCATCCACTACACTACCCCCCCCCAAACATCCATCTTTACATTTACATTTATTGACACTTATACCCCACATTAGCAAGTAAAAGTTCAATGTGGTTTACAGTTAATCAATAAATTATGCAGTAATAAAAGCAGATCCATGCCTAAATCTGACAAGAACAGTAAAAAAATTTGCTCACAGGTCCTATCTCACAATAATGAGATTTTTCAGAATCTTTGAACTCAGAAAGGCCAAAAATCCTGCCTTTGACTATGCCAAATGTAACCCGGCCCACCCCTAAGACAGGCAGGTTTAGGAGCCAAGCTCTGAAAATTAAGACCATAATAAACCTTTTGGAATATTGACTTCTCAGGATCCTACAGTAAGTTTAGCTGAAAATAGGTTTTAAATTAAGAAGTGTAGTATATTGGACTGGGGTATGCCTTGTGCATAAAAGCTCTGTGATTGCAGCCAGGCTCTCTGGGAGAAACAAGGCTTTCTAGGGATTTAAGTCCACAGAGCACACTTTATTTACATATCTAAGAATAAGAACATACAGTATACTTGATTTATACAAGAACTAAGAAAATGCCAACAGATAATGGGGCAGAAAAGTGTGTGATCTTTCCTATTTGTATGGAATTTTTTTCAATTTCTGATTTTATTATTATTGGTTATATTATACACTGCTTTAATCTTTTATTTTTAGCTACTTGGCATATAAAGTGTTTTAACAAACAGAAACATATACACAATGAATAATCATGAGAGAGATTTGTATACACTGCCTCCTTCGTGTACAGATCTCTCTCATACATATTCATTGTGGACAGGGTTACCAGTATCTTAAGCATACTGGACTACTGTAATATCATATACCTGGGAGCCTATAAAAACACCATCAAACATTTAAGAATAGTACAAAATGCTGCTGTCCGCCTCATTTTAGGCCTCATAAAATATGACCACGTTAGCCCCTACTACACTAAACTCCACTGGCTACCGGTGGAGGCAAGAATCATCTTTAAATTCGCCTGCCTCTGCTTCAAAACCTTAGCAGGCTCTTCACCAATTTACCTATCTGAGCACCTCGAAATTGCTGGCCCCTCTCGTACTCGAAATACCTTCCTGTTTCCTTTCCCTCCCTGAAGGGCTGCCTTTACAAAAAATTCCTCGACCGATCCCTAGCATTCCAAGCAGGCAAATGGAACAAATGCCTCTCTACTCTCATCTCCAATTCCCCCCCCCCCCTATCAAACATTAAGGAAATTAATCAAAACCTACCTTTTTGACAAATTCCTCTGATCTACCCTCCCTCCACCTTCCTCCTCCTTTGACCTCGACTCACCCCAGACTCCTTACCTCCGTATGTAACACTGCCATTTGTAACACCGCTGTATGTAACTTATAGCGAATGTAACTACTCCGTATATATAACCTAGCTGTAAAAAATAACTTCACCGTAAAGTTAACGTCTAAAATGTAAATGTAACATGACTGAAAATGTATAGTCTATTATGTAAATGTAACATTAACGAAATTGTAGCTTCGCTGTAAATGTACAGTCTCTTCATCTGTTAACCGCATAGAACTTCCATGGTAATGCGGTATACAAGAATAAAGTTATTATTATTATTATTATAATATGAATCTAGAAAAAGGAGGATGGATAGAGACATCCGGGTTTTACTTCCATTAGAAGTAAAACCTGGATGTCTCCATCCAACCTCCTGTTTCTGGAGCCATGTGGTAATTCTAATTGTGGGCATTCTGAAAACCCAACTAGGTGGGTGTGCCCTGGGAACTAGATTGAGAAGCACTGCTTTAAAGCACTATCTTATTGCCTGCAGCTATTTCATTATGACTTTTTTGAAGCAGGATGGCTGGATAGGGAGACTATGTACTCTTACTAAACTGCAATACTAAAACACTGGCAACAGTGGAACCTGCTACTCACATTTATTTATTTTATTTAAAAAAATTCTATACTGTTTTATTCCAAAATGATTTACAATAAAATAACCTGCGTAAAATTTTGAAACAGGTCAGAACAGATAAGGACAAAAGCAGAAAGATCCAATCTTTGCAATAGGCCAAATGCTCAAAGAAATGCATCACTAAATAATTGCATTTTCAGCAATTTCCTAAATGAACTCCTATCCCCACATTTCCGAATTTGACCGACAAGACCATTCCACAGTTTTACCCCTGCATATTCTCATTCATGTGTATTCGGTGCTGCAATATTCTTGCTCAGTACTTTCCAGTCTGGGCTTGAACTCAGTAGTCACTTTCTATGTTACTTACATGCAAAGTGCATTCTCACTGTCTCAGCCAAAGCTGCTGGCTGTCTGGTTCTTTTTTGCTCTCTTATCTGCTCCACATGAAGCCTTCTTTAAAGGCTGCATGCCTGCTTCTTATCTGCAAGTGTTCAAATGTTAATTTTAAATTTGCAGTGAAGGCAAAAACAGCCAGCTTTAAAAAGAGTACTAATTATGTTTGGAGTAGAAGGATGTAGTGTTGAATCTTCAAAATGTCAACTTGATTTTTTTCCTTCCCCTGTTACTGCGATGCACAGCTTTTTTTCAGGGGGTACTCGGGGGTACAGAGTACTGGCACCTTTTCTATTGTCTGCTATAATTGATCCATAGTCCCCAGGTATTAATGAAGGAGCTCAGGCTCTGCGCATCAGTGCTGCCTTTTCGTGGATTCTGTGGCTGGTAGCAGGGGGCCTGGCTATTGTGGGGCAGGTTCCACAGTTATTACCCAACTCCTGAAGGTTGCCCTGGCATTTGAGGGCTGGTACTTTTTTTTTTTTTTGCTAGAAAAAATGCACTGCTGTTATGCTCACCTGAATCAGATATATAGGGGTCAGTTTTGGGAAAAGCAGTGTATGAAGAATAGACAGACCAAGATATGAAATCAGACTACAAGCATAGGACAAGAGGGTAAATGAGCATGAATCAGAAACCAAGAAAGAATGAGGTACAAACAGGAATACAGAGGAAAACTCGCTGAAGTTATAGGGAAATACTTTTAAAACCAATAGGAGGAAAAAAAATTTTCACTCAGAGAATAGTGAAGCTCTGGAACGCCAGAGGTTGTGGTAAGAGCAGATAGTGTAGCTGGTTTTAAGAAAGGTTTGGACAAGTTCCTGGAGGAAAAGACCATAGTCTGTTATTGGGAAAGACATGGGGGAAGCCACTGCTTGCCCTGAATCAGTAGCATGGAATGTTGCTACTCCTTGGGATTTGGCCAGGTACTAGGGACCTGGATTAGCCACCATGAAAACAGGCTACTGGGTTTGATGGACCATTAGTCTGATCCAGTAAGGCTATTCTTATGTTGTTAACAGCAAAGGAGAAAGAACAAAACAAGTAGCAAAACTACATCAATTTATTGTTAAATGGCTATCCAGCAGTATTAAGTTCTTGTCCTTGAAGACTACAGGATCAACCTTGATACAGGCTAAATGGAAATAGCTGAAACACATGTTGGGTTGTTCGTTTATAACAGGGGTCCCCAATCTTTCATTGGAAGGACCACATGGTACATTTAAAACCACCATGAAAATTGGGCTGTGGCAAGGTCCCCTTCAGAGAAAGGTTGCTGAGCTGGGAGCTGGGGTGGGAGGAGAATAAGGGTGACTATCGGGCTCATTTTCAAAAAGATAGGCATCCAAAAGACGGCATAAACTTGGACTTCTTACTAGTCAAAATGTCCAAGTGGGTATTTTTAAAACTGACTTTCTAGAGGTCTTTCTAGTCGTTTTATCTGCAGTGCGTCTAAACCTTAAGGCGATGTGATAGAGGCGTGTTTCTGGCAGGCTTAGCACTGGATGTTTTACTGCAATAATCAAACATTTTACAAAATATTCAGGGCACAATTTGGATATTTTAGGCAACTGAAAACTTGGCTCTTCTCTAACATTTAATTCTATTTTCCCCTTTACTCTTCCACTCTATTTATAAGCTCATGTAAACCTTTTCCTGTCTCTTCTTATATTTAAGTTCTTGTAAACCATGCAGAGCTCTACTTACATGGAGAGGATGCGGTATATAAACTTAAGGTTTAGTTTAGTTTAGTTTAGACCTGCGAGATTTTTTTTTTTTTTAATGAATAAGAGACAGAAAGGTACCCAAACTGACCAGATGACCACTGGGGGGGGGGAGGGGGGGATGAAAATATGGCTACCACACACTTCTGGAGGGTTTGTGTAGTCCATTTGATCCCACTACACACATCCCTTTTCCACTCCTTCTCTCACTCTCCTCTTTCATCTTCTCCCAATCCTTTCTCTTATCCCCTCGCCTCTCATTCACATTATATAAGGATAATTTTATACCAAGCCACATATCTAGGGAGGCCAAGTGGTCACCTAATTTGGGCCTATTTTATAAAGACATGCAGGTATCTATTTGTCTTTATAAAACAACAAAATAATGCCTGCACAAATCATGGGTAATGTTAATACATGTACATTTACACCTGCTCAGAAAAATGTGTAAATATATATACAATACATGCTGTAGTAACATACATAGTACATGATAGCAGATAAAGACCTGAACAATCCATGATTAAACTGTCTTTTTTTCTCTGATATTTGTGGGACATAGACCATAGACGTCCACCCAGTACTGTCCTTAGGTTCCAGCTACTGGAGTTCCCATCGAAGCTCATTCCAACCTATCCAAACCATCTTGTCATCTGTGAGATACAGATCATAAAAGTCTGCCCAGCACTGTCCTCATGTTCCGTCGAAGCCCTCCCCATCCCATTGTAATCCAAATTGCTATATATGGGACAAAACTGTAGAAGTCTGCTCAGTGTACCAGCCTTAGTCTTTCAATTTATACCATTCATTTTCTAATTAGAGATTCTCTGTGTCCATCCCATACTTTTTTCAATTCTGCCACTGTTTTCCTCTGCAAGCACCACTTCTCTCGGGAGAACATTCCAGGAATCGACCACTGTATTGCTATTTTTCTAAGGGTAATGCTATATCCCACTTTCCCTTCCCCTCACCAGCTCCCTGACTGGGAAAATTAATAGCATACACAGATGACTGAAAGCATAATATAGGTTTATTCATACAATTTTATAATAATCATGCAGTAAGGAATCAATAATTTGTTACCATATATTGCATCATCACCCTGATATCGGAGGACCAGCGACTATCAGAGGCAGCGCATTCATTTCATATCAGCATCACACGGCTCGTCAGCAGTGGAGAAGTCCTGATTCCACTGAGTTCTGCCTGTCCTTTTATGCCCAAATTATGGTCAGGATCCGGTTTGTAACATGAACATATCACAGACAAGTTATGGTCAGGGTCCGGTTTGTCTATGTGTTCAAACATGAACATATACTCAAAGTATTATGGTCAGGATCCGGTTTATCTATGTGTTCAAACATGAACATATCACAGACAAGTTCACTAACCATTTATGCACATCCTGTCTTTCCCCCCCCTTCTCTCGATTGAATCATCCATATCCTGTCTTGCCAGGTGCAAGTTATCTTTCTGAACTCTAGTTCCCCTTTTAAAAAAAGAAAGTTGTTATTTGGTATTAGGATCCTTTTTTGCATGGCAGATGGTTTCTTAAACAGCCATTGTTACAAAAAAAAACAAACTCTCAGACTACAGGTATGTCCCATACGTATCACATTCGGTCCTTAACAATGAGTGTTGTATGTAACCATCATCACTTTTTGTTGTTTACAACAAATGCCATATGCCACATAACAATTCCAGATAGATAAAATTATTACCAGAATAACAACTATTAACAGAGGATGGATGATCCAATCCAGAGTCGTTTTGGCTGAAGGTGAGTATCCTAAAAATATATCCCACCAATGATGTGAAGTAGCATCAGCTATTCCTGACCCTATTGTCACTATCGAGTCTGCTGCAATAGTGGTAGTAAGCTGATGAGCCATAATACTTTGATTTAGGTATTGGATGGCACTCTGTATTTTGGTTGATTGAGTTAATATGTTCTTAAATCTGGTCAAATTTACATCCCAATTTGGAACATCCCATTTAGTGCTATTCCAAATGATAGCTACATCCTTATCTACATCGGATGTTAATATGAATGTGTCATTTTCCCAGTGTAATACTGAAATGTTATGAATACATCCCGAAAAAGGCACTGCCATTCCTGGTATCACTGGTTGATCAGTTACTACACATACTACTTGTGGTGCTATTTCGACCATATACCTATAGGTTATTGGCATAATAGTCCATTCACATTTGTTTACAGTATTTTGCAATAAACATGGTTCATATACAGCAGATTGTAATTTACAAACTTTTCCACTTAAAGTGTTATCACAAAAAGTTAAATCATGAGTACGATTATGCATATCTATCACCTGTCCATAAAAGGTGGGGGTCCAAAAGTGTTGATTAGGAGCTGACCCAATTAGTAAAGGCATCACTATGTATTTACACATTATACTCTGTTTGGTTACATTGTAAATGGTAAAATATCCCTGACATAGGGTTTCCTCACACCTTATCCCCGAACTAGGTATTTGTAGCCAATGGCCTGCACGGATTATATCAGAAAAGACGGTCCTCCACACTTGTTCATTTGCTGTCAAAAGTTGTGTTTGAAAGACATTTTTCTGTTGTTGCTGCCTCTTCTGTCATTGTGAGGGCCTTTCCATATATCCACATTAGTTGTGATGTTAGCTATTGTACATCTCTGTCCTTTTTTCACAACTAAACTTTTCCTGTTGTCGTCTGCTGGTAGCACTTCTCCATCCCCATTGAAATCGAGCATTGTCATCCAAAACCAGACGCCTAGCCGGAGTCCATCCTTCTACGTGACCCAAAGATACGATACCAAGGACTGTGAATACGCATAGGACGATTAGGGTTTCCTGTAAAATTAAACACAGTATTACTCCCGTAAGTAACATTTCTCCTGTGGGACATATTCCCATTTTTCTACACCGGGCCTCATTATCAAGAGCGTACGGTCTTGTCCCACTGCTATCACTTCAGCAGGAGAGGGGGACCATTTCGGTTGCTAATCCATATTTTGGCCCCAACATTTACAGTATTTGTGGATTCAAACCCTTTTGCCCCCCTAACCGTCAATTCTGTAGGGGCTGTGGTTTCTCTCACCGGAGCTATATATATAGGAATTAGCAACAGTTGTGCAATTCTTTCCCCCTGTGCTATTATTACCTCCTCCGCACCTAAGTTAATTAGTATTATCCTAACCTCCCCTTGATAGTCAGCATCAATTACCCCTCCCAAGACAGTTATTCCTTTTGAGGCATAACTGGATCTGGTTACCAATTGCCCATAATGTTCTTTCGGAATTTTCTCTGTGTTCTCCACAGCTCTAGTGGTGGAATGTGGTACTGCTGGTAGTGTAAATCCTGGAAGGAAAGCATATGGTCATTAACAAAAAGAACAAAGAAAAGAAACACATGAAACGTTTTCCCCTCTGTTAAACATGACTAGTTCTTGTATCGCAGAGTTACCGTCTCTGTGTTGAATTGTTGAAAAGATTCAAAAAAGGTTTTTTTTTTCCTGAAACACAAAACACACAGATTAAATAGACTTATTTCAGGGTCCTGTGGCACCAAATATGGCCACAGGAAAATTTAAACAGGCAGATTCTTTATTAGGTTCCTATCCTGAAGAGCTTACTTGTAAAAAGTAAGCAAAATTTCAATTCCGAATCCATCCACTTACATAAAAGTTTATTATACTTATTCTTTTCCGGTAACAAGGTTAACAAGCCTTTTGTTTCACATTTATTTCGATTTTCAAAAAAAAAAATATATATAGGTACTTAACCTCTATTTTTCTTAATCTTTTTATTTTAAACTTCCCAATTTAATTTTAAAATGCATTTAAATTTAATTACTCCCTAATCATACATTTCGGGCAATGCATACTTTCAAAAAATACTTTATAAACCATGCAGGGGCACAAAAATTCATATTCAAAACTAATTTGAAACACTGAGATAAAGGCAAAGAAACTTTTTTTCTTTTGCACACCGTCACAAACACAATATTTCTTTTAAGCATGGCATCTATTGCTAGAATAAATCTTTCTTCTTTTCAGAAAAGTATTCTTTTACTGTAACATGCCTGAGATCCGGCTTTCACATACCTTACCTTCAAACAAATGTGCTGTATAAACCAGCAGGCACTCTTACAACTGCCAGAACACGTAACTATCTGGCTTGACAAAATTATTTGTCTCAAATCACATTCCTTATTCTAACATACTTTGCATTACCTTTCTTTCAACATTCTAATAAACAAGGGAAAAATTCAGGCTACATTCTCGTACAGAACTTTCAGACAAACAGCTCCTAAACTACTAAAATACCTTAATTGTTCTTAACAGCACAGATCTACACTGCAAAAACTCTTCCCTATGTGTGCTCGTAAAGTTTTCATTCTAAAAATCTAAAAATCCTCCTGCTGCTAACAAGGTAATTGCAAGTTACTACATTTGAAATCCCTCTGCTAGCTAATATTTACAACAGCATAAATCGATACCTGTGTTTGAAAAATTCACTCTTTATTCTTACTGGGATGCAAACCCACATGGTCGTCTAAACACTAAAAAAAAAGTTATCTCTATTGTTCTCAACACAGCAAGAATCCCTTAGCTATGCAAACTCTGATCTCTCACTACGCTGATCTTAGCGTACAGAAGCCCTCTTTTCCTTCTTGTAATGGGCTGCATTCTTTTTATTACAGATGGTGGGTCTATTTCAGGGTCCGGACAGTGGGGTCCCTGGGGCAATCATCCCAATCCCTTCTAATCCTCCCTTTCCTTTTTTTATACTTATTTTGTGCCACTTTTACAGCTGCTCTTTCTGCTACATCCTGATAATGTTCCAGTTTATCCTTTAATAATTTACTATTACATTCCAGCACCAGACACCGTCCCTCTAATTCTAACCTACTCTGTTCTACTCTCCCTTTCTCTTTAAGTGCCATCTGCAACCGCTTGTGCACCCCACGGTATGCAGAGGCCAACACCCAACTCCTTCGAGCCAGGGTAACTGCTTCACCTGTTTTTACAGGGATTGTTTCAAGTACTTGTACCACATTCTTTGGTTCAAATTCCCTTAACTCCTTATCCCATGATTCCGCCAATCCATGATTGGCCATTTCTGCCGCTATTATTTCATACGGGTCCCCGGTCCAGCCAGGTATCCCTGCAGGTTCTTTTTTAGATTTCTCCTTACGCCGGAACATTGTTCGGTCTTATTTAGGGAGATCCTGCCGACTACGCCAATTAATGTATTGCTATTTTTCTAAGGGTAATGCTATATCCCACTTTCCCTTCCCCTCACCAGCTCCCTGACTGGGAAAATTAATAGCATACACAGATGACTGAAAGCATAATATAGGTTTATTCATACAATTTTATAATAATGAAATCATGCAGTAAGGAATCAATAATTTGTTACCATATATTGCATCATCACCCTGATATCGGAGGACCAGCGACTATCAGAGGCAGCGCATTCATTTCATATCAGCATCACACGGCTCGTCAGCAGTGGAGAAGTCCTGATTCCACTGAGTTCTGCCTGTCCTTTTATGCCCAAATTATGGTCAGGATCCGGTTTGTAACATGAACATATCACAGACAAGTTATGGTCAGGGTCCGGTTTGTCTATGTGTTCAAACATGAACATATACTCAAAGTATTATGGTCAGGATCCGGTTTATCTATGTGTTCAAACATGAACATATCACAGACAAGTTCACTAACCATTTATGCACATCCTGTCTTTCCCCCCCCTTCTCTCGATTGAATCATCCATATCCTGTCTTGCCAGGTGCAAGTTATCTTTCTGAACTCTAGTTCCCCTTTTAAAAAAAGAAAGTTGTTAGTTGGTATTAGGATCCTTTTTTGCATGGCAGATGGTTTCTTAAACAGCCATTGTTACAAAAAAAACAAACTCTCAGACTACAGGTATGTCCCATACGTATCACAACCACCCTCTCCATGAAAAAGAATTTCCTAACATTACTCCTACGTCTGCCACCCCGCAACCTCAATTCATGCCCTCTGGTTTACCATTTTCCCTTCTCTGGAAAAGATTTGTTGCTAAATTAATACCTTTCAAGTACGTAAACATCTGTATCATATCTCCCCTGTCCCTTCTTTCCTCTAGATCAGTGGTTCCCAACCCTGTCCTGGAGGACCACCAGGCCAATAGGGTTTTCAGGCTAGCCCTAATGAATATGCATGAAGCAGATTTGCATGCCTCTCACTTCCATTATATGCAAATCTCTCTCATGCATATTCATTAGGGCTAGCCTGAAAACCCGATTGGCCTGGTGGTCCTCCAGGACAGGGTTGGGAACCACTGCTCTAGATAAGTGCATGCTTTATTTATTTTTATTTTTTATCTTTATTTATTGCAGAAGTAAGCAAATTAACAGCAGTATAACATTAAACTAAAATGTTATATAATAATTGATACGATGGTTTGTGCAATGATATAAAGGGCTCCTTTTACGATGCTGCGTTAGTGGTTTAACGCATGCAATAGCGCATGCTAAACTGCCAGCCGCGCTAGCTGCTACCGCCTCCTCTTGAGCAAGCGGTAGTTTTTCGGCTAGCGCGGGAGTTAGCGCGTGATAAAAAGTCACGGCGCGATAAAGCCGCTAATGCGACACAACCTCATTGGCATAAAAAACCTCCTTGGTAACGCTTGTGTCAGATTTAAATAACACTTTGGTTCAGATTTCACAAGAAACTCACTCAAACCCGCACTTTAGTTCAAATCCCCCCCCCCCCCCCAACACACACACACTTTAAATCAAGTATCAAGTGCTCACAAACAGATTTGTTACTCAGGAAATATTTCTCAGGTCTCTGGAAACTACGAACAATTAAGACATATTTTGATACAGTTTCCTTTCATCTGTTGGTTCAGTCATCGATATTGAGTATCCTTGACTATTGCAATATAATTTACATGGGTGCCTATAAGAAAATTTTCAAAAAACTAAGAGTGGTTCAAAACACTGCTGTTCAATTGATTTTTGGTTTGAAAAAAAATGGGAACATGTTACTCCCTATTACCAAAAATTACATTGGTTTCCGATAGAGGCCAGAGGTTTATTAAAATCTTCATGTATCTGCTTCAAATCAATTTTCAGTATGTCTCCAGGTTACCTTGTTTCCCATTTCTCTTTAAATTACTCAAACAAGCCTACGCATAAAATCCTATCTACATACCCTCCTGTCAAATTATGTGGTTTTAAGATATTTTTAGAGAGAACTCTCGCTTTTCAGGCAGCTAAATTGAATACCTGTTTTGGCAAAATTATGCTAGAAATTCCATCTTACTATAATTTTAGAAAATGACTAAAAACACAACTATTTGATAAATTTGTAACTTAAGTGTTCTAATGTTAATGCTTTTAATCTATAGGCATCACGTATCTTCTAGAAATAGCTTTTCTTGTATTGTAAATCGGCTGGATGTTCAGTCTTATCTTGCTGTGAACTGCCTAGAACCTTTTACTGGTTTGGCAGTATACAAGAAATAAATGATTATTATTATTATTAATAAACAACTTATGTCCGCTCCCTTTCAAACAGAGAACCAGATTGTTGGGGTAAGTCAGAGCATTTCCCTTTTTTTTTTTGGTTTGCTTTAGATCTTTCAATACTCTTGGCCTGCACATAAACTATTTTTTTTTTTTTTTTCACTGAGACAAATATATATATATACCCAGTTCTGCATCTCTAAGAACAGGAAGTTCCTCCTACTCTATAGTGATGGTACCATGTCCCTTCCAGGATTGAACCAGTGCTGAGTTAGAATAATGGGGATCAGAAGTAGTTGCAAAGATTTATTTTTGGCAGGTCCAACAGTTCCAGTCTCCAGAGGACACTTCCTGACCCAGCTGCCCGCTTCCCTTTTGTCTGGGATTACTGCCATCTTTCTGGCAAAGAAGAACGATGATTTGAGCAGCAGGAAGCACATCACAAAGGGATACAGAGGTAAGAAGCACTAAGGTTAAACCTGGATAGTTCATGGTCTTCTAGCTAAAATTCCTAAGCTGCAAGGGGGAGGGATAAAGTCAAAGGAGGGAGGGTGGAGAGCATAGGCAAAAATGAGAAAAAGAAAAAAAATCATTCCATAGACTGATTAGGAACAGAAATCTGAAAGATTAGATAATTTAATTCCAAGGGGCATATCCAAGCTTTGGGTTTTAATTTGGGAAGAGTGTGGCATGGTGGTTAGAGCTATAGCCTCAGCACCCTGAGGTTGTGGGTTCAAACCCATAAGGACATAAGAATTGCCGCTGCAGGGTCAGACCAGTGGTCCATCGTGCCCAGCAGTCTGCTCACACGGCGGCCCTATGGTCAAAGACCAGCGCCCTTACCTGTGTATGTTCTGGTTCAGCAGGAACTTGTCTAACTTTGTCTTGAATCCCTGGAGGGTGTTGTCCCCTATAACAGCCTCCGGAAGAGCGTTCCAGTTTTCCACCACTCTCTGGGTGAAGAAGAACTAACTTATGTTTGTACGGAATCTATCCCCTTTTAACTTGTGACCCTGGGCAAGTCACTTAATCCCCCATTGCTCCAGGTACATTAGATAGATTGTGAGCCCACCAGGACAGAGGGAAAATGCTTGAGTACCTGAATAAATTCATGTAAACTGTTCTGAGCTCCCCTGGGAGAACAGTATAGAAAATTGAATGAATAAATAATGTGTTTGTCATTGGATGTTGTCATGATTTCCTGACGTCTCTATAAAGCATATCCAAGTCAATAGGTGATAAGAAGAATTCATTCAAGAAATGGAAAAAGGGTAAAACCGAGGAAAATGGAAAGAACACAGGAATTATAAAAAAGAATGTCACCTCGTGGTTAGAAAAGCAAAAAGAGAATATGAGGAGAAGCTAGCCAGGGAAGCACGAAATTTCAAACCGTTCTTCAGATGCGTTAATGGGAAGCAGCTGGCCAGGGAGGAGGTGGGACCGTTGGATGACGGAGATAGGAAGGGTGTGGTGAAGGAGGAGAAAGAAGTGGCAGAAAGACTAAACACGTTCTTTTCGTCAGTATTTACAAATGAGGACACATCCAACATACCAGTACCTGAACAAATCTTCAAAAAGAGAACAAGCAGAAAAATTAGCATCCATGGAAGTAAATCTTGAAGACGTACGTACACAGGCAGTTAGAAAAACTAAAAACTGACAAATCACCTGGCCCGGACGGAATCCACCCCAGGGTACTGAAAGAGCTTAAGGAGGACATAGCAGAACTACTACAGCAATCTATCCCTGAAAACAGGCATGATCCTGGAGGATTGGAAGATAGCCAATGTTACACCCATCTTTAAAAAGGGATCAAGAGGTGACCCAGGGAACTACAGACCGGTAAGTCTGACCTTGGTTCTGGGGAAAATGGTGGAAGTGCTGATTAAAGATAGCATCGAGGAGCATCTAGAAAGGAATAAACTTATGAAAACAAGCCAACATGGCTTCTGCAAGGGAAGATCATGCCTAACAAACTTATTGCACTTCTTCAAAGGAACTAACAAACGGATGGACAAAGGGGACCCAATAGACATCGTATACTTAGATTTCCAAAAAAGGCTTTGACAAGGTACCCCATGAACGCCTACTTCGGAAACTGAATAAACATGGTGTGGAAAGAGACATACACAGATGGATCAGAAATTGGCTGGCGGGTAGGAAGCAGAGGGTAGGAGTAAAGGGCCACTACTCGGACTGGAGGAGGGTCACAAGTGGTGTTCCGCAGGGGTCGGTGATTGGACCGCTGCTATTCAATGTATTTATAAATGATCTAGAAACAGGGACGAAGTGCAAAGTAATAAAATTCGCAGATGACACCAAACTATTTAGTGGGGCTAGGACTATAGAGGACTGCAAAGATTTACAAAGGGACCTGAACAGACTGGAGGAATGGGCGATGAGATGGCAAATGAAGTTCAATGTAGAGAAATGCAAAGTCTTGCACATAGGAAACAGAAACCCGAGATACAACTACACGATGGGAGGGCTGTTACTGAGTGAGAGTACCCAAGAAAGGGACTCGGGGGTAATAGTCGACAAGACAATGAAGCCGTCGGCAAAGTGCGCCAGCGGCTGCTAAGAAAGTGAATAGAATGCTAGGTATAATTAAGAAGGGTATTACAACCAGAACGAAAGAAGTTATCTTGCTATTGTATCGGGCAATGGTGCACCCGCATCTGGAGTACTGCGTCCAATATTGGTCGCTGTACCTAAAGAAGGATATGGTGATACTCTAGAGGGTCCAGAAGAGAGCGACACGTTTGATAAATGGTATGGAAAACCTTTCATACGCTGAAAGACTGGAGAAACTGGGGCTCTTTTCCCTGGAGAAGCGGAGACTTAGAGGGGATATGATAGAGACTTACAAGATCATGAAGGGCATAAAGAAAATGGAGAGGGACAGATTCTTCAAACTTTTGAAATCTGAAAGAACGAGAAGGCATTTGTCAAAACTAAAAGGGGACATATTTAGAACCAATGCCAGGAAGTTCTTCTTAACCCAATGGGTGGTGAACACCTGGAATGCACTTCCAGAGGGCGCGATAGGACAAGGTACGGTATTGGAGTTCAAGAAGGGATTGGACAATTTTCTGAAGGAAAAGGGGATAGGAGGGTATAGATAGAAGGTTACTATACAGGTCTTAGATCTGGTGGGCCGCCGCATGTGTGGGCTGCTGGGCAGGATGGACCTCTGGTCTGACCCAACAGAGGCACTTCTTATGTTCTTATTCATCTATGGTATCATTCATGCCAGGAATTATCACAAAAGGTATCACGCAACAAAAGAAAAGAAACCATGTCTCTTTTATATTATTTTAAACAAAATACAAAAATGAGACTGCAAGAAGAAGCTGAGCTCTTTCCTCCTGACTGTGATGCATGCCACCGGAGGCTCCTTTTCAGCCTGAGCCAAATGACTCCCCAGTGATGGTTGGAAAAAAAAAAAGTCATCATTCCTACACTAGTCATCCTTTTCATAGTCCAGTGAATCTAAAGCAGGTGCCTAGTCAAACATGTGAAAGGAACACTGATTCCGTTGCAGTAAGCAAAATAGAGCAATAGCTTCTATCATAGCTTCAGCCCTATGTCATCTCTGCTTCTTAGCAGGAGCCACCAGGATTAACAAACCTAGGCAACAGGGATGCACATTCATTAGCATTATACCAACATCCTATATAATAAAACGCTAGCCGCGCATGCGCACTCAGACCTGCGTGGTCTGTGATCCCTGTTCCGTGATCTGTAGGTCCGTGGCCAGATGCGTATGCGGCGGCCAGACAAAGCGCGAGAAACAGACTCGAGCGCTGTGGCCGACTCAGGATCGTGGGAGGATGCGCCGGAGGGATGCCAGAGGGGGAGGTACATATCGCTTCTGCACATACCGGTACAAACCTCCCTCCAGCGTTGGCCGCCGCAGCACGTTAAACAGGCTGCTTCTCGGCTTTCTCCTGCAGTTGAGTCCCTCTGCCGCGTCACTGATGATGTCATCAATGACGCGACAGAGAGACTCAACGGCAGAAGAAAGCCGGGAAGCAGCCTGTTTAACGTGCTGTGGCTGCCAAAGCTGGAGGGAGGTTTGTTATTAAGAGTCATCTCGCTGGGAGGGTCGCAGAGTCAGCGGGGGTTGGGCTGGGAGGGGAGAGAAGCGTCTGCCTCGGGTGCTTCAGGCAGCAGCAGCGTTTACAATTCGCTGTTGGGGCTTCAGGCCTTCCTCTCTGGCCGGTCCTGCCTACTTCCTGTTTTCATGAAGACAGGACCCGCCAGAGAGGAAGACCTGAAGCCAGCAATAGCAATGAATTGTGAATGCTGCTGCTGCCCGATGAAGTAGTTCAAGGAGGAAAGGGAGCAGAGGGGGAGAGAATGGCTTGGAGGGAAGAAGAGATGGCAGGGCATGGAGGGAAGGAGGAAGGTATGCCAGACCAAGGGAAAAGGAAGGAGGAGATGGAGAGAGGCCATATGGAACAGAGAGAGAGAGGGCGGACACTGGATGGAAAGAGAAGAGAGGGCAGTGAATGGAAGGGGCAAGACAGAGGGTGAACAGTAGATGGAAGGGGTAGAGAGAGGAAGACAGACACTGAATGGAAGTGTGGAGGACAGGGGGAGCAGCATGCAGGATTGAGGGAAGAGAATAGAGTTAGAAATAAAGATAGACAGGGGGCCAGGAAAAGACACAGACAGAAAGAATAACAGCATCCAAGGAGAGAGAGACAAATAAAAAATAAACCAGACAGACAGACATCTACTCTAGCACCCTGCGCGCATAAAATGGTCCCTGCGGTCTTGCCGGCTCCCCCTCACTCACAGTAAGTAATTTCTTTGTCAGCAATCCCCCCTCGCACCCCTCCTCGAAGCACCTGAACTCCCGTTGACCCTTCCATCGCGGTCTGACCCTCTCATCCCTTCCCGCCGTCTGACTGACTCACTTAGTCCCTTGACGCCACCCTTCCCTTCCCGTGGTCCTGACCGTTGATCCTCCCATCACGATATGACCTTCTCATCCCTTCCCGCCGTCTGACTGACTTAGTCTGACTGACTTAGTCCCTTGCCGCCCCCCTTCCCTTCCTGCGGCCCCAACAAACCTGCCCACTCCAGCAGTGTCCAAAGCACTCTACATGCTGCTTCGGGGTCTTCTACTGCCCTGATTTGCTCTGCTGCATCTCTGTTTGTCGGAACCACGGGAAGGGAAGGGGGGCGGCAAGGGACTAAGGGAGTCAGCCAGACCGCGGGAAGGGAAAGGGGTGGTAGGGGAAAATGCTGCTGCTGCACAGGGAAGTGGTGTGGGGGAAGGGAAATGGAGGGGGAGGGAATGCTGGTGCGGCTGCTATACAGGGAAGTGGGGGGAAGGGAAATGCTTGTGTGGCTGCACAGGGAAGTGGGGTGGGGGAGGAAAATACTGCTGCTGCTGCTGCTGCTGCACAGAAAAATGGAGGGGGAGGGATAGAAGGAAAGACAGACAGTGGGAGGGAGGGAGACAGAAAAAAAAAAGAAAGATACAGGGGCAGAGAGAGACACAGAAAGACAGAGACAAAGGGGGCCAGGGAGAGACAGACAGAAAGAAAAACAGTGGGAGGGAGAGACAGAAATAAAGAAAGACAGACAGACATAGATTCTAGCACCCGTTAATGTAAATACTAGGGGCCCACAGAGAGACAGTCAGGGAGGGGGAGAGGGAAAGGGGGCTGTTTCTAGCACCCGTTAATGTAACGGGCTTTAACACTGGTTTTTAAATATTTGCTAAACAGGATATTTAGGGAGTCCTGGTAGAGAGGTTCAAATAATGGTAAAAGAAAGGCAGGAGGGTATAAGAGGAAGGCAGAATAAAAGACTCAAATTTTCCCTGTCTTCTCAGAAGCCTGTAGTTGCAAGGAAAAACACAATTTGAACTGTCTGTATACAAATGCTAGAAGCCTAAAAAATAAAAAAGGAGAGTTAGAATATATAGCACTGAATGATGAGATAGATATAACAGGCAACTGAGAAACCTGGTGGAAGGAGGACAATCAATGGGATACCATGTTACCTGAGTACAAATTATATTGCAAGGATAGAGTAGATCAAATTGGAGGGGGTGGGGCTTGCACTATATGTTAAAGAGGGAATTGAATCAAATCAAATAAACATTCTGCATGACATAGATAGCAGTGTGGAATCCTTATGGATAGAAATTGCATGTGTAAAGGGAAGGAATATAAAAGTTTGGGTTATACTACCGTCCACCGGGACAAAATGAGCAGGCAGATGAAGACATTTTTTCAGAGATTAGGAAAGCTGGAGAAATGGACAACAGTATAATAATGGATGATTTTAATTACCCCCACATTGACTGGTTAAATTAGATTGGGGAATGCTAGAGAGGTAAAATTCCTAGATGTTATAAATGACTGCTTCTTGGAGCAACTGGTCTGGGAACAGACAAGGTGGGGTGCTATTTTAAATTTTGTCCTTAGTGGAATGCAAGACATAGTACAGGAGTTAACTGTGTTGAGTCTGCTGGGAAACAGTGATCATAACGTGATCAAATTTGAGCTGATACTGGGAGTAACATTGCAAAAGAAATCTACTGCAGGGGTGTTCAATTTTTGAAAGGGCAACTATGATAAAATGAGGAAAATGGTTAAAAAGAAGCTAAAAGGATCAGTTGCATAGGTTAGGACTGTAAACCAGACATAGATGTTATTTTAAAAAACCATCGTGGAAGCCCAGACCAGATGTATTCCACGTATCAGCAAAGGTGGAAAGAAGAGGAAATGAGAGCCGGCATTGTTAAAAGGTGAAGTGAAAGAGGCTAAAAAAAACATCCTTTAAAAGAATGGAAAAAGGATCCGAATTAAGAAAATAAGAAGAAATACAAGCACTGGCAAGTTAGATGCAAAGCATTGATAAAGGCAGCTAAGAAAGAATATGAAGAGAAACTTGCAAAAGAGGCAAAAACTCATAACAGTTTTTTTAGGTGCATCAAAAGCAGAAAACCTATGCGGGAATCTGTGGGACCGTTGGATGACCAAGGAGTGAAAGGGGTGCTCAGAGAGGATAAGGCCATAGTGGAAAGACTGAATGAATTCTTTGCTTCAATCTTTACGAAAGAAGATGTTAGAGATCTACCTGAACTGGAAATGTTTTTCAAGGATGATGATGCAGAGGAACTGAAAGAAATCTTGGTGAATCTGGAAGATGTACTAAGCCAAATCGACAAGTTAAAAAGTGATAATTTGTCAGGACTGGATGGTATACATCCCGGGGTATTAATAGAACTCAAACAGGAAATTGCTGACCTGCTGTTAGTGATCTGTAATCTGTCGCTAAAATTGTCTGTAGTACTTGAAGATTGGAGGGTAGCCAATGTTATGTCAATTTTTAAAAAGGGTTCCAGGGGAGATCCGGGAAATTACAGACCGGTAAGCCTTATTTCAGTGCCAGAGAAAATAGTAGAAACAATTATAAAAAATAAAACTTGATGAAGAAACAGGGAAATACTTTTAAAACCAATATGAATAAATTTTTTTTCACTCAGAGAATAGTTAAGCTCTGGAATGCATTGTCAGAGGTTGTGGTAAGAGTGGATAGCGAAGCTGGTTTTAAGAAAGGTTTGGACAATTTCCTGGAGGAAAAGTCCATAGTTTGTTATTGAGAAGACATGGGGGAAAGTCACTGCTTGCGCTGGATCGGTAGCATGGAATATTGCTACTCCTTGGGTTTTGGCCAGGTACTAGTGACCTGGATTGGCCACCGTGAGAACAGGCTACTGGGCTTGATGGACCATTGGTCTGAACCAATAAGGCTATTCTTATGTTATGTTCTTATTTAACATGCATTAACTTGTGAATTAAATGCACATTGTCATTTAATTTGCATTAAATTTAAATGCATATCAATTTTATTAAAATGAATGTGTGAAACCAATCTGAAAAGAACATATAAAAATTGTAGAAAAGACCTAATGAACAAAAAACAAACTAACACCAGTCAGTGCTTGAATACATACAAGGTCTGGCAATTAAGTTTGTGAACTTACCTCCGTGTGATTACATTGACTGCACTGTACAAACAACTCATTAAGGTTTCATAACCTTGGTATATCGGTGTCTTACAGCTGTGTTCATGTCGACATGTGGCGGTGTCTTGCTAAGTGACGTTCATTATTGTTATTGCGTGCTTTTGTGTGCTGTTGCGAGAATGTCAGCTTGAATTAGAGCAATAAACAAACATTAAATTTCTTGTTAAACTTATCAAGATTGGAAGTGAAATCGGAGACATGTTAGTCCAAGTTTTGGGGGATAATGCCCTGAAGAAAACGGCAGTGTACAAATGGATTAAATGTTTTTGTGAGGAGAATTGAGCCATCCTTGTCACTCTTTAATATTTATGATAAATATATGAATACAAGAACACAATAGCAGGTGGGAGTTATCTCTGATATATAAACTGATTTCATATGCGTAACGCAACGGGATATCAGATATGACCTACGAGTAGTAGCACTCTTCGGTTTGTGTTTATGTCATTTCCTCATTCATCCCTGCGTAATGCATTTTTTTATGTTTTATATATAATGCTTTTTTGGGGGGGTGATTTTCTTATTCTTTTATACTTAAGGAGTGAATTAAATAATTTAAATAGGTTAAATGAACTTAGCTTCATAGCGAACATGCTTCAACTTTAGAATGAAGCTCCCTAGTGCCAACGCGTTTCGCACATCTTTATCCCCAGCCTTGATAAAGATGTGCGAAACGCGTTGGCACTGGGGAGCTTCATTCTAAAGTTGAAGCATGTTTGCTATGAAGCTAAGTTCATTTAACCTATTTAAATTATTTAATTCACTCCTTAAGTATAAAAGAATAAGAAAATCACAAAAAAAAGCATTATATATAAAACAAAAAAATGCATTACGCAGGGATGAATGAGGAAATGACATAAACACAAACCGAAGAGTGCTACTACTCGTAGGTCATATCTGATATCCCGTTGCGTTACGCATATGAAATCAGTTTATATATCAGAGATAACTCCCACCTGCTATTGTGTTTTTGTGAGGAGAAAGCATCATTGATGAAGAAAGGTCAGTGAAGCCAGTAATAAGCAGAACGGTCAAAAACATTTCAAAAATTCATCAAATTGTTTGTCAAAACCATCAGCTGACTGTTAAAAGCTTAGTAGACCAAGTAAACAATTAGGAAAATCTTAACTGAAAATCTTGGCATGAGAAAGGTGTATGCAAAAATGGTCCCAAAGGAGCTCACCGATGAACAAAAGCACAGGAGAGTTGACATTTGCCAAGGTCTTTTGGAGAAGCAAGACAATGTTTTGGGGGCCATGTTATCACTGATGAAACATGGGTGTACCAATATGACCCTGAAACAAAGCGTCAAAGTGCACAATGGAAGTCAATCAATTCTCCATAACCAAAAAAGTTCAGTAAGTCCAAAGCAAGAGTCAAAGCAACGTTGCTAACTTTTTTTTTTTTTTTTTATATATATCAGAGGGATTATTCATTATGAATTTGTACCAACTGGAGAAACAGTTAACCAAGTTTACTATTTGGAAGTGCTGAAATGGCTGCGTGAAAAAGTTAGACAAAAATGACATGTACTTTTTACCAACAACTCATGGCTCTTGCATCATGCACTGGCTCACATGGCACTGTCTGTGAGGGAGGTTTTAACCAGAAAACAAATAACTTTATTGGAACACCTTCCCTATTCACTTGATCCTGCCCCCCCCCCCCCCATGACTTTTTTTCTTTCTTTTTTTTATTTATAATTTGGAATACTTTACAATATCCAACAATTCAAAAGAAAAAAGGAAATCACATAAAACAATACATAATCAAATCATACATACAAAGCTCCTTTCAAGCCCACATTAATGGGGAGTTATCTTGCTATTTCTAATAAAATAAAATTCAAGAAATATAAAGGATAATGATTCTTGGTTCATATTAATGAACCCGGAGTCATTCCCTAAACTGGAATACTATTTATATTTATTCTCCTCATATTTCTCAGTAAGGTGAAACAAATCTCATTTCTATTTCTTTTCTCTTGCAATTAAGAATTGTTGTAGTTGTATTGGATCCCAAAAAGAATATTCGATATCTTGTAGTTTAATCATACATTTACAGGGAAATTTCAGGTAAAAGGATGCATCCAGTGCCAACACTCTATCCTTCAATTTCAAAAATTCTTTCCTCCTCAGCTGTGTGGTTCTGGATACATCCGGAAAAATCCTGACCAAATCCCCACAAAATTTCATTAACCTATTTTTGAAATAAAGTCTCATTATCAACATTTTATCCATCTCGCTCATGCATGTTATTACCAGGGTGGACCGAGTCTGAATCACATCCTGTGTGTCTTCTAGAAATTCAGTCAAATTTACCTCTGGTGTGGTCAGATGGTCCTCCCCCTGGGCAGATTCAAGTTTTTTTGGAGGAATATAATAATAATTATTTATTGGAAAATGACTTTTTTTCTTTCTAAAGATAAAGGAAATATTCACAGGAAGACATTTTGATGACATTCAGAACATCAGTGGTAATACGACGACAGCTCTGATGGGCATATGAGAAAAAGAGTCCCAAAATTGCTTTGAAGGGTGGAATAGGCGCTGGTTTCGGTGCATAGCTATCCAAGGGGAGTATTTTGAAGGTGACCATAGTGATATTCAGCAATGAGGTATGTAGCACTTTTTCTAGGATGAGTTTGTGAACTTAATTGTCATTCTTCATTAGAGACATCTTTCTTCTATTCTTGTCAGACCTGCCTTCCCAGCTCATGCCCATTCTCCACCCCTTTTGGATGTGCTTATGGGTGCAGGCTATGCTGTATATGCCTGTGCCTGTTCTTCCTTTACAGGACAGCACTGAGGGGGAAATTTTTATAAATGGTCCTCAAAATTTGGTACTGGAGACCCCCCCCCCAGCATGTGCCCTTTATAGAATTGCACTTGGTGCCAATTCCTGCAGCTAACTTTGGGCGCCAAACTTAACACTTGCTGAAACTTAGTATAAAGGCTGGTGCCCAAAATAGATGAACTGAGGCAGTATTCTGTAACTATGTGTGCAACTTTTCAGAGTGTCCCTGAAATGCACATGGCCACACTCCCTTCTGAGATTTGTGCTAGTAAAGTTAGGCATCATGACTTATAGAATAGTGCGCAGCCCAATGCATGTGCAAATTTTTATGGGTGGCAATTAAGTTCAATAACACTGGACAACAAATGTTTCCAAAGGTTTTGCTTCCTTAATACAAACTGGTGATTATGATAGTCCCCTTCAAAATAAACACAAATATAATTTCCCACTGACTGTATCACGTAGGAATTTTGAGAAACATGATGGTATCTTTAATTGACTATAACATGTTTTAATGCACAGTTTCTGATATGCTGCGGTAGTTTGCCGTGGCTAAAAGTGTTTTCCTGCTGATTTTCATTCGTACTCAGTGTCCGGTGCATCTCGTTGCAGTGTCCAACATAGGCCAGCATTGATGGATTCCATAGTTGCAATGTCCTGGTGAAAACTTTCGCCATTTTCGTCACTGACTGCACCAAGATTTGCAGGGAAGAAGTCCAAGTGTGAATGTAGAAAATTCATCTTCAATGCCATGTTGCACTTCATGGTTTTGTTTGCTCTAAGAAGTTTGTCGACCAGTTAAATATAGTTTGGTGCTCAATAACTGCCAAGAAAATTCTCGACATCCTTGAAAGTTTTCCAGGTGATTTTCTCTGGCTTAACTGACAGATCTTCAAATCTCTCATCATTCATGATGTGTCTGATCTGTGGACTGACAAAAATGCCTTCCTTAATCTTGGCATCAGTTAATAATAATTTTATTTTCTATATACCGCCCTACCACATAGTTCCAGGCGGTTCACATACAGTACTAAAATTATACAATTAATGAATAAAAAATGCAATATACTAAAAAAAACAGTGCTAAGATTATACAATAAATGAATAAAATACAGTTTACTAAAATATAATAAAAATTCCACAACCAGGTACTAACTATAAGATCAATATGCAATTTACCAGTCGATATTCTGGAATATCAGTTTACAAATTTGTCAAACAAATCAGTTTTTAATTATTCTTGGAAACATCTGTCTTAGATAAAGAAAACCTCTGCCTTCCTTGTTCATCGTTTTTATGACATTTTTCATCAGCCCAAGTTTTATGTGACGAGGAGGCAAAAATATCTTTATCAGATCAACAAGTAGTTCGTGTACCACATTTTTCTGTCCTGGAACCAAATTCTTACGTACTGGCCAGTTCTTTTGAATGTAATGCAACTCCTTAGCACGGCTGTCCCGTTCACAAATAAACCAACAGTACTTGGTATAGCCAAGCTGCATTCCAAGTAGCAGAGCTATTACTTTAAGGTCACCGCAGATGTTCCAGTTGTACTTTGTCTACTGGATATGCTTTAACAGAAGTTCCATGTTTTCATGTTTCTATCATAGCCAATATGTATTGATGGGTAGACATTGCCACTGTGTAACAAAACAGCCTTGAGGCTTAACACTGATGAATCAATAAAAAGACGCCACTCCTGTGGATCATGCCTACAGCCCAAAGCTGTGAACAGCCCTTCAATATCAGTGCAAATAAAGAGGTTTTCAACCTGTGCAAAGAAATGTGTTAAATCATCTTGGCTTCGAAAGATAGAAATTTTCAGACCTGGTGAGAGCAAGCACCATCCCTGCAGTCTTGAACCCAATAATTCTGCTTTTGCTTTTGACAAACCTAAGTCCCTGACCGGGTCATTTAATTCTGACAAGATGAAGCTCAACCAGATGTACATGGTTCAAAATCAGGATCAATGTCACTCGGTGATTGGCTGCAGCATTGCAGATTCTTCATCGGTTTCGTTTAAGCTCCATTTCTCTGGTGGCTTCGATACCGGAGGACCGTCATCATGAGGCACTGGTCTCATGGCTGAAGGACGACTGGAATATTCAATTGATTTCTTATTTTTACCAGAGAAACCAGATACATTTGTCAGACAGAAGTGACAGTCTGTCAAGTGATCCTTTTGTTCTCACCATATAGAATCTGGGGGTTATTTCCTGCTATCTGAGTGCTTAGCTGCTATTCTAAGCATTTACTTGGGTGGCAGTTCTATAGCTGGACACCTCCACTTAGGAACCCTGAAAGCAGGTGACAGGACATTATTCTATAATGGAACCTAGATAATTAGGTTTCATTATAGCATACTTGAATAACCCGATATTGGCATTTGAAATACTTAGACACTCACACTTACACTAATCATAGATTTGGTATAAGCATGGGTGCCTAAATACAGCAGGGATCACTTGACTTACAGTATTCCAGTGGCATTCGGTCAGGGCCTTCTGGGGATTTGCCCCACTCTCTAAAGGCCCTGAGGGCACTGTTATGAATTTGATTGGTTGAGCAGGCAACAAGCAGATGCTGCTCAGCCAATCAAGTTCAGATCAGTACTGTCAGGGCCTTAAGGGGGGTTCGGAGAATCCCCAGTCCAAGAGCCCTACTTTTTGGGAGGGAGGGGTGTTCCTTTGTGTTTGATGCAGTTTGACTGGTTGAGCAGTCAAACTGTTGAGCTGTTTGGAACAGGAGACTCTCGGGGAAATTCTCAGCACTTTTCTTCCAAATTCTAAGAAACACCAAGATATGTTCAGATTAAATAAGGCCTCACTGGGAGTTCTTAGGAAACTGCTAGATGGCAGTGTTCCAACTAAGAGCCACCCCAGACCCTGAGGATTACCCCTTTTATTGATATCCTGACATCATCTCATTCATTAGTAAACATGCATGGTTAATTCAATCTCCAATCAAATTACAAGCTCAAAAATACCATCCAATTACAAATTGCATACTTCAGCAATGTACTTGCATTAATTACAATCACATGGTTTCTCATAACTATAAGCTCATCAATATTTTCCCCTTACTTAGTAAGTGAAAAATAGGTTAGTTCATATTAACAGATAAGTTTTGCTTCCCAAGCATTGTCAAGGGAACAGGTTGATATTATCAGGTCAGTTTGATCACTAGCATGTGTTTCTGTTATTTATAAGTTGTTTATGACTTTTAACTATAGCCTACTGTTATGTTATGACTGCCACATCCGCAGGGTCTTCTTTTCCAGACATTACAACCTTGACCAGTATCAGATACTTCACTTTGCTTCACTGGTATCAGAAAAGCCTGTACTCAGCAGGTCGTGTTCAATCTCTAAACTAAAGCGGTCTGTGAATTAAAGCATTTTAGTATTGTGCCATAATATGCTTTCAATCTCTCTCCTTCACCTTCCCCAGCATCCTTTTCTATTTCTCTCCTAATTCTCTCAGGGGTATCAAGCAAATGGTGTCGTACACATGGTCCCCCTTTCTCAGAGACGTCAATACCTTCATCAGAGCCTACTCAACAAATCAAACTGCATCAAGCAAAAAAGTAAACAAAAAAAATTAAAAGCAGGGCTGTAGACCTGGGGATTCGCTGAAGCCCTCACTGTATGCTATGCCACTCTATAAGCTATGTCATGTCCCTACCTATACCCCACCCATGCTCCACCCCTGTACATACCCCCGTTGTAAATATGAACTATGTATGTGAAGCAGGTATTTGCAGAATAGCACTTAGGCAATATACTGGCATTATAAGCATGTAGGTACATATATAGGACACAAACACTTACCCCCTCTTTTACTAAGGTGCACTAACTGATTATCACACCCTAGTGCTGCCCGATGCAAGAAAAAAATTTTTTGATTCGATTCAATGCATCGATTTTCCTTCCTAATTGGGTGCTTTTTTCAAACATCCTGGTGGGTTTATTTTATAGCCTCTTCACCCCCTTTGCCTTCTCCTAACAACAGTGGCGCTGTGGTGTAAACAAAATCAACAAACAAAAAAGACTTTTCATCTCTCTGTTAAATCCTAGCTCACTTTTGTGGTCTAACACCAGCTCTGGCAGGATATACATTTCAAATCTAACATATTGTAATCACAAAACAGAAAATAAAAATTTTTTTCCTACCTTTTGTTGTCTGGTCATTATTCAAATCTTGTTGCTCCCAGGCTCTGGATGTCTTCTGATAACTTGCTTGCCAGGGTCTCCTTCTTTTTTCTTTCTCCGTGCTAACCATCCACCTGCCATCTCTGTCCTCTGGCATCTTTCCTTTTTTTCTTCTCCCTCCACAGATACACCTTTTCTTAACTACCTTTTCATCCAGCATCTCTCCCTCCTTCCCCACCACCCCAGGGTCCACCATCTCTCCCTTTCTTTTCTCAACCACCCTCCTATCCAGTATCTCTGTCCCCCTTCCACACCATCCCTTGTGTTCAACTTCTCTCCCTTTCTGTTCCTTCCCTCCCTAAATCCCATTGCCCATCATCTCCCTTCTTCTCCTCTATTTTTAGACCCATTATTTCTTCCACCCCAAAGTCCAGCATAAGCACGTCTCTTTGAACCCCCTTCTCTCCCTCCCTCCCTCCGTGTACTTCTACACCAGGGCCCCCTCCCTTGAAGGCCTGTCCCCCCTTGAAGACCTGTCCTCCCCCCCTTGAAGGCCTGTTTCCCCCCCTTAAAGGCCTACATCCCACCCCTGAAGGCCTGCCTGTCTCCCCCCCCTGAAGGCCTGCCTGTCTCCCCCCCCTGAAGGCCTGCCTGTCTCCCCCCCTGAAGGCCTGCCTGTCTCCCCCTTGAAGGCTTGTCCCCCCTTAAATGCCTGCATCCTACCCCTGAAGGCCTGCCTATCTCCCCCCTTGAAGGCTTGCCTGCCTGTTCCCCCGAAGCTTGTCCCACCCCCCACACCGAAAGACTGCTCACGCCCCCCCCCCCCCCCCCCCCGGAAGGCCTGCGAGTTCCCCCTAGCCTCCCACTGGTGTCCGGCTTCCCCTCTGGCCTTCCCACACAGTTTACCTTTGAAGAGCAGCCTGCACAGAAGATCGCAGTGTTAGCAATGTTTGCAAACAGCTTCGGAGCTCTTTCCTCTGCCGTGGTCCCGCCCCTCGTCTGAGGTCAATTGACTTTACGTACCAATAATCACCTTTAAATGGTGATTGTTGGTGAAAATTGACACTAATTTGTAGTTATGTATATAACTTCACTTTGTTCTGCCCCTTCGACAGAGCACCTGAGGCAGCGTGCCTCAAAGTTGGTGTGCTTTTATGGTGATCTTCAGATGAGGATGGATGATGTCAACACAGGGATATGGGGCCAGAATACCACTACACTTTCCTGTGCAGTCCCAGAATCTGCTTCAGAGCATTTGATGGTAGAGACGCAGATAAAATAGAGAAAAAAAACTACAGCCAGTCGCCAAGACACTGCATTTAAAATAATAAAAACACTACAGACTGTCCCATTCTTTCTTCCTTAGTACTGATCCTATGCTGCCTTTCACCATAACTCCCAGTTCTAATGCATGACATTTTTTCTGCATTGACAAGTTAATTATAAATTATATATGACATTAGTCTTCATTTTTTCTTGGCATGCTTAGAGCTGTAACTGGATTCAACTTTCATCAATTTATTCTATGCTGTGACCAATTACCCATTAGATTCAAATAGCTTGTCTTCATATTAGACAGAACTAAAATGTCCATTGCATGATAACAGTTTGTTTTTGACAATATGTTAAATTTGTCCTGATTTCCAGAGTATAAATAAATATTAGTAGAACAGAGGTTCAACAACAGAGGATTTGCTAAAGTTAAGATCAGGCGAAGATTCCATAATAATTTTTGCACAGGCTTGAAAAATATATAGGTGGATGTAGGTATTTAAACATCTCTATCATATCCCCCCCTCCCGCCTTTCTTCTAAAGTTTACATATTGAATCTTTTAAGTCTGTCTCCATATGCCTTATGACGAAGACTACCAACCATTTTAGTAGCATTTCTCTGGACCGACTCCATTCGTTTTGTATCTTTTTGAAGGTGTGGTCTCCAGAATTGTACCAAAAAAACTCTGTGGAGTGACAGTGTTCCTAAATGGACTTTATTTGAAAGTGTCAAAGTTCCAAAGGTACACTGAAATCATCAACATAAAATAATTCCATCCACATAAAAATAAATCATCCACATAAGAGCCTTAAAGGACTTAGTCCACTAGGGATACAGGACCCAACACGGTCCGCGTTCAACAAAAAGTCTTCTTCAGGGGTCCTATAAATAATGAGGGGTACATTAAGAATGCATGTAAGTTATGAATAGTAGTGGTGATATAATGTGAAACTGTGAATGATATCTGACATGCAAAGAGTATGAAAGATATGTGATAAAGGACACAGTGATGTAAATGGCACTAATAAAAATGAGTTGGTGAAAAAAGTGATAAATATCATAAATATGTGAAAACAGAAAATATTTGAGTCTATGCAAAATGCAGAGTGAAGTGAAAAACTTAATTATATTATAAAAATGTACACAATATTCTAAATGAGGTCTCAGCAAAGTCTTATACAGGGGCATCAATACCTCCTTTTTCCTAATGGCCATTCCTCTCCTTATCCACCCAAGCATCCTTCTAGCTTTTGCCATCACCTTTAGATCATCACATATTATGACACCCAAGTCCTGTTGCTCTTTCATGCACAAAACTTCTTCACCCCCTAAACTGTACCATTCCATCTCAAAGGCTGGTATAAATGCTTGTACCTATCTGTAGGCAGTTAGGCACGTAACTGCACATATTTTATAATATGTGTGCACAAGTTCTGGGTATGCCTCTGACCCAACTATGCCCTACCCCTGGTCTATACCCCCATTGCAGTTTCATGCTACGGATGTTACATGAGTGATTTATAGAATATCATAAGAACATAAGCAATGCCTCTGCTGGGTCAGACCTGAGGTCCATCGTGCCCAGCAGTCCACTCACGCGGCAGCCCAACGGGTCCAGACCTGTGCAGTAATCCTCTATCTATACCCCTCTATCTCCTTTTCCAGCAGGAAATTGTCCAATCCTTTCTTGAACCCCAGTACCGTATTCTGCCCTATTACACTCTCTGGAAGCACATTCCAGGTGTCCACCACACGTTGGGTAAAGAAGAACTTCCTAGCATTCGTTTTGAATCTGTCCCCTTTCCAATTTTCTGAATGCCCTCTTGTTCTTTTATTATTCGAAAGTTTGAAGAATCTGTCCCTCTCTACTCTCTCTATACCCTTCATGATCTTATAAGTCTCTATCATATTCCCTCTAAGTCTCCTCTTATCCAGGGAAAAAAGACCCAGTTTCTCCAATCTCTCAGCGTATGAAAGGTTTTCCATCCCCTTTATCAGACGCGTCGCTCTCCTCTGAATCCTCTGGAGTAACACCATATCATTCTTAAGGTACGGCGACCAATATTGGATGCAGTACTCCAGATGCGGACGCACCATCGCCCGATACAATGGCAGGATAACTTCTTTCATTCTGGTTGTAATACCCTTCTTGATTATGCCTAGCATTCTGTTTGCCTTCTTAGGGGCTGCTGCGCCCTCTGCCGTCGGCTTCATTGTCATGTCCACCATTACCCCCAAGTCCCTTTCTTGGGTACTCTCATTTAATAACATCCCTCCCATCGTATAGTTGTACCTTGGGTTTCTGTTTCCTACATGTAATACTTTACATTTCTCAACATTGAACTTCATCTGCCATCTCGTCGCCCATTCCCCTTGTTTGTTCAAGTCCCTTTGCAATTCTTCGCAGTCCTCTTTAGTCCGAGCTCCACTAAATAGTTTGGCGTCGTCTGCAAATTTTATTATTTCACACTTCGTCCCTGTTTCTAGATCATTTATGAATATATTAAATAGCAGCGGCCCGAGCCCTTCGGGACCCCATTCGTGACCCTCCTCCAGTCCGAGTAGTGGCCCTTCACTCCTACCCTCTGTTTCCTACCCATGGTTCTTCAGTTTCCGGAGTAGGCGTTCATGGGGTACCTTGTCAAAAGCTTTTTGGAAATCTAGATATATGATGTCTATGGGATCTCCTTTGTCCATCCGTTTGTTAATTCCTTCGAAGAAGTGCAATAAGTAAATTAGGCACGATTTTCCTTTGCAGAAA
Organism: Geotrypetes seraphini; assembly: GCF_902459505.1. NCBI lineage: Eukaryota > Metazoa > Chordata > Amphibia > Gymnophiona > Dermophiidae > Geotrypetes > Geotrypetes seraphini. The sequence goes on along the minus strand of NC_047085.1, from coordinate 325,641,214 downwards.
CCATGTTGGCTGGTTATCAGAAGTTCGTTTCTTTCAAAATGTTCATCGATGTTTTCTTTTATCAGTGCTTCCGCCATTTTCCCCGGAACCGAGGTCAGACTTACTGGTCTGTAGTTTCCCGGGTCACCTCTTAATCCCTTTTTAAAGATGGGCGTAACGTTGGCTATCTTCCAGTCTTCTGGGATCATGCCTGTTTTCAGGGATAGATTGCAAATTTGTTGCAGTAGTTCCGCTATCTCCTCCTTTAATTCCTTTAGAACCCTTGGATGGATTCCGTCCGGACCCGGGGATTTGTCAGTTTTTAGTTTTTCTATCTGCCTGCGTACTTCTTCAAGGCTCACTTCCATGGATGTTAATTTTTCTGCTTGATTTCCATTGAAGAATTGCTCAGGTTCCGGTATGTTGGATGTGTCTTCGTTTGTGAATACAGACGAAAATAACAAATTAAGTCTTTCTGCCACTTCTTTCTCCTCCTTTACCACTCCCTTCCTGTCTCTGTCGTCCAGCGGTCCCACCTCCTCCCTAGCTGGTTGCTTCCCTTTAACATATCTAAAGAACGGTTTGAAATTTCATGCTTCCCTAGCTAGCCTCTCTTCATACTCTCTTTTGGCTTTTCGAACCACTCGGTGACATTCTTTTTGATACTTCCTGTGCTGTTTTCAGTTTCCCTCAGTTTTGTCCTTTTTTCCATTTCCTGAATGAATTTTTCTTATTGCCTATCGTTTCCTTCACTATTTTAGTTATCCACGCTGGGTCTTTTGTTCGACTCTTTTTGCACCCCTTTTTGAATCTGGGGATATACAGATTTTGCACCTCGCTCACCGTGTTCTTCAGAAAAGACCAGGCATGTTCTACCGTTTGCCATTTTTTGGAAGTGTTCCTAAGTTTCTTCCTTACCATTTCCCTCATTGCTTCGTAGTTTCCTTTCCTGAAGTTGAAAGTTGTCGCTATGGTTCTCTTTTCTTTCGGTATTCCTACCTCAACCTTGAACTTGATCATGTTATGATCGCTGTTTCCCAATGGTCCCACTACCTCTACTTCCTTTGCAGGTCCCCTTAACCCATTTAGGATTAGATCCAGAGTGGCATTTCCTCTCGTTGGTTCTCTAACAAGCTGCTCCATGATACAATCTTGTATAGCCTCCAGGAATTCTGTCTCCCTAGCGCATTTTGAGCTTCCAAGACTCCAGTCCATCCTGGGGTAGTTAAAGTGTCCCATAATAATTAATTAGTGGGTAATTAGTGCCAATTATTGATAGTTAACCTTGGTTATCAGCTCATTATTTAAGAACAGTGGCCAATCTAGGTCACAAGTACCTGACAGCAGTGGTGTACCAAGGGAAGGGGTGGGGGGGGGGGCCTGCCCTGGGTGCACGCTGGGTCTGGAACTTCCCATCCTATTCTGCCATGGCTGCCGGGTTCACCTCCTTCCAACATTACTTATTTGTTCCAGAGCAGAGACGGCAGCCACAGTCATTGGATCTTGCTCCATGGCACTGGGATGGAGGGAGCGAGAAAGGAGCAAGATACATGTATGGAAGGGTGGTGGAGGGAGAGGAAAGTGGGGTGGAGGGGGAGAGAAAGGAGCAGGATATTGGTATGGAAGGATGGCGGAAGAGAAAGGGGGCAGATTTGGATGGAATTGGTGTGTAGAAAAAGGGGAGAGAGACATAAGGGGGAAGGATACTGGATGGAATTGGTTTGGAGGGAAAGAAAGGTGGCAAATGCTGATGAAAGTGGGGGTAAGGGAGAGACAAGGGGCAGATGCTGATGGAAGAGAGGTGGATGGAGAGAGAGAGAGAGAGAAAGGGCAGACATTGGATGTTAGTGGAGAGGGTTGAGGGAGAGTTTATGCTGGATGGCCGTACGGATGGGAGAGATAAGGGAGCAGATGCAGGAAGGAAGTGGGGAAAAGAGAGAGAAAAAGGGGAGCAGATGCAGGAAGGAAGTGAAGAGAGGGGGCAGACACTGGATGGAAGTGGACAGAGAGAGGGAAAGATGCTGAATGGAAGGGGTAAAGAAAGATGGCACATGATGGAAGGAGGGGATAAATAAAAAGAAGGCACACGATGGAGGAAAAGGATTGAGTTAGTGAAATACTGGAGGGGGTGAGGGAAAGAGGTGGGAAGCTGTAGGTAGACAGTGAAAAGGGAAATTGATGACAGGGTAGTAAGAACTTAATCTAGACAGATGCAGAAAATAAATTGAGAAGGAAGACGAGGGAAGAAAAGGAAAGAGAAGTGAGAGGAGAGAGTGAAATGCTAGACCATCGGGGTGTGGGAGAGGGAAGAGAAGGAGAGGAGAGAGATGATTATATATTCCATACTAGGCAAAGGTGTGTTCTGTGTGTTCCAAAGACATGGTTTTCTGTTAGCATTGACTGTGCAGGATTGATCTGTATTAGTCTGACTTGTTTAGTTTTAAAATTGGTTTATTGATATTCTACTGCTCACTGCAGTATGTAAGATGCTGCCTTTTCCTAGGTACACTCTTGTTGTGCGACGTGTAGATTTTTACTAAAAATCATTTTTTCAAACAGATGGGGAGGGGGGGCACATATGTTAGGTATGTCACTGCCTAACAGAAATCCAAGGAGTAGCAAAATTCCATACTACCGATCCCAGAGCAAGCAGTGGCTTCCCCCATGTCTGTTTCAAAAGCAAACTATGGATCTTTCCAACAAACCTTTTTTTAAACCCAGCTATGCTAATCACTGTTACCATATCCTCTGGCAATGAGTTCCAGAGCTTAACTATTCTTTCATTGAAAAACTTATTGCCTCCTATTTGTTTTAAATATTTAATTTCATTGAGTATCACCTGGTCTTTGTACTTTTTGAAAAAGAGTGAAAAATCGATTCACTTTTACCCGTTCTACACTACTCAGGATTTATAGACTTCAATCATATCCTACTACTAGTACTACTCGTACTATTTATCATTTCTATAGTGCTGATAGACGTACACAGTGCTGTACATTAAATATGTAAGAGACAATCCCTATCAATAGAGCTTACAATCTAATCAAACCAGGCAAACAGAACAAATAGGGGTTACGGAATTTCTCACAGAGGGAATGATAAAACAGACAATGGTAAGAGTTAAGAGTTAAAAGAAGCCTCGAAAAATTAGCCAGTCCATGTATTAAAAATCACAACAAAGTTCTCTTAATGAGATACACTGGATATACAGTATATGCAGAATATAACTGGATGTGTCAAATATCCTTAACATTGCTCTAACAGAGTCAACTGTAACTTGATCTGTTACCAGATTCTAGACACTGGAATCTCTAAATTATCAGCATCTGAAGCTACACCTTGTTTCCTAATCGCTTCTATCTTATGTCTAAAAGAAAAAGCCAAATCTGCAGCTGAAGGAACTCAATTGCGTTGATCAAGAAAACTTGGTACAAATTTTCTGTAGACTCTAAACAAGCCTTCCTCAGCCGTCTCTTTTCCAAGACCGAGGCCATCCCCTCAAAGATGGCTACAGTCTCAACGCAGACAGAAGTAATTGATCAGCCGGATGAAAGCCTTTTGATGGAGCTGAGGAGCCTGAGAGAGGAGGTTCAGCGCTTAAGGAGCATCCGAGACGACGAGACCTTCATCGATGGAGTCATCCAGGAGCTGTCACAGATCACGGAACAGGAACCTGATAAGATCACCCTGGGAACACCCAAAGCATCCAAACCTGTTAACTTGAGAAAAACCGTCGGAATGCAGGAAGTTACTGGAGACGCTGACTCCTGGCAGCTGGTGACTTCCTCCACAGGAAAACGCAGAGGACCTAACTCTGTCTCTTTTTCTCACATACAGGGCAGCTCTACATCGACACTACAAATCGTCCTGAGGAACAGATATCAGCTGCTACAAGAAGGTCCTGAGAATGAAGTACGAGATGTTGTTCAAGAAGTTGTTCGGCAGACGGTTCCAGCTCCGGAATCAACAGTAAGGCCCACCCCTAAGAAACGCAGAGTAGTGGTCATCGGAGATTCGCTGCTGAGGGGCACCGAGGGACCAATTTGCAGATCAGACCTACAATCAAGAGAGGTCTGCTGTTTGCCAGGGGCCAGGATTCGGGATGTAACCACTTGCCTTGACAGACTCATCAAGTCCCGAGACCACTTCTCCATGATTCTAATCCACGTTGGGACCAACGACACCGCCAGGAGCACCCCGGACAGCATATCTGAAGACTTCAAAGCCCTGGGGGAGAAGCTGAGGAGGATGGATGCGCAGGTGGTCTTCTCCTTGATTCTCCCAGTGAGGGGCAAGGGCAGAGCCAGAGAGGATCGAATAGAGAAGGCGAACGACTGGCTGCGAGGATGGTGCAAGGAGATGAACTTCGGGTTCCTGCACCATGGAGAAGCTTTGCAAGGACTACAGGGACACGACGGGCTACACCTGACCAGAAGAGGAAAGAATGTCCTTGGACACCGTCTAGCCCGCCTTCTTCACAGGGCTTTAAACTAGGTAAGTCGGGGGAGGGTACAGGCACATACAACATACCTGGCGAACTAAACTGCCAATACTTTTTTGGGGCTGAGGAAAGTAGTCACCGTAATTCTGGGTCAGGGGCGAGTACGAAAACTTTCGAATCGGGGGTATGTTCATATGACAATTATGGGTCACATTGTAATTTTGAGTCTAGAGGGAGCACACATTGTAATTCTGGGTCCAAGGGGAGTACACATTGTAGTTATGAGTCTAGGGAGAATACAAGTACACATTGTAGTTATGAGTCTAGGGAGAATACAAGTACACATTGTAGTTATGAGTCTAGGGAGAATATAAACAATGCTAAAGATGTTCAAGTAGCTCAAGCAGGAACATCCCCACTGAGACGTAACAAAAATACAACATGGAGGGCTATGTACGTCAACGCACACAGTTTGGGAAACAAGATCCTGGAATTAGAAAAGGAAATAAGGAATGCCGACCTGGATGTGGTGGCAATATCTGAGACCTGGCTCACAGACTCCCACGGGTGGAACATGGTCTTACCGGGTTACAACTTGCTTCGCCGGGACAGGGAGGGCAGAATAGGGGGAGGTGTAGCATTATATACTAAAGATGACATTATGGTCACAAGAATCTCAGATGTCCAGTACACTGGGGAATCCCTTTGGGTTAATTTGGCCAGAGGGAAGGACAAATGCTTGTATCTTGGCGTAATTTACAGACCCCCAAGACAACATGATGACCTGGATATGAAAATAATTAGTGATATAGAAAATATCACCTTGCGTGGGAGTGTTAGGTGACTTCAACATGCCTGATATGGATTGGGATACACTTACCTCTGCTTCCGGCAGCAGCAGGAGGCTATTAAACTCTATGAAAGGAGCTGGTCTCAAGCAACTGGTGTTGGACCCAACAAGGGATCAGGCAATACTGGACCTACTACTTATCAATGGAGAAAGTGTCACAGAGGTCTCGGTGGGCGACACATTGGCCTCCAGTGACCACAACATGGTATGGTTCAATCTTAGGAAAGGTTTCACTAAATCTACCACACTGACCAAGGTCCTCCAATTCAAGGATACAAACTTCAAAGAAATGGGAGACTTCGTTCACCAGGCGCTACAAGGACAAGCAGAAACCGATAGTGTGGAAGAAATGTGGTCGACTTTGAAAACCACCATACAGGAAGCGACAAACCGCTATGTTAAATTAGTAAGTAAACGGCGAAGGAACAATAAGCCGAAGTGGTTCACTGCGGAGATCTCAGCCCTTATCAAGGAGAAGAAAAAAGCATTCATCTCTTACAAACAATCAGGGAAACAGGTCTCTAGAGCAGACTACTTAACCAAATCAAAAGCCGTCAAAACGGCAGTCAGGGAGGCTAAGTTTCACATGGAGGAGTCTCTGGCAAAAAACATCAAGAAGGGAGATAAATCCTTCTTTAGGTATATCAGTGACAGAAGTAAAAACTCAGGCGGGATTGTACGTCTTAGGAAACCAGATGGAGACTATGTGGAAAAGGATTCGGAAAAAGCCCAACTATTAAATGAATACTTCAGCTCAGTCTTCACCCGAGAAGCGCCGGGACTTGGCCCTCAGCTACAGACAAGAGTTGACTCAGTTGACCCGTTTAGTAACTTCGAGTTTACGCCCAGCAGTGTCTACAGTGAGCTATCAAGGCTCAAGGTTAACAAGGCAATGGGGCCTGACAACCTACACCCCAGGGTGCTAAGGGAGCTGTGTGATGTCCTGGCGGAGCCACTGTCCAAGCTCTTCAACCTCTCCCTTAGGAAAGGCAGCGTCCCGTCAGACTGGAGGACGGCTAACGTCATTTCACTCCACAAGAAAGGCTCCAAGATGGAGACAGCAAACTACAGACCAGTGAGTCTAACATCGATAGTGAGCAAACTAATGGAAACTCTAATAAAACACCAATTGGATAAGATCCTGGATGAGGAGAATCTACGGGATCCCCGTCAACATGGATTTACAAAAGGGAGATCGTGCCAATCCAACCTGATCAGCTTCTTTGACTGGGTGACGGGGAAGCTAGATATTGGGGAGTCCCTGGACATCGTGTACCTGGACTTTAGCAAAGCATTCGATAGCGTACCACACCGCAGGTTGCTGAGCAAGATGAGTTCTATAGGATTAGGTGACATATTGACAAAATGGGTTGGGAACTGGCTTGGAGGTAGGCTTCAAAGGGTGGTGGTGAACGGCACACCCTCTGAAATGACGGAGGTGATCAGTGGAGTGCCACAGGGCTCGGTCTTGGGCCCAATCCTATTCAACATCTTTATAAGGGACTTGGCAGAAGGGCTTCGGGGTAAAATAACATTATTCGCCGATGACGCCAAACTAAGTAATGTAGTGGGCAAATGCACAATAGATGATGTTTCAATGCCCGACAACATGATGCACGACCTACTCCTACTGGAGCGCTGGTCTAGGTCCTGGCAACTCAACTTCAATGCCAAAAAATGCAAAGTTATGCACCTGGGCAACCAAAATCCATGCAAGACTTACACCCTAAATGGAGAAATCCTAACAAGAACTGAAGCAGAATGTGACCTAGGGGTGATCGTCAGTGAGGACATGAAGGCTGCCAATCAAGTGGAGCAAGCTTCATCCAAAGCAAGACAAGTCATAGGTTGCATACGCAGGGGTTTCGTCAGCCGAAAGCCAGAAGTCATTATGCCGCTGTATAGATCCATGGTGAGGCCCCATCTGGAATACTGTGTGCAATTCTGGAGGTCGCATTATCGCAAGGATGTGCTGAGACTGGAGTCGGTTCAGAGAATGGCCACCCAGATGGTCTCGGGACTCAAGGATCTCCCATACGAGGAACGGCTAAACAAATTGCAGCTATACTCACTCGAGGAGCGCAGAGAGAGGGGGGACATGATCGAGACGTTCAAGTACCTCTCGGGCCGCTTAGAGACGGAGGAAGATATCTTCCTTTTCAAGGGTCCCACGACAACAAGAGGGCATCCGTGGAAAATTAGGGGAGGGAAACTACGAGCTGACACCAGGAAATTCTTTTTCACAGAAAGGGTGGTTGATCACTGGAATAGTCTTCCAATGCATGTGATCGAGGCCAGCAGCGTGCCTGATTTTAAGGCCAAATGGGATCGTCACATGGGATCTATTCACAGGGCGAAGGTAGGGGAGGGATCTATTCATAGGGCGAAGGTAGGGGAGGGACATTAAGGTGGGCAGACTAGATGGGCCTTGGCCCTTATCTGCCGTCTATTTCTATGTTTCTATGTTTCTATGTTAAGAGTCCTAACCTCTTTAGCCTTTCCTCATATGAGAGGAGTTTCAGCCCCCTTATTATTTTGGGTGCTCTACTTTGAACCTTTTCTAATTTCACTATCGTGGTCTTTTACTAAGGTGCACTAGCCGATTTAGCGCGCTAAATGCTAACGCGTCCATAGAATATAATGGGTGTGTTAGTATTTAACACCCGCTAAATCAGCTAGCGCACCTTAGTAAAAGACCCCCCTATATCTTTTTTTGAGTTATGATGACTAGACCCGAATACAATACTCAAGGTGGAGCGATACAGAGGCTTTATAATATTCTTAGTCTTATTTAATACAGTACTTCCCCGATATTCACTGGGGTTCTGGTCTGACCGCCTCTTCCTGCACTAAAGTCGGGCATTACCAATCAGGAGCTGCTTTGACACTAGAAACCTCTAGCACAGCTTGACAAATGGAGCTCTAAATGTATATTCCTTATATGTCCAAAAAAGATTAACATCAGGATTTACACCTTCTATCTGGGATGTCTAGTTCTGAGAAAAATGTTCCTATTGAGCAGTGTTCCACTGGAAGGATTGGGTGAAGTGGCCCACTTATCCCTCAGTCACTGATATTCCTCCTGAAAGCAAAATTGGAATGAAATACAGGGCTCTGTGACAGCTTCAAGAAAAATAAATGTCTATAAGAACATGATTACCATACTGGCACAGACTGAAGATTCATCAAGCCCAATATCCTGTTTCTAACAGTGGCCAACCCAGGTCCCAAGTACCTAGCTAGATCCCAAATAGTAAAACAGATTTTATGCTGCTTGTCCTAGGAATAAGCAGTCACCTAGCAGACACCTTACTAATAAGAAAGAGTTAGAAACATAGAAACATTTTTTTTTCTTTTCCAGAAAATATTAATAGGTCAATATTCAGTCAATGGCAGTCATTGGTTATTTTAAGCTAAATTAGACCCAGATAGTCAATGCCAAGCCATATCTGGGAACTGGCATTCAATATCCTCTGTTCTGAACAAACATGTGCTTGCTGCCAGTTCTTATTGAGTCCCAGCCAATATTCCCAGAGGCCGTGTGTGTGTGTGTAGGGAGGGGGGATGATTGGAGTCATGGGAGAAGGAAGGGGCAGCAAGAAAGCTGATTCTACAACCCAGATGTGGGTCAGGCTCCAGCCAAAATTCAGACAAAATACCACTGGAAACTCCCGATGCTCAGAAGATATCAAGTGTAATCTGCTGTACGCCAGGGGTTGAGACAGCTGTAGGGGGACAAACCCAAATCTTTCTCTTCCTCTTGCCTATATCAAAGGCAAGTAAAACAGTAAAAGACTGAAGTCCTGAGAACTGCAATAAATGCATCTCAACTAAGTGCCATCTTGAAATATGTTGATGTTTTAAATACAATTTTTTAGAAAAGGTATACCATATAAAATAACTCATGTGTATTAAGGAATTAGTTTTCAAAGGATCAAGCAGGAAAATTATATAAATAAACACCTATTCTGAGATTATTCTATAAAGGAAAGTAGGTGTCCTACTTTCCTTCACAGAACCCTAGCAGAACCACAGACTACAGAATATCCATATATGTATATTGTGGGACAGGATCCCAGCTTGGCCTAGCTGCCTCTCTGAATTCCTGTCCCAGAGTTAAATATAGGCAGTTGAATACAGTTGTCAGTAATTGTGCATAGAAACTTCTTTGTGGTAACACAAAATACTTTACTAGAAAGTCCAGAAATCAAACAGAGTGTTCAGAATGGCACGAGCAAAGAAAAAGGTTCTACAAATCCTATAGTTATTTCTTAGTGCAAAAAGAGTAAAAGTTTTCCCAGTGCTATACCCTTGAGCATTAAATGCAAAGTCCACTTTTAACTCCAGCTAAGTCTCTTGGGGTTTGACATCCAGCATATGGTACACAGTTTCTAGAACACAAAAGGAATCTTTATGGCTCAAACAGTACAGAGGATCAATTCCCACATTCAAAACAAGAAAAAACCAAAACTTCTGGCCACACATTGCTGGCCCAACATGAACAGTTCGTGCCACAATTCCACCAATTGTTCAAAATTGCTTTTTCTTCAAGGCACAAGCTTTGGCTCTGGCTGGAGCCTTGCTTGGGTAGAGCCAGGTTCCCCAAACAGGCTGGGATGAGATAGGCCTTTACACCACTGGTTTTGCCGCCCTCCCCAATAAGACAGGCACAGGTTTTGTACTTCACCCCCCACAGCATAACTCAGAATAGTGCACACACTGTTAAAAAACAGAACAAAAATGCAGCTTCTGTTTCAAAGTAACCAGCACAAACACCTAAATAGGTATGAACAAAAAATATATCAGAATGAAGAACTCCAGTGAAGAATTAAACTGTTTGGCTTACCAGCCTACTCACAAGCCATTTGTTCCATATCAATATCAGGCAAAGCAGAATCCTCCTGGTAATCCATTGGGTAGTCCTCCTGCTGGGACTCTGTCATGGGCTCGGCCTGGCTTTCAGCAAGCTCCTCCATTTGACAGTCAGCAGTCTCCAAAGGGGTATTGGCTTGTGCTTGCTACTGCTTAGCTCGAAGGACTGGCCTCCTTCCCAGCCTGCGGTCAGCTGCTTGTCCCAGCTGTCTTCCTCCCTTGTCTGACAAGGGAAGCTCAAGAAATGGAAAAAAAGCCACACCCCCTCCTAGCAGAGACAGAGAAGTTCTTAAAGAGCTATGCACTCCTCCTGTCAGCTTGAGCTCTAGGCTTTCTTAAAGGGGCAGGCTCCTGACTAAAGCTGTGCACAAGATTTTTACTAGCTTCAGGATATTTCACAGACCTGCTGACAGGGTTTCTAATGAGGCTTATGGGATCTTCCCCCCTGTTTCTAGTAAGGCTAGCGGGATTCCTGTCACAATATGTACATTGCACTTAGGCAAGAACATTTATACCAGCCATAAAGCTGGTGTAAATGTGTGATTCTGGTGATATGTGTGTGACTTGGATTATTTTATAAGTTATGCACACAAGTGTGAGCCCCTGTCTATGCTCTACCATGACTCTTCCCACCTGTGAAATATTCATCAAATAAGATATGTGTGCACAGACTAACACTTAGAATTTTGGCAGTTATGTACTTATGTGTCCACATACATGCGTGTATGCTGGCATTTACATACATATTTGACACATATATTTTAGTGCCTTCTTTAGAGAATTGCCCTATAGCAAAGTTTTTCACAGTTAATTTTTTATGTTGCCACATGTTCCTGGCCATAGCAACGTGTGATAGTAGACCTCATCTCATAGAAATCATTCTTTAAGGAGGCCACAAGGGCAGTAGTGCACCAAAGGCAGGGCAGTAGGGGCAGTGCATCCTGAGTGCAGGGAGTTGGAGGGTGCTGGAGTAGTTGCAAGGCTGTGCTCCACCTGTGTGTGGCTGTCAGCTCCACTGACCCCACCCCTTCTGACATCAACTTTCTGTTCCAGGGCAGGGGACTGGCAGAGCCAACGGCTGCTCAAAATGTGGGATTTGACTCTGCCTGGGAGAGAGGGTGCTCCAGCTGAAGGAGAGGATACTCCACACTGGGTTCCTGCCCTGCCGGGTACACTACCACACAGGTGTTATGTAATAGTCCCCCAAATTCAATTGACCCAATTCCTGATAGTCTGTGGGGAAAGCAGCAACCTCTCTTCACCTCTTGATAGCCCACATATGTGTTTAAATATTGCTGGTAGCAGCCCAGTCCCCTCCCCCCCCTTTTATTTTTCATGATTAAGCTCAAAACAGTTTTGTCTATATTAGAGAGCAGTTTGCTCTAGTGTAGGGGTCTCAAAGTCCCTCCTTGAGGGCCGCAATCCAATCGGGTTTTCAGGATTTCCTCATTGAAAACAGTGCATGCACATAGATCTCATGCATATTCATTGGGGAAATCCTAAAAACCCGACTGAATTGCGGCCCTCAAGGAGGGACTTTGAGATCCCTGCTCTAGTGTAAAAGCAGGATAGACTAATTATTTAAATGTTTTTAATCACTTCTTATTAGCATGCATTGTATAATTTTTATGTATGCTTTTGTTAACTCCCCCAAATTTTGAGATGGAACAGGCTATAAATTTGCAATATAAATAAAAAAAAATAGGATCTGAGGAGAAACAGGCTCATATTCATGTCTCAATTCCTACATTCTGTTACAAAATGGCATGCACGGTCACTGAGAGTAGCAAGCTGCTTTAACCCACTCATGCTGCTTTGGGGTTATCTGTCTGGTGTTTATTGCTGCTTTATACCTCTCCCACCTGGACTCTGTCTTGCTAATGTTGGTGCTCTTTTATTTATTTATTTTTCTGTCCCAATCTTGCAGGGGAGCTCAGAATAGTTTACACCATAGGTGTCGGAATGGGGGGGGGCATGGCCTCCCCCAAAATTGCCACTTACATTTATCCCTGGTGGTCCAGTGGTGCAGCGGGCAGGAGCAAGCTGTCCTCGCAACTGCCCTGCTGTTAACCCAGTCATCGCAACTGGTTTCTTCTGCCGCTGAGCGGCAATGAGCGGGAGCACGCTTTGGCATTCCTACTCGGCGCTCAGAAGCTTCTTTGATTGGTTCCCGTGAACTCTTGAGATTCATGAAAATTTGCGGGAGCCAGTCAAAGAAGCTGCTGAGCGCCGAGCAGGAAAGCCAAAGCATGCTCCCGCTCATTGCCGCTCAGCAGCAGAAGAAACCAGCCTCAAAGACCGGGTTAGCAGCGGGGCAGGAGCGAGAAAAGCTCGCTCCTGCCTGCTGCACTGCTGTACCACTAGAGTGGGGAAGCAAGGGGGCTGGGTGCAAAGCCTGACAGGGGGAGACTAGGTGCAGGGGGAAGGAAGTTGGGAAGACAGGGAGGACAGATGCTCAGGGGGTTGGGAAGACAGATACTGCACATACAGGGAGAGGGTTGGGAAGGACAAATGCATGGGGGGAGGGGGGAGGAAAGGAGGAAAAGAGAGATGCTGCATAGTTTCATAGTTTATTTAAGTTTTGATTAAACGCTTATCCAAAAGTACAATGCGTTGTACAAAGTATTTAAAAATAGCTGGGAGACGAACATTTTTAAATTATTAGACATATCTGAACTGATTATTAGACATACACGAACTAAACAAACATACTTATGACTCAAAAACAATGGGAAAAGAGGGTAGAACTACAATTTTATAGAAAGAATACATAAAAGGAAAATACAAAAGGAAAGGGAAAAAGTTAAAAATTGCTGGAGTAGATACGTGTATAAATATCAGTTATAGGCATCTTTAAAAAGCAAGCACTTTAGGCTGCTTTTGAATTTCTGCAAGTTTCGTTCTGCTCTAAGATATAGAGGGAGAGAGTTCCAAATTAAAGGGGCGGTGACTGAAAAAATGAGGGTACAATGAGTACCAATTATTTTTAGGGATGGGACATTATGGGAATGCTGTAAGGTTGATCTTAAGGTTCTGGGAGGGTCATAGGGGATCAGTAGTCTATCTATGAATGCCGGGCATTAGTTTGCATAGTTTTAAAGGTCAAGAGGGCAATTTTATATGTAATCCTATGTAGAACAGGCAACCAGTGGGTTTCTTGTAACAAAGGGGTGACGTGATCAGGTGGAGTAGTGGAAAGGGAGAGAAAGAATTGCTTCCGTAGGGGAGGGAAAAGGAACAGAGAGTTGTTGAACATAAGTGTGTGGCGTGAGAGGGAAAGAGAGATGATGTATATGGGGAAAAGAAGAAAGAGGGAGAATTGTTGGACATGATACTGGTGAAGATGAGGGAGGGAATAGAGATGGAATTCCTCAAACCCTAATACCACCAGATCCTCCCACAAATTAAAACTATCCTTCCCCTCGCTAAAAGGCATTTCCCACACAGGAAAGCTAGGGACCTCCCTTCACTTCAAAATCACTGAGCTCTGGAACAACCTTATCTCCCCTCTTCGGAACTTGAGCTCTCTCCAAGTTTTCTGCAAACATCTGAAAACCCGGCTTTTCTCAAAAAATGTAAGTCTCCCTCCAACTTAGGAATCAAGGAAACTCTTATATCTTGGCATCCCAAGTCCTCTAAATTTTCTTCACACTTCTACCTCTAACCCTCTGTTGTAGTTCCTTCCTATTTCTCCTACTGTAAACCGCATCGAGCTCTACGAACGTGGAGATGATGCGGTATACAAACCTAAGGATTAGATTAGATTAGATTAGATGACTCAAAGAAGGGAGAGATGTCAGATCACTGGAATGGGAAGGAAAGAGAGAGAATGGAAAGGAGAGAGAGAGAGATATTCCAGACCACAGAAAGGAGAGGAGATAGATGTTAGACCTTGGAAAGAGGGAGATAAGGAAGGAGAGAGAGATGCCAGACCATGGGAGAGGAGAGAGATTCCAGGCTATGGGAATGAGAGGAGAAAGATGCCAGACCATATGAGGGAGGAAGGTGGAAGACAGAGATGTTTGACCATGGGAGAAGGATGAGATGGTGCATAGGGAAGGAGGGGAAGGGGAGACAGAGGGAGGAGATGGTGCACAGCAATGGGTGTCACAGGGAACTGATAAGAAGAAATGCTTCTTATGGATAGATTGGAGTAGGGGAGAAGAAAGAGGGAGGAGATGGTACACATGGATAGTTGGGAAGGGAAGGCATGGAAAAGTAGATTGTGAGAAGAAAGTAGAAAAATGAAAGAAAGTTGAATGTTAAAAGTTAACGCTAAAGATGGATGTATGGCAGAAAGTGAAGGAGAGAAAAACAGTAAATGGATAAGGTGGCCCTGGATACACAGTTAAGAGCACAGACAGAAGGATGTGCAGCCAGAGATTGGGAAAGATGGTTTGAAAATGAAAATCACCAGGAAATAAAGGTAGGGGAAATGATTTTATTTTCAATTTAGTGATTTAATTGTGTCAGTTTTGAGAAATGACATCTGCTGTCTATATTTTGCACTGTTCAGGAAGAAATGTTTTTGTTTCTTTCTCTGGGGATTGTACTGCATGCAGAGTCTTGAATCTTAGGGTTTGGTTTGCACATATTAGTACTTTTAGTTTGTAGTCCTCTATTTGCATAGGAGTTATCTGTGTTCTGCATGTGTGACCAAGGCCAGGTGTTCTGGTAGGAATGAATGTTGAGAAACATACAATGTGCTTTGTGTAGTTTAATTTTGTAGTTAATCATTATGTATTGTTAATAAGATTATAATAAATGGAAAAAAATTGTATTACAATTAGTACTATTATGAGGGTGGGGTCTGGGGTGGAGCTTGTGGGCCCTCCCAAACAAAAAAGCATTCTGCTTCCTATGGTTTACACAAAAGAAATCCAAAATGGTTGGAAGAAAAACATCTACACTGCCACCATGCTTTGCTGAGCAATTACAGTAAACCCCTTCGAAATTTCAGTTCGTGAATCATGGACTCAGTAATTAGTGGTATTTTCCGACTGCCACTCCCTTATACTAATGTCATGGTTACACCAATGAAGAACTGCTTTGACACGCTATCTGGCATGTCAAAGGAGCTCCTGATTGGTGTAGCCTTACTTTAGTAACAGGAAGAGGCGGTCGGAGCATATTGTGAGTGATTTTCTGCGCCCGCCGGTGCCACAACTGCCCTCTCCTGCCTTTTGACAGGTGAAAAACCGTATTTGTTTTTTTTTAAATTCGCAGGGGTTCCTAGAACGAAACCCCTGTGAATTTCGGGGGAGTACTGTACAGAAATAGTAGATGTAGCGAGTAGGGCAGTCAGCTTGAAGATAGACTCCTTACCCATCTTAGAACAAGAAATATCTAAACAAATAAAATGAGATCTGACAGTAAAGACATCTTACTTTGCAAACTTCTCACATTCCAAAGTCATATTTTGAAGTCCAGCAAAACAGGAAGTATTATTCTCAATTTGAGGTAGGCAGGAGATAGTATGCACTTGCAGCATTTGTACATGACTTACGAGCACTGGAGATTGCCAAGAAGTCAGGACTGTAGCCGATAGTGTACTGGAATCGAAAAAGGACCCATAATAAAAAAACATAAAATAGTAATACGAAATTGACATGCAAATGATTGGAACAAAGGATTGGGTGTAGTATCTGCCAGCATAGATTTGAGATGCACTAGCTGCCCCAAAACCTGGGCCAAGCAGGGTTCAAATGCACGCACCACCACCTCTGTTAGCTGTTCAACATTTGCATCTACTGTGCTATTGGTAGCATGGCATGCAACGATGGCTCTGCCATTTTGCCATCTCTGCAGTGAATCTTGTCATTATCTCTTTTTTCCCCCTTTAAAAATCATGGTATCGCCAGATTTCAGCATGAATTTGCCCACAAAAACTGTACAGATCCAGAAGTAAAAGTAAGCACTTAAAAAGATGAGTTTTATAAATGCCAGTATGAGCCAAAAAGGCAGAAGGCCCCAGAGCAGTATGGAGACAAGTCTGCTCCGCTCATATCATCATGTGACCTTTCCATCTTTACTTTTGCTGAATAATAAAGAATTCTTTAATTGAGGCATACATTCCCCAATGTAATTAAACATGATTTAATGTTTGGGAAAGGAGTTTATACCTAGACAAAAGCCTATTGAAAAGGCGTATAAATAAATTGTGATTACCTGAGAATCATAGTTTAAGTGAAAGGATCTGTTTTGGAAACAAATTTCCATCGTGTGGCTGAGTACCTTTCCATGTAAGGCCTTTCATTACATCTTCTAACAAGGATGGAAACAGCAGACCGTTTTTTGTTGTTGTTGTTTTTTTTTAGAAAAGGGGTTATAAAGCTTTATGTAATTCTCTTGTTTCCCTGTCAGTAATAGTGCTGCATTTCTGTTCCATCACTTTTACATACATTCCAGACATATCGATCAAGCCCACAGAACAGCGCCTGTCATCTAAACAAATTCTTGACATGTTACTGAAGGAACAATTATTTTAGCACATAACTCATAACTCCATTGCACTTTAGAAGCAAAATACAGGCATTGTACATCTACTGACTGACATGTATCTGTATGAAAATCTTTAAAGAGAAGGATTAAAAAGTAACCAGTGAGAAATACACACAATGGCATGGCTTCAGGGATGCTTTCCAACGTAATTTTGCAGAAGGGAGTGATAGATACTGAGGACATTCCAGGCTCAGTATGGGTTTTCCACATGTTACAACTAGATTTAATTACCATTTAGCCTCTAGTATTTCAAATCTTAGTGTTCTGGGTGATTTTAGTATTTCCACTGATCTCCAAAAAATGATCTTATGCTACTAAGCAATCTAGCCCGCTTTAGCCTTTCCTTATAGGGAAGTCATCCCATTCCTTTTTTCATTTTTGTCACCCTTCTCTGTACCTTTTCTAATTCCGCTATATCTTTTTTGAGATACAGCAACCAGAATTGCAAAAAAACGTATAATCTGCTTGTCCAAATTAGATTGTAAACTCTACTGAGCAGGGCCCTTCTTTTAAATGTTAAATGTACAGTGATGCAAATGCTTTTTAGCGCTAGAGAAATATTAAATAGTAGTAGCAATGAGAGAAATTTGCCTTGACATGATCGAGACATTCAAGATATTGAAGGGAATAGACTTAGTAAAGAAAGAGAGGTTTTTCACCCTCTCCAACGTAGAGAGAACGAGTGGGCACTCTCTAAAGTTAGAAGGGAAAAGATTCCGTACAAACGTAAGGAAGTTCTTCTTCACCCAGAGAGTGGTAGAAATCTGGAATAGGGGAAAGCACCTCCAGGGATTCAAGAAAAGGTTAGATAAGTTCCTGCTGACCCAAAACGTATGTAGGTAAGGCTAGACTCAAATAGGGCACTGGTCTTTGACCTAAGGGCCGCCGCGTGAGTGGACTGCTGGGCACGATGGACCACTGGTCTGACCCAGCAGCGGCAATTCTTATGTGTAGTTTGTCTTGATTCAGAAACAGAGCTCAACAAATTTACCAGAGAAATCAAACATTCTAGACAAAAGCCATTGAATGTTTTTTTTAAAAAAATAAGCATCCTACTTTAAAGTTTATATGGGACCTTACTGGAAACCAATGAAGACTGACCAGTAAAGGGGTAACATGCTAAAAATGAGATTTTTAATAGATCAGTCTCACAGCTGTTTTCTGAAGTAACTGAACTTGATCAATTAATTTAGAGGCTATTCCTAAGTCCAGAGTGTTTCCATAATACACCATTAAAATATGATCCTATAATGATCAGGAAAAAAGTAGGAACACAGTAAACATAGTTAAGTTTGAAGTACATTTTCCAAACCAAATTATTGACCTGAGGCTTCATTGACTATAAAGAATCAAAGGATATGCCTAATACCTTAGGGCCCTGATTCTGTATAGGACGCCCGGGAGAGGTGTCCTATTCAGAATCGGGCCTACACTAAACCCCGATTCTGTAACCGGCGTCCATGGTACAGACGCTGGTTAGAGAATCGGGTTAGATTAGACACGGCCCAATACACTTATTGCAGCAAGGGATCCCTCTGCCGCTATAAGTATAGCGGGCCACGGCCGCCTGTCCAATTGCAGGCAGGAGGATGCCCAAACCCTCCTGCCAGAAGATGCCCCCCCCCCCGACACTACCGATCGCTGGCAGGAGGGTGCCCAAACCCTCCTGCCGCCCCCCCAACACTACCGATCACCGGCAGGAGGGTGCCCAATCCCTCCTGCCGGAAGATGCACCCCCTCCACACCCCCTCCCCTGCGCTAACAGCCCCCAAACCTCCCCCCCACCAAACTAACCTTTTCTTGTTGGGCAGACGGGTCTTGCCCGTCCAGCCGGCAGGCTCGCCTCGTCGAAATGAGGCGGGCCCGCCCCTTCCCGGTCCATCCCTCCGAAGCCTAAGGCCTGATTGGCCCAGGCTCTAGAAGCCTGGACCAATCAGGCCTTAGGCATAGCGGGTCCGCCCATCCCCACTAAGTCTAAGGCCTGACTGACCCAAGCGCCTAGAGCCTGGGCCAATCAGGCCTTAGATTAAATGGGGATGGGCGGACCCGCTATGCCTAAGGCCTGATTGGTCCAGGCTTCTAGAGCCTGGGCCAATCAGGCCTTAGGCTTCGGAAGGATGGGCCGGGAAGGGGCGGGCCCGCCGGCTGGACGGGCAAGTTCCCTCTGGCCAACAAGAAAAGGTTAGTTTGGTGGGGGGTGGGGAGGTTTGGGGGCTGTTAGCACGGAGGGGGGTGTGTGTGAAGGGGATGCGTCTTCCAGCAGGAGGGATTGGACACCCTCATGCCGGTGATCGGTAGTGTCGGGTGGGTGGGGCGGCAGGAGGGTTTGGGCACCCTCCTGCCAGCAATTGGTAGTGTCGGGGGGGGGGGCATCTTCTGGCAGGAGGGTTTGGGCACCCTCCTGCCGGCAATTGGACAGGCTGCCGCGGCCCACTATACTTATAGCGGCAGAGAGATCCCTTGCTGCAATAAGTATAGTGGCTGCGTCAACTTACAATGTAGACCAGCATTTTGTTGGCCTACATTGTAAGCGTCTCTTCCTCTACTAGGGAGACGCGTAGGGCCGCCTAGGTTTGCCTAAGGCCCTAAGGCGAGCTTAGGCGTCTTGCGGGCCTCCTTAGGCTCCCGGAGGCACCTTCAATATAGGCGGCCTGCCTGGGGAGCATTTTTAAAAAAAACGTGCATCCCGATTGGCTGATTAGACAGCTGTAGGACGCCTACAGCTGCCTAAAATCGGGACGCACTTTGTAGAATCAGGGCCTAGATGTCTTCTCAATGTTCGGCTCAAAAGTGATTTTGGGAATATTATAAGGATTAATACTAAACTATAGAATCTTAATGGAAGGAATAAACTGCCTAGCTTTGCCATAAGCCCTGCAGCTTTTCCAGGGAGCTTTTCTGCTGTGTCACCCTGTTAACCTTTCTTCTGGGCAGGGCTGGTGAAAGGGTTTCTGGCACCTCCCTGCAACCTGCAAATCATGCCCCTCTTTCCTCGTTAATATTAATAGCAGGTCACACACCCCTTTTCTCAAAACTCCTTGCAGATGATGCAACTATGTTGGTGTTACATAAGACTTCAACTGCTTCATTTTTTGCGCGCTCCTAGTTACAAAATTAGCGCTGATGTGTGTAATTGTTAATTGTAAGATCTATGTCTATTAGGGATGTCTGTTATATGGAAATCACTGAGATTCCAGGTGGTATATAAATGTTTTAAATAATTAAAACTAGGCACATGCCTTGTTCTTAAGTGTCAGTAATTTTAGAATGATGTTCATCACATCATGTATCTCGCACAAAAACATTTCCATCTATGTCCATCTCTACACATCTTGCAAATATCATCACATGTCTGCTATAAACTTCATGGAGGTATTGGCGGTATACAAATAAAAATTGTATTGTATTGTATATATCTTCCCCACACAGCCCTTATACATTTACTAAGCCCACATGTACATAGCAACTTCTCCCCACTAATACTACTCTTACTGAACCTCCCATACCTCCCAGACTAAGAATGTTATAATGCCCCTGTAATCGCTCCATGGTGCGACATCATCTGGAGTATTGCATTCATTTCTGGTCTCCTTATCTCAAGAAAGATATAATGGCGCTAGACAAGGTTCAAAGAAGAGTGACCAAGATGATAAAGGGGATGGAACTCATCTCGTATGAGGAAAGACTAAAACGGTTAGGGCTCTTCAGCTTGGAAAAGAGACGGCTGAGGAGAGATATGATTGAAGTCTACAAAATCCTGAGTGGAGTAGGACGGGTACAAGTGGATCGATTTTTCACTGCATCAAACATTACAAAGACTAGGGGACACTCGATGAAGTTACAGGGAAATACTTTTAAAACCAAGTGGAGGAAATGTGTTGACAGAGGATGTGGTAAGAGTGGATAGCGAAGCTGGTTTTAAGAAAGATTTGGACAATTTCCTGGAGGAAAAGTCCATAGTCTGTTATTGAGAAAGACATGGGGAAAGCCGTTGCTTGGAATATTGCTACAACTTGGGTTTTGGCCAGATACTAGTGACCTGGTTTGGCCATGGTGAGAATGGGCTACTCGGCTTGATGGACCATTGGTCTGACCCAGTAAGGCTATTCTTATGTTCTTATGTTCTCATACACCCAGTGGCTTAGCAAGGGAGAAGGGGAATGCAGACTGTCTCAGGTGCCATCTTGGCGGAAGAGCCAGAGTCTCTCCTCCTTTCCATCCCCCCCCCCCAACTCCCACATACCTCTTGTAGTGTTGATCAGTGCAAGCAGCAAGTTCCACCTTCTGCTCACACCAGTCTCGGTTCCCTTCTGATGTCATTTCCTGGTTGCGGAACCAGGACGTGAAGTCAGAAGGGAGCCAAGGTCAGCACGAGCAAGAGGTGGAAGATGCTTGCGCCAGTGAATATTTCAAGAGGTACATAGGGGGAGGGGCACAAGTGGCGGAAAAATAGGGGAGCATTGTGCGGCAATGCCGGTTGCCACTGCCCCGGGTACCTCCTTCCCTCGCTATACCACTGCATATACCCCATCTCTCACACGTCCCTGCAACAAGCACGGGCTAATTCTACATTCCACTACATTTATTTATTTATTTAAAAATTTATATACCGCATACAACTATGCGGTTTCCATATCACATACATAAAATCTTGTTTCCCTATGATTATCACATATAACATAGACATGTCTAAACAACATCATTAATAGGTCTTCATTAATTTTGGAAGTCAAGGCTGCTTAGGGTCATTAAAGGCTGAAGAGCTGATAAATATTTCCTAATGGGGCTATGGCACTGTCCAGTGCATATCAACATCCATTCCTATCAGAACACCTGGCCTCAGTCACACAAACAGAACACATATAGGCCCTCTTCAAATACAGGATAAGTGACCACAGACTGAAAGCACTAATGTAGGCAAAATTAAACAGAAGCCCTAAGATGCCAGACTCTATAGGCAGTACAACACGAGAGAAATAGAAAGAAATGCATTTCCTCCTATACATAAAGATGGCATAAATTCTCAAAATTGACATATTTCAATTACCAAACTAAAAATAAAATCATTTTCCTTTCTCTTTGTTGTCCAGTAACATGATTTTTCCAATCATCTTGTTTCCAGTTTCTGGTTCTCTTCCCTGTCTGTTCTCTTAACTCTGTTTTTAAGGACTCCTGTTCCTTTGCTATTTCTTTTCTCTCCTCTTTTCTTCTTCATTCCCTGTCCTACATCCATATTTGGCACAAATCTTTCATGTTCAGCTTTCTTCCATTTATCTGTCTCCTCAAATCATAGGCACCAGCTCTGTAGGTGCCCGAGCACCCCCAATATTTTTGGGACCTCATGTGACCAGGACTGGCGTGCGGTCCAGGCATTTCTTCCCCTTCTGTTCATCTCCCTCCCTTCTCCTCACCTTCCTGGTCTCCAATCAAAATCTTCTTTTTGAGAGGGACCCTGGCACAGCAGCCATTCTCACAGGCTGCCAGCGCTGCCTCAAAGCTTTTCTGCTGCTGTGATCTGCCTCCCTCTGGAGTAACTTCCTGTTTCTGCCTAAATTGATCATGGCAGAAGGAAAGCTCCGGGACAGCAATAGCAGCCAGTGAGAATGGCTTCCACACTAGGCCCCTCTGAAAAGAAGATTTTGACTTTGAAAGGAGACCAGGAAGGTGAGGAAGGAAAGGAGGGAGATGGAAGGAAGGAGAAGAAATGCCTTAACCACGGGACCCCCTGGAGCTCTTTTAAGTTAGCCTAGGGGTGGGGCATGGAGAAATAAGAGCAGGGGAAAACACAGACCATGGGGGGGGGGGGGGGGAGAGAGAGAGAGAAGGAAAGAGAGATGCCAAGCTGTGGGGGAAGAAGAGGAGAAAGATAGGGAGAGGGAGGAAATTGTACACAAGGATGGGTGCAGAAGGGAAGAGAGAAGAAATGCTTCTTATGGATAGATGTGGAAAAGAAAGAGGGAGGAGACTGTACACATGAATAGATGGGAAGGGAAGACATGGAAAAGTAGATAGATTTTGAGAAAAAAAAGCAGAAAAATGGAAGAAAGTTGAATATTAATAGTTAATGCCAAACATAGATATAGGTTTATTCCAAAAGAAACAAAGGGGTATAGCAGAGAGTATATCTCTTGGGGTAATATAATATAAATTCATTCCAAAAACCCACCAGGAACAGAAAATCACTTCAAATCACTTCATAAATCCCAATTATAAAGCTCACATGTGCTCATAAATCAGTAATTTACAGGCTTTCACCAGTGGTGCAGTTCACAGCTTAATCATAGCAACAGGCTTATTAACCCATATAAAGAAGCAACATTGCTACACAAAATTGAATCTCACAAAAGAAACAAAGTTTCAAATAGAAGATATGAAATGAAAACACGTAGCTTTTGCAGTTATGAAATCCAGCTTTGACACGAGCCATGTTTTGCAATAGCTGTTTCAAAAAGCTGAGCGGCAAACATCTATGAGCCAAAGAACCTATGAATAAATATAACATAATATTGAATATTTAAAAAATACATTATAAGAAATTACAACTGAAGAAGGAGAGAAAAACAGTAAATTAAGAGCACAGTTAAGAGCACAGACAAAAGGAAGTGCAGCCAGAGACTGGGAAAAGATGGTTAGAAAAATAAAATCACCAGACAACAAAGGTAGTGAAAATGATTTTATTTTCAGTTTAGTGATCAAAATGTGCCAGTTTTGAAAATGTATACCTGCTGTCTATATTTTACACTGTTCAGGAAGAAATTATTTTCTTTCTATTTGTCTGGTGTTGTGCTGCATGTAGAGTCTGGCAACTTAGGGTTTTGTTTGTGTATGTGTGACCAAGGCCAGGTGTTCTGGTAGGATTGGACGTTGAGAAGCATACATTGTAATTTAATTTTGTGGTTAATCATTATGTATTGTTAATAAGATTATATTGTGTGTATATATTTTTTTTTTTTAAATGAATGGAAAAAATGGCATAACAATTAGTGCTATTATTATGGGGCAGGGGCAGGGTCTGGATAAGGCTTTTGAGCCCCAATAATTTTGAAAAGTTAGCTCCTATGCCTCAAATCTATTTAGTTTTCCTTGTTTGCCTTTCCTCTCCATCCATGCACAGCATCTCCTCTTTTCCCTCTCCTGCCCTCTATCCATGAGCACCTCCTCTCTTTCTTCCCTTCCCTATGAGCAGCATTTATCCCTCTTCTTCCCTTCCCCTCTATCCATGTGCAACAGTTTCTCTCTCTTTTTCCTACATTCCTCTTCCATCCATACATAGCATCTCATCCCTATCTTCTCTTCTCCTCTATTTCCCTCTCTCATCTTTTCTCTTCCCCTCATCCAAAATTGCTTTTCTTTTTCCCTCTTGCTATCCTTTCCCTGCCCAGCATCTGTTTGCTATGTCTCAGTCCCTCCCCATGTCCGCCTTGTCCTCGCTCTCTTCCCTTCCTCTGCAATCCCACATCCTCTGCTTCAGGCCGGCATCTGTCCCTCTCTCTCTCTCTCAAATTCCCACACAACACCTTCCATCCAGTATTTCTCTCTCATCTCCCTCCCTCTCCCCTTCTGTGGATACTATATCTCTCCCCCTCTTTTCCTCTTCCCCCCCCCCCAGCCAGCATCTTCCTTTATTCTACCTGAATTCCAGTTGCTGCTGCTGCCGTGCTTACTGGGTTGTGCCAGTCCTGCTCCTGGGAGCTTCTTTATGTGAGAACTGACGGCGGCCATTCACGGAGCAGAGCAGGACCAGGCAGGAAGCAAAATGCTTGTGCTCCTGCCTTATGCGCTTGCTCTGCAGCAGCAAGAAAGGAGGCAGCCATCCAGCAGGAGCACGAAAAGCTCCTGGCGATACTGCACTGGTCCACCGGCATTTATAAAAAGGTACCGGGGAGGCGGGGGAGGGGGGAGGGGTGTTTAAAAAATTGTATGCAGCAGCAAGAAAGGAGGCATCTCAAGTCAGGTTAGCATCCTCAGGGATCAGGGATGTCTTTGCCTCTACACCTAGTAGGTGATGCTGTAGCAGATTTCAGGACTCAAGTGAGCTTGTGAGCATTCCCTTGTGACACTGCATTATGATATGTAAATCAGCTCATTACTATATAAATATATTTGCATGTTTTGCATCCCATTATTAAAAAACACAGGGTGACCTGCGTTAGAGCACCACAACAGGCATTCGAGCCCTTTGACACGTATGAACGAGCACACTAGATAGGCCATATGGTCCTTATCTGCCTTCATTTTTCTGTTTCTATATAGAGTGGTTTAGTGTCCTAACACAGCTTGTTAACCATTCCATTAAATAATTTTTTCATTTACTTGCTAGGATGTTAAGCAGTAGAAATATGTTCAGATTTTACAAGTCATTTTAAAAAATAATAATTTTTATTAGATTTTTAGTTTGCAGGATTTGTACCTCTCTATTGTACTTCGTAGAGGCTTACAAGATGTATTATAAAGGTAAAAGTCTCCCAAAAAATTGATCTTCAAGCTGGTGGGGCAGTACAGATACACTATGACTGTGTATTTGCACATGAAAAGAAATCAAAACAAAAGAACGATCCAACGAATCTGCAGTGGAGAGTCAAACGAAGAAAACTTGGAAAAAAGCTGAAGATGTGGTGTGCAAGGCGCAAGATCTTTATTGGAGAAAATACAATGTAGCAATCCAAATAATGGTTCTTCATATGTGAAGAGACGGGACCCGACGATCCGTGTTTCAGAAAACACTCCTTCCTCAGGGTTCCAGGATGTTATGGTACACACACGTAGAGAACCTTATTGAAAAAAACCAACAAACACGGATAAATCCATGAATGACAGGCGACATAGAGCTTCTGTCCCGCTGCAACTCAGTTTACTAACTGATAAAGAAAGAAATCACCATACAAACCTGCCTTCTCTTTCCCTAAACATGCCCCTTTTATCCAAGGAGAGGGGGAGGTGTTCTTGAGCCATTGATCCATGTTTTTCAAGGAGAAAACACATTTACCCTCTTTAAAATGTCTGAAAGTTAACCCACTCTCTTGCTTTGCTTTAAATGAATCTAACAGTTAAACATGTGGCGCATGCCATGGACTGGATGGCCTAAAGACAACGTGACTGTAATGACGGTGTCAGGTCAAAATCGCGCCGGGACAAAGGCGTGTGCAGACAATTGAGCGCAGCGTGGAGGTGCGCGCCGCATAAAATTACTGTTTTTATGGCTCCGAAGGGGGGGGGGGGCGTGGGGGGAACCCCCCTACTTTACTTAATAGAGATTGTGCTGCGTTGTGGGGGCATTGTGGGGGGGTGTGGGGGGTTGTAACCCCCCACATTTTACTGAAAACTTCACTTTTTCCCTGTTTTTAGGGAAAAAGTTAAGTTTACAGTAAAATGTTTAGGGTTACAACTCCCAAAACCCCCCACAACACTGGCGCGATCTCTATTAAGTAAACTGGGGGGGGGGGCTCCCCAACAAAAACCCCCGTCGGAGCCCCTAAAAACTGTAATTTTCTTCGGTGCGCGCCTCCGTCTTGCACTCAGTTGTCGGCGCGCGCCTTTGTCTTTTGCCAAGTTGTCTATGAACCGTAATGACATGGTGATCGTTTGCGCATTCTCCAATAGAGGAACTTCCTGCTATTTACAAAACCGCGATAGCAGTTTTTAGTGCAGGCCGGCACACTGAATGCTCTATGAGGAACTCTACGAGTGCTGGAAGCAGCGCAGAGCATTCAGCGCACCGGCCTACGCTAAAAATCGCTATCACGGTTTTATAAAAGGAGGGGAGGTGATTAATTAGAAATGGCAAAACAGGAACCGAAATGCAAAATCGCACCTCGTATAAAGCCCTTGTCCCTGTAAGCTGTGATTTCAAAGAGGCAAGTAATCAGATTTGTATTCTATTCCTTAGCTGACAAAACCAGGCGCGGTGCTTTTCTGTGTCTGAAGGTCACTATGCTCCAACAAACAAGCATGGTGCAAATGACTATTGATTGGGGATGTCCAGCTTCCATTTGCCTGTCAGCAAAATCTGTCAGGCAAGAATTGATCAAGAGCAACTAGGATGTGTCAAACCATGTATAGAAAACCACACAAGCTTTCTGTGGATTGTTCCAATTTAGGATAATAAATTAAATTAATGTTTTGGCACTCCTAAATGAAAGAAAATCCAGAGTACAATGATGTTTAGGAAGGGAAGATAAAATGGTGGGTTAGTGAGACATTGGGACAATAGCCCTGATTTCCCCCCCCCCCCCTAGAATTTGATTATGTATTATAACATCCACATAATGGAATAATTGCAATTAGTTGTATACTACACCTCATGTGATGTACAATTATACCGATTCTATATAAACCAGGTTCTAACACACCACAGTCATCTATCAGAGTTATTGCCAAAACAGACATTAGCTGATCATGCTCTAATTCTCCTAAACTCATAAAATTGTACTCTGGGAGTCTTTTCCCACCGCCTTGGAAAGACGAATTGGTAATATCAAAGTTGTTTAATGTAGATGCTAGCTAATTTTTAAAATTACTGACTCTTTGCAATGTTGGGATATCTTTAAAAGTGGATCCAAGAATGTTTGTTAAGTGATCCTAGTGTTAGCAATGCAATTTTCCCTCTTTCTTCTTGAGAAACGCCAAAACAGCTGGGACCTCAGCAAAATATTTTTTTTTCCCTGATCAACGGATTACAGTTATTTTACTCTCTGTTTGTACATGTAAGCCTTTGAGCGCAGGACAAAAGCGCTCCACAAAAGTGGTCCGACAAAGCTGCGCCAATTGCGTGCAGGGATAAATGCGTGCCGCCATCTGAAGCCGTTATTGCTGTTCCCGTTAGCGCTGTGAGAAATACTTGCAGGGATGTTTGTGGGAGGGAGGCCCCCCCTACACCACCCAACAGAGCAGAAGAGCCGGTGTTCGGGAGAAGAGTGGGACTTTTCGCTGTATTGGGAGGGGTTCCCCCCTCATTCCTTCTCAATGTGAGTGTGAGTATTTTTCAGTGTAGTGTGTTTCTGTGTGTGTGTATGGGGGGGGGGGGTTTCCCCACACACACACCCTCGCAGCGCTAACGGGAACGGTAATAACGGCTTCAGGCGACGGCGCACATTTGTCCTTGTGCACCATTGTCGGTGTACTATTGTCTAGCGCTCTTTTGACGGGTCACCGTGTCTCATTGGTAGAGCTGCTACTTCTGTACCAGAGGTTGTGAGATCAAATCCCAGTGCTGCTCCTTGAGATCCTGGGCAAGTCACTTAGGGTGCAGATTCTCAAAACTAAAATCTGCCTTTAACATGCTCGCTAAACCAGTTGAAGCTGGTTTAGCATGAATGTATTTTAGTGGTGGATTATCCAAACGGCTTACCGAGGTCTTTTCCGAGTTTTCAAGCACTCTCTAATACTGCCATGCAATTGTAGTATAACAAGGTCATTTGTAGGGATGGAGATCTGATAAGTTCTGATCCAGGGCATCAGAACACAGTCAGGGTTAACATGCAGGCGGTTCTGAACTCAGGCCAGGTCGGCACACCGACCTAGGCCCTGTGTGCGGATTGAGGCCTGTGTGTGGATCTAGGCCTGGGTTTGGTTCTGAGGCCCTGTTTCTCATTTCCTCTCCCTCTCCCTCCTGACACGTATACATTCTATGTTTCCACAACAACAGGGACAATGTATCAGCCAGAGTCAGAAAAAACGTTAAATAGCAAGATAAAGACTGACTCACTCAGTAAAGCCAACATATGAGAAGGACCAGCACTACTGTCTCAAAGCTCAGAGACTTGTAACTCTGAAGAGGAGAAGATAATCCTCTCTTAGGAAAAGAGTTTTGCATCCAATCATAGCTAGAAATGCAGTAAGGGCAAGTCCGACTCAAGAAGGCAACTGTTTGTAATACTTTCAATGCTAATATATGAGTTGATTCGTTTTTTGAAAAAAGTCCAATAGGAGATTGCATTCAAGTTGTACAGAAAGTGAACTTATCTTATAAGCATAAAGCTATATTCAGGGTCCCTTTTTACGCGGCCCCGTTTCGGCGTCTGCTTCAGGAGACCCCGCCACACACACAAAATGCTTGCATAAGAATCACACTAATAGAGGTGTTCAAACTGCGGTCTGAAATACAAAAACCAAAAACAAAATGAAATGCTACAGATACAGACGCAGACACTCAAAAAGCTACTGAACCTGTGCAGATTTCATAAAAAATTTAGCAGCTGAAACGCATGAGAGGCACATAAATAATACATACCGGTCAAACAATAGAAAAAATTCTGTGCAACAAGGAACGCCTCCTCCCGCTCCGAAATTTAAAAGCAGGAGGGGGATGGGTGCCCCGTGCGCACAGGACGTGATGACATCATCGATTCACAGCTGATGCATGAAGAAATAGCTGTCAGACGTACAGCACAACTAGGTGCTATCAAAGAAAAGCAGCCCATTCAATTTCGCCATTAAGGCCGTGTGGATGCAGAGTATTCAAATTAAAGATCCATTTCTGTTCTCTCCTCCACAAATATCGAGCGATGTCACCACCCCTGGGGCACTCTATACTGTCCAAAACTGTAAAAGACAGATCTTCCAATGCATGGTGTGCTTGTTGCCAGTGTTGAACCAGGGGGGCCTCCTGCACCCCTGTTCGGATGCGACTCATGTGCTCCCCAATCCGTAGTTTTAATTGACGTGTAGTACATCCAACGTACACCAGTTGACACGGACATGAAATTGCATACACTACATGATGTGAGTTACAGTTAGTGCTGACATGAGTGTACTTCAACTGAGGAGGAAGAGACATTTGATGTATTGATACACTGTACACACATACCTTGCAATGTCCACACGGGGAATGATGTCCCAGAGGAGATAGCTGAGAAGGTCGACTCAAAAATTGAGAGTGGGTCAATCTCTGTTTAAGATTCGTGGCTTTAGAGAACGCAAACATGGGAATCTCAT
Organism: Geotrypetes seraphini; assembly: GCF_902459505.1. NCBI lineage: Eukaryota > Metazoa > Chordata > Amphibia > Gymnophiona > Dermophiidae > Geotrypetes > Geotrypetes seraphini. Next base: position 325,611,638 of record NC_047085.1, on the reverse strand, counting down.
GAAAGGCTTCATGGAACTGCAAAATGGGCCAGTGGCTTTTGATAATCTTCTTAATGTGGAACGCATGAATGGAATATGGTAAAACACACACCAAGGGATGTAATAAAGGAGCTGGATGTGGCTGTAACAGTAAAGAACGATTGGCATACAAGCCTCTCTTGTAGGCCTACTTAAGAACTCCTGGTGGATAACCCTTCTGTAAAAATCTGTTCCTGACCTCTTCAGCCCTGTACACATATTCTTCCACTGACGAACACAATCTCCTGAGACACAAGAACTGTCCAGTGGGAATGTTGTCTCTTAAGTGCTTAGGATGGAAACTATCATACTGGAGTAAATTATTTCTGTCCGTGGGTTTTCGATAGATGGATGTCTGAAAAGTACCCTGATGTAAAATGACAGTGATATCCAGAAAAGCAACCTGATAACAGTCTCTGGTCATGGTAAACTGAAGATTCGAATCACATTTGTTAAGCCAATCAAAAAATGATAGTAGTTCAAGCTCTGTACCAATCCAGACAGCAAAAACATCGTCAATGTATCTTTTCCAAATTAGAAAATGCTGCCAATGCTCTGAAGGATACAAAAATTGATGTTCAAATTGTGACACATACAAACATGCTATAGAAGGAGCCATTTTTGACCCCATAGCTGTGCCTTTGACCTGTTTATAAAAATGCTGGTCGAATTGAAAATAATTGAGGCTCAATGCCACATGTGCCACATCAAGCAGAAATGAAGTCCTAGATGTTGAAAAATCCATCTGCTGTAACTCTACACGAATAACTTCAATGGCTTCACGTTGTGGAATATTGGTGTAGAGAGCTGCTATATCAAAAGTAAGCAAAACAGCATCGTGAGGGACCCTGAATATAGCTTTATGCTTATAAGATAAGTTCACTTTCTGTACAACTTGAATGCAATCTCCTATTGGACTTTTTTCAAAAAACGAATCAACTCATATATTAGCATTGAAAGTATTACAAACAGTTGCCTTCTTGAGTCGGACTTGCCCTTACTGCATTTCTAGCTATGATTGGATGCAAAACTCTTTTCCTAAGAGAGGATTATCTTCCCCTCTTCAGAGTTACAAGTCTCTGAGCTTTGAGACAGTAGTGCTGGTCCTTCTCATATGTTGGCCACGTATACATTCTAAGCAAGGACAAGGGTTGCACCTTGAGCAGAAGGCTGAGGCATTCCCCCCTCCTTGGCTCTTGCCACATATTAACCAGACATACATTTACCCTTTTTCTCTTATCATGTTTAAGCATCCCTTATATGGGCAACAATCAGACTTTGCCTGAGCATGGCTAATCAAGAGAGCTTAAGAACTGTCACATGCCATAGTAAGATTTGATATCATCACTTTATTTTGTACTTTTTAAGAAAGGACGCCTCAGCCCCACCGCTCCACCGCAGAAAATCTTTTCATATCGCGGGAAGTCTGATGTGGTGCTTCATCATTGGCTGTCTTTTCAATAGGTAATGTTATTCTAGTCAATCTTTTTTGCCTTTATGTTTTTTACAGTATTTAAACCTTACAACATCTTAAGGCAGTACTTATCTTAATTTGTTTCAGCCAACACCCGGGGAGCCAGACCCGACATGTTTCGCACAAAACTGCGCTTTTTCAAGGGTCTCCCTAGAACAAATCAGGAAGGAGCCATTAATATACAATTGTAAACAGCTACCCCCCTACACAAAAACTATATATAATATAATGTACAGCTCACCGAGGTCGCCGCCGTCATCCGACTCCACTAGTTTAATGAGTATAAGATGGCGCCGGCGTCCTCGGACCACAATTTAAATACTTGTAACTTCCTTATTAAACCACGCCCCCCTTGACGCTCATTGGTTCAAATCCACTTAGCAGATTACATCAAGGAACCCCATTCTATCATGCTGTTAAGACCACGGGGTTCAACTGTGTCCACCTGAAAAATTAATCTTTGTTCAGCTTCATTAAGCTGTCTCATATCACCATCTCCCCCTATATCATACATCTTATAGATAACCCGCCATCTCAGATCCTGCACTGTATGGTTATATTTAGCCCAATGCTCCACTAAAGGAGCTAGGGTTACCCCATTTATTATCCGGGACTTATGTTCGTTCAGGCGTAACTTAATCTTCCGATTAGTACGTCCGATGTAGACAAAATCACAGGGGCAAACTATAGCGTATATCACTCCCTGGGAGTTACAGTCAGTGTCAGTTCTAGCTCTAAAGTTCATATTCCTTCCTGGAACCTCCCAGTTCTCACCTTGAATAGAAAGAGGACACCATTGGCATCTCCCACAACTACCATGGTGCCCACCTATCATTCTCCTCTTAGTTCCATATCTCTGGAAATAACAATGTTGTCCTATTGATTTACCACGGGAATATGCGATCAATGGAAAATTCTCTAAAGCTTTATGACTCTGGACTATATACCAATATTTTCTAATCATATTTACCAGAATAGGAGTTGCCCTAGAAAAAGGTACAATACAGGTAAGCTGGCTATAATCTTCCTCTGTTTTATCTTGTGGATCTTGTAGAAGAAGATGCCTCTGTGCAAACTTTCCCCTTAGATACGCCTGTTTAATAGAACTTTCAGGATAACCCCTCAAGCGTAGTCTATCCCCCAAAGTTTTAGCTTCAACTTTATATTGATGCATCGTAGAGCAAATCCTGCGAATTCGCAGGAATTGCCCAATAGGAAGATTATATCTAAGTTTGTAGGGATGAAAACTATTGTAATGTAAAATAGTATTTTTAGTCACTGGCTTTCTATAAAGAGACGTAGAAACTGAACCTCCCTGAATCTGAATAGAGACATCTAAAAAATTAATACTAGTTTGATGACATTCCATAGTAAATTTTATGTTAGTATCTACAGAATTCAAATGTTGAAGAAAAATCTCAAGTTCATGTTTCATACCATCCCAAATAAAAAAGATATCATCTAAAAATCTCCTCCAAAATAAAATTTTTGGGTTCCATATAGATGTATAAACCCAGGTTTCTTCAAATTTTGCCATGTATAGGGCCGCGACAGAAGGAGCCAAAGTGGCTCCCATCGCTACCCCCTGGGTTTGCTGGAAGAATTTTTGATGGTATTTGAAATAATTCCTCTTGATAACCCAGAAAGCCAGTTGTACAAGAAAATCTATAGATATACGATGGGGGATCCTAGCCTGAAGAGTCTCACGGATAATAACAAGAGCTTCATCCTGTGGGATCTGGGTGTACAATGACACAACGTCTAAAGTTACTAACCACTTATCCGACATATCTATATCTAAATTACTCAAGTCCCTCAGGAAATGGGAAGTGTCTCTAATATATGATTTTATCTTAGGGACCTCTTCCCTAAGGAAGAAATCCACCATCTTAGACAAAGGTTCTAAAATGGAAGAACGGGTATTTACAATAGGTCTTCCTGGGGGGTCCTTTAAGGTCTTGTGTACTTTAGGAACAAAAGAAATTTTTGGTGGGCACCATGGTAGTTGTGGGAGATGCCAATGGTGTCCTCTTTCTATTCAAGGTGAGAACTGGGAGGTTCCAGGAAGGAATATGAACTTTAGAGCTAGAACTGACACTGACTGTAACTCCCAGGGAGTGATATACGCTATAGTTTGCCCCTGTGATTTTGTCTACATCGGACGTACTAATCGGAAGATTAAGTTACGCCTGAACGAACATAAGTCCCGGATAATAAATGGGGTAACCCTAGCTCCTTTAGTGGAGCATTGGGCTAAATATAACCATACAGTGCAGGATCTGAGATGGCGGGTTATCTATAAGATGTATGATATAGGGGGAGATGGTGATATGAGACAGCTTAATGAAGCTGAACAAAGATTAATTTTTCAGGTGGACACAGTTGAACCCCGTGGTCTTAACAGCATGATAGAATGGGGTTCCTTGATGTAATCTGCTAAGTGGATTTGAACCAATGAGCGTCAAGGGGGGCGTGGTTTAATAAGGAAGTTACAAGTATTTAAATTGTGGTCCGAGGACGCCGGCGCCATCTTATACTCATTAAACTAGTGGAGTCGGATGACGGCGGCGACCTCGGTGAGCTGTACATTATATTATATATAGTTTTTGTGTAGGGGGTAGCTGTTTACAATTGTATATTAATGGCTCCTTCCTGATTTGTTCTAGGGAGACCCTTGAAAAAGCGCAGTTTTGTGCGAAACATGTCGGGTCTGGCTCCCCGGGTGTTGGCTGAAACAAATTAAGATAAGTACTGCCTTAAGATGTTGTAAGGTTTAAATACTGTAAAAAACATAAAGGCAAAAAAGATTGACTAGAATAACATTACCTATTGAAAAGACAGCCAATGATGAAGCACCACATCAGACTTCCCGCGATATGAAAAGATTTTTTGCGGTGGAGCGGTGGGGCTGAGGCGTCCTTTCTTAAAAAGTACAAAATAAAGTGATGATATCTGGACTAAATAAGTTGATATAGACTTACTGATAAAATAAAGTTTGGATATAATACGATTGGTGGCCAATATAATAGTTGCTTAAAGTGAAAACTAAATATGGCCCAAGAATCAATACAATTTGAAGGGTACACAGAGGAGCAGTTTAAGAAAGTACTTTTGAGACCTGCTCTTCTGGACGATGAATCCGTCTCCCCAGCTGAATCCTCTTGGTTGGAACTCGAGAATGTAATGAAAAGGGCTATAAGGGCTGAATTGCACTGTAGTACGTTAGTACAGTATTTAAAAAACTCAATGATTCCCAGAGGACTCCGCATCTTAAAAGAACCGAAGATGATTTCTACTGATAAATCCTTTAATGAACGTTGGACAGCGATTTTAAACAAATGCTCTAGGGACCTAATGATTCTCTTAGAGGAGACTACAGAGACAACAGAGAAAGAATTGTGTATAAAAGTGAGTGGGATTGAAAATGAACTTCAACAGCGGCAAGAAGCTACTGATTTTGATCAGAAACTAAAAGATTTAAAAGCTTCAATGGTTAAATTTAGAGAGGAGATTAAGACCAATAAGATCAAGAAATGGAAAAGGGATGAGCGCGATTACTTACAAGATCGTGTATATTCGTGGCAAAGAAAGACTGTTGGGATCCCACAGAAGAAAAAGATAGCTTTTGAGAGTTCCTCGGGAGATTCAGAAGGATTGAGCGAAGGTTCAACGGAGACTACAAGTGAAAAATCAGGGGAGTCCTCTACTGTGGATACTCGAGGCCGAGGACGAACGCGGCAACAGCGTACGAGAGGTGCAGCCCAGCAAATGACTTACAAATCAACTCGGACGGGAGGAGTTCGACAGTGATCAACCTATCTTCAACTCAATTGACAATCCATCAAAAGAACATATTGGAAAAGGGCATGAATTTTGTGATGTCCCACCCTCCTGATTTTTTCAAACTGCATAAGGCACTTCATTGCTTTATAAGGAAGATGCAACTTAAAGTTTTTTTTGAGAACAATGATACCATTCCACAAAATGAGGGTGACCCAGATGATCAGGAAGAAGTTTCAATAGATAGTGATTCTATCTCTATTTATAGGTCTAAATCAGCATGGACCCCCCCGGGCCCTATGGACCCTTTAATATTTACTTTTTCTGAACTTGTTAGTAAGGATTTGAAAGAACTACAGAAATCCTGGAAGAACCAGGGGCGATTTAATACTACTAGGGCTCAAAGGGAGGGGTTTGGGGATCTTTTAGAGAATGATGATATAGTCATCACGAAGGCTGATAAGGGCGGCGCCACTGTCGTTCTCAATAGAACAGATTATGACAGAGAAGCTTTACGTCAACTGGGCGATGAAAAGGCCTATTGCTTATTGTCAGAAGACCCTACTACATCTCTAGGGATGGAAATATTACAATTTCTAAATAGACATAAGGAGGAGGGGATGATCACAATGAAGGAATATAAATTTTTATTTGAAAAACATCCTAAAATTCCAAAAATTTCTTTTGTTCCTAAAGTACACAAGACCTTAAAGGACCCCCCAGGAAGACCTATTGTAAATACCCGTTCTTCCATTTTAGAACCTTTGTCTAAGATGGTGGATTTCTTCCTTAGGGAAGAGGTCCCTAAGATAAAATCATATATTAGAGACACTTCCCATTTCCTGAGGGACTTGAATAATTTAGATATAGATATGTCGGATAAGTGGTTAGTAACTTTAGACGTTGTGTCATTGTACACCCAGATCCCACAGGATGAAGCTCTTGTTATTATCCGTGAGACTCTTCAGGCTAGGATCCCCCATCGTATATCTATAGATTTTCTTGTACAACTGGCTTTCTGGGTTATCAAGAGGAATTATTTCAAATACCATCAAAAATTCTTCCAGCAAACCCAAGGGGGTAGCGATGGGAGCCACTTTGGCTCCTTCTGTCGCGGCCCTATACATGGCAAAATTTGAAGAAACCTGGGTTTATACATCTATATGGAACCCAAAAATTTTATTTTGGAGGAGATTTTTAGATGATATCTTTTTTATTTGGGATGGTATGAAACATGAACTTGAGATTTTTCTTCAACATTTGAATTCTGTAGATACTAACATAAAATTTACTATGGAATGTCATCAAACTAGTATTAATTTTTTAGATGTCTCTATTCAGATTCAGGGAGGTTCAGTTTCTACGTCTCTTTATAGAAAGCCAGTGACTAAAAATACTATTTTACATTACAATAGTTTTCATCCCTACAAACTTAGATATAATCTTCCTATTGGGCAATTCCTGCGAATTCGCAGGATTTGCTCTACGATGCATCAATATAAAGTTGAAGCTAAAACTTTGGGGGATAGACTACGCTTGAGGGGTTATCCTGAAAGTTCTATTAAACAGGCGTATCTAAGGGGAAAGTTTGCACAGAGGCATCTTCTTCTACAAGATCCACAAGATAAAACAGAGGAAGATTATAGCCAGCTTACCTGTATTGTACCTTTTTCTAGGGCAACTCCTATTCTGGTAAATATGATTAGAAAATATTGGTATATAGTCCAGAGTCATAAAGCTTTAGAGAATTTTCCATTGATCGCATATTCCCGTGGTAAATCAATAGGACAACATTGTTATTTCCAGAGATATGGAACTAAGAGGAGAATGATAGGTGGGCACCATGGTAGTTGTGGGAGATGCCAATGGTGTCCTCTTTCTATTCAAGGTGAGAACTGGGAGGTTCCAGGAAGGAATATGAACTTTAGAGCTAGAACTGACACTGACTGTAACTCCCAGGGAGTGATATACGCTATAGTTTGCCCCTGTGATTTTGTCTACATCGGACGTACTAATCGGAAGATTAAGTTACGCCTGAACGAACATAAGTCCCGGATAATAAATGGGGTAACCCTAGCTCCTTTAGTGGAGCATTGGGCTAAATATAACCATACAGTGCAGGATCTGAGATGGCGGGTTATCTATAAGATGTATGATATAGGGGGAGATGGTGATATGAGACAGCTTAATGAAGCTGAACAAAGATTAATTTTTCAGGTGGACACAGTTGAACCCCGTGGTCTTAACAGCATGATAGAATGGGGTTCCTTGATGTAATCTGCTAAGTGGATTTGAACCAATGAGCGTCAAGGGGGGCGTGGTTTAATAAGGAAGTTACAAGTATTTAAATTGTGGTCCGAGGACGCCGGCGCCATCTTATACTCATTAAACTAGTGGAGTCGGATGACGGCGGCGACCTCGGTGAGCTGTACATTATATTATATATAGTTTTTGTGTAGGGGGGTAGCTGTTTACAATTGTATATTAATGGCTCCTTCCTGATTTGTTCTAGGGAGACCCTTGAAAAAGCGCAGTTTTGTGCGAAACATGTCGGGTCTGGCTCCCCGGGTGTTGGCTGAAACAAATTAAGATAAGTACTGCCTTAAGATGTTGTAAGGTTTAAATACTGTAAAAAACATAAAGGCAAAAAAGATTGACTAGAATAACATTACCTATTAAAAAGACAGCCAATGATGAAGCACCACATCAGACTTCCCGCGATATGAAAAGATTTTTTGTGGTGGAGCGGTGGGGCTGAGGCGTCCTTTCTTAAAAAGTACAAAATAAAGTGATGATATCTGGACTAAATAAGTTGATATAGACTTACTGATAAAATAAAGTTTGGATATAATACGATTGGTGGCCAATATAATAGTTGCTTATAGTAAGATTTGAGACATATCAGAAATGTACACATTGGGAATCACTTTATTATAATTGTTATTATGTATTCATATGTCACGTGAGATAGTAGCTTTGATATAGATAAACAATATATTGCCTTGGTTTAATCCTCACTGTAAATGCATTATGAAATTATAACCTTGTAGAGCATTAACTAAGTAATTATTGGAGATATGATGCTCAATAAAAAGAGGGAGAGACCATTCATTTGGAGCGTTTCCTCTCGACTCTAAGATTGCGTGTGTGTTTATTGTGGGGCATTCCTACAGTCATTAATATTAAAATGATCACTCCAAGCGATTCTCTATAATCGCCGAGTGATTCTCTAACCTCACTGCCACATTTGTGGCCAAAATTTGCTGACAGGTCTGAGCTGTCGTTGCCTTACTTTCTGAATGATGACTGCCTCAGGCATTGACAGAAAAGTAAGGATTGACAGCTCAGACCCTCCCTGCTCCATTCAAATTAAAATAATAATAATAAATAAAAACCCAAATTGAAGATCATCAGGAGAGATGCTCACTCTCTTCTGCTGCATTGCACAATCAACTAACACTACTAATGCGTCCCCTCCCTCCGCAGTAGGAGAGATGCCCACTCCCTCCCGCCACCAAGCAACACTCCTCGATATTCCCTGGCAGCGGGAAAAATGCCCACTCCTTTCCGCCGCTGACGTCAAGCGACCTGATCCCACTGGCCACACAAATACACCCCCCCCCGACACCTCCTCTGTGCCTCCGACGACCCCAACCCCCTTCCTCTTACCTTACTTATGATGGCTGGCCAGAGGGATATCTACTCCCTCTGGTCAGCAGGCCCGCCTCTTCAAAATGGTGGGCTTTCCCCTCCCCGGTGCATGATGGGATGCACCTGGGGGGAGCCTAAGGTTCTGATTGGCCCAGACACCTTAAACAGCCTGGGCCAATCAGAGCCTCAGGCCCTCCCCTGGTATATCCTAGGATGCACTGGGGAGGAGAAGGTCCACAACTTTGAAGAGGCGGGCCTGATAGCCAGAGGGAGTAGGCATCCCTCCGGTCAGCCATCGTAAGTAAAGTAAGGGGGTGGGGGCGGGGTTCATTGGAGACATGGGGTTGAGGTTGTGTGTGGTGGCAGGAAGAAGCGGGCATCTCTCCCACTGCTGGGAGGGGGATTGTCAGGTGGGGGATCACTTGACTTCAGCGGCTTGATTTGTTTTTTCTGTGTGTTTATTCTGCGCATATGCCCATCGCTATCACCAGTGAAGGGCACATGCAAATTTAGTGAAACTTCACTACTCTCTGAAACCTCATTTGCATAATCATTGTTTGGAGAATGCCTCACTTTTTTTATATCACTGGCTGCAACAGCAGCCCATCGGTTTTTAACACAAATTTTTGAAAATCTAGCCCTTAATCCTCCAATGCCCACAACTTTCAATGTAAGCTTTGAAATGCCAAAGCCACAAAAAAGTGGTGTACAAATACCCATTCCCTTCCCCTACATTCGCGTATAGTCCTGGGGAGAGCTGTTACTGCCTTGGCCAGCACTAAAAACCATGCTACAGTTTTGTAAAAACTACCAGGTCCACTGCGACAGAACCTTCTTCCAACCTTGGTGCAATCCCAGCAGAGTTCCACAGGGCTCCCCCCTCTCTCCATCTCTATTTAACGTCTACTTGGCACCTTTAGGACATATGCTGTCTGACTTAAAACTGAAATCTTTCATATGTGCAGATGACATTACAATTATCATCCCCATAACTTCACTGACTCATGAAACTGAACTATTCACCTCATCCGTTCTCATTAAGGTAGAGCAATGGACCACACAATTTAGACTAAAATTGAATCCTGAAAAAACCAAGCCCTTCCTGGCAAGCCCTAACCACAAGCTAACAAATACCTCCTTTATTTAAATGGGCTTGTTTACCCAATAAACCCTACCATCAAAGTCATTGGAGTCATCCTGGACCAAGGCGTGACCTTTGAAGACCATACCAATGCTCAGGTCAAAAAATGCTTTAGCACCCTCTGGAAACTCCAAACCATCAAACACTATTTCGATTTCCTCTCCTTTCGCTTGCTAGTTCAGTCTCTAATCCTAAGCACCCTAGATTACTGCAATATCATCTACCTGATATCCTTTAAGAAGATCACTAAGCGCCTGAGACTCATCCAGAATACTACTGTCAGTCTCATCTATGGCCTAAAAAAGTCAGATCATATAAGCCCGTTCTACAGAAAATTTCACTGGTTGCCGATCGAAGTAAGGGTCATCTTCAAATTTGCCTGCCTCTGCTTCAAAACCCTTACAGGCTTATCCCCAATCTACATGTCACACTACTTTGTATTCCCAAGCTCCACTCGCACGCGCAATGTCTATCTGTTTGCCTTCCCCTCCCTAAAGGGCTGCATCTACAAGAGATTTCTTGACAGAACATTGTCATTCCAAGCAGGCAAATGGAATAAATGCCTAACCACCCTCATCTTAAATACTCCCTCCTACCGATCCTTTAGGAGATCAATTAAAACCTATCTCTTTGATAAATTTCTCTGACTCCTTCCGACCTTGTTGTACCTCAGAACTACTTATTGCATCCCTGACACCAACGTAATTTGAATCTATTCCTTGTAACATTCTCTGTAACATCTCCTCTGAAATACTTGTACCCCTGACACCAATGTAACTCGAAACTACTCTCTGTAACATCACTGGCTATGCACAGTCTCTTCCACTGCTTGTGGTACTTGTGGTATACAAAAATAAAAGTTATTATTATTAGTTATATAGAAGTGGTGCAAAATATCACTTTAACTTGCATAAAGTAAATTTTACCTAACATTTAGATGTTAGCCCAACAGTCTTGTAAGGTCCCCTTGAAATTCCTGATAACCTGCTTGCGATCTAACAGCTTTGAACAATTTGGTGTTATCTTCAAATCTGATCATTCATGCATTCATTCATAAAATTTCTAATCTGCCTATTGTGTATATTCTTAGCTGCATTACAATATACGAATAGACAATTAAAATTAACATTTAAAAAATATAAATCACATTCTGTCATGTGCTAACTAAAACAAATATATTTCTTTCTCAATACTAAAAAAATATGGCTTTTGTAACAAATAATAAGGTGAATCATTCCACTGTTGAAGGTCTGCAATTGATAATGAACAAGAAAGAGAAGGAATCTCAAGCAGGAGTTCCTGATTAAATTGTTAAGTATGTTTGGGAATATAAAGATTCATTGCATCAGAGTTTCTTAATCTATCATTACTATTCCATCCATTGATTTAAAAAAAATCAGACATATTGCTTTAAAAATTACTCCAAAATTTCAACGACAGGATCATAGAAACATGATGGCAGATAAAGGCCAAATGGCCCACCCAGTCTGCCCATCCACAGTAACCATTATCTCTCTTCCTCTCTCTAAGACAGACATGGGCAACTCTGGTCCTCGAGGGCCGGAATCCAATCGGGTTTTCAAGATTTCCCCAATGAATATGCATTGAAAGCAGTGCATGCAAATAGATCTCATGCATATTCATTGGGGAAATCCTGAAAACCCGATTGGATTCCAGTCCTCGAGAACAGGAGTTGCCCGTGCCTGCTCTAAGAGATCTCATATGCCTATCCCAGGCTTTCTTGAATTCAGACACAGTCTCTACTACTTCTTCCAGGAGACTGTTCCACGCATCTACCACCCTTTCTGTAAAGAATATTGCCATAAATTACTCCTGAGCTTATCACCTCTATAAATGGCACCGTAAGGCAGCAGTGGGCGTTCTACCACCACCTAACTTAACCCCCCCCCACCCCCCTTTTTACAAAACTGTAGCATGGTTTTTAGTGCTGGCCAAGGCAGTAACAGCTCTGACACTCATAGTAAGTCCAGTGCCCAGAATTGGGTGTGAAAATCCACTATAAGCACTAGTCAATAAAGGACACGTGCCCTTCATAGAATAGTGACTCATATCATTTTTTTTCTGGTGTTGATTTTTGAGCACTGTTTATTGAATTCCTTCTGGAATCTCTAGTTATCAACAAATGGTTGCTGATCAAATTTCACATACTAATACTTTTTTTTTTTTTAATATATGTTTATTAGAGGAACAAAGCACAGGAGAAATATACAGCGGTCAAGTCGTAATCATCGCAATATATACAGAAAAGGGGGCAAGGGCAGCCACAAGAACAGAAAATAAGTGATGGGAATAAACATTGGGGGCATATATCGAACAAAAAGCATATTTCTTCCCCAAAAACTCTCCAGCCCAGATCACATATCGACTCTCAGGGTCCGAAAGCATTTTGTGTCGCGTACAAGTATGTTTCTTATGGAAAAGCACAGCTACACTTCTTTGTCTGCTATTAAAAGAGGCATACACAAGCTCACCCACCCAATCCCTTCGTAACTTGGCATGCTCAGAGGCGCTGAGGTACGTCTCCTGGAGAAGCAAGACATCCACCTGCAGTTTCCTACAGTACTGAAGCACCTTGCTGCGCTTTACAGGGGAGTACAACCCATCAACATTAAAGTGATTTTAAGTTGGATTTCTTAATTGGGAATTTTTATTTAGTCAAATAAAGAGTGTATCATTGGGTAGAGAGTACTCTTGGGTGGGAAGGTGTGGGTGTGGAGAGGGATGGTAAAGGTTCAAATTTATATAGATAAGTGGGGGTTTATTGATATTGGAATTTGTTTTTTATTATGTTTATTACTAATTGATGCATTATTGATGTCCTTTTGATGCTGTATTTATTGTATTTGATGATATTTGCATCAATAAAAATTGTTTGAATCTAAAAGCTAACAATTTTAACACCGCTCATGAGAGCAAGGTGTAGCAGAGATGTATGTTGAAACCATAGACCACATGGGACAATAGCAACGGACTTCCAGTCGAGCTGACGCTCTGCCCACTCACACAAGGAATCATACTGAGCCAGACTCCCAGGATGCAACCCACCCTCCCAACTTCCTGTTCTTTCAGACAGACCCCCCAACCCCCAAAGACATTCCCTCTTGCCCTCCCCCACCCCCCACTCAACGACTCCCCATTCCAAATCCACACTCTCATCCACAACCCCATAACACCAACCCCAACTACGAGCATACACAGATGCTCACACTCCCCCCTCCACCCCGCTGGATCGAGTCCAACAGCAACAACCAGTTTCATCCATGACCAATGTGGAAACTGAACAAGAGAGAGAGAAAAAAAAAAAAAAAGCAAAAGAACTCAGACCAGAAAATTTAGAAGGCGGCAAGCCCCCCTACGTCAAAACTTAAAAGAGTCCAAGAAGTGTCCAATGAAGCTCCTGCACCTGAGAGGAGGCAGCCCTGCCAGAACGGCCCTCTCTCTGGGTGCCCCAGGAGAAGCCCCCGCCATCCAGGGTGACAATTACAAAAGTCTAGGTCTTCCAAAGAGTCTCTCTCGAGGTGACACCAGAGACTCCTTCATGTACAATGAGGCCCCCCCACCCCCCAAGATATAAACACAAAGAGGAAAGGGGAATCTAAGAGCACTGTCCAAGGCCGGATCGCCGCCAGGCACCCAACAGACAGGAATCAACAAAGGGTTCACAGGTTCCCTACTGGGTGGGGAGACTCTCGATGAAACGCTTCAGCTCTTCCACCTTGGATACAGTAAAGGTGCGATTCTCATGGGTCAAGCGCACCTTAGCCAGATATAAGAAGGCAAATCGGATTCCTCTGGCGACCAGTTGAGAGCAGTAAGGTATAAAGGTTCTATGTTGTTTGGCCATCTTAGTAGAAAAATCTTGAAAGATCAAAATCTTAGTGCCCTCATAAGCCAGATGCCGGGACTTCTTAAATAGATCAAGCAAACAAGCTTTTATAGCATAGTTGTGGAAACGGGCCAGCACGGCCCTCGGTCTGCCAGTACCATCGTTCTCTTGACGTTGCCCCACGCGATGGACACGCTCCACCACCACAGGGCCCGCTTGTTCCTGCAGGCCCAGCTCCTTCGGTAGCCACCTTTCCACAATATGGAGGAGCTCAGGATCCTTAACACTCTCCGGAATTCTAATGATCCTTGAGGTTCTTCCATCGGGCCCTGTTTTCCCGGTCCTCGACTTTCTCCATAAGTTAGCAGACTCGTGCTTCCAGAGAGTCAAGCCACCCCCGCGTGATCTTCCTGGGCCGTCAATCTCACCTCCACTTGCTGAAGTTGTGCTGCTTGTCCCGCCGAGGCGTCTTTTAATTCGTCCATAGAGGCATGCAGTTTAGCAAGTTTATCATCTAGTAACTGCGATAAATGCCTCATGGACACCTGCAGCATGTTGTCAGAGCGGTCCGCCGGAGCGCCTGTTTGCATCCCTGCCATCTTGCACGCTGGGCTTCCACTGAGTTTCACCAGCCGGGAAACTTTTAGCAGTATGCCCCGCGGCACGGAGATGAAATCCTCGCGTCCCCAGAGCACAGCAATGTGTCCCTACACCAACTCAGGCATAGGCATCCAAAAAGGAGTCTCCACCCATCATGGACCGCAAGTAAGGGGGAGAAATCGGGGAAGTCGGAGCGGAGCTCTGTGCTCAGACGTCCGCTCAGGAATCAGCCATCACGTCACTAATACTTTTAAACTCTTGATTATTGTAGTTTAGCTAATGGGTAACACTGATTAAACTGAAAAACAATTAGGTAATGATTTGACCATGGTACAGCTTGATTATGCTAATTAATACATTTAAATTGATCACTATGAATTTCCAGAGAAAAAAAAAGCAGTGAAGCATATGGCTCCCCTGAGTGTGTTAGAAAATTGATCTTCTATTTATAACCCGACATAGACATGCCCATCAAAAAAATCATCTGCAATTTTAGAAAATGGAGCAGATTAGCATGTACATTAAAATCACCTAGTTTTACTGTATTTGTAAAAGAAATATGTAGCACAATTAATCAGTCTAAAAATGCTGATGAATCTGTAGAATATATACAACGCATAAGTCCTGATTCTTGTTATTACATTAGTGATTTTTATTCCGCCATTACCCTGCAGTTCAAGGCGGATTACAGAAGAGGATTTCTGGACATGTCCAGAGGTGTTATAGAGGAGAGCGGTTTGCTTCAGAGGATTGAAATGTTTTATTCGGTGTTAGTCAGTCTTCATGGATTTCTTGAACAGCAAGGTTTTTATTTCTTTTCTGAAAGTTTTGTAGTCTGGGGTCGCGATTAGTAGATTGGAGAGTTGGTAGTCTAGTTTTGCTGCCTGTATGGCTAGAAGGCCATCGTACAGTTTTTTTCCGTTTGATGTCTCAGATTGGAGGGTATGTGAATGATGTCTGCACTAACAAAGCTTCAGAAACATTAATATTAAAGATAGCAGCTTTGAACATCTTTAAAATGATTACTTCAGATTGTCCATATCCCACTGCCCCTTCCCTTAAGTCTGTCTGGCTAAGGGACTTCGAGGTAAAATTATGTTATTCGCCGATGACACCAAACTATGCAACATAGTAGGCAAGAGCTCAATACCCGACAGTATGACACATACACATGACCTACTCCTACTGGAGCATTGGTTCAGGACTTGGCAACTAAGTTTCAATGCCAAAAAGTGCAAGGTCATGCACCTTGGCAGCAAAAATCCATGCACGTCTTACACCCTAAATGGTGAGACCCTAGCAAGGACTGTAGCAGAACGAGACTTGGGGGTGATCATCAGGGCTGGATTTAGATGAAAAGAGGCCCTAGGCTATTCCACTTATGAGAAGGCCCTTTCACTTCCCATTTTTAAATCTGTAAATTATATGAGAGATAATAAAATACATCATTACTGTGATATATATCAATATGTTAAATGAAACATGTTGTTATTGGTACTAACCTTTATAAAAAATGTGACACGGATAATAAATAAAAAAAAGTCGAGAACACTTATTTGGACATTTATTCTCAGCACCATATATAGTATTTGTAACAATAACTAATCAAACATAACACACAATATTGCCCCTTCCTATGTCCATAGTGCCCCCGGTGCGTCCTTCCTCACCTCACACACCCCCTCCGATGCTCGCCTGCCTCCCATCCCCCTTCCATTGAACACCCCCCATGCCATCCTGCCTGCCTTCCATTAAAACTCCCCACCCCCCCTCCGATGCCAGCCTGCCTGCCTCCCATCCCCCTTCCACTGAAACCCCCCACCCCACCCCACCCCAATGCCAGTCTGGGCTGCCCTGTCCTGACGGATCCACGTTTTGCCTCTCTCCCCGCGGGGCTGGGCTTTGCCCAGCTGTTTCTGGACTGACGTCTTTCCCTCCCCGATCCTCCTCCCAGGGCGAGAAAAAGAAAGGGAGAAGCCGAGTCGGCGCCCCGTTGCGGCCAGAGCCGGTTCCGATCCCGAAGCGTAGAATTTCTCCTTATTTTTGGTTCAGTGTTTTAGTGTTCACTGTTTTTAGAATAGTGTAATTTTAATTTTGCTAACAATTTGAATGTAGGCCCCTCTTGATCTTGAGGCCTAGGCTGAAGCCTAGTTAGCCTATAGGAAAATCCGGCCCTGGTGATCATTAGTGAAGACATGAAGACTGCCAATCAAGTGGAGAAAGCTTCATCCAAAGCTAGACAAATCATAGGTTGTATCCGTAGGAGCTTCATCAGCCGTAAGCCCGAGGTCATAATGCCATTGTACAGATCCATGGTGAGACCCCACCTGGAATACTGTGTACAATTCTGGAGGCCACATTACCACAAAGATGTGCTGAGAGTTGAGTCGGTTCACAAAATGGCCACCCGGATGGTCTCAGGACTCTAGGATCTCCCGTATGAGGAACGGCTGGATAAGTTGCAACTATATTCACTCGAGGAACGCAGAGAGAGGGGGAGACATGATCGAGACGTTCAAATATGTATGGAGGTGGAGAAAGATATCTTTTTTCCTAAAGGTCCCACGGCAACAAGAGGGCATCCGTTGAAATTCAGGGGTGGGAAATTTCATGGTGACACAAGAAAATATTTCTTCACTGAAAGAGTGGTTGATCGCTGGAATAGTCTTCCACTAGAGGTAAATGAGGCCAGCAGCATACCAGATTTTAAGAAAAAATGGGATTGGCACGTGGGATCTCTTCACAGAGGGAGTTAGGGGGTGGGTCATCGGTGTGGGCAGACTAGATGGGCTGGGGCCCTTTTCTGCCATCAGTTTCTATGTTTCTATATTTCTAATGTAAAATATAAAGGAGGAAAGCCTAACTCATTTACACGAGGGATATTTAAAAGGTTTTTGTACTTTTATTTTTTAAAACACTGTTAAATATTTCAAAAGCAAATTACATCACTTTTCCACATAACCTCCCTGTTTTGCAATACATTTTTCCCAGCATGTTACTAGCATGCCCTCTTACCACTTTTCATGCACCAACCATTTCTCATGATAAAATGAAAGTACGGAATCATTTTGAAGAACCCAGCCAAGTATCTGTCAAGTATAAAATATCTAAGGAATCTGCAGTGATCAATTCTTTAACTATAGGTACTTTATTGCTAACTGATCTGGCATTGACACACACACATTTTAGCTGTTTTTTCTACAGTAACCTTAATTAACCATTCCAGTATATATATATTTTTTTAACAACAAAGACAGGACATATTTGTTGGCCACCTCTAAAAACAAACTAGCCGGGCTGTTTTCCGCAGGAGATTGGCTAACCCAGGGGTAGGGAACTCCGGTCCTTGAGAGCCGTATTCCAGTTGGGTTTTCAGGATTTCCCCAATGAATATGCATTGAAAGCAGTGCATGCAAATAGATCTCATGCATATTCATTGGAGAAATCCTGAAAACCTGACTGGAATACTGCTCTCGAGGACCGGAGTTTCCTACCCCTGGGCTAACCTATAAAAGAGGGCTTTAAAGTGCAATCACTGGAGATGAATATGTAAATAAAACATTAAATACCTCAATAGAAATGGGGAAAAAGGCAACATCTGGAAAGCTGTGCATACTAGTTCCCATAGTATGGAAATTAAGGTTCTGGATCTAGAGGCAGACTTGGATTTACTGGTGGTGATAGAAATATGGTTTACAGAAAATCATGACTATAATATGAGAAAAGTTAGAGGCACTGTGAGTTAATTTGGAAACAAGAAATGAAAAATCTGTTTTCACTAGTGTGACATAGAGGCATCTTTCACAGACACAAGAAATGGACAGAGATTTAATTGAAGATGTTCACAATATAGCCATGAAAGAACTATTATTAATAGGTGTTTTCAATATGCTGGAGGTTGTTTGGGATATTCCTTTTGAAGGGGCATTTAGAAATAGGGAGATCTTGGATTCTCTACAGGGAATATTGTTCCAGCAATTGATATTGGAACCCACATGGGATGGGGCCATATTGGACCTAATGCTTACAAATGAGGAGAGTTTTACTAATGTTATAAAGGGCGATTTTCTGGCATCCAGTGATCACCAGATGGGATGGTTCAATACAGAGACAAACATGGAGAGAGTTTATTCCAGGAATTGTTGGCTGGATGGAAACACTAGAGGGACATAGAAAAGCAGTAGAAAAAAGGAAAGGAATTGTTTTAAGGACAACAAATTTCTTATTAGGAAAGTAAATAAAAGTAAGTGTGAAAAGGGGTCATTTTGGTTCTACAAACAAAAAAGAGAATAGCTTTTATTAACTGCAATGTAGAGGAAGTCAGGTAACAATATCTTGAAAGGCTAAGAGAAGTTGGTAAAGTAGTCAGGTAAGCAAAGATGTAAATAGAAGAAAAAAATAGTCAATATGGTAAAATTGAGGACATGACATTTTTAAGATATGTTAGTGATAGGAAGAAATGCAAAAGTGATATTGTGAGACTTAAAGGTGAAAGGAGGGAATATGTAGAAGTTGATGAGGATAAAGTGGAATTGCTTAACAAATATTTCTCTTCTGTGTTCACATATGAAGACCCAGAATTAGAACTGCAGAAGGACAAGCACAAAAACCTTAGGAATGGAAGTGTAGTAGACCTTGAACAATTTTCAGAAGACTGCTTTCATGAGGAGCTAGCTAAACTAAAGGTAGATGTAACAATAGGGCTAAATGGTATAGAAGATCTGGTGGCTCCTCTGGTAGACCTTTTTAATACTTCTCTAGAATCAGAAGTGGGTCTAGACCAGTGGTCTCAAACTCAAATCCTTTGCAAGGCCACATTTTGGATCTGTAGGTATTTGGAGAGAATTTGTGGGAACCATTAAGGAAGCCGCTCAGCACTGAGCAGCAGCAGAAAATCGCATGCCTGCTCATGCTTCTTCTCAGCAGCCGAAGACGCTCACAGGCAGCCAGTTAACAGCAGAGCAGGAACTTGGAAAGTTCGCTCCTGCCTGCTGCACCTCCACCGATGATCATCCGTAGAGGTATGAGCCTGAGGCTAGGACAGGGAGGGCGGCAGACTGCAGAGCCTGGCGGCGGTGGCCTGCAATAATTTTGAAAGAGGGGTAGAGGTGGTGACCCGAATATAAACCAAGATCCCCCATTTTTGGGCCAATTTTTTGGCCCAAAAATCCCATTTTATATTTGAGTATATACAGTACATCTACTCTGGATTCCGTACATATGGTGACATACCAAAGCCGTAGCTGATTTCTAGGGAGGGACAGAAGAGCCTGCCCACAAGATGGAGGACCCAAAAACAGCATCCTCCCAAGCTGCTATATCCACTCTGTAAAATCAGGAAAAGGTATGAAGAGTAGACCAAGTAGCTGCCTGACAGATCTCTGTGGAAGGAACTGCCCAAGACTCCGCCCAGGAAGAGGTGATGCTCCTGGTTGAGTGAGCCTTGAGAGAGGCAGATGGCTGTTTCCTGCAGGCGATGTACGCCGAAGATATCACCATGCAAATCCATCTAGCAGTAGAGACCTTAGATGATGGCCTGCCAGGACGGGAGTGGCTGGTAAGCATGAACAGGTGGTCAGGAAGGTAAAAGTCATTTGTCCTTTCTAAGTACTAGAGTAAAGTTCTGCAGATGGCCATCTTCTTCAAAACTCTAGCAGATACTGTGGACTGAAAAGCAGGCACGCGAACCTCTTTGTGATGTGGAAATCAGACACCACCTTTGGGAAAAACAAAAACGGCCCATGGAGACTTTTTTTAAAAGTGCAAAAACACAGTAATAAGGGGTTTGGAGGTGGGAGACCTGAACTTTAACCCCAGGAACCCTTAAATTTGTAATTTTCTGACCCACTCTGATTCTTCCATAGGAATGAATGGGGTTTTACAGTTTTCAGTTGGTGCCTGCCTGCAGTTTTTTCATCTGAAAGGAGGAAAATACTTTTTTGCCTCAGATACTTCCTGCAACTCTTCCAGACCATGAAATCTTTGGACTGCAAGCTAGATGGACCAATCTTTACTCGCATAGAGATCCTGAAGTGCAACAGGAGTAGGTAAACATGCAGTCGGTACCCTGATACCCTGAGGGTTCTTACTCAGGGCGCCCACAGCCTGTGCTCAAGCCACTGAGATACTCAGAAGGTGATCCATCACCCAGGGGAGCAGACCCTGAGCCCAGAAGGAAACACAGCAGGATGGCTGTCCAGGTCCACCCTAAAGCTTGTCCTGCAGAACTGCAGACCGGCACAGTGAGTTTACGTCCTTTCCCAGGCAGACAATCCCCAAGAATGGTGTCTCAGGGCACAGAAAAAAAGTTAAATAGAGCAAATCAGGATACCTCTGCACAGTTTGCTTCCAGAGAAAAGCCTGAGATGAGGACTGGGATTCCGCCTCTATAGAGGAGATGCTCAAAGCTGGAAGTATTTTCTCTCTGAATGCCAGTTCGTGGGAAGGGATAAATCACCCCATGTATGGAATCCAGAGTTTCTCCACTTTCTCCACTTTTTTCATTCCATTGGAAAAATACAGATTGAAAAAAAAAATGGAAAATTGCTGGATTAAGTGTATAGCCCTCGGAGACTACCCAAACTTTGTTGGTTGGGCTGAGAACTTTTCAGGTGCCCCTCATAAGTAGTAAATTTAAAAAAATATATATTTCCTCACTCGGGCACACTCTATAAAGTCTGCCTAAAGCTAGGCGCCTACATCGGAGCACCTAGCCCATGTAGGCGCCTAACTTAATTGATTAGTAGACTTAATTGGTGCTGATAATTGGCACGTAACACCTCACAACTGACCCAATCATAGAACTGCCGTTCATGTGTGTATCTTTGGCATTTAGATGCAAGCATTTACACTGGCTCTATGGTTGACACACTGGTTGTGTCTTAATACTTTGCAGATATATACATAATTAACTTAGTATTTATTTCCTTCCCCATTAAATGGCCTACCATGACATCCCCTTTTCATACAAGCTATACCCAAATCTTTCTGCTGTAAGCACCATCCTGAAAAACTTTCTCTCTGCCTTTAGAGGGCGCTCTAACTCATAGAATCAGTAGCACACTTTAAAGATAAACTTGTTATAAGAACATAAGAACATAAGCAGTGCCTCCGCCGGGTCAGACCATAGGTCCATCCTGCCCGGCAGTCCGCTCCCACGGCGGCCCAAACAGGTCACGACCTGTCTGAATCACCAGAAGGGGCTCCCTTGCCACCTTGGTTTCTCATTGAAGTCCTATCTTCCCATCGAAGTCCTAACCCTCCGGTCTTGCACATGCACGACCTGGTTGGGTTTCTATACTTATTACCTGGTTAGCTTTCTATACTTGTGTTACATCCCAGCTCCTCCCTCAGTATCCCACGATCCCTTTATCCCTCAGGAATCCGTCCAATCCCTGTTTGAATCCCTGTACCGTACTCTGCCTGATCACTTCCTCCGCTAGCGCATTCCAAGTGTCCACGACCCTTTGGGTGAAAAAAAACTTCCTTGCATTTGTTTTGAACCTATCTCCCTTCAGTTTCTCCGAATGCCCCCTCGTACTTGTTGTCCCCTTTAGTCTGAAGAATCTGTCCCTATCCACCCTCTCTATGCCCCTCATGATCTTGAAGGTCTCTATCATATCTCCCCTGAGCCTCCTTTTTTCCAGAGAGAAGAGCCCCAGCCTATCCAACCTCTCGGCGTATGGGCAGTGTTCCAGCCCTTTTACCAGTTTCATTGCTCTCCTTTGGACTCACTCAAGTACCGCCATGTCCTTCTTGAGGTGCGGCGACCAATACTGAATGCAGTATTCCAGATGTGGACGCACCATCGCTCGATACAATGGCATGATGACTTCCCGCGTCCTGGTTGTTATGCCCCTCTTTATGATGCCCAGCATCATAAAGAGGGGCATAATTATAAGGCTCTATATTCAAAGATATCCAAATAAAGCAGGCTAAACCAACTCAGTGTGAAATTCACTAAGAGGAATATTGAATACAGCTTTAATCGCCTCATTTTGCTTTTAAGGGAAATCATAATTATGAATAATAACAATTCCAAATGCCAAAAAAATAAAATCAAATGTGGTAATTACTCAATACCAGAAAATCATCCAAATAGGCTGAAATTTTATTAGATTGACTAAAATTATTACAAATACAATTAGACTACAATCTGTATTTGTAGAGAAATGTAGTTATGTGCATTCATTTTGAACCTCTAGAGCAGTAAAATAGATCTTTCAATTATCTTTCAAATAAAGTTTAGAATCTAAATCCTATATTAAGGACTTTTGTTTGGCCACGCTGAAATCCCTGAAGATGATGAGAATGATAATGCCCGCTTATCTGACATCAATATTTTTGTTCAGCTTTTTTGAATGTGTTTCACAGTTACAAAATACCAATTAGAAAAGGAATATTCCATGAAAGGAAAAGCATTTCAGGACATTGCCTGAAAAATTCATATAAAACAATGCAGAACCTCCTGCTAGAGAACTTATAAATGCAGGAACACATCCAGTGGCTTCCATAATTCCCTATACTGACATATTCTATTAATTTCCCCCCGCTGCTGGTGCTTTACACTTATAAGTAAAGCAAGCCATGTTCTATCAGGCATTCAGTTCTATCCTAGAAGTGTCTCTACAATTATTATCAATTTCACTGACAAAGATAGTACCAAATCCATTAACTTGCTCTCCTGTCAGGTTATAACATCTTATAAGAAAAAAAACCCTAGATTCCCATATAACTATTTTATATAATAAATCTTCTTGGATATTGAAAATGTGATATATCTTTTTCCAAACTAAAGCCCAATGGCTTTTCAAAGTAAACCTATAAAAAAAAAAACACTGAGGAAATGCTTCTAACTCCATTACACAAAACCAGCAACTGTTAAAGTCCATACAAATTTGAGCAACTTTACAAGGAGACACTATCATTCTCTGAGCAGGATGCCTTTGTTATATAAAAAGGATGCCCTTGTTATTAAAAAGCTAAATGGTGCAGGAAGTAAACCTAATATTTGTTCTCTTAGGGCCAGATTCACTAAGCAAACCGACCGTGTACTGATCGGTTTGCAAGCCCTTTGCGACCCGATTTCCCTCCGACCCGATTCACATACCTGTGTACCGATCTAATCCCAATCCATGCATGCATATGAGGGGAATCGGCATGCAAAGCAGGAAGGACGCGATTCACTAAAATAAAAAAGCAACACCAACTGGGCTGGCCGATCCAAAATAAGCAACTGCGGAGGACCAGTCGCTGAAGTCCTTTCCGACTGCCCTGCCTTCTGCCGCCCTGATCTCTGCACTGATCTCCTGCTCCTCTCTGTCTCAATCTCCTGCTCTGGCCACCCTGCTCTTGCCCTGAATCTCTCCTGCCTGCCGCCCCGACTGGCCACTCTGCTCTCGGCCCGAATCTCTCCTGCCTGCTGCCCTGACTGACTGCCCTGCTCTCAGCCAGAATCTCTCCTGCCACTCCAACTCTCCTGCCCTTCCCCGCACTGCGAGCCTGTGGTTTTAACCTGCGGGTTAAAAGCGGTTTAAAACCATGGGCTCATTGGGCTAGTAAAAGTTTTTTTTAAAAAAGTCACAGCTCTTAGACGCATGCACAGACCATCTACAGATGGTCTGCGCATGTGTCAGGCTCGCACACTAGTGATCTATGCAGTCCGAGGGGGGGGCGTTCCTCCGAACGCCCTCATTTTAATTTTTTTCTTTTGAGATTTGGTCGGACCTGCACGGATCGGGCACGGAAACAAGGTTAGTGAATCTAGCCCTTAGTTTCTGTCAACAAGGAAGATTGACCCCCCCCCTCTTTTACGAACACATAGCACGGGTTTTAGTGCCGGCAGCAGCAGTAAATGCTCTGATGTGCATAGAATTCCTATGAGCGTTGGAGCAGTTACCGCTGCTGCCGGCGCTAAAACCCGCACTATGCGTTCGTAAAAGAGGGGGTGAATTAGGCATACAAGTGTGTGGCATCGTCAGATGGTACCAGGACAGAACAGCCCTTCCAGAACTTGGAACTAATATCAAGCTCTGAACACATGCAGCCCTTCCTGCAGACAGAAGGCTCCTCAGCCCTCAAAGTTTTGTTTCCTCCCCTCTGCTGAATGGGCACAAACAACCTTTTAAATAATTTTAACCTTTATGAATTCCAATGTTTTTCATCATGGTTTTTTTTTTTTTGCTACTTTTTGGGTCTCTGCCAGTACTTGTGATCTGGACTGGTCACTGCTGGAAACAGGATTCTGGGCTAGATGGACCCTTGGGCCCTCTTTTTACGTAGGCGAGTTAAGCATTTTAGCGCGGATCTTAGTGCACGCTAAATCAACGCATGCGCTAACCACTAACGTGTCCATAGGATATCATGCACGCATTAGCGTTTAGCGTGTGTTTAGCACATGCTAAAAAGCTTAGCACACCTTTGTAAAAGAGGGGGTTGATCTGATCCATTATGGCAGGGGTGTCCAATGTCGGTCCTCGAGGGCCGCAGTCCAGTCGGGTTTTCAGGATTTCCCCAATGAATATGCATTGAAAGCAGTGCATGCAAATAGATCTCATGCATATTCATTGAGCAAATCCTGAAAACCCGACTGGACTGCGGCCCTCGAGGACCGACATTGGACACCCCTGCATTATGGCCTTTTTCTGTTTTCTGTATTAATGGCCAGGTGCTAATATTTATACAACAAAAAAGACAAACTACTCCACTAGACTATCCCCAAAAGATTAACATTAAAAAGTGGAGCGGTTATGTCATTATTTACAAAATATTATAAATTCATTGTAAATACATTTAATAAAGATTTTAAATTTTTAAAAAACCTGGGTTGGCATAAAGATTTCTTACAAATAGCACAAAATTAATTGTAGAAATCTTGGACAGAGGTGGAAGGACCTCAGACATCCCTTCCCTATTCACATTAGAACTAGCAAATGGGTTTGCCTTCTCAATCATCGGTCCACACACCCCTCCCCCCTCCAAATTGTGACTTAAGTATGCAAAAAGTATAAATATACATAAGATTGGAATAATGATTTTGCATGCAAGCTTGTAATTAGATGGCCATTTATAATATTAGTGCGTGAGTTTTTAATGACACCATAGGAGCCAATGTTTCACAAATATCGGGGGGTGCTAAACCCAAAGATCCTCACACTGGTCACAGTCAAGAAGTTTGTTCAATATTGGGAATGCTCAATCACCCACAGCACCCACAGAGCTGGCTTCCATGACTGGCACCTATTGGCTTTCACTAATTGGCATGCAGTAATGTGGCTTTGTTAACTGATTAGCACTGAAGCGCCCACTCTCTCCACTTCTTAACAAGCCCATATGAGATAAAACATGTTTTGGGTGCACGGTTTGCATGTCCTGCAGCAAACCATTTTAAATTGTGGTAAGCGCGCGCTAGCTCTGACCGCAGCTTAGTATAATGGCTCCATTAATTGTTAATGTGACAGATAATGGTGCACAGTTAAAGTTACCTCAGCAGGTGGAGCAAACCAAATCACATCATCCACAATGCAATTAACATGCAATAATAACATTCTTTTGTCTACTGAGAAGGGACTATCCTTTTTTTTTCTAATATCTTTATTCATTTTAAAGCCAAAAATGAGTGCAACATATTTATACAGACATTTTACACTTTAACAGCACTTAAATTCTATCAAATTATATTTTATGACAAATACATATATCATCCCCCCCTTTTTACATATCCAACAATTGCACTCAAATTAAAAGTATCTCCCCACCCACCCACCCTGGACGTGTATGATCAAAGGGCAAAATCAACAATCACTCCTTACAGAATTTTGTCAATGGCTCCCAAACATCCATAAATTTCCTATAATGTCCTTGTTGTATGGCCATCATATGTTCCATTTTAAAAGTGTGGCATACAGATTCCCACCAGAAAGTATAATTTAACCGATCCCAGTTTTTCCAGTTGCTCAAAATAAGTTGTATGGCAACCCTTGTCATAATAAAGAGAAGTTTATTATTATGGGAAGATATTTGACTTTTAGCCCTCGTTAACGTGCCAAATAAAATGATATCGTACTTCAATGCCTCTGGATTTTCCAATACTTCATTCACTTGACCCCAAAGGATCGCCAAAAGTTAAGTATCAAGGGACAATAGAACAGTAGATAATCCAATGTCTCTACATCAAGATGACAGTGCCAGAATCTATTAGACTTAGAACTATCCACTTTCTGTAAATGAACAGGGGTCCTAAAAGATCCAAAAAAACCATGTTTGTCTCATAGATGCAGACGTCATACATCTCATCCTCCAAGTCCAAATTTGTGGCCATTGAGACACAGATATCTGCTGCTTTATCTCAATGCTCCAAATGTCATGAAGAGTCGTTTCTTATTTAAAAATTCGGATATTAATTTGTACCACTGAGCAGCCTGATATCCCAGGAAATCTGTCTGGAAGCATAGGAACGGCAAACTATACTGATTTTTAAGATTTTGCCAATCAGGGAACCCCTTCTGAATGGCTTGCTTCAACTGCAACCACCTATAATTTTGAGATTTAGCAATACCAAATGTTTGTTGCAGTCGTGGACAGTCAAGCAGCTTTCCATCAGGGACTATCTCTTAAATATGATCTTATATAGCGCTGCATATGCCTATCAGGGCTATAGAAATGTTAAATAGTAGTAATAGCAGTCATGTTAAATGAACAGGAAACTGCTGGAAACGCTCTCAGTATTTGACACTGATGTTTTGCAGTTTACTACACATTAATTTTGGCATTTGCTGTATGATAACTGCACAATCTTTTTGCACTTTACTAAATAGGACCCTAACAGTAGTAGAGATTTTTCCTAATTAATGCTAACTTTTCACGCTGTAGCCAGTAGAAAATATAGTTGTCTTAATAAGCCCAAACACTGAAGGTCATTTCAAAAGGTATGTTGTACAAGGCCAGAAAGCCTCTCATTTCCCTCTTTTTACAAAGCTTCTAATGGATGGTAAGAAGAAATCACATTTGTACAGCCTTCAGATAATATTATGTACACTATAATGAGACAAATTTTCAGAGGTTATGAAAATGACAGCTCAGCGATAACAAAGAGAGAAAATGTCAAGTATTTGCCAGAACATTTGCTATAGATCAGAATAAATTTAGATCTGCAAAGATAGGGCCAGAAAGGTGTGTTGATTAAATGAGATGTCTTTAGAATATTTTTGTGGTACTTGATTCATTCTGTTACGATAGAATTGTACAGGCTAAACATCTGCATTCAGATTCAATCAATAAAAACACATCTCTTTCAGGAAGCTTTTTCTGCAGGTAAGATTTTAATATTTTAATTTAAATCTTGCAGCTCATGCTATTTTATTTCTGTACAGCTTTATTGAGAATTGCATTTGGTTTTGCTGTAATGTTTTATACTTTTGTGATTGTGTATGTAATTTTGTTAGCTGATCAGTTTTGTAGATGAGTGGAATGCAAGACATAATAAATAAATAATCTATTTATATCTTTAGATAAACAGTAGATTGGGGGCACAGCTATCATTGAGCGAGCCCAGCAAAATGCCTAAGGCTTCTCTATGGTTGGGGCCACCAGCAGTAGAGAATCCTCTTTCCCTCTTTCCACCTGCCTCCTCCTCTTCCCTCTCCTCCCCACTCCGCCTGGCCGCAGATTCAAGATCTTTCCAACCCTCCTTTCTCCCATCTCTGTGCAGCCTCGGTATCTTTCTCATCCCTCCATGGTCCTCAAAGCATGCATGGGTCACTGGCAGAGAAAGCAATTGAAATATCCTGTCCCTATCCGGCCCTGCCTGGGCCTCTCCTGCCTCTGTGGTGTAACTTCTTCTGGGCAAAATGCAGCCTAAGAGCCTTTCTGGCCAACTAGACTTTTCCTTTGGGTAGGACCAGGGTTGGTTTTAGACATACTGAGGTCCAAGGCAGATATTAAGGCGGGAGCCCTTCCCCCAATTTCCCCACCCACCATTACTACCATATATGTATAAAACAATTTTAAATGACTTCTTCACACACAATATACAGTCAGACCTTCACCAAATACAGAACAATGGATCACAAATTAGAAATAGAAATATGAATACAAAAACTGAACTGGAAACCCCAAAACAAACTCAGCAAGTACTTCATCTTATACTAAACACAATTGGTGGCATAACCATGAAAGGAGGCTGGGCTCCCACTTTGAGCTTAGGCCCCTGCAAAATGAGCATCTCCATTGCTGTAGCAGGTGGGAATCCCCAAGCCTCACCAGCTAATGACCAACTCCTCAAGTCCAGAGATCAGAACTTTCCAAGTTCTGCAGATTGCAACAGTATTTCAGAGCTGCTGCTGTCTCCCCACCCCTTGGCTTTCATGCATTCAGGATACAACCACTAGCTGCAAATTTGGTTGCTAGACTGGAGGAGGAGATCTTTAGTTGGCAGGCTTGGGGATCCCCACCAGCTCAAGTATTTATACTTTGCATTCAGGTGGGGAGAAAATGTGGTGCCCATCCACCCATGTCATAGCAGCTCCTGATTGGTGTAACCATGACTTTAATACAAGGAAGTGGTAGTCGGAAAATACCGCAATTTGTGAACCGCAAATTCACGGGGGTTTGCTGTACAATACTCCCCCGATATTCGCAGGGGTTCAGTTGCAGGAACCCCCGTGAATATCGAAAAACCACAAATATGTTTTTTTGCCTGGGGAGGCAGGATAGGGCAGCTGGAGATGCAGAATAGGGCAGCTGGAGTGCCGGCAAGTGAAGGAAATCACTCGCGGAATGCTCTGACCACCTCTTCCTGCACTAAAGTCAGGCTTCACCAATTTAAGAACTGCTTTGACACACAGCCCCTGATTGGTGAAGCCCGACTTTAGCACAGGAAGTCCCGGTTGGAGAATACCATGAATAACCGGGACTGTGAATCGCGAATGATTGGGGGAACACTGTATATGTTTTCGTCTCAAATGGCATTTCATTTCTCTGATTTCACACAGAGTGAAGCGTTCCTTCTTATATTATTGTAGCATAAACAAAAGACAGATATTTCACAAAAATGATAGTCAGTGGCATGTCATACTTTAAAGCAGCAAGAGTGGTTTTGTTCTATGACTCATTTGATTTTAATTTTTCTAATCTTTCTCTTATATAAAATAGGGCAGGTTGGAGCCAAGACAAGGACAAAATTTAGATAAGTTGGATACAAGAGAAGCAGTGGCCTGGCTTAGGGATCCCTGTGCAGGGTAACTATGTGACCCTTGCTGCTCTGGTCTTTCTCTGATCTCACAGTGATTCCCAGTACAAGCACGCATACAACACAAATTCTATTGCACAAATTCTACTGCCCTAAATAAAAATGGACCAAGCTATTTGAACAACTGCCTAATCTGGAAAAACTCATCCAGACCAAGGAGAACTCAAGCACATTTTACCCACTCTCCAATCAAAGGCATGCAAAGCAAAAAAATATATAACGGTCTACTAGCCACCAGAGCAGCGAAAATAGACCACCACCTCTCAAATCTGTTGACCATGACACCTAACTACAAAACATTCAGGAAAGAACTGAAAACCATGCTATTCAAGAAATTTGTGAAATGATCTAACCAAACTGTATCGACCATTCCTAGATGCCGACGCATACTATAGCTGTCAACCTTGTAATCTCCCTGGGAATGCCCAGGCTAATTTCTTGTTGTAAACCGCCTAGAACTGAAAGGTATTGGCAGGATAGACGACATCAATGTAATGTAATATATTTTGCCTTTCTTTTTTTTTTTCCAGTTGTATTCTATGACTTATATTTTTGCTTTCTTTTTGGTCAAACTCTGTGCACCTTTTATTATGACTGCCCCCTGTATTTTTTTTTTTTGTCTTCTCTATGAATTTACTGTTGAATTAATTGTGGCATATACTGCAGGAGCATGGTACCTGCATGGGACTTTGCTAAAAATCAGCTCAGCAGCAACAGCTTGATTTACTCAGATAAAAAATGGTAATAGCAGCTCTGCAGGTGAATTTTGTAACAACATTAACCCCCCTCTTTTACTAAGGTGAGCTAATCAAATTAGCGCGCGCTAAATGCTAACGCATCCATGGACTAACATTCACGCGTTAGCATTTAGCGTGTGCTAATTCGATTAGTGCTCACTAATCGGTTAGCAGACCTTAGTAAAAGAGGGCCTAAGCAATCATACTTAAAACAAAAATCAGCCAAAATGAGAATACTGTTTTGTTTAGTGTAATTTCCAGCTGAATTGTCACTTTCTTTTTTTTTATATACCGGTATATATATATAGTACTATTTATGGAATAACAAGGAAAAAGCTTGTTTTGTTTCATTTTTGGATCAGTCACCCTTTTTGATTGGTTTTTGGATTCTGAATTATTCAGAACATTCATTTCTATTGAAGTCAATGAGGCAAGCAATTTTCTACTCTTTAAACTTGTTCAGATCTTGCTGGCAGGCAGCCACCACAGAGGGAACAGCACTCCAAGGCACTGAGGGTTTTATGAAGACCTCACAGCACCAAAAGAGAGAGAAAGGGCATGAAATAGTGGCATGAAAATCCCAAGATGCCATGAGATGGGCACATAAATCCCAAGGCACTGGTAAAGGGATAAGTTTCAAGTTTAAATTTCAAGTTTATTTAAGTCTTGATATACCACTTTTATAGTCAAAGCGGTTTCCAATTAATACAAAGTTTTAAAGAGTTTGAAAATAAAATAAAGGGAACAAATTCACAATTATCATACAGACATAGCTTGATACAGATGGGCAAATGGGGAGGATACATTACATAAAATAAAAAAAAGGGGAGGTAAAAAACAAAAGGTACAAAGGGAATCATTAATGTAAGGCCTGATGTCTGAGATTTTGGGTTAAAAAATTAAGCATAAATCTGAAAAGCATCTCTGAAAAGAAATGTTTTAAGATTAGATTTAAAATTATTGAGATTCTTTTCATGTCTCAAGGTCAGAGGTAAAGTGTTCTACAGTGGGAGCGTTACAGAAAAGATTGTTTTCCGCATTGTATCATAAAACAGTTGGTAGACTGAAGGGACTGCTAAAAGATATTGTTGGGAAGAATGTAGAGTCCTATGTGGATCATATGAGATTAACATCCTATCTATAAAGGATGGAATGTGATTAGATTGAGCTTTAAAAGTAAAAAGTAGTATTTTGAAAGTAATCCTATGTGAAATGGGTAGCCAGTGAGCTTTTCTGAGGAGTGGTGTTACATGGTCAAATTTTTTAGCGTTAAAAATGATTTTTATAGCAGTGTTCTGGATGACCTGTAATCTCTTGATCTCCTTTTGAGTGATGCCCTGATAAAGTGAATTACAATACACTTCTCCCTCCGTATTCGCTGTGGTAGGGGATTAACAGACCTGTGAATACAGAAAAACCGTGAACAACTT
This sequence comes from Geotrypetes seraphini, assembly GCF_902459505.1. Taxonomy (NCBI): domain Eukaryota; kingdom Metazoa; phylum Chordata; class Amphibia; order Gymnophiona; family Dermophiidae; genus Geotrypetes; species Geotrypetes seraphini. The sequence goes on along the minus strand of NC_047085.1, from coordinate 325,579,713 downwards.
TTTCATATGTTATTCGCTGTTTTCTATTATAAACCATCGTGAATATGGTGAAACCAGGTGGGAGACCTGGCCTGTTCCTGAAGGAGAGGCAAAACACGGTGAAGAAAGTGCTGGGAATCAGCGATTTTCTCTGTAAACGTTTGGAATTGGTGATTTCTCTATGCAAGCTGACAATTTGGGGGGAGGAGCCAGCAAGCTAAAAACCACAAATAATTGAAACCGTGAATGCTGAAACCGCAAATACGGAGGGAGAAGTGTGTAATCTAAAGTTGAAATTACAGAAGAATGGATAAGAATATTGATTGAATTCGGGTTAAGTAGCAATTTGAGAGATCTGATCATTTTTAGTTTGAAGAAACATTTTTGTACCATAGAGCTGATCTGAGATTTAAAAGATAGCGTGTTGACCAGAATCACTCCTAGAATTTTGATATTTAGTACAAATCTGATTGGGATTGAAGAAATGCATATTGGGGAGACAAGAGTTTAATATTGTTCCTGGGGAAAAAGCATACATTTGGGGCTCCTTTTACTAAGGTGTGCTAGTGTTTTTAGCACGCGCTATGCGCCAAGAACGAATGCCAGCTCAATGCTGGTGTTAGCATCTAGCGCGGGCGGTAGTGCTGCATGCGCTAAAACCACTAGCGCAGCTTAGTAAAAGAAGCCCTTGGTTTTTGGTATATTACGAGAAAGAAGATGTTGACAGAGCCAGTCGGACACAAGATTTAATATTTGATTAATATTCCGGATTGGCACAAAGATCCCCAAGCACTAGGAGGGTGGAAAAAGAGCCTCACACTGATAGAAGATCCCAACACACTAGGATAAGTTTAAAACAGCACCAATATTGCCAAGGGACCTCAGTGTACCAAGAGAGGGGCAAAGTGGCACTAACATTGACAGGAAGACCTAGTGGCATAGCGAGGGTGAGAGGCACCCGGGGTTGACGGCGCCCCTCACGCTCACTCATCTCTACGCCCCCACCCGCTCCTTCCCCAATCCCCCCTGCCGTGCCCCCCCTTCCCTTCCCCTCTACTTGTTCACCGCTGCAAGCAACTTTAACGTGCTCCTCTCGACCCCGGCGGCTCTCCCTCTGATGACTTGCCCCTAAATATATAACTGACCTTTTCGTCTTCTCAGCCAACAGACACAAGAGAAGCTCACATTCCAACTTCGTTTCCCCCCCAGTGAGAGGTTGTAAACTGAAAAAACACCATGAACATCTTCTCTCGCACCAAGCAGCATCATGGGGTAAAGACCAAGAACAATTGCTTTCGCCCACTACTTATGAGGAATTTAGGAAACGTCTGAAAACACACCTGTTTCTAAAGTATCTAGACAACTGATCCTCTCTTCTCTTCCCCTCTATAGCGATTAACTTGTTCTATTGATCACTCTCTCCTCAAAAATGGATTTCCTGTCCTATTAACCCTCTTTCTTCCTCCTCTCTTAAAGTCAATCAATTTGTACCTTTGCTTAATCTTTGTAAACCGCATAGAACTTCACGGTATTGCGGTATATAAGCTGTTATTATTATTATTATTATGTGACTTCCTATATGTAGCAACTGGAAGTGCCGTCAGCAGGAGAGCTGACATGGTCGTGAGAAACACGTTGAAGTTACTGCTCGTGGCGGTGAACAACCAGAGATATGGGGAAAGGGGATTGCGCGAGTGGCGAGGGAAGGAGTGGGACTAGGCAGAGGGGTGGAGAGGAGGGGGATGCCGGCACCCCCACTAACATGACACCCCTTTGCTTCCCCCCTTACTACGCCACTGTGAAGACCTCAAGTCTTATGAGTGTTGGGCAAAGAACCAACAACAGGATTAGGCTAGGGTCAGAGTTTATGTTTATGTTTATTTAAGATTTGATCTACCGCTCCTGCATTTTAATGACCTAAGCAGTTTACAATGTATCAAACTAAACTAAAATGAAATTAGGTACTTGAGAAAAACTACCTTATCTGTCCTGAAGGCTCACAATCTAGCTAAAAGTAACGGATTAAAATAAAAATATAAAAAATTTTTGAATATGAGTATGGGAGGGTGATATATCTATTTGCCATAGATTACAATTTTGATTGAATTTAAGTGCTTTTATAGTGTAATATGATTGTATAATATGTTGCACTTATTTATGGCTTCAAAATGAATAGATATTTTTTTAAAAAATAAAAATATGTAATACATTTCCAAGATCAAAAATCAAAGAAATAGAAAATAATGGAAGAAGATAAAAAATTAAAAATAAAACAAAACAACTTTAAGAGATAAAAAAGTCTCTGAGGCCGCTTGATAGTAAGTTCAGTCTGCAGAACCAGGTCAACTGGCCACCACCAAAGAAGCAGGACAAGGAACCACGCCAATGAAGACCACCGTGATACCAGTCACCGGACAGGCAAGGACAGGCGCCGCCGACAGCAGACTCCTGAAGTGAAGTGAAGTTTCCCTTTGATGTGTCCAACAATGCAGCTGCAGGAGTGCAAATCTGCCGAGCAGAGGGGGAGAGAGGGCAGGCCACAGGAGATCCTCCAACACCGGCATCAATCCACCGCTGGTGACCACGTTGGGGCTGTGCTGCATCGTGCCTATGGCTTCCCCCTTCTGTTGCTGGACAAGAGCCCGGACAGGGAAAGCTGTGTTGAACCAGCTGACAGAATCTCCAGGAAGAGCAGCAACCAGGAGAGACGAAAGAAAACACAGCTCCCCCAGAACCTGGCTCGCTCCCTCCCAAGTGACCCAGCACCAGCGGACAGCCCCAGAATGGCCCCTCTATGCTGCCGCGTCGAACCTGCTGACAGAATCCCCAGGAAGAGCAGCAGCTTGGAGAGATGAAAGAAAACACAGCTTCCCCAGAACCCGGTGTGCCCCCTCCCAAGTGACTCGGCACCAGTTCCAAGGGGAAATGTACCCATTAGAAGCTGCTTTGTCAACTAAGTTTTGCCATCCCTGTCAGGCAACGTTTACCATACTGTGTCTGAGAGTGTGGCGCATGGGTTGGAACTGCAGCCTCGGAACCTGAGGTTGTGGGTTCTGACTCGCGATGTTCCTTGTGACCTTGGACAGGTCATTGGTCCTCCAGTACCCCAGGTATATTAGACAGATTGTGAGCCCACCGGGACAGACAGGGAAAAATGCTTGAGTAACTGAATGAATTCATGTAAACTGTTCTGAGCTCCCCTAGGAGAACGGTATAGAAAACTGAATGAATGAATGAAGAAAGAAAGGCATATCTAAGCATCTCCATAGACAGATTTGCCTGGGCGAATTTGACAGCAAGGCCCTACTTTCAGCTATACTGCCAGAAATATCACATAAAAAGACTTAAAGATCATATTTTGAAAGGACGGTTGGAACACAGCCTAAACTTTCATCTTTACTATTCTTCAGTCATGAAAGAGCAGCCAGGCAAACTAATAACTAATTGCATATTCAGAATGCATGTACTGGGACAATAGGATTGTATCATGGAAATCAAGATATAACCACTGGCGTGAAGCGCTGAAGGAACTGGGAGTGACAAAACAGCACCAACAAAGAAATTATCTTTTTGGATATCAGAAGCAGATCCTCTAAAACTGTGCACCACTGCCCCCATCTTGAGAACATTTAGTTACAATAAGCCAGTCTGCAGTACTTACGTACATGACACACCACGTTCTTACAGTAACCCAGAACATTTTGCAGCATGTGTATAATCTCTCTCTTGTTTAGTAAGGCTGCTGTCCCTTTGACACTGCTGCATGGCCACTCACTGTACAACCAGGCTGCCTGGCAGACATTAGAAGGGGAGGGACTATCACATCTGCAAACAGAATTTATTTATTTCCTTTTATATCCCCTTTCCAAGGTAGGGAGAACAAGAGGGCACTCTCTAAAGTTGAAAGGGGATAGATTCCATACAGTTTAACTGAATAACAACCTAATTATTGCCAGCAATTGGTATTTTAACAAGCAACTATTGGTGCTAAATGAATTGTATGATACGTGGGTAAATTTAGGTGCAAGATCTGCATTTAAATTTTACGTGCAAATCAATGAAGGGGGCATGGAAATGGGTGGCTCATGGAAGGGTTGGGGGTGCTACTTTAACTTATGCACGTAATTATAGAACAAGGACATCCATGCTTAAATTTAGGAGCAAGCGTTTGCGCCATGTTTTCATGATCTTCCACTGCAGGTAATTCAGGCCAGCAGCGTGCCAGATTTTAAGAGAAAATGGGATCAGCATGTGGGATCTCTTCATGGAAAAAATTAGGGGGGTGGGTCATTAGAGTGGGCAGACTTGATGGGCCATGGCCCTTTTCTGCCATCATTTTCTCTGTTTCTACCTAAGGTGCCACATCATTTCTAGTTTTTATATTCATTAAGAGGCAAATGAAGATTCTTGGTGCTCCCTACATACACTAAAGGCCAAGGTCAGGAAATAAAATGGACTACACGGTCTGAAGCACAAGTAGACCGACCTCTAGATCTTAAATTCATCCTGTTTTTAGGTACCTCCATATTTCTGCCTCAATCATAGTATACCAGGTACATCTAAGTAGATAAGGGGATGAGGTAAAATGGAAATAAAAGTTAGACACCTAGTTCTGACTTTTATCATTAGGTACCTAAGGGGGGAAGCAATCTATGTGGGCTACCATTAGGATGAATTATTTTATCACAAGTCATACTTGTTTAGTGCAGGATCCCAATTTATATAATGAGACCTTGTACTAAAATAGCATGACTTGTGCTAAAGTAACCTGACTTAATGGTAGCTCATGTTGATAACATCCCCCTTAAGCAGCATTCTCAAACTCAAACCCTTTGCAGGACCACATTTTGGATTTTAGGTACTTGGAGGGCCTCAGAAAAAAATAGTTAATGTCTTATTAAAGAAATGACAATTTTGCATGAGGTAAAACTCTTTATAGTTTATAAATCTTTCCTTTTGGCTAAGTCTTAATAATAATATTGTAATTTATAGCTAGAGACATATGATCAAGAAACTTTGTTTTATTTTACTTTTGTGATTATGATAAACATACCAAGGGCCTCAAAATAGGACCTAGTGGGCCGCTTGTGGCCCCTGGGCCACAAGTTTGAGACCACTGCCCTTAAGGGAATCAATTAGAACGCTAAGATGCCATTTACATGTATGAAGAGCAGACTTATTCATGTAAATTGCCATTAAGAGATGTTCTTTCAGACATGGCCCTTGTTGCTTTATATCTTTTCTATCCCCAAATGACTGGGAAAATCCCAAAATGTCAGATTTCTATTTCTTTTTTTAAATTTCAGGGGTGTTTTTGCAGTGTTAATAGCTTATCAGGTATAAGCCAGTCTTAACCTGTGACCATTGGATTGGACAGCAGTTGCTTTCCAGGAGGAGCTGGTCTGCCTTTTGGAATCTGGATGTAGGCAGCCCATTCTTTTCTATATCCTACTTCTGGTTTTATGATCTGGTTGACCCAGTAGAATTACGTTAAGAACAGGCTTGAATATTTCTGCCCCCCTCCCCATAGGCTTGTATCCTCTAGAGTTGTCTCCTGTTGCTTCAGTCCTCCATGGTTTCTATTTTGCTTTATTTCCTGTAGACTCAGGATTTCAGCATTTTATCAAGCTCTTAGCTTTCAGTAATCCTTTTTTGCCCTTGGGTGTTAGATACACTTCTTAGAGGTACTGCATAGTGCTATTAAGATTTACACCAAGTAATCCTAGTCTTTTTCTGCTTTAGTATTCAAGCCTCAGGAGTTCCTACTAAATTTTACTGTCACCTCCATTTAAAAAGAAACCCTGATAGAACTCAACTAAATTTGAGGACTCAGAGCTGCAGAACGTCCAAGTGGCCCAGTTCAGAAAGACAATTTTTAGGCAAGTCCTAGCTTTCCTTCAACCTTATCATACAGTATGGGACCTGCAGCATAGATTCCAGTAGGTAGAATCAGGGATTATAAATCTCACATGGATTTGGCATGCAAGTTCAGAACCAGCACTGGACAAAAATACTCCCTCCTGGAGCTGGGTAACTTGGCATCTCCACATTACAGTTTGCTAATAAATTACTTCCAGTCATTCCAGGCACACCCACAGGAGTTTCTTACAGAAGAGGACTAAGGGCTAGATTCATTAAGCAAACCGATCGTGTACTGATCGGTTTGCGAGCCCTTTGAGACCAGATTTCCCTCCGACCCGATTCACTAACCTCTCCTCCGATCCGCTTCTGATCCGTGCATGCAAATGAGGGCAAATGGCATGAAAAGTAGGCAGGGACGCGATTCACTAAACAAATCCAGGACACAGACTGGGCAGGCTGATCAACAGAAGAAGCGACTGCTGGGGACCAGTTGCACACGTCTCTGCCGACTCTCCTGCTCAATTGCCACCCTGCACTCTGCCCCGATCTTCCAGCCCTGCTGTCTGCCCCAAGCTCTGCTCCGATCTTCCAGCCCTTCTTTTCTGTCCCGATCATGCCCTGCTCTCTGCCCCGAGCTCTGGATCTCTGCCGCCTTCCCTGCAGTGAGAGCCCGCAGGTTTAAAGTGGGGCTGCATGCTGCAGTGCAGGCCCGTTTTAAACCCATGGGCTTGCATTACATTACATTACATTAGTGATTTCTATTCCGCCTGTGCCTTGCGGTTCTAAGCAGATTACAATTAGAAGATATCTGGACATTTCCAGGACAGTTACATAACAAGGAAGAGAGAATATATCAGGTTGCAATAGAGAATAACATCACATTCAGGTTACAAAAGAGAATTACATAACGTTGAAGGAAGCAGGTTTCTGGTTATAGATAGTGGTTACTTGGTTGAGGTTTCTGAAATTTTGAGATGTTGGGGATGTATGTCAGCAGGTAACTGTACTTTAGAAGGAAGGTTGCAGTACTTTAGAAGTTGCAGTACTATAAAGGGGAGCTGGAGCGATAGGAGGGGATTAGATTGATGGGATGTGTTTTTTGAATAGAAGTGTTTTGATTTCTTTTCAGAACACTTTAATGTCTGTTGTTTTGATCAGCAGCTTGGAGATGGCGGGGTCAAGTTTTGCTGCCTGTGTCGATAGAAGGTTGTCGTATAGTTTCTTGTGTCGAGTACCATTGAGTGGAGGGTAGGTGAATAGGATCTGAGTTCTCCTTATTCTGGGAGAGAGGTTACGGTATAGGCAGTTGTTTAGGTAAATGGGTGCAGTTCCATAGGTTACTTTAAATAGTAGACAGTAGAGTTTGAATTGGGTTCTTGCTTTTGTCGGTAGCCAGTGAGAGTCTAGGTAGGCATTGGTGATGTGGTCAAATTTGCTAAGGGAATAGATGAGTCTGAGAGCTGTGTACTGCACCATCAGTAGCTGTTTCATCATGTTGTTTGGGCATGGTAGGTAGAGGCTGTTGCAGTAGTCTACAATACCTAGCACAAGGGATTGGACTATGATCCTGTATTGATCTTTGTTGAAGAATTTTCTTATTTTTCGTAAGTTTCGCATGGTGAAGAATGCTTTTTGGGTCGTTTTGTGGATTTGTGTCTGCATTGTGCAGCATCTGTCTAATAGTATTCCCAGTATTTTGAGTGTGCTCTGTATTGGGTATTTGGTTGCATTTACTTCCAGTTCCATTAAGGATGGTTTTTGTCCTTTTCTAGCACTAGGAATTTAGTTTTATCCGAGTTCAGCTTCAACTTATGGTTAGACATCCATTTTTCTACGGTTTCCAGTGTTGTTTCCAGGCGTTCTGTAGAGACGGGGTCTCGGACATCGAAGGGGAGGAGGATGGTTATGTCGTCCGCGTAGCTGAATGATGCTATATTTAGGGCGTCTAGTGTTGTATCTAGGGAAGCTATGAAGAGGTTGAATAGTATGGGTGATAGTGGTGATCCTTGTGGCACTCCGCAGGGGTTTGACCATGAGTCGGATATAAGATCTTTTGACTTAACTCTGTATGATCTTGTTTTGAGGAAACCCTCGAACCAGTTGTGAACTCTACCTGAGATCCCTATGGCTTCTAGTATCTGGAGTAGTATAGGATGGTCTACTAGGTCGAATGCTGCTGAGAGATCGAGTTGGATGATTAGTATCTTGTTTCCTTTGCTGAGATGCTGTCGAGCTATGTCCAGTAAAGATACCAGTAGTGTTTCTGTACTGTGGTTAGTTCTGAATCCAGATTGAAATGGATGCCAAATGTTGTGGTCTTCTAGGTAATTGGAGAGATATTGTGCTACAAGACCTTCTATTAGTTTGACGTATAAGGGGATAGAAGCGATGAGTCTGTAATTTGCTGGGTTGTCTATTGGACCTTTGAGGTCTTTCAGTATAGGAGTAATTATAATTTTGCCTAGTTCCGATGGGAACTGGCCTTCCCTGAGAGTGGTTTGCACCCATTGCATGAGACTAGCTTTGAATTTAGTGGATGCTGTAGCTAGTAGGTACGAAGGACAGTTGTTCAAATCGCATGAAGATTTGCTGTATTTTTTGTAAAGCTGGTCCAGGTCTGACCATTGTATCATTGGGAAATTGGTCCAGTTTCCATCTGCTGAAATGGCTTCATCTTTTGTGGGTTTTATTAGTATCTCGTCTAGGTTGTTTAGTGAGTTGTTGAATGTGGTTCTGATTCTGATGATTTTGTATTTGAAGTGGTCCGTTAATTGGGGAGCTGTTGGAGACTGTTGGTTTCCTTGAGTGGCAAGGAAAGGTTTGGTATCAGTGCTGTTTTGGTGTGGTCTAGTTTCTGTTTTTTCCATAACCTTTCTAGTTGTCTACATTGCCTTTTTAGGTGTAGGAGTTCGGCATCAAACCATTTGTCTGATGGTCTACATATTTTATTTTTATTTTTTATTGGGGCTAGCTCATTCAAGGTAGATTCACTGAGGGTACGGCAGAAGTTTATGAATTCTTTAGGGTTGTTGGAGTCGATTGCTGGGTCTACTGTGTCCCAGAATGTAGTAGGTTCGATTTTCTGTCTGGTCTTGATGAGTGTTTTGTGTGGAATAGGTTTGTTGTTGTTTTGCGCCCAGTTGATAGTGAAGGTATATTTGTAGTGGTCTGACCAGAGGGTAGGATGCCAGGAGCCATTGGAGATGTGGATATTTTTTGTGTGGAGGTTATGAGATGTGTATGCAGCAATATCAAGTTGATGGCCCTTTTCATGTGTGGGTTCGGGGTTGAGGATCTGGCACAGCAGGGAAGGCGGCAGAAAGTAGGAGAGTCAGGTGGGTGCATGTTCTGGCTGATTTCTCCCCCCTCCCTGCCTGCCTCCCTCCCTGCAATTGTCTTCCTTGCATGGAGAGAGCATGCACAGACTATCTACAGCAGGGGTCTCAAAGTCCTTCCTTGAGGGCCACAATCCAGTCGGGTTTTCAGGATTTCCTTAATGAATATGCATGAGATCTATTTGCATGCACTGCTTTCAATGCATATTCATTGGGGAAATCCTGAAAACCCGACTGGATTGCAGCCCTCAAGGAGGGACTTTGAGATCCATGATCTACAGGGAAAGCAGATGGTTTGCACATATGTCAGGATCACACACTAACGACCTGTATCGGCAGATGGGGGCATGCCTCCGATTGCCCCCATTGTAATATTGTTGGTTGCAGAATCCATCGGCCCTGCCTGGATCGGACATGGATCGGTCACAATCGGGCAGGTTAGTGAATCTAGCCCCAAGGGCCTTTATTGCCTCCTCATCAAAGGAAAATTGTTATGCAGGGTTACTCCCCTGCTGGATGAGAACAGCTAAGTTCTATGCAATTTGGTAAACTTTGTAACTGCCATGACTCTCAGGTTTGGGTTTCAATTTTTATTAAAATTTGATTTGATCACTTATCAAGTGCTTCTAAGCAAAATACAAGAAAAAAAAATTATTTTAAGAACATAAAAAGTCATACAACTTAAAAATTATTCACAATAAAATATTTTAAACAATACAAATACATATACTAACTAGAACATAAGGATAGCAGGGGTAGAACTACAATTTGTTTTAGAAAAGATAGTGGTAACGTATATGGAAAGTATAATAAGGAAGGGAGGGGGGAATTTAAAGGGGGAAACAGAAATATCTTTTTGGGAGAAATTATAGGTTGAAGGTATTGTTAAATAGAAAGCTTTTCAGGGTAAATGCGTTACATTTTCCTCCTCTCTTACGTATGCTGGCATAGCGTTTCAGAGCCTAGGCACGTTCACAGACAAGATATCTAGCCTTTGTGTTCCTATTATTTTCAGTGATGGGGCCATTAACAGTTTCACATACTCCAAATATTCCTAAATCTATGAGTTAAAGCTATGTTTATAAGCCTCCTGCTTCCATTGCTCTAACTCCTGGTATTACAGTCTAGGGATGGCTGCTATCTTTGCCTCAGTGCAGTGGGGCTGGGAGTGAAGAGGAAATGCTCCACCTTGATACTATACCACCAATGATAACCCCCCATAATTACTGCATGTAAGATTGACTGCCTTTTTGTTGTGGGGAATAATACATTGCCTAAAGCTGATGCCAGGAGATTGGATGAGGTCAGAACTGGGTCAGGCTATCTCTTAGGGAAAGACAGGTTGTCATTGAGGCTTCAGGTTGGAGGCTGGATGGTTCTCCACAAGTGGAATTTTTTTTGTTTTGTTTGAACAATAGCTGCAGGTATCTCTTTATCAGTAAATTCACCCTGAAACACAATTTTATAAAACCAAAATAAAAATGTATAAAAGCAAAATGAAAACACCTGCAAACAACACAGAAACTTAAAAATATATGTATTTTTTGCCTGCACATACCTAATTGGCACACAGTGGTGCAGTAAGGGGGCAGGGGGGTGGACCGTCCCGGGTGCCATGTCAGTGGGGGTGCTGGCACCTCTCCACCACACCACGCCTCGCTCACACCATCCCACCCCCACCCCTTTCCTCTGTAGATCTTCGCTAGCGTGAGCAACTTCTGTCTGTTGCTCATATCATCCTGGCTCCCCTCTGAATCATTTCCAGGTCACGGGGCCAGGAAGTGATGTCAGAGGGAAATCCAATGCTGGCACGAGGAACATGCTGCAGAAGCCACTTGCGTTAGCGAATATTTAGAGGTCCAGTGGTGGGGGGGGGGGTGCATGGAAGGAGTGGGAGCATGGAGAGGAGGCATGGGGGGGCACCACAGCCCTGGGCACCTCCTACCCTTGCTATGCCACTATTGGCACATACCTATAAGTAGTGGTTTTAGGAAAGGTACTACTTATAAACAGAAGTGGTGGAAATGATAAATTGGAAGTGAGTGAATTCTGGGTGTGGTAATACTTCAAGTACATATATTTTCTGTATTTTACAAGGCAATACATATAAACCACAGAGAATATGCATGATGGGTTACAACATAGCTCTAACTGCTCATTTGACTCTGGGTTTTGGAGTAGTGTCTGAGAGCAGAAGATGGCATGTCACATTCATTGGAAACTCTGAAAGCATTACATCATCAGTGTATGAGAAAAGCATTGAGATCATGACCCTAACAGAATTTATGATCACCTGGGACGTCCCCATCCTGACTGATAAAAAGCTGGATACCAAAAAACCAGATATAGCGGTAAAAGAGAAAAACACATGAACAGCACCGATTATAGAGGTGTCAGCCTCAAACAATTAGTCGGTGAATCATGTGGAGAGAGGAAAAATCCTCAAGTACCAAGAATTGCAGTCTGAGACTGAGAAAATGTGGCAGAAAGATACAGAAATACTTCCCATCATTTTGTGTGCCACAGGCTTGATTAAAAAAAACTTCCAAGCGTACCTGAATAAGTTGTCTCTATATATTACATAACATAAGAATTTATTAATATACTACAAAACCTCACAGTTCTATATGGTTAACAAGATTAAAAGAAAACTAAACAAAACACAGTGAAATATAAAATATCAAACTTACAAGAATTTTTCAAATAAATGCATTTTCAACAATTTCCTAAAATGTTAGTATGAGGGAGAGCTAGCTAACAAATGGCAAAAAAAATCCCAATCCCATGTCACATCCTGAAATGATAATAGTCTTTGAAAGTGTCTTTTATATGTACTCCAGAAAGAAAGTCTCTTTTGCACAATACAAGTTCTATGCCAAGCATTAACAGTAAATCTGAGAATCTGAGATCATACTTCACATATCCTGGCTTAAGAATGAGGCTTATTCCTGTTATGGTATGCAGAAAATGAGCCCATTTGAAGAATTTGCCCCTGAGACAAACTCATTTGACTCTGAGCTTTGGAAGAGTGCCTGAGAGTGGAATAATGGTTAGTTCTCAGGAGTGTCAACATATCTTAAAATACCAAAAATATAAGTTTCAGAGCTCTGTTCCTTAATTTGTTCCTCAGATATTCACTTTTACAAGAATACACTGATGACTCAAGATAACGTGGGCCTTGGGAACCAAAAACTTCAACCGCGTTGTACCTGAGGCCATGCTGTAAGGAGGAACCCTTTCTCCTTTGAATTATGTTTCTTGCCTTGTTAACATTTATTGTACTTTCTATACTAAACTCAATAAAAAAAATTTTGAACTAAAAAAAAAAAAAGTTAACAATGCATTGCTCAGTCAGAATCACATCTTATAAATGAAAGAACACAAGGGCAACTGAAATCATGTATATCGCTTTTGAATTTAACTGGCAAACATATATATTTGAGAATCACACAGGGACTGTTTACCGTGGTAAACTGCGGGTCACCACAGTAAATCCACAGGAATGGAGATATTTGCAACTGGATTACCGCAGGAATGGGGACAAGATCTTTCACTGCCCCGCGGGAATGGGGACAAGACTTTTTACTGCCCTGTGGGAGCGGTGAAAAGTCTTACTCCTGTGGTAAAAAAAAATTGCGCCTGTGGCAGACTCGGCTACTTCTCCCTAACTCCTCTTGCGTCTATTTTACCTTCAGGAGCCAGCCATGCCACAATGAAGACAGAAGGAACCTAAAACCAAAGCCTGAGACCAATGTGATTTGAAGAATAAAATTACCAGCCAAAATATAAAAAAAATAAATTTATTTTATATCTTGTGATTAGAATATTTCAGATTTGAAATATGTATCCTGCTAGAGCTGGTATTAGACATAACTGGGGACCGCAAAGTCCAGGCTGTGCTTCTTTAGCTTCCAGCTGGCTTAGGGCTCTCTCTCTGACCAGGGGGTAGTTGCCCTAGTTGCACTCCTCTAACATTATTCTTGTCATGGGTGACTAAAGTATTCTGTTAGTTTGATTTTTCTATGTAGCATTCTGTAGTAATTTGGTTTGTTCAGTTTTCACAATAGTGAAGGGGATATTTGTGAAAGGGAGGGGAGATGGGTTTTGTTGAACCTTGCTCTGTTTTATTTGTGTTTATAAAATGACAATTGTCAGAGGAGAAGCTTCCGGCCACACACATGCGACTGCAGGGCGGTACAGGCAGGCTTCACCGGCATCAATTTATTTTCTAAAGCGCCGCGAAGGTGAGGGGGAGGGAGATAGATTTGGCCAGAGGGAGGGAAAGAAGGGACCGCGTACCATCCCTCTCTTAAGTTTCTTTACGCCAGAAAGGTAAGGGAGAGGGAGAGAGATTCTCAGTCTGCTGAAGGGTGATGAGGTGGCGAGAGGGAAGGGTGGATGCTGCAGGGATGGGGCGGTGAAGGGGACGGCGGGGATGGGGATGAGGCAGTGAAGGGGACGGCGGGGATGGGGACAAGGCAGTGAAAGGGACGGTGGGTTCGGGGATGGAAAGGTGAAGGGGACGGTGGTCCGGTGACGGGGACATATTTTTTCCCCGTGTCATTCCCTATTATATATTACAGTATTGTACATTTAAAGTAAAGTTTTGAGACAACAATCTTGTTCAGTCAGAATCATGTCCTGTATCATAAATGAAAAGAACCCAAGGAAAACTCAAGCCAAGAGCAGTTTGTAAACATAATAATATTGGGCAATTAGAAAAATGTGTACACAAAGATCTTAACCCACATAAACCGGTTGAAAACAGTTTGAAAGGCTTGGTGTATAATTTATGGAAACACAAAAAGAAGTCCAAACCAAAAATGATTCACAGGTTGTATTTTTCAAGGAAGCTTAGGGCTCCTTTTATGAAGGTGCGCTAGCATTTTTAGCACACGCTACAATGCCGTGCGTGCTAACCCCACGCTACACGGAAAATACTAACGCCAGCTCTATGGAGGCATTAGCATCTAGCGCGTGTGGCATTGTAGCACACGCTAAAACCGCTAGCGCACCTTCGTAAAAGGAGCCCTTAATATTGCAATTAATTTATAACCATTCAATATATATAGTTTAGATGTAACTTTTAAAGAGCCATCAGAAGCGGCACTCCAGGGCATACAAGATACCAAAATTAAGGAGCTGAACGCCGCTACGTTTCTTCATCTGCTCATATCTTGAAAACTTGTTAAAGTTGTTTTAATTATAATTCTTATAACTTTCATTGACTTATGTGTTATATTTTAAATTTTGTCCAACTTATCTGTAGAATCTCGGCAAGGTATTAAGCCTAAACCCAGATGACAAACGCACCAACGCCGGCATGCCTGTTTCGTAAATACGATACTGCTTCAGGGCGTGGTATATTTAGATAGTCAATGGTAAATCTATGGTGGAAATGATGCTATCTGTTTCTAGTAACTAATTACATTGTCCTTATACTATAACATAAGCCGGGAAAAGACTTCAAATGCACAAGTGTTTAAAGAACTCACTTTTGAAAAAACCCTTTCATGGGGCTTCAACATCATCATTGGTCTAAAAACCCCGGTAATTTTTCCTTTTTTTGGTGCTATTTTGCATCTAAATCATGTGCATGTGCAAGTATTAACTATTGCAGTCATTAAATTGTGTTTAACAACGTAAGAATATTCGTTATTTTTGCTACATATTGAAAACTACTTCTATAGTTGTGATGTTCAGATGCAACTAATAAGCTTCTATTGATGACATAAGGTACTTAGCTTGCTCCCGACGGAACTTTGGCCAGTCCGTTTCTCTCATGGATGGCTTCTTCAGGGGAAAGCACCTATTCAGAATAGTTGAAATTGCTACTGAATTAGTTTAAGTTCACTGACTGCCACAGTGTATCACTGGCTGCTTTCCGCTGCACTGTCGCTTATTAGTTGTATCTGAACATTGCAACTATAGAAGTAGTTTTCAATATGTTGCAAAAATAACGAATATTCTTACGCTATTAAATACAATTTAATGACTGCAATAGTTAATACCTGCACATGCATAATAGCACAAAAAAAGGAAAAAATTACCAGGTTTTTTAGACCAATGATGATG
Organism: Geotrypetes seraphini; assembly: GCF_902459505.1. Taxonomy (NCBI): domain Eukaryota; kingdom Metazoa; phylum Chordata; class Amphibia; order Gymnophiona; family Dermophiidae; genus Geotrypetes; species Geotrypetes seraphini. The sequence continues at coordinate 325,564,462 of NC_047085.1, read as the reverse complement.
TTGAAGCCCCATGAAAGGGTTTTTTCAAAAGTAAATTCTTTAAATACTTGGGCATTTGAGAAAGTATCATTTCCACCATAGATTTACCATTGGGTATATTTGGATTGGTGACAATTTTCACACAGTTATTCAATATTTAAATAGTCTACATTTTTAACATGCCCAGTAACAACGCTAATCTCAATGTGAGTAGTCAGGGTAGTCATCTGGGTATAGGCTTAATACCTTGCCGAGATTCTACAGATAAGTTGGACAAAATTTAAAATATAACACATAAGTCAATGAAAGTTATAAGAATTATGATTAAAACAACTTTAACAAGTTTTCAAGATATGAGCCAATGAAGAAACGTAGCGACGTTCAACTCCTTGATTTCGGTATCTTGTATGCCATGGAGTGCCGCTTCTGATGGCTCTTTAAAAGTTACATTTAAACTATATATATTGAAAGTTATAAATTCATTGCAACACGCTTCTTTGAAAAATATGACCTGTGAATCATTTTTAGCTTGGACCTCTTTTTGTGTTTCTGTACACAAAGATCTTGGCATTAATTTAAAAAAAAAAAAAAATTCAATGTCTTGCATGAGGACACAACAGTTTTATGACTCAGAATGGGGGTGAGCTCATTTTTGGATAAATGATGTGATAACATTTGTTTTATGCTTTCCCTTTTCTCTTGTAAGATGATGATGGATTGCAGCTGGAGAATTTTTAGACAATCTACCTCCTGGGTTTCTAGCCATCTCATCCCAAGTTTCAATGCTTGAATAGCTTTAGTCGCCTTTGGGAATGGTTGATCTAGTTGCTCGTTTTTGTCCTCATTTGAGTCTCTGGTGGAGAAATTTCACACTGTATGTTCAGCAATCTCTCTGTCAAATATTTGTCCATCCACTCCCCCAAGTTATCGCTAATTGTCAATGCCAATAGATGTCTTCTGATTCTTTGACCTCCTCTTCTGTAAAGCTTTTGAAGCTGTCATCATCTTCATCACTATCTCTACTATGAAGGGTGACAGGTTTGAAAGCTGCTTTCAGGCTAAGTTACCAGCATTTCTCAGTGATGAATGGGATTATACTGTAGCATTCCATGCTATTTCTCCCAATTTGAACACATGTAGACTGAGTTCCTACACAACTTTGCTCACAGTGTCATTGTTTCCCACAATCTTCTCTACTAGGGTCTTTTAATAATTCATCATAAAAGTGGAAATGATTCATAGTAACATAGTAGATGACGGCAGATAAAGACCCGAATGGTCCATCCAGTCTGCCCAGTTTAATTTTTTTTAATTTTTCCTTCTTAGCTATTTCTGGGCAAGAATCCAAAGCTCTACCCGGTACTGCGCTTGGGTTCCTACTGCTGAAATCTCTGTCAAAACCGACTCCAGCCCATCTACATCCTCCCAGCCATTGAAGCCCTCCCCAGCCCATCCTCTCCCAAACGGCCATATACAGATAGACACAGACCGTGCAAGTCTGCCCAGTACTGGCCTTAGTTCAATATTTAATATTATTTTCTGATTCCCTGGTCTATCCTTTGATTTTTCTACCTTTGATGATATGCCTTTCCACAGGAGAATGAGCAGGGCAGTTATCAAGGAGGATTGCCTTTGACTCAAGTTTAAGCCACCTCATATGAAACCAAACAGATGGCACAATGGCCCTGATTCTATAAAAGACACATAAAATTAGGTGCTTAACTTAATTTTTTTTTTTTTCAAAATCTTTATTCATTTTATAAACCAACACAAAGTGCAACATATTATCAATAATTAACAATATAGACAACGCTTAATTCCATCAAATGATATAATAATTATATATCCCTCCCCCCTCCCACCCACCCTTTCATACAGAATAAAAACAATCAAAAGCAATACAGATGATCAAGGTAAACAAATTATAATTCAAAAATAAATTAAGTACATATTATCCCTCACCCCTGTCCACCCTTCCTGGATGTGTATAATCAAAGGATCCAATATATACCCTGCCATATAATAAAAGCTTGATGGTATCTGTAGAAATTTGGAAAATTTACCCCACCTGCTGCAATTGGTTTTTGCAAGGCTAATAAAGCAATTCTGGCATTTTTACCCAGCCAAATAAATTTAGTGAGAATGCCATTCAATTTCTTATAGAAGGACCCCTGAAAATAAACTGGCATCATTTGGTAGCAAACTACAGGCAGAATCATCATTTTGACAGTTTGGACTCTCTCCCACCAAGGGTTCCAATTCTCATAAATTTCTTTGACTTTCAGCGATAAGGATTTTTCATTTATTGTCATTGTATCTTCCAATGTTTTCTGAATCATAATGCCTAAATATTTTATCCCCTCTTCCTTCCAAAGGAATGGAAATGAATCAAATAATCCTTTCGTACAATGCACATTTAGCGGAACAACCTCTGATTTGCTCCAATTTATTTTGTATCCAGAGAATTTACCAAATCGATCTATCAATTCCAGTAAATGCGGAATTGTAGATTCAGGATTCTTCAAATGAAGCAAGATATCATATGCATAAGCAGAGATCTTATATTCCTGACCTGCATAAGGAATCCCTTGTACCTCCCTTGCCTGCTGTATAGCCAACAACAAGGGTTCCAGAACAATATCAGAAAGCAATGTAGATAAGGGACATCCTTGTCTAACTCCTCTCCCCAGACAAAAACATTCAGAAAATGTGTCATTAATATATAGTCATTACATTACTCTTCTTTGTTTTTTTAGGGGTGGAGCCTTGATAAAGCGGTTTCCCGCGAAACATGTCAGCTATGGCACCCTGCTTGATTTAAAAATATCTCTACCAGAGACAACTACACTAAAGCTAAGTAAAATAAGCTAATTAAAACGAAGTAAAATGAAGTAAAAATTTAAAAATTTATAAGTAATTAAATATATAAAGCTCTTGAAAACGTGAAATAAGTAAAAACTTAGACCCAGTGAGGATTTGTCACGTAAAGCTCAGAACGGTGATATATTTGAGTTCTGAGTGGTGACGCTGAGGGCCTAATAACAACTCATAGTATCAGATTGCTAAGTGGAATAAGGAAGAAGTTCCTATTTCTATTAAATTAATATATAGCCTGGCAGAAGGGGAACTATACAAGGTTTGAATCATTTGAATAAATCCCGATCCTTTACCAAACCAATCTATTGCTTGATACATGAAAATCCATTCCACACGATCAAAGGCCTTTTCTGCGTCCAATGAAACAGAAAAGGCTGGATCATCCATTGATTTCACTAAATTTAACATATGTAAAGCTAATCTGGTATTATTTGAGGAATGTCTCTGAGCAATGAACCTCGTTTGGTGCATACCGATCATATAAGGGAGAGCCTTGGCTTAAAGCCAATAGCTTAGCCAGAAGTTTTCCATCCACATTGATTAAAGAAATAGGCCTGTAGTTTGAAACCAACATGGAATCTTTATTTGGCTTTGGTAAAACAATGGTTAAAGACTCTGCCATAGTACCTGAAATACAACCCTTAGTCAGTTTGACTGATATAAATTTAGAAGATAAGGTAAAAGTATAATTTGAAAAGATTTGTAAAACTCCACAGTGAATCCATCACTACCTTGAGCAGATCCAACTCGGAGGGATTTCAATGCTGTCTGGAGTTCCTTAAGTGATATAGGTGCATCAAGATCACTTTTTATATGCTCGGGAATTTTTGGCCCTTGAACTAACTTTAAAAATTCCAACCCATCTTTTTCTTTATTTGAATAAAGCTCGGAAGAATATAAAGCCTTGTAATATTTCAAAAATTGTTTTAAAATATTTTCAGTCCGGGTATGAGATTGATCATTCTCATCCTTAATGGCCACAATTCTTACTTTTCTTTTTTTAGTTTTGAGATACTTAGGACTCCTTTTACAAAGGTGCGCTAGGGTTTTTAGTGCATGCACAAAATTACCAGGTGTTATAGCGCACGGTAGCCGAAAATCTACCGCCTCCTAAAAAGGAGGCAGTAGTGTCTAGTGCTTTGGGAATTTAATGTGCGCTATTGCGTGCATTAAGGCCTAGCACACCTTTGTAAAAGGAGCCCTTAGCCAATAATCTTCCTGCTTTATTCGAGTTTCCATAATATAGAACCTGCTGTGAAACCAAATCTTTCCTAGCCAATTGTGAGAATATCTCATTTTATTTATACTTAGCTTTCAAAAGGGCCTGCAAAGTACTGTACTCCCATTTTGATGCCAATTGTGATTCTAAATTCAAAATAATTTTTTCCAGATTAGAAAATTCCAATTTTAGCTGCTTTTTTAACATGAGCCGAATAGGAAATTATTTTCCCTCTAGTTGTAGCTTTGAAAGCATCCCATATTGTTTCCAATGAGATTTCCTCCGAGGTGTTAAATTGAAAATATTCATTCAGTTGCAGGGTGGAGGGGGTATGGGTTTGCGAGTCTATTGGATGTGCATCCAAGTTCACATGCATTATTTATCAGGGTGGGGGTGGGTGGGATATGGGTGTTCTGGGATCCTGGATGTGTATAGAAGGTTGTTTAATGGTATTATTTATGAGGTGAAGGGTGCACACTTGGTTCTACTTATAAATAAGAAGCCTTTAAAAATTTATTCTCTCAATGTTAATGATCTCAATCACCCTATAAAGTGGAAAAAAATATTGAATTTTCTTAAGAAACAAGAGGCAGATATTTGCTGTTTGCAGGAAACACATTTACCATCTATCGAAGCTGATAAATTAAAAGGGGACTGGGTTAAGCATTGTTTCTATGCTCCTGCATTGGGGAAAAAGGCGGGAGTGTCTATTTTGATAAATATGTGATGTTCTACTACGTTTGGTATGGTTAAAGCTGATCCTTTAGGTAGTTGGATTTATGTTGAAATAATCTCAGGAAAAGATACCCTGACGTTACTAAATGTGTATGCCCCTAATTTAAATCAGGCTGATTTCTTTACAAATCTCCAACAGTTAATTATATCATTGGCTACAAATAAATTAATTGTAGCTGGTGATTTTAATGCTGTCATGGATCCATTATTAGACAAACAGCCTAGTAAGCAAATAAAGTCACTAGGTCTTAATAATATGATGAACTCATAAGGATTAAGAGATATATGGAGGCTTTTTCACTATAATGCTCGGGAATTTTCTTTTTGCTCTCAAGTGCATAAATCATTGATTATATATTTGTCTCTGATACTCTAATTCAACAGGTTACAAAGGGCAACATAGACCCGATTCTTTTGACGGATCATGCTGGCATTTGGATTGGATCAGTTTAATGAACAAGATTCTACTAGACCTGTTTGGAGATTCAATAATGCATTGCTTGCAGATTCAAACTTTCTAGAAGAAATTCAAATAAAAATGAATGAATATTTTCAATTCAACATCTCGGAGGAAATCAACTTAATTTTCTTAATTGGCTTAATCAGTGCTGCTAAGAACATGGTTCATAGTTTGAATCAGTGCAAGCTAAGTACATGATTCATAATTTGAAATGTATTTAGCAGTTTAATATGAAATGTTAGATAAAACAAAAGTAATAAGTACTAAGAATAAAGAAGAAGGAAGAAAAAGAAGAAGAAAAGATTATGAAACAGTATATAATAAATTTCCAGTAAAAAATACTAAATGGTTCTAATGAGGAGTCCAGTCAGTGTGAGTCTTGCGACCCAGCTGATATTCTGAAGTTCCCGTGGTATTTCTTTAGCTAGTTTGAGTACACCTTTTACTAAGCACTTTGGTGTTAGTTAATGGCTAATTGAAAGTGCCATTAAAAACCAATTAAAAATACATTTACAATAATTAATTAGCCAGTAGGCGTGTAGAAAGATTTACGGTCCACTAATCAGGTACATAAACAAATACATGCCTGTTAGTTTCTAGGGAAGACCATAATATCTCATCCAGGTTCAACTCTCTTTGCCTATTTACACGACACAAGACCAAGGCTAATGAGAAATACTTTTATTATGAAAATAGAAAAATATAATTCACAAGCCAGCAGCAATATCTAAATATTGTTCACAAAATATCCGATTACATAAATGAAACTCAGTACATAATTATCACAACACTCTTGTTAGATAATTAAGTAAAACTAATTCTTACACATACTAAACAATTCCTTATAATAATAATCCCTGATTAGCAGCAATCTATTACGGTTATCACCAAAAGTAGCTTTACAAGCCTTATCCTATATCACAATCGGATGTACTTATCTAACCCCAGCTGATAAGATAATAAGTTTCTTATCCTCACCATCCAATTAGGCCTTAGCACAACATCAGGTGAAACGGAATACGTCTCCTCAGCTTAGCAGATGTAGAAATCCTTTGGTTACAGGAACAAGTGTTTGTCAGCCACTGGTAAAGCTGTAATTTATTGGCAGCAAAAGTTTCCTTGAGGTGATGGAATTCAGATCTGTTTAAAGTCTGATTCACTCTCTCAGACATAGAGTCACATGAGGTAACTGTTCAGGTCTTAATTATTATGAAAGAGATGCGTGCAGAACATCTGTGATGAGATGTGAGTTCACCCACACCTAAAACACTGACTAATTATAATTAGCACCTTTTCACTTGGATCTCGTCAGATGACTTCTTCGGACCAATCCAAAAACAGAACTTAGATGAATAGCCTCTCTGTGTAAAGTCTCATACAGGCTAGGAGACACAGGCGCTTTTCGATAGATAAGCACAGCATAGGAGTATAACTCCCCCAAGATTCACACAGTCTAAGCATGAAGGCATAGATGGATGTCCTTGACTAGAATACAATTCTGGTACATACCCAGAATGCATCAGGCAGAAACAGCTAAGATGTGTTCTTCTTTCTCTTCTTGCTAGGTTCAGGCTGGAAAGATTTCTTGCAAATAATGGTTCAGGCTTGATGATGCCAGAGAGGCTTAACCTTCAGGTGCAAATAAAGAAACACCCCTACAGGTGCCTACCACTGTGAGGTAGGCATCTACACAAAGGTGCCTACCTACAAGTAGGCAGGATTAGGGACAGATTCAGGACAAATATTGAATGTGGTTTCATTTAGATACCTTAAGCCAGTGGCGTACCAAGGGGGGGGCGGTCTGCCCCGGGTGCCGTCTGCCCCGGGTGCCAAGCCCTGAGGGGGTGCTCCCGGTCCAGTCCATTTCCCCCCCCCCTCTGCGCTGGGTGTCACATCTGGAAACAGCCTGTAGTAAGATCGCGATGCCAGAGATCTTTGCCTGCTTCGGCTGTTTCCTCCACCACGGTCCTGCCCCCTCATCTGACATCAGAGGAGGGGCGGGACCGCGGCGGAGGAAACAGCCGAAGCAAGCAAAGATCGCTGGCATCGCGCGATCTTGTTGCAGGCTGTTTCCCCAGGGCAGTAGCGTACCAAGGGGGGGCGGGGGGAAGGTCCGTCCCGGGTGCCGCCTTAGGGGGGGTGCACAACTGGCCCGGCCCCTATCGCGCTCCTACCCTTCCAGCAAAAGCAGCATCGGAGCCATTACCGAAAAGGTAATGGCGCCAGGCCTTGGAGCACTGAGGCAGACCGCTTCTCCCCCCTCCCAGCCGAAACCCCGCTGACCATCCTATCTCTCCCCCCCAAGTGAACCTTTCCGACCCTCCCAGTGAAAGCAGCAAACCTCCCTCCAGTAGCGTCGGCTTTATCCTCCCTCTGCCGCATCACTGATGACGTCATCAGTGACGCGGCAGAGGGAGGAGAAAGCCGCGAAGGAGGTTTGCTGCTCTCGCTGGGAAGGTCGGAAAGGTTCACGGGGGGGAGATAGGAAGGTCAGCGGGGGTTCGGCTGGGAGGGGGTGAAGCGGACTGCCTCGGTGCTCCATTACCTTCTTCGGCAGCAGCAGCGTTTACAATTCGCTGCTGTTGCTGGCTTCAGGCCTTGTTCTCTGCCGGGTCCTGCCTACTTCCTGTTTTCATGAAGACAGGACCCGACAGAGAGGAAGGCCTGAAGCGGGCAACAACAGTGAATTGTGAATGCTACTGCTGCCCGATGAAGTTCAGGACATCGGGGAAGGAGCAGGGAGAAATCGGCTGCTGGCTTGGGGGTGAGGGTAGGGAAAGAATCGTGGAAGTGGAGAAATTGGCACGATGGCTTTGTGCGGGCTAGGGGGAGAGAGAAAGAAAGGAAAAAATAAAGATGGGGGGCCAGGGGGAGAGAGAAAGAAAGGCAGAAATAAAGAGGGGTCAGGGAGAGAGAGAAAGAAAGGCAGAAAGAAAGAGGGGGACCAAGGGGAGAGAAAGAAAGGCAGAAATAAAGAGGGGGTCAAGGGGGAGAGAAAGAAAGGCAGAAAGAAAGAGGAGAGCCAGGGGGAGAGAGAAAGAAAGGCAGAAATAAAGAGGGGGTCAAGGGGGAGAGAAAGAAAGGCAGAAAGAAAGAGGAGGGCCAGGGGGAGAGAGAAATAAAGAGGGAGGCCAGGGGAAGAGAGAAAGAAAGGCAGAAATAAAGAGGAGGGTCAGGGGAAGAGAGAAAGAAAGGCAGAAAGAAAGAGGGGGACCAAGGGGAGAGAAAGAAAGGCAGAAAGAAAGAGGAGGGCCAGGGGGAGAGAGAAAGAAAGGCAGAAAGAAAGAGGGGGACCAAGGGGAGAGAAAGAAAGGCAGAAATAAAGAGGGGGTCAAGGGGGAGAGAAAGAAAGGCAGAAAGAAAGAGGAGGGCCAGGGGGAGAGAGAAATAAAGAGGGAGGCCAGGGGAAGAGAGAAAGAAAGGCAGAAATAGAGAGGGGGGTCTGGGGGAGAGAGAAAGAAAGGCAGAAATAAAGAGGGGGGCCAGGGGGAGAGAGAAAGAAAGGCAGAAATAAAGAGGGGAGCCAGGGGGAGAGAGAAAGAAAGGGAGGGCAGGAGAAGAAAGAAGAAGGACCAGAAGAGTTACTAAACCGCAATAGCGTTTTTTAGCGCAGGGAGCCTATGAGCGTCGAGAGCAGCGTGGAGCATTCAGCGCAGCTCCCTATGCTAAAAACTGCTATCGCAGTTTAGTAAAAAGGGAGGGGGAATATTTGTCTATTTTTGTATAGTTGTTACTGAGGTGACGTTGCATAAAGTCATCTGCCTTGACCTCTTTGAAAACCCGCGGAATATAAATGATAATTAACATTTTCTCTGCGTACAGCGTGCTTAGTGTTTTTAAAATTTTATTGTTGGTAGATCATTTTGACTTGGCCACAAAGGTAAGGGGGAGGGAGGGAGGGGAGCTGCTGAAAGACATCTAGTAATCCTTGCAGGCTTGACTGTGCAGAGAATTATTTTTGTAAAATCATGTTTTGTTATGTGACTGGCATTATCTAGACTTTAATTTCTATGAATGAATAGAATGAAAATGATATAAAATTACTTGCTTGTTTTTATGTGCGTGCGCTGAAGGAAAGTGGAGAGAGAGTGGGCTGAGAATGCTGAAGGGAAATGGGGATGAGAGTGGGGAGAAGACGCTGATTTATAAATTGACAATTGTACAGAATATTGTTTCTTTTTATACTTTAATATAAACAATTCAAGGCTTGTGTGGATGGAATCAGGTGGTTTGCGGGGATGGGGACCGAGCTTACGGGGATTAGTCCAATAAAATGGTATTTTTTTATTTCTCATTATTTGTTTTATTTTTATTTGTTAATTTGTAAAGTGGTGATTGTTATGTATCAGTTTTTTCAAATTTACATCTTCTGTCTTTATATTTTGCACTGTATTAGAGGACATATGTTACTGTTTTTTGTGGTGTTGCAATGTATCCAGGGTCTGGTTTCTTGGCGGATCAGTTTAACTTTTGTCTACATATTTCTATTTTTAGTTTGTGATTATTCCATTTTGGGCGAGGGTGTATCTCTGTTCTGTGTGTATGAAAAGAACACAGTTTTCAGTTGGCATTGACTACAGGATCAATTGACTGTGCGGGATCTGGCTTGTTTAGTTTTACAATGTATGTGTTGGTGTTCTAGTGCTCACTGCAGTGTTTAAGATGCAGCCTTTTTCTAGGTACACTCTTGTGGTGCGATATGTAGATTGTTACTAAAAATCATATTTTTCATATAGATGGGGGGGGTGTCAAAAATGATGGGCCCCGGGTGCCACATACCCTAGGTACGCCACTGCCTTAAGCACATTCATTTAGGCCAAGAAAACCCTGCCTTCATGACAATGCACCTAAGGTTTTAATGCCTATTGGTATGTAGGTGCCTAACTTACTCCCTCTTTACAAATGCATAGTGCTGGTTTTAATACCGGCAAAGGCGGTAACTGCTCCAACGCTCATAGGAATTCTATGAGCATCAGAACAGTTACCGCTGCTGCCGGTGCTAAAACCCATGCTATGCGTTTGTAAAAGAGGGGGTTATTTTTTGTAATTGGTTCAATCAGCAATGTTAATTGCAGAGCACCATTAAAAATTAATTAAAAATTTTAAAAAAATTTAATTTTTGGGTAGGCACTTACATCGGTATGCACCATGTAGGTGTCTACACTGAGGCACCTACCGGCATCTAGAGGCAGTTAGCCCAAAAATAGGCATGGCTATGGGTAAAGTTTGGGTGTGGATATTCACTGGTAGGCCGAGAAAATCTTGGTCTAATATAATGGTGCCTAAGTTGTGGACTCCTACCGGTGCCTAACTTGACTTAGGTGCCGCTAGACATAATTCTACAAATGGCACCTATCTTTGAATATAGGAATCAAATCTTATTAGGAAATAACTTTTTTGTAGGACTTTTAGAAGAAACACTTGTTGGACTCTTTGTATACCACAGTGCCTTATCAATAGTCCAATTTTTTGAATTTTTAGTAATGAAAGTGCAAACTGTGCATTATAACTACTTAGAATATTCAATAAATATCTTCAATAGATATAATCAAAAAAACTGTTTTTGTCTTTCATTCAATCAGTAACTTTGTTTTCAAATTAATAGTAAGTAGATTTTGCCAACTTAGCTTTGTGGTCGTGTCGGGGAGGGAAAAAAACAAGCCGGCACGATCATGTTTCGCCACCAGGGCTGTCTCCTGGCTCTCTCCCCCCTTTGTTCTATGCTTATTTATAAACCTATCTTTGAATGACATATGGTAGGTGCCATTTTCAATAGCGCCTAGTAAACCCCTCTTTTACTAAGGTGTGCTAACCGATTAGCGTGCACTAATCAATTTAGCACCCGCTAAACGCTAATGCGTCCATAGACTAACGTGCATGCATTAGCGTTCAGCATGCGCTAAATCGATTAGCACACCTTAGTAAAAGAGGGCCTAAGTTATGCACCATTTATATAGAAACAGGGCCAAAATGTGTTCTTTCTGCTCATTTTCATGAGAAATATCAATGACATAGTCCATGTTGTTGCATGTTGTATTGTAGCTTGTTGCAAATGACTGCCCATCCCTAGTAATCACCTAATCTTACCCTTTCTCGCAATGCGTTTGACTTCATGAACCTCTCTATGGTCTTCATTACAATGTAATTAGCCTCAGTAAAATTTTGATTCCAGAGCTGCTGTTTGATTGTATTGTTGTGATCCTAGATTATTTTCCGAGGAGCCAAGGGAAATATGACATCATCCCTTCCACCAAGATCTCCACTTTATTATCATGAAAACCAGGCTTGTAGGGCTTCCTGTTTCTTCTGTACTTAATTGATCACTTGCTGGTAATCTTTGGAACCTCAGTAGAACTACAGTCCCTAAAATCTAATGACTTGGCTCCTGAAAACTCTTTTCTTGAGAGTTTGAGTTCCTCACATCCATGTTACCTTGTTCTTTCATTTGTCTCTAAGAAATGAAGTGGGCGATGTGGTAGAACTTTTATATTTAGGGCTCCTTTTACGAAGGTGCGTTACCGTTTTTAGCGCACGCACCAGATTAGCACTCTAGCCGAAAAACTACTGCTAGCGCACGTGGCATTTTAGCGCACGCTATTCCACTCGTTAAGGCCCTAACATGCCTTCGTAAAAGGAGCCCTTAATCTCTATGCTGTTCAGAGTTGGAAGATGTTAATTGTTTCATGAAATCCAAGTGCTAGGGGAGGGGAGGAGAATCATAATCTAATTCTAGCATGTTAGTTTTCATGTCTTCTCAGCTATATAAACTTATGCTTCAGAGCTAGTTAATCAATTTCTCACTCTAGGGTGTTAATTTATACAAGCTGGTATTTCTACACCTTTCTCTTTAGTGATTTCCCTTTCCATAATTTTCTATCAGGACTGCTGATATATTTGACTAGATGTAGTTGAGTGTCCATTTCTTGGAAGAGTAGCATAGGGCTTAGACCAGCAGAGCGAGAACCAGGGAAGCCAAGATTCAATCTCACTAATGCTCCTTCTGGCCTTGAACAAGTCACTTTACCTTCTGTTCCCTCAGGAACAAACTCAGGGCCTCATTTATTAATGTGCTTTGAGGAGTTAACTCAAATGAATCCACAATAATGTGCATCAATACACGGTTGGTGTATAGGTTAGTAAACTGGCTCCATGAGAATAATGGAGCCTGAATTATTTAAGGTATGTTAAATCTCATTACTACTACTACTAATTATTATTATTTCTAGAGAGCAGCATTGTACATACCGGTAGTCACAAATGAGACAGTCCCTGCTCAAAAGAGCTTACAATCTAAACAGAAAAGACAGACAAACAGGATGCCAAGGTGGGGGATACAGTTAGGGGATGGTTAATAATAATAATAATAATAATTTTATTCTTATATACTGCCAAAGCCATAGTAGTTCGAGGCGGTTCACAATAAGAGGAGCTGGACAATCAGCGAAGATAGGTACAAGAAGGTATTAAAGTACATGAAGCGGATAAAGGAAAAAGAGAGCAGAGTGGTGGCTAGGGTAGTGAGCAGTGGACAATGGGGAATAGGGTTATGGATTGAAGGTTATATAAAAAAAGGTGGGTTTTCAGTCTCATCTGCACAAGCCTCAAACACTTATGATTTTAAAGTGTTCAAGCCTTGTGTAGATAAGGACAGAGCTTACAGGGATGAGACATGAACAGGGACAGAACTCGTGGGGATTGGGCAGAGATGGAGGTAGATCCCACGGGGACATATTTGTCCCTGTGTCATTCTCTAATCTGAATTCAAGAAAGCTTGGTACAAGGACATAGGATCTCTAAGGGAGAATAGATGGCATGGATGGGCAGACTAGATTGGGCATATAGTCTTGTCTACCTTTGATTTTCTCTGTTTCTAAAACATTGTCAGCAGCATTGGTAATTGGATAAAGGAATTCCACCTGTCCATAGTTGAATAATGAGCCCTATGTCAGTGATTCCCAAACCTGGTCCTGGAGGCTCCCCAGCCAGTCAGATTTTCATGATATACACAATGACTATTTATGATAAATATTTGCATGTACTGCCTCCACTGCATGCAGATCTCTTCCATGAATATTAATTGTGGATATCCTGAAAACCTGACTGATTAAGGTACCTCCAGGACCAGGTTTGGGAACCACTGCCCTCTAGTGCTACTAGTCGCTGTACATCAGAACACAGAAGAGACAGTCCCTGTTCAAAAGAGCTTATAATCTAATCAAGACAGACAAACTGGACAAGAAGGTGCATCAATACACTGTGCTTAGGTGGGGTAAGTACAGAGGGAACGAGGGGTGCCATTTTCAACTTGGACTTACCATTCTCTGGCTGGTTACTTGAGAGCACATTATGATTACACAGCTGATTCCTGAGGAAGAGGGGTTTCCCTCGGAACGGAGCCCCGTTGAATGGGTTCATTTTATGCTGGTTATCTTTCACTCCAGATTTCCACGGAGAAGCTAAGTACTTTATATATATATATATATATATATATATATATATATATATATATATATTTATTTATTTATTTTATATATATATATATATTTTTTTTTTTTATATTTTTTTTTTTGGGGGGGGGATCTAGCTCATAACTGTGCCAGTTCAGCAGATTTTGGACGCCACTGTACCCTTGGATGGGGGTCAGAGACAGTTTAACCAATTCATATTATCTATGTGATTATTTATTGGTATTTATTTCACTTTTAGCACACGTTTGTGCACTAGTTCTAACACACGGGCATTCCAAGGGATGTTTCACAGATAATAAATACCCTTCTGGGTGTATGACTGTGACAGCTGGTGCATTAGGGACATGTTCCCACTGCAAGCTGTGAGACTGAGGGCTTCCCATTCCCATTTAATAATTTGTGGTAGGCTGTTTTGGTTGGACTGCCTCTGCCCTTCACCCTGTTTTTGGGTCAGGGGAGACTTGGTTTTTTGCTATATTACAGTATTCCTCTCTTTGGGTTTTTCTATTGCTCAATTGAATAATTGGTTGGCTAGGAGGGTTTTTTGTAAAGCCAGAGAGGCTGTTACCCTTTCTAGTCCTCAAGCAAGACAATTCATAATAAGAGCATAAAAAAAGTGGAGGGGTGTATTAGATTTGGATTGTAGTTACCTAATCCACCTACATAAATATGGTAGTGTAAATTGTGGGATTCCCCAGGGGGTCTGTGCTGGGACCGCTGCTTTTTAACATACTTATCAATGATCTAGAGATGGGAATAACTAGTGAGATAATTAAATTTGCTGATGACACAAAGTTATTCAAAGTTGTTAAATCAGAAGAGCATTGTGAAAAATTGCAAGAGGACCTTGTGAGACTGGAAATCTGGGTGTCAAAATGGCACATGACGCTTAATCTGAGCAAATGCAAAGTGATGCATGTAAGAAAGAGGAACCCGAGCTATAGCTACATGATGCAGGGTTCCACATTAGAAGTCACTGCCCAGGTAAAGGATCTAGGTGTCATTGCTGAGGATACGTTGAAACCCTTAGCTCAATGTGTTGCTAAGAAAGCAAACAGAACGTTAGGAATTATCAGGAAAGGAATGGAAAACAAAAGATGAAAATGTTACAGTGCCCTTGTATCACTCTATGGTATGGCCGCACCTCGAATACTGTTTGCAATTCTTGTCATATCTCAAAAAGATGCAGCAGAATTAGTAAAAGTACAGAAAAGGACGACAAAAATGATAAAAGGGATGGGATGACTTCCCTATGAGTAAGGGCTAAAGTGGCTATGGCTCTTCAGCCAAACCTACAAAGTTGAGGCACTCTCCATCAAGGCTATATTGTGTATTTGGATTGTCAAAAGGCATTTGACAATGTACCTCATGAAAGATTTATGAAGCAATTTGAGAGTCATGGGATATGAGGTAATGTCCTAGTATGGATTAAGAACTGTGTTTAAATCTTTATTGATTTTCAAACTTTGATAGTGCAATACAATTGGTAAATCATAAAATACTGCATAGAACACACTAATAACCATACAATTATTACATTAAACAGTCATTTACTCCCATCTTCATCTTAATTATTAATACAAAAAAACATACGATGTGATTTCAATATTATAATTAAATGATCTAAAGTCCCTGCTTCGAGATGACAATGCCATTCATTATGAATTTTTGGAAATCAATTTGGGACCAAATTAACTGTTTATTAGATAATCCTGTGGAATTATCAAATGATACTGTACTGTTTGGTTTGGCAATGAGAGCAAAAAGTCAGATATCTACAAATAATAACAAATTATTACTTATAATGACTGGGGTTGCCATTCAACAAATTACATATAATTGGAAAAATTGGAATAGATTAAATTATAATTTTTGGTGGAACGCCTTATGTCATATTTATAAAATGGAGAGACTTATTGCAATACAACAGGGTTGTTTCAGGAAATTTCAAGATATTTGGGAGCTATTAACAAAGTATTGTAATGATTAGAAAAATCTTGTTTCCCTTAAATTTACAAGTTCAATTATGGGGTGGGAGGGAGGGTATTTTTATTGTTACATGTTGTATAAGTATTGATTATATGATAGATAAGGGTGGGGAGGGGGGGAGATAAGAGAATATTATATGTATCATTGTTGATTATTAAGTGATATATTTATGGTTATTTGTATGGATATGTTATCACACTTATTATAAGTTTAAAAATGAATAAAGATGTAAAAAATTATATATATTATAATTAAATAATTTAACTCCTCAAAGTACATTTCCCTCCCCCCACTCCCCACCCTCCCTTGATGTGTAATGAAATCTAATGAAAAGGGAAGAAACATGAAGTAGTCAATGGACTCCTTACATCATTAAAGGACTTACTAGTCCCCAAACGTTCCACCATCATGCTTTCATACTTATATGTGGTACACACATTTACCCACCAAAAAGTGTAATTAATCCTGTCATGGTTCTTCCAATTATGTGTGATCAGTTGAGCTATTCCCATCATGATCAGGAAAAGGCGACTTATATACTTATCTAAAGTAGGCTTAACATGTAGTAACGTACCACAAATTACAGCTTCATAGGTTAAGGAAATAGATGACTCAAGAATAAGATTTATTTGTCCCCAAATTGATTAATGGATTAAGAACTGGTTGAAAGACAGAAAACAGAGAGTAGGTTCAAATATTCTCAAAGGAGAATTCCTATGAGCATCAGAGCATTTATCTCAATGGCCCATGGTAGAAACCTGTAACACTGTTTAGTAAAAGGAGCCCAAAATGTTTGCTGTATTACAAAAATCCTTGAAAGGGATAATCAATCTCTAAAGGTATAACAGACGGCTCTTATTTATTCTAGGTTTTTTTTTTTTTAATACCGAGTAGCCTGTGTGAGATGGTGTTAGCTTCAATAACAACCAAAACCCTCAGAGAGGTAAAAAAGTCAACAGACAATCCACATTCAGAAAACAGAATTGGAACCACCCCATGAAAATAGAGCAGTGTGATAAAAAGTCTTTAATAATGTTTAGTTCATTTGCTGATACAAAAGTCACCTGCGTTATTTTGGATAAAGAGGTGATTACTGCCTGTACCCCTGTCAACATACAGGAATAATGCCCGTAGTTTAATGAATTAGGCCATCTTCAGGTCTGCTTATCTGTTTGCCTATACTAATGATGCAGCAATTATCTAATCTCCGATTTTTCTTTTAAGCTCTCTCCCCATAATTGTGGACTAGCTAATAGAACAAAGGAATTTTTTTTTCCTAATTCATTCTTCTTTTTTGTCTTTGAATTTTCCTGTTACTGTTAATTCTTATGATTGTTGTGATCATAGAAAAATTGAAATTTCAATAAAGAAATATGAAAAAAAAGTCACTTGCCTGACATAACCATGTTTTGCCTTGCATCTGCTTCAGGACCATATGATGTTTCTCATTTTCCAATGTGTATGTGCTTTTTTATTGGAGTTTCTTGATCAAGACGTTTCTTCTTTTAGATGTTTGTTATATGTTAATACATATAAAGTAAAAAAAATAGTATTAGCACTTTCAGATACAAATATAAATGCGGTGCTTCATAACCAATTAGGAATACAAAGCAGTATTAAAATAGACACGATACATTAACCGAAAGAGACCTTCTTAAACAAAATTAATAGCATAATATGTAATGATTTCAAAGCAGGAGGAAACCATAGGCAGTTATGCAGCGCAAGACAGATCCTAATGACTCATAAAATGGATCAATAAACTCTATTGTTTATATAACAGACATAAGTATTCATCATCATTATGCTGGCAGAGCAAGGCAAAAAAGATTTATGCATGACATAAAAAATACTCTGGTCTATGTAATAGATTATCTGAAAATCAATTTCGTTTTTTATGATTAGCAATCTGTCCATGGCAAGCAAAAACACACAATAATTCAGAAAATATACTTGATAGCTTGGAATTTGTTGTTTTTACTTGTTTTGAAAGGATGGTTTTAGATGGATCTATGAGACATTAAAAAAAAATGCTAGAAATGCAAGGAAATGTCACCTGCATTTAATGTTAAGTCCCTCACCCTACCCCATGGCAGACATGGGGGAAGCCACTGCTTGCCCTGGATCAGTGACATGGAAAGCTGCTACTATTGGGATTTTGCCAGGTGACTTGGATTGGCCTCCATGAAGTTGGGATACCGGGCTAGTTGGACCACTGGTCTGACCCAGTAAAACTATTCTTATGTTCTTGTGTTCTTAAGTTTCAAGTTCAAGTTGATTGTATTTGAAATACTGCCTAAGTACCTAGATGGTTTACATAAAATGGCCATTTTCCTGTGGAAGATTTTTTGAAGCAGTTGCTCTCTTTCTAAAGATATTCCCCTGCCGCAGCCACTTGGCGAAACAGGGCCTGTCGGGAATACTGAGTTCATTCTTTGAAAAGTGTGTCTGGTTCCGTATTGGAGCAACGCATATTTATTTCCACTGCTTGTGGGAGATGAATGGAAGATAAGTGCAAGTTTTTACAGTTTTTTGCTGTTTTTTTGCAGTTTAACTTGTGTATTTTAAACTGTATCTTTATGAATCTTTTCCATGGAGTTTTTTGACCTGGGATGTGTTTTGTATGGCAGTTTATAACTGAACATATAGTTTCTTGGTTGTTTCCTTGAAACACTGAGGTCTTTTTCTCCATGTTAGTTACTTGCCTTTCAGCCTGTTTCCTTCCACTATTAGCAGCTTTATTCTGAATATTTGTAGGTTATTTTTTTGATTTTTTTGGATATTCTGCTTGTATACTTTTTGATAATTTACATAAAATGGAAACATTTGTACAAATGCTTTAAAGGTAATAATCTTCAGATTGACCAAACAGCACAATAGTTCAAGTTAAATTTTCTGTGAGAGTATAGCCCAAACTTCAGATTGGAAGGGTGTATATTCTCTTACCCCTCCTAACTCTCTTCACAGTAAATAATACAATGTTTATAGATCCTCAGAAGTACTACCTAGCACTCATACAAATTCAGTGTGTCAGGCTTTATGTACTACTTCCTCACCGGATCTTCCATACTTTGCTGTTAAATTTATAAATACTTTTTTCCACCTTAGTGCTGTTTGGTCAATTAAAGGTCTTTTAGCAATTTCAACATCAGTTGGACCAATGAATTCTCTCCAGGCAGGAATTACATCATCTTCCCCAGATTTGGAAATAATTAGTACATGGCAGAGACCACTGGACATGAACTGGATCAATTCTTAAAATTTTTCCTGTAGAATTCAAAGGTCTTCAGTGAGTAATCTGTATACCATTTTCTATTTGATAAGATAGGGAACTCAATGTAAGCTGAAGACCAAAGCATTATTCTTGACACTCCAACCGCTGTAGTACTGACTGAGGCTCACTAGCTGTATTATTTACTGTGAAGAGAGTTAGGAGGGGTAAGAGAATATACACCCTTCCAATCTGAAGTTTGGGCTATACTCTCACAGAAAATTTAACTTGAACTATTGTGCTGTTTGGTCAATTAAAGGTAATAATAACATAATTTTAAAAAAGTCATAAAGGAGACAAATAAAAAGGATATACTAAAGGGAAAAAATAGATACATAGGGAAGAACAGTAAAAGGGTACATCATTTTAATTTTGTTAGGGAGAAGGACAAACCAAAAAGGTAGGTGGAGAACAAGAACTGGCAGAGGGTACAGCAAGAGGCCTTCTGGCAGAGTTAATCATGGGCTGAATACATACTTTCAATATTGAAAGTGTCTTGAAACAGAAAAGTTTTTAGGCCTGATTTGAATTTAGACAGACAGGCCCGGATTCTGTATAGGAGGCCTAACACTAACCATGTTACAGACGCCGGTTACAGAATCGGGTTAGAGTAGATGCGGCCACTACACTTATCGCGCATGAGATCTTGCTGCCGCGATAGGTATAGCGGCTGCATCTACTCTAACCCCCCCTCCCCCCGATACCCAACCCCTTCTGCCGGAACGCCACCCACCCAACACCCCTGATCGCCGCCGGGTTGTTAAGTTAATGGATGGATCATGCTACCAAGTCGGCCACCGACTCATGGCAACATGCACGGTGAGAAATCCACCCTGTGATCTTTCACGGCAGAGTGCAGGAGTGGTTTGCCATTGGTTAATCTAATACAATGCAAGAAAGAATGACCACATGGCACCATACCTAAAAGAAGAGCATTAGCTTCATTCAAATCATAACTATAACATTTAAGATCCCGATGGCTAAATTTCATGTGCAGTATATTTTACTGAATTGCCACATTGACTTGTAGCCCTTCCTGCCTTCTATATATTTTATGTAGCTCTGAGTTCATCCCAGGATAAACTGCTATCCATTCCTCCAGCAGTCAGAATTAGGTTGGAATTGATGAGAAGACAGGTTTTGGCTATGCAGCATGTACCCTGTGGAAGTGCCTGCCAAACTGGATCAGGAATGGAAATTTCCTTCCAAAATAAAAAAAATAAAATAAAATACTATTTTCATTGAAGCATTTGGATAGTAGTCCTAGCTGTTTTTTCTTTGGCTGAAAGATTGTTTCCTTCCTTATGTCTTTTCCTTCTGTCCAGGAAATTCTAACTTCCAGTTCTATCTTATTTTGTTTTAATGTTTGTTGAATCTTGAGATTTGTCATGCTGACATGGCCCCATATACTAGTATGAACAGCCTAGATGTGTTTTCTTTTTTTAACTATGGGCCTCTTTTACACACACACCCGTTACAAAACTGCAAAAGTGGTTTTTAGCACCGGCTGGTGTGCTGAATGCTCTGCGCTGCTCCGCTTCCTTGGTTTTTTTTAAAAGGGGGGGGGGGAGGGTTACTAAGCATCACAGAATCATGGATCTCAAAAGACGACCTCTTCACACAAAACGAACTCTGCACCCATGGCTACCAAGGCCTCTTTTCACCCAGAATCAACCGCAAAGGAGGTGGCCTGGCACTCCTCTACAAATCCTTCTTTGATGTCCAGCTCTTCGAGAGAGGCACCCACGCTTCATTAGAATATATGCTAGCCTCAATCAATGATGAGCTCCGTCCTCACCCACTGGGCATCCTGTTACTATACTGTCCACCTATCCCTTGGTCCAATTCCTCTAACCTTGTCTTCGAGACCATAACTAATGCCTTTCTCAAATTCCAAAGATTACTAATCATCGGAGACGTTAATCTCCACCTTGATGACTCCACCAGCAAGGACACGATAGAATTCAATGACTTCCTCATCTCCCTAGGTTTCTCCCCCCCACATCCGCTCCTACCCATGAAAAAGGGCACACCCTAGACCTCATCCAGTTCCTCGACCTCACCGCTTATAAAACGTCTGCCGAAGACACCCGTTGGGAACACATCCCGTGGTCAGACCATCTCCTAGGGGCCTTCTGCCTCCCCATCTTCAGGTCTCATCTCGGATCCCTACCCCGATCCCCCAATTCTATTACCTTCCGGAAAAAAATTTCGAGCGATCTGTTCTGGACCAAATTCCTCAACCTCCTCCCCTCCATTCCCAAGCTTGCAGACTCTGAAAACAATTGACACAACTGGATCGCCCTTTCCAAGTCCACCTACCACTCCCTCGCCCCCCAAACCACTAAATCCATCACCTATCCCCATAAAGCCCCTTGGTACCTTCCACTCCATAGAGACCTGAAACAAAAATGTCGAGCCTCAGAGCGAAAATGGAAAAAATCCAAATCCTCATCTGACAGACAGGCCTGGAGAATCAATATCAAACTCTACAACTCAATATTAAAAAAAAGCAAGGAAGAACTTCTATGGAGACAAGATCTCCAAATCCAAAATCCAGAATGGCACATTGTTCAACATTTGGCGCTCCCTAACCACTAAAAATGACTCCACCCTTCTTCCCTCATCTCCTTCAGCCGAGGTCCTAGCAAAATTCTTCAATGATAAGATCTCTACCTTAAGGCGCTCCTTCCCGCCCGCAATCTCCTACAATTCTCTGGTGCCCCCCGAACCCAACCCCACCCTAGCTGCTCTCAACCCCATCCCTGCCGACAGATCCTGGACTGTCTTCGAGCTCATATCTGATTCTCAGACCCTTAAATCTGCCTCAAGTTAAAATCATGCAACTGCATCCTGGACCCATTTCCCTCTTACCTATTTGAGAAAATCCCTGCACAGGCCATCACATCTCTTACCAAACTCATAAATTCTGCCCTATTATCAGGCCTATTCTCCACTGAAATGGGACACATCGCATTGACCCCTTTACTGAAAAAAACTGACCTAGACCCCTCCATACCATCCAACTACCGTCCAATAGCAAATATCCCTCTCCTCACCAAACTGCTCGAGTCTATCATACCTACCCAGCTCTCTTCCTACTTAGAAAGATTCTCCATCCTCTTACCTTACCAATATGGCTTCAGACCCAACTTCTGCACTGAATCCCTATTGGCCTCTCTAATCTCTAAGGTTCAGCAACTGCATTCTCGTAACAAGTTTGCTGTCCTTCTACAATTCGACCTCTCCGCAGCTTTTGACGTTGTCCACCACGACATTCTAATTTTCCAACTCTCCGAGATAGGCATTAGCTCCATAGTTCTTGATTGGTTCTCCAAATTCTTGCGCTCCCGTTCTTACATGGTTAACATGAGCGGCACCTCATCTTCCCCCTGGACCCCGACTTATGGTGTCCCACAAGGCTCACCCCTCTCCCCAATCCTCTTTAACATTTACATGTCCTCCCTGAAACTACTCCAACTATCCCCCCTTGAAACTCTTTACACTTACGCTGATGACATCCTCGTCCTCCTTGAGACCGACTCGAACCTCACTAACCTCTCCACGAACATATCCTCATGCATAAAGAACCTCCAATCTTGGGCATTCACAATGCATATGAAACTAAACGAGTCCAAAACAAAACTCCTTTGGCTCGGCCAAAAATTAGACCATCTACCTTCCTCCATCCCATTGTCCACCGGCCCCCCATTACAGCTCGAGTTCTCAAACAAAGTTCTGGGTGTCACCTTAGACTCTTCTCTATCCTTCAACGAACATCTCCAATCCCTGGTGAAGAAATGCTTCTTCAGCCTTCACATGCTAAGGAAAGTCAGACCCTATTTTCACCAAAAACACTTCGCAGTCCTAGTACAATCCATCATCCTCTCCAGATTGGATTATTGCAATTCTATCTACCTCAGCCTAACCAAGAAAAGCCTCCACAGACTTCAGCGGATTCAGAACGCCGCAGCTAAGCTTGTTTTCTCGAAAAGCAAATTTGATCACGTCTCACCACTCCTGTCTAAGCTCCATTGGCTCCCAGTAATCCCCAGGATCCACTTCAAATGTGCGTGTCTGGCCTACAAGATCCTACATGGCATCCTTCCTGCCGTTATCCCTCTATCCTGGAACTCCCCAACCCCTACTTCCTCCAGATCCTCCCAAATTTTTAAACTATCCTTCCCTTCCATAAAAGGTATTTCCCATGTAGGCAAACTTGGGTCATCCCTCCCCTTTAGAATCACTGAGATCTGGAATAACCTCACCTCCCCACTCCGAACCTCAAGCTCCCTCCAACTCTTCCACAAACACCTAAAAACCTGGCTATTCTCAAAACTGTAACACTTCCCCCCTCTTAGGCCTCTCACCTTCCCCCTTTACACCTAACTCTTTAATCTCTCCACTGTAGTTCCTCTCTCATCTTTCTTCCTGTAAACCGTGCCGAGCTCCGCATTCATGGAGATGGTGCGGTATATAAACCCAAGGTTTAGTTTAGTTTAGTTTAGTTTAACGCATGGCTAGCACATGCAGAATGGTTAGCACACATTCCGCAGAATGTGTTAAAGTGTTTGTGGTACTTTGCCTGTTTGCATGAGCTAACCCATGCATTAATTATTTTAAAAAAATATTGTTAGGAGAGAGCATGTCATGGGTGAAGAGTCAGTGTTCCCACATTATCCAGCTAGCATGTTATGGTGTCACCCATGTTATGGTATCACACATTAGGTGCTATTTCCGTGTCAAATTTTTTATTCTGAAAAAGCATTCTAATGGATGTAAGGCACTGAAATGGGAGATCCAAGTGAACACACACTTATGCGCCCATTTACAGAATTCAAGTTTCAAGTTTATTAGAAATTTGATAAATCGCTTATTCATAATTTACTAAGCGAATTACAGTAAAATCCAAAGTAAACATACAACATACAATTTAAAAATTTAGCTAAAAAAAAGGGGTTGGACGAACAGACAAACAGACAAGACTGAATACGAAGGGAGTAAAGGGGTAAAGTTACAAAATTAATAATTTTGAAGAAAGAAAAGAACTATAGAGGGAAAAAACATAAGGAGGGGTATCCATTTTTTCTTTCTTTTGTTTTTTAATTTTTGGTAGGGAGTCTACTGCACTGTATATATTCCATTCAGAGGTTAAAAGCATCTTTAAACAAAAAAGTTTTTAAATTATTTTTAAAACGGCGAATGTCTTTTTCATCTCTTATGTATTGGGGTAGGGAGTTCCAGACCTGGGGGCCACTATTGAAAACATATCATGACGTCTAGTGCCAATAACTTTTAAGGAAGGGACTGCGAGTAGTCCTTGGGCCATAGAACGAAGAGAGCAGGATGTGTTATACGGAATAAGCATCCTATTTATAAATTGCGGTTCGCTCATAGATAAGGTTTTACATACTAGGAGTAGAATTTTAAAGGTAATGCGGTGGTTAATGGGAAGCCAGTGTGAATCAACCAGGAAAGGAGTTACATGATCATATTTTTTACCGTTATGAATAAGTTTAACGGCAAGGTTTTGAATTATCTGTGCAAAGGTGTTTTTTCATGGATCTGCAAAGGGGGCATGGCTGTAAGATGGGCTTAAACAGGTCAGAAGTATTCCTTTAAAAGGTGTACAAGTCCAGAGACCGCACCTTCAAAAGATATAAACAGGATGGAGTCGGTCCAGAGCAAGGCTACTAAAATGGTGTGTGGTCTTCTTCATAAGGTGTATGGGGACAGACTTAAAGATCTCAATCTGTATACTTTGGAGGAGAGATGGGAAGGGGAGATATGATAGAGACGTTTAAAGACCTATGTGATGTAAATGCACATGAGTCGAGTCTCTTTCATTTGAAAGGAAGCTCTGGAAATGAGAGGGCATAGGATGAAGTTAAGAGGTGATAGGCTTAGGAGTAATCTAAGGAAATACTTTTTTACAGAAAGGAACACTCTCTCAGAAGAGGTGGTGGAGACGGAGGCTATGTCTGAATTCAAGAAGGTGTGGGATAGGCATGTGGGATCTCTTAGAGAGAGAGGAAGCGATAATGGTTACTATGGATGGGCAGACTGGATGGGCCATTTGGCCTTTATCTGTCATCATGCTTTTATGTATTGTAGAATAGTTTAGATCCATATGCTACTTGCACTCTGGGATTTATACCTGGTTTCAGTGATGTTACTCCTTATACCCAAATTTGGAAGTGGATCTCAGCGTTATGTAAGAACATACAAATTGCCATACTAAGATAGACCGAAGATAGACTAAGATAGATTGTTTCTAACAGTGGCAAACCCAGGTCACAGGTACCTAGCAAGATCCCAAGAAATGAAACAGATTTTATGCTGCTTATTCGAGGAATAAACAGTGGATTTCCCCAAATTATCTCAATAATGGCCAATGCACTTATCTTTTAGGACATTATCCAAACCTATTTGAAACCCTGCTATGCTAACTGATTTCACCACATTCTCTGGAAGCAAATTCCAGAGTTTAATTACATGTTGTATGAAGAAATATTTTCTCTGGTTTGTTTTAAATCTACTACTTAGGCTTCACTGAATGCCCCCCTAGTCCTACTATTTTTGGAAAGAATAAACAAACTGCAGCATACATGTGTTGCACAGTGGCTAAAGTCACAACCTCAGCAGCCTGAGGTTGTGGGTTCAAACCCCCGCTGCTCCTTGTGACACTGGGCAAGTCACTTAGTTGCCCCAGGTATATTAGATAGATTGTGAGCCCACCAGGATAGACAGAGGAAAATGCTTGAGTATCTGAATAAGTTCATGTAAACCATTTTGAGCTCCCCCTGGGAGAACAGTATAGAAAATTGAATAAATAAGACCGTTTTTCCACATGGGTAAAATGGCCTTTTTTCTGGGTTTTGAATTAATGGCTATATACTAGTTTTCCCATTAACCCATAGCCATTAGGAGCATGAGTTCCCTATCACCACCTATTTTGTAAATGGTGAAGGCTAACATGGCAATGTAGCTGTGCTAACCGATTAGCACAGAACATGCCTACTCTCTGCCCCCTGACCCGCTCCCAGGACTAATAATTAACATCTATTTTTAAGGGCAAAGGAATCACACACCAATCATACAAATTACCACGGAACACCCGAGTGCCCTGCAGTAAAGCCTTTTTTGCTGCTGTAAGCTTGTGTTAGTTCTTATTACAGCTTAATAAAAGGACTCCTAAATGCTTGAATACCCTTCACCTACCTTCATCCACAAGTCATTTTCTCTTTCATTCTTTTAGAGTGTCTTACCTATCTCTGACAAGATAAAAATAGTCAAATTTAAAATTGCACATTTCTTGATGAAATGGAGACATCCATCAGCTATTTAAGTTTCAGAAAAACAGTGATCAATTAACCCTTAGTAAGAGACCAATGTATATTGTCTAAAAATAAATCTGATACAGATATGTACCTAAATTAAGCCTGGACTGACTCTGATCATGTTCAAATTTAAACTCAGATTTAGTCCTTCATCATTTTTTATTCCTGGGCCAGTTTTCCACATAGGCTCAAACTTGAATCACCTTTTTTTGGTTTCTATTGACTCAAATGCTTTGGTTTGTATCAGTTCAGAGCCATCAATTTTCATGGGACAAAACAGGTCATATTTTTCAAGGGACGCTGACTGCAATGAAAATAGAGGCACTTGTTTGGGAAAGTAGCTGTGGGCTTAGTAATATGTTTTTGTGACCGTAATATGTTTTCCTGACCCCAATTATTCTCTGAATGGAAATCTCTTCATTCAGTCATGCTACTACAGTTTCTAGATATAACTCTGTTTTTGTGTTTGTAGAT
This sequence comes from Geotrypetes seraphini, assembly GCF_902459505.1. Classification (NCBI taxonomy): domain Eukaryota; kingdom Metazoa; phylum Chordata; class Amphibia; order Gymnophiona; family Dermophiidae; genus Geotrypetes; species Geotrypetes seraphini. The sequence continues at coordinate 325,537,650 of NC_047085.1, read as the reverse complement.
TAATATATTTTTATGCTGTGGAATATATAAGAACATAATAATAGTCTTACTGGGTAAGACCAATGGTCCATCTAGCCCAATATCCCATGTTCACGGTGGCCAATCCAGGTCATAAGTAGTTTCAAGTTTTTATTAAAATTTGATTCAGTCACATCCAATTTCTAAGCGAAATACAAATTAAAATATAATAGGGGAAACAAAAACAAAACCCATGACAAAATAAAAGCAACAAGACAATTAAAAGAATTTAAAAGAAATAACAAATAAATACTAATAGTTGACAACTATGACAGACAAACATGAAACGAGACAGAAGCTGGGTTGGAACTACAAGTTATATAGGAAAGAAAGCCAAATATGGAACAAACAAGAGGAAATGGAACATTGCTACTTGTTTCTTTAGCAGAATTTGAAGAATGATAAAAGTGAAAAATCAAATATTGAAAGATTCTTTGAATAGATGGGTCTTAAGCGTGCCCTTGAAACGGTCAAGGTTATTCTCCTAGCAGAAACCCAAATAGTAGCAACATTCCATGCTGCTGATCCTGGGCAAACAGTAATAGCAGACTCTGGACTTTTCCTTCCTTAAGTCAAAGGATTAATTGATGCAGGCATGCCACTAATGTCCTAGAAGATGAAGGAACTACCATATGTATTATGATGGATGCAAATGTATTACTCTAGTCTAGTTTTATTCCATGTTAAAAATAGAATATAGGGGAAAAAAATTACATTGGAAGGAATAGGCATCTTCTTGGAAATCAGAGGATGAAGGTGCCTACCTCAGAATAAAGCCCCTTCCCAACATCAAATGCACCCTCACTACTTGCAACAAACTTCACCCTGCCTCTTCCCAGGCTCTCTTATTACCCTTCGTGTTATACCACAGCAGCGTAAATCAACCTCCATCTGAGAGCTTTCACAGTCTTTTGATACCTCAAGGGGGTTGGAGGTCTTCTGATATTTTGGGAAGATGGGGGTGTGATCACTCCTTTTGTGTGTGTGTGGGGGGGGGGGGGGGAGAGAAGTAGCAATGCTGGTTTGGGCTATGCAAAAGCAGCCATTTAAAAAAAGTTGAATCTATGAATATAGGCTTTATCCTCATGTGCAACTTTTTTAAATCACTGCTCCTGCTACACATGGAGAGTTCTACATTTGCAGTTCTGCACTTTATTTACTAGTGGTTCTGGTGAGTGGGCTAGTGAACCATAGAGAGGAGATCCCAGGACTATAGACACTCTAACCACAACATTTATGGTGGAAAGTGTGAGCCCACAAAAACCCATCAAAATCCTACCATATTGCTATATAGGCACCACCTGCAGCCATAAGGGCTATTGGGGTGGTAGACAGGTAGGTATATATAAATGGGTTGGTGCCCCCATCCCCATTCCCACCCCACCAGTCTACTGAGTTAGGTGCCAGTAGGCTTCTACAACTTAGCACCAGTATATTAGACTAGGGTTTTCTTGGCCTAAAATATTGGCAATTAAGGTAGACATTTACTGTCGCCTAACTCAATCCATGCCCAAACTCTGCTCCTAACCACACCTACTTTCTGGGTAGTGTCACCTGCCGGGGTCTCTAGAAGCTTGAGAAAGACCACCGACAGGCGGCAGCACTACCCTGGCGTGGCTCCCAAAGTGGAAGACCTCACTGGTGTCCAAATACTTTGGGCTTCGCTACAATAAAGTACAGCGAGCCAAGTCAAATCAAAAACAATGTCCAAAGTTTAATTTGTATCCAAAACACAATGATTAGAAAACCAAAAATCATATAAAGAAGCACTAGCGTACAAGCTTCCTTTTTTCCAAAGAGAAAAAAAAACAGATTTTTATCTTTCAAACAGTTCAGTGAAATAACAGCAGGGTTTATGTTAGGTAAGTTCACAATCAAGGTTCTAGTGCTTCACCCTGCACTGAACCACAGTCTCTGTAAGAGCACACAAAATTAGTCCCATAAGAAGTTCTCAAGAATACTCTTGAGCCCTGGACTTTCAATCCAAAAATCCGGATTCTTCACCAGGCACTTACATTTCACATTGTAAAGCAAACTTCAATCGTGAAAAGAAAAAAAAATAAAGCCTTGTTATTCCAGCAATAATCAGTTTTCAGTCTTTCCCACTGTTGGGCCACAGAATTGCTGGTTCCCCTTTTATTACTTAGCTTTAACAAGCTCCCTCTGAATCCCAACCCTCAGATCTTCGGGGCTTCTACCCCAATTCTGTAAGTCCTTGGAACTTAGATAGCTAACAGGGAAACTGCTTCACAAGCCAGAAAATTTTCTTCAGTTTCTCTGGGCTTTTGCACAGCTGGAGTGCAGCAACGTAATCAAGCTGGTGCAGCACTGCTCTGAGCTTGGCTTTACACACCAAACAAAAATAGTTTTCTATCAATCTTCACCACTATATTCTTATACAGCTCCGTACCTGCAGTACTTAGTGAGAAGCTGCCAAGCTCACATCCATGGCTTCCTCGATGTCAGCTTCAGGCATTGTCCATTCATCCGTGTCCATATTTTCTGGAATACCCAGCTGCTCTGTTGTCTCCTGAGCAATGGAATCCTCACACTCCATGGGTTCCTGAGCGAGGTCTGGCCTTTGCCTGGCCCGGAGAACCTTCTCTGCCAGGTCCTCGTGTGCAGCTTGTCTCACTGCCTTGGAGAGCTGCTTAAGAGTCTTTGGGCCACACCCTGTACTAGGTGTTTGTGTGCCTAGCTTTCGTGCTCTTGGGCTCCCCCCCAGGTTGCTAGGCAGAATACATCTGGGAGCCTGATTAAACCTCTTACTGTAGCTGGGGTTTTTACTGGGCCGTGGAGCTAACTCGTATTCTGGCTCCTGATCAGGTTCAGATGGCTCAGGATAGGCAGCTCTGTTTTCGGTATCCCCTGCCTGATCATTCTCGGTCACTCCCTGGTCTCGGGCACAGGATTTAGGCTGGGGTTTCACTCGGACATGACCGTCTCGGGGAGCGGAAATGTCACGGTAGGCATCACTAGGTGCCGGAAGATGCCTCGATGTAGACTCCTACATCATGCCTACTGGCAAATTAATTTGTCAAAATTGTTTTTAATCATTTTTTAATGGCCTGTGCTAAAAAAACACTTCTGCGGTTTTGTAAAAGTGGGGGGATTATAATCTATGTATATCTTAATATGTAGTTACTCTACAGCTATACTTGTACATTTAAACTGCCTTAAACTGTTTTTCTTTTTTTTTTTAATCATTTTATTGTTGTTCTAAAAAATTAAAATTTCTAAATAAAATTGGTAAAAATAAAAGAAGTAATGTTACAGCTGTGTGCATATATTTACCCTGCTCTTAGCATCCACAAAATTATGGGGGTATTTTATGTGCATACAGGCACATTTTCAACAGTAGGTGCATAAACCCCATCTTTGGAACATTTCACTCAGTCCTGAAAATCTTATGCATGTACAGTCTGCTCATAGATATGTTCCCCCCCCCCCCGCCTATTTCTGCACATCAAGCACTATTTTACAAACAAGGACCCTCGTAATATCCTATCTACTTTCATATTCGGGCAGAATGGAACTGCTTGTATTATTTAATAATGTTTGCACAATTCAATATACCTTGGGGGTAGAAATGTAAATTGTTATTTATTGATATCCAGAAATCTTACTGTTGTTAAGCTAGGAAAATTTTAGACTTAATTCCTTTGTCTGTGATGCACAGGGAGATAAGCATGAAAGGAAGCTGGTAGGACATTAAGGGCTTGATTGCTAAAGCCCCTAAGAGTATTTATTATCCTTGTATGCCTTTCACAGAGGAAGCAGACTCAAATCTTACTCTGTATTACAGGTCCTGCGTTGGAAGTAATGATATGATTTAGGACTGAATTACACTCATCTTCCTTGCAGAGCTATTGCCAATCTACAGCAAGAGTCTGGCACGTTGCAAATTGCATTCCTGGAACCATTTTGAAATGTGTGGGTGTCAAAATCAGGCAGTTGTTGCAAAACAAGACATAACTATTTTTGTGCCGCTCCGTCATTCTTTTGAGAACGCTTGCCCTTATGTGAGAACGACGGGCGTTTCATCGAGGCAGTCCTGCCTTTGTTTCTGATTTCAAAGATTCTCAGCTTTTTTTTCCTCACTGCTTCTAAGGCAAGTGCTTTGCTGTGCTGTTGTCTCTCTTTATGATAATTTCTTTTAATGCATATTCTTTCCTCTGCCTTTGTCTGCAGCATTCTTCAGATGTCTCTGCTTATATTACCTTGTTCTTTTTTTGCTTCTTTTCTCTTCCTCATTCTTTCTTCATTTCTTTCAGCTATTTCTCCCTTTTTCCTTTTCTGCCTGTCCATTCAAATTTCATCTTCTTTCTCACCTTTCTGAGAGGTGGAGGGGAAATCCTTTGAGACACATCCTCAGCGGCACATATTAACTGTTTTTTGTTAAGCTAGTAACAGCAGTAACGGTAACAGCAGTCCTATTGCCAATGAAAAATCAAGCCTAAATACCTGTGCCTAAGCTGTGCACAGATTGGGCATATTCTATAACAGTGCACCTATCTTTTAGGAATGCCCATGACCTGCTAATGCTGTTCCCCTGGTCACACCGCCTGAAGCACTAGAATTTATGGACATCACATTATAATTGTCAGTTAGTGTCAATTATTACTTGTTAATTGCTAATTATCAGCGCTGATTAGCTTGTTAAACAATTAAGCTGTGTGTGGAAATAGGTAATGAGCACAGATTTGCGGACACAACTTTGGTCCCACTATAAAGAATTAGGCCCTTAGAGGAAAAGAGGACCAGAACATGAGTGTGATATTATGTGATGATCTAAAGGTGGCCAAACAGTTGGTTGAAAAGGCAATGGCAGAAGCTAGAAGATGCTAGGGTGCCTAGGGAGAGGTATGGCTAGTAGGAAAAAGGAGGCATTGATATCTCTGTATAAGACTTTGGTGAGACCTCATTTAGAATATTGTGTACAGTTCTGGAGGCCGCACCTTCAAAAAGATATAAAAAGGATGGAGTCGGTCCAGAGGAAGGCCACTAAAATGGTGCATGGTTTTCGTCAAAAGGTGTATGGGGACAGACTTAAAGATCTCAATCTGTATACTTTGTAGGAAAGGCGGGTGAGGGGAAATTGAGACGGTTAAATACCTACGTGGCGTAAATGCGCATGAGTCGAGTCTCTTTCTTTTTTTTTTTTTTTATAAATTCTTTATTCATTTTTATAACTTACAAGTGCATCAAAAAGTATCAACCATTTTGACTTAAATACATCACTTGAAATTCTACAATTCTTCATATTAAATAAAATTATCCCTTACCCTCCCATCTCTTCAACATCTCATAATGCTTATACCATATAATAAAGTCCCCCCACCCACCACCCCATCCTTTCATTTGTACAAATCAGGGAAAATAATACCTATCCATTGCAATAATTTGTTAATGGCCCCCACACATCTTTAAATTTATTAAAATTCCCTTTCTGAATAGCTAATGTTCTTTCCATTTTATAAATATGACACACTGAATGCCACCAAAAACTATAGTTTAATCTATTCCAATTTTTTCAATTACATGTTATTTGTTGTATGGCAACTCCTGTTAAAATAAGTAAGAATTTATTATTTTTGGAAGATATTTGGCTCTTAGCCCTCATAGACATGCCAAATAATACTGTATCATATGATAATGCCACATGATTTTCTAATAAATTATTAATTTGACCCCAAATTGATTTCCAAAAATCCATAATAAATGGACAATAGAACAATAAATGATCTAAAGTCCCTGCTTCAAGATGACGATGTCAACATCTATTAGACTTAGAGCAATATAATTTTTGTAAACGAACAGGGGTCCAGAATGCTCTATGCAACAGAAAAAAACATGTTTGTTTCATAGATGCAGACATTGTGCATCTCATCCTCCAAGACCAAATTCGTGGCCATTGAGACGCAGTAATTTGATGCTTAATCTCAATGCTCCAAATGTCTCTAAGACCAGTCTTTAGGTTTTTATTCATAAATCCAGATATTAATTTGTACCACTGAGCGACCTGGTGTCCCAGGAAGTCTACCTGAAAGCATAAGAACTCCAAGCTATATTGATCATTAAGATTTTTCCATTCAGGGAACCCCGCCTGAATGGCCTGCTTCAGTTGCATCCATCTAAAACTTTGTGATTTGTTGAGGCCATATTTATGTTGCAACTGTGAAAAATCAAGTAGTTTACCATTAGAAATAACATCTTCTAATAAACGTATTCCTGCAATCATCCATTGCTTCCAGATAACCTTAAATCCGCCAATTTGAATCTTGGAGTTCAGCCATATAGTTTGATTTGTTGATTTGTGAATTAGAATAGGTGATAAATTACTCACATATTTTATTGTTTTCCATGTGTCTACAAAGGGATTGAGGGGTACAGATAAGGTGATAAATTAGTCACATATTTTATTGTTTTCCATGTGTCTACAAAGGGATTGAGGGGTACAGATAAGAGTAGAGGTAAGGTTATAGGGATAGGATTAGAGGTAATTTATAAAATTAGTCAGAGACCACTGTTCAGGCAGTGGGCCTGATGGGCCGCCGCGGGAGCGGACCGCTGGGCGAGATGGACCTCTGGTCTGACTCAGCGGAGGCAACTTCTTATGTTCTTATGTTCTTAAATTATATATTATCTTTATATATATATATATATATCTTTATTCATTTTAAAGCCAAAAATAAGTGCAACATATTATACAGACATTTTACACTTTAACAGCATTTAAATTCTATCAAATCATATTTATGACAAATACACATATCATCTCCCCTTTTCTACATATCCAACAATTGCACTCAAATTAAAAGTATCTCCCCACCCACCCACCCTGGACGTGTATGATCAAAGGACAAAATCAACAATCACTCCTTACAGAATTTTGTCAATGGCTCCCAAACATCCATAAATTTCCTATAATGTCCCTGTTGTGTGGCCATCATACATTCCATTTTAAAAGTGTGGCATAGAGATTCCCACCAGAAAGTATAATTTAACTGATCCCAGTTTTTCCAATTCCTCAAAATAAGTTGTATGGCATTCCCTGTCATAATAAAGAGAATTTTATTATTATGGGAAGATATTTGACTTTTAGCCCTCATTAATGTACCAAAGAGCACAGTATCGTACGTCAATGCCATAGGATTTTCCAATACTTCATTCACTTGACCCCAAATGGATCTCCAAAATCTAAGTATCAAGGGACAATAGAACAGTAGATGATCCATTGTCCCTACATTGAGATGACAGTGCCAGCATCTATTAGACTTAGACCTATCCAATTTCTGTAAACGAGGGGTCTGAAAAGATCTATGTAACAAGAAAAACCATGTTTGTCTCATAGATGCAAATAAAAAAACACAAAAACACCTTAAGAGGCTAAATCACAAATAGGAAAGGATTCTAATAAGAGCTCAGGGAGAGTATAGAAAGGGTCTCAAGCGCTCACGGCTAAAAGCTCGATATGTCTTACAAGCTGATAACCATAGGGTGAGCTATCATCGATCTTTATTCACTACTCCAATATATGCTCTGTATTATCAGAACCCTCTATAGATAGTTTTTATTTCAAAAAAATTTTTGTTTTTTATTTTTAATTTAATTTTAATAATTCTATGAAATTCTATAACTTATAATTCTAAAATAGAACTGTTGGAGTTAATAACTTCCATATATAGATCTTAAACTACTTAGCTTCAATAGCGAGATATCAGGGTGGCTACGGAAGATCTCCGTTTCGCTCTCATTAATTTAGAGAGAGCTTCATCAGGGAAAGAGCCGACATTCTCACAGACTGATTAGTCTTCTCATTGCATACTCATGTGAGCAAATACATTCGCAGGGATCATATCCTCCTTCTGCCATTACTCAGGTAACTATCCTTCTAGAGCACCCAAAACTGATTTTTCCCTCTCAGTTCTCCGACAGCACCCGGCAGTGGAGAAGACCGTGGCAGGGACTCGCGCTGCCCGACCCCAGGCTCTGATTTCACTCGCTCCGAATGTTTTGATTCTACTGACACGTCATTCTTGAGCACTTGACCCGGATCTGCCGGCTCCCCCTCCACCTAACAGAGCGCGTACAGGGGGCGTGGCCTTTAGCACTGGTGGTGGTGTGCGTTTGCGTCCTACAACCCTTTCTATACTCTCCCTGAGCTCTTATTAGAATCCTTTCCTATTTGTGATTTAGCCTCTTAAGGTGTTTTTGTGTGTTTCACGATTTTTTAGAGGATATCATAGATGCAAATGCCATACATCTCATCCTCCAAGTCCAAATTCATGGCCATTGAGATGCAGAAATCTGCTGCTTTATCTCAATGCTCCAAATGTCATGAAGATCAGTTTTTGGTTTCTTATTTAAAAATTCAGATATTAATTTATACCACTGAGGGGCCTGATGTCCCAGGAAATCTGTCTGGAAGCCTAGGGCCGGCAAACTATATTTATTTTTAAGATTTTGCTGGCATAAGCGTATTAGATGATGTTATTTCTAATGGTAAGCTGCTTGATTTTTCACAGTTACAACATAAATATGGCCTCAATAAATCACAAAGTTTTAGATGGATACAACTGAAGCAGTCCATTCAGGAAGGGTTCCCTGAATGGAAAAATCTTAATCTATATATATAAAATCGGAGGTATGTATGTGTGTATGTGTGTGTGTATGTGTGTATGTGCCGAGATCACGCAAAAACGGCTTGACCGATTTGAACGAAACTTGGTATGCAGATTCCTCACTACCTGGGATGATATGTTCTGGGGGTCTCGCGGCCCACCTGGACACGTGGGCGGAGCTACAAACATAAAATCAGATTTCACCCATTCATGTCAATGGAAAAAATGTAAAAAGCTGCCATTCTCACAGTAATTCAAAAACGGCTTGACCGATTTGAACGAAACTTGGTATGCAGATCCCTCACTACCTGGGGTGATATTTTCTGGGGGTCTCGCGGCCCACTTGCACATGTGGGCGGAGCTAAAAACAGAAAATCAGATTTCACCCATTCATGTCAATGGAAAAAATGTAAAAAGCTGCCATTCTCACAGTAATTCAAAATCGGCTTGACTGATTTGGACTAAACTTGGTATGCAGTTCCCTCACTACCTGGGGTGATATGTTCTGGGGGTCTTGCGGCCCACCTGCATACGTGGGCGGAGCTACAAACAGAAAATCAGATTTCACCCATTCATGTCAATGGAACAAATGTAAAAAGCTGCCATTCTCACATTAATTCACAAACGGCTTGACCGATTTGAACGAAACTTGGTATGCAGATCCCTCACTACCTGGGGTGATATGTTCTGGGGGTCTCGCGGCCCACAACTCTATGTTGCTTGCTCAAGGGTGGGTTCACCCAAGAATTTATATGTTCTTGCTCCTGGAGGTGAAACTAAAATTGTTGTTTATAATCAAGTTTTGCGTTAGTTGTATTGTATTCATTTTGTCAAATATTTCACATTATAATTTGAATATATTTATGTGTGTGTATGTATGTATGTTCCAGCATAACTCTTCAATGCATGGACAGATTTCAACCAAACTTGACATACACATTACTTACTATCTGAGGACAAACACTGTGGGGGTGGGAAGGGGGGGATATGTAAAAATGATTGAAAATGACAGATTTTAGTATCTACCCCATAGTGTTTTCGGGCTCACACATGAATACTCAGCATAACTCTGAAACGCATGGAGAGATTTCAACCAAACTTGGTACACATATGACTTTCTATCTGGGGAAAAATATTGTGCAGGTGGGACGGGGTAAAATACTGTGGGGGTGGGAAGGGGGTGATATGTTAAAATTTAGATTACTGCAATTCATTATTAAATGGACTACCCCAAAAAGAACTCCGCCGTTTGCAGATTATACAAAATACCGCTATCAAACTCATTTACAAAATAGGTAAATTCGAACACGTTACTCCGCTTCTTAAGGAGGCTCATTGGCTCCCAGTCACACACCGTATAATTTATAAAATCTTACTACTCTCTTTTAAAATCAAACTTTCCCATCTGTCCCTATTTCTAGACAAACTGCTAATTCCTCAAAATTCTCCCCGTATCTTACGATCTACGGACCAAAAACTCCTCTTCATCCCTTCCCTAAAAGAATCTTACTATACAAGAAAGACTAATTTTGCCATAACAGCCCCTACATTATGGAACTCTCTCCCTCAATTTCTTCGGGATGAAATTCATTTAACTAAATTCAAAACTAATCTTAAAACTTTCCTATTCCAGGATGCCTTTAATAAATCTTAATCTTTTATATCCACTTATATACTCATCCTTGTCCCAAATGTTCTCCTTTATTTCTGCGCATATCTCTTATACCATGCACCCTTGTTCTTCATGTCCTATCCCTTCCCTCTATCTCATTTCCTCTTATATTATGTAACTTTTCCCTTCCTTCCCATTTCTCCTCACAGTTATGTTTGTCAGTATATGTCTAATATGTTTTCGCTAATTTTTCCAACACACCAATAACTACCTAGTTCTTACTCTCCCATTTTAAAATTTTTTTTTATTGTTAACCGGTCAGATATTTGTTTTATGATCGGGATATCAAAAATCAATAAACTTGAAACTTGATTATCAAAAGAGACAGATATTAATGTCCAACCCATAGTTTTCGGGCTCGCAGAGATGAATACTGACACTCCCGATGCCGTTTAAGTCTAAGTTCAGCCCCATAGAGAGGGACATTCTTTTGGGACATGTGGAGGGTAGGGGGTTGGGACATGGGGGTGGGGCATATGGGACATGTGGAGGGGGGTAACGGGGGGGGGTGGGACATGTGGGACATAGGGGTGTGGGACATGTAGGGGGTTGGACATTTTGGGATAAATAAATATCCGGGCAACGCCGGGTAATCAGCTAGTAATCAATATAGATTGGAGTTCTTATGCTTTCAGATGGACATCCTGGGACACCAGGCCGCCCAGTGATATAAATTGTTAACTGGATTTATCAAAAAGAAACCAAAGACTGGTCTGAGAGACATTTGGAGCATTTAGATTAAGCATCCAATTAATGCGTCTCAATGGCCACAAATTTGGACTTGGAGGATGAGATGTACAATGTCTGCATCTATGAGACAAACTTGTTTTTTTCTGTTACATAGAGCATTATGGACCCCTGTTTGGTTACAAAAATTAGATAGCTCTAAGTCTAATAGATGGTGGCATTGTCATCTTGAAGCAGGGGCTTTAGATCATTTATTATTCTATTGTCCATTTATTATGGCTTTTTGGAAATCAATTTGGGACCAAATTAATTGTTTATTAGATAACCCGGTGGCATTGACCTATGATACTATATTATTTGGCATGTCAATGAGGGCAAAAAGTCAGATATCTTCGAATAATAATAAGCTGTTGCTTATAATGACAGGGGTTGCCATACAACAAATTACTTATAACTGGAAGAACTGGAGTAGACTGAATTATAATTTTTGGTTGAACTCACTGTGTCATATATATAAAATGGAAAGAGTAATAGCTACCCAGCAGGGGTATTTAAGGAAATTTCAAGATGCGTGGGAGCCGTTAACAAAATATTGTAATGAATAGATGCCATTTTCCCCTTATATTTATAAGTTTAATATTCAGGGAGGGGGGGAATTTTAGTGTGGCGCAGTGGTTAAAGCTACAGCCTCAGCACCCTGAGGTTGTGGGTTCAAACCCACGCTGCTCCTTGTGACCCTGGGCAAGTCACTTAATCCCCCCATTGCTCCAGGTACGATAGATAGATTGTGAGCCCACTGGGATAGAGAGGGTAAACTGCTTGAGTACCTGAATAAATGCATGTAGACCGTTCTGAGCTCCCCTGGGAGAACGGTATAGAAAAATTGAATAAATAAAAATAAAAAATCTTCTATATAGGATATTAAATATTTGTTTTCTGATTTTCTGATATTAAGAGAAATTTGTTATTATCCCCCTCTTTTACTAAGGCGCGCTAGCCAATTTAGCGCGCGCTAACTGCTAACATATCTGTAGAATATAATGGACGCGTTAGCATGTAGTGCGTGCTAAAACGGTTAGTGCACCTTAGCAAAAGGACCCCTATGTTTGCTTGTGTTTCAAGATTGTGTATGTAACATTTTTGTTCATCGCTTAGGGCTCCTTTTACAAAGCCGCACTAGCGGTTTTATCGCGCGCACCGGATTAGCTCCCGCTATAGCGCGTGCTAGCCGGAGATCTACCACCTGCTCAAAAGGAGGCGGTAGCGGCTTGCGCGTGCGGCAATTTAGCGCATGCTATTCTGCGCATTAAGGCCCTAGTACGTCTTTGTAAAAGGAGCCCTTAGTTTTAAGCGATTCATAAATTTTTAAAATAAATAAATAAAAAGTAAATGCAGTAGTAGTAGTAGTAGAAGTCGTATTTGTATCCGGCTTTTCCCCCTGATGGACTTTGGGCAAGTCATTTCATTCTCCATTACCCCATCTACCAGCTTGGACTGTAAGGCTTCCCAGGACAGAAACCTTCCCATTAATACTTGCCTACAGCACAGATATGGAAAGGTGATTAAATCCAAATTCATTTCAAAATCTCAAGTGAAAAAATAAATTTGGCAAATATTAAGAACAGATATCTCTGAGGAAAGCCTAAAGCAGTGACATTGTTATGTGGAGGAATATTATGACAGCACTGACATTAAACTGGGCTCGGATGTAGAAAAAAAAATAGTAAAATGTCCAGCTTCTTAGCATTCGGTGCACAAAACCTCTCTTGCTATAAACAGAAATGATTGCGGCGGGGGTGGGGGAGATTTTGTTGTTGTTTTGGTATGAGCAGTTGTGTCAAATAAGCTAATAGAGATTCTCTTGTTTGCTACAACGAAGCGCTCTGTGACAAAATCTGATCACCCTAGGAGCTCCGCTGCGCACAGTAAGTGTGTTCTCTTTACAGAAATAAAAAGACAGGGATTGGATGTAGATATAGACCTGCAAAAAAGTAATTGTCCATCATTGGAAAGCCAAAATGACTGCAGATTTGCTGAAGCTGTATTACCGTTATTGCCCTTGTTGTAAGCTGTCCTTTGTAGATGAACCATATTTTTTTCACGCCTCATAATAATGTTCTTTCTTCCATGGAATGTCAGTCATTCATTTCTCCAGTGAGCTTCCATGTATCTTTTCCATTTAAGTAATGTGGACATTTAAGTCGCATCACACCAGGAATGCCTCTTTGTATATCATAATTTAGATTACGCAGTAATCCACAAAGGAAAGCACAGTAGACTCTGTGTTTCTGAAAATAGTAACAAATAAAAATAAAAAAATACAGCTCTTATTGTTTTTAGTTTGACATCTTCTGGCTAATCTACCAAAGGATTTTATTTGTTTAAAGTAACACCCTGAAAACAATTGTACATAAGAGACCAAGGATGTCTGTCTATTTATCCATTTGAGGGCAAAATAACTCTCAGAAAATTTAATAGAATGGGATGAAACTTGGCATGTGGGAAAAACTAGTCAAATAATCAAAAATATATGGCATTCAAAACATGAGCCAAATAAGACTGGAGGTTCCTGATAAACAATACATCCCTCCCAGCAAATGGTCCAATACATTTCTTTAGAAGGATTTCCTGCTTTTGTAACATAGCATGGAGCAGTTAGGGAATCCCCCTTTTAAATATTAGCACTAATTCCTATTCTTAAACCCACAAAACTATCTCATGCATCTGTACCACTACCCTGAAAACTGTCCTATCCCCAAAAGGTAACCCTTTACAAAAGCCCTGCATGCCACCCTACAAACTATTCCCACCTCCAAAAACTACCCCGTGTAACTGTACCAACACCTCATAAACTATTCCCACTCACAAAAATTATTTCATCACAATCCCAGCAGCACAAAAACTGCCTCACCTTAAAAATATCCCAGCATCTGCACCCCCTCCCCCCCCCACACACAAACACACATAGGAAATTAACATTTCTGCTTAATAACACTTCCTCACAAGTAGAGAACCACCTTAAGAGATGGGACACGGAGCAGGAAAGAGATGACTCAGCAGAAGCAGGGCAGGGAAGGTGTGGTCAAGAATTCCCCTCCCCCCCACACACACACTTGTGGTAACTGACCAAGTGTTAACTGCAATGCACATCTATTCCCTACCAATAACATTAAGGGGTAAATTCTCTATTAGTACGTCTAACTTAGGCGTGCTTTAGACGTCCGGGAAACACAAGTGCCAATTAAACGGTACTTAGGCGTGCGGTAGACGTCCCTACAACCTCTTCGCGCAAAATAGACGCAGGTTTCTGAAACATCATTAAGACGTCTCCAATGGACCAGTGATAGACGTGGGCACGGTTTTTTTTTTTTAAATTATACTTTATTTATACTCTTTATTATCACTCATTCAGCATTGTAAGTATAGGATGATGAAAAAGATAACTAAAACACAGTATACCATTTTGTAAACTATATATTAGTTAATCTAGCAATATCAGTGAGGTAGGGAATGGCAGACAGAGAACACTGCTGTGTTGTATCTTTTTCCTCTAGAATATCAGAATTGTACAGTTTACCATTAATACAAGGAAAAAAAATATGTTATGTTTCAAAGGAGAACTAGAAGATGAAACGTACCGAGTGGGTGTTGAACTTACATTATCAGTATGGAAGGTGGGAACCGGTAGATGTATGCTACACAGAAAGCTGTACAGAAATGTCATACTCACCTCCTATTAGAAGTGAAAAGGATAGTACTTTGAACACCATATAAACTTCGTTTAAGTTCCACAAAGACTGGCAGGAAAGGCACCCTAAGTCATCCAATAAGCTTTCTCTCGATTTCCCAGAGCCATTATTTCAGAGAGGATAGTTTAGAAGTGATATCTTGCTCGAAAGAACAGTCTCCTGGTCTTAAAACATTGCAACAATCAGCTCATTCTTCAGAACAAAGGTAAATCCCATAACTTACACTGGCCCAACTTAGAAACAGAATCAAAACACAGATTAGACCTGAATGTGGCTTCCAGTTCACAGGAAGAGGAAGTAGCAAGCAGCACAATGCTGATCTCATTGTGACATCATCAAGGTGCACCTGGAAGGTAGATATGCCACAAGTAAAAGACAAGCCGGGAGTTGAACTCACAACCTACAGATGATCGATATAGTGCTTTTACTCACTGACCTACACCTGTGTCTCTGGTTCCCCTGTCATAGCATATCTTAGTGATGTGCTAAAGTATACTCTACTTAGCTATCATATCACAGTCAGTTGAGGCAAAAGACTGGTAGCTCAATGGTGTAAAGCACCGTTGTCACGGATGCAACACCCATATTCTTAAGTATGGTTCAATAAATGTAATACAGAGTCAAAATTATGCTGTTTATTTTATCAAACCCAAGCTCAACTTTGTAATGTATTGTGTATAGTCTCGCTAATGTGTTTGTGATGAAAATGAGATGCGATAGGTGTATATCCTATATAATAAAACCCTAGCCGCGCATGCGCACATACCTGCGTGCTTCTGTGATCTCTGCTCTGTGATCAGTAGGTCTGTGGCCAACAGGAGTGTAGATGCAGCAGCCAGGCGACTCCCCCCTCCCGACCTCACTCACCACCAAAACCACCACCGCCAAAGCCTCCTCCTTCTGCCCAGCCAGGAGGAGGGCTCCGAGTCGCTGAAGACTGTCCCAGATCAGCTTACACGGTCCCTAAAAAATGAACCTTTTCATCTGAGGCGCGAGGCTGCGGTGACCTCCCTCCCCCGGCTCACTAAGGTTTCGTCTTAAGAAATTCAAATGCGTTGTTGAAAACGCAAGTGACTGTTCTCTGTCATCCTAGACACCCCTGCAACACCCCAACAACACACTCCTGCAGCATATACCCCTCATGTTATAATCAAGTAAAAGACAAGCCGGGAGTTGAACTCACAACCTATGGATGATTGGTACAGCGCGTTTTACTCACTGAGCTACTGAGCTACTTAACTCTAGCCCTAACCCTAACCATAAAGTAGCGTCTGATGTCATAGACGCCGTTAGAATTTTGAAATCGTTTTGGACATTCATTGGGCGTTCTCAGATCAAATACACCTGTAGATACTTGCAATGATTACCCCTTGTCAAAGCTTGTACATAAAGCCATTTCTGGAGACTCCCATTCCCAAATCCCCAACATAACTCAGTGCTTAAAAGCACTGCATGTATCTTCCAAAGGTCAGAGGTTCAAGTCCTGACTAAGGTTACTAAAGACATAATAATATTTTTTTTTTCCACCCACCCAAACATGCATAGCTAAGCTAAACTATGTGAACCTCACTTCCCAATCTTCATTTATTTAATTTATAACTTGTCATTGTGTTTGTTCAAATGTAGATAGTGTGAACCTAAATACATGTGGGGAGGTGAAGTTTCATTAGGTTTACATGGTAAGCTTCTAAGCTTGTACCTAAAGTCATTTCTGCAGACTCCCATTCCCAAATCCCCAACATAGCTCAGTGCTTAAAAGCACTGCATGTATCTTCCAAAGGTCAGGGGTTCAAGTCCTGACTAAGGTTACCAAAGACATAATATTCTTTTTTTTTTCCACCCACACAAACATGCATAGCTAAGCTAAAATATGTGAACCTCACTTCCCAATCTTCATTTATTTAATTTATAACTTGTCATTGTGTTTGGGGGAGGTGAAGTTTCATTAGGTTTACATGATAAGCTTCTAAGCGTTCTGCTATACTTTTTTGTATAACAGCGATATCGGCGTGGTTTAGGATGTAATCAACAGTGTTGATGTAGCGCGGATCGGCCGCTGCAAGCACGCCCAAGCGGCACAAATACGTCATCGTGTTGTTTTGCGTTGTGACGTCATAGAATCACCCTTTCTTCATACGCAGTTATTTCTCCTAAAATGGCTGCCAGGAGACAGCCAAACTTTTCCACAGCTGACACCAGACTCTTGGCCAGGCTGTTTCTCCCCCGGGAGCATCACTACTTCGTGGTTCCTGGCCACCGCAGGTCATACCTGCAGTATAGAGAGTCCTGGACCCGCCTGACCCGGCGGTACAATCGAAGAGCCTCATGTGCCAGGGAAGTAAGTATTCCAAGTCAGGCCCTCACAAATAATCATGTCAAATGTAATGATGATGGAAACCTGTCTCAATCAAATTGTCATGTTTTTGTGGGTAAATCTTGATTCCTTTTAAAAACTACAATTGTGCATAATAAATCTTTTACATTGAATACTGAAATTAAAGCACATCCCAAAGGAGCAGTAGTAGGATTTCAAATGACAAATTCAGCTCCTAGAAGGCATCTATTCCATTCACAACATGCACACAACTAATTTTTGGGTCACAAGCTTCGCATTTGTAATAGAAACATCTTGAAATCAATTTTGCCAAAGGAAAACAAATATATTAAAGTGCTGCTATGTCATTTCAAATACCTTCACCTTTCCTGTATCAATCTGCTGGTCTAGGGAGATAGTGGCATGACGTTTAAAGTGACAGCGTCAGTACCCTGACGTCAGGGGTTTCAAGCCATGCTGCTCCTTCTGACCAAATTATTTTATTGTCCCTGCTGCATGATTGTAAGCTCACCAGGACATGCTGTAATGTGGGGCAGTGCTGATAGGCTACAGCCTCAGCACCCTGGGGTTGTGAGTTCAATCCCACACTCCTCCTTGTGATGCTGCCCATGTCACCTCAAACCCCCCCCACACACACACACACACTGTCCCAGATACAGTAGAGAGATAGCGATGCCTCCAGCACAGAAAGGGGAAAATGCTGGAGTACGTGAATACATTCATGTAAAACATGTGGCAGAAGGGGGTGGAGGCAGGCAGCAAAGCCGATAGGGGCTCTTGGAGGGCAGCATACTCCATTTTTATGTGCTTATAGAGGTCAATACTTAAGTAAACATGTTATGCCACAGTGCTAGATGGCACTCATCATATCCCTCCCTCTCTCTCTCTATTATCCAGGTTGAGGATCTCAGGAAAAGGGGGCGGCTGCTGAGGCACCAGGAGCGGGCCTTCCTTGAGGGGGTGATGGAGGAATTGCGCGCTGAAGCCGGTGAGTAATGAGTCCAGTGTGTGTTTCTTTGTGATCAGCCTACCAGAATAAATAGATGAAAATGCTTGAGTAGCTGTAAACCATTCTTAATCATAAAATCTGCAGTAAAGCTGCTATTGTGATATCATGTCACAATGGCTTTATGGTGTTCTACTTGCCTGCCTTACTTACTTACGCTACATTTTGATGTTTACAGTGGAGTAGGTGCTTTGCATCCATTAGCATTTGAAGAAAATAACGTAGTAAAGAATGTCATGTTCAAAAGTGTTGTGGACATATCTGACTGTATCCTGTTTCCCTCTTGTCAAGCAGCAGCGCAGGCACCCCCTCAGGAGGCACCGCAGCTGATGGAGGGAGCCCCACCCTGGTCCTCGGTGGAGGAGGAGGAGGAGGAGAGGGAAGAAGAAGAAGGGGAGGAGGAGGAGGGGGATTATTCTCCCTGGGAGCCCTCAGGACCACCCACACCGCCTGCCCCACCACTGCCCCCTGGACCCCCACCGCCTGCACCACCACTACCTCCAGGACCCCACCACCATCCCCTTTTGGACCTTCCCCTTCCCCCACCCATAGCCCTTCCCCTCACTCTCCTGTTCTTCCTGTTCCCATCCCACCCCCTTTCCTTGCTGTTCCCCCCCAGGAGCAGCCCGACCAGCCTCAGGAGGGGGCGGTCAGGGAGATAGAGCCCTACTCTGCCCTCTTGGAAGAGGTGCAGGTATTGAGAGGGTGTGTTGAGAGGATGGAACATGCCCTCTTGCGGCTGGTAGCCGAAAGAGGGCATGGTGTCAGCAGCCATGCACCCTCTCAATAACTGCACCTCTTCCGCCCCCCTCGCCTGAGGTAGCTCAAGCTGTTCTTGGGGGGCACCCACCCACTTTCCCTGCGTTATGTGTTATATGTAAATAGTTATATTTTTCAAAAGTTTAAATTTTTAAAAGTTTTATATTTGAATTAAAAAATTTTTTATAGTTTAAACTTTCCTGTGTGGTTTTAACCTTGTAGCATCAGCAGTTTAGTGGACAGAGTCCAAGGTAGATAGGGGTTCAGGAGGGACTGCTGAATGGGCCCTTTTCAATATAACAACAAGGTGACATATAGAAAGTTTAACAATCTTTATTGGGGTCTGTCATTCATTCTATTACCTGCTAGCCACTCTGATGTCAAATCATTGCAGAATCTAGGAAAGAAGCAAGTGAATGCAAGGGTATATGCAACTGTAGGTAGATGACGACATCTCAGCTATGATGTGCAAAGTAAGCCAGTCCCTGTTCCAAAGTAAATGGCTACATAAGGAAGAGAATATAAGTCACTGTGGTAGATTTGTTGTTGAGGAATAGGGTTACTGCTAGTAAGAGTTGGCTCCACACCAGGAGAATCCAAATGAGACATGTGGGTTTTTCTTCCTTTCACGGAAGGTGATGGAAGTAAAGGCCACATACCTCAATCTATCCTCCTGGTTCTTGAGCTGCACTATTTTGGTTAAGCAGGTGTGGAAACCACAAAGATGCTCACAGCTGCACTGCTCTCAGTAATACAAAACTTCATGTGACAATACTGCAGTTGCCTGTCTAAGACACCTGAAAACAGAAAAGAGGAGAAGATGGTTTACACAAGGTTCACAAACAGGGGGTTCAACCCCCAAGGTCCATATATGTCCTCCCTTCCCTGAAGCAATGTGTTAACCTCATTTATGTTGAGCTGCTTAGATGTCACCGTGGTATAGTTGTTAAAGCAATAGCCTTAACTCGCTGATGGTGTGGGTTAATATCACCTGTAATCCTCCACTGCTACTGTTTAGAACTCATGTGAGGGAATAGACTAACTGAAAACAAAAAGTTTGTGTGCATATAACAGCAGGAATGCGTGCCATGGTGTTCTATGAGGCCAACATTATCAATTTACTATTGTTCCTGAAAGTCATCAAGGATACCTGTGTGAAGAGAACAATAGAAGTGTGAAACATTTATTTCACTCATCAGAAGAGTGACTCAAGTGAAGAATAGTAGAGTAAGCAAATAAAGGTTACCATATATCATTCTCACCTACAACTGTTTGGCTAGGTGCAAGCTGGTGTGCTGAGCTGCTCGTCTGGTCTCTCTCTGGCAAACACATAGGTGATGAGCAGAGTTAACCTGAAATGAAGAATAGAAAGAAACTGTTAACAAAGACCTATGTCTCCAAATTTAACACTGAAGTTGTGGCAGAACACACACCTAGAAGTAACAGAGCTGCTAACATACCTTTAGACTCCTTATTAAAAATGGCAGCCATTAGCCACTCATTAGGAGTTTTCCACCTGAACCATGTACACTGATTGGATGGCCACTGAATGGCAGTGTTTCCCCCCCCCCCAACACACCCGACCTATTCTTATCAATGAGTTAGTACACAGAACCATTCCTCAAAGAATTAACTTTAGCTCTATGAGTAAACCCTCTCAGATGTATGAACACATCCATTTTACTTACATATCCATATTTCTACCAGCAAAATTTCTACCAGCATGGTCTTTATCAGTCTTCTCAGTCATTTTTGTCAGCCCTGTGGAATGGAGAGTAAGAGATATCAGAAATAAAATAACTATTATAAACAATAGCACACAATGAAAGCCCATAAAGAGAAGTCAGTTTTTGCTGGTTGGTTTCTTTAGTTCTATCATAAGGACACCTAAGTAGCTTACAAAATATCATTCTCACCTGGACTTACTATTTGAGCTGCTTCTAGAAAAGATAAAACAACATATAAGAATGACATGTAGCTTGTTAATGGCTCTGTGGAATAGAGAGAAATGGGAGGCAGAGATAGGAAAAAAAATGTAAAAGACTAAGACAGAGTAAAGTCTCAAACATCTGCATAAGCAATAGGACAGAATAGAAAAGAAACACTGCTCACCTGGACCTTCTTATACCCATGCACGCCTATGTAGCGTCTGACATCAGCAGGGCGGGAAAACTTTCCCAATGCCTATTGGGCGCCGTTTGGGCGCAGTCCCTTGGCCCGCTTCCTAACCACGCCCATCACACCTCATTGGGAGTTCTATGGGGGGGTGTTTGAACGTGTTCTACAAGTAGCCTGAAAAGATGTCTTCACCTTACAACATGGTTCCAAAACGGAAATCGAATTTCTTGCATGGAGAGTTGCAGATATGGAAAATGGAGGTGGGGCAGACCATGACATTATGAAAGCAGGGAGAGTGGTGGGTGTGGGCATCTTTGTGTAACCTGGCCTGGCCCCTTCTTTTCCCTAACAATTGATTCCCCTCCACACTTAACACAAAACCTTAGTCCTCAACAATCCCTCACACCAACATCCAGAAAAATCCATAAACTAAAGAAATACAGATAATGGGGGTGGGGAGGAGTGTCAAAGGCAGAAGGGAGTATAAAGGAGAACAGGCAAGTCATAGCACAAAGTTTCATCATTGAGGAAACGGAACACCACAAACACCAACTCACATGAGGGGGTCTTACATAGGAAAAATGGCTGTGCCAAAGATTTCTATATACTAAAGCACGCCTAATTAGCGTCTGACGTCATAGGACCCGTTAGGATTCAAATCTAATTGGATGTGCATTAGATGTCGTTTTGCAATATACAGCTGTAGTGACGTTGTAGTCATTTCCTTCACATCTCTAAGCTTTGATACGAAGCTCTATGTTCTAAACAAAGTTACCTCTATAGCTCTATGCCTTAAGGCATTGCTTTTTATCTTCCTTACATCAGGGAGTTCAAGTCTTGAGTAAGGTTAGCAAATAGGTTATATTCATTTCTCAGCCAGGACACCTGGTAACTCTTTAGCCTTGCCTTTACATATCAATATTTTGCTTCAGCTTTTATTATGTGCAGCCCATTGTCTAATATTTAATGCAACCTGTTCTCTCTCATGCTGAACACCCTCCCCCACCAAAAACATCCCCCCCTAACTGGATCATTCTTCAACACCTGTCCAAGCCCTCTGAAGTTTGATTTAACTCATAGCTGTTGGCCAATGCCTATATTGCATCAAAATAAACACATTCCTACTAGAATGGCTTGTAGTTAGGAGTAAATGAAAGTATCTCATGCACCTATGGCTGCAGAATGCTGAGGAGAAACAGCAAATTCCACCACTTCTGAGAACTGTTAGGATGCAAGGAAACAAAAGTGAACAACAAACAGCACTGCAATCGGCTCTCTTTTGAAAGCAAAGAAAAAACAGCACACATTATCAGCACTTAAAAAGAGAATAAACTGATACACACCTTAACATTCAAGCTTCCCTCATTGCAAAATGGAGGTCTTCAGTTGCAAAAAACTGACCTCATTGTGACCTCATCAATCTGCACCTTCAAAGTAGTATGCCACAATTAAAAGATGTGCTGGGTGTAGAACTCACAACCTCTGGATGTTAGGAGCACAGGCTGGCACCTAACACATAGAGCTACAGTTGCTTCTACTTAGGTCCATCTCACCACCCTTCCATATCATACTTGACTGAGCTGTCTATGCTCATTAGCGATCATATCAGGATGAACTCAAATAAGTTTAAGCAAAGGAATGCCTAAAGATTTGGAAGGTTTTCAAGTAGAAAACAAATATCAAATATGTATTAAAGAATTGCAGCACAAATGACGCTGATCGGCAAGGGCAAAAAAACACCACTTTTCCGGTATGACGCCTAAACGGAACAGATTACTTACAGTCATATATGCATTAGTACAGTGCTTAGAATGAAGATTAGCGTGTGAGAAAAATGGAGCTCCACCTCACATGTATTCAAGCACACTTGGGAATATGGGTTTGGGGCTCAGTGAAAGCAGCGCTTTTAACCATTGAGCTACCACTCTTTTATCTCAGCCTACTATGACATTATAGCTAAACTCCTTTTCCCTTAGCACTTCACTAAGATATGATATGACAAGGGAGCCAGAGACATTGGAGCTGTAGCTCAGTGAGGAAAGGCACTCTCTACCAATCTTCCGGGCTGTGAGGGTTCAAATCCCAGCCTGTATTTTACTTGTGGCATATCTACCTTCCAGGTGCACTTTGATGATGCTTTCTACTTCTTATAGGAGTTGAATATAACATTACTGTACAACTTTGCTGTGTAGCAGAAAAATAAACTTTTCCCCCTTCCATGCTAAGAATTTGAGTTCAACTCATCTTATATTTCTCCTTTTAAACATGGCATACTTTGTTAGTTTATATCATGGTAAAGTATACATTTCTGAAATGGTGAAGAAACAATAATATACAACTGCAGTGTTTTGTCTCACCAAACTGCTATAAGCACAAGAAAGCATTTGTAGCTCAACACGGTAATGCTCCTGTTCTGAGCTCTGACCTCTGAAACTCCCCGGTTTGACTCCCACCTTTGCTCATTTTAATAAGGTCCTAGTTTTTTCCTATTAGCTCTTATAACAGGGTCTACATGGTGGACTTTGCCATTTGTAAGGTGCACATTTCCCTTTCCAGGCAAACCTATTTTCAACTTACCATGGCTCGGACATCCTAAGCAGTGATGAGAGGAAACCTTTCCTCTGACAGCAAGATGACATTTGTGGATCGCCTGGTTAATGTGCTCTCATCACTGCTTAGGATGTCCGAGCCATGGTAAGTTGAAAATAGGTTTGCCTGGAAAGGGAAATGTGCACCTTACAAATGGCAAAGTCCACCATGTAGACCCTGTTATAAGAGCTAATAGGAAAAAACTAGGACCTTATTAAAATGAGCAAAGGTGGGAGTCAAACCAGGGAGTTTCAGAGGTCAGAGCTCAGAACAGGAGCATTACCGTGTTGAGCTACAAATGCTTTCTTGTGCTTATAGCAGTTTGGTGAGACAAAACACTGCAGTTGTATATTATTGTTTCTTCACCATTTCAGAAATGTATACTTTACCATGATATAAACTAACAAAGTATGCCATGTTTAAAAGGAGAAATATAAGATGAGTTGAACTCAAATTCTTAGCATGGAAGGGGGAAAAGTTTATTTTTCTGCTACACAGCAAAGTTGTACAATAATGTTATATTCAGCTCCTATAAGAAGTAGAAAGCATCATCAAAGTGCACCTGGAAGGTAGATATGCCACAAGTAAAATACAGGCTGGGATTTGAACCCTCACAGCCCGGAAGATTGGTAGAGAGTGCCTTTCCTCACTGAGCTACAGCTCCAATGTCTCTGGCTCCCTTGTCATATCATATCTTAGTGAAGTGCTAAGGGAAAAGGAGTTTAGCTATAATGTCATAGTAGGCTGAGATAAAAGAGTGGTAGCTCAATGGTTAAAAGCGCTGCTTTCACTGAGTCCCAAACCCATATTCCCAAGTGTGCTTGAATACATGTGAGGTGGAGCTCCATTTTTCTCACACGCTAATCTTCATTCTAAGCACTGTACTAATGCATATATGACTGTAAGTAATCTGTTCCGTTTAGGCGTCATACCGGAAAAGTGGTGTTTTTTTGCCCTTGCTGATCAGCGTCATTTGTGCTGCAATTCTTTAATACATATTTGATATTTGTTTTCTACTTGAAAACCTTCCAAATCTTTAGGCATTCCTTTGCTTAAACTTATTTGAGTTCATCCTGATATGATCGCTAATGAGCATAGA
Source organism: Geotrypetes seraphini (assembly GCF_902459505.1). Lineage (NCBI taxonomy): Eukaryota > Metazoa > Chordata > Amphibia > Gymnophiona > Dermophiidae > Geotrypetes > Geotrypetes seraphini. Next base: position 325,512,994 of record NC_047085.1, on the reverse strand, counting down.
CAGCTCAGTCAAGTATGATATGGAAGGGTGGTGAGATGGACCTAAGTAGAAGCAACTGTAGCTCTATGTGTTAGGCGCCAGCCTGTGCTCCTAACATCCAGAGGTTGTGAGTTCTACACCCAGCACATCTTTTAATTGTGGCATACTACTTTGAAGGTGCAGATTGATGAGGTCACAATGAGGTCAGTTTTGTGCAACTGAAGACCTCCATTTTGCAATGAGGGAAGCTGAATGTTAAGGTGTGTATCTGTTTATTCTCTTTTTAAGTGCTGATAATGTGTGCTGTTTTTTCTTTGCTTTCAAAAGAGAGCCGATTGCAGTGCTGTTTGTTGAGAAAAAAAAGGGGTTTTTAAAAGCCATGTGTAAATTATATTATTGTTTGGGCAGAAATGTGGTTTGTTATCCATGCAATATAATGTGTTCCATTGTTATGGTGTCATTATATTTATTAGGACAGAGAAAAGATGAAAATTACCTATTCAAACTCACTTTTGGAATTATTGATGAAAAAACAAAGCGGACGTCTGCCTCGCGTCTAACAAAGAGCCGCAATTACGATAGTTGAAACGGCATTGAAATCCAAGTTAGACCAGGGTTTCTTACGTCTACATAATACACGATATTTAGACGCGGTTGCTCGCTCAGGTAGCGCCCATCTAGCGTCACCATTTGGCACGCCCACGGAACGCCCACGTCCAGAGCTGGAGACGGGACTATGCTTTCTATAGACGTCAGTTCATCAACTACCTCATAGGGACGTCTATGTGTCGTTAATTTCTCAATTAACATTAATTAAGACCCTTAACTCCGTAATTATTCACTTACATCGGACGTCCAAAGCACGCCTAAGTTAAACGCAGTAATAGAGAATTTACCCCTAATTGTATGCACTGTCATGCTAGTGTGGTAACAATTACTGTTTCCAAATGCTAACACTGAGCACACACTAATTCAGTGGTCTCAAGCTCGCGGCCCGCCAGGTACTATTTTGAGGCCCTCGGTAGGTTACCATTATTCTGGAACATTGCACACCTCACTGCTATAACCTCATGCAAGCATTTTCCTGAGTCTGTACGCGATTATGAGGTGGAGTGGAGAGGACAATCGCGTACAGACGCAGGAAAGCACTTGCGTGAAGTTACAGCAGTGAGGCAAGCAACGTTCCAGAACATAAGGTAACCACTGCAGACAGTGCAGCTTGTGCGTGTGTACGTAATCTCGTGCAAAATTCGGCACCTCTCCTGGCGGTGACTGCTTGATGTAAGATGGTGGTTATGTCCGGTGCTGGAGGAGGTGAGAGCTGAAGGCGGTTGCAAATGCGACCACCGGACTCTTAAGGCACAAGTTTTTCAGGCACAAGTCGGATATTGATTCTCCCCCCTTACAAAAAAGCTTAGAGGATTACACCAAAATCTTGTCTCTTGCAGCTGATACTTTAGAATCTAAATCACAATTTTGCATGTAGTAAAACTCGTTATAGTTTATAAATCTTTCCTTAATTGCTTCTGTTAATTTCAGCTATACACAGCTGAAAGCAGTGCAACATGCAGAAAGTGAAAAACTATCTAAACTTCACTTTCTGCATGTTGCACTGCTTTCAGCTGTGGATAGCTGCAATTATCAGAAGCAATTAAGGAAAGATTTAGAAACTATAACGAGTTTTACTTCATGCAAAGTTATCATTTCTTTAATAAGACATTAACTATTTTTTTCTGCGGCCCTCCAAGTACCTACAAATCCAAAATGTGGCCCTGCACTAATTCATTTCGCTAACTGCTTAGCACACTTTAATAAAAACAAAACAAAAAACAAAAACCAACCCGTTAGGGATTCATCTCTGAGAGTATAGCCTATATCATATTATAGCTACTAAAGAAACTATTTTATTTCTGTTGGAAATCAAATACTGCACAAAAAGTAATTAACAAAGACCAGCAAGAGAGTCCTGTATGTAATGGTTATAGAAGCCTCTCTCCTCCTGGGAGGTATCTGGTCACAGGAGGTCTGCAGTGAGCCCTCTACCTGAGTAAAAGAAAGGTTACAGTCATTTGAAAGGTGTTCATTTTTCTACAATTTCCACGTATACAACTTTTGTTCCTTCTGAAACTCTTCTGAAATGACTTGTTTCTCCTACCTATTCTGTAAAACAATAAAAACATGCTCTAAAACCATCCAGCAAGGAATGAAAAATCCCTGTTTTGTCTTGCATGCCAAGTGCTAGCAAGCCACGCTCCTTTATCTCAAACCAGATGAGTGATCTTGAATACTAGTCAGACTCCATGTAATTAGAAGTTAATTTACCATGGCATTTTTAATAATGTTTTGAGTCAGAGACAAATGCATTGGGAAAAATACTGTAGTGATTGTAACTGAAATGGCTTAAAAATAAGCAAAGTAGTGTCACAGAGATGTAAACACTGCATACTGACATTTGAAGAATCCTTCTTCCTAAGAAGAGGCTCTAGTTCATATATCTTAATATTAGTTGTTTTAATTTAGAATCTCACAAAGACATGGTTTCTCATCACCAAAGCAGATCATTAAAAAAAAAAAAAATTGCATCCTTTGATGCCCTCTAGCTCATTTCTATCTGAATTGTCTCTCTCCGGCTGCAAGCAGTAAGAGTCAAAATCTGGAAACCATTTTCAGTAACATGTTTTGTTTTTATTTTCTTAGGCCCTTTATTTGGAATTGTTGCTCAGAAGCAACATGTGCTTTCTATGGCTCTTACGGGGAGATCTGCATCTCCAAATGCCTGTTACTTGGCACTGTTGCTCTGGTTCAACATCAAGTTACATAAAGCAGACGTTTCACCATCTGCCAATTAAAGGGTTAACCTCGTACCTCAGATGTTAAAATGTCTAATTTATCTGAATTATTTTCAACTGTGCATTTGTTTTCATATACGAGCAGGAAATACATCTCAGTACACTATTGTTTTGCTTTCCTAATCACTTTGAACTGGGGACCCACCGAGCCAGTCAGGTTTTCAGGATATCTACAATGAATATGTATGCAAAGCTATCTCACGCATATTCATTGTGTGTTTCCTAAAAACCCAACCAGCTAAGTCCCGATGACTGGATTGAGAACCAGTGTCTTAAACAGAAAGGGAAACAACGGGGTAGGTTTTCATACAATGCCTAGCTTAGGGTGATCAGACGTCTGGGAAAACCTGGACGTGTCCTCTTTAGAGAGGACTGTTCGGGTGCCCAGAGGGATTTCCAAAACCCGACAGTTTGTCCAAGTTTTGGAAGTCTCCAACAGGGCCGTGTCTGGAGGGCATCTGCATATGCTAATGATAGCATATGCAGGTGCGCATGAGCATGATGTCATCATGCCGATGTCCGTGCATGCACCTATGCGGTCCCAAGCTCAGAGAGGTTTGTGCGGGGTTGGAGCTGGGGGCAGGGCTGGGGGTGAAATGGGGTGGAACCAGGTGTCCTCTTTCTTTTTTTTTTTTTAGAGGAAATCTGACAATCCTAGCCTAGCAAAGAGTTATGTACACAGTTGTGGGTAGGTAAACCATGTAATATATTTGGAAAGTGTTCCTATATGAGCCACAAAGTTGTGAAAATCTGCCTACCTCTACAGAAAAATTTCTACAGCAGAGATGCCACATTATCCAGTTTCAAGCTGGAGATTTTAAGACAGCCCTGGATTTCTGCCCATCCCATCCTGGTGCATTAGGGTCATAGCCACAGGTGGGCCTGACCCACCCACTTTTGGCACAGGCCCACCCAGCAGCGATGCATCTCATGGGAGTTCTGGTTTTCTTTCTTTCGTCTCTTACCATCTCTGCTAGGCTGCGGTTTTAATTTTACAGCAAAGCCGTTCAAGACCGTGGCTCTTTGCACAGTGCAGCTGCTTAAGAACATAAGAATTGCCACTGCTGGGTCCATCATGCCCAGCAGTCCGCTCACGCGGTGGCCCTTAGGTCAAAGACAAGTGCCCTAATTGAGTCTAGGCTTACCTGCATACGTTCTGGTTTAGCAGGAACTTGTCTAACCTTGTCTTGAACAGCCTTCCGAGCCAGCCCTGCCTCCTCTGAAAAAGTAAGTTATATCTGAAAAGGAGGTGTCGGTCTACAGGAAGCAGCCGCAGCGTGCAGACAGTTGTAGAATTAAAACCGCAGCCCGGCAGAGATGGTAAAGAAGGGAAGGAACTAAACCTGCAGCATGCCGTTGGATGGCTTGAGGAAGGGCAGGAAGATAGTGAAAGGAACAGGAGTACTGTTGCTGTGAGGAAGTGAGATGGGGCAATGCTAGGAGGACAGGAGGAGAAGGGAGAGATGCATAGGGGAGAAAAAGGGAGAATTGTCAGATATGGATGGGATGGGTGGAGTGGGGTTGGGAAGGGAGAGGGAGAGGGAGGGAGGGGAGGGGAGAGGGAGAGGGAGAGAGAGGCTACAAAGTAGTAGTGAAAACCAGGAGAAGAAAAAAATGTTGCAGTTGCAGAGTAAGAGGGGGAGAGGGAGAGATGAGAGATGAGAGAAGGGGAAATGATGAACCCTGCAGGGGACGGGAAGGGAGATGCTGCATGGGGTAGAAAAGAGATGAAGAGATGCTGTGGGTGGTGAAAGGGAGAGATGTTAGGCCAGAGGCACAAGATGGGGTGGGGAGAGAGATGGAAGACAATGGGAAAGAGGGATGAGGGAAAAGATGTTGAACATTGGGTTGGAGGAGATATGCACAAGAGTGGAGAGGAAAAAGAGGCATATGTTGGATCCAGGGACAGAAGGGAGTAAGGGAGAGATTCTGGACAATGGGTGGGAGGGAAGAGAGCGGGAGAAATGCTGGCCCACTGGGGAGGGGGCAGGAGGGGAGAGAGAAAAGACAGGAAGATGCTAGGGAGGTAGAGTGGACAGGAAGTTGTTGGGCTATGAGGGTGGAGATGGGAGACAGAGGGATCAAATGCTGGGCTAGAAGGGTAGAGGGAAGGAGATACTGAGAATGGTGTAAAACATGTGAGAAAGTCTAAGGATAGAAGATGGCAAAGAAGTAAATGATAGTGATTACAAGGAGTAGAAATATGGTAATGAAGATGAACCAAAACCATACTATTTAAAAAACAAACAAACCCTGATACTCAACAATCGAAACCAACCTAAAGCATCTCTACTCTCTAAAACAACCTAACACCACAAGAACCACCTCATCTCTATGAACCAATCTATTTATTCTATAATTCCTCTGGAAATGACCAGATAGATCCTTTATGTAATCCGCCTTGAACCGCAAGATAATGGTGGAATAGAAATCACTAATGTAATGTAATGTAATGAAGGGGATGCAAGGCTGCGAAAAGAGTGAGATGGGGAATGGGAGAACTAGTGGGTGAAAGAAGGTGATGGAAACTTGATAAGAACCTGAAAAGTGGAAAAGGTGTAGAGAGAGGGTGAAATTTGAGTGGACAGAGAGGCAGAAAAGAAAGGAGAAAGCTAAAATGTAAAGATCAAGATATCAGAGGCAGATACAGCAAGGAAAAGGAACAAGAAAGGAGAAAAGACAAATGGACAGCAGCCTCTTGAAGGAGAATTAGCAAAAAACAGACAGAAAAGCGGAAAAGAGAAACTGGAACTAATATGATGGAAGAATGAAATGTCCAGACAGCAAAAGTAGATAAACCATTTTATTTTGACTATTTTAAATAGAATAGGTTAGTTTTGGGAAATGTGCAGAGCAGATGTCCTTTTATTGTGCTCACTAGAAAAGGAAATACATTTCTGCTTTTATTTCTCCAATGTTGCAGTACTTGTTGAGGTTTCCAGTTCATTTTTTATCTACCCATAGTTTTTGTTAGTGTGATTTTAAAGGTGGGTGGTGAGATTGGGAGGGTGGCTGAGAGGAGAGGAAATTATTTTCTGCCCTTAGCCCTAGCATGGCTAACACCAGCTCTGACCCTTGTTGGTGATGATCCCTTAGATCCACCAGCTGGGGACCTTTTATGAAGGCTGCCAGAGCAGACAGGGTAGCATCCTTGAGCCACCAACAACTAAGCTGCTGCCTGTCAAGCGTGGTAAAAAGGAGTTCTGTGTTCTGGCCATCTTTGGAGAAAGTCTACAGCTGACACTGCTTGGGGATCCTCATAAGCTCATAAGAGGTGCTGTGGTAGGGTGAAGGCAGAGAAATCTTGGTGCCCACCCACTCTGGGTTCAGACCTACCTAAAATGGACTGTCTGGCTATGTCACTTGGGCAGGATCAGACATTAGAAATCCCAGACTGCTTTGGGATGCAAGTTCAAATCCAGGACAGGCTAAAATGTCTCGAGCCTGGAACTGGGTAACTTGGCACCTTTGTCATTTATATTTTTTGGTGTGTGTTGGTTACCTGTGTGTTAGAGCACCATCTAGTGTCTGGGTCTAATGCATGGAGAATAGCTTGTTAACACAGCTGGACATAAGAAGCAGCTGAATTTTAACTGGGATTTTCTCCTTTATTAGCATGTCTTGCACAAGAAGGAGCCACTGTTTTCCCTGGGCATAAAGCAGTCCTCCTCCTGACACTCCCTCTTCGCCAATTACAACCAAGTCATAACTTATTTCCAGGATCCGTAGACCTTTAGAAAAGTTTCCTGAGCTGCAACTAAGAAACCAAGAGAAGTTGCCCCTCATCTGAGCATCAGTTGTTTCTGCTATGCCTAACTACAAATATTTTTATATGGTGTTGCTTTTTCTCTGATATATTCCACAACAGAAAGGAAAACACAACCCCACGTGTGACAATATAGAAGCCAAAAGAAAGTGGGGAAGAGACAACACACGTAAGCCTTGAGAACCATCAATTTATTAAAAACATATAAACCATTACAACATGTATACAAAAATAATGTAAGCCAATCAGAGAGTCTCTAAACCTTTGGGGTCCAGTATAAAAGGATTAGAGACTCTCTGATTGGCTTACATTATTTTTGTATACATGTTTTAATGGTTTATATGTTTTTAATAAATTGATGGTTCTCAAGGCTGACGTACGTTGTCCCTTCCTCACTTTCTTTTGGTTGCTTTTTATCTAGCAAACGCTCATTTATACTGGCAATACAAAGTTGATATTTATTTATCTCTACTGAAATGCACACACAAACAATAACCATGCTGTTGCAAGAATCTTTTGCCAGTGTTGTAAATATATTATTTTCTCTCTTTAATCTACTTTCATTCTGAGCAAGTTGCTTATTCAGGAGCTCACATAGACCCTGATTATATGAATGGCACCTATAGGTAGGCACCTAGTTTGGAGCGCCTACCAAGTTAGGCGTTCAACATAATTTTTTTTTTATTGGCACGGTAATTGGAAGTACCATCATGCTTTGTACATCTGGAGTTCACTTATTTGTATTGATTATGACTGGAAACTAGAATACTGTACGTTCTCTGTATAGTCTCACAAGTCTTTTAAATAGATAGACTTAATTACCCGGATGATAACATCCAACATCCGAGTCTCACATCATTTGATTTAGCTCAATTCTTATTCATAGCATTTTATAAAACTCTGTAAATATGTGAGTATATCAGTGGCGTACCTAGGGTATGTGGCACCCGGGCCCATCATTTTTTGACACCCACCCATGTAAAAAAATATTTTTTGTAATGACCATGAAACGGAATAAATGGTCAGAATAGAAACAGGCAGTGAAAATTTTCTTATATTCCAAACATAACATAACATAAATTATGTCTGAATTGTCATGACATCAGAAGTACATATGGAGTAGTTGCAGGTGATGCTTGGGACAGTTCTGATTGTGTTAGTTCGGTTTTATGTGTTTTTTGAATATAAGGGATTTTATTTCTTTTTGAAGGTTTTGCAGTCTGTGGTCGATGTCAATTGGTTGTAGAGTTGGGGGTCGAGTGTTGCAGCTCGAATGGCTAGGAGGTTGTCGAACAGTTTTTTTCTTTTGACGTTTTTGGTTGGAGGGTGTGTGAATGGTGCGTGAGTTCTCCTATGTCTGTTTGAAGTGGATTTAATTATTTAGCTGAAGAAATTAGTTACCCCCTCATCCCACACCCATTAATTCTCTTCCATTTTTGTTCCCATTATAAAAAACACTGATAAGTTCCCAGAAAAAAAATACATTAAAATAAGAAGTGAAAACAAAGGCCCCTACAGATGAGAACATAACATAAGAATAGCCTAACTGGGTCAGACCAATGGTCCATCATGCCCAGTAGCCCATTCTCATGGTAGCCAATCCAGGACACTAATACCTGGTCTAAACCCAAAGAGTAGCAACATTCCATGCTACCGATCCAGGGCAAGCAGACACTTCCCTCATGTCTTAATAACAGATTATGGACTTTTCCTCCAGGAATTTGTCCAAATATTTCTTAAAACCAGCTACACTATCTGCTTTTACCATAACTTCTGGCCACTTCATTTTTAAGTTTAGATCTTTCCTTTCAAACAGAGACCTTGCTAGATGTCAAATACAGCACAAGGTAACTTCACATGGACTTAGCTGTGCAGGAAATGTGAATCTCCTCATACACCCACCATATAGTGCAAAAATGTGCAAAGGTCTGTTTTTTTCTTTCGATCACTACATAACCTAATGCCACACAAGCAGTGCTGTTACAAACATATTCTGTAGGTCAATGCTAAGGATAACAAAGTTTCCTTCCTTGGACCAGAAGGAGATACTGATAAACCACTGGAAGAGATCCCAAAACAACACCCAAAGACCCACTCAGTGTGTGAACCAGTTGAGTGGAGTGGACTAACTGGGGGGTGGAAATGGGCCCGGAGTTTGCTCAGCAGAATTTCCCAGACCACCTCTTCATCTCAACACATTGACACGCTGCCACCACCACCACTAGGAACACCTCACTGGGTAGGCCAGCTATGCTATAAACTTTATAAAACACATTATTATATTTTCTTATAAAGCACATATTTTAACTGAACTCTCTGACATCCTCAGCCTTTCCATTCACAAAAATAGAAGGACGAAAAGTTCCCATTTCCTGCTGTCTCATGTCCCCGGCCTATACAATATTTTTTCTGCAGATCCTTCAAAAGTCTGACCAAATCCTCGTTTCACTTGCATTAAAAAGTACTGAGGATGCAATCTCTACCCAATCCCAGGTCCTAAAGTCTAAGACAGTAGCACAAACTAATGCTGCCAGATTCAGGAAAAAAAAATTTTGATTCGATTCAGCCTATTGAATTGGTTTTTCAATTCGATTTTCCTGCCCAGTTGGGTGATTTTTTTCAAAACTCCTGGTGGGTTTTATAGCTTTTTCACGCCCTTTGGCTTCTCCTAACCACACTGGAGCTATGGTGTAAATAAAATAAAGAAACAAAAAGGACTTTTCCTCTCTCTGTTAAATCCTAGCTCACGTTTGCAGTCCAACACCAGCTCTGTCAGGATACACATTTCAAATCTGACATATTATAATCACAAAACAGAAAATAAAATTAATTTTTCTACCTTTTGTTGTCTGGTTATATTTCAAATCTTGTTGGTCCAAGGCTCTGGTTTTCTTCTGATAACTTGCTTGCCAGGGTCTCCATCTTTCTTCTTTCTGCGTGCTAACCATCCATCTGCCAACTCTGTCCTCCCTTTCCATTTCCCTTCCCTCCCCAGGAAGTCTGGTATCTTTCCTTTTTTTCATCTCCCTCCACAGATCCACCTTTTCTTAACTACCCTTTCATCCGGCATCTCTCCTTCCTTCCCCACCACCCCAGAGTCCACCATCTCTCCCTTTCTTTTCCCAATTACCCTCCTATCCAGTATCTCTATCACTCCTCCACACCATCCCTTGTGTCCAATTTCCCTCCCTTTCTGTTCCTTCCCTCCCTAAATCCCATGGTCCATCATCTCTCTCCCTCTCCTCTATTTTGAGACCCATTATTTCATCCTCCCCCCCCAAAGTTTGGCATATGCACATCTCTTTGAACACCCCTTTCCCTCCGTGTACTTCTAAACCAGGGTTCCCCCCAAAGGCCTGTCCCCCTTTAAAGGCCTGCACCCCCCTTGAAGGCCTGTCCCACCCCCTTGTAGGCCTGTCCCCCCCCCTTGAAGGCCTGCCTGCCTGTCTCCCCCTTATAGGCCTGTCCCCCCTTGTAGGCCTGCCTGCCTGTCCCCCCCCTTGAAGACCTGCCCCCCCCCTTAAAGGCCTGCACCCCCTTGAAGGTCTGCACCCCCCCCGAAGGCCTGCACCCCCCCGAAAGCCTGCACCCCCCTTGAAGGCCTGTTCCACCCCCTTATAGACCTGTCCCCCCTTGAAGGCCTGTCCCCCCCTTGAAGGCCTGTCCCCCCCTTGAAGGTCTGCACCCCCCGAAGGCCTGCACCCCCCCTGAAGGCCTGCACCCCCCCTTGAAGGCCTGTCCCACCCCCTTGTAGGCCTGTCCCACCCCCTTGTAGGCCTGTCCCACCCCCTTGTAGACCTGTCCCCCCCCTTGAAGGCCTGCCTGCCCCCCCCTTGAAGGCCTGTCCCTCCCCCTTGAAGGTCTGCACACACCCCCGAAGGCCTGTCCCCCCCTTGAAGGCCTGCCTGTCCCCCCCCTTGAAGGCCTGTCGCCACTTGAAGGCCTGCCTGCCTGTCACCCCCCTCCCCCTTGAAAGCCTGCCTGCCTGCCCCCCCTCGAAGGACTGCTCGCCCCCCTGGCCTCCCCGCACCACCTATGAAGCAGCACTACCTATGCTCCCGGCCTTGCCGTTCAGTCCCCTCCACCACCCCCGAAGGACCGTTCGCCCCACTGACCTTCCTGCACCACCTATGAAGCAGCCACAGCAGGATCGCGATGCGATCCCTGCGCTGCTTAGGCGCTGCTTCCTGCGCCGCGGTCCCGCCCCTCCTCTGACATCAGAGGAGGGGCGGGATCGCGGCGCAGGAAGCAGCGCCCAAGCAGTTCAGGGATCGCTGACGCTGCGGGCTGCTTCACAGGTGGTGCAGGAAGGTCAGTGGGGCGAGCGGTCCTTCGGGGGTGGGGGGGGACTGAACGGCAAGGCCGGGAGCACCCCCTCAGGGCTGGCACCCGGGGCGGACCGCCCCTCCCCCCCCCTTGGTACGCCACTGGAGTATATACTTTTGTGTAAGAAAAAAGGCCTCAGAAACACCTCCTCTGCCCTTGATAATTAAATTTTATCTAACTGGAATGACGGTGAAATATATTCATCACTGACATTAGTTCATCTCTACTTTTTATATGTGCATTATTTATTATTTTAATAACTCTTTTCAAATATTTTAACCATTCATTTTTGGTTTCAAAAGTATAAATATTTCAAACGATGAATTTTATACTTAGCTTAAATTCATCTCAGTTTTGATTTGACCTGGGAGCTGCGGATCCAACATGTTTCGCAAAAAATTTGCTTTATCAAAGATCCCCCTAAAAACAATTAAAAAGCATTTAAACTCTAATGAATTAAATGAACTACTAATAAAGCTCCTGCCCCTCCAAATAAATGGAAAAATTAGATCTCATGGATAAAAACACTTTGCCATCCAACTCACCCCTAAGTTCTTAAGTATGATGGCGGCAGCATTATGTTTTTGTTTTTTTTAATATAACCTACTCATATGTCAGCTGATCCTCCGGCCGGTCTCTTGGGTGTGGCTAAATTAGAGTGGTCCATTCCACCTCAGCGTTTAACCCTCTGAAAATTGGGTGTGGTTTGGGCCAGAGTTTGGGCATGGATTGTCTTAGGTGTTTATGTTAGGTACCAAGACATTAGGCCTAACATGTATATACTGTGACCAGGTGCTGGTCTGTTGTTTGACGCTAACGGCTGTTTACCTTGGCCACTAACTTTGCCTGAGCAGTTTCCTATAGAGTTGGTAGAACTGGGGTAACTTTATAAATGAGGAAACATCAAAGTCTGATGAGCCAAAATTATTTAGTGTTGTTCATCTCTTTTGCACACACCAAGCAGTTCCTCAAAATATCAAGTACAATCCAAGCAAAACTCAAGAACTTTTCCTCTTAAGTAAGTTGGCCTAATATTGCCTTAATTCAGCTCAAAGAGTTCATTCATTCAGAATTCAAAGAAAACCATCATCAAAACATTCTTCTTCTGCAGAATAGTTCATTTACCTGCCTTCATATGAGCATTGGTCTAAGTCAGACTGCTTCAGATCAGTCTTCCTTCATCTACCCAATGGCTCAGAAAGCACAAAAAAAAACAAAAAAAAAAACACACTTTTAATCTCCAAGTCTTACTTTAGCCATCACAGCTCCTAACGTGATACTGAAGCATTTCACTGGTTTTAACCACTGTGTAAAACCAGTGCATGGGATCTATCTGCCCTTATTGATCTGCTTATAAGATCCCTCCCAAAAGATATAAATTATCCCATTTTGCTCTTTATATTATGTTCTACTGTAGCAAGCTTGGTAAAGTTTCTCATCAACAATTTCTTTCCTCTCTAGCAGAAGCACTAGTTTGCTTCTGACCACATAATTGCCTCACTCTTCACTGTGATTCTGGCAACCAACAGTCTGAGACAGGCTTTGCTTTTCATTAGGAAACCAAATTAAGTCTCAGATACATCAGCTATGAACCTTCACTCAGGAGACTGCTTTAAAATGTGAGGAAGTTGATAATAAATTTGCCACATTGGATAGGAAGCTCCAGGGAATGGAGCCTCAAATTTCTACTTTTTGGGCTACAGGTGTGACAGCTACAATATGGTATTAAGAGTTGTGCTCCAGGAATCTTTGATTTTTGAACTTTTCCCAGACAAGATTTCTTTCTGCAGATACTTTGTTAAATAAATATTTTAAAGAAGTGCTGAGTTTTTCATAACTGGAAGACAAAAAACAGAGAGTAGGTTTAAATGGTCAATATTATTAATGGAGAAGATAAATAGTGGGGTTCCCCAGGGTCTGTGCTGGGACCGCTGCTTTTTTAACTTATTTATCAATGATCTAGAGATGGAAATAACTAGTGAGATAATAAAATTTGCTGATGACACAAAGTTGTTCAAAGTTGTTAAATCACAAGAGGATTGTGAAAATTTGCAAGAGGACCTTGTGAGGCTAGAAGACTGGGTGTCAAAATGACAGATGATGTATAATATGAAAAAGTGCAAAGTGATGCACGTGGGAAAGATGAACCCGGACTATAGCTATGTGATACTGAGTTCTTTGTTAGGAATCACTGCCCAGAAAAAGGATCTAGGTGTCATTGTTGAGGATACGTTGAAACTCTCAGCTTGATGAGCGGAGGCAGCTAAGAAAGCAAATAGAATGTTAGGAATCATCAGGAAAGGAATGGAAAACAAAGATGTAAATGTTATACTGTTCTTGGATCGTTCTGTGGTATGACCGCAACTTGAATACTGTGTGCAGTTCTGATCCCCTTAGCTCAAAAAAGATATAGGGAATTAGAAAAGGTACAGAGAAGGGTGATGAAAATGATAAAAGGTGTGGGACACCTTCCCTTTGAGAAAAAGTTAAAGTGACTATGGCTCTTCAACTTGGAGAACAGATGGCTCAGAGATGATATGACAGAGGTCTATAAAATAGTGAGTGGAGTGGAAATGGTAGATGTAAATCGCTTGTTCACTCTTTCCAAAAATACTAGGACCAGGGGGCATGCAATGAAGCTATTAAGTAGTAGATTTAAAACAAACTGGGGAAAATATTTCTTCACCTAACATGTAATTAAACTCTGGAATTTGTTGCCAGGGAATGTGGTGAAATCAGTTAGCTTAACAGGGTTTAAAAAAGGTTTGGATACTTTTCTCTTTAGACATCCATAGACCATTATTGAGATGGCTTTGGGAAATCCACTGCTTATTCCTAGGATAAACAGCATAGAATCTGTTTTACTACTTGGGATTTAGCTAGGTACTTGGGTCCTGGGTTGGCCACTGTTGGAAACAGTATACTGGGCTTGATGGACCTTCAGTCTGTCTCAGTATAGCAATTCTTATGTTCTTATGAAATACTGATTGCTCAAAATTCTATTTCTTTCTTGTTTAAAAATATTACATTTCTCAACATTCTTGGGTAAAAATCCAATAGAGGGTGGCTTGGATTCTTTTGTCACTTAAACCAGCTGAATAGATTTTAAGATTTGCTATGGTATAGTTTTCACAATGATATGCAAATCAATCCAATTCATAGATGAATGTTCTCATATCCACAACTTTGCAATGAAATATTCTCAGTAACATTGAAAATTTATCAGAAGTGTTTAAAGAGCCATTAGAAGCGGCACTCCAGATATATATAATATCAAATTCATGGAGCTCTTTGCCACCATCACTTCCTAATAAGCTCATACACTATTAAACTAAACTAAACCTTAGGTTTGTATACCGCACCATCTCCACAAGCGTAGAGTTCGGCACGGTTTACAGGGTTAGGTTGAAAAGGAGCTACAATGAAGGGTTAAAGGAAAGGAGCTAGGAAGATAAAGAGGGACAGGGTACCAAAGAGCGGGAGGTGTTAGATTTTTTAAAAGAGCAAAGTTTTCAGGTGTTTGTGGAAGGATTGGAAGGAGCTTGAAATTCTGAGCAGGGATGTGAGGTTGTTCCAGAGTTCTGTGGTTCTAAAGGGGAGGGATGTTCCTAGTTTTCCTACGCGGGATATACCTTTTGCAGAGGGGAATGATAGTTTCAGTTTTGGGGAGGATCTAGTGGAATTAGGGTTAGAGGAGTTCCAGAAGAGTAACAATCTCTTTAATAACTTATATATTATCAACTTTTCGAGAGATAATTTAATCGAGACTTATCTTTGAAGTCCTGGTTCAGATATTAGCTGACCCAAGGAACAGAAGAACACCAACGCACATTTGAATAATGCAAGTTGTCACCTTTTTTTCTTTAAGGATTGATATAATGATACTATTTTTTTCTTGTATAGTTGATGTGTTTACTTTTGGCATGTTATATGGTTTTTCGTATATATATATATATATATATATATATATATATTTTTTTTTTTTTTTGTAAAATCTAAAACGAAAATAAATAAGAGGTGCATTATAACCATTGGGGGAAGCAAGCTGCTTTCCTCACTGTTGAATTCATGTTTTTACAGCTTTATTCATGTTGCTATGTGGCAAATTCTACCTTCGCAGAGCCAGCAGAGGTGTGACAGAGGGGAAGATGCTGGAGTAGGAGCAATGATTAGGAAACACACATTGAACCTGCCAATGCTGGCTTGCCTATTTTTAGTTTTCAAAAAGAGACACAGACAATATATAAAGGTCGTTGACCCCCCATGGGTATTTTTTGTATCTTTTCTGTATGCTTGGAGTTGGAAGAGACACACTAGATTACACAGTTCAGAACTATAGTTTTGAAAGAGAGAGAATTCTGCCTTGGTAAGTTTGCTAAAGCTTTATTGCTTATATGATGGTGCATTTTTTTTTTTTTTTAAGCTAAATGTGTGTGTGTTGGGGGGGGGGAGAGGTTTCTGTAAAATCTCAGTGCCAGCACTCATCAGCATTCATTAAGCTCAGTGTCTGTGTCTGTCACTGTACTACAATATGCCACTGGCCCCAGTGATATCTTTCACTCATGAAAAAATCCATCCTGCCATTTCTAATTAACAGAAGCAGATGTGAGAAAGGCAGAGGGAAGAAGTGCTGTGGGATTGGCAGTGGTACTAGCAGAATTCTTTAGTCCCACCCCCACCCCTAACCCCAACCCCAATCAAGATCAAATATCTTTGCTTCAGAGGGAGGGGGAGGGGGAGTGAAGATTGCAGAGGAAACCAAAGCAAAAGTGTTTTCTGGCAGAAGTGAAGGGGGCTGAAGGCTGAGCATAAGCAACAGAGCAAAACAATTTCTGTGCCATATCAGCAACCTTCTTCACTGCAGTGCTGACTTAATACAGGACCAGAAGGCTGGCAGCCAGTGGCTTAGTAAGAGGGGCAGATTACCCCGGGCGCCCAATTGGCGGGGTGCTGGCACCTCTTTTCTTCTCCCTCCCCAGAAATGGGATGGGTCTATGAAAAACACACCTCCCCAGTGGCGTACCTAGGGTATGTGGCACCCGGGGCCCATCATTTTTTGACACCCCCCCCCCCTCATGGAAAAATTTTTTTTTTTTTGCAATAACCATGAAATGGAATAAATGGTCAGAATAGAAACAGGCAGTGAAAATTTTCTTTTATTGAACCTCATTTATGTAACCATTATTCCAAACATAACATAACATAAATTATGTCGGAATTGTCATGACATCAGAAGTACATATGGAGTAGTTGCAGGTGATGCTTGGGACAGTTCTGATTATGTTAGTTTGGTTTTATGTGTTTTTTGAATAGAAGGGTTTTTATTTCTTTTTTTAAGGTTTTGTAGTTTGTGGTCGAGGTCAATAGGTTGTAGAGTTGGGTGTCAAGTGTTGCAGCTCGAATGGCTAGGAGGTTGTCGAACAGTTTTTTTCTTTTGACGTTTTTGGTTGGAGGGTGTGTGAATGGTGCGTGAGTTCTCCTATGTCTGTTTGAAGTGGATTGAATTATTTAGCTGAAGAAATTAGTTACCCCCCCATTCCACACACATTAATTCTCTTCCATTTTTGTTCCCATTATAAAAAAACACTGATAAGTTCCCAGGAAAAAAATACATTAAAATAAGAAGTGAAAACAAAGGCCCCTACAGATGAGAACATAACATAAGAATAGCCTAACTGGGTCACACCAATGGTCCATCATGCCCAGTAGCCCATTCTCATGGTAGCCAATAGTGCTGCCCGATTCAGAGAAAAATATTTCATTCGATTCGATTCACCCTGTTGAATCGATTTTTCGATTAGATTCACTGTTAATGACACCGCTTTTTAAGTTTAAACAAAGTATAACAATAAATTTCACAACAACAATAAATTTCACAAAGTACTTAAAAAAAAAAAATCACATTTTTCCATTAAAGCAGTTCTGGAGACATTTGCTTGAACAGTCTTTTTTCCCAGTCCATAAGCAAGCAATATGAAAAAGATTTCCTTAATTATCTACTCAAACATTTTTGCTATTTACTTTCATTGTACCTAGACTATTATTCAG
Organism: Geotrypetes seraphini; assembly: GCF_902459505.1. Lineage (NCBI taxonomy): Eukaryota > Metazoa > Chordata > Amphibia > Gymnophiona > Dermophiidae > Geotrypetes > Geotrypetes seraphini. The sequence goes on along the minus strand of NC_047085.1, from coordinate 325,496,026 downwards.
TAGAAAAAATTTAGTTTGTTCAATCAAGCAGAACATTCACTCATAGAAGTCCAATGTCCACACAGGATTTGATTGAACAAACCATATTTTTTCTACTGAATAATAGTTTAGGTATACTGAATAGCAAAAATGTTAAAGCCACACAGAAAAGCAGTAAAAGTCAATAGGTTCTCCAAGTGGGAACAACCTGATGTCTCAGCACTTGAGGAAAAGACCACGTAATAATGTTTATAAGATAAATCATATAAATGATTATACTGAAGCAGGGTGTCCTCAGCGTGAGAGGTAAGCGAGAGGAGAGAATTCTCCAGTGCTTTACACAATAAGGCTCCTCTGCCTGCAGTGCACACCATCATAGGACACCTCAGGTGTGCTCAAATTAATCAATGTGATAAATTAAACAGTGATAAACAATTGGTCAATCACAAGAGTGCAAGATCAAACAGGTTGTTCCCACTCAGAGAACCTATTGACTTTACTGCTTTTCTGTGTGAGTAGATAATTAAGCAAATTTCTGATAGCCTACAGAACTGATTCTCACCTTCCATCCCCAGCCCCCAAGACTTACCAGACCCCCCCCCTGCCGATGCATTTACTTACTGCCTGAACTGGATATTAAATCGTGGGGAAGAGAGGAGAAATGCGGGGAAAGAGCCAGCCAAAACTAGTATTTGTTGCTGCTGAGTGTACCAATCCAGGGCAAGCAGACGCTTCCCCCATGTCTTAATAACAAACAATGGACTTTTCCTCCAGGAATTTGTCCAAACCTTTCTTAAAACCAGCTACGCTATCTACTTTTAACATAACTTCTGGCCACTTCATTTTTAAGCTTAGATCTTTCCTTCCAAACAGAGACCTTGCTAGATGTCAAATACAGCACAAGGTAACTTCACATGGACTTAACTGTGCAGGAAATGAATCTCCTCATACACCCACCATATAGTGCAAAAATGTGCAAAGGTCTGTTTTTTTCTTTCGATCACTACATAGCCTAATGCCACACAAGCAGCGCTGTTACAAACATATTCTGAAGGTCAATGCTAAGGTTGACAAAGTTTCCTTCCTTGGACCAGAAGGAGATACTGACAAACCACTGGAAGAGATTCTAAAACAACTACCCAGAAATAACACCCAAAGACCCACTCAGTGTGTGAACCAGTTGAGTGGAGTGGACTAACTGGGGGTGGAAATGGGCCCAGAGTTTGCTCAGCAGAATTTCCCAGACTACCTCTTCCTCTCAACACACTGACATGCTACCACCACCACCAACACTAGGAACACCTCACCGAGTATGCCAGCAATGCTTATAAACTTTATAAAACACATTATTATATTTTCTTATAAAGCATATATTTTAACTGAACTCAGCCTTGCCATTCACAAAAATAGAAAAGTTCCCATTTCAAGCTGTCTCATGTACACTTTTCAAATCTAACATATTGTAATCACAAAACAGAAAATAAAATTATTTTTTCTACCTTTTGTTCTCTGATCAATATTCAAATCTTGTTGGTCCCAGGCTCTTGTTGTCTTGCTTGCCAGGGTCTCCTTTCTCCGTGCTAACCATCCGTCTGCCATCTCTGTTCTCCCCTTCCGTTTCCCTTCCCTCTCCCGGAGATCTGGCATCTTTCCTTTTTTTTTGTCTCCATCCACAGATTCACCTTTTCTCAACTCCCCACCACCCCAGGATCCACCATCTCTCCCTTTCTGTTCCCAACTATCCTCCTATCCAGTATCTCTATCCCCCCTCCACACCATCCCCTGTTTCCAAGTTCTCTCCCTTTCTGTTCCTTCCCTCCCTAAATCCCATTATGCACCATCTCTCTCCCACTCCTCTGTTTTTAGACCCATTATTTCTAACCCCCAAAGTCTGGCATATGCACGTATCTTTGAACCCCCCCTTCCCTCTCTCCCTCTGTGTACTTTTACACCAGGACCCCCCTCCCCCGAAGGTCTGTCCCCCCTCAGAAGGGCTACACCCCACCCCTGAAGACCTGCACCCCCCGAAGGACTTTACCTCCCACCCGAAGGTCTGTCCCCCTCTGAACGCCTAAACCCCACCCCTGAAGGCCTGCACCCTCCCCGAAGGATTGTACCCCCCATCCGAAGGTCTGTCCCCCCCTGAAGGCCTGCACCCATCCCGAAGGCCTGCACCCACCCCGAATGCCTGCACCCACCCCGAAGGCCTGCACCCACCCCGAAGGCCTGCACCCCCGAAGGCCTGTCCCCCCCCCTTGAAGGCCTGACCCCCCCTTGAAGGCCTGCCTGCTTGTCCCCCCTTGAAGGCCTATCCCCCCTTAAAGGTCTGCCTGTCCCACCCCCTTGTAGGCCTGTCCCCCCTTAAAGGTCTGCCTGTCCCACCCCCTTGTAGGCCTGTCCCCCCCTTGAAGGCCTGACCCCCCCCTTGAAGGCCTGCCTGCTTGTCCCCCCTTGAAGGCCTGTCCCCCCCTTGAAGGTTGGCACCCCCCCAAAGGCCTGCACCCCCTTGAAGGCCTGTCCCACCCCCTTGTAGGCCTGTCCCCCCCTTGAAGGCCTGCCTGCTTGTCCCCCCTTGAAGGCCTGTCCCCCCCCTTGAAGGCCTGCACCCCCCCTTGAAGGTTGGCACCCCCCCAAAGGCCTGCACCCCCTTGAAGGCCTGTCCCACCCCCTTGTAGGCCTGTCCCCCCCTTGAAGGCCTGCCTGCCTGTCCCCCCCTTGAAGGCCTGCACCCCCTTGAAGGTCTGCACCCCCCCCCGAAGGCCTGCACCCCCCCGAAGGCCTGTCCCCCCACTTGAAGGCCTGCCTGCCTGTCCCCCCCTTGAAGGCCTGCACCCCCTTGAAGGTCGGCACCCCCCCCTGAAGGCATGCACCCCCCCTGAAGGCCTGTCCCCCCTTGAAGGCCTGTCCCCCCCCTTGTAGGCCTGCACCCCCTTGTAGGCCTGTCCCCCCCCCCTTGTAGGCCTGTCCCCCCCTTGAAGGCCTGCCTGCCTGTCCCCCCCTTGAAGGCCTGCACCCCCTTGAAGGTCTGCACCCCCCCCCGAAGACCTGCACCCCCCCTTGAAGGCCTGCCTGCCTGCCTGTCACCCCCCCTCCCCCTTGAAAGTCTGCCTGCCCGCCCGCCCGCCCCACCCTGAAGGCCTGATGCCCCGACCCACCCCGAAGGACCATTCGCCCCCCTGGCCTCCCCGCACTACCTATGAAGCAGCCGCAGCAGGATCGCGACGTCAGCTATCTTTGCGCTGCTTAGGAGCTGCTTCCTGCGCCGGGCTACCTTAAGCTACTGCCCCCCCCACGCCCGAAGGACCGCTCGCCCCACCGACCTTCCAGCACACCTATGAAGCAGCCCGCAGCAGGATCGCGACGTCAGCAATCCCTCAGCTGCTTGGGCGCTGCTTCCTGCGCCGCGGTCCCGCCCCCTCCTCTGACGTCAGAGGAGGGACGGGACCGCGGCGCAGGAAGCAGCGCCCAAGCAGCTGAGGGATTGCTGACGTCGCGATCCTGCTGCGGGCTGCTTCATAGGTGTGCTGGAAGGTCAGTGGGGCGAGCGGTCCTTCGGGCGTGGGGGGGGACTGAGCGGCAAGGCCGGGAACACCCCCTCAGGGCTGGTACCCGGGGCGGCCCGCCCCCCCCCCGCCCCCCCCCTAGGTACGCCACTGCACCTCCCCCCACCTCTTTGAATCTTTGCTGATAGCGAACAGATTGTCTTATGTACTGCTCTTGTCAGCCATGTCCCTTGCTCTGAAGTCACTTCCTGTTCACAGAACAAGGAAGTGACATCAGAAAGAAGGCTCAGTTGGCACAGGCAGCTAGTATGGCAGCCTATTTGCTGCCAGTGAAGATGTGAAGAGGTAAGGTGGGGAAGAACATGGGGAGCATGGTGATGTCGGGGGGTCACTTGGGCAGTGATGCCGGGCACCTCTGCCCCGGGTGTCAACTTCCCTCACTATGCCACTGCTGGCTTAAGTGTTAGTTGTGGGAGAAGTGATAATGCAGGAGGTGAGGCCAATGCAAAGGCTCCTATAATTTGAGTCTTCCTAATCCTTGTTACAGATTCTATTTGAGTTTGCTGATATTATTTCAATTAAAGGGTTGTTTTACTAAGCTGCAGCAAAAAGTAGCCTTAGCGCGTTATTGGGCAGATATTTCCCATGCGCGAAGGACATTTTTACTGGTAAACTTCATATGCTTTCTGTTTTTAAAGGTCTACTACCCTAATATGTTGCAATGCTGGTACTGCAGCATGGTGTTGAAAGTTGGGTTATCACTAGGGTTACCAGACGTCCGGATCTCCCCAGACATGTCCAGGGATCAGGACAGTTTTTCAAAACATGGCACTTTGTTTAGAAAAGCTTAGAACAAATCACAGTTGGGCAGGAGCGTATCCATGCATGTGTGGATGCCAAGTGAGACATTTGGTCTCAGAAATATTCATTGAAAAAAATATGATCACATCACAGAAGCATACCACGATTCACACTGGCTCCCAATACAAGCAAGAATACACTTCAAATTCTATTGCCTACTATACAAAGCTATTAATGGAGAAAGCCCAACCTACTGGAACAACCGACTAACCCAATCCACCTCAACCAGGCACAGGAGAACCCACTCACTATTCACACACCCACCAACAAAAAATGTCAAAAGAGGAAAACTTTATGACAACCTAATGGCCACCAAAGCAGCTAAACTAGACAGACAAATCACCAATCTGCTATCTACGACCACAAACTACAAAACCTTCAAAAAAGAAACAAAAACCCTACTCTTCAAAAAACACATAAAACCTGTTTAACACGACCAGTTCCTTCCCTAACTCCACCTACCACACACTCCACCCATATCTAATCTAAAATGTTTCTAATTACCCAACATGCTACTCCTTAAGTTCTTGACAATTCGAATGTAATTCTTAAGTTCTCCACAATTCTTATGTAATTCTTAAGTTCTCGACAATTCTTATGTAATTCTTATGTAATGCTTACGACAATTTTCATGTAATGTTACAACTCTTGTAATCTTCTGACAACTCTTGTGCAATCCACCTTGAACCGTAAGGTAATGGCGGAATAGAAATCACTAATGTAATGTAAATATTCTTTGTTCATTTGGAGTGATATTTACATTATATTATCTCATTTATTTCAAACAATGTTTAAATACTACGCTATTAACTTGTGTAAAAATACAGGCAATCACTTTTATATAATTTCTGTTTTATGGGGCATAATTTTGAGTTTTCTGGCACATAATTCCCTGGGGTTTATCATTAACAAAAAAATTCATTGAACTAGAACATGGAAATGTATTTTAGTTAGCTCCATTCTTGTACTTGCTGACAATTGAGGTCAGAGTTAACAAATAATTATCTGGATTTTAGACACCTATAGTTCAGTATTCAAAAACACTTATGAAGTAGCATCAGACACTAATCATAGTACAGAAAGCTCCAAATAGGACAACTGTGGAACTTACATTTTAGAAGGTACTGGAAACTAGTAGAAACCTAGGAGAGCATTGCCATATTCAAAGGTATGGTTCGAGTAGCAGTAGAACATTCCCTCTGCATATTTTAGCCCCCTCCCTGCCACACCACTTTGCCTCAGGTCCATCTCCTGCCTTTGACCTGCATTTACAAGGAGTTCCTTTCATTTATACCTGAAGCACCACCTCACCTAGGGAATCAGCTAGTTCAGTGGTTCCCAACCCTGTCCTGGAGGACCACTAGCCAGTCGGGTTTTCGGGATAGCCCTAATGAATATGCATAAGAGAGATTTGCATATAATGGAGGTGACAGGCATGCAAATCTGCTCCATGCATATTCATTAGCGCTATTCTGAAAACCTGGCTGGCTTGTGGTCCTCTGGGACAGAGGTGGGAACCACTGAGCTAGCTCAGAGCTCCACAGGTTGGCCATTAAAGGCACTTCATAAGGAACACAGATTCAAGAAGGATCCAGGGACAAGTAACACAACTAAACCAATTGCTGCCTTGTGTTAGTGAAAGGGAATGGGGAACCTGCCCACACCTGCAAGGTCCTGGAGAAAGGAGAAGGAGGTAAGTGTGAGTTTCTGCTACAACAACCAGTTGGCCTTTTCTATCTCTATATATCTGAAGGGTGCAACATCTACAATTGATTGAACCATCTAACTAATGGTGTAGAGAGGGAAGGAGGCGCCAGGGGTAGTGGCACCACCCGCACCCTCATCTCTGCTCAGCTGCTCCTTCCTTGCCAACCTCCCCCCCACACCCTCCTCTACATCCTCCACTCCATCTGCACCCCCACACACACCCTCCCTTCACCAGTGCGAGCAGCTTCTTCAGCCTGCTGCTCACACTGGCGTTGGCTTTCCTTCCAATGTACTTCCTGACCCCGCAACCTGGAAGTCATTTCCGAAGAAGCCAGGTCAGCACGAACAGCAGGGCTAGAGTAGTTGCTTTTGCTGGTGAAGATTTTAAAGAGGTACATGAGATGGAGAAGGGAGGGAGCAAGCATGGCATGGGGGTGGAGAGGTGCCAGTGCCTCCACCAAGGGCGGTCCTCCCTCACTCCTTTACTATGCCACTGCATCTAGCATAGGAGCCACACTATACCACCCATATGCTGGAGAAACCTGTGTTATCATCTAAGTTCAGCTTTGATTACTTGTAGCATCTGTCATTGAAAACAGCAGATGCATTTACCTGTGTGGTAGTAGGACCCTCATCAACCTAGAGAGTAAGTCAGTATTATTTAGGGGAACTAAAGAATTCTTTAAAGGTATCTTTATATATTCATTTGAGAGAAAAGGAGAGACATCTGTTCAACAAAGCGGAAAGTGTACTGTGCCTTAATCATTTGGAAGGACAGTAAAATTTTGGTTCAGATAGAAAAGACTGTATGGTGTGGATTATTGAATTAAAGTCTGAAGCAGCTTGTTGCGGCCTCCCAGGGCAAATCCTGGTCCCAAACCAACAAATTTGATGTGTGCCTCATCCACCCAGCTTCCTAGGTGTGCAGACAAGGAGGTTACATAAATATCATTGGGAGAATATCATTGGGCTTAGAGAAGTTACCTACATGGCTAGACGGAACGAAAATCATATCTAAAGTGTGACTTTTTGTATGAGTTGGAGTGAAAATTAAGGGGGATAAGTTAAGATCCTGGGCATGATTAAAGAGGTCTGAAGTGGCTATGTTATTAGGGTCGTCAAAATGAAAGTTGAAATCACCTAGAATAATTGGGAAATGGCTGAGAGTTGAGAATTGTAAGAGTAAGGATTACAACTGAGCAGTCAGATCATGAGTAATTGGGGGAGGGACATACACCAAAAACAGAATAGCAGTTAGGGTAGGGTTGGTTTTGAATTGGATGAATTTGATGCTAGAACTATTAGGGGACTATTTGATGACAGAGACCAGAGAGGCTTTAGAGATAACAGCCAGCCCTCCCCCCTCCTTCCCCCACGATGATGGTAAGGAGAAGCCAGGCAGGCTTGCAAAGGTTAGAAATGCCTCGTCTCCACCTCCAACCAGGTTTCAACGATGCAAAGGAAGTCAAGGGAATTATAGGTGATTAGTTCTTTGAGAATATGGTGCTTATTGCGAATAGAGCAGGCATTAATCAAACCTAACTTTAAAGAAGTCTTTTGAGGAAGCATCAAGTGGGAGGGAGAGTTAAGGTGAATATCTGTTCTTTGAGGGGGGACGTGGAAAAGGTGGCTTGAGGGACGGAAGCGGTCTGTTACCCCAGTGGACAGGAATTTAAGAGGACTGGGGTTCCATTATTAGTTGCGCAGGAAGAAAGGAAAGACAGGAGAAAACATACGAAAAAGATTTGGGGAGTTAAGGAATGAAGGCCCATCTAATCATGTATATTAGCTTTCTACAAGAGTAATTGCCACCTAATCCTTCTAAAATGACCTAACTATCCCCCCGCCCCCTTTTACAAAAGAGTTACTATGAGTGTCGGGAGCAGCATAGAGCATTCAGCGCACCGGCCTGCGCTAAAAAAACGCTATCGCGGTTTTGTAAAAGGGGTGGGGGGGGGGGATATATTCTAGGGCATGAAAGCTTGTCTCGAAAGTGATTCTGAATATTTCGTTTTAAAGATAGCATTTGTGCCCACTTGGAAAGTATTTAAACAAAAGCCCTGGGGCTGTCAGAGGGCAAAATCTCACAGAAAGGAAAGGTTATTGCAGGAAATGAGAAACCTGTGAAACTTTGACAGTGCTGTCAATGTGTTTTAAAAAAATGACAGGAGAAGAAAATATTTCTCACAATCATGGGCTGGGGTCTGTCGCCAGCATTTACCTTAATAAAGATATTAAGTTAAAAAAAATGGCAGCATTAAAAAAAAATAAAATAAAATAAAATCCTGGCAGTACATTATTACAGTACTAGCTGATGCCCCGGCGTTGCAGGGGTATTTAATTATAGCAATAACACTGTAAATGGATTCAAATAAAGATACTTTATAGTGGTGAATGAAATTATTTTTTTACAGCTTTATAAAAAGTACAATATTCAAATTATAATGTGAAATATTTGACAAAATGAATACAATACAACTAACACAAAACTTGATAATAAACAACATTTTTAGTTTCACCTCCAGGAGCAATTCTTGGGTGAACCCACCCTTGAGCAAGCAACATAGAGTTGACCATGGGAAAAACAGGAGGATCTTAAATCCACTCCACAGTATGTAATAGTCTGTCCCTGTGATTTGTTGATTGTGATAGAGAATGCAAGTCTCACTGGAATTTGCAATCTCTTAAACTGAAAAGGAAGATGTGTTGCAAGTTTCGTTCAAATCGGGCAAGCCGTTTTTGCGTTGGCAGCTTTGTACAATTTTTCCATTGACATGAATGGGTGAAATCTGATTTTCAGTTTGTAGCTCCGCCCACGTGTGCAGGTGGGCCGCGAGACCCCCAGAACATATCACCCCAGGTAGTGAGGGATCTGCATACCAAGTTTCGTTCAAATCGGTCAAGCCGTTTTTGCGTGATCGCGGCACATACACACACACATACATACCTCCGATTTTATATATATAGATTCCTCTTAATACTATGTTCTCTTTGCACTATCATATAAGAGAAAGACAGCGAAGACCTGGGAAGCTCAAGCTAATTTGAGCCCCTGACAGGGAATTCAGTCAGAGTGACTGTGAAAATTTAATTGTATTGTTACAAGAAAATTTAACAGCATTATTTCTGCTGTCAAAGGCATCTGTGAATTTATGGCGTGAGAGGTAACCTTTTTATCTGTGTAATAGAACAGAACAACTGCACTCACGCAAGTTAGAAATCTCAAGAATTAGAACTGGAAGGGTTTTCTTTAGACAGAAAAGCACTTTCCTTACATATTTTTTTAAAATAATACAGTAGGCATTTTCACACTTCATATTAGGTGTCCAGAGAATGAGAAACATTCTGACTGATCCTAACATAAACAGTCACCATAATTAGTAGGAGTTCAAAAAGATAATGATATTCTAGAGCAGTGGTCTCAAACTCGCAGCCCACCAAGTACTATTTTGAGGCCCTCGGTATGTTTATCATAATCACAAAAGTAAAATAAAACAGTTTCTTGATCATATGTCTCTTTAGCTTATAAATTACAATATTATTATTAAGACTTAGCCAAAAGGAAAGATTTGTAAACTATGAAGAGTTTTACCTCATGCAAAATTGTCATTTCTTTAATAAGACATTAACTATTTTTTTCTGAGGCCCTCCAAGTACCTACAAATCCAAAATGTGGCCCTGCAAAGGGTTTGAGTTTGAGACCACTGGCCTAGAGACAGAAATTTCAACCATCCCATACCCATCAAGATCCATTCCATCCCCTGTCACCAGATTGTAAAAAAAAAGGTTTCATTGGTTTCAAAAATTTCCAGCAGATCAGAGCAGACTCCCACCCTTCTCTCCTTCACACTTTCCAGTACCCTAGGTTTTTCACTTTCTTCAGTATAGCATTGTGACCACAGTCCAGTTGTGCAGCAAGCTCACGAATTGTGACTCATCTGTCTGCACAAATCAATTTGTCCACTCGCTGGTGATTCGTGTCGGTGGTCGCGGTTGATGGTCTCCCACTGCATGGTTTGTCCTCAATGCTGGTTTCCCCTTCTTTAAACTTCTGTGTCCATCTGTGCAGCGTAGAGCATTCAGCGCACCGGCCTGCGCTAAAATCGCTATTGTGGTTTTATAAAAGGTAAGGATATGTTCTAGGGCATGAAAGCGTGTTGAGAGCGATTCTGAATATTATGGTGTCATCTCCATAAACATTCAGTAGCCTTCTGTGGATGTCCGACAGCTTGCACCCCTCCTTCTTCCAGAACTCAATGACGGCACATTGCTTTTGCTTGGAGTCCATTATTCACCTGCAAAGAAGAAAAAGATTCAAAAACACCTGTATAGAGGACAAGTTACTCTATCAACATGTGCAATTTGAACGACCTATCTCAATTAATAAAAAAAGTTATTTGCATTACTTTCGGTACATCCCTCTTATTTCTTGATTTTTATGGGGCTGCATGACCTGTGTGGATGTTGCATGATGAGTCATGTAGACCTTCTGAGACCACTGACACCTCATCCCACACCCCTGAATGTTGTAGCAGCTGGAATGCTGAGGGGAAGCAGGGAAATATGAGGAGAGGATGAGGAAGGGAAAGAAAGATGGTATTATGGAAGTAGAAAAATATTAACTATTTCCCCACTCACTGTTAATAAATGCGCATTGTATTACTGGAAATGCCTATGGATGAATTTGCTTCTTCTTATCAAGATAATGATAGCAAATGAATTAGGTAGAAAAATTAAGAGACGTCTTAGTATCCTTTGCTATGCCAATTTAGATAATAGGGTATTTAAGAACCCTATGGGGTATTTTAAATATGGAGCTATGTAATGCTGATCTTATACATCCCATTACTGGGCAAAAATATGAATTAAAACACTTCTTCAATTGTAATATTGAAAATATCATTCATGAAGTGATCTGTCCTTTATGACGGAAAAACAAAGAGCAAATTCAAAACAAGAGTCATTGAACACAGAAGCAATATCAAAAGAAAGAAAAGATAAACCTGTTGTGGAACAAGATTTTTAAGTGTTTTATTATCTGTCCATAATGTAATAAGAGAGACAGAAGAGAAGGAAATAATTCTTGCTTTTGAGGTCTAAGCTACTTCGATTGGGTGTTTCTTTCTTTCTAAAGTATAATGAAATATCATTCTAGGGCCTTTATATGCACACAGTGTTAAATAAATTCCTTCTACTGGAATTTATAGGTTATTACACTCTGCAGAAATTAACATCATTCATTTATTAGTAATTATTCTGTTATTTCTTATTTCATTTCTCACACCACCGATCCCCTTCAGCACCTCTCCTAGGCCAGTGCATTCCAGGTGAACCTGCTAGCAGGAAGGAGTGGGCATCCCTCTTGCCGGTTTTTCATCCAAAGGTACAAGGTGGGTATGGAGGGATGTGTGGGAATGTCGGGGGTGGGGGGATGGAAGGGTGTGTGGGGTGGGGTGAAAGGGTGTGTGGGATGTCAGGCTTAGTGGGAGGGGGCTCCCTTTGGAGAAGTGCTGGGAGGATCAGTGGGTAGATGGGTGGGAGGGAAGAAGAATCAGAGATCCCACCTGCTGGTTCAGCTAATCGCAGCAAGGGACTCTCCAATCAGCTGAGCCGACAGGACTCCCTGAAGCTGTGGTTTTGGGGTGGCCTGTAGGCTCAGTTGATTGGGGATTCTCCTGCTGCGATCACCTGATGGTAAGCTGTGGACTATTTTTGGGATCCCCCGTCAAAGATAGGTATCAGAAATGTAGGCTAAGGTTTCCCAGGCCTACATTTTTGGTGCTTTGCATGAATTATGCCTATGTAGGCTCTTGCGGTGCGATTCGCTAACCTGTGCTATCACATGATTGACACGTGATTGGCGGCCACCTTTAAGGTAGTCACCGACAAGGGCACCAGTTAGAGTATCTGGGCATTTAAGTATTGATCTTAAATCATTGCTGGAAATGGTATGTGACCTCTCTTCAGTTTGTTCATTTTCCCTTTTTGTTCCATTCATGCAGAATCGGTCTCCCTCTCTAGTCATAGGCCATGCTCACTGAACCTTTATACAAAATATTTGTCACTATTTCTGTGATCCTCTTGCTCTTTCTTTCTTTTAATTGGCATTGGTCATTAGCCTAAATTCTGTACATTTTTATGGTGAATAGTTTGACATGTGTAACATAGTAGATGACGGCAGATAAAGACCCGAATGGTCCATCCAGTCTGCCCAACCTGATTCAATTTAAATTTTTTAATTTTTTCTTCTTAGCTATTTCTGGGCAAGAATCCAAAGCTTTACCCGGTACTGTGCTTGGGTTCCAACTGCCAAGATCTCTGTTAAGACTTACTCCAGCCCATCTACACCCTCCCAGCCATTGAAGCCCTCCCCAGCCCATCCTCCACCAAACGGCCATATACAGACACAGACCGTGCAAGTCTGCCCAGTACTGGCCTTAGTTCAATATTTAATATTATTTTCTGATTCTAAATCCTCTGTGTTCATCCCACGCTTCTTTGAACTCAGTCACAGTTTTACTCTCCACCACCTCTCTCGGGAGCGCAACTAATGTGTGACCTTTTGGGTAAAGGTGCCTTTTGGCAACTACAAATACCTGTTTACTACTTTCTTATTTACCATACCATACAATTTCTTATACCCTGCATAATTTCGACAAGGATTCATTGTGGCTTACAATAACATTCCTAACTCTTTCTAAGCACTTACAATAAGATTCTTAGGTTATAAAAAAATAACAAAGCAGAATAACTCTGTTCTTCAGTTATATACAGTACATGTGAGGGATATTATAATTTTATGGGTGACTATTCTAGCATTTTATAAAGATATGGACATTGCCACATACAGAAATACATAAGAACATAAAAATTACCTTACTGGGACAGACTAAAGTTCCATCAAACCCAATATCCTGTTTCCAACAGTGGTCAACCCAGGTCCCAAGTACCTAGCTAGATCCCAAGTAGTAAAACAGATTTTATGCTGCTTATCTTAGAATAAGCAGTGGATTTCCCCAAGCCATCTCAATAATGGTCTATGGACTTTTCCTTTAGGAAACTATCCAAGTCTTTTTTTTAAAAAACTCACTAAGCTAACTGATTTTTCATCATATTCTCTGGCAACGAATTCCTGAGATTAATTACACGTTGTGTGAAGAAATATAATTTTACATCTTGCAAATCCAGCAACTAGAGCCCTTTCAGTAAAGAATGCTACTTAAAATCCAACAGTTCTATGCTCTACAGTTTAGCTGCAGTATAGTCTTGTCTTAACACATTTGGATAATTAAGATTTTTTTTTTAAAGCAGCTTTTTACGTCTCACAGCACACAGAAGGGAATCCAAGCAAGAAGAGGTTAGTCACCAGTGAAGGTTATTATGTCTTGGTTCACATACATACAATAAGCATTTGAACCTCCTGAGACCTGAGGGACAAGGAAAGAAAGTCATCAAAGTTCTCAAGGGAAGCCTTCAGAACAAATTGAACTTTCCCAGGAGAAAATGAAACTTGTCATATAACTAACAGGTTATCAGTCTATTCCTTATGGTATTTTGGGAGCTAAAAGGATTGAAAACCTGAACCTTTCATCTTAATAAATTTCTTGGGGAAAATGCATGTGGATTATGAACATTTCCAGAAACCAAGTACATCGTTATTTTATTTGTTAACTTTTCGGTTACTGTATATTTTCTCTCTAGAACTGAGCATCCTCAGAGATATCTAGCCTAGTCCCTCCTGCCGGAACCCCTCCCCCAGTACATCGCCAACAGGAGGGATGCCCAGTTCCTCATTCCAGAACCCACACCCTACCCTACTCCCAAACATCGCTGACATCCCCCCTGCCAGACCTCCCCCCCTCCACCCCCCTGATCAGCTGAGGTTTACTACAGAGATAGATGAGTGGTATGCGGAAACTCTTATTTTATATCACAAGTAAACTGAACGACTGAGCAGGCTGTTTAATTTATTATTAAAGACAATTACATCCTTTAACACTTGCACGAGGCATACTGCAACAGTGGCCAGCTTGGGGAATTCATGGAAGAAAAAGAGGACGTTTGGAACAGACATGAAAAGAACAGGGATACCACCCAGCCCATGATAAATATTTTTTGATGCAACACTAGGCAGATATAGGTTGTTATTCAGAGTGGTTTGACAAGGCAGGAGACAGATATTCAGTAGCCAAAAAGGTGACCAAACTGACCAGATGAGCACTGGAGGGATGAAGGAATGACCCCCCACACTCCCCCAGTGCTCACTTACCTCCTCCCATTCCCTAAAGATATGAATGAAACCATACATACCTGCCCTATGACAGCTTCAGATATTATATCCAGTCCTAGTAGACAGCCGACACTTTCCTTGAGTAGCCTGGTGGGCAGTGTAGTGAACTATAGAGATAGGAACTCAGACCCATACTTCACTCCAACCACTACATTTATGGTAGAATTTCTGAGCCTTCCAAACCCCCATCCTAGTCCCACTGTACCCACATATAGGTGTCACTTGCAGGCTTAAAGACTATTGGGTGTGGTATACAATTGGGTACAGAGGGTTTTGGAGGGCTCGCCATACAATATAAGGGGACTATGGTGAGATGAGTCCTAGGACTTTACATGAGAGGTTCATTGCAGTGCCCCCTAGGGCAATGTTTCTCAACTCGGTCCTGGAGTACCCCCTTGCAGGGCAGGTTTTCAAGATATCCAAAATGAAAGACATTTGCATATAATGGAGGCAGTGTATGCAAATCAAGTTTATGCAAATTCAATGGGGATATCCTGAAAACCTGACTGGCAAGGGGGTACTCCAGTACCGAGTTGAGAAACAGTGCCCTAGGGGGCCCAAGTGATCTTCTGGGATATCTGTATGACCAGTCTACTAAGAATGCTGGCCTCTTCTACATCCCAATGGCTTGTTCTGTGCGTTTTTCTTTTGGATGTGATTTTTTTTTTTAAATTACCATTGTTTCTTTTTGTATTGGAGATTATATATGTATGATTTTATGTGATTATGAATATTTTTATTGTAAACCGCCTAGGTGGGTAATAAATATCATAAATAAATAAAAAGCATGAATGCACTGAGCACAAACACATCCATTTTCGATAAAACAATATAGACTTTTTGCAGTTTTGAAAATGGGCATGTTTGTTACTGGATTTTTGTGCATGTTCCACAAAACGTCTAATCTTGGATTTAAATGTCATATCGAAAACGGCCTCCACATCTGGGCTCCATGGTTGGGAACTGTGTACAGTATATACCTTGTATGGAAAACATACAACTGGGTCTTAGGTTGGCTCACATTTGATTTCGCTTGTAATCTATAGACACACTAGATTTGTGAAGATCACCACCAGGTCTGTGAAAGGGTCCACCTGGTGCCTGACATCCTAAACACGCTGGTGCTCAGATAACTCCTGCTTTTTCCTGCTTCATATAAAAAGCTCATGCACACTTTTCACACAGCAGTGAAAATGCACTGCTTTGTATTTTGAACATTTCTCAACGAGTAGTTTCAGAACCAGACCGCTCCTTTCTTTACTCCCCAAACCAAGGAAGTCTCTTACTACCAGCTGCAGCAAGTGTACAAAGCATCCGATACCAGGAAAGTCATCGTCATAAAAACATAAGAAGTTGCCTCCGCTGAGGTAGACCAGAGGTCCATCCTGCCCAGCGGTCCGCTCCCGCGGCGGCCCATCAGGCCTAATTGCCTGAACAGTGTCCCTGACTAATTTTGTAACTGCCTCTAATCCTCTAATCCTATCCCTAATACCTACCTCTACTCCTATCTGTACCCCTCAATCCCTTTGTCCTCCAGGTACCTGTCCAAACCCTCTTTGAAGCCCTGTAGCGTGCTCCTGCTTATCACATCCTCCGGTAGCGCGTTCCATGTATCCACCACCCTCTGAGTGAAAAAGAACTTCCTGGCGTTTGTTCTAAACCTTTCCCCTTTCAATTTCTCTGAGTGCCCCCTTGCACTTGTGGTTCCCCGTAATTTGAAAAATCTGTCCCTGTCTACTCTTTCTATGCCATTCATGATCTTGAAGGTTTCTCCAGTTCAATAATTTTTATTAAGTATTTTAAAGGATACAAGAATCATTTAAAGTACATAGAAACAAAATAAAGCTTTCTGTATATAAAATATATAAATCTATGTTTAACTGTATAGGAGCAAAGGCTCCAATTATTAAAAATGTATGTAAGGGATATATAAGATAAAGATGAGAGAGAGCAGAAAAGAAAAAGGAAAGAAAAATGAAAGAGAGAAGAGAGGAGAAGAAAAGGATAACAGGAGTGTCTAAGAAGATGAGCGTACATAGGAGTCTAAGAATGACCATGGAGATTTGTTGTATTTCAAGTTCATGCAGGTTCGGAATGTAACTCTCTTCTCATATGCATGAAGGTTTCTATCATGTCTCCTCTAAGTCTCCGCTTTTCCAGGGAGAAAAGCCCCAGCTTCTTCAGTCTGTCATTATATGAGAGGTCTTCCATACCCTTTATTAGCTTAGTTGCTCTTCTCTGGACTCTCTCAAGTACCGCCATGTCCTTCTTGAGGTACGGCGACCAGTACTGGACACAGTACTCCAAGTGCGGGCGCACCATTGCACGATACAGTGGCAGGATGAGTTCCTTCGTCCTGATCGTGATACCCTTCTTAATGATGCCCAACATTCTGTTTGCCTTCCTTGAGGCTGTGGCGCACTGCGCCGACGCCTTCAATGATGTGTCTACCATCACTCCCAGGTCTCTTTCAAGGTTACTCACCCCTAGCGGTGTAAGTGAACATCGGGTTCTTTTTCCCTACATGCATGATCTTGCATTTCCCTATGTTGAAGCTCATTTGCCACTTTTTGGCCCACTCTTCCAGCGCTGTCAGATCTTTTTGGAGATTTTTGCAGTCCTCCTTGCTTTCAACCCTGCTGTATAATTTGGTGTTATCCACAAATTTAATAACCTCACATTTTGTTCCTGCTTCCAGGTCGTTAATAAATATATTGAAAAGGAGTGGTCCCAGCACCGACCCCTGCGGTACTCCGCTCGTGACCCATTGCCAGTCTGAGTAATGGCCCTTTATTCCAACCCTCTGTTTCCTGTCCGCCAGCCAGTTTTTGATCCATCGGTGGACCTCCCCTTGCACCCCGTGGTTCCATAGCTTCCTTAGCAGTCTTTCATGTGGTACCTTGTCGAAGGCTTTTAGGAAGTCAAGGTAAATGATGTCTGTAGATTCCCCTTTATCCACCTGACTGTTTACCCCCTCAAAGAAGTATAATAAGTTAGTGAGGCATGACCTGCCCTTGCAGAAGCCATGCTGGCTCGGCTTTAGCTGCCCAGTGTTTTCGATGTGTTCCCAGATGCAGTCTTTAATCAGCGCTTCCATCATCTTTCCCAGGACTGAGGTCAAGCTCACCGGCCTGTAGTTTCCTGGGTCTCCCCTTGAGCCTTTCTTGAAGATGGGCGTGACATTTGCTATTTTCCAGTCTTCCGGAATCTCTCCAGTTTTTAAGGATAGGTTGCATATTTGTCTAAGTGGCTCAGCTATTTCGTTCCTTAGTTCCTTGAGTTCCCTTGGGTGAATGCCGTCCGGACCTGGCGATTTGTCGCTCTTTAGCCTGTCTATCTGCCTGAGGACATCCACTTTGCTTACCTCTAGTTGGACCAGATTTTCATCCTGATCTCCTTTTACGATCTCCTCGGGTTCCGGAATGTTGGTTGTGTCCTCCCTCATGAAGACTGAAGTGAAGAACTCATTTAGCCTGTCAGCTATCTCCTTCTCCTCTTTTACCACTCCCTTTCTGTCTCCATCATCCAAGGGTCCCACTTCCTCCCTTGCTGGTTGCTTCCCCTTGACGTACCTGAAGAATGATTTGAAGTTTGTTGCTTCCCCCACCAGTCTCTCTTCATATTCTCTTTTTGCTTTCCTAACCTTTTGATGTTTTTTGTGCTCCTTTTGGTTGTCCTCTGATTTGTCCTTTTTCCATTTTTTGAACGATGCCTTCTTGTCCCTTATCGCCCTTTTCACTGCATTTGTTATTCACACTGGGTTTTTTGTTCTATTTTTTTTGCACCCTTTCCTGAACTTGGGGACGCACAGGTTTTGTGCTTCGTGCACCGTGCCCTTGAGTAAGGTCCAGGCTTTTTCTACGGACTCCATCTTCCTTGCGGTGTCGTTGAGTTTCTTTCCCACCATTTTCCTCATGGCATCATAATTCCCTTTTTTGAAGTTCAGTGCTGTTGTAGTTCTTTTCACCTTTGATGATCCAATTTCTAGCCTGTACTGGATCGTGTTGTGATCGCTGTTTCCTAGTGGGGCTAGTACCATCACCTCTTTAGCGGGTCCCCCATGTCCGGTGAAGATTAGGTCAAGAGTGGCATCTCCCCGTGTTGGTTCTGTGATCAGTTGTCCATGAAACAGTCCCTCGTGACCTCCAGGAATTTGGTCTCCCTCATGCAGTTTGAGTGCCCTATACTCCAGTCTATTCCCGGGTAGTTGAAGTCCCCCATCACCACCACCCTTCCGCTTTTGCATATCTGCCCCAGTTCAGCCTCCAGATCCTGGTCGATTTCTTCCGTTTGTCCCGGTGGGCGATAGTACAGACCCAATTTTATGTCTGCTCTAGTTCCTCCGCATAATGATTCCAAGTCATCCGCCCTTGCTGTTGTTTCCAACCTGGTTGAATGTATGGAATCCTTTATATATAGCGCTATTCCTCCACCTTTTTTGTGTAGCCTATCTCTCCTGTAGAGTTTGAACCCTTGTAAAGCCACATCCCATTTATTGTCATCAGCCCACCATGTTTCTGTGACTCCGATTATGTCAAGGCCCTTTTTGTTGGCTAAGACTTCCAATTCTCCCATTTTAGCCCTTAGGCTCCTAGCATTTGTGTATAGGCAATGTAAGTCCCGGTTGTTTGCCTCTCTTGCTGGTTTTCCTCGTGGTTTGGCGTCCATTTTTGGTTGTCCTTTTGGATTCCGTTGTTCTCTGTTAGTCCTGTTTGCCAATTTCATTTGTGCCCTAGACCCCTGCAAATTGTCCTTTGGTCCTTCTTCAAAAAATTCTCACTCAGTCCTGAGCCCTCCTTTACAGTGTCTTTGTTCAATGTCCTTGGTCCTGGGCATTTGCATTGTGTCCTTAGGTCCTTGTCCCAAAATTTCCCACTCAGTCCCGATCCCTTTTTTACAATGTCCTTGCTCAATATCCTTGGCCCTGGGCCCCTGTATTGCATCCTTAGGTCCTTTTTCCAAAAATTCCCACTCAGTGCCGAGCCCTCTTTTACAATGTCCTTGCTCAGTATCCTTATTTGATACTTTTGTCCAATGTGTCAGATCGACTGTTGGCTTTCCCCTCTTCCTCAGTTTAAAGCCAAATCTATGGCGCTCTGGACGTTGCATGCCAGCATCCTCGTCCCAGTCGTGCTCAGGTGCAGTCCGTCCCTCCTGTAGAGCTTATTTTTCCCCAAGAAAGTTGTCCAGTTCCGAACAAAAAGGAAACCCTCCTCTTCGCACCATCTCCTGAGCCATCCGTTTATTGCTTGTAGTTCACTCTGCCTCCTTGTGTCCGCTCTCGGTACTGGCAGGATCTCTGAGAAGGCTATCTTCCTTGCCCTCAGTTTCAGTTTCCTCCCCAGGATCCTGAACTGATCAGTTAGTGCAGTCCTGTTGTAGCTCCTCCTGCTGACGTCGTTAGTTCCAACATGGATTACTACAGCTGTCTCCTCCGTCTCGGCCCCTTCCAGGATCCTCTCAATTCTGTCGATGACGTTCTTCGTTCTTGCCCCCGGGAGACATGTCACTAGTTGGTCCTCTCTCCCTCCAGCTATGTGACTGTCCACTCCTCTCAGGATTGAGTCTCCCACTACGATAGCAGATCTCCCCTTCCTCAGCTGTCTCTTTGGTCTCAGGTCTGTGTCATTGGCGCAGTCCTCTAGTCCTTCCTCCAGGTTCTGTTGGGTCTTCTCCTCATCTGCCTGACCAGATTCTCCGCAACGTCCTACTCCCGTGGTGTCTGGTGGATTAGGTCGTCCGCCTGTTGGTTCTTCCCTGAAGTGCTGGTGGTCCTGTGCCTCCACCATCCTGCAGGCCTCCTCGATGAATTTCTCAAGCTCTCTAACTTGTTCCGTGATGTGGTCCTCTCTGGCGGTGTCCTCGGTTGTCCAGCACTGTTCCTCCATGGTGCACAGTCCCTCCAGTTCTTGTACTCGAACCTGCAGTCTCCCGACCTCCTTCTTCAGGCTATCCAGTTCCTGACATCGACTGCATATGTACGCCTGCCTCCCGGAGGGGAGGTAGTCATACATATGACATTCGATGCAGTATACTGGGTAGCTCCCCTGGGTTCCTGTAGCCTCCATTCCTGTAGCCTCGGTGATTGGGAGTGGTGCCTGGCTTGCTGCTAGCTTAAAAAGTAGAGAGAGAGAAAAGAATGAGAAGAGAAGAATAGAAAAGTACCCTTTTTTTTTTCTTTTTAGAAATTAGATTTGCTGCTGGGCTGCCTGGGCTCCTTCACAAGGCTCCTTCGCAAAGGCGCTCTTGCTAAGGCGAGCGCCTTTGCTGCTCGCCATCGCCGCGCGCCGAATGGCTGGGCGCCGTTGGCTCCCTTATTCTTGAAGGGGAGCCCGGGCGCCGATGCGACCTGTGATGCGGTGGGGGGGCGGAGCTATCTCTCGCCGCAACCCTGGGTCCTCCTGCCTGCTCTGGCTTCCTCCCTCTCGGCCTCTCCTGCCTTCTGCGCTGCAACAAAGTAAAAAAAGCAAACAAAAAGGCAAAAACCGCCGAGGTCTGCCTCGTGCCCTGGCTTCCCTTCTTCTTAAAGGGGAGCCCGGGCGCCGATGCGACCTGTGACGTGGTGGGGGGGCGGAGCTATCTCTCGCCGTGACCCCAGGTCCTCCTGCCTGCTCTGGCTTCCTCCCTCTTGGCCTCTCCTGTCCTCTCCGGCCCTCTGCGCTGCAACAAAGTAAAAAAAGCAAACAAAAAGGCAAAAACTGCCGAGGTCTGCCTCGTGCCCTGGCTTCCCTTCTTCTTAAAGTGGAGCCCGGGCGCCGATGCGACCTGTGATGCGGTGGGGGGGGAGCTATCTCTCGCCGTGACCCCGGGTCCTCCTGCCTGCTCTGGCTTCCTCTGGCTTCCGCCCTCTCGGCCTCTCCTGCCCTCTGCACTGCAACAAAGTAAAAAAAGCAAACAAAAAGGCAAAAACTGCCGAGGTCTGCCTCGTGCCCTGGCTTCCCTTCTTCTTAAAGGGGAGCCCGGGCGCCG
The DNA here is from genome assembly GCF_902459505.1 of Geotrypetes seraphini. Lineage (NCBI taxonomy): Eukaryota > Metazoa > Chordata > Amphibia > Gymnophiona > Dermophiidae > Geotrypetes > Geotrypetes seraphini. The sequence goes on along the minus strand of NC_047085.1, from coordinate 325,474,717 downwards.
ATGCGACCTGTGACGCGGTGGGGGGCGGAGCTATCTCTCGCCGTGACCACGGGTCCTCCTGCCTGCTCTGGCTTCCTCTGGCTTCCTCCCTCTCGGCCTCTCCTGCCCTCTGCGCTGCAACAAAGTAAAAAAAGCTAATAAAAAGGCAAAAACCGCCGAGGTCTGCCTCGTGCTCTGGCTTCCCTTCTTCTTAAAGGGGAGCCCGGGCGCCGATGCGACCTGTGACGCGGTGGGGGGGCAGAGCTATCTCTCGCCGTGACCCTGGGTCCTCCTGCCTGCTCTGGCTTCCTCCTTCTCGGCCTCTCCTGCCCTCTCCGGCCCTCTGCGCTGCAACAAAGTAAAAAAAGCAAACAAAAAGGCAAAAACCGCCGATGTTTTTTCCACTGGGTTACAAGAAGAAAATGGGAAGCACAGTTCTCTGTCTGTGGCCTATCTGCCAGCCCTGCAATATTCCCGTTATTTCTGCTTTATGGATGCATCTATGGCAGGGGTCTCAAAGTCCCTCCTTGAGGGTCGCAGTCCAGTCAGGTTTTCAGGATTTCCCCAATGAATATGCACGAGATCTATGTGCATGCACTGCTTTCAATGCATATTCATTGGGGAAATCCTGAAAACCCGACTGGATTGCGGCCCTCAAGGAGGGACTTTGAGATCCCTGCTCTATATCCAGCTCTGTCTGCAGCAGAGCATGCAACTGATTATATACCGTAGCTTGGGATCACCTGCCTGCTAAACATTATCCTATAGGGCAGCGATGGCGAACCTATGGCACACGTGCCAGCTGTGGCACGCGAAGGCCTTGCAGCTGGCATGCGGGAAGGTCCGCAATAGAGAGCTGCACGGGTCGCGGGGATCCCGTGGGGATGCCTCCGAGGGTCGCAGGGTTCCTGCGGGGCTGGATGTACTAAGTCGCACGGCTTTTCTCCCTACCTGCTCTGCTTGCAGCACAGAGCCCAACGGAAGTCTTCCCAACGTCAGCGCTGACGTCGGTAAACAAAGCCCTCCCTCCCTCCGACGTCTGCGCTGACGTTGGGAAGACTTCCGTTCGGCTCTGTACTGCAGGCAGGGTAGGTAAGGAGGAGTAGCCTCGTGGCTCGAGTGGCTACCAAGGGAGGGGGGCGGTCCGCCCCGCCCCGTGTGCAGCACAGTCGGCCAGGTCCCCTTATTTTTGTGGCGCTAACCCGACTGACCGACAACAGCCCTGGTCCGACAAACCTCCCTGCCCTTAACCGCGAATCTAAATTACCTTCTTAAAGCAGCTGTAAGAAGGAAATTTAGATTTGCGGTTAAGGGCAGGGAGGTTTGTCAGACCGGGGCTGTTGTCGGTCTGTCGGTCCCGGAAGCGCCACAAAAGTAAGGGGACCTGGCCGGCTGTGCTGCACCCAGGGCGGGAGAGAAGGAGGAGGGAGAAGGACGCTGAAAGCACTGGGGAAGACAAAGGGGTGAAGAAGGACGCTGAAAGGCCATGGGGAAGACGGGGTGGGGGGGAAGGACACTGAATGCATTTGTGGAAGACAGAAGGGGGAGAAGGACGCTGACAGGACATAGGGAAGATGGGGGGAGAAGGACGCTGAAAGGCCATGGGGAAGATGGGGGGGTGGAGAAGGATGCTGAAAGGCCATGGGGAAGACAGAGGGGGGAGAAGGACGCTGACAGGACATGGGGAAGATGGGGGGGAGAAGGACGCTGAAAGGAAATGGGGAAGAGAGAGTGGGGAGAAGAAGACACTGGCAGGGAAGAAGACAGAGATGCCAGACTATGGGGGGAGCGGAGGGAAGAAGATGGGTGCCAGACCAATTTGGAAGGGGGGAGAAAGGAAGAGGCACAGTAACAGAACAAATGGAAGACGCAGAAGGAAGAGAGACAGTGGATGGAAGGAACTGAATGAGAACATGAGGAAAGCAGAAACCAGGCAACAAAGGTAGGAAAAGAATTCTATTTCTTTTTTTCTTTTTTTTTTTGCTTCAGGATAAAGTAGTATATTAGTTGTGTTGATAAAAATTTATAAACAAAAGAAGCTCTAGTAGAAACCCGTTTACAAAGTGTGTATTCTTCCCAATTAATATTTCCAAATTAATAAAGTCTTTTTGCTTTTTTGTAAATGGGTTTCTACCAGAGCCTTTAATTCAGTAGCATAATTAAATGAAATAACTATTTCTGAAGTTTATAGGGACGGAGGGGATTCCTCACGGGGACGGGCGGGGACGGAGGACATTCCTCGCGGGGACGGGTGGGGACGGAGGGATTCTCACGGGGACGGGTGGGATTCCTCACGAGGACGGGTGGGGACGGGTGAGACTTTGGCGGGGACGGGTGGGATTTCTGTCCCCGCGCAACTCTCTAGTCCGCAATTAAGATATGCGGCGCGGCGGGAGGCGAGTGTGCCGGTGTCTGCTTTGCAGTAGAGAATGACACGGTGAAAAAATTGGTCCCCGTCACCGCCCCGTCCCCGTCTCACCATCCCCGTCACCGCCCCGTCCCCGTCTCACCAACCCCGTCACCGCCCCGTCCCCGTCTCACCATCCTCTTCACCGCCCCGTCACCGCCACTGCCACCCCATTCACCGCCCCGTCACCGCCACTGCAATCCCATTCACTTTTCTTTATTTACGTATAAAGGAAACATTCTTTAAAACTTTAAAACTTTAAAACTTAGTTAAATATTAGTTAATAACTATACAAAAACAAAACACGCAGAGAAAAAATTAATTAATAAAAATTCTCAAAACTGACACATTTTGATCACTAAATTTAAAATAGTTATTTTTCATACAGTTTTTCAATCACTAATCTTCCACCACCCCTGGGGCTAGCAATGCAAAAACAAACACGACATGTACTTTAAATGGCTGCAAGTCTCCCCTCCCCCCAGCGATCACGGCAGGAGGGCACCCAACCCCTCCTGTAGACCCCCCCAACGGCCCTCCCGACAATCGCAGCAGAAGGGTACCCAACCCCTCCTGCCGGTCCTCCCAATGGCCTCCCCTAAGATCGCCGGCAGGAGGGTACCCAACCCCTCCTGCTGGACCCCCCCCCCAACGAACCCTCCCACCCCGGAACCCCCTTAGTCTTACTTTTCAAGTTGGACCGGACAGCTCCTCGCTCGTCTGGCCAGCAGGCCTGCCTCCGTCCAAATGAGGCGGGCCCGCCCCTACCCTGCCCAACCCACAGGATCCTAGGGCCTGATTGGTCTAGGCACCTAAAGCCACTCCCGCTATAGGAGGGGCCTTAGGTGCTTGGGCCAATCAGGCCCTAGGATCCTGTGGGTTAGGCAGGGGAGGGGAGGGGCGGGCCCGCCTCATTTGGACGGAGGCAGGCCTGCTGGCCAGACGAGCGAGGAGCTGTCCGGTCCAACTTGAAAAGTAAGACTAAGGGGGTTCCGGGGTGGGAGGGTTCGTTGGGGGGGGGGTCCAGCAGGAGGGGTTGGGTACCCTCCTGCCGGCGATCTTAGGGGAGGCCTTTGGGAGGACCGGCAGGAGGGGTTGGGTACCCTTCTGCTGCGATTGGCAGGAAGGGTTGAAATGACAAATGAGGAGCACGGTGAAATAGCGGTTCCTAGAAGGGGGTACATTGGCCCGCGGGGACAAACCTGTTCACCGTTTCCGCGGTCGGTGAATGGCCTTGTCCCCGTCACCGCAGCGACTGCTAGTTTTCTTCCCCGTTTTCGGCGGTGACCCGCGGCTTAAATGCGGTGGCCGCGGGTAAACCGTCACCGTGTCATTCTCTACTTTGCAGCTCACCTGGCAACAGGGCCGGACTGGCCATTGGGAGGACCGGGCATTGTCCCGGTGGGCCGCGGCCCATCCTCCTGTGCTGGCTGCAGTCCTGTGAGTGGATGTTTAGCCTGCCTGTCTTCCCCTTAGTATCCTATGAGCCAGGCAGTGTGTGAGGGGGAAGTGGGGGGAGGAAGAGAAGCTTCACACTGAGTCTGTCACAGGAACTCAGTGAGGCTGTAGTGTGACTCCACATGTGACATCTGTAATCAGGAACAGTTCCTAGTGCTCCCATGCTAGAGAGGTGAGGATATGGGGGGATGTTAATGTGTCTAATAATGTGCTCCTCTGTAAAAACCTCTGTATCTTCCATGGGGGACATGCTAAATTCGAGGAAATAAAAAAGCTGCTTATGATGATTACATAGAGAAGTTCAGTAAGCTGAGAGGAGGGCTGGGCTCTCTGTGAACAACCAACACACTAATCCTCTGCGCTGTACCTTATGGAAAACTCAATATAGCAAAAAACAGTAAAGTGTATATGTGGCCCTTCACAGTGCTTTTGTAAACATCATAATAAAATAACAAAGGCTCCAATAATGAAAAATAAAAGTCCTTATCCCATACACTCAGGTTGCACAAGTCCGGTTTTCACCCGGACAGTATATTTTTTGACCAAAACGGATGTCTACAATTAGTAAAATTCCCCAATCACATATTTTTTTATGGGGACGGATTTGTATACAGCACTTCATTAGATTTTTTTTATTATACAAATTTTATCTTTTTGTAGACTTGAAGTCTTGAACAAAGAAAATGAGTACAGCAAAAAAAGCAAAAACAGATAGTGGAAGACCATTCCAAGAGGCCTGGACAGAGTACATATGGAGTGATTGAACGCAGTGGGAAAGCATTGTGTATTATGTGTAATGAAAGTGTTGTGTCTCGCACATCAAGTGTCAAACGTCACTTTGAGACCAACCATAACAGTGTTGCTGAACTTGGTTTAGCTCAAAGAAAAGAGTTCCTTGTAGGAAAATTAAAGAAATATCACTCCCAGTCTCTTAGTTTTAGCAACTATCTTTCAAAAACTAATCATCTTACAGTTGCCAGCTTTCAAATTTCACTGTGCATGGCAAAACATTTTATCAAAAAGGCAATTTTGGCTGGGAGTAATTCGCTCTTCCATGATTTCCAAAACAAGGATAAAATTGTGCAGCGCATCTCTGAGATGCCGCTAAGCAGAAATACTGCAAAAGATAGGGTTCTGCGAATGGCTGCTGATGTTAGTCAACAGCTTACTTGCGACTTACAAAAAGCACCCTTCTACTCCATGTGCTTGGATGAAAGTACAGATATTACTAACTATGCAAGACTAGCGCTCATTTTGCGTTATGCTACTGGTGACATCATGAGAGAAGAGCTGGTAAAACTGCTGTCTTTGCTTGGAAGAACACAAGGGATAGATATCCACAATGCTGTGATGGAGGCTTTTTCATCACTAGACATAAGTCCAGAAAAAGTAGTTTCAGTTACTAGCGATGGAGCACCTAGCATGGTGGGGACAACATCAGGATTCATTCATTTCTTTGCTAAGGAAGCAAAACATCCACTGATTCAATTTCACTGCATAATACATCAAGAGGTTCTCTGCGCCAAAGAAAGCAGCAAAAAACTTGACGATGTCCTCAAAGATATAACAAAAATGGTGAACTTCATCATGGCGCGTGCTCTTAATTTTCGACAATTTCAAGCCCTTCTTGATGAGGTTCAGGCACAATATAACACTTTACTGATGTACAATAATGTCCAGTGGCTGAGCAGAGGACGAGTGTTAGAGAGATTTGTGGTCTGCTTGGAAGAAGTTAGGCTATTTATGAACGAAAAGGGGGAAGACTATCCTCAACTCACCAACATGGCCTGGCTTACCAACCTCATGTTCTTTACAGATTTTACTAACCACTTTAATGTACTAAACAAAAAATTACAAGGCATGGGAAAAACAGCAGAAAGCACGTTTAGTGACATCAAAGCTTTTGAGAGAAAATTGCATGTTTTTGAAAAAGACCTTGAGAGTGGACAGCTAAAATATTTTCCCAACCTAAAAATACATTTGGATAATTCTACAACATTTGTGGACAGTCATAAAAAACACCAGGAAATCCACAAAGCATATTCCACCATTGTAGCCGAAGCAAAGGAGAATTTTAGTAAAAGATTTTCTCAATTCCGTAAGATGGAGACAACCCTTTCATTTATAACTTCCCCAGAAAAGTCCACATTTGAAGATCTTGATCTTTCCTGCTTACATTGGTTGGATATTCAAAATTTGGAAAGGGAGCTACTGGAATTTCAAGAAAGCTCTATCTGGAAAAGTAAATTCAATGACCTGCGTGCGGCTCTTGAACGTATTGAGTGTGAAAGGGTGACAAATGAAATCACTGCTAGCAGTTCTGAAAATGAAATCCTAAAAGTGTGGAATTCTCTGCCAGACAATTTTAAGTCCATGAAAGCACTTGGGATTGCTCTTCTTACTTTGTTTGGGTCATCCTATGCTTGTGAGCAGCTGTTTTCGGCTTTGAATCATATAAAATCTGATGCTAGAAACAGATTAACGGATGACATGAGTGCTGCATGTGTTGCTCTGAAATTAACGCACTATGAGCCAAGGATTGACAAGTTATCAGCATGCATGCAACAACAAAAATCACATTAATTTTTTTCAGAGCATGCCCAATGCATATAATGATTTAACTATTTTCTAATTTGATTGTAAATTTTACAAAAAAACATGTATAGACTCTTTGGGAATGCACACCGAGTCTTGACACAGTTAACAGTTTTAAGAAGTTTATCTTTTTTTTTACTCAGGATACATTTGACATGTTATGTGAATAATACATTTAAAATATATTGTGTAACTGAATCAAATTCTTCCTAAATTCATTAAATTGAATGAAATCATTAAAACATTATAAATTGCCAATAAATTGAAATGAAAACCAAAGGATTGTGAATCAAATTGATTCTCTGACAATACAAAGATTCCAACCTTTAAAAATGATGTTACATAGTTCAGGCAACTTTATAAAGAGTTTTTAGATACTAAAATCTTGTTATTAAGGTTTAATTGACGTGCTGGCACTTTGAGGAAATTCTTTGGTTTTGTGCGGCAGTTTGGGCACTCGGGCTCAAAAAGGTTAGCCATCACTGCTATAGGGCATTTAGCAACTAGGGGGTAGGGCAGCCTCTTAAAACCTATATATTCAACCACCTGCAGGGGCTGATCATCCAGGACAATCATTTCCATGATGCACCATCTTCAACTCTGCCCATGCCCTATGACAGTGCTGTTGAACACCACCACGGCATAGTTTGGCGTGCTCACTGCTGCTATGAATTGTTCTTGTCAGCTTAGTTAGGACAACCCTTTCCACAAATTCTAAGCTCTCAGATAAAGGGGCTGTCTCTTTTTTATATGTCTTTACAGAAGCTCTCAGTGTGTAACCCACTAGCTAGGGTTACCAGATTTTACTCCTGTAAATTCCAGACCCATAGCCCTGCCCACAGGCCCGCCCAGTTCCACCCAGCTCCGTCTGCTGAAAACTTACCCCTAGCTCAGGCGCAGTACTGAAGGTTTTCAGAAGATTTCTTGTCACTATGTCACATTAAACTGTGGGTTCTGTCCTCTTTTGCAAGCAGAAGGAAATCTGCGCAGGTTTCTGAAAGTGAGAAACAAGCATGTGTGCAAGTCTGAGCAAAATCAAAAGTGAAAGCATACATCGGTGCCTCTGGTTCCACACTTAAATATGAGCCTTCCCATATTTTAAGTGCAAACAGTTTTTGAAAGGGCTCTTATTTAAAGACACACTGCAACAGTATCAATGTATGCATGCACTTCCTGTTTTGTCTGGGCATGACACAAACTTCTGTGTGCATATGCCAGGCACATTCCTCCCCCTACTTTTGATTTACTAGCACAAATTAAGTCTGCATATCATTTGTATTTCGATTTCTTCAAGCTATGTTTTGGCAATGTTGTTGCACTGTGGGCTTCTGCTTTGAGAATTGTCCCCTTGGAAAGCTAAACAGCCCCTGGCAGCAAACATAAACAAGCTGTACCGGTCAGTTTTTACTAGGGTTATCAGACATGCGGAAAAACCTGGACATGTCCTCTTTTTAGAGAACTGTCCAGGTGCCCAGAGGGATTTCCAAAACCCGGAAGTTTGTCTGGGTTTTGGAAGTCCCTGACCTCAGGGCCACATCTGGAGGGTGTCTGCGCATGCTTGTGAAATCGCGTTTACATCCACACATGCACAGACGCTCTCCAGACGCGGTCCCAATCTCGGGGAGGTTGGTGTGGACACGTGGCAGGGACAGAATGGGGCAGGGCTGGGGGGCAGAACAGGATGGGACCGGGTGTCTCTTTTTTTTTTAATAGAGGAAATCTGACAACCCTAGTTTTTACTCAAGATATTATTCTCAATTAACCACTAGAAGTATGCAATTTCCACCAGCATCAGAAAAGGAGGCATACGTGAGCTATCTCTAGCCTTTGTCTGGCACTTCCTGACCTCCTCCTGCATGTTTTTCCTTCAAGACCAGGCACTGGCAGCCAGCAAGCAAGCAAGTATACCCTCCAGCATGAAAACACAGCACAGTTTTCTCTCCAGATGTCCTTGGTGCCGTGTGCACTGCCTGCCTGTCTATCACTGTGCTGTAGCCTCTGGCAGAATTTATTTTTCCTGACTTTTAATTTCACTGTTTCCAATTCTATTATGAGTGCAATTATTGAATTAATTAGGATCATAGGGTTCTGTTGAACAATTACATATTGAACGGCTACATGCTCCTAAAATCATTCATTTTCAGATCTGTTATAGTCTATAGACTCTTGTTTACCCCCCTTCTCTCAGGATTCATGCTTATCTCCCTCTCTGTCTCCTCTCTTTGCCCTCACAGCACCTATTCAGGAACCTGTCTTTTCTCTCTCATTCACAAGAGCACAGAAGCAGCTACCTAATAGAATCTCTCTCTGTACATTAGTAACTAAATATATTTTTTAATGTATCGTTCTACTAAGCATTGCATATTTATAATATTAAGCCTATTTCTATACAATATGGGGCTCATAATTGAAAGAGAAAAACGTCCAAAAACCGGCCTAAGTCGGCACTTGGACAATCATAAACGAAAGACGTCCAAGTGCCGATAATCAAAACGGGTCGTGGACGTGTTTACAAATGACCTAGGCCTTCCCAGTGCCGCTGAACGACCACAGCTAAACGGGGCGTTTCTAGAGGAGTGTCGAGAGCGGGATCTGGGCAGGCCGTGGGCCGTGCTAGACTTAGTCGTACTGAATGTATAACTGAAAGTTTTACAAAACAGACTAGACCGAACTTGGACGTTATGACTTAGGCCATTTAAAACACAGTCTAAGTCACAAAAACCTATATAAAGTGACAAGATAAGTACTGCAAACACATAGTACAGATCCCCACACACTACCCCAGTGATCACCGACCCCCCATCCCCATACAAATGGTAATCACAACTTTAAATATCTGTCTCCAGAACATCAGCACCTGGCAGCCTGCCATAGGAAAGCCTAGTAGAGCTGCACAGAGGCGGCTGAAGTCTTCTTGGGGGTGGGTAAGGGACCCATGGAGAGGAGGACTCAGGCCCATAAGCCACTGTAATCACTGCATTCATGGTGAAACGTGCACTCCCCCCCAAAAACCCAAAACGCTTTTGTACTGCCATATAAGTGGCTCCTGCAGCCATAAAGGCTATTGGGTAGACAGGTGGGTATAGTATGTTTTGGGGGTGTTTGGGGGGCTCACCCTGACCTATAAGGGAGATGTAGTGAGATGTTTATGGGGCACCCTTTTTATGAAGTTAACAGCAGTGCCCTGTAAGGTACCCTACTATTCAGGTGCCATGTCTAGGTGTCCAATAGAGAGCTGCATGGGAACGGAGACGACGGAAATCCCGCGGGTTCCCCCTTCGGGTCACAGGGATCCCGTTGGGATGCCCCCTAGGGTTGCAGGGATCCTGTGGGGATGCCCCCTAGGGTCACAGGGATCCCATGGGGATGCCCCCTATGGTCGCGGGGATTCTGCGGGGTTCGATACATCTCGAGCCGCGAGGCTCATCTTCTTTTCTTACCTGCCTTGCCGCATCACATATAGCCGACCGGAAGTCTTCCCCGATATCAGCGCTGACATCGGAGGGAGGGCTTTGCTTAAACCCTCCCTCTGATGTCAGCGCTGACATCGGGGAAGACTTCTGGTCGGCTATGTGCTGCGGCAGTGCAGGCAGGAAATAGAAGATGAGCCTCGCGGCTCGATCTACATTTGGATGGTAATTTGCTAGCAGATGAGGGCTGGGAGGCAAACGCGAAACACAAAAGGGGGGAGGGAGTGCGTTTTTGGACACAAGGCATGAACATGGGAGAGAGAATGGAGGAAGGGAGGGAAAGAGGTGGGGGAGGGAATGCGTTTTTGGACACAAGGCAAGTTGACTGAATTAATACATAGACGCATTATGCTTTTTATGGCTCTTTTACTAAGTTGTGTGAGGGGCACCAGCATTAAAACAGCAAAAATTGCCTTTGGAATATGCTAAAGTGTACTGGTTAGTTTTTGCCACTTGTGCATGATAACTACTGGGCAATTATTTTCTCCTCTTGGTTGGGGCGGTCAATGGCAGAGAGTTGGAGTAGGTCTGAATTTACTTGTCAATATATGTGCATATTGCCCATTATGCTAACTGGTTAGCGGTTACACATAATTGGAAGAGCTATGACAGACTGAATTACACATTTTGGTGGACAAATGTTTGTATCACTTATAAGTATGAGATAATTAATGCGGAATGTTAGGGTTTATTAATACTTTTAATAGGGTGTGGAGCCCATTGAATGCATTTGTTGCATCGCAATAATCGTCATGTATCTCTTTTTAGTAGATTTCCTTACACATCCAGGGGGTGGGGTGGGGGGAGAGAAATGTATTGGGACACAAGGCAGGAACTTGGGAGAGAGGAAGGGAGGGAAAGAGATGCTGTGGTGGGGGGGAATGCGTTTTTGGACACAGAAGGCATGAACTTGGGAGAGAGGAAGGGAGGGAAAGAGATGCTGAGGTGGGGGAGGAAATGCGTTTTTGGACACAGAAGGCATGAACTTGGGAGAGAGGAAGGGAGGGAAAGAGATGGTTGTGTACACGGGGAATGGAAGAAAGGAGAATTTTTGGCCATAGGGAGGGACTGAGGTACAGTTGAGAGGGAGAAATATTGTGGTGGAACGGACAGATTGAAATGGATGCAAGAGGGAGGAATGTTGGACACAGTGGTGAAGGGAATGGAAGGAGAGATGTGGCATGGTGCTGGAGAGGGGGATAGAAGGAGAAATGTTGGACATGGGACTGGTGGGCAGGGGCGAAAGATGAGAAAGGGATAAATGCTGGACCATGGTAGGAGGAACCAATGGATAGCAACAAGAATTTACAGAAGATGGGAAAGCAAAAAAAAAAAAAAAACTGGGTCCAACTTTATGGAAAAATAAGTGTCCAGACAACAAAGGTAAAAAAAGAATTTATTGACTAAAATATGTTAGCTTTGAGAAATGTATATAGCAGATGTCTTTGTATTGTGTTCAAAAGAAAAGGAAATGCATTTCTGGTTTTATTTCTACAGTGTTGAAGTACTTGCTGACCCTTGCTGTGGCTGGTGGGGATTCCCAAGCACCACTAGCAGAGGACCTCCTCTAGAGATGGCCAGAACTCCCCTCCACCAAGCACAGCAGTCGCTGGCAGCATCCATGAGCCACGGAGGTGCCAGCATCTATGACTCAGGGATGCTACTGCTGCTTGCCAAGCTTGGCAAAAGGGACCCACGGCCAACTGCAAAAGAAGTCCTCAGCTGACAGCTTGGGGGTTCTCATCAGCTGAGTATTTATATTTACATTAGAGGCTCTGGTAGAAACCCGTTTACAAAGTATGTATTCTTCCCAATTAATATTTCCAAATGAATAAAGTGTCTTTGCTTATTTGTAAAGCCTTTAATTCAGTAGCATAATTAAATGAAATAATTATTTCTGAAGTTTATAGGGACGGGTAGGGACGAAGGGGATTCCTCGTGGGGACAGGTGGGGATGGAGGGATTCCTCACGGGGACGGGTGGGGATAGGTGGTATTTTGGCAGGGACGGGTGGGGACGGGGGGGGGGATTTCTGTCCCCGTGCAACTCTCTAGTGTCCAGTCTAGTGTCACTTTTCTGACACCTCCCACGTCCAACAGGGCTTATTCTAGGCGTTTTTGATTTGGACAAATATTTGGATGAAAATGTAGTATAAAGATGGATGATTTAGCAGCTTGGATGATCAGACAGCTGGACGTATAGTTAGACAATTTTCGAAAAGGTAAAATATTTGGGAATTATTTTTCGAAAACGTGTCTTAAGCTGTGTCTGACTTTGGACGACTTGCAAGTTAGGCGAAAATGGACTTAGACGTTTCTTTCAATTATGCCCCTCCACATTCTTTATGCAATCACTCTTGGTTGTCATTTTCATTAATTTCACTTCTCACTGAACCTCTTTGAGGATATTGAACCCAGGACCTCTGGTATATTGTGGGGGTGCATCCTTACAAGATACTATTTATTTATTAAAAAATTTATATACCGCATAAAATCTATGTGGTTTACAAAATTACTTATTGTTTCTATAGCACTACTAGATGTATATCTTCAGATTCTATAAAGTTGGGCACCCAAACTTCTGACTAGCTTGCAAATTTGGGCATGCAAGTTATAGAATAGTACCAGTTGTGCACCTGACTTACACTGACTTTTATCAAACCCAATGAGGTAAATGCTCCAGTGCTCATAGGAACCCGCGGTAAAGCCCTCTACTGCCTTTAGATAAAAAGAGCCCTTAATTGTTAAATTGGGCACCAATTGGCATTAAATACTACTAATTGACCTTAAGTGGCTTTAATTGGTGCTAATTTATAGTTGCATAATTGCACTTAGGTACTACTCTATAAACTTAGGAGTAACTTTTATATATTGTTCTGAAAAAAATCGGCATTTAAAAATGCACGCTAAGCACTATTCTATAAATGGTGCTCCAATCTGGTGTAATTCTCTGCGCCTAACCTACACTCCCCCTTTTTTTTACAAAAGCGTGGAAGAGGTTTTTAGTGCTGGCTCCAATGCTCACAGGAACTCTATGACCATTGGAGCAGCACAGAGCATTCAGCTTGCCGGCCGGCGCTAAAAACCTCTTCCATGCTTTTGTAAAAAGGGGGGGGGGGGAGATTAGGCACAGGTCAGGCATATTTTGTAACAGTGTGCACAAATTATTGGAATGCCCCTGACCTGCCATGCCCCCTTTTCAGATCTACACAGCAAATCTCTTTATAGAATATCTCTTTATAGAATAATCATTATAGTATGGAGTTTCTGTGTTTTCAGACAGACTTCTTGGGTCACCAGGCCGCCCAGTGGTACAAAATGTTATGTGGATTTAATAAAAAGAAATTAAAAACTGGTTTAAAAAATATTTGGAGCATTGAGATTAAGCATGAAATTACTGCATCTCAATGGCCACGAATTTGGTCTTGGAGGATGAAATGTACGTTGTCAGCATCTATGAGACAAACTTGGTTTTTTTCTGTTGCATAGAGCGTTGTGGACCCCTGTTAGGTTACAAAAATTAGATAGTTCTTTGTCTAATAGATGTTGGCATTGTCATCTAGAAGCAGGAACTTTAGATCATTTATTGTTTCATTGCCCATGTATTATGAATTTTTGGAAATCAATTTGGGACCAAATTAATAATTTATTAGATAAGCCAGTGGCATTATCCTATGATACTGTGATATTTGGTATGGAAATGAGAGCAAAAAGTCAGATTTCTGCGAATAACAATAAATTACTACTTAAAACGACTGGTGTTGCCATTCAGCAAATTACATATAATTGGAAGGATTGGAGGAGATTAAATTACAACTTCTGATGGAATTCTTTATGCCATATCTATAAAATGGAAAGGTTTATTGCATTACAATGGGGATATTTTAAGAAGTTTCAGGATGTGTGGAAACCATTGACAAAGTATTGTAAAAATTAATTTGAATTTGTTTCCCTTATATTTATCAACTTAAGGTATAGGGAGGGGGGGAGTTTATTATTATATGTTTTATATGATAATGGCATATATGGGAGGGAGGGATGGGAAAGGGGAAGGGATAAGAATTTATGAAATATATCAATTATTGTTTGTAAGTGATGTATTTATTGTTAATATGAATGAATATATTTAACACTTAATGTATTTTTGAAAATGAATAAAGAATTAATAAAAAAAAAAAAAGAAAGAATATGTCTAAAAAAATGCACATATAAATTCTAATTATTGCCAACTGTTGCTGATAATTGGTTTTTGGGTTTTTTTTAATGTTTATGTTTATTTAGCTTTTGATATACCACCCTTACTGGGGGGGAAACCCCCCCCCACCATACATACATAATAAAAACAGAAATCAAGGAAATCCTTTACAGGGTACACAATCCCAGGGAGGAATTTTAATCCAAAATTCAAGACTTATTTTTTTCACACATGCTAAAGCAGGGGTATCCAACCTGTGGCCCAAGGGTCGCATGCGGCCCCGTGAAGTATTTTGTGCAGCCCTGGTTGAGGGTGATGCCGTGTTTTCCTCTGCTGCCCCTAGGTGTTTACCGTCTTGCCGGCTCCTTCCTCTTTCTTGCTGCAGCGTTTGCGCAGCCCCAGAAACATTTTTTTTCAGCCAATGCGGCCCAGGGAAGTCAAAAGATTGGACACCCCTGTGCTAAAGTGAAACAATTAGTCTTTTGCTGGACCTTAACATTTTTAAAGGACTCTTCCTTTTGAAGAAAAATTGGCAGGACATTCCAGAGTAAAGGGGAGAGGAAAAAGTAAGCTGACTGACGTGTAGATTTCAAACATGCACGTGAGGGAGGAGAAATTGAATCTTTTCTCATATAGGGTCCCTTTTATCAAGCTGCGCTAGATGTTTTTAGCACAAGCCGGCACAGTAAATGCTCAGACACTGACAGAATTCCTATGAGCGCCGGAGCACTTAGCTCGCAGGACGACACTAAAAACCTCTAACGCAGCTTCATAAAAGGGGGGGGAGGGGGGATACTGAACAAACTGGGTAGGCTGAGTTTAGTGATGTGATTAAATTAGCAAGATAAGGAGGTGACATTTGGAAAAGAGCATGGTGAGTTAATGTAATTTGTTTTGGAAAATGAATTTTACTGGCAGCTGCCTAATTATTGGCGCTGATTGGGGTGCAGAAACCCAAAGGGGATGTATGAGATAGGAGGAGAGAGATTGATAAGCACAGAGAGGGACCTTGTGGCGATGGTGTCTGATGGCGATGGCAAATCAATGTAACAAGGTGGTGGCTGTGGCCAGAAGGATGCTAGGCATAATTAGGGGTATAACCAGCAGAAGAAAGGAGGTGTTGATATCCCTGTACAAGTTGTTGGTGAGGCCTCACTTGGAATATTGTGTTCAGTTTTGGAGACCAGATCTTGCTAAGAATGAAAAAAGATTTGAAGCAGTTTAGAGAACAGCAACAAAGATGTATGAGGAGAGACTTGATGACCTGACAATGTACATTCTGGAGGAAAGAAAATGCAGGGATGATATGATCCAGGGGTGCCCACACTTTTTGGGCTTGTGAGCTACATTTAAAAATGACCTAGTCAAAATGATCTACCAAAAATACAATTTTAAAAAACAAAACAAAGCACACTGAAAGGCAGAGAAAATGTTAATTATCATTCATATTACGGGTTTTTTTTCAAATAAGTCAAGGCAGATGACTCTATGCAATGTCACCTCAGTAAAATAGACACCTCAGTAAAATATACCCCCTCCCTTTTTACTAAACCACGATAGCAGTTTTTAGCGCAGGAAGCTGCGCTGAATGCCCCACGCTGCTCTCAACGCTCATAGGCTCCCTGCACTAAAAACCGCTATTGCGGTTTAGTAAAACGGGGCCACAGTACAAAATATAGACAGCAGATATAAATTCTCAAAACGGACACATTTTGATCACTAAATTGAAAATAAAATCATTTTTCCTACCTTTGTTGTCTTGTGATTTCTTGAGTCTCTAGTTGCACTTTCTTCTTCTGATTGTGCATCAAATATTTCTTTCCTTTTTTCAGCCTCCTGTATGCTTCCTTTCCTCCAGAGCTCATTCTCTCCCCCAACTTTTTCTTCTGTCTCCCTGCCCGCCCCCTTTCTTTCTTTCTTTCTCCCTGCCCTCCCCCAAGCCACTAGGTTTCCCGCCATTGGGGAACAGGCCCCCAAGTCACTGCCACCCCAAGCTCTCCCTGCAGAAGTGTCACGCTGACCAACATTCTCCCCACATCAATTCTGATGTTGAAAAGGAAGTTCCGGGCCAGCCAGGCAGCAATTGGCTGGCCCAGAACTTCCTCTCTGATGTCAGAATTGACGTCGGGGAGAGGAATGCTGGTCGGTCCTGCTATAGCTTATTCATATACAAAATATTTTGACCACTTGGGTTGATTATATTTAGTGGCCAGTGGATGTTGCAGAGTAACCGCTCTTGCCTTTTCTTTTTTTTCTTTTTTTTTTAATGACCAATGATTAGGGTGAGCCTGCTATAACAATAGCATTGCTGAAAGTAGTAGTATTCTGGCGACACTTTTTTTTTTTTCTTCTCCACTGGTTTTTGCAGTTTGATTTATTTATATGAGTAGTGCCTTCCCCAGCGGAAGAGAGCGAATCCTTTTGTATGTGAACGTGGTATAGTAAATCTACTTCGATCCTCAACTTATAGTGCATTAACGCTCACCCCATCACTGCTTTAGAGCGGCTTACTTATGGACCAGTTGCAAGCATGAGCATCACGTTATGTCTCAAACACAAAGACCCTTTACATACAGTCCTCAGACTGGGGTGCCACTTGCTCAAATCTCCTCCCCACAGCTCTGGATACTGCAGATGGGGCATTCATTCCTCCCAGGACCCAAGTTACAGGAAGGGTGAGTCCTGCTACTGCAGCCAAGCATCTTCTAGCACTCACCCTGCTGCAGGTCCTGGTGATCGTACCAGGGCTCATTGTCCTTGATCTCGAACTCCTCCACGATGCTGTCTGTCAGCATGCTCGCCACACAGCTCACAGATGAAAGAGACACTCCCGAAAGCTCGCACGCGCTGACAGCCACCTCGGATTACAGCTCTTACAGAAGCCACAAAATCACTCCGCCCCTTCCACGGCCTGAACACTCCCGAAAAGGACCAAACAAAACTGCCCCGAGTCTAAAGAGCCGCAATGTGGCACTCCTTAAGGAGCAATGGCGACACTCTGGCATCACTACAAACCCCGCTTCTGCAGGGAGAGCTTGGGGCAGCAGTGGAGGATGTCGGGAAGAGGAAGGCTGATTGGCCTGGTAGATCAGGACGGCAACACGAGTCTATCACAGAGCCCAAGATGGGCTCCGCAATCGACTCGCATTGCCTTTCCGATCTACCAGTCGATCGCGATCCTGCCAAAATACCACCTATCCCCACCCGTCCCCATGAGGAATCCTCCATCCCCACCTGTCCCCACGAGGAATCCCCTTCGTCCCCACCCAACCCTATAAACTTCAGAAATAGTTATTTCATTTAATTATGCTACTGAATTAAAGGCTCCGGTAGAGACCCATTTACAAATAAACAAAGACACTTTATTCATTTGGAAATATTAATTGGGAAGAATACATACTTTGTAAACGGGTTTCTACCAGAGCCTCTAATGTAAATATAAATACTGATCCAGCCATTCAAATATTTGAGAGGTATACAAACAAACTTTTATGGAGGAGGGAAGGTGCTTGAATTAGAGGACATAAATTTGGATTGCAGGGGGGCACACTCAAGACTAATCTCGGGAAGTATTATCTCACAGAGAGGGTGGTAGATTCCTGGAATCCTCTTCCATGGATAGTGGAGATGAAAACGGTAATGGAATTCAAAACTATGTATGATAAGCAAAAAGGAATTCTATATAGAAGGCATGGAACCAAACAAGCCGAGTGGTGATTAGATGGCAACACTAGTAATCGAGAAGCAAAGCAAATGCTGGGCAGACATCTATGGGTCTGTGCCCTGAAAATGGCAAGGACAAATCAAGTATGAATTTGTAGTATCACTTCGCATGTTATGAGCTTATCTTTTTGGGCAGACTGGATGGACAGTACAGGCATCTGCTGACATCTAATATGTCAGTACGTTAATATTGGGTCATTACTCAATTAAGATGCACATACAAATTAGGCATGCACCCATATGCACAGCTCAGGGCGCCATATATAGAATCTGGGGGGTTAGTGCTTAAATGCTATAGCATGCAATACGAAGGGGACATGCACATGGGCGAGTTAGGAGCATGTCTTAGAGTTAGGTGCATAAGTTAAAAAATGCTATAACTTATGCTTGCAACTGACTTCTTTAGGTGTGACCATTTACATCAGCCCTTGACATGGCATAAATTCTCGCGCCTAAAGTTAGGTGTGCACATGCTGTCACACTCTGTTCTATAACAGCAAATTTGCACGTGATTGACATTATGGAATTGATGCTTAGTGCCCATTTGGTTGCGCCTAATTTTTTGTGCACTTTCTCGAACCTACCCCATTTAGTACTGTAGGCAAACACTACTACTACTACTACTAATAATAACTTTATTCTTCTATACCGCCATAATCGTGTGACTTCTAGGCGGTTACTACTAATTATTTCTACAGCGCTACTAGATGTATGCAGCGTGTACAGAGTCACGGGGGAAAATGCTTGAGTATCTGAATAAATTCATGTAAACCGTTCTGGGCTCCCTTAGGAGAACGGGAAAGAAAGAAAGAGTCCCTGCTCAAAAGAGCTTACAATCAAAACAAACAGGATGCCAGGGATACAGTTAAGGGGAACAGTTCATCTGCTGGCTAGGTTGGTGGGGAGTAGAGTTATGGATTGAAAGCTACATCAAAAAGGTGGGTTTTCAGTCTGCTTTTAAACAAGGGAAGGGGTTTGGCGGACAAACTCGGGTAATTTATTCCAGGCATAGGAGGCAGCTAGATGAAAGGAACGAAGTCTGGAATTAGCAGTGGAGGAGAATGGTATAGCATGTGAACACCTAACTTTAGGCGTGAGTATTTATGCCATGTCACACCTAAAGAAGTCAGTTGCAAGCATAAATTATAGCATTCTTTAACTTATGCACATAACTCTAAGACATGCTCCTAACTCGTCCATGTGCATGCCCCCTTTGTGGTTGCATGCTATAGCACTTAAGCGCTAACCCCCAGATTCTAAATATGGCATTGAATATGTGAATAAGGTTTTAAGAATTAAAAGCAGCCTCAAAAAGGTGAGCTTTTAGCCTACTTTGAGTAGGGTTAGAGACAAAGTATGACATATGGACTCGGAAAGTCTATTCCAGGAACAGAGTGCAACAAGATGGAAGGAATGGAGTCTGAATTTGAGAGAGGAGGAGAAAGGTTCAAAGGATGAACAGAGTTCTCAAGGAGGGCTGCAAGGAGAGATAATGAGGAGCTGCAGAATGAATGTACTGGACTTGTATGACAGTAAGAGATAAGAACATAAGAATAGCCTTACTGAGTCAGGCCAATGGTTCATCAAGCCCAGTAGCCAATCCATGGTGGCCAATCCAGGTCCCTAGTACCTGGCCAAAATCCAAAGAGACAGGAACTTGGAATGGTATATATCATAAGAGGTTCCAAATACTGAAGTCTGTATAATTTATGATATGTCCACCACAGTTTTCTTTAAATACTTAAATACTCAATAAGGATCATGATTTAATTTCAATCATATTTTGAATATTTATGATAATATTTTGATTTAGATTTATTACATTAGATGCTATAGTATCTTTTATTTTAGTTTTGAATGGTGCTAGTTTTGATGATTTGATTACTTTATATATTTAATAAATTATCTTCCCTCTATCTATTTTGTTTACAAAATCCAGAGTAGCAACATTTCGGAATCTCAAAGAATAGCAAGATTCTGGAACCCAAATGAGAGCAACATTCCGGAGCTGAGATTGTGATGTCATAATGCCTCATTCCACAGTGCCTCAGAGCCAGCCTCTTCAGTGATATTGCAATGGCTTGATTGCCCTATACTTGGCACACATAAGAACATAAAAATAATTTATTCCATTCCTTTTTTAAATCAGTTTTGAAATTTCCTGAAAATAATATGCCACCGATACAAAAGTTACACTATCTGAATCTTCCAAAAGTGGATAAAGAAAAAGGAGATGCATTACCAGGAGAATTAGATCTCACTGGTATGCTGGAGATATCTCAAGAGGAAATTTTGGTTAGAGCCACTTTATTGGTAACTTGTTTTTCTTCAAGATAAGGATGCAATTCTTCATCTATTTTATAGGACTGATAATGTGGAATTTCATGGATTCAAAATTTCAATTTTTCCTGATGTATCGAAATGGACGCAGGCCAGACGTAAAAAACTTCTGGCCTACCGTCAATCTGTTTTGAGTCTAGGAGCAACCTTTCAGTTACGTTTTCCTTGTAAATATTGCATTACATATCAAATTAATAGATATATTTTTTATGAACCTGATCAGTTGCAATTTTTTCTTGAAGGTATAGCAACTACAAGAATTCCAGAGACTTCCATGGAATCTCCCAACCAGGCCATTAATTAATTCCAACTGCACTCTGTAATTTGATTTAGTATTATTTCTTGGAATCCAATTTCCCTTGGAAATGGTTGATTCTCTCTCCTTTCAATGTGGACTTTAATTATAGTTTATTAATGTGGAATTATTTTATAATTTTATCATTTGTTTTCCCTTTTAAATTGTTACATTTCCTTTCAAGTTTTATTTATTCAACTTGTAAAAGAATATAAATAAATAAAGAAAAAAAAACAAAAAAACATAAAAATAGCCTTACTGGGACAGACCAATGGTCCATCAGGCCCAGTAGCCCGTTCTCACGGTGGCCAATCCAGGTCCCTAGTACCTAGACAAAACCCAAGGAGTAGTAACATTCTATGCTACCGATCCAGGGCAAGCAATTGGACTGTATGCAGAAGTGGATAGGGAGACAATAAAGTGACTTGAAGAGAGGGGTTATGTGAGTGTAGGGTACATTGGCAGAAGATAAGTTGTGCAGCAGAATTTTGAATGGATTGAAGCGAAGAGAGATGGTTCTGGCCAGGGCCTTTACTTGGTCCTCATCCTTCTTGAAGTATCTGCTGTTTTTCACAGTGTTGCTCACAATCTATTCCTTCATACACTGTCCTCACTTGAATTTCAGGGTTCTGTTCTGTCTTGGTTTTCTTCTTATCTCTCCCTTTGCAGTTTTGGTGTGTGTTCTGGTGGATATCCCTCCATCGTTACCCCAGCGTACCTATCTCTGTGTTTGGCCAAACAATAGCGGAGCCTCCTTGGGAAGGGACAAAAAAGAGTTATTTCATCCCTTATTGACAGCTTGACCTCTCTCAGTTCTACTGTGTGACTACAGCTAGGAGTGACCAGCACCATTTTAGCCCAGGTGCTCAATAGGGCAAGAGTGACTAGAGATCCTAGGTGGTGGAATGTAGTGGGCCACAGGGGCTATAACTCCAGAACAGCATCAGCAACTAGAGAACTTGGGAACAAAGTTGAATTTTGATTTGTTTGGCACCTTCAAAATAATGCTCTACAGTTGCTGCTGCAGAACACATCTGCTCACTCACTAGTCATTAGGGAAAGCCCCAGAAAGCATTTGAGACATAGATAGGATAATGTGTCTATCATTAATATTTATGCTCTAATATCTAATTTTAATCAGACCTTTTGAATAGGTCAAAATCTTCTATACCTTCTCTTCTAGGCTTATCCATGCTTTCATGATTATTCTTTGTTACCCTCCAGATGTTTTTCCCCTAAATGTTTCTTTAAAGATTGTAGTTCATCCACCTCTCCTTTTGTATCGGTAATTATTGTACGTATGTACTGTATAAAATTGTTTTATTTTTGTCTCCTAATTTTAAATTGTCATATGAATTGAAGTACTTGACATTTTGTGTACAACAAATTTTTAATAAAGTTGAAAACTTGAAACTTGATCAGGAAATTAAGACATCAGAGTGGGTTGGGGGGGACGTAGTGTTAGAGAAATTGGATGGGGACACTTGTGAGCCTGCCGGTGCCGGGTTTGCAAATGGCCACCGACAGGACTCAGTAAAGACCGACCTTGACGTGCCTTCAAAGGAAGTTGAAGGTCCTGCTGGTTCTTAATAGTATAAAGAAAAACAAAAGTCAGGAACAATAAAGTGTTTCAAAAGAACTTGAGTCCAACTTTATTTCTCCGGTAGCAAACAGCTACAGTTTAGGCTTTGCACTCAAACATAAACATAAACATAAAATTTGGGCTTACAAAAAATACAGCCCATACCTTTCTTGCAGGTAAATCCAAAATGGCTCTATTGTAGCCTTGCCCTGTCAGTCCCACAGTCAAAGAAGGCAAAATAAGGCTACCGGAACACCCAGCCTTTACACTGGTCATTCATTATGGTTTTCAAACACTGTTAGAATGTGCTGCCTAGGCCTGGTTTTTAACAGGCCTTCCCCAGCCAACTTAACAAACAGCTGGTGGGGGAGGGGAGTAGTTGAATCCACTAATTTAAAGCTTGCCAAAAATTGGCCCCACAATCCCGCCCTGAGGATCTTACGTGGATTCTCCCCACCACAACCCCTTTCACCTGGTCAGCCACAAAGTCCCATCCAAACAGAGAAAAAAGGCAAAAGTAAAAATGTTCAACAAAAACACTTTCTTCACTGCCTCAGGCAATAAGGCACACCTGCAGCTGTGAACCTAGCACTGCTCACGCTGCCTGCACTCGCCTTGTACTTCCAGACAGCCCCAAAAGAAACCCAGATTCAAAAGCCAACAAAACAGCAAAGAAGTCCAACTTAGCTTTGATCCATGTAGCTTTCCTCTGGTTCCAGTGAAGTATCCATAAGCTCTATGGTGTCCTGGCTGGCTGGCTGGTTTGCCTCAGGGACAGTGGTTATATCTGCCATCTCAATGTCCTGATTCTGTGATGATTCAGGAGCCCAGTCCCTCGAGCCTCCTTCCTGGGCTGACCCAGGGCAGACTGAATTTTTTTTCCTCAGCTCAGCCTCTAAAGCCCTGAGCTGGACACGCCCTAACATGTAAGGGGGCAGGACAACCTGTTGCTGCTGCTGAGTTTTCTGTTTAGCTTTAATTGGACCCAGCAGTTGTGCCTTAGCTGAGCTGTGAGCCTGCCTCTTAGGCTGTTCTTGTTTGTAAGGCACCTCCTGCTGCACCAGGCTGTTCTCACCCTCATCTTCCCCTCCCCAGGGTTCTTTAACCTGGTGGTTCAATGGGAACTCAGACCCTATTTGTTTGTCTGAGCTTAGCCTGTCACTCTGGTTAGCCCTTTTCAGGGTAAGGCTTGGATTTGGAGGAGATTGACCTGGCACAACCCTAGTCTTAAGTCTGGGGTTGTGACACACTGGAATTTTTTTCTGCTTGGCCCCTTTGAACAGCTACTCAGCAGCAATGGGTCATTTGTTTGTGGTCCAATGTTCCCAGGGAGGAAAGATTCTGCTAACTCAAAGCTTGCATTATTTTTCCATGAATAATGTCGTTGTGAGGATAAGCACATGCTTCATTATGCACTTTATATAATAATGAGGTGCTTTGCCATGCCAGCGATCGGTAGTGTTGGGGGGGGGGGCATCTTCTGGCAGGAGGGTTTGGGCATCCTCCTGCCAGCGATCGGACAGGCAGCCGTGGCCCGCTATACTTATAGCGGCAGAGAGATTCCTTGCCGCAATAAGTATAGCGGCCGCGTCTACTTATAATGTACCAGCATTTTGTTGGCCTACATTGTAAGTGTCTCTTCCTCTACTAGGGAGACGCGTAGGGCCGCCTAGGTTCTCCTAAGGCCCTTAGGCGAGCTTAGGCGTCTTGCGGGCCTCCCTAGGCTCCCGGAGGCGCCTTCAATATAGGCGGCCTGCCTGGGGAGCATTTTTAAAAAAAAAAATATGCATTCCGATTGGCTGATTAGACAGCTGTAGGACGCCTACAGCTGCCTAAAATCAGGACGCACTTTGTAGAATCAGGGCCTTATTGTTTGGCTGAAAATGTGCATTGTTCCCTTAGTGCATATTAGTATCTAGTCCCCTAAAAGGGAGCTTTGTTTTGTTTTTCAAACTTGTAAACCTACTATAATTGTTTCCCTTATCTCTATTCTTTATCCTCCCTAATGTTATTAATGAGAACAGAAATATGTTCTCCTCTATTTCCACATTTTTTAAAAGCTGCTCTCTTTTTCTGCCTAACCAATCCTCCCTCCTGTCTCATACTGTTTTTGTCCTTTTTCTATAACCTTCATCCCTACAGACATTTTGCACAGTTTTTTTCCCCCCTCTTTGGTTGACTAATCTCTATTTGTTTTGGTTTTCTTTTTTAGCAGCATCATGTAATATTGTTTTTTTTACATTTATTCTATTTCTTTAAAAAAAAAAAAAAAAGTTTTGGATAGCATAATAAATGAATAGAGCCCTTAATTGTGTGATTGCATGTTATTGGAATAATGAAGATGGCCATTTTGTAATCAGTTTTAGGCAACATTTGAAGACCTTGCTTTTTCAGATTATGCAAATTGCCAGATTTTTAAATGTTTGAATCTTAATTTTTAGGTTGAAATATCTGTAATGATTACTAGTTTAATAAGAGTTAATTCCATGCAATAATAATCATATTGTACTTGAATGCCAAGTGATTTTATTGTTAATTATGATTAGTGTACTAATCCACAGGGGTGGAGCAAGATGATCAACAGCATAGTTTGAGTGTCACCTGCTTACCTTATTTCAAATCCATTTCCTCTAATGGGGAAGAAAAGGAAATGTTTTAACCATAGAGGTAAGGAAGAACCCGCAGTGGTGCTTTCCTTGGGTCCTATAGATCGTTATGTGTTATGCATAGGTTTGTTACCTGCACTCAGAATATGACCGTTGGGAGATCCCAAGGAGCCATTAGGAGCAGATCCCCTAGTCTTGGAAACATCTCTGAGCCCATGTGCCAGACTACCTCCTGCATTGGGAAGATCAGAAGGGGCTAATAAAAGTGACATTTTGGTGATCATTGGTACCTCCAACGTTGATCTCAGTGACCAGGTAGCTAGGGGTCATATTGGGAGAAAGCCTAGATTAGAGGATAGAGGAGATACCATGAAGGAGACTCTACCAGCGTTTGAATTTGCTTCTCAATGCCCTCCTGTGATTTCCCTTGACTCAATATGGAATGCCATTGAGAAGCTTGGTAAGCTACTGCCAATGAATAAACACTTTTCAAGAGTTTAAGATGAAACTGACAGTTCAAAGTTGAAAGATATTTTTGAATATTTTCAGGTTTCTGAGACTAAGATTAATTCAGCTTGCTTAACAAAAATGCTGCAGCAATAAAGAATAATACTTTAATTCATAATAAAGTAGAGGCTATGGAGAATACTTTGCAAAATACAACTCTTCCTCTGATAACCTTTCCTAAAGTTCCTAATATATCCCCTAGAGAAGTGATTAGAAAGTATTTTCTGGAAACAGTGAACGTTCCAAACATTTTTTTTGTCAGACGTACTGAAGGCTTATTGTATACTTTTAAAACCTAAACCTCAAACCCCAGGCAATTTAGTAGAAGTTACAGAACTAGCTGTAGAATTGGAAGAAGTGGTGCTTACTAGATTTCTGGAAATGTTAATTGAGCAGCAAGCTATTCCATTTATACTGATTGTTACTTTAAATTCAGAACTGGACTGTGATAAACTTTTGAGAACTTTTTTTCTCCATAAAGATTCTGTTTTGTGTGGGTTAAATATTCTTATTTTTCCCTGACATATCTCAAGCCATAGAGAAATATTCTTAAACCATATATTTTATAATTATCATTTATTAAATCATTAAGGGCTCCTTTTACAAAGGCATGCTAGCGGTTTAATACGTGTAATACCGCACGCTAAACCACTGGATGCGCTAGCCACTACCTCCTTCTTTATGCAGGCGGTAGTTTTTGGCCAGCGCGGGGTTAGCACATGATGAAAAGTCACACGCTGCTAGCGCGCCTTTGCTAAAGGAGCCCTAAATTACTCATGTTTTTATTACACCATTATATTTTAAAATTCAATTAAACATCACCTTCTCAATCTCAGCCTCAATTGTGGTGATGCTGTGGAAAAGTTCTGGCTTGGAGCTCTCACACTTATGTGTGGCCAAGATATAAAGTATTATGAACAACTAGTGTTTAAGCCCGTTACATTAACGGGTGGTAGAATATATGTCTGTCTGTCTTTCTTTCTTACTTTCTGTGTCTCTCCCTGCCCCTTTCTCTCTTCCTTTCTTTCTTTCTCCCTCCCGCTGTCTGTCCTTCTTTCTTTCTGGTTCTCTCTCTAGCACCCTGTCTGTCTTTCTTTCTTTCTGTCTCTCTCCCTGCCTGCTGTCTTTCTGTGTGTCTGTCTTTCGTTCTAATGCGCTGCCTGCCTGCCTGTCTTTCTGTCTCTCCATGGCCCCCTTCTGTCTCCCCTCCCCCAAAGCAAACCAAGATTGCTCCCAGGCCCCCTTTCTCTTTCTGTCCCCTCCACTTCCCTGTGCAGCAGCAGCAGCATTTCCCGGCCTTCCCTGTGCAGAAGCAGCATTTCCCCCCACACACACACTTCCCTGTGCAGCAGCAGCATTCCCCACCCTTCCCTGTGCATCAGCAGCATTTCCCTGCCTTCCCTTTGCAGAAGCAGCATTTCCCCCCACACACACACACACTTCCATGTATAGAAGCAGCATTTCCCACCCTTCCCTGTGCAGCAGCAGCATTTACCACCCTTCCCTTTGCAGAAGCAGCATTCCCCCCCACACACACACACACACACTTCCCTGAGCAGCAGCAGCATTTCCTGGCCTTCCCTGTGCAGAAGCATCATTTCCCCACACACATACACACTTCTCTGTGCAGAAGCAGCATTTCCCAGCCTTTCCTGTGATGTTTAATTGAATTTTAAAATATAATGGTGTAATAAAATATGATTTAATAAATTATAATTATTTATAAAATATATGGTTTAAGAATATAGCTCCTCTTTGTATGGAATTATTGTAAAATTAACTAGAGCTATTGTAGGTATTTTATAAATCCCATTGGTGTTTGTGTATTGGAACCCATAGAGAAAGAGACAACAGTTCCTGTTACTGAGGTCAGGGGTCTTACAGATAGATGCAACTTATTTTTTGAAGTTCCAATGTAAATGAATAGTGAAATATAAAGGTGGACATTTTGGGCTGGATTCTGTATAGGACGGCCCAGGAGAGGCGTCCTGTACAGAATCGGGCCCACATTAAACCCCGATTCTGTAACCGGCGTCCATGTTACAGACGCCGGTTACAGAATTGGGTTAGAATAGACGTGGCCACTATACTTATTGTGGCAAGGGATCTCTCTGCCGCTATAAGTATAGCGGTTGTGGCCGCCTGTCCGATTGCCGGCAGGAGGGAGCCCAAACCCTCCTGCCGGAAGATGCCCCCCCCACCGACACTATCGATCACCGGCAGGAGGGTGCCCAATCCCTCCTGCCAGAAGATGCCCCCCTCTGCACCCCCCCTTGCTAACAGCCCCCAAACCTCCCCCCACCAAACTAACCTTTAATTGTTGGCCAGACGGGTCTTGCCCGTTCAGCCAGCAGGCCCGCCTCGTTGAAATGAGGCGGGCCCGCCCCTTCCCGGCCCATCCCACAAAGCCTAAGGCCTGATTGGCTCTAGGCGCCTGGGCCAATCAGGCCTTAGGCTTAGTGGGGATGGGCGGACCCACTATGCCTAAGGCCTGATTGGTCCAGGCTTCTAGAGCTTGGGCCAATCAGGCCTTAGGCTTCGAAGGATGGGCGGGAAGAGGCGGGCCTGCCGGCTGGACGGGCAAGACCCGTCTGGCCAACAAATAAAGGTTAGTTTGGTGGGGGGGAGGTTTGGGGGCTGTTAGCGCAGGGGGGGGTGCGGAGGGGGGCATCTTCCAGCAGGAGGGTTTGGGCACCCTCCTGCTGGCGATCGGTAGTGTCGGGTGGAGTGGGGGCATCTTCCGGCAGGAGGGGTTGGGCACCCTCCTGCCGGCAATCAGACAGGCGGCCGCGCCGCTATACTTATAGCAGCAGAGAGATCCCTTGCCACAATAAGTATTTTTTTTTTAAACGTGCATCCCGATTAGCTGATTAGACAGCTGTAGGACGCCTACAGCTGCCTAAAATCGGGATGCACTTTGTAGAATCAGGGCCTTTTTGTTTTTGAACCTTCTCAGTTAACTTTTTTTTTGCTGCTAAGAGGCCAACTGGAACATATACTTCTTGATTTATTCATCTCTTCTCAGTCTAGACTTAGATTAGTCATTAATATTTATCTAAACACTCAGCTGTTGCTTATTTTCATGTTTTCTTATCATTTCCTTTCTTTATTTACCTCCTTATTATATTGTTCTCTTCCCCAAATATAAATATTGAGGACTTGGATGTGAATTATGGAGAGGATTATTTTTCTTTTCTGTGGCTATTGATGTGTGTCATCTAATTGCCTGCACCCTTTTTCACGTTCTTTTTCAAGATTTACTCTTATAATTATGTGAAATTGCATAACTATAAAAACCTTGTAAGCATTTTGATTTGTTGAGAAAAGTAATACATATAAATGTTTTCATTTTTTAAACTTTTTTTATTGAATTTTTCACAAAACCGTACAAACAGCCGACTCAATGACAATGGACCAGAAAAAATGATTTGACCTACTAATCGCATTAACCACCCAAATGATTCTTTCTAATTGGAAATCTGCCAATCTCCTCAACACTACATTCTGGTGTGCCAATGTAATGTTAACCCATAAGTTTGAGTGCCTACCAGACCCAAGTTTGAAACGATGAACTCTTGGTTACACCTGCTGATTGCTCAAACTTACTCTTATTTTACATTTAGGAAATCATTAAAAACATATCTATTTGATAAACAAGAAAGTTGATTTTAATAGCGATGTGGTTCCATTATTACCCTTCTTTATTCTCTAATTCTGTTTATCTTAAATTGTATTTTAATTAATGCTGTATCTGACCGCTGCAGGATGTAGTTTTATGATTCTTTTTCTCTTTTTCGTTTTCTTAGTACATTTTAAAATGTATTTTATTCATTGTTGTATTTTTTCGCTGAATTGTTTCAGTTCTTCTTTTTTGTGAACCGTCCAGAACTGTTGATGGGGCGGTATATAAGAAAATAAATTATTATTTATTATTATTATTACCCTAGCAGAGGGCTTGGTTGATTGCATTTCTATTGATCATATAACCATCTTTTCAGTTGTATCATAGGGTGATGTTGCTTTCCCACTCTTGTCAAGTTTTTACTGCTCTTATACAATTGAACTTTATTTTTGCTGCAGGAATATGTTATACAATTACAAGACTCTACCTTCCTATTGCTCTGTTCTATGTTTTTATCCACATGTTCGAAGGTGTGATTTATGTTTTGGCTCATGCCTTTACATGTCAGTTTTCTTTCTGGTCACAACTATCAAGTACAGATGAACAAAATATTGGAAAATCCAGTGGCATTGACGTACGATACCATCCTATTTGGTACGTTAATGAGGGCTAAAAGCCAAATATCTGCTCGGAATAACAAACTTCTCTTTATAATGACAGGGGTTGCCATACAACTTATTTTGAGGAACTGGAAAAACTGGGATCGATTAAATTATACTTTTTGGTGGGAATCTCTATGCCACACTTTTTAAAATGGAACGTACAGTGGCCATACAACAGGGACATTATAGGACGTTTATGGATATTAGGGAGCCATTGACAACATTCTATATGGAGTGATTGTTGATTTTCCCCTTTGATAATACACGTCCAGGGTGGGTGAGAAGATTTTTTTAAATTCTGAGTGCAAATTTTTGGATAAGTAGAAGGGGGGATGATATATGTATTTGTCATAGAATATAATTCTGATTGAATTTAAGTGCTGTTAAAGTGTATGATGACTGCACTTATTTTTGGCTTTAAAATGAATAAAGATTTACAAAAAAAAACAACAACTATCAAGTCCATTCAAGTATGTATAAATGTTTTAAATGTCAATAATAAAATGCTTCTCAAAATAAGGCAGGCCTTTTTTACAAAGCCTCACTGCCAAGCAGCGAGTGCTAAAGAATAGAAAAGGCGGCACGGCATTTAGCGTGGCATTTCGTTACATTCTATTGAATATTAGTTTGAAAGATGCATTTAAAGCAGTGGTTCTCAGCCTAGTCGTCTGGACACACCTAGTCAGTCAGGATTTCAGGAAACCCACAGTAAATATGCATAAGATAGATTTGCACATGGTGGAGGTGGTATATGCAAATATATCTCATGCATGGATATACTGAAAACCTTAAACAAAAAACATCCAACCATCTACCCAGCACTACAAACAATCATACACAAAATTGGAGAAAAGACCTCAGTGTCTAATAGGGGTGCCATAAACAACTTCCCATTTAGACAAACCTATCTCAAGATAGGTTTGAGACAGGCAGACCCATCCTCGGTCAAAAAACTCCAAGATAAGTGAAAAAATACATATCTTATTACAACTGTCATCAAAGTATGTCAAAATAACATCACACATATCGGAAAAGAATTCATAGTAGTCTTTTTTGTACTGAGCTGTAGAAGCAGGAAAAAACCCACAAAGTGGAGCATGAGCAAAAAAGCAAAAAACGGCTATTCACTCTTCACCGCTTGCACGCTATCACCACAATTTCCAACAGGGCTCCCTGTTTTGCAAACAAGCTTCATCAGGGAATTGTCACTGTGGAGCATGAATGCCACCTCTCTCCGTCCGTACCACCGTGCGGGTTTTTTCCTGCTTCTACAGCCCAGTACTACGAAGACTACTATGAATTTTTTCCGATAAGTGTGATGTTATTTTGATATACTCAGATGACAGTTGTAATAGGAAATGTATTTTTCCATTTATCATGGAGTTTTTTGACCGAGGATGTGTCTTGCCTGTCTCAATGTCAGTATCTTGAGATAGGTTTGCCTAAATGGGAAGTTGTTTTTGGCACTCCTATTAGACACTAAGGGGCTCATAATCAAAAGAGAAAAACATTCAAAAACTGGCCTAATTCAGCACTTGGACGAACATTTCTCAAAAACATCCAAACGCCGAAAATAAAAACGGGTTTTGGACGTATTTCTAAACAACCTAGACCTTCATAGTGCCGCTCAATGTCCAAAGCTAAATGGGGCATTTCGGGAGGCATGTCGAGGGCTGGAGTTGGACGTGGGCTGGCTTAGACTTAGTCGTGCAGCATGTATAACCGACAGTTATACAGCCCAGGATCGACGGAACTTGGATGTTGTGACTTAGACCATGTAAAACATGGTATAAATCACAAAAACCCACCTAAAGTCACCAGATAAGCACTGCAAACACATAACACAGACCCCCACACACTACTCCAGTGATCACCAACCCCCTCCCCCACCCCCATAAAAATTTTATTCACAACTTTAAATTTCAGCCTCCAGACCATCATTACCTGGCCGCCTGGCATAGGAAAGCCTAGTCTTCCAGCCCAGAGGCAGCTGAAGTCATCTTGGGGGTGGGTTAGGGACCCATAGAGAGGAGGAGGACCTATGCCCATAAGCCCCTGTAATTACTGCATTGATACTTAAACATGTGCACTCCCCTATACACCTCCAAAACCCTTTTTTACTGGCATATAAGTAGCTCCTGCAGCATAAGGGCTACTGGGGTGGTAGATAAGTGGGTCTAGGGGATTCTGGAGGTGGTTTGGGGGGCTCACCATCACCTATAAGGGAGCTGTAGTGAGGAGAAGCCATGGCACCCTTTTTGTGAAGTTCACAGCAGTGCCCTGTAAGGTACCCCACTATTTAGGTGGCATGTCTGGGTGTGCAGTCCATCACTTTGCAGACCCCTCTCCACGTCCAACAGGTCTTGTTCTAGGTGTTTTGGACTTGGACGGATAGTTGGACGGATATGTGGTATAAAGAAGGACGATTTAGCGGCTTGGACGATCAGATCGGCAGGACGTATAATTAGACGATTTTCGAAAGTAAAAAAAAAGTTGGACGTCTCTTTCGAAAATGTGTCTTAGGCTCTTTTTAACTTTGGACGACTTACGAGATGGACGTAAATGGACTTAGACGTCCCTTTCGATTATGCCCCTCTAAGGTCTTTTCTCCAATTTTGTGTATGATTGTTTGTAGAGATGGGTGGACGGTTGGATGTTTTTTTGTTGAAGATATTATATTGACATCTTTTCTTGTTTTGGGGAAATTTTTGTAAAAATTATCCTGAAAACTTGACAGGCTAGGTATTTGTTTATTTATTTAAAAAAAATTTATATTCCACATACCCTGCGGAGTACAATGAAGCATCCACTAAAAAAAACACAACTTACAGCCTTCTCGTGTAACACTAATTTCAATAAAACAACAGAACAACCTAATCCAATAGACATATTACAGTACAACAAATAAACATATACCAAAACAGCCAACAATAAACAGACAACCACAAAACAAATAACCACCATCTCCATTGCTTTTACTTGACTTAGACTTGACTGCTGGCTCATTACTCGCTGCTACACGCTGAAAAAGCATGCAGAAATAAAAAAAGTTTTAAACTTTTGTCTAAACTGTAATACCGATGATGCTTGCCTAAGATCCGTAGAAAGCCTGTTCCAACAAATAGGACCCTGAACAGAAAACATCACTTTCCGGTAACTCAGAAATTTAACTACAGACAGGGAGGGCACATCAAGACAGTTTTCCCTATCTGTCCCAGTGGGCTCACACTCTTAATGTACTTAGGGAAATGAGGGATTAAGAGACTTGCCCAACGTCACAAGGAGCAGTGTGGGATTTGAACACATAACCTCAGGTTCTGGAGTGTGTAGCTCTAACCCTTGTGCCACACACTCTCCTGCACAACCTACACAGAGCAAAAAAATATGTATGGGGCAATATTCAAATGACTTAACTGACCAGAAACAGCCGCTGACTGGTTATGTATGTAATTTTGTGACCCACCTTGTATAAAGGCGAAATATAAATAATAAAAGGTAAAATATAAATCGCTTGTTTGGGCCACTAATTTTCAGTGGCACTTAACTGGTGACCACAGCTGAAAATTAGTGATTAGGGACCCCAAAAAATTGGCACTGACTAGAATGGCGCAAAGCGCAGTTCTATAAAAGTTAGAGGCTCTTTATAACATCATGCTTAGCACCAGCTCAGCAGCCTTAGGCTTCACTAGGTATCCTAACTTTGTGAGAACCTTATTTATGCCAGGGCTTTCTTGGCCTAAATGCATGAACCTAAGTCCAAAACAGGTGCCTATATGCAAAATAGGCCCACGATCCGCCCCCTAACTATACTTACTTTGTGATAGGTGCCTTGGACTAGATACCTACCTCAAAGGGGCAGACACTACCAAGTTAGGCACTTAACATCCAATTAAGTGCACTTTATATCATAGTAACAAAGTAGATGATGGCAGATAAAGACCCGAATGGTTCATCCAGTCTGCCCAATCTGATTCAATTTAAATTTTTTCTTCTTAGCTATTTCTGGGCAAGAATCCAAAGCTCCACCCGGTACTGTGCTTGGGTTCCAACTGCCGAAATCTCCGTTAAAATCTACTCCAGCCCATCTACACCCTCCTAGCCATTGAAGCCCTCCCCAGCCCATCCTCCCCCAAATGGCCATATACAGACACAGACCAATCAATTGTATGGCGCTAATTGTCAATTATTGGCACCACCTCCACCGTGTGCATATTTACTGTGGGTTTCCTGAAATCCTGACTGACTAGGTGTGTCCAGAGGACTAGGCTGAGAACCACTGCTTTAAATGCATCTTTCAAACTAATATGCAATAGAATGCAACTAAATGGGTTCTTTTACAAAGTTGCGCTTCCACGCTAAATGTTAAATCTATTAAACAATTAGGTTAGGCACCTACATAGGCTAGGTGCCTAACTTTAGGCGGACTATATAGAATTTGCCTATTAATGCCTAAGTAAAAACCAGCTATTTTGGGGGGTGTTCTGGGAGTTGAGTCAGCACTTGGCCAGCTAAGTGCTGATATTCAGAACTTAACTGGCCAGGTTAAGTGCATAAATAGGACCACATAAAAAAACAGTCTTATCGTCCCCCTCCCCTTTTACAAAGCTGTGGTAGTGGCTGCCATGTGTCAAACAGTCCAACGCCCATTAAATCCCTATGGGTATTGCGGTAATCATAGCAACTGAAGTGCTACGAAAAACTGATTTAACGAACCATTGGATGTTGAAGCCAGGACATGGCCCAGCATTGAATATCCAAGAATAATGTTGGTGGCAGTCAGCAAAATGCCCAGTGCTTTTGGCTAAATATTTACCCTATATACGAGGGGGGTGCTGAAAATTTCTCAGTCCAATCAACCCACTTCCTAAATTCTGAGTGTTTTGTCACTGTAGCTGAAGAGAGTGTTATTTCGTTAAGTGCTAATTTGCAGAAATGAAATTCTATGTTTTGACATTGTTTCAGATCATTCATTGAACCATATCCACACTATTCTCTTCTTGGTTGGGCTGAGAACTTTTCAGCACCCCCTCGTAGTGTGAAGACTTTCAGTCTCTGGTAACCAGAGCTGAGATTGTGATGTCATAATGCCTCATTCCACCAGTAAGAGCCAACCTCATCAGTGATGTCACAGTGGCTTGATTGCCCTATACTTGGCACACATTTATTATATACAAGGGGGAGCTGTAAAGTTCCTAAATTCTGGGCGTTATTTTGCCACTGTAACTGAAAAGAGTGTTATCTTATTTCATTAAAGTGTCAATCTGCAGAAACAAAATTATATGTTTTGACATTGTTTCAGATCATTGATTGAACCACATCCATGCCATTCTCTTCTTGGATGGACTGAGAACTTTTCAGCACCCCCTCCTATTCAAAATATACCTAATACCTGAGGATCAGAATAAGATTAATATGCAAAGAAGGTCATCTGAAACAAAGGTAATTTTGTTTCTACAAGAACAAATTGCTATTTAGTGCTACAAGTTCCCAGTCCTGTGTTTTTTTAATCAGAATGTGGAACAGAACTAAAACAAGAAGCACAGTTTGGCTCAGTAGTTTCTACTACTTGAAATGAAACAAATATTTTAAAATAATCAGAGATGTGCCCTTTCTCCCTAGTTAAAGTAACTAATGTGTAACATGGTGTACCTATTAATGGTTCCTGCAAATAGCAGATAGAAAAAGTATTCCCAGGAAGAAGTTTGCCTAGACAAAGAATGTTGAGCAAAGCATTACTCATACAGTAATAAATACAGAGGGACTGAGTCACTAAAGATTGCTAAGAGTTATTATTCTATATGCTAAACTGAATTAACACGTTATTTGTACTGCATGCTATCTGCTGAAGACTTAATAGGGTTCATCTTCAAAAGAGAAAAACATCCCCAAAATGGCATAAAGCGGCATTTGGACATTTTGTTTATTAAAATGTCCAAATTGCCACTTTCAAAACACATTTTTAGACATTTTTTTTAATGCTGTTTGTCTGCAGTGCGCCTAAATCTGAAGATGGTGTGTTGGAAGTATGTTTCAGGTGGGGATAGAGTGGACTTATGATTTGGATGTTTTTCTGCAATAATTGAACATTGCAGAATATTTTCCAGGGCACAAATTGAGCATTTGAGGCTAGACCTGTTTTCATAATGAATACGTGCCAAAAAGGTAACCAAACTGACAAGATAACCACTGGATGATCCCAGTGAAGGCATGATGAAGACCACGGAAAGGGAAGGGGAGACAGGCATGATCCCACCAGATGAAAGCAAGATCCCACTTTATTCCCCCAGTGGTCACTTATTCTATCCCACCCCCCAAAGAAGAGAATGAAACAGTACATACAGAAACTGCTCTAGCCTGCTGCTTGGCTCCCTCTGAAAACACTTCCAGGTCATGGGGCCAGGATGTGACATCAAGAGAGAAAGTCATCATGAGCAGCAGGCTGGAAAAGCTGCTGGCACTGGTGAAGATTTTAAGAGGTACAGAAGGGTGGGAAGGAAGGACATGAGTGTTGCGTGGAAAAGCGAGGGTGGAGAGAAGGGTACCGGAGGGGGGGGGGAAGGGAGAAGCAGATGACCCCACTACCACAGGTACCTCCTACCCTGGCAACACCACTGGGTGGGTTTTGGAGGGCTTACTATACAATGTAAGAGGATCATGGTGAAATATGTATCTGGAACCTTGTCATATATGAAGTTTATTGCAATGCCCCCTAAGGTGCCCCACACTCTGCTGGGATGTCTGTGTAATCCGTGTGATGAGAATGATGGCCTTTCCTATGTCCCAATGGCTGGTTTGGGGTCATTTCAACTTTTTTTTCCCCCAAAATGGTGGCAAACGATAGATGCACTGAGGACAGATAAATCTAGAAAATGGTCATTTTTTGAGAACAAAACGTTGGATGCTTTCTGGTTTGAAAATAGCCATTTTCCATACTGCATTTGTGGATGTTTTTCCTAAAATGTCTAAAATCAGATTTATCAAGCTGTATGAGGGTTTATCATCGCAAATCGCTGCGGTAAAAGCTCCAACGCTCATAGGAATTCTTATGAGTGTCAGAGCTTTTACTGCAGTGGCCTGCGATTAAAGAAAACCTTACATGGCTTGATAAAGAGGAGCCTAAATTGTGTGTTTTTCTATTTCTCTGGTGTTGTACTGCATGCAGAGTCATGTATCTTAGGGTTTTGTGTAGCACGTGATAATACCCTGCATGCACTAAAACCGCTAGCACACCTTAGTAAAAGGAGCCCTAAGTTTTGTGTGTCTGATATTCTGAGGGCTGTTCTTGATATTTTTTGTGCAAAAATAATGACGGTAGAACTAAAATTATTGTCTGAACTAAAATAACACTGGTATTGAGCTGATGTTTGGCTTTCTGTGCACAATGCAGAACTCAGCATGCCTTACAAGTTGTACTTTTATTGAAGTTCTTTCAATCAAAAAAAAAAAAGAGAAAACAACACCACAGGTTTAGAATGCTTATTTGCAATGCCTTATGCCCATAAAGTTTCATAAAACCATCTTTCTGCTTTGAGCGGGAACATGTGAGGAAGAAAATTAAGGAACTACAGGGATGAAAAATGCAGGGAAGATGAGGGGACAGTGATGAAAAATGTGCCTGGATGGGGTGGGAACAGGAAATAATCTTTGGTTGTGGGAAGGGAATGGGTTGAATCTTTGTCACCGCTTCACTCTCTAAGGATAGTATCGGTAGTCTACAAATCCCCAGGCTGGAATCGCTTCCCTGATCTGGCATATCATTCCTTTCCTTCCCTCCTCCCCCCCCCCCCCCCAAGACTGACATCTCACTCCCCTCCTTAGATTTGTAGATGTCAGGTCCCTGTATCAGTTTGATGATGGCGATATCCAGTGTGGAAAAGCTGCCATGATCTAGAACAGTGTTCTTCAACCACCGGTCCATGGACCAGTGCCAGTCCACAGAAATTTCCTGCCGGTCCACAGGGCCAGACGTGCATCAGGACCAAAACAGTGTTCTTCCATTGCCGGTTCACGGTGCGATCGATGCGGCGTTATCTTCGAGTCAGCTCCCTATTCCTAACTGATTCAGTGCACAAAGCCACGGGCATTCTGCGCCTGAACCGGAAGCCTTCGCTCTGACGTTGCAACATCAGAGGGAAAGCTTCCAGATGAGGCACGGGACGTGCAAGGTGCAATTAGTACTATTATGGGGGTGGGGTCTGGGGTGGAGATTGGGTAGAGATGGGCGGGGTCTGGCCCACAACTTAGACCAGTGTTCTTCAACTGCCGGTCCACAGACCGATGCCAGTCCACAGAATAATTCTTTTATTTCTGCCAGTCCATAGGTGTAAAAAGGTTGAAAAACACTGATCTAGAAGACCAGATGTACAAATAACAGCTACACTAGTACTGCAAACTACTGAGATTATTATAGAGCTTTGTGTTTAGAAAGAGAAAGGAAGTGCCCTGTGTATTTCATAAGCAAGGGATTTTTTTTTTTTTTTTTAATGCTCGTCCTGCTCAGACTGGGGTCGGCAATGCATTTCACTTTCCATTAACAACTTTAGAAATGTTTTGGCTCAGCAATAAAATATTTGTATGTTAGTCTGGTGTGTCAGATTCTGGGTCAGTGGTAAAATATTCCAGTTTTGTAGTCTGGCATGACCTGAACGAAAATCACTATTGCTTTCAAGTACTCATTTCTATGGCAGCAGGAACTTATCCAGATAAGAACATAAGAACATAAGAAGTTGCCTCCACCGGGATCAGACCAGAGGTCCATCGCGCCCAGCGGTCCGCACCCGTGGCGGCCCATCAGGTCCATGACCTGTCAAGTGTTCCCTGCCCTAGAAAACCTATCCTTACTTCTATCCGTATCCCTCAATCCCCTTTTCCTTCAGGAATTTATCCAAACCTTCTTTGAATCCCTGTAGTGTCTTCTGCCCCACCACAACCTCCAGGAGTGTGTTCCATGTGTCCACATTTCCCATACTTATTTCATACACTCCCGACTCCCTCCCCCACCCCCCATTCCAATTCTTCTGTTCCCTGGAAAAAAGATCACCCCCACCCCCCTGGATCTCCCTCCCTCCCCCAAATTATGGAAGGTTTATCTGCCTGATTCCTGGTGGTCTAGTGGGGAAACAAATAGGAGCAATACCCATTCACTCCTGGTCCGATGCAGTTTCCTCTTTAAAATGGCTGCCACTAACTCAGCAGCAGCCTCATATCACTTTAAAGCCTCTCTTGCTCAATTAAATCACTTTGAAAATTAACTGGGCTGTTTGCTGCAGTCTGAATGTCAACTTAAAGCTACGGGGCTCATTTTCAAAAATGACAGACATCCAAAAAGACAGCATAAACCAGCACTTGGATGTCTTACTAGATAAAATGTCCAAGTAGGCATTCTCAAAGCTGACTTCCTGGATGTCTATCCCACTGTGCATCCAGAGTAGAAATGAAACATGATGGCAGATAAAGGCCAAGTTGCCCATCTAATCTGCCCATCCGCAGTAAACATTATCTCTTTCTCTCTCTCTCTCAAAGACCCCACGTGCCTATCCTATGCCTTCTTAAATTCAGACACAGTCTCTTCTTCCGGGAGACTGTTCCACACATCTGGGAGACTGTTCCAAGAGAGAGAATTCAGACACACTGGGAGACTGTTCCACATATCTGCCACCCTTTCTGTAAAAAAGTATTTCCTTTAATTACTCCAGAGCCTATCACCTTTTAACTTCATCCTATGCCCTCTCATTCCACAGTTTCCTTTCAATTAAAAGAGACTTGAGTCATGCGTATTTACGCCAAATAGGTATTTAAATATCTCTATCATATCTCCCCTCTCCTGATTTTCCTCTAAAGTATACATATTCCTCTAAAGAAAATATTTCTTCACCAAAAGGGTGGTTGATCAATGGAATAATCTTCCACAACAGGTAATTGAGGCCAGCAGCGTGCCAGATTTTAAGAAAAGATGGGATTGGCATGTAGGATCTCTTCATGGAGGTAGTTAGGGGGTGGGCCATTAGTGTGGGCAGACTAGATGGGCCGTGGCCCTTTTCTGCCGTCATGTTCTATGTTTCTATATTGAGATCTTTAAGACTGTCCCTTAACGCCTTGCTGAAAACCACACACCATTTTAGCAGCCTTCCTCTGGACAGACTCCATCCTTTTTATATCTTTTTGAAGGTGCGGCCTCCAGAATTGTGCACAGTATTCTAAATGATGTCTCACTAGAGTCTTATACAGGGGCATCAATACCTCCTTTTTCCTACTGGCCATATCTCTTCCTACGTACCCTAGCATCCTTCTAGCTTTCGCTGTCACCTTTTCAACTTGTTTGGCCACCTTAAGATCATCACATAATATCACACCCAAGTCCCACTCTTCTGTTGTACACAAAAGTTCTTTACCCCGTAAACTATACCATTCCTTTCGGTTTTTGCAGCCCAAATACATGACTTTGCAATTCGTAGCATTTAGGCTGTTATGCGGAATATAAAGTTCCTAATAAACATAATTGTTAGCTGCCAAATTTCAGACCATTGTTCAAGCTTCGCTGGGTCTTTCTTCATGTCATTCACACCATCCAGAGTGTACACTCTGTTGCAGATTTTGGTATCATTCGCAAAGAGGCAAATTTTGCCCTACAGCCCTGCAGCAATATCACTTATAAAAATGTTAAAAAGAACAGGCCCAAGAAAAGAACCTTGAGAAACACGACTGGTAACATCCCTTTCCTCAGAACGATCTCCACTGACCACTACTCTCTATCGTCTTCCATTTTACCAGTTCCTGACCCAGCCTGTCACTTTGGAGTCCATCCCAAGAGTACTCAGTTTATTTATTAGCCGTCTTTGTGGTACACTGTCAAAGGCTTTACTAAAATCTAAATATACCACATCTAGCACACTCCCTCTATCCAATTCTCTGGTCACCCAGTCAAAGAAATTGATGAGGTTTGTCTGACAAGACCTGCCTCTAGTGAATCCATGTTGCCTCTGGTCCTGTAATCCACAGGATTCCAGAAACTTGGCCATTCTCTGTTTTAAAAGCATTTCCATTAATTTGCTTACCACAGAAGTCAGACTTACTGGCCTGTAATTCCCTACTTCTTCCTTTCTTCCACTTTTGTGAAGAGGGACCACACTTGCCCTTCTCCAGTCCTCCAGTACCACTCCCGACTCTAGAGAAGCATTGAAAAGGTCAGTCAGAGGAGCCACCAGAACTTCCCTAAGTTCCTTTAGCACCCTCGGATGGACACCATCCGGTCCCATTGCTTTGTCTACCTTTAATTTAGCTAGCTCCTCATGAACACAACTTTCTGAAAATCAATTGGGGTCTACCACTCCACCATTCCTATTTGCATTTGTCTTCTGAGGTCCCACTCATGGATCTTCAGCTGTGAACATAGAACAGAAATATTTGTTAAATAAATCAGCCTTTTCTTTATCAGCTTTAACATATTCCTCCCCTTCACTTTTGAGTCTCACAATGCTACTTTTGTACTTCTTCCTATCAATGATATATGTAAAAAATGTTTTGTCTCCCAATTTTACTGTCAACTATTTTTTATTCTATTTGTATCTTTGCTTTCCTGACTTCTTGACCAGCCTGTCTTCCTCTTTCTGTGATCTTTTGAGAACCAAAGTGGCCTTCTTTTCCTATTATTTTTACTTACTTGCCTCACAAAACGATTTGTTGTACTTACAATAACGCCTTTCAGTTTTGCCCACTGCATTTCTGCTCCTTCTAGACGTTCCCATCCAGACAATTCATTGACGTAATCCCCCATCCAAAGAAAGTTGTTTTTTTTAAAGTCTAGAATCTTTATTTTTGAATGAGCCCTCTCTACACCCATCTTAATATAATGTACCATGCAGTGATCACTGGATGCCAGATGATCACCCACTGTAACATCAGAAACACTTTCCCTGTTTGTAAGCGTTAAGTCCAGTATGACCCCATCCCACATGGGTTCAATTGCCAACTGCTGGAACAGTTCTCCTTATAGAGAATCCAGGATCTCCATACTTCTAGAACACCCTGCAATAGGGATACCCCAATCAACATCTGGCATGTTAAAATCACCTATTAGTAAAACGTCCCCTTTTTAGATATATTCCGAATGTATACTATTAAATTTCTATCCACTTCTTCCATCTGTGAAGAAAGCCTGTATATCACACCAATGTAAATATATTTAACATTTTCTTTCTAAATTGATCCACAGTGCTTCTTCCTTTCCTTGAAGATCCTGCAATTGTGTGACTTTAATATGAAATATATAACGCTACTCCCCCTTCCTTTTCTTCCTACCTTGTCTTTCCTGAATAGAATATAGCCCGGTATAACTACTTCCCAGTCATGGTTCTCCATAAACCATATCTCTGTGATTGCCACTATATTTAACTCATCTTCTTCCATCACTGCTTCTTTTTTTGTATTATTATTTTTATTTTCTTAATCACAATATGTACAATACAATAACAATAATTATTATACACACATTATTACAACTTAATGAGGACCATGTATATTATAAAATAACAACTTAAAATTAAACAAAAATTAAACATAGAATAAAATAAAATACTCATAAACTGCATATATCCAATTCAGATGTGAGAGAGTTAGAGAAGATTCTCCTTCAAATTTTTACAAAAACCATCCGGGTGGGGGGGAGGGGCATTTTGTTTCCTATACTTCAAGCATTAGTATATACTGCTTTCCAGACATTGTCACTGTTTCTCATCCAAGTAGAGGTATTCAGTGATTTACTTACCTGAGGGCTTATACTCACCCAGTGGCTTTGATCACCTTCCGCATCACTTCTAGTTTAAAGCCCTCTTCAGTAGATTA
This sequence comes from Geotrypetes seraphini, assembly GCF_902459505.1. Classification (NCBI taxonomy): domain Eukaryota; kingdom Metazoa; phylum Chordata; class Amphibia; order Gymnophiona; family Dermophiidae; genus Geotrypetes; species Geotrypetes seraphini. The sequence goes on along the minus strand of NC_047085.1, from coordinate 325,432,437 downwards.
GCCAGCCTGCCACCAATGACACTTCTTTGCTTCTTTTTTAGATGTATACCATCCCTGCTCAGCAGCCTATGGAAAATCAACCCTTGGTGCAGGAAGCTAAAATGCTCTCAATGACACAATCCATGCAGCCATGCATTCATCTCCAGGATGTGTGTGTTGGGAGGCAGGGAATGGGCAGGATTTAGGCGGGATTAGATTTGGATGTCCTGCAGCTATAATCAAAGCTTTCCCTGGCTGTCTTGGATGGAATTTTAGATATTTTCACCAAGACCTGTTTGAGAAGCATCTACGTGCCAAAAGGGTACTCAAACTGATCAGATGACCACTGGAAGAATTAAGTAATGACCCATACACACTCCCCCAGTGGTCATCGATCCCCCCCAAAAGCAGCACTTGGTATAGGAAAGCCTATTAGAGCATTACATAAGTGTCTTAAGTAGTCAGGTGGGTCGGCAGGTGATCTATAGAGAAGAGGAACCAGGCCTATAATCCACTCTAAACTACTACATTTATGATGGACAGTGTGAGCTCACCAAAACCAATCAAACACCTACAATATTGCTTTATAGGGGTGGTGGACAGGTGGGTAAATTAGGTTTTAGGGGAGTTTTGCAGGGCTCTCCATACATTAGAATGGGCTGTGGTGAGATGTACTTCTGGCACTGTTTATGTGAAATTCACATAAACACTTCTAGTGTGGCCCAATGTTCTCTTGGCATGTCTGTGTAGCTAGTCCATTAGAAGACTGGCCCCTCCCACTTCCAAATGGGCTTCAATTGGACGCTTTCAACTTAGATGGTTTTGTGGTCGAAAAATGGCTATAACATTAGATGTCCTGCTGGACAAGATATCCAACTAGATGATTTTTTTAAAAAATTTGAGCATCCAGTATTTTTGAAAGCGGACACTTCTGGAAGTTCAGTTTTGGATGTCTAGTGGGAAACATCCAAAGTCAGACTTAGGATGCACTATCGAAAATGTTCCTCCACGTTTAGGTGGCCTACACAAATAAAAGGTTTAACTTCAAATTATGCATGGATATTCAGCAATACCACCTAGACAGATAGGGTCGCTTGTTATTCCTAAGATTTGGAAATATCTAAGTTGGATATTTGAAATCATATATTTGTTGAATTACTGAATATTAACCTTAATATTCTTAATCCAAAATGGTAATCATTAGGCTTTTTTTTTTTGGTTGGGGGAGGTGATGCTGTTACTGCAGGATGAAAAAAGCCATACTCTTTTTCACTTGACAAAGGAGAGATTTCAGAGTAGATTAATTTTATTTTAAAAAGGTTAATGCACAATAATTACCATATCCCTAGCTGCTATTTACTTGTGTATTCCTCATAACCGTTCATAATCCAATTAACACAAAACAGTACACAGAAAAGCATCCAGGTATCAACTTGCAATCCCCAAGGAGACTTCAATCAGCTGCTTAAGGAGTTTGTAATAATTTGCCTGCAGTAATAGATTTGTATTCATGGATGGATAGCTAAGAGAATTTAAGCATTCTGACTCTTAACTCCTAAATGCTTTCAACTAGGAAATATAGGGATCCTTTTACTAAGCTGAGGTAAACACTGACACATATGTACTACACCTTAAAATGGTTTACCGAGGGATGTGTTCAGCTGTTTTATAGTAAGTTCCAAATCTGCATGTGCTAAAAATTATTTTTTCTTTTTTTTAGGGGTGTGTGTCTGGGGCGGAGAGTAAGCATTTTTGTGTGACCATTAATAGAAAAAAATAGGAAATTGATTATTTTTCTGCAATGATAAAAATGACCTTAGAACATGGAAAAACTAAAGCTACTTTTTTACCACAATGTAGTAAAAGGACCCCTTAAATTAATACAAAAAGGAGATTTGCAGAGCAATGTGATTGACTGGAATAGAAAGAGAGCTGAAATAGGAGAAAGAACATATCTAAACCCATTAAAATAGAACATAATAAACAGAAATAAAACAAAACAAAGAAAACAAGATGATTTCTTTTTGTATTAGACTAAATTCAAAAATGAGCAAATGTCAACTCTATTGCATCATTGTATGAAGCCCTCTTTCCTTTATCTATATATTAACTTCCCCAACCCTCATATGCATCTCTCAAGGAATTATTTTCTTTGACAGCTAATGTCATCATATCATAGTCACCACTTTTAAAGAGGATCCCCTTGATATGGCCAAGGGGACTGATAACCCTGGCAGGGCAGCATTTAAGGGGCATGGGTAGTGTTCGGCAAGAAATAGGTATGCGTGGGTATAAGGGGAATGAGAGTGTGGGGGAAGGAAAATGTTAATTCTAGGATGAGGTTGAGTATCTGGGTAGAGCAACAAATGGGAGGAAAAGTTGGGAGGTACTGATAGGTGTAGGAAAAAGGATGGGAAGTGCTGGAAGGTTTGGAGGTTTTGGCAGGCTGTATTTATTGTAGGGGTCTGGGAGATGTGGGAATCAGTTTGGGTCAGGTAGAGTAGGTAGTTTAAAATTTTTTGTGCCCATCCCTGTAGGAGGTTAGGTACGTTTGGGGTGGGGGTAAACTATGGATTGGGGGTGTGTTGGACAGGACAGGGAGTAGATTCAGGTGCAGCTTGGTGGGAATAGAAAGGCATAGAGAAAAGGGAAAACTTGATATGAAAATGAATGGAGATGGATAAAATTGGGCTGGAAGATTAAAGGCTTGGGTGCAACACTGCATCGAGCCGAGATAAGGTCTTGGCGTCACCACAAAGCTTACCTTAATTGAGGTTTTGGAGTAAATTAAATATTGATTGTGGTTTGGGGTAAGTTAAATGGTATGGAGGTTAGGTCGACACCAACTAGTCTTCAATTATGAAGGGTTGGGGTAGAAGTTAAGGAAATTTTGAGAAGGGATGAGTTTGTATTGTAATGAATGTTGTTGAAATTGTTAACAAACAAGCTGCATCAATTTCTACCAAAGCAGATGATGTGTGTATTTTGTTGATGATATTAAAGGTTAGAGTGCGATGTGAATGCCAAGGTTATACACTGTCTGCCTGATATATGAAGCCTTTTAAATGGCCAGGAGAGGCTCCTGACTGTTTAAATGGCTTGCCCCCAGGCTACCCAGATATATTGAGACACATAACTGGCTAATTCTGCTGAATATCACTACTAACTGACCATCTCCTAACTAGTTAGGCATTGGGACAGGTAGCAATGGGACATGAGCATAAATGTAACTGGTCAGTGGTGATTTTCGGCCCGCTAACTGGCTAAGTTCTCATAAAGTTATGACAGCAAAAAAAGTTTTTCAAACTTTATGTGGTGAAGTTAATCAGGTGTCGATCTGAATAGTGACTGGTGCCTGGTTACTTCTGGGTCCCTGCTGAGACCCAAATGTTCAGTGCCAGGATTGAATATCAGAGGTCTGTTCAGTCCATGGTTGTGAATGGTTCAGACTGTCACAGGCCGCTTTACTTTCTGTTCTTGACTCACTGGGTTTCCACAATTGGCGACTTTTCCAACTTATCAGGCTGGTCATCCCTTAGTCCTTATAATTTTTTTTTCTACTTCTCTTGGATCGACCATTATTTTGCTTTTCTCCGAGTCTTACTCATTGCCCGTACTTCAGGTTTTACCTCTGCATCTATTTGGAATGTCACCTCTATAAATTTTAAAAAAAATAACTGATGTGGAAGATTACTTCACTTTCACTTTGTCATAACAGAATGGAATCTTATACAAAAAAAAGTTTATCTAATGAGGAAAGATTATATTACATATATTTATTTGTTCAGCATGTAACAATCCTATAAAGCTTTGCTATCTGCAAGAGCCTTTTGCCTGACTTGTCTAAAAGATCACCTGACATCCATCTGCTGGATTTCTTTGGTGAATTTTTTAACAAGATCATGTCAATGACACATACCTTTCTTCCTTCCTCATCTCCAAGTATTCAAGTAGGCCATTTTAAACTACCAGCTAGTTCACCAGTTTTTATGCAAGAAGGTCATTGTGGCTCTGTCCCATTCTTGGGGGCTGTATTAGCCCTGCATTCTTTTCAGCAATCAAGTTTAAGTTCAATTTATTTGATATACAACAAATATTAAACCGGGGTTAAAATCTCAGCGGTTTACAATATAAAAATATATATAAAAGGGGAGTGAACGAGCACAAACAAGTTAACAAAATTCGGACTAAATAAACATATCAAGAAACACGCAGGAAAGAAAATATGGGTTAGTTACAATTAAGCCGGGGAATAGGGAAAGGGGAAAGGATAAAAACATGTAAGGTAGAGGGTAAAAGTATAATCATATTCTATTGTTGCCCAGAGAAAAATGCCAGAGAAAAATAATATGGCTTTAATTGAGTCTTGAATGTCAAAAATGAACTTTCTAAGCAGAGATAGTAAGACAGTAGGAGCCATAACGGAAAATGAAGAGTTCCTGGGAACATTGAGAACATCCTTTTCTATACCTTTTTCTCTTTAGTCAGACAGGTTAACCAGGCATAGTCATAGGGCAGCAGAGTTTGGGAGCAGCAATGTAGTTCCCGCAAATGCAAGAGCCTTCTCCGTGTTAGGTCTGCTGCTGTCATTCCCTATCTCCCCTCACACCAGTCAAGAGAAGACAGAGTGTTGCACATTTCCCTTCTGCCCCTTCCTCTTTTCCCAGTTACGCTCTGGTCTTAAGGTTAAGATTTTTTTAAAAATTTCTATTTCACCTTTAACAATACAACATTCACAAAAATTATAAATATAAAATAAGATTATGAACAATAAACAGAAACAAGTACAAATCCCTGAAAACAAATTTAAATCACATACAAAACTAAATCATTAATTAAATCACTTCCTGAAATTATATTATAAGATAGGGCCCTTTCTTGTGGTTATTACATTTATCTGTCATGGTTGTGAAACCCACATGCTCTTTCTTGATAGTGCCATCCATAGGCCCCAGAAAATGGGGAGCACAGTTACCATGGCATCCCCAAACTTCTGCTAGCCTTTCTATCTCCCCATTATGCCTTTCTTCTCCTACCTTGCATCAGCACAATGGTTAAGGCTGTCCTATCGGCTTCTGGATAGAATTAAAATCTAGATACCAATGTAAGCTGTGTTAAGAGCTGGGGAGTAATATGTTACTGGTAATATATTACTTTTACAAGTAATACATTATTTTCACAGCAACCTACCTAGACTAGTAACTGTAACATATTCCTATTTCCTAATGAAACCAGTGACTTGTTTTATATTACTTTTGGAACATAACTTACTCTACAGTGGTTACTCATACTTTTAAAAGTAATATATTACTAGTGAAATGTTACCAGTAATATATTACTGCTACTATTAGTTTTCTTACTATTTTCTTCAATTTATTTCCTTTCATTTTACAATTGGTATTCTTTCTTCTCACATTTAGATTTATTGTCTATTGTTCAGTTCTTTGTTATCTCCTCAGGACAGACAATATATTAAATTATAACAAACAATAAACCATAAGATGTAACCAAGTAATGTATTACTTGCACAACTCTGGCTGTGTTTGCTTATTTAAGCTGGTTTTATTTATAAAGCTTATATACTGCCGCTATGTCCAAAATCATTTGTAGCGGTTAGCAAAGCCACATATAAAAACACGGGGAGTACTGGAATAAAATAGAATAACCCTACATTTACAACAGCTTACATTAAAGACCCAAAACACACACATCCCACAGATATCCATAACTGAAGAAGAAGCATTGCGGCATTGTCTTGTAGCAAAGCTAACTTTTGGTCTCTCTTGCAGGACGGGTCAGAAGGGAAGCTATCTGGAGTGAAAGGGGGACTACAAGTATTCAGCCAACTTTATGATAGTGATTTGGCACAATTGAATGCATAGTGAAGTGAATTAATATGAGGACTAGAATACTTGGAGGATTTAGATAGGGGCATTTAATTATCTTTCATTTCTAAAATAGTTAGATTCAAGTTTCAGAGCAAGATATTTTGTGGGTGAGGTTGTACACATTGGGAATATAACTTTATAAACTTTTTTTTTTTTTTTTTTAGTAAAGCCTTGTTTTATACACATTAATAAAGAAATTCTATAATAGAATGCCTTCATGTAGGTGAGCCTATTCTATAAGGAAACTTGGGTGCACAAATGTTCTTATAGAATACTACAGTAGATTAAACCAGGCATCAGTCATATACTGTACATTTACTACAGGTCTGTAGCTCACATAAATGTTTGTGCCCAAATGTGACAGGAATGTGTACAACTTGCAGTATTCTTTAAGTTGCCCGTGTAAATGTTGGCCCACCTGTGCACTACCCATGCACCTCCTAATTGCCAGGATGTCCATGCACCAACAAAACCGGTTTACTGGACATCTAGGGGGATATTTGGCCCGCTGTGTGTCCAGAGTTCAAAGGGACATGTATGGGTATACTATGGGCAGACTTAGACTTGGACTTCCTGCACCTATAATCAATCTTTTTGTAGGATGTCCTAGACAGAACTTAGATGTTTCAGTCTAGACCTGTTTTAGAAGTATCTAAGTGTCCAAAATATGCAAACTGCCCAGATGATCTCTGGAGAAATTAAGTAATGAGCCCCACACTCTTTCAGTAGTCACTTTTCCAATGGTCACAAAGATCTGATAGAAACAGTACATGGCTCTCTCTAGAACAGCAGCACCAGGTATGGGAAAGCCTAGTAGAGCAGCACAAAAGTATCTTAAGTACCATAGAGAGGAGGACCCAGACTCATAAGCCACTCTAACTACTGTAGTATATATATCTGGTGGAAAGTGTGAGCCCACCAAAATATTACTATACTGCTATATAGGTGTCACCTGCAGCCATAAGGGTTATTGGGATGGTAGACAGATGAGTATAGTAGGTATTGGGGTAGTTTTAGGGGGGCTCACCCTTCATTATAAGAGGTGTACATGTTGCATCATTTATGTGAAGATTACAGCAGTGCCTTTTAAGGTGCCCCACTGCTCTCTGTTGGCATGTCAATGCGGCCAGTCTATTACAAGGTTGGCCCCTCAAGTTTCAAGTTTATTTAAACTAAAACTAAACTAAAGCTTAACTTTATATACTGGGTCGCCAACCTAAGGAAGCTCGACTCGGTGAACAACAATTAGATAAAAACTAAAGAAAGTTTACAATGATTAAATAAAAACTAAAGAAAGTAATAGCAAAGTTTCAAAATTGCTTTTCAGAAATTTCAAAGTGATGAATAGTAAAATGGGTGAAACAAACAATTTATTGGGGGAAAAACTGACACACGTCAAACAAGAGGAAAGTAAGAGGAGGAACTACAATCGGTATAAGAAAGAGAACAAAGATGGGAAATGACGAGAGGGAATTATAGTGATCAAGGCTTGCTTACTTAAGTGTCAATGTCGGGTTTGCTCTAGGATGAATTAATCAAAAGTGTTCCTAAATAATTCCAGCTAGGACATATTTTGGGTCGAAAATGGCAGCATATTTATTTATTTTTTAAAAAATTGTGTTTATTAAAAGTGGTAAAGGACTTGGGGGTAATAGTAGACAAGACAATGAAGCCATCGGCACAGTGCGCAGCGGCCGCTAAGAAGGCGAAATAGAATGCTAGGTACTATCAAGAAAGGTATTACAACTAGAATGAAAAAAGTTATCCTGCCGGGTGTGCCAGCATCTGGAGTACTGTGTCCAATATTGGTTGCCGTACCTTAAGAAGGATATGGCGATACTCGAGAGGGTTCAGAAAAGAGTGACATGATTGATAAAAGGTATGGAAAACCTTTCATATGCTGAAAGATTGGAGAAGCAGAGACTTAGAGGGGACATGATAGAGACTTACAAGATCATGAAGGGCATAGAAAAAGTGGAGAGGTACAGATTATTCAAACTTTCGAAAATTACAAGAACAAGAGGCCATTCGGAAAAATTAAGAGGGGACAGATTTAGAACCAGTGCTAGGAAGTTCTTCTTCACCCAAAGGGTGGTGGACACCTGGAATGTGCTTCCAGAAAGTGTGATAGGACAGAGTACGGTATTGGAGTTCAAGAAGGGATTGGACAATTTCCTGAAGGAAAAGGGGATAGAAGGGTATAGATAGAGGATTACTATACAGGTCCTGGACCTGAGGGGCCGCCGCGTGAGCAGACTGCTGGGCATGATGGACCTCTGGTCTGACCCAGCAGAGGCACTGCTTATGTTCTTATGTTCTTATGTTGTGTCCCCTTACCGAAATTTACTCCCTCCCTTTACAAAGTTGCACTAGCGTTTTTAGCGCCGACAGCCGCGGTAACAGCTCCGATGCTCAAAGAATTCCTATGAGCATCCAATCTGTTGCCGGCGCTAAATGATATCAGTATAACAGCTTTTAGGATGTCCCTCTACACCAGTGGTCTCAAACCCTTTTCAGGGCCACATTTTGGATTTGTAGGTACTTGGAGGGCCTCAGAAAAAATAGTTAATGTCTTATTAAAGAAATGACAGTTTTGCATGAGGTAAAACTCTTTATAGTTTATAAATCTTTCCTTTTGGCTAAGTCTTAATAATAATATTGTCAATTATAGCTAAAGAGACATATTTTACTTTTGTGATTATGATAAACATACCGAGGGCCTCAAAATAGTACCTGGCGCCGCATGTGGCCCCTGGGCCGCGAGTTTGAGACCACTACTCTACACTATTATACCTTTAAAAGAGAAAGTGATATGAGCAGAAAGAGTATATCAATTTTTACTTTAAAACTGTTCTTGTTTTAAGTCTTTCTATGGCATCCCTACTACTGGCTAGCAGACTTTTAATCAATTCACCAGAGAGCAAATCACATATTAACCAGAGGCAACTCTGCAGCATTTCTGGAAAAATGTCCTGGCAAGTGCCATCTGCTGGGTTGTAAACAAATAGGCAATACAAACAAAAGTGTGGGGTTTTTAAGTGCTGGTTTTGAGTGTTAAAGGAGCTTTGTACAGTCTTTTAGAGGTACACAAAATATTTTCAGCAGTGAAATTCTGTAGGAAAGATGAAGAGGACAGAATCTAGCTGATAGAAGAAAAATATTTCAGCTAATTATTATTCTTTCTGGGAGATGCACCTATCTGCCTGCCTGTCCACTAACAAAAGCATATGGAGAGGTAAGGCCAGTAGGAAAAAGGAGATATTGATGCCCCTGTATAAGGCTCTGGAGAGTCCTCATTTAGAACATTGGGTACAATTCTGGAGACCACACCTTCAAAAATATATAAAAAGGATGGAGTCAGTCCAGAGGAAGGCTACTAAAATGGTGCGTGGACTTCGTCATGAGGCGTATGGGGACAGACTTAAAGATCTCAATCTGTATACTTTGGAGGAAAGGAAGCAGAGGGGAGATATGATAGAGACGTTTAAATACCTACGTGATGTAAATGTGCATGAAAGGAAGCTCTGGAATGAGAGGGCATAGGATGAAGTTAAGAGGTGATAGGATCAGGAGTAATCTAAGGAAATACTTTTTTATAGAAAGGGTGGTAGATGTGTGGAACAGTCTCACGGAAGAGGTGGTGGAGACAGAGACTGTCTGAATTCAAGAGGGCCTGGGATAGGCATGTGCAATCTCTCAGAGAGAGAAAGAGATAATGGTTACTGCAGATGGTAAGACTGGATGGGTCATTTGGCCTTTATCTGCCATCATGTTTCTATATTTCATCTGGAAGTTTCCTTCAGGCTATTACTTTATGCCTATTTGCACCAAGAATTCTACATCTATCACAAAACAAATGTGTCCTCATATTATATCACTTCATTAACCTGCAAACTGATTTCTGAGTTTCAAAACTTTACTACAAATAAAAAATCCTTACACAGTATAAATCTGCTAAAATGGCAAACTGTCTCATTTTATGAGATTAGCAAAGTTGTCCTAATATATGTTAACTAGTTTTTTAGACCGTTACATTAGGCATTTCTTTCATTTTTTTCTTTCTCTTTCTTTCTGTATGTCCGTCTTTGTCTCTCTCCCTGGACCCCTGTCTGTATGTCTGTCTTTCTTTCTGTCTCTCTCTCCCCCCCCTGTTCAGCAGCACCCCTTCCCTGCTCCCCCTGTCCAGCAGTAGCCCTTTTCCCTTCCTTTTACCTTCCCCCTGTCCAGCAGCATCCCTTTCCTGCTCTCCTGTCCTGTAGTAGCCCTTCTCCCTTCCTTTGACCTCCCCCCTATCCAGCAGTAGCCCTTCTCTGCTCCCCATGTCCAGCAGTAGCCCTTCTCCCTTACTTTCACTTCCCCCCTGTCTAGTAGTACCCCTTTTCCCTTCCCTGTTCCTCCTTGTCCAGCATCCGCTAGCCCGGACAGCCTTGGGGCTTTTGCTAGGCCGGCCCGTCTCACATTATCAGCTGCTTGATGAAACTGTGGCTGCTGCTGATGCTGCTGGTCCGGGCGTGAGAAGAAGAGGCATCCCGGCAGCGGCAGCGTAGTCAGAAGTCAGGAAGTCAGCCAGCGTCGGAGATCGGGGTAGAAGGCAGGAAATCAGCTGAGGCAGGCACTGCGCATGCGCGGCACGACACCACGGAGGCACGGAGATTGAAGTGCACATGCACGCTAGGGGTTTTATTATAGCAGATTCCAATCTACCTATTCTGCTTAAAGACAAAATTTACTTCTGACAAGATAACAATAGTATTCATGTGGAAGAATGTAATGACAATGACTTTACATATGCTGCTATCTAAGTTGGGATTCCATGATGATTATCATAATGCATTGTGGTGATCCTTTTCACAATAGATTGTCATGATAACAGAGCTACAGTAATGATGGCTCATGGCATTGCAGCAGAAATTCATATCATAAAGAATAATGAATATCTTTGGTATAAGGCAGATGCTTGAAGACAGTAAATTCAGCAGTAGATAAATGTTAGGGGTGTGAAGGCTAGAATATTTTCATTTTCTTGAGGTTCCTTTCTGTCTCCCCATTATGCCTTTCTTCTCCTACCTTGCATCAGCACATGGTTAAGGCTGGCCAGCCGGCTTCAGGTTAGAATTAAAATCTAGATACCAATGTAAGCTGTGTTCAGAGCTGGGTAGTAATATATTACTGGTAATATATTACTTTTACAAGTAATACATTATTTTTCACAGCAACCTACCTAGACTAGTAAATGTAACATTCCTATTTCCTAATGAAATTAGTGACTGTTTTATATTACTTTTGGAATGTAACTTACTTTACAGTGGTTACTCATACTTTTAAAAGCAATATATTACTAGTGAAATATTACCAGTCACTGCTATTATTAGTTTTCTTACTATTTTCTGCAATTTAATTCCTTTCATTTTACAATTAGTGTTCTTTCTTCTCAGATTTAGATTTAATGGGATTTAATGAATTAATGGGGATTTATGGAAAATTGGCCATTTTATTTCCCTGCTAAAAGTGGCATCAGCATACGGGAAAGACCAGAAGAGGGGATATCACAGGCCATCTTAAAGCATAATTTAATAAAAGGGCTCCTTACTTATTTATGCTGTTTAACAATTTATTTAAAAAAATAGACCAAAATGCAAAAACTATATAACATACTGTACATTACATTTTTTTTTCATTTTTATATATAAGAATATGGTACCAATTGCCTTCTTTTGCAATAATCACATACTAACTACTCAGAAATAAATAAAAGGTATTTGCAGCAATTATTTTTCAATGCTTGTAAGACTAGCCTAATCAGACAACATAGTTTTCTTTGCTTAACAGTTCCCCAAAAATGAATGAAACTTCAAAGTGCTGAATATAATGTAGCAGTACAAAGGTGCTCCTTGGATTGAAGTACTTAAGATTTTATACAGAAACAAATGCTAGAACATTTTCTTCTTACACATAAAATAGAAAAGCTTATAAAAGAAAGCTGTTAGCTGGCTTCAGAACAGAGTGGAGTGTACGGGAGACACAAATCACTTCAACAGGATCTAAATGTAAACACGATCCAAGGCAAGGTCAAAGATATTGCAAAGATTAGGAGCCATTTGCACATATGAAAAGCTGATGTCCATGTTATGAACCAGCATAGACACGTGAGAAGTGGTTTTAGTGGGAGATAGGTGGCTATCTCCCAATGGAATATCCAGGTCAGCAGCTAGCCTGGTGACTGGCTATGTCACATGGCATAACCAGTCACTGCTAATATTCAGCAGCGGACTAGTTAAGTTCAGTGGCCAGAAAGACCCGCCTAAAAAGCAGGTCTGTCAACATTTGCTAGTGGTTCCATCTCTCAAATCCATCAATACAAGCAGACAATATATTTTTTCAGTTGTGGCTCTGCAATTGTGGAACGCCTTCCCAATACACATAAGGGAAGAACGTCTTATCAACAAATTTAAAAGCAAGTTAAAATACTTTCTTTTTAAAGATGCTTTTGACTGCTAGTTCTATATAGTTAGGACATACTATTTACTTTTTAATTCTAACTGCTATTTTTTTTTTTTAAACCCTCCCTTTTGTTATTTCCCTTACTCGACTTATTTACTTTCATATATTGTATTTCTACCCCCACTTCCCTCTCAGTCCTGTCTACGCTAAGTGATATGCTTATGTTATTTGTGTTGTCTCCTTAAGTATTGTGATGTACTAATTTTTTTACATTTGTTCATCGCTTTGTAGTTTGTCTTAAGATTAAGCGATTCATCAAATTGTAAATAAAACTTGAAACTAGCAAATTGTAAATAAAACTTGAAACTAGCAAGGTCTTAGCTGGCCAGTTGATGAATATCTAATTAGCCAACCAAAAGAAAAAAAGGAAATTCAATGCTTGTCGACAGATACAGCAGCAGCATTGAATTTCTGGTTTGTCGCCATCTACGGGAAATAGCACTGGGCTATATATATCTATATGCTGGTGACACACAGATTTGAAGCAGGCACGTTCTGGATGTGATTTGGGTGGCCTTTCAGGTATGCACGCATTCTGAATTTTAGAACAACAATATATGCATAATATAGACAAATTCCCCATCAGCATTTCTATCTGTTTCCAGTTAGATTAATTGTGGGCTAACATCTCCTTTGGACTTGAGCTCGGGAGGAGAGCTTGTGCTTTGCTCTCTGGAATTGAAAACCACTGTGCATTTTGAAAAATTTTAGATTTGGAGGATGAATCTTTAACTGACTCACCTTGGACATACACTTTTCTAAAACTGCTTATTTACATGCATAAACTAGTGCCACGTAAACATGTAAGCAACAAAGGCTATTATGTGCAATGTTCTCTCTAAGCTATGCAGAAGTCCTCCACTTATATTCCTGCCAGTGGGGGTGCTGTTTCAACAGTGAGAGACAGGTAAGTTCTGCAAGACTTTAGATGACCTGCCTCTCCCTAGCTATTGTTTGGCGAAAATTAATAATACAAGATATATATTTTTCATTCCTAATCAACCAGTCTTTTCTAGATGGTAAATTTATGGTGCAGGCTGGCAACTGTGACCAGAATGAGGAAAGTC